>NC_046621.1:13222468-14697874 GCF_900324465.2 Anabas testudineus
CGTGGCCAACCTTTCGCGTTTTTTAATGCTTTTTCACTGCAGGTTCATGTGTTGAGACCAACCTTATATGGACTGATCGGACAAGGTAATGGCTTATTTCCCTCTAGCACCCAGCAGTAGCACAGTATCCATGAGCCACATATAGCACTTCAGCCACTTTGGCATCCTTCCTGGACTTACAGAGACTGAATCCGCTGCTTTCTTTGCTCAGGCAATGGTTTTCCACAGTGGCTGCTCTGACTGTACTTCAGCGTAGAGCGACTCTTACTCATTCACTTTTTTCCTGAAACATCGCCTCTGCTTTTTTTTTTTTTTTTTTTTTGTTGTTGTTTGTTTGTTTGTTTCAAAACAGCCGGATTGTCCGAAAAGCTGCTGCAGCAACTTTTCCCTGCATATTTCCCCCCCACCAGAATATGTCGTTGACCAACACAAAGACGGGCTTTTCTGTAAAGGACATTTTGGACCTTCCTGACACAAATGACGAAGAGGGATCTATCACCGGAGCGGAGGAAGACACGGAGGGAACGGAGACCGCGTCCACGACAAAAACCACTGGAGTTTTGGTGCAAAGTCCTCTAGAAAACGTTCAAAATCTGCCTTTAAAGAACCCCTTTTATGACAGTAGTGACAATCCTTACACACGATGGCTTGCTACTACGGACAGTATTCAATATTCATGTAAGTAGAGTCTGTGCATCTTTGTTGATCTTGTTGATGGTGACTACTGTGAAATGTTGAAGCTTTGCGGTTACATTAAGCTATAATTGATGGCATGCAGCCTCCGATTCCACCCTAACTATGCCCTTGGGTGGCGTGCACCGTTCATCTTTATGCACCGCACACTGCTGAGCTCGCCCCGAATCGTTTACAGCTCCACAGCAAAATGCGCGCATTGTTTGGGCTCCCAGTATTTTTGCGTTGGGAGGATTTGATCGATAAGGCACCGTGGAAAAGCAAGGTCTGCATGTTATTTAGAGCAGAAGCACGGTGTGCCATGTAGGGCTGCATTCACTGGGGGATTTAGAGGGAGACAATGCTCATTTTAATGCTTCACTGACTCGCCCTGCTTGTCGAGGTTTAGGGCTGAAGAATTTTTTTTTCCCACTTCAAAAATGACACTAAATAGTTAATACTTGTTAATACTTGTTAAAAGACTCTTGCTTTTCATACTTTTTTCGTATTTATGTTTTATTAACATCTGCAGTCAAGTGCTCCATCATTATTATTCTTATTACGCAGGAGCACAATTCATCGCCGACGCGTCCAAACTTTTCCAAATTGCTGATTACATGCTCTGTGTGCTTGTGATAAATGTCTCAGAACTTCACAACATAACATTTTGACAGTGTTTCTCCCGTTTCTTGCCGCAGTGCACGGTCTATCGGCCAGCTCACAGGACTCGGCCAAATCCCCGGAGCCGTCCGCGGACGACGAATCGCCGGACAACGACAAGGAAACTTCCAGCAGCGGCGGCAGCGACTCCGGCAAGAAACGGAAAAGGAGGGTGTTATTTTCCAAGGCGCAGACCTACGAGCTGGAGCGCCGCTTCAGGCAGCAGAGGTACCTGTCCGCCCCGGAGAGGGAGCACCTAGCCAGCCTGATCCGCCTCACCCCGACCCAAGTGAAGATCTGGTTCCAGAACCACCGGTATAAGATGAAGAGAGCCCGGGCCGAGAAAGGTATGGAAGTGACCCATCTCCCTTCTCCCAGGCGGGTGGCCGTGCCCGTCTTAGTCAGGGATGGAAAGCCTTGTCACACTCTTAAAGCTCAGGACTTGGCGGCCACTTTTCAGGCCGGGATCCCCTTCTCGGCTTATAGTGCCCAGTCACTCCAACACATGCAGTATAACGCGCAGTACAGCGCCGCGGCCACGCCACAGTTCCCCACAGCACATCACTTGGTGCAAACGCAACAGTGGACTTGGTGAGACACATTATAGAGACTTGACTTGGAGGCACGATAGGGAGTTTCATCACAATGCAGAGAGAGAGAAAGAGAGAAAGAAAAAAACAAAACAAAAAACAAAAAGACTTTTCATTTTTGCAGCTTGACTCATATATATACTACCATTTTTATTCGGGGCTCATGTGTGCGCCGTGTTTACATGTTTTCGTTAAGAGAACTGGGTCCAAACTTCTCCCTCATAGATTTTATTGAGAATGTCAATGCTCCTCTTGTGAATTTTTTGTAAAGTATGTTGTGTGTTGGTTGTAGAGATGTTTTCCTCTTCTTTTTTTTTTTTTCTTTTGTCCCTTCGTGTTATTATCAGCACGTACGAACCACTTTATAATTATAGAAATTTTAATTTCTTGCTTCTTTTATGGACCGAAAAATATTTATGGCCATGAATAAACACTGGCAACTTTTCAGCTATTTTCCTTTTGTTTTTATTTCCTGTAAATATTTTGTGCCAAATGTTTGCAACCTAGAGAACTATCGGGGGGGGGGGGGGGGGGGGCGTAAATCTCAAGTTCGGCTTATAAATAAATATATATATGTATCTATATTTCCAAATTTAAAAAAAATGAGGCGGTGACTTTTGGCTAAACGTTATGACTGCAGTGTCAGATCCCACATGTAAATAACAGTGCAGCCGCGCGATGATGGCTAAATATCCTAAATTTTTATAAATTTTTTTAAATAAAATGCTGTGTTTCTGAAACGAGGTTTTGTTTCGATTTGATCATCTTTGAAAAGACATCACTAAATATCAACATGGACGGCGAGTAGCCAAACACTATATTGTGGCACAGAATGGGGCTTGACTATGGGAATAAACCTCCAGAGCACTTCAGTCCTTTCTTTTTAGGCAAATTTAATCCGGAGAATATTTTTTCTGAATCCGAAAACCTCACTAATAAAGAGCCTAAAGTCACTTGTGAAATGGGACTAAAATCCACTCACTTAATATAAGAGGGGTTCTCCACATAAGAAGCTTTTCAGTCAAAAGCTCTCCTTTTTGTCAGCATCCACAACCACTCCCGGCCTGGGTTGTAAAGTGGAGACTGTGGAGGGGGAGAAAAAAAAAAAAAACGTTTAATGCAATAAATGTTTTGTTATCTTGTTAAGCGCTAACTGCAAATAGAGCAGGAATAATCAATGTCTCACCAGCCTTCTTTGTTTAACCACGGCCAGCGGTTAAGTCAAATGCGCGCCGCATCCAGGGGCTTTAACCACCCAATAAAGTTATTTTTATGTGATCACATAACGTGGTAGCCTTAAAAATATCCTTTGCCATTTTCCACACCGTGCTCTTTAAGGTGGAACCGAAACGAGCGCAAATGGCTCCCAAGTGATCCGCAGAGCGCGCACTGCGGATTATCAGGCTCCAGTCAATATCTTGGGTAAATATGATAACCTAGTAGAAAAATCTATGCATTTTGTTTGTCCCGGGACAAAAATCTCACAACAGATGTTAGAGTCGCCCCTATCATCACTGAACAAACAACTAAATTGGACAGATTTGCTAATTATTTACAGAATTGAGTCTCAAGGGGCTACTGCTTTTGTGGGCGACACAGATTCAATTTGTCCCTGACAGAGAGGTTTTTGTGTTTCACCACTGGTTGAGCTTGTAGGTCAAATAAATCAGCAGCTTGTATATAGTATTTTTTTTTTTTTTAATGGGTAAAGAAACGGGAAACGCGACATAAGCAGCGCTGCTTGTAGTTCACCAATAATCGCTTATACTAGAGTTATTATGGGGAAGTGATGTGAGGAGAAATATGATGTGAGATGCAGAGCGCGTTAGGAGAATTATAGAGTGAGCTGATAAATGGCTGTGATAAAGGAGTGGCTGTCTGTGATTGGATTTTAGTGAACTCTGGCTGTTTTCTTTCAAATGAAACTCAAACCCAACTAGTTCGAACAACAATAACAATTTCCAGAGGCACATGTAAAAGCTCTTTGCCCTCAGATTTCCCCTCTGTGATGAGGCAGTTTTTGTGACTCCATCATTGCATAATACAGTACACGACACAGCACGGAGACAAAAGCCCAGGGCCTGGTTTTGCAGGATGTTAGAGGCGTGCATGTTAAGCAGCAGGAGTGAGGATACAGACAGTGCAGATAGAGAGACTGACAGAGTGTGTTGGTGCTGTTCAGAGTCAGGGAGATGTATCCTTGGGCTTTTTGTCCTGCCTGTCACTTGGTGCCATTGTGATCTTTGCTGCACACGTTGTATCCCATATGGGCAGCTGGGCTCGGACAAGGAGAAAAGGATCTCTTACAAACCCCAAATTGTATCAAGCTTTCAAATAAAGCATTGTTGTCTCTCAAAGAAAAACGAATTAAAAATTCGTGCCATATCTATTCTGGTCAAAAAAAAAGGGCCCATTCACAGATAACAGGGAGTCCTTCTTCCTTGATAGAGCTATGCCAACAACAGCCCTCTCATTTCTCCTTTCCCTCTATTTCCAAAGTGAAAGGCTGATTATTGTCTGTCTCCAAAAAAAAAAAAAAAAAAAAGTGGCTCGTTACAGCGCAAAAAAACTATTTTAATACTTGACAGTGTTCTTCCTTGTTTGCTTTGAGTCCTGCTGGAATGCGTGGGCCTGTTTCTAAATAGGCACATGGAAAAATATTTCACACCACTCGCTCCCAGCTGAGAGTTCGTTTAAAGGACTTCCCGCGTCAGGTGTAGGAACGGGCAGCTTAACGCATTGTGCACCGTTGAAATATTGGACTGCACCAAACCTATTTGCTGGATTTTGCTCCATTCTAGTCGTCGTGTTTCGCAGCAATTACAGAACTATGCAAAATAGACCAATTGATTAATCTAAGACGTAAATTCGGAAGCTGCTATTTGCATACTAATTTTATTATGTATCCAGCGATGGGAGAGATGCTGTGGGATGCAGATGTTTTCCATGGGAACAAAAAACTGGGATATTGGCAGGTGTTCGCTGAACCGATGCGCCAAGATTCACTGACGTTGTTAAATCTGGAAAGAGTCGCATGAGATGAGAGAGAAGTTGTATTTCTAAAAAGCCATTTTTATTCTGAATTATATTTCAAAATATTTTTCTTATTATGCTTTTTATTTTTAGGACAAATGTTACGTCCAAATTATACAAATATAAACGACATTTACTCAACTCAAATCTTTTCTTTGTTGTGTTGTTCTCCCCAAACTGAAACAAAATAAAAAAGGTTAGGTGTGTAAAAGCCCTTGTGGTGAACTTCTACGGGGAACAGTTTTCGCTTTGCACCCTTTATTGTCATTAACGCACCAGAAAAAAAAAAAAAAAAAAAACCCACTACCCCTCTACCAGCTCAGCAACAGGGTCAGATTTATCGGAAATTGCATTTGGCTGCTTGAAGGGATAAAGCAGTGCGACATTAAAACAAGCAGCTTGGCGTGCAGCATAGTTCAACCTGCGTGGATAACACTATTATATACCTTGGAATACAATACTTGAGGAAATGTGCACTTGGGACACCGTGGATCTTCGTCATCCTGCCCATTTGAACCTCGACATGAATCATTTCTCTATCACGCACATCACGGCCAAATAAACGAGGATTTCAAAGCTATAATAAGCGGCGCTTCTCATTTAAAGGAAGCTATCTGGATTTTATTGCCTTAAAGGAGATCCAGATTAGATTCGCCACAGTGAAGATATTAAAGAGAGAGAGGGAGAGAGAGAGAGAGAGAGGGAGTGAGAAGCAAGCAGGGGTAGAAATAGATGCGCCGAGCAGCCACAAGATGGAAGCAGAGGTCTTCGGTTGGCGTCACGCAGCGTTTACCTGCAAATGTCTAACAGTCCAACTCCATCTGAGTCCATCACTACAAATTACTGCAACTAAATCATGTTCCAACTGCTGAAATTAACGTGTTTTTTTTTTTCTTCTCTTCCCTTTAATGGCCAACACATCGCAGCAAACTTGACTGTCTTTTTAAGTGCATGATTACAGTTTATAACATTGTTATGGATCTTGAGAGCATAATCATATCACTCTTGAAAGCAAACTAGATTCCAGCGTAAACAGTCCACAGGCAATTAGCACCGTTTCCGTTTTATGCCTAGGGAGAGAGTGGGAGACACATCCAGAGAGAGAGAGAGAGAGAGAGAGAGACAGAGAGAGAGAGACAGAGAGAGAGAGAGACTGCGCGTTTCCACGGTGTGGCGCAATAGGACAGAGGGACAAATATGGTGCAGATGTATTATTTCAGTGAAAATGAACAATGGAGTTGAAGTGAGTTTTTTTAAGGAGACTTAACTTAGTCAGTATCGTTCACAACAAAGAAAAACTGAATCCTCTCTGTTATTTCTACCTTAAAAATGGTCAAATAAAGCAGTTTGTTCTGTAAAATGTGTCACATCTAACTGAAGTTACAGCAAATATCAAAAGTCAAACAGCAGGCCTGTGAGGATAAATGAACAAAACAAAAATGACTTTCCTCACTCGTGTTATAAATCACGTCCTGCAGCTATGTGAACTTACTTTAAAAGGCTTCATAAGTGCCTGAACGCAATCATTTCCTCTCTCGGCGAAGAAATATGCAAAGCGCTGCAAAATGGGTCAAATGACGTCAAATAAAAGCCTACCATCGTTATGCACCTGCTCAGTTCAGCATCAGTAAGTTTGCACCTGTAGGGGGCCTCATTGGGTTAGAAAGATGCACCAGCAGGAGGTGGAGGAGTGCTGAACATGATGGAAGAATGAAAAGAAGTGCTAATCTGCAAGACTTCTGGGCACTTAAATGAAGCTGGTGTGGGGGAAAGAATACAGAGAATGATAAAGCAGCATGAAACTAACATTCCTACCTATCACATCCAGACACTAATATGTGAAATTAGTATGTGTATGTCACAAGACAAAGATGGACATGACATCATATCATGTCAATATAAAGGCCAACCAACTTTTAGTGTGAACTTGAGCATGTGAGTATTTGTGCAGGTGGCAGGGTGGAGTTATTAGGGGGGCACCCGCGTCTCGTGAGCCAGAGCAAATCTTTACTCAGTGGGACAGAGCGTCTGCAGAGTATTGTTCCGATCAGCCTCCCATCTGCATGAGAAGAACCTGGTGAGCTGGGAGCCGACTGACACACACACACACACACACACACACACACACACACATATACAGGCACGCACGCCAGCATCTGGGGGTTAAATAAGGAAGAAACAGAAGAGCTGCTGTGAAGCTGAAGGAAAAAGAACATTTTCCTGCAGCATGGTCCGGCTTCTGTCATGTTGTATATTATATACATATGATATATATATTTTGTAATCTGTCCTAAAGGATACTCATTGTTTGGAGAAACAAATTAGAGAAAGTCTAGGTGCAGCAGATGAACAAGTCTATTTGTTTCATGACAGATTAGGAAATAAAGTCACATAGTGTTTCATTGTAAATTCCATACTTCATATGTTCAAATTGTGGAATAACTGCTCACTAATAAACCCCTCGATCTGCTCATGATTTCTGTCCTTGTCTGTTGTCATCCTAAACTATTCTAAACATTCTTGACATTCATTCAACACATCATCTGGAAAATAGGTAAATAAATACAAGGAAAGGAGAAAAATATGACTGAAATTGAACAGTCTGGTAAAAGCTTGTGCCGTGCAACATTAAACCTCACATTGTATATGAAATAAACATCCTGACAACATTGTTTTATGCAGTTTGCTCTGCAGCTACTTGCTGTGTTACGTTATGACTCTTGCTTTTAGCTCCTTTCTCTTATCAGCTGTGACAAAATTGTTGGTTCACATGCTTGAAAACATGGCTGAGAGGAAACGTAGACCCCATTTGCTCAAGTGTCCTTGTCACCGTGTAAGGTCATGTTCACAAACTTCTTTTGTCAGAAGTGTAAGTAGATGCAGGGGATTTTAAAATCTTTTTTTTTATTCAGTCTGACTGTGAGGTAAAGCTGAGGAAGGACTGAGCAACACACTGTCAAAAATCCACCGTGGCATTTTTCTGAATACTTACATTCTAAAAGTAAGATTTAACATTTAACACAGTCGGTGAACTCCATCTTCAGTGTGAAGTGCCTCACACTGAAATAAATGGATGTGTATTTCAATCCTCAGACAAGACAAAGCACGCAGCGGTGTTTTGCTGCGGGAGTCGCTGAAAGTGCAGTTCTTAAACTGTGGTTCTAGTAGGTTTAAAGTAGTGCAGCTGACCAGCAGCCAGACCGGAGTCATGTTTGTGAAAAAGGAGGGCGCGTCAAGGTTCTTGACTTTGCTAAATGTTGAGATTAGGAGAATAGCAGAGTCTGCAGAGACACAAGGAGACTGTCAGGCTGGTCTGGCAGAGAGCTCAGACACAGGAAGCTTCTTCACCCACTTACTTCACTCTTACTTCACTAAATCTGTTACTAATACACTCTTAAGTAAAAATGAGATCTGCACGATGAATCAAATACACAAATGTGGACTTATAATACATAGAGTGATCATAATAAAGGGATGCGTGTGTTAATATTTGGAAACTCCCTCCATAGCAGGTTTATCAGTGGTATAAGAAACGTGGACAGTGGATTTCATAACTACATGCAAAACAGTCCTTTCTCTGTGCACGTCATTCATTTACAGTGGTTGTAACATTTATTTCTCTAACATTTATTTCTCTAACAGTCTGACAAAAGAATCCACCAGTTAGTCTGAGAAAGAAAAAAATCTGTCACATTGCATTGTTCCTATAATAATTTCATCGCTGCACACAAAGCAGTGCTGAATAACAAGCTCTTCAGTGCTTAAGAAAGCAATGTAGGATTAGATATTTTGTCAAACATAATGGAGTAGTTCAAAAAAAGTGATATCATAGCACTACAAATAAAAAAAAGATTGTTTAAACAGCAATGAAAGAAACTGTAAATATAACAAATAATTGAAATTGATTCATTTTAAGTTCCAGTTCCTCTTATGGTTAGAAAACACGCTGGCTCATATCCAGCCACACCAGGCTGATGGTATTTTCAGTGGGCATCATGTTTGGGACACATTTTGCATTGAACTCAAACACTGGTGGACATCAGCAACCAAAGGCCCATTGTCCGCTGTTTATGAGAACTGTTAATTGAGCTGTTTGTTTTCACTAAGAGATTTGTAGCATTTTAGACGTGACTTAGAGTCAAAACTTAAAAAAAAACCCTCACGTTTAATTAAACTAAATTCACATGAACACACATATGATTTATGTGAAATTGCTTCCCTTTTGTATCACACAGTGATTTTGTTCTGTTCACGAAAACATGGCCAATATACACATGTCAGATAATTTAAATGTATGGACTAATGAACATTTTCTATCATGCATGACAATTATTTGGAGTCCTTTGTCCTCCTGCATTTCAGAGTTCTTCTATTAAAACTTGTGCTTCTGTGTTATGATATTCAAATTTCCATATGGTCTCATTTCCCTTTGTCTTCTCTTTTTTCAATGTTCCACTTTAGGACTTGAATTGTCTTGTGTAAAACCCACAGTCCGCTGCAGTCAGATGGGCTGGATGGGGTACAGCACCAACAATCAGGTTCCCAGAGTTGAGTGTTTATGCCTTTCACTTAATGGATTGTCTCACCATCTTCAGAGGATGAACATGAGGTGCTTGAGATGCCAGCACTGCAAATGGATCCTGGGGCTTTGAGCCTCGATAACGACCGGCCGTCATCTGTTTCAGACATGCTTCAATCAGCACACGTGATGATCAAAGAGCAACAACGTGGCAGCACTGCGTTGCCTAATTAACTTCCTGTTTAAAGAGGATGCAAAATATGTGTAGCGAGTTGTGCCTGTCGTGCGTTTGTGCACTTGTGTGCTGTGGTTAATTTATACTGTGTTTCCAAGCTGTTCTGGATGTGAAATAAATACACGAGCTTTTTTACAGTTTTTGTTTTTCGTGGTCTTAGATTCAACATTTCAATGTGACAGAGCAAAGCATCATCTGACTTTATTGTGTCGTGCATCACATTCAGTCTTTCATGCTCTGTTGAGACTGAAGCAATAATCATCAGCGGCAGCAAAAGGGGGACCATATCTCTAATTCATATTCTCTCTTTGATGGCCACAAATCAAATGAAAGCAGTTTTAAAATTAACATCGTTTAACCCCACTTTGTGTTTATCATCACTTATTCCCAGTCTATCCTACTCATGGCCCCCAGTTAATGTTTTCCTTAGCGTTTGAGTCTTTGACAGTTTCAACATGCATATGTGTGTGTTCATTTCACATCATGTGTTCCTGTGTACTGTGCTTTGTGTATAGTTTTTTGTTGTTTTTTACAATTTATTTATTAACATTTAAATGATCTTGTTTTTTCAATTTCTCTGTACAGCAATTTCACCAGAGTTTGTCATTTTAAAATGTACTGGACTGTAAATAAAATGATCCTCTGCAATAACATAACTCTCACCATTAAATTCATTTTATTTCTGGAGATTCAAAAAGAAGCTGCTAAATCACAACGTTTTACCTTATGACGGCAATAAAATTACTGAACACATCAACATTATGGAGCACAGTATGTATCTGACAACAGTTCTCAAAAAACATCTACGGTATTAAGAACCAACACTCACATATTATTAATATACTCACTTCAGTTTGTCAGTATGTCTTTAATTGTGATACTAAGATACATCAGACAGGTTCAATGTTTTATTGTGGGGCTGAAATGGGCATATGCTTACAGTATTTACTTTATGTATTTCTGTGTTTTTATATTGTGGTATTACTATATTTAAGTGCAGTGTATATGTCAGATACAGTATGTGTTCATCTGTAATAAGATGTACAAAAACAACCAACCCATGGTTAATACTTTTAAATAAGTAATTATTTATTTATTTATATTTGTAAATGATAATTGGAATAATTAATGAAATAAAACACGTGTAGGCATTTCAGAGAATGTCACTATGTAATAAAGAAATAAACAGTGTAGTGTAAGCTGCTTACTTAAAGAATGAAGGACTAGTGCAGCAGTTGGATTGGATGCATTTTCAGTCCTTTAAATGTAATACATGAAATAAACGAAGGAACGCGAAACCATCTCAGTAACATGAGACACATTACCTTAAAACTTTTATTATGAAGCATGCGGTGGAGCCGGGCCAGCTGTTGGTGAGAGAAGCACATCTGTGAGTAGTTTAAATCCCAGAATGAGCTGAGAATAGACCTGAGAAAGGAAGCTAAGAGGAGTCATCCATCACCCATCCCTCGGCATTTTCTACTGAGGCACTGCTAAAAGTGCAGTTCATGCAGCGGACTGTGGTCTCCACTGCACCAGTGTGAACTGGTTTACTGCACTGACATGCTGCAAATATACTGAAACAAGCAATAATAATAATAATACAAATGGATATTTTTGGGACATGATGAATTTGGCTGTTGTATTAATACAAGAGTTTCTGATTTGAAAAGCTTGTGTACACATGGGTGAAAAACTAAAGAAAACAAAAAACAAAAAAGGGTTTTCTCAAGGTGTTGAGCCACCGTGCGCCACCGCAGCAGATTTAATGCTGCGGTGGCACATGGCGGATTTAAGGTACATTGGATGTAATGTACCTTGGCCGTGATTTGAAAAGTCTATGAACTGAGGCATGGTTCTTTTAAAAGATGTTCCTTTCTTTAAAGTTTTGATGATGGTGATAAAGAGCGCTGTGCAACAAATCTTGGATATTTGTTCATCTGGATTGAGTTCTGGTGGCTGTGATGATCAAAGCATACAATGCACATCATTTTCATACTTATCTAAACAATCAGTTACCCCCCCTCAGTCCTGTTAATGCATTGTCATCCTAGAACAGGATAGGTAGAAATGTTTCATCGTAAGGTAAAGGTGATCACTCAGAACAACTTTGCAAACAAGTGGACCCAACCCATTCCTCCACAGTGTAACAGAGTCACCACATCACCTCACTGTAGGGGTCAAGCACTCCGGTGCGTACCGTTGTCTTGGTATAAACCACACATGCTCTCACCCACTTGTCAAGAATAAGGTGAAGGATGACTGATCTGACCGTTTCACTTTATCCCACATATCTGTAGATCAGTGGTCTTTGCGCCACTGAACTCTCAAATGTACATTCATGTTTGTAATGAGGGCTTTATGCACTGTAACCCTACCATGACATCCCTCTCTATGTAACCGTCAATGGACTATTCTTGGAGAAGAGCTGCTCTTCGGTTTTTCCTTAAAAATCATCATCGTCATCAAATTTCCACAATTTGCTGATGTCTTTCCCTTAGATCTAAATGCAAATGTCACTGTTTCTATTGGGAAACGGCCAGCTGACCAATTTTTGTGCATTGTATTTAAGCGTGTGTGTTTCCTTTAATATAACAGCAAAGTCATGTCACTTTTTCTGAAAATAGTTCTTTCTTGATTTCTCTTACATCAACATTGCTGCATTACACAATAGAAAAGTACTGTGACAATTAAAAAATATGTTCACACTTTTACACATTTGTTCTTTTTTTTAAAGATAGTTAACATAGGATATTCTTTCCTACTGTACATTAAGTGATGATGGATAAACTCCAAAGTTCACACTTGTCTAAATTTGATTTGAGCATAACCTGGAGCATCAGCTGTGATTGTAACGCAGTCTTGACTATAAAAATAATTTTCTGTGTAAAAGTTGTGTGTTATTTCTCTGACATCAGACTCATTTGGAGTTACACATATAAAGCTTGTTACAAACACTTTATGAGGTAGATTTGAACACATTCGCTGGAATCTATTTGGTAATATGTCAGAAGTACTAAAGATAGATATAATATTTTGATTGGTGAGCACTGAAAGACATAGTTAGAGTTCCTGATGTATCATTCTGCTTTTTACATACACTGTACTTTACATTGGCTATTAAACAGCAGAGGTTTTCATTCGATGGAGTAGGAAAAGCACAGTTTCTACTGTTCATGATGCTGAATGTGAGCACAACAGGTTTCTAAAATTCAGCTAAATAGAATTGGCCTGTCATTCATTATAAAATATACAGCTGCACCTTCTCTAGTTTCACTCATCAACTTGAAACAAACAAATGAAAAAGGCCTATTGGATGTTTGCAGGACAACAGAGCAAAGAAACTTTGGATGTTTTACTAAGCCAGTGTTAAATAATATGTGTTAAAAGCACAACACCAACAACATTCTTGTGATGCATTAAGACATTAAATTAAAACTCTTAATTCAAGTTGCATGTTGAGAGAAATGTAAGTATATTTATGTAAGCTGAAAACAGTTTTTTACATTTTAACAAAGCTTTGGCAATAACTGATCCAACATATTAGATATGTGTCCTTTAAATGTACATGGATATTACAGCAGTGTCCAAAACCTACAACAGTAATCAAGTAAAAATCAAGTAAAAAGCTGTGAGAGGTGAGCTGGAAGGGCTAAAGGATATTTTGTGTTTTTTCCCGTTCACTAAGCAGCAATCATCCAAGTGGAGGAATCTTTTTCTGGCTGCTGCACACATGGCTGGCGGGAGGAGAGAGGAGGAACAGTCTGCAGCGTTTTAACACACAATTTCGTGATGGTTTCAGAGAACAGGCCAGCCAAGCATTTCAAGTGGAGGAGCAGCGAAAGGGCAGTATTGTAGAGGAGAGCAGGTAGTGTAATGATCAGGTAGACAAGATGACATCAAGCATCCTCAGGGACGGCCAGCCACAGAGCGCTGACACCCTTCCAGAGAAAAAGAACCACTGAAACAGGACGAGACCAAACCAACAAAGAAGAGAGCCATTAGCCTCAGGTAGACTTGTTATTGCTGTACAGCAGCAGAAAGTCAGACACTCAGTACAACACATGCAGGGATTTCAACACTGAGCATAAATCAAATGAAATGTTGACCTGTTGTCAGTAACAACCATTGCCTACTAATGCTTTTGTTTCAACTAGTACACAAGTCATACGACAGTGTACAGATAATAAAAGAGCTTGAAATGCAAAGTATATAATCATTGTAATTACTAAAATATTCACTATAACTATTCAACCTTCAGAGTTTTACTACTACAAATAGTAAAGAGTTTAGCATAGTATATTTTTCATTTTTTAACTATATAAACATGTTCTACAGTCTGTTTAATAATAATTTGACTTGAAAACATGTTATGATCAGCACACGTTGCCACATCAAAATGATATGTCAGCCATGTCAAGTTAAGCAAATTTGTAAGAGAAGATGTTTACTAAAATGAACAATAATTGATTTGATAATGCTGCATAGACGGGACTGAGTAAAAACCTATATTTTTGCAAGTTCTATTAAAAAACACTGTTTACACAAAGTGTGACAGTGGTGATAGATGATAAAAAAAGGCAGTGAGCTAAATCCCTCTCTAATGTCTGCTACAGTGAGAAGCCAATTTAAGGACTCTCACACAGAAGGGAAAAAAAAAGTATTTTAAAGCTGCATCAAGTCCTTTTACAGAAACGTAGAATTTGAAAACGTCTCTAACTCTCTTGTGCACTGATTTTAAAAACCATCCAAGTAAGATGGTAAAGTAAAGTAAAGTAGGTTGATTCAGAGCACAGTAGATTCCTGTGACTGAATGTTGCCTCATGGAGCTCCAGTACTAGGAACGTATTTCAACACATTGTTCTCACTCAATACATTAACAACCCAATTATTAACCTTATTAACAACTAAACTGAATATTCTACCACACCAACTTTTTATTTGTTGTTCTTGTAACTCGGTGTGGATCTTGTCATGAATTTTACTCTTTGATTTAAAGAAAACAAACAAACAAAAAACTACTGCTGTAAGTAGAAAAGACTAATTGTCATTTAGTCTGTGATGTTGTTGTTGTTTGCATTGAACATTGAACTTCTTAAAATAAAGAACGGAGCACTGTTCCATGCAATTCTCTCTAATAGTGGGAATAAGATCATTTGTGTTGCGTATGGATGTTATTATTGGAGGAAACAGGAATAGGTTGAACTATAACACACTTCCTGTTGTTTACTTGATTTTGAACAAACAGCCGTTTGACTAAAAAGGCTGCGTGCTTGATTTTGTTCCAGCAGCAAAGTCAACACTGGGAAAGCCCTTGAGCCAGACATGTAAAAACAAAATGTCCCACGTCCACAATAACTAATTTTGTTTTAAACTAATAAAGTAAGCTGACACATTACATGAATAATATAAATAACCTATGTATAAAGTATTTGTTTTATATTTGTTTGTTTTTAAAGACCAGGAAGAAAATTATTAATAAAAAATATGATAGTATGTAAATAAAGGTTGCTCTGCCTATACAAAATAATACATTAAATTACCAAAAGTTTAGAAATGTTTTTCACATTATACCAGGTAAAATCAATCTGTGTGGTTAAGAGAATTACATATACAGATATAAAGAATCTTTTAATGACACTTTATTAAAATGAACAACACCAGTGACATTATGTGTGTAGATTTGTAAAATGCTGATAAGCCTATTTTCACTATATCAATACATTGTTATACAGTACATATATATTTAGATATATTTTGGATTTTTGTGCCATTGCACTTGAATAGTTTTGCAGGTTAGAGGATTTAGTTAAACTGTCACTTCCCCCTCAGCACCAAACAAATCTTTAAACAGATCTTTAAAACACGCAGCAGCGAACATCTGAATCTCTTTACACTGCAAAAATAAAAGTCACTTTTGTATTTTAAATTGCGGCACGTGGTATGTACTCATATCCATCAGGATCAATACATTCAGAATTTGAAGTAGTTTTGCGACGTGTTTATGTGGATTCATCTAAATAATGGTAGGCTATCAGGTGGCCTACTGGATAAAAGCATCCCAAAGTGGGGACAAACAGTAGAAATACCAAATTGATATGCAGCTTCTGTTTCTCATTTCCATTGTTGAGTTGTGATGCGGTTTAAAAAAGTTTCTGTCTCCACACACAGCACTCAAAGTGCTTTGAAACTTTTCATTAAAAGATGCATCTCTTGACTGTTAAAATGAAAACAAGCCGAATAAATGAATTCCTGTATAAATGGATATCAGGAAACACTTGATACAGATTGCAGCTATTTGCATGCATTTCAGGTGTAAAACCAGGTTTGATTATTATTATTATTATTTCTTTTACCACACATGATAATGTGAAGCATCTACAGCTAGAAAAGTGTCAGGCTGAACTGTTTCTATGGCATCAAATGCCCCTGCAAAATAATGGAGCAAAGGTAAAAAGAAAAAAAAGAAAAATATTGCAAATTCCTGGAAAAAGGTTGTTTGCTTTGTAACGAGCTGAAAAAGATTAAAAGTGTCAAGTATTTCACATTTATTGTTAATATAATCTTCCTCAATCAAAGCAATTTCTGGCTGTAACTCTCCACAACAGCCTGTTTAATAATAATAATTTAAAAAAAATACATTGTCTGCACAACCTGCTTTGTATCATGTGAATAGAGTTTTAAAAAGTAAAAGTAAGACACCATTGCACACTATTAAATGACCTTATGTCATTTGAGAGCAGTGAGTGCAAAAAAGAAATATCAGCTTATATTTTAAATTTCCCAAAGTACTGCTAGTACTTGAACACAATATGTTTTTCTACAGTGAAGCAAACGAAACATGCAAAAAAAAAAAAAAAAGACAAAAAGACAAAAAGGCTCCACTTTGAGATAAATTTAAAAGACAATTTCAGGACATGTCTTCAAACAGACTTTATCTTAGGACAACAAGTGGTTGCCAAGGGCAACTAGAGACAGAGTAAGATTGGCAGAGACATTCTGCCATATGAGTAATTCAGTCACAAAGCCTGAGTGAGCCACGGCTGAGTCACAACCATACTCTCTAACAGCTTTGTTTACCTGCCCTTACTGCTGCCACAATTAATGCAGCAGAGAAGTGGACGAACCAGGTACCCTTGGAACCAAGCACCCTGTCCAAGTACAATATCTGCATTGTTCTGCCGTGCATTTGGTAATCTGTGTTGATCTGCTGCTGTGTTTTTTTTAATTGTTGTTACCAAAGCGAACGGCTATGCTAAAATGCTGCCACTCAAAACAGTGCGGAGGACAGCAGCACTCACAGAATGGATGTGCCTAAAAAAATTCAGGACGCGAAGTTTGTTTCAAACCCTTAAAGGTGAAATTTGGTGGAGAATCTTTTTTCTGTTAATCTCAAACAAAATAGCAAGACATAGATACACATGAATTATTGATTTATCTGTAAATGTATTCAGTTTACTGTCCATTTATTTGACACATGATTGTAATGTGACCTATAAGGCACAACCAGCACAACCACTCTTTAAAACGGATCATAATACTATATGTTTATTATAGAAACACTATACACACTATGAACACTTTACATCATTTGGAAAAAGATGTGGTTATTGGTTAATTTATGCCTGTGCAACCAATTTCTGCTTAATTATGGAATCATGAACTATTACATTTAACAAGCCTGTAAACTGTGCCGAATATTATTTTAGCATTTGTTTGCATTAGTTTTGAAGCATCTGGTTGTTGTTTTTTTTGGATGTATAGTCTAATAATTTGTGAAACTGAAGAAAAGTGACACAGCATCCTCTCACTGACAAAAGGAGAAATGTTTAGTGCCCAATGTGACCACACATGTGTTACCAAATGACACTGGTGTTGTAAAGGGAATCTAAAATCCTAAAGTATGTATAATATATTACATTTTCATGTTATAATCTTTCCTTCAAAAAGAGCAAACAACTGCTTTCATTTTATAATGAAGCGTTTTGTATCATGCTGTGTTAGAACAGGTCCCTGACTCTTTTTTTGTTGGCATTTCCTGGCCTTGCTTTGGTGGCTTGTAAGCTCGAAGAACATTATTTCTTTCAGGTGACACAGGCAAACGAGCAGCCGATTTTACAGTAAAACTGTAGTAGTTTCCAGTGTAAAAAATATATATATATAAGAAATCAGTTTGGTCCCTGAATGCATCGTGGTGCAGGCCTACTCCTATTCCCTCAGTGCTGCTCCAAGAGATTATAGCTTTAATTGTAACTGTAATAAACTTAACGACCTGCTGCAAACTAGATTGCGAAACATTAAGAATACCTTCTATACTGTAATCCTGTTACAGCATTTTGAATTCTTCTGCTCTCCATTTTCCCAGCTGTCAGATTATGGTCAGCCTCCCATTAAAGCCCATATTCTGTTTTTGGCGCCCTATTAGCATCATTTCGTCCATCAAGCGACATTAATTGTGAATGAATGCAAACTCCTGCAGAAGAATACGGTCTTCAAGAGGCCTGTCACATACTTTCTCCACTTGGGAGGACCTTTAACCTACTTAGCTGAGGAACCGCACCGTTTCAAGTAGCGCAGCTGAAAGATATGCACCTGCCCGCTTTTTACTCTCACACTGCTCGGGGATTTAAGAGGAGTATTTGATCTAAATGGTACTACACTGACTGCAGGTGTGGAATTTCCACCACAAATGTCCACACCAATTCAGCCACTGGGCCGGACACAGTACAGATGTGGTGGTAATTTTAAAGACTGAAGTGAGGAAAACAAATAATTTGTGGTGTAGCAAAACTTGGTGGTTTCAGTGACAGTAGCTACTGAATGCTCAAAATGAGGTTTCGTTTCTGCTCCACTGAATAACATGCATATTATATTTCGAAATAGCCTCTTTGAAAACTTTGGAAGAAAGGACGTACATTTATTTTTTTACAACAGGATAGTCATTATTACAAATTCATGTCGCCAATACATTTCCTATTTTTTTGTTTTGTTTTTGTTTGTTGTCACATCTTAAACTAAAAGAACTAGAAACCTGCATCAAGAATCTGCATCTTTTTTATTAAAGTTTTAATTTAGATTCAGAGATACAAATTACAGTCCCATAGGAGAGCGTTTAGTTTGCAATAGGACCTTTCCGAACCAAATCAAACCAAACTTTTCACTGTATGATTCTGCCCAATTGTTTCCTAGGAACCATAGTCATGGCGATTAAGAAATCTGTTAACAAAACTATATACATACAAAAAGTCCACTGAGAGGTCGCAGACAAGGTAAAACAAACAAACAAACAACAACAACAACAAAAAAAAAACAGTTCACAGGTCGTGCGTAATTTACGCACGCATTTAACCTGGACGGAATCACCATTTTACGCATACAAACTTTGATGTTAGCATTATAGTGGTATTCCTTATTTTATCTTTAACGTGTCAAATCGTTTCTTTAACTTTCCAAAAATCATCTAAAACTAGAAACCTCTGACATTTTTTTTATTTATTTAAATTTCATTGGCACTATAGAGGAAAGGAGTTAAAAGTTAAGTTAGTGATTTGAGGACTGTGAGACTAAATAAATCCTCGTGTTTCTGTACTGTGTGCTCGGCCGGTGTGCGGCTGAGGTTGTAGGTCAGGACCCCGGCCCTTCAGCCATCTCTCCACATCTCTCAGGGTATGGAACTAGCAACGACGAGATGGAGAAAACCACTTCAGTAACCATGCGCTTTGGTCCATCTGCTGTGCTGTGCTGAACTGAGGGGGGTGATGATATCGGGAAAAGGTTGCCTGTATGATATAAACTACTTAAATGGAATGCTATCATGTTCTGCTTATCAATACATTAAAGCTAAAATGAACGGTTATGTTTGTTATATATGAGACCTGCCTTTAACATCTTCCTAGAAACACAGTTGGCCCTTTTTATTTTTCATCATCAGGCACACAGTCCTACAGATTTTTGATTTCTTCACAGATTAGACCTGGTGGAATAACGGTCCACTTGGCTGTCATTCTTATTTATACCAGACCTCCGTTTATTTGTTAACAATTAAGCATCAGTTAAAGCTTGTGAAATATTACCTTAGCTGTTTTATTAAGACATTTTAAAAACTGCATTAAGACCAAAAACCTGAATTTAAAAAAGCCTAAATTTCCAGATGTAACGCAGACAAGCACGGTTGAGTCGTTTTGGGAATAACGTACATTTTCTTAGCCGCCTTGTCTTCCGAGACACATTTCAATAATTCTATAGTTTATATACCAAACAATGTTTAATATATTGATATTTATCATTATGAGTCGCAAACGCTTGTTTCATCCCGTGAACACAGAGAATCAATCTATTAACATAAACTTAGTAAAGGTTTAGTATTTTCATTGATGTACTTTATAAATTCTCTCTGATTTATTGACCAACCTTGGCAGGGGGCCTTTTTCGTAGCTCCTTGGCGCGTCCGTTTATCCCGCTGCCGCTGCCATGGCCACATCACACTCGCTGGATGTAAAAGTTAACTTAGATTGACTATAATAATGTGGACTATGAGCTCTCACGCGCGGTGCATCCAGACGACCAGCTCCAGATTTTTATGGGATCCTAATGTGGAGGGTCTGTGGACCGGGGTCCTGCTCTCTGACTCAGTAATCCACAAGGTTGAGAGGTTTGCCTCATTTACATAATGTTAGAGGTCTGGGCCGAGGCCTACCTTTCTTTTCGCCCTGAAAAGACACCGTGCTGCCGCTGGCAAAAGGGCGGAAAAGGCGCACGGAAGTCTGGGCAGGAATGGGAATATTTACAGGTAGGAAATATTACTTAACATAAAAATATATGTATTTGAATTCACATTGAAAGGAAAGAGGCTTTTTAATGGCACCGTTTGATTTCCACCTGTTAACCACCTCTACTAAAACAGTTTTGTGACAACTCCAGCTGACTTTTTGAAAACGCACGCATTGTTTTATTTTTCCACCAACAACAATAAAACCAAAACACTTGACGTTAAATCCGCCGCGGAGTCCAGACATCCGAGGGAGGGAAAAGGAGGAAGACATTCGGCCACTGAAATATGCATAACAACAATAATTTATTACAATCGGGCTATCAACTTAACCGGAGATTGGTGTTCTTCATATGTTGCCATAATTGATGGCTGACCATGTCACATCTTCATTTGCTCAATTAGGATAGGTACCTACTTGCTGCCATGCCATGCTAAATTACATTACTGCCTTCACACACACGAGTGTTTCCTTCCTCCAATAAAGGAAGAAGATGGTAACACATTTCAGGTCTGGAAAATAACATCCGAGCAGCACACCTGCTCCTGTTGTTTTCTGCTGCGAGGTGTTCATGGAGACGATAAATCAGAGCAAACGATATCATCTGTGTAACAGGCGTTTATTTGCAGCACAACAGCTAATTCTGTGAGTTATTTGAGAGTTGTGAGCTATAGGCTCACTAATGCGTTATAGATCCATAAAGAACACACGCTGTAATAGGAAGCTACATCAAATGGTATTCATTATTGCAATTTGTTGCAGCTCTTTTCTCATTTGACCCCCTCTGTTGTGTCTCTCCTCCTTTGATTCTTCTCCTGGCGCCAGTCGGTTTGCTCAGAGATTACAATGTCAGGTCAAGACTGCAAAGTGCCATTAACGCATGTCGACCAGTCTTGAGGGTTTGGGGCTCCAAATATTGCCTCTAAATCGAATGAAGTCTCATGCAACATATCTAAGAAGCGTGGTTTTAAAATGGACATTTCTGTCATCTCCACCCTCAACTGTGCAGACTACTCAGTGCATCATATACCCTCTCTTTCTGATCCTGGATGCCAGGGATCTACTCACAGGTTAGGTCCCTATTGCCGTTGCCTTTCAGCATTTTGTCATTTTGAGCTTATTTGGACTTGTCCCTCTCTGGTGGGGCAAAATGATGCTTAAGAAGAATAAATGAGCTGGTCATACAACTTCATTGTGCCTCTCTGATGATACTCGGTGGCCCTTATGTCTGTTGAAAGTGCTCTCAAAGTTTCTAGAAAAGAGTGGAATTCCCCATCTGACGCAAAATAGTCATATGTGGTCAGATCAGCTGATGTGCACAACATAATGGGTTATTCTCACCTGAAAAATGTTAGAAGAAAGGACAGAATCATACATGTGCGGCGTCGTTTTATTCATGTACACAACTTAATATAAAGCAAAGTGTATTTTCATGAATTATTTCCCCCAAAATATCAATGACTATTGTTTGCTGGTTTAGGAGTTTTGCTCCGCCCCCTGTGTTTGTCGTAAACCTGGCTCCTGGCTCCAATAAACCCGGGCTAAGAGCGCCCTGGGCTCGCCTCCTTCTCCAAGGCGATCAATAGGATCTCAGGCGCACTACAAGCACTCTCTTACGTAGACATCCACCAAGGAGAGAGCCGATACAACAACACGGTTGATCTGCTCAAACACAAAAATCTACCTGCTTTCTGAATCATGTCGTTGAGCCCAAAGCACACAACGCCTTTTTCAGTGACAGATATTTTGAGTCCAATCGAGGAGACCTACAAGAAGTTCAGTGGCATGGACGGCGCAGGGAACCTAACCTCTCCACTGGGAGCCTACCGACAGCCTCAGGTGTCTCAGACCGGCATGCAACAGCACTCCATGGGCCATAATGCCACCGTGGCCACCACTTACCACATGCCGCACACGGTCTCCCAGTTCTCCCACAGCGCAATGGGGGGATACTGCAATGGAAGCATTGGCAACATGGGAGACCTCCCGTCGTACCAGGAAAGCATGCGGAATAGTGCAGCAGCAACAGGGTGGTACAGCGCCAACCCTGATCCCAGATACTCCACAAGTAAGTTCCTTTCTGCATTTCTAGGCACTTTTCAGATTTTTGGTCTCTTTCTCTGTGAATAACGAAATTCAATTGGCCATTAAAGAGGGACAGAGGAAAACGCACAGCACTAAATATGTGTTGCTTTTCATAACTAATTTAAGGGGAAGCTAATGAATTAATGTCATGCAATTAATAGTGTACAATAAATCAATAATTTTAAGAAATATGAAATTTGAAATGATTGTTTATGATGGTTAAACTGAAAAGGAGATCATTCTTTCAAGTCTGGCTTGACTTTGTTGTATTTGGCATCAGTACCAATGTTACTGAAACAATATATTATTATTATTATTATTATTATTATTATTATTATTATTATTATTATTATTATTATTATTATTGTATTAGTATATTGAAATATTTGACGCATATAAGCAGTAACAGTTCATAAAGACTACTTCAGGCGAAACAGTGTTCTCCTCTTCTGTTTATTGAACGCACGTATATGTATGTATATGTTTAAGTTTCTAGATTCATGGGACCTTCCACAGGTATGAACATGACCGGCATGGGGAGTCTCACAGGAATGGCAGACGCCACCAAATCCATGCCAGCTCTCCACGCTGCGCCCAGGAGGAAACGGCGCGTCCTGTTCTCGCAGGCTCAGGTCTACGAGCTGGAGAGGAGGTTTAAGCAGCAGAAATACCTGTCGGCGCCTGAGAGGGAGCACCTGGCCAGCATGATTCACCTGACGCCGACCCAGGTGAAGATCTGGTTTCAGAACCACCGGTACAAGATGAAGCGCCAGGCTAAGGACAAGGCAGCGCAGCAGCTGCAGCAGCAGCAACAGGACGGTAACCTGTGCCAACAGCAGGCGCAGTCCCCGAGGCGCGTAGCCGTACCAGTTCTGGTGAAAGACGGTAAACCGTGCCAGAACGGCTCTAACACGCCGACACCGAACCAGCAACAGGTACAACAGAGCCAACAACAAAGCCAGCAACAGAACGGAGCCGGAGTCGTGCTCGCATCCTCGACCGGCAGTCTGACACAGCATCAAAGCCAGCAGCAGGTGAACGCTTTGGAGCTGGAGGAGATGTCGCCTAGCCCCCCCTCACTGCACAGCCAGCTCAACATGGCCCAGATAGACACATCTGCTGTAGATTATACCAGTAACATGGTCAGCTCAAACCTCCTCTACGGCAGAACGTGGTAGGAACTTGTACAGTACTGTCACTTTTCCACCTTTTCTACGTGAATCTGCGGATGAGCCCAATATATATATATATATATATATATATATATATATATATATATATATATATATATATATATATATATATATATATATATATATATATATATATATGAAGGCTCTAACTGGGGGCCCTTTGGTGTCGGAGGGGACAAGGCGCACAGAGGCGCACCAGCTGATCAGGGCACATTTTCTTGACATCTCTGAGAGGGGAGTCTATTTTTGAACATTACAGAAATGGCTGCCCTTGAAAGCAATTATGTCGTTTCTGGACCTTTTGTAATCCATGTTTTGGACCTTCCTCATGATGTTTTAAACGTAGTCTATGTTGCTGAAACAAAAAGGAATGCTGCTTCACTTGAGTTCGGACTGGGGGGAGAGGTGGAATCAGGTTTGAAGTACATTAAGCCACCACTCCTTATTTGCGGTGATAACCTGGTATTTTATGATATTAATATTGTAAACTAATGTATTCATTTAGACTTATTGAATAAAGTAGGGACTTGTATATTTGGCTAACACACACGAATGCGTTTAACTGTACAATAATCGTTATTGCGTCCCCTTTTATGTTTTCTTTATTCTTTTGTAAGTTAAAAAGGAACAAAATGCGTGATGGCTGCTGTATATGTTTCAAAACCAAGTGAACGTTAACAATAAATAACTTGAAGTGTGAGAGCTATTCCTGAAGAAGTAATTTTTTAAAAGGGATCTGTTTTGGAGTGCATTTTCATTATGTTGTGATTGAGACCAAATTGAGTTGGAAAGCAAGGTCGATGAGGGAGGCAGCATTGTTCAGGTGACATTTTGGAGAGCTGCCTTTCACGGAGGATGTCTGCAAGACTCTAAGACCGGGAAATCACTTTTTAAAAAGCACTTTTTAGCAAGTTAAATATTGACATTTATTTATACATTCATTTAGTTTTCTTTTTACTAACTCTGAGAGGCCCACACTTTCGTTCTGCGGCAGAGTACTTTTTAAAAAGAATCCAATTTAAATAAAATACAATAAGAATGAATTTATTCCCTAAAGGAATAGACTACATCTCTCGCATTAGCACTTTGCTGCTATTAAAATCAATTATTATATAGTCATTACTATATATATTATAGTGTGTATTATTATTATAATATATTATTATTATTATTATTATTATTATTATTATTATTATTATTATTATTATTATTATTATTATTATTATTATTATTATTTTGCACAGGCGTCGGTCATTTACAGAATTACACATCCATCAAAGAAAGTTGCGTACAAATAATACAAAATATGCGTCTGTTTTAAAATTTAATTTAATTCCTATTCTTTCATTTAAAAACCTTTAAATCGAAGTTTTCTCTTATTACAAAAATATGACTTTGTGTGATTGTGTATACACAACAGCACATAATGCTACTAAAATTATCTTTACAATATTCTTTTAATATCTAAAATAATTGCAACCTGTCAAAACCAAACATTTTTTTCTGGCCTCCTTAGTTACGTCTCTTTTATTTTATTTCTTGTTATACTTTTATCTATCATTACAGACAAAACAAATTAAAAATAGTTTACAACAAATTTAAAGATAATCAAAAAATACCTCTGAAGTTCTTGCAAGTAGTTTCTAATGCGTTACTGTTATTACAGCTCTAGAGAGGCTTACCACATTTTTCTGATGCATGGAAAAACACCTGTAAATGTTCCAAATGCCCAGCAGCACACTGTCTGACTTTCATTTAAGTTGTCACGCACTCTCACACACATACACAGAAACACACAGCGACGCCTCATTCTGATCAATCTCTTTAGAAGATGAATGATTTGAGCAAACAAACTCCAAAGTGTTTAAGGTCATCGATTAGCATCAGTGTCGGTTCCCCTTTGCTTCTGTCCTTCAAAACATTTTTTTTTAACACCAGCAGCGGCTGATAATAGGATCTAACATTTCATTTCCTGTGGTCATTTAAACACGTTTGGAAATTACTTCTCAATCCCCTTGCTGATGACACCCTGTGATGATGATGATGGCTATCAGTGTGTCTCAATGGAGACCTTGGAGAGCCTCCATTTCCAGCCCCTTCACATACCTGGCAGCTGTATGTATATGTGCTATCATCCCTACACTCGAAGGAAACATCAGAGCCAATATGCACCTGACATTTGGAACTGAGCGCAACAACTCCATCAGGAGGGAGTTTGATAAGAGCATTAAAAAGAGAAATGCATTCCACAATATACACTTTGATGCAGCAAGATGTTTCTGATAGATTTTGTCTCTAAATTGAGGGCATGGATGAGCTGTCAACAAAGCTTTTGATGGTGGACCACATGAAATGAAAGTGGAGGTGAAGCCATTCTTTTCTCTTTTCAATAGCCATAGTTATGGTGCACTAATAGGCTATGCTTGGTAATCACTGGCTATTGTGCCTGTTGCTTCTCTCAGTTTATTGGGGGCTACCTCTCTTTTGTAAGAATATATGAGACAGACTGGGCACTGTAATTGGTGCTGGCATCATCATTTCTGTCTGGGAAGTTTTGGGGCTGCAGCCACGGTTGCTGTTTGGTGTTACTTGCATGTATGTTGTTGCAGGATCAGTTTAAAGGTCGTCTGTGCTAACAACACACACACACACACACACACGTGCACATGCTCACATAACTGTGCTTACACTCAGGTCACATTCATATACACAAACAAAGCAACTGAATAAGTCATACATAATATAAAATTGCTTCTATTACTCAAAGCACACAAAGCAGACATCCCCCCCACCCCCCCACCCCACCCCCCAACCCCGTTCCTCCCCTTATTCTACTTAATATGTCAGAAGGTCTGATCGCAGAGAAACCTTTTCAAGTTCTATTGATGTGTTTCTCAATTGACCATGGCGACCTAGCAACCTAGAGAGCGCTAATTGGCAAGGGCTTAACATTATTGGCTGCATAGTTTACACAGAAACATAGGCCAAACATATAAACCTCATGACGCACAGTTTGCTGCCTCGACAGGAGACATAGCGTCATTTAATTTATTTATTTTTTTGGTGTTAACAAAGAAAAAAAAACAGAGATAAAGTCATAATCTGCTCTTATTTCTATTTCTGAGTGGCTCTTCTTCACAGAGACGGATTTATTTCTGCATGTGTGTGATATCATAGATAGATATTATTAATAGATCATAAATCCGTAGTAACATCCACTGCTAATGTCCCGTGACCCACTCTCACCTTCTTTTCCCAGTCCCCCAAATCTTGACCCATGTGAAATGATTAGAAGAGACGAGGTCTGCTTTTCATCCTACTGTATGAATGAATGAATGCATTGAACTGGCAAGTTGTGAGTGAAACACAGCGAGATTTAAATTAGTGTATTGGCCCTGCGTTCTGCTAAAGAGAGGCCGTCTTTCTGTTTTCTTTTTTTATTTTCAATGACAACCCTGTACCCACTGGATTTGCTTTGACTTGCACAGAATGAGTCACCGAAAGTCTCCAAGTCTTTGGCCCAGGAAGGAGAAAAGTTCACTAATTCCAGTCATTTTCAAATAATAAAAATACCCTGAAAATAATCATCTTCCTACAGTATATTAAAAAAAAAAACATTTCAAGAAGGTCATAGGACGCTGAAAGCAATTCTCACTCTAATAGATTTCCATGAAATTAAATACATGAAACCACATTTTTACATTGGCTTTGGTTTGACGATAACATGAACTTAACTGCTCGCACACACACACACACACACTCACACACACACACACACACACTATTATATGGACTTGCTCTGGCTAATTCCATTGCTTACTATGAATACCATTTTAGCAATATGAGGCATTGCAGGGCAAAGCAACCTTTTGAAGACTATTCACAACTGCCTGTAGTAGGATTGGGGAAGTGGGGTGGGGGGGGGGGGGGGCAGAGGATGAAGGATGAAGGGCCAGGTTATAAGTGTGTGTGTGGGGAAGTGTGGATGGGTGGGGGGGCAGCATCCCTTATTAGAAAACCATGTCACATTCTCTACTGCGCCAGCCGGACTCGCTGCACTGCCAGTAATCCCCCCTTCAAGTCCCCCTATGCATGTTATTCAATTCGCCCATAAGTAGTTAGAGAAACTGTTTTCAGTTGCCACTAATAACTACTGACCTCCAGTGACACAGGGCAACAATAGGTTTGTCGGGCCTGAAACGCACAACCAAAGAAGCTGATTAGGAACTCAAGAGGTTTGAAGCAAGAATCAATGGCTGCTCTGTCCTGCCATGGTGCTTCCAGCATGGCACTGGTGATTGTGGAACCACCATTAGTTATGCCTCATTAAGCCCCACAAACTCTTCTTTAAGGAAATTAGTTTAGCCAATTCTAAAATCTATTACAGTCACATGGCCCCTACTGGGACGCCACTGTGTTTGGACTCCAAGACAGGAGAGGTTGGAGAACACGGTGTGAGAGCCTGCCATGTTGCAAAGTGAAATACACTGTGCAAAGCGTTGGTCGCTTTTTACTCTATGTAGTAAAATGTGCTTCAAGTATATCCCACATTACAGTATGTTACTGTAATTCAGGCCATTTTACACCTTACTGTGGAACTGCAATGAGCCACATCCTCCATTGAGGAAGCATCTCAAATAGAAACTTGACAACCTATATATACCACTAGCTAAGTGAGGTGATAGTAAGTGATAACATTAACATCAACACACCACTACCTTACAAAATTGAATCGTCGTTACTGCCATTTCATTTCTACAAAAGATCTGACGTATTTATTTCACCATAAACAATTCAATTTTGCCTCCAGTCCAATTTAAATGGTTTATATATAGAGTTTGGCAACCCGTCCTTGGATGTCTACTTTCAAACACAATGAAGCAAAATGGCACAGATGCTTAAGTCACACACTGAAATGGCTGCAGCCTGTAAACATCGGGAACCAATATTTTTTCATGACATGAAGAACAAGTTCATCTGCAAGAGATTTGCGAGCTATTCAAAATGCTCCCGCCTATCCTTCTGTCATATCAACAGGGCTACACATGATATAATTATACTCTATCCTTGGAATGGGCTTCAATCCGCCTGAAGCGACAAAAAGAAAATCAAACGAGCATAAAAGACGTTTTTAACGTAACGTTCAAACGTATAAAGAAGTGAAGTGAAAATGAGTGAGAAATTGAGTTTTTGTCCTCAAAAATATCAAAAAGACACATTTACAGGATAAAAGAGTTCATCTCTGTCCTTCACAACACTCCTCTTTACTTCTGAAACAGCAAGCAGTTTTCTCCCAGCTCACCGTTGCCACGGTAATGGCCAGCTGCCAGTCTGTGGATTACTGGTTAATAGGGCCAGGGCTGGAGAGCAGTTCAATGAAGGTAGGCAATGGATAAGATCAGTGTGTGTTGGCTAGGGCATAGTTATCCACAGGCTGTGTGTGTGTGTGTTTCTGTCTGTAAATGTGGGTTACTTTCTTTTCTTTATTGTTTCATTTCTTTTTCTAGACACAAATGAATCTGACTATGCACAGTGTCTTCGGATATAAAGCCATGTATTTTGATTTGAGATAAACAGGTGTGTGTGCTGCAAACACAAAACACAGAAACACACAAAGCCGTCAGAACTCATAGAAGTAAAAAAAAAAAAAAAAAATCTGGGAAATTCAAGGACAATGCTTTAAACATGTTTGTAAAAAAAAAAAAAAAAAAAAAAAAACACAGAACGATGCTCTCAGAACTAGTTAATGGGAGGCAGCGATCCAACAGCAAACTACCAAACACACACACACACACAAACACACAATTCAACATGAATGGCAAAAGACAACAGGAACGGCATCCACTCAATAGCTTCATCTGTCAAATTAAGCCCAGAAGGACATAATCGTTTCTTCAAATATAACATTAGTAATCTGCCCCCTCCAAAACACGCAGGAGGCTCAATATAACTGTCCCAAAGGGCCAAGGGGGCCAAAGAGGACCACCCACTTTCTTTTCAATTATCATCTTGCAGCAACCTGTCTCCTCTCCAGCATTCAGCAGGAGACACTGACTGCTCTCCAGAGGGAATTACAATTAGACTGCTGTTTGTCCCTCGAATAAACTTCCAGACTGTAGCTTAAAATCTTAACTCTGTAGAGCATGTGACCCCGAGGACAAACAGGATTACGCCCCAAATCCTATCTCCCTTTACTCTCTCCTCGCTTCCTCTTGAGCTGCTGTGGTCAGGGGGTCTCGAAAGGGAAATGTGGGGGCACTGCTAACTCTGCAAATACACAAATGAGTCGAGGAGACATTAGCGAAATTTAATCGGCATTCATTTCAAATTATTCATGATAAATACACATTTTTACCTTATCTGCTATACAGGTGTTTCTTTTTTGGACTTATTACTGTGTTGGTTCATTTTAAGGGGGTTAAGGTTGAATTAATTTGCTTTGGACATGTTAAGGATAAGCTGGGCACAACCATTATTTGGGTTATCCGTCAGAAGATTGTGAATTGTTACAGGACAAAAACTATAATATTGTTTGAAAGAGCAAAACTACAGAATTTTTTTATGCAAAAACAAAGGGAATCTCTCTCTGTTCGTCCTGCAGGGTAACCAGACTCTATTATTTACTTGTAACTTGTATCTTGTGTGTATTATCTGTCCATTAAAACCTCATCAGTGCAAATAACAGTCACACTGAGATTTTGTTTCAGGGACACCAATTAGGGCACAATCCACATGGGACAAAGGCTCTGTTTCAGATGGGAGTCACACTGGCCAGTTGCTCTAGAGTGTTTATTTGCCCTGCTGTAGCCAGCTGGTCATACGAAAGCGCAGAAAGGGTACATTGACTCCACCCTGCAGGGGGTAGTGGCACAGCAAAGGGAAATGGGACTCTTTTTCAACTCCCCTCTCCACAATGCAGCACAACCAATCAAAGAGCCCCAGACCCTTTTGTGGGGGTAGTGAGTGGACAAGCAAAGGAGGGAGGCAGAGTGAGAGGGAGTTGGTGGTGGTGGGGGGGGGTCTGTGCAAGTTTGGGCTGCCAACCCCTCCTCCCGCCGTTGTCCTGTCTGTGCGGCCAGCCACACTTCACAGCTAATTAGCGGTCAGATCCACTGGCCTCTAATCAGCAGGACATGTTAAAACTGCCCTAATCAGGCCTAATCCTGGCTTTGTGTCACACACACTCTTCCCCTGTCTACTTACTCTGTCTGCTGTATTGATTAAGGCATCATTTGGGGATTTAGTGGTCAATACACTGCAGTCTGTGGTGGGCTATACGTGTGTCCTAAGCAACATTATACGACATCATGTAATGAAACTATTTTATTCTATATGTGGTAAGGTTGGCTTTTTTAGCTCATCACAAGTCGTTCAATATACTGTAACAATGTCAATTAACATGTTTAACAGTGATTTGAATTTTAAGTGAGCACACAAGCTTAAAACGCAGAAGATTTTAAAAATGCTTGAAAAACTCTATCACATATACAAAACTGTGAAACTGAAATTGAATGACAACTACATGACTACTTCTCCTATGAGCTACTGTATGTTTGCACAGGTAAAAAAGTGACTGGATAGTATAGGGGTAATATCATCGCCATCCACCTGGGAGACTGGGGTCCTTACGCCTACCCTGCCTTCGCCGTGTACCACACTTATAAATCTCTTTGGATAAAAGTGTAACATGCCAAATGACTGAAATACTTACATATTACAAACTGTATTTTGGGTCTATTAATTAAAATACATGTATATATAAGTTTTTGATGAATTGTATGAATTGTATTTGCAGTTGTTTAAACATCACATTTTCTTTCTTTACAGGTGAAGTCACTTTTAAATAATAAATGTTCCTTTCCTACTTTAATAATGTATTTAATAAACAAGAATGTTTGTATGAAATCAATCAAACATTTTTCTTTTCTTTTCTTTTATTATAAAAATTCAAAATAGTCATGGGAAACGGATAATGAGAAGAATAGTAAACACTATTAAATGAAATCTAAATTAAATAATAAAAAAATGCAGTATTAAAATCATATAGAAACTAAGCATAAAAACAGAAAGACATATAATACAAATCAATTTAAAAAAATGCATGTGCATTCGGTTGAAATGGATTTAATTTGATTTAATAACAAAAAACGATGTTGAAGCATAAATATAGTAATTTATCACTTATTACAGTTTTTAACCATTAACTGGTCTATAGTGTTAATTAGGATCTGCACAGACACTTAAAGATGGGTGTGAATAATAAGATGTGTTGCAGATTATTCTGCAATAATTCATGAGTAATGAGTCTGTTCCCATCTGAGCCGATGGGATAATTGTAAGCATATTTGCAGCTAATCTTGTCTTATTACACAAGTACTGCAAGCGAAGTAAAGTTAGAAAGTATATTGTTTTATATTTATTCAACATGTTTTTTGCATTTCATCACAGATGATGATGATGATGCAGATGATGTTGTCTTTTTAGCTCAGGTCAAGACCTTCAACATGTACTAGGGTGGTTTGCAGCCGAGTGTGAAGCGACTGGGATGAGAAACAGCACCTCGGATGCCAGGCCGTGGTTCTCAAATGGGTGGCCTGCCCTGTCTAGGTTGGAGAAGAGATCCTGCCATTAAGTGGATGAGTTTAAGTATCTTGGGGTCTTGTTCACAAGTGAGGGAAGAATGGAGGGTGAGACTGACAGACGCATCGTCAGCGGCAATGCGGTCGATGTACAGGTCTGTTGTGGTGAAGAAGGAGCTCTCGATTTGCTGGTCAGTCTATGTTCTTGTTCTTTCTTATGGCCATGACTTTTGGGTCATGACTGAAATGGTCTGGATACAAGCGACTGAAATTAGTTTCCTATGCAGTGTGGCGGGGTGCACCTTTAGAGATAGGGTGAGGAGCTCCGTCACCTGGGAGGAGCTTGTAGTAGAGTAGAGGAGGTATTGAGAGGAGGCCCCGGGGAACACAGAGACTAAGTTTCTCAACTGGCCTTGGAAGGCCTCTGGAAGAGCTGGAAGAGGTGTCTAGGAAGAAGGAAGTATGGGTTTCTCTGCCTAGGCTGCTGCCCCCATGACCCAGCCTCAGATAAGTGGAAGAAGATGGAGGGATGGATGTTGTTTGTACAGTCTTTGCATCTTGATGGCATCAGCACTGACATCAGTGCTGTCCACTCTCACCTTAATGATGCCTGTTTTCTCTGGCTGTCTCATTATATTCAGAGGCTACTTAGAAACTTTAGGAGGAAAAATAAGGTTTTTAACATTGACAGTATGGATGAATTGTAATCCAAGTGCTGGACTGCGGAGAATGGATTAGGTAATTACCATACTTTTCAGCGATATAAGGCCATAAATTAAAATCTCCAACAACTTCTCAAGTGACAACTTATCTAATCAGGGGGACAATCATGGAGAAGCCTTGCTGTTTACTGATTGCTCTAATCAAAAATGGCTTCTTCAAACACAGCTAATTGGTCAGTTTACTCACGGAACAGGGAGGCACATGTAGAGGGGCTACTGTCGTGATTTGAAGGACCCAAATATCTCCCATTTGCATTGAGTGCAACCAGAATGCACTTGACTCCCACAAGTTATCAGCAAACCAGACAATTATTCATCAGGCACAAATTGGCACATCAAAGTCAAATCAGAGAATTACCGTCAGGAAGACCCCAACGCAAGGGCTGAGAGAGGAAAGGTGGCCTTTGATTGACCGCATTGCCCTTCGCTCAATCTACCAGCCCTATACTGTCACACCTAGTATTTTCCATAAACCTTCAAACTAGTTCACATGTAAAACTAGAAAACATTTGAAGGCAAAATGAAGAACAAGAGAAGATAGATCAAGGTGTTGTCGAAATCAAGGTGTTTCTTTCTTTTCACTTCACAGTCACAACAATGAATAAACTTGGTTATAAATTTTTATAAATTTTAAAACTGCTTCTTTTGTGAACCACTGTTGTAGCTTTCAACTTTGGGGAGAAGATCAACATGACTGGTAAAGGCTCAAATTATGTAGAATTGTTAAAACAGGGTTAAACTGTTGAATGTTTTGTTTTTTACTGGCTCAAGTGACAACACTTGAAAATTCTTTGTTAGCTTTTGTTGGTTTCTCTTGGTACTCTGGCTTCCTCCCAACGCCCAAAGACGTGCATGTTAGGAAATTGTTGGTGACTCTAAATTGTTCATAATTCTGAATATGAGTGTGAATGGTTGTTTGTCTCTATGTGTCAGCACTGTGATCGACTGGAGACCTGTACCCTGCCTGCCTCTTACTCAGTGACTCAGTACCAGTAGTCACTGAGTAAGAGGCAGGCAGGGTACAGGTCTCCATATACTGTATCAATACATATATATATATATATATATACAGTATATGCGTTAACCTAATATTTTCACTTCATGATGCCTTTAATGTGTAGTTAATAATCACTTTTGCTTATTGTTTTTTACACAGGTAAATTGATGTGGAAAAATGTTTTGGCCATTCATGCTAAATGTGTTCAGGTGGGTCTTTATTTATTTATTTGTTTATGTATCTCTGTTTCCACACAAAAGCTGTGATTCACTTTTGCTACATAAAGTACTTACACAGGCTTTAGGTTTTCATTGCAGATTGTAACCAGAGGAACTAAAAACAGTGATAGAAGCAACACCAAGCATAAAGAATATTTATTCTCACTGTAAAGTAGACTTTATTTTCTTTTTCACTATAATTGACTTTTTGGTTTATTCCTACAAAAATATAAATAATAAATTCCAGCTGTAAAAGGAAATCTTCATGTTCGGAATCGTTACTTCAATCAACATGCTATTAAATATTTTCTTAATTGTCAAAGCACCTTGCTCACCAGCTCAGCTCTGTCCATATTAACTGAGGAATGTGAGTTATTTTTACGGAAATTGAGGGATGAATGTAGTTTAACGTGTCCACGTCTAGAAAAATGTGACATCTACTATGATACAACTGGTAGAAAGTGAAAATGATTGCTGGATATTACTAAAGGCATGTAGCCTCTGAGACCCACAAGCAGCAATTTTAATGACACAATTAGAGTCTCTGAATGAGATACATAACTTCTGCCATAGGCATCGTAGGCATATAGAGAAAAACATGCACATTACAGTGAACTGGTCAAACAGATAAAAAGCAAATAATTGAAAGATAGGTTAGTTTCTATGCACAGGCAAGCTTAGTAGTACCCTATGAGTGCGTCCGGTATGGAGTGGTTCAAAGGAGCAGGGATAAATACAAACCTCATAATCAGAAAGTTTTTTTCCTCAAATGAAATAAAAAGTAAAATCTGTGATTTGTGAATTTTTAGTTATCTGACATAAGTACAAGTTCAGTGTTTTCACTGGCCAAACTAGCTGGATTCAGAGTTTGATGACTGTGACACACAAAACAGTTTGGGACAGAGGCAAAAATAAGATTATAAAATATTCTAGCAACACTGCTCAGAATGATTGCAAAATCAAAAGGTTAATCAGTAACAGCTGATGGTATCATGATTGGGTTTAAAAGGAGCATTCACCAAACTTGCAAGATTGCAAGGAATTTAGCGATCAAGTCCTCTGGAAGCATTGTTTGAGACGCCGTCATGATGCAGTGATTAATGCAGCCAAAACTTTTGGAAAACTGGAAAACTCCTAAAATTCAACCTCAAAACTTTTTTTATTTAAAGATGAAGCCATACATCAGTTCTGTGCAGAAACACAACCGAGTTCTCTGGGCCAATGATGTTTGGTGTTAGAACAAACTGCGCTTTGCTAAACCACTGCAGGAACAGTTTTGTGAGTGAACTGCTGAACTACAAAATATTAAGTTTCTGTTAATTACATGAAAACAGCAGCAGCAGTAAGTAAAGCACACAAAAGGGCTGTTTAATGTTTATTTTATTAACATTTTGCAGGTAGAAGCACTTCAGTATTTCACCAAGGTTAATACTGAGGCCAACGAGTGTCTGTCTTCTTTCCCCAGCAGATATAGACCAACATCTGCACTGCAAGTTGTAGACTAAATGACAAAATGACAGGTCCTAGATTTGAGCCACATGTACGACCTGCTAGATAACACAACCAGGGAAGTGAGCTGGCCACAGGAGGATATGGAGGCTGCCAGTGTGTCAGAGAGCCTGACTGCCAATATCCAAAGGTTGTGCACCATCTGAAAGGAAGGCAAACAGGACCTAGTTAGCAACAAGACTAGATAGCTGATGTTGGGAAAACCTACCACTGGCTGGAAAAGGCTGGATCAACAGATAGAACAGAGGCACCGATGTAGGCAACAGCATACACTGCAGATCCATGTAGCTGGCGTTGTGTACAGGAACACCTGTACACATCGAGTCAGTGATAGTAGACATGGAACAGAAGGAGACAGCAGTGATGTATAAAGCTGCTCCAAGGTACAGCAACATTAAGAAGGAGGATAAGAAGCTAGAGATGTGGATGGATGTGAATCATGAAAGTGGTTCTAGTGGGTGGAGCACCTGTAATTTGTCACAAACCTTGTACCCTGCTGTCCAGATGCTATATAGTATATCCATTCTGAGTATGTAGTCAGTAAAACACTAAAACACTAAATCTGTGTGTTCAGTGCAATAAAATACACTTAATTAAATCCTTGAAAATGTAAGCAACAGATTGGAAATTAGTAATAATTTCATTAATATTCTGTAAATGTAATAACTTTATCTCTCACTAAAGTGAATACCTCATTTTTTAAATGAAACAACATTTGACCCTCAGGTTCTCAAAAAAAATTGCTTGTCAACATTTGCAGCATTGCTCATTTAAATCACTGGACACAGCTGACAAGGTTAACAATGTGGCTTTTATGGAAAACAAAGGACACATCGAAAAAATCTATTTTGAGCAGAGTAATGAGGGAAGTGAAACACAAAGTTATTCATTAAAACGTGAATTATCAATTCAGAGATGGAATCATTTATAGTTTAAATAGTCCCCATGCCTTTATAGTTTTATCCTTAATTGAGTGTCTGGGTGATTAGTGTCTGAGGGCTCATATCTGCTGGGTCAAATAGAGCAGTGGTAGCAAGGCACAGCTGCTTTGTACAGTCAGATTAAAGTCACCTTGCACTCAATGAATGTCTGTTTATGGTTTACGTTTAGAGTTGCACAGACACAGTATTCAAACACAAAATGAATAACTTGTTTTTGGTGTTTTTGAAAGCGCAAAGTGAATGTTGCGCCTAAGTTAGCTCATCTTTTAACTGCCTCGCTGAACTCATTCTACAGTTCTTTAATCGTGCCAGTGGTGAAGTGCTAAGGATGGAAGATGACACTTTGAATGATTATCAAGTTTAGATATAACATTTTCCCTTAACATCGGATAACTGCCAAAATGTTATTTGTCTATTATGGTTTATGACCATATATCTGCAGTTCTGGTATGTGGTTATAAATCATCAGTTGTACTTATATTAATATATTATATATAATATTTGACTTCATTCCAGACAGTTTTAGGACTGTACATACTGTCACACACCGTGAATGAGTTTAAGAAATAAGCTGTTTTCATCTCTTAATGGATGAACGTGACCTGAAATTATTTTTAGCTTGTTTCTATTTTTCCCAGTTTAGAAAGAGGAAGAGATTGTTTGCACTTTCAAAAGAGCACAACTGTCTTTCATACGCTACATGATGTATGGTTATAGTTTACTTTCTGATTTGAGCAACTTGTAAACCAAGATACAGGAACTACTAGACTGTGAAGACAGGACATCTGGACATCTGTGTGCAGTCAAGTAAAGAAAGGGCAAGTATCTCCAAAGTACATATTCATAATGTTCATTAATTATTAATGTTGTATTCATTACTTTTTTTGTTTGGTGATTAGTGTAAGAATATATAAAAGTAAAAGACATAAACCTCTTTTTTTTTTTTTTTTTTACCATCACAACTGCTGGATCCTATGAATTTCATCTTTACACAGAGGTACCTTAAGGAATATGTAGATACATTCCTTAAATCCCATGCATGTGCCATCTGTTTTGCCTAACGCTAACTTTCCTTCATGCTAATTCCATGGTGATGAAGACGACTCTACAACAGCTTTCAAAGACAGAAAATCCACATTGTCCTTCTTAACTGCTGCGGACTAACGAGTGAACTCATTGATGGATTGAAGGATAAATATTCTATTTTTATGTCACATTAGTAGAGGTCGATCAGATGTGGGGTGGTTTTTGAATGTAGATCTCTAACAAGCAGCTACACCTGAGTGGTGGCTTTACATGGAACGCTTGCAGCAAAGGTGGAGGAGTTATTATTTAAACCTCAATATTACTTCTGACAGAAACCTGAATGACATATCATATATGCATATATTAAAAAAACGAGTGGTTTCATATTTTAACTCCAGAATGAATAAATAACAATTCAGTCAACAATAAAAAAACTAGTTTTATTCAAAAACTGTGACTGGTTGCTTGATCAATGCATCTTGGGAACTTCGATTCCAGCTGCAGGATGAACTAAAAAGAGAAAAAAAAAAAACACGTTTGCCCACGGAAAACATTTTTTGAAGGGCATTATCCCCATACAGTTCTGAGCAGGCACATATCAAAGCAGGGGACTAATGAATAGGCCTACTGCTTGGCCTTCCTTCCCAGAGTATTGAGCTTCTGAAAAGAGAGCTACCTGAATGGACTATATTGTTGTGTTCATCTCAGTGTTTGCATACAAAGAGCTACACTTATTTATCTGAGCCTGACTGACAGTGTGGTCGTCCAAACACATTTTTCTAGAATCTGCATTTAGATGGTGGCACAAAAGGATTTATATTAAGAGGTGTTTGTAATGTTTTGGCCACTTGTTTTGAGGGGCCAAAACATTAGAAACACCTCTTAATACAATACACCACCCACAGTGACCTCAAAATTAAAAATATAGTAAAATTGTCACCTTTTTGACAGTTTCAACAGAAACTGAGATGGTAACCTTGTAAAAGTAGAATTCATGCATTATGATTGCATTTGATTGTATAGATGTACCTAATAAATTGTTCAATGAGTGAATCTAGGGTTTGCTTGTCTTTGATATACTGTAGAGTATGATCACGGTTGCAGTGGTCTCTATCTCTCTTCCATCTTTCAACATGTGTTTACAGAACATACATGTAGAAACTAATAGTTGCATATTGATATAACCACATTTATGCATATTTCCATTTATGTTTTTTTCCTACTACACGCTGTTGCTACAGCAACCTCAACAGAGATTCATTGGCCACTTGGTCAAGGTCATTGTCATCTGCAGTTTTGGCTGCTATTTTACTCATTGTTCAACTCAACTCAGTCTTTGCACTGTGTGTGCGTCTGTTTGAGTGAGTGGCAGAGACACAAAAGAAAAGTGTGTTAATCAATTAGCTTGAAGTGTGAATTGGACAGTTTTTACTGCATGCACGCTAATTAATGCTGTGATTGATTATTCTATTTTATTCTTTATAAATCAACTTTTAAACTGAATATAATGTAGAGCATTTGGTGATTGCCAATATATATGACTTAGCCCCAGTTGCACAGACAGTGCAATGATTACTGATAAATCAGCACAGACACGTACACATGAATAATGCCATTATTTTCTCTGTGCTCATGCGCATAGCAAAAGATCAGATCTGTTACATTTCTGCTCTGATGGTACAATATTGACACTTACTATAGGAAACAGGCAAGTGTCAACGTGAGCAGAGCATGTGCGTGTATTGTATAACAAACACTGATAGCACTCGTGTTTTGATGCTGAGGGAACCAAATTTATAACGCTAATTGTCAAAATACCTCTTCCCGCTCAAGCACTGCAAGACTTGAGGGCACTTGTTTGCCTCTCCTGCTCTGATGATACAATAACTCCAAACAAGTTTGCAGCCCCAGGACTGATGGCTCTCATATGTGTGTCACTGGGCTCATTTTTCCTTTTATCACAGTGAGAGCCAAGGGGATGTCTAAAACTCTCAGTGATAGTAGTGATATTTAATGGTGCATTTTCACCTTCATGACACACTCCCAGTCCGTAATATTTGTGATGCTCTACGTTAAAACGTGTCACATGAAAGGCCGGGTCGCACGTGTGATGTTAATGCTTCGGCTTCACCTATTTTATAGAGTATGTGCCTCGCGACAAAAAGCCATTCCTCAGTTTTGCTGAAAGTGATCTTGTGTGCCCTGGAGAAACTACGCACAAAGCTTAGCGGGGCCACAGATCACCTGTTCGTGTCACTGGCTAGTATTGGCTTTGAAGCCTTAGTGGTAAATTAAAGGCAGGCAGGGGTTCTGTTGATTCAAGTTGAGCATTAGCATTTCTACTCCATGCTAATGGATGACCCTGTTTTCTCCCAACGAGGACTAGCGAGCATACCCAGATAACAGCCTGTGTTAATGACAGCGAGTCCGACCAATCCCCCTGCTGTGTCTTGGGCTAATCTGCTTTGATCACCTTTGCTAACATCTGCACTACCTACAGATTTCAGACATCAACAAGGAATTACATTAATGACACTTCCTGTGACCCAGCTACACAGAGCATGAGTGTGTGTGTGTGCATGTGTGTGTGTGTGTGTGCATGTATTCCCTTGGGAGAAAGGGAGAATGGAACGTTCTGAGGGTGAAGATTTGTAAATGCAATAGCATCCACTGTCCTGACATTGTGCATTGCCTTTATTTCAAAGACTCATACGAGGAGTAGAGATAACTCACTCAACTAGAGATCAGCAGGTCCCCGCATGGATAGGAATATAACATACTGCAACAGCTCCCTCATATCGTTTAGTATTATTTGTGCATTCGGGGAAAGATGCAGAGCAGGAAATCTGTGGATGTGTGGCAGGCGGGCACAGACACGTCTCTAGTGGCTGTGGGAGAGCGCACCATGAATAAATTTAGCTCTGTCCCCAGGAGATTGCCTTCAATCACGAAGCATAAGGTGTCAATGCTGCGCCCTGTGTGCATGGAGCACCAAATTACCTTCCACCAGATTGCTGAGCTGGGCCTAAAAGGAATGAGGGAATGGACTGAAGAGGACGGACTGCTAATTAATCTGGCCAAAGTCAGAGCCCATGTCCTGGGCCCTCGAATGGTCAAGTTGAAGCAGAGAAAACATAAACTGTCAAATGAGCTTCAGAGTTTTGAACACAAAAAAAGACGAGAACAGACAGAAAGAAAGAAAACGTAGGCGTAACTGTACATGTTTGTTTGTCTTTGATCATGATCTTGTACTGATATTGAGTGTGCAGGAGGATGATCTGGTAGTATTTCAAACAATAACAACAACAAAAACGACTTATTGATTATAATTGTTATAATATTTGACATATTTCCATTGGACATAATCATGTAACATTCTGCTGCTTTGTTAAAACTCTGAAGCTTCAGTAATGTGGATCCATAATCACACAATCATTTTATGCAACAGAACAACATCAAATGATCCCTCTGAATCCTATGTTGCATGAACCATAACATTAAAGGTCATATCCAGTTTTCAGCCCAAGCTGAAATATTAACATGTCAATTTACATACAAATTTCCATGCATCTAAAAGGAAAAAAAAAAAAAAACTCTTTACCAAGCCATTTTCCCATTTTGAATAATAGGTGGTTGCCTGAGATCCAGTTGATTGACTAAACAAAGACATGACTAGTGCATTAAAGCCATTGTTTATTGCTACTGACTCCTGGTGTATGTATAATTTTGCTGTAAATGGTTATTAACTGATACAGAAACCATGGATTTGTATAATAGCTAGTAATCATTCTACCTCAGGATGTGTTTTCTGCCTCATACACAGGGTTAAAGAATTAGAGTCTAGTCAATTACATTTAGCAGGTCACAGAAATTGATTTACTGCCTAAGGAATGTTTTTTTTTTTTTTTCCTGCTGGGCTTCAGCTCTGTGGAGGCATTCGGCTCACATAATCAAGGATGAGCATTGCCTGTCTGCCCAATCTACTACATGGTCCCAAAGGGAGAAATGACTTGCAACAGGAAAACCTGCATGAATACTAATTTGCCTACTTGGCTTTAACAGCTTTTGCAAGGCAATCTCATAGGAATTTGTAGAATATGATGCCTTTCCATCTTTCCATATTAATTACCTCAACTGAAAATAGGGACAGAGAGAGATGAAGGAAGACAGTGAGAGAGGAAGAGTGTGTGAAGAAGAGAAAGAGAGAATCATGGGAATAGCTCTAAGAAGGGACTCTCTGCTCTCCATCCTAAATGCGGTTAATTATAATGTGATTTGAAGCATCTCGAGCAGGAATCTGGCAATCTTGATTTGGAGCTCTCTGACCACAACTCCAGTTTGGGTCTCTTCATTATGGCTCTGCATAGCTGGCCCTTGTGGTCCCCCGAGCATGAAGATCACAGAAATGGACTAGGCGCGGCAGAAAAGCTGGGACACATTGGCTCTCACCAAGCGCCACCACTGATGTTTGTAGCCGATTATTATGATTCCTCAACTTACTCTTAGTTTCTTTCAATATCAATAGTTCATGTATGATAAACCTGAGGAAGTGCACCTGTTCCTAGGAATATTCAGCTAATGAGTAAATCATGTGCTTTTAATTATACATAATAGTAAGTCAAGATTAGCTTCATGTGAAACACATACGGTATAATACAGGCAAAACTGATGAGGGTGCTGATGACCAGTATGGTCACATAAAAGATCATGCACTAGGTGAAATCTGGAATAGTACGGGCAGCTAACTCAGCATTTAACCCATTTAACTTAATTTAAATTTGCAAACCTACACAATAACATAGTCTAGAGTCCCAAATAAAACAAGTACCTCAGTAAAAGCAGATTTCCTAAACAGTATTCTAGTACCAATGTTCTCATATGTTTTGTTTTCAGAGGAGGACCCAGATGAATATAAATATATATATAAATACTGCTGAACAAACCCCAGTGAAATTATTAGGACTATAAAACGCATGTGTAACATAACTGCATGTTGTTTATAGTTTATGGAACAATATTTAGCGCTGAGCATGAACATTGGACAGAGTTGTTTCCCCTCACCCCTACTCCCCAGATGCAAAGCTCCTATAAGTTGCCAGGTAGACAACAATGACCACGACAAGTGCGACATTAAAACTTTACAATGGCGATGACAAGTCCTGTATTGTATGGTAACTTCCTCAGCTGATGTAAAGTTGCACACATTTGCAGTTTTAGTTGTTAGCAGATATTAAACCAGCTCATGTGGCTTATGCTTTCCTTTATATATTTATTTTTGAAAAGTGTCATTGTTGCACCTGATGCAGATCTCAGATATGAAGTAGTGAAGTCAGGCGGTTACGTGCCACTGAGTCAGATACAGAGAGGGCAAGCTAGAGGAACTGTAGGGCAATGCTTACCTGATCAGAAGAAAACTTGCCAACCCCATGCCCTTCTTAAAGTCTGTCTGGGCTTAGCTTTTTGTTGCAAACTTTTTTTTTCTGTTAACTTTTTAAAATGTTCATATGTCAATGTCAAATAGAAATTTGCTCCAAAACTGATTAGAATGTGGAGAGGTGCTGTCAAAGCAGTGATGCATTACAATGGTTCCATGTCATTTGCTGTCATAACATCATAGTATCTGGTTGAACACCAATTTGGACAAGATTTAGACAATAAAGATATCAGCACTTCTACAATAACAGTGTTTTATTTTTATAAAATATTATTTCACACTCTGTAGCCTGTATGTGGGTGTTGGCCATACATCTTATGATAGTATGCATATGATCAAGGATTGTAATTAATCAGTGTTAACTTAATAAAAGAAAGAATAATAAATATAACTCTTCTGCTAACTGCTGAGGTGTTCATTAAAGACATGGGCACCAACAGTTCTATAGAATATGCAAAGTGTCATATTTTGAAGTGTGGACAATATACTATTGTGAACAGCCTTAGTCTGAGACTGCAAGCTTTATCTCAGCTCCACATAGAAATGGAGGCTGTGATTTTTATCGTGCAATACTACATGGCAAAAAAAAAAATGTAATCAAAAGATCAAAACCCTGTGGACATGTAACAGCAAACCATAAAGACGTGGCATCCAGCTGTGGAAGGGAGCAACACAGCAGTTTTTTATATACGTCCGCTGAAATCCTTGCTAAAGCATCACCATAATAAGGGTTTTAGGGTTTTATGCTGAACAGATTTTCACTTGGCCCTTTGTGCCGGAGAATCTCACCTGGTCTTTGGAGTGGGGGCAGAGGGGAGCAAACCTTCCTGCCCCGACTATGGAGAGACAGCCTTCCTCTGTAACCCACTCTCATTCACAGACATCATTCATGTGCAAATCATCCTTGGACCTATTGTTCACCCTCTGCGCTTTCAGATACTTGCTGAATCTAGTGATAAATGTAATGGCAAGGCTGGAGATGCGTTCCATGTAGTGAAACGAAATAAGACTTCTGAGCACTTACATTTGTGCAAAGCAAGACAACTTTATATTACTAGCTGGGACCATAGCAAACAAACATTTTAGAATAATGACATTTCTTCTTTCTTTTTATTTGACTTTAAACTTTCTGCAGAACATTTAGCTTTCATTGAGCATAGTCTTTATTTTCTGCTACAATATATTTGCTCACATGGTTTAAAATTCATTTTAATTAAGTCATTAAGATCTGCTACATACTGTTAGTATATTGTCAGTGTCCATGTGGATATTCCTGTGGACCATATGATTGTTACCATGATGACAAAGTTCTGGGAAATCTGACGATGGGACGGCCATATGGTTCATATTCAAGGGGATGGTGGGAAAACTACATATTTTATCATTTTGTTTGAGTAACTTGTTGAAATCACTGATATCATATGTTTTATCAGCAATGTCATGCGTGTATGCATACATGCTACTTTTTTCTTTCAGTTGTCAGAATCTTTCAGGACACTTTATGGAGTATAAACTTTAACCCCAGAATTCAAGGTAACACCAATACATTAAATAGATATTTAAGTGTTGGAGCAACAGAACAACTGGTGAATCTTGCACAATGTTCAGATAGTAAATGAGCACAGTGTTGCGCATGCACTTTTAACATACTTTCATTTTGCAATATTAGATTGAATCAATGCTGTCTACATTCAAAAAACAACCAAATGGAGTATAACCGCTGATAAAGTGACGAAATTTAAGATGCAAAAAAGAAGGGAAAAAGAAGCCGTGCTTTTCAAAGTGAATAAATAGTTTTTGTTTCAACACTCAAGGACAACATTATTAATCCTAGCCAAAGTAAACATTTTGCCAACAACTCTGTGGAAATCAGTAAAAAGATTGTTTAACTGTGTATAATGGTGCCTGATCTCTTTGAAAAAGCCCAAGCTTGTGTAATCAAAAACACAGCCTTTTGTCTCTTTAACACACATACCAAAGAAGCTGCCGAACAGGCCACATCAGAATGAATGAATATTTAATTGAGGCCTATTGAGGCAGAAGATCAAAATGACCTTGCTTTAAATGATTATTCACTGATAAAAATAAAAGTAGGGAAAGGGGAGAATGGAAGGTGCACACTCAAGAGCCTCGGTTTATCCAGCAAGCAGGAATATATTACACAAACATATGAGAGCAAAAGCATTGTTGATGAGTGTGTTTAACTTTACCACTTGCTTTCATCTATATGTCCAATCAGTCACTGCTAACGCTAAGTTCTCGTTGGAACTAAAAATCAAAGATGCACATGGAAACAGAAACCATTTTTTATGCTTCGCTAATGATTATTTATGCATGGTGAACAATTTGGGCTTAGCATGCAACACCAAATGCAAGACACCAATGAGAGAATGGTGACCCCTTCTTATTGCAAGCTGTCTGGACAAAAAGCAGGTCAATTTGGCTTGTGAGGGGGCAAGACCCACCTCTCATCTTCCTAGACACTCAGAAAGGACAAAAAAAAAAAAAGGCTGAATTGATGTGAACTGAACATGAATGGCTTTAAACTCAGTACTTGATAGCATGCCAGACTGAAAGGAACAGGCTTCAATACTCAAATAGTAGTAGTGGGCTGACGTTCTGAGCATATTTGTGTTATTTTATTTATGATGTGCTGTGATTAAATCTTTGTTTGTTCCAGATTAATCTGCCTCTGACTTTCACCATTTTACACAATCCAAACGAGACAATCAATTAATAACCACACAATATGCTTTATTTTGAATAATGGACTCAGGTGCCATTGCAGGATTACAATGAAAAAGATTCAAGTAGACTTACTGAGTGCACTTATAACATATCATCACAAATACCGAAATGCTCTAATGTGATGAATGATTTCTTTTTCTTTGTGCATGCTCACTTTTTTTCGTTTTGGGGGTTTTCATCATAAATCTTGTGCTGGAACTGCCATAAGTTCTGCACCTGGGTGAGAGGAAATACAGTAACTCTCCGTAGTTTGGGGGAAAGTATTCCAGTATATTATTGTCAGCATTTTTGCATCATCGAAAACACTAAGCAATCTAAAATAGGTTATTCCAAACTAATGGGCAGGAGCTGTGTCACTAAGGAACCTATGTAAGTTTGTTTCATGTCCTCTGCAACAAGAATCAAACACCTAATTTGTGCTGGAAACGAGATGCTACGCTACAGTTGGTTTGTGTGTGGCTCTGCTGTTGTCTGGTTAAATGTAATCTGGTAGGTTACTTTGTATTTGCACATTTAACAATACAACAGAGAGACAGACATTGGCCTTTGTGACATGTGAGAGGTGTGAAGCTATATGGGCGAGTTCCACCATCCGATAAAAATGTGACACATATTCACACACTATCAACAGATGTGCTTGTTGTGCCTGTTATTGTATTTTGCTCAAATGCATTTTCAAATGCTGCAGCAATGAACTACTACAGATGCAAAATACAGGTCTAAATTTTTACAAATTGGTTACGATTTTCATGTCAGTGATAACAAAAAAAGGGCTTCTCTTCCTTTTTGAGTTGGGAAAAAAAAAAAACTCAAACTCAAGGAGAAGAGAATCTGAATTGAAATGTTCTGTAAGTCTCATGCTGCCTCTCACAGATGTTCTGTTCAGGTTTCCTTGCTGTAACAATTGTGCTTTTTATTTTCATCTGAAAAAGAAATGTGCTCGCAGTCAAGCAGTGTCTCTGTCCTTTGGTTTCACATTGAACCAGTGGGAATAATTTGAATGTTACACTTTAGTTGACATGCTATTTTGATCAAGGACAGCTGGGTCTAGATTTGTGACAACCTCCCTTCTGACAGAGGCAAAACCTTGAGTTATCCATTTTATAGAAATATGCATAAAGGTAAGAGTTCACACCCACCATATACTGTTTTTTACGAGCCATTCAAATGTCATGTCAGCTTTTACAAATGTGTCAACTTGTGCTACAATCGAACTATAGAAGCATTAAGAATGGGTGTGTTTGCAATGGAGGGATAAAAAGTGACAAACCCATGTGTTCAGCTTTAATTCAAAAGCACTCAGACGGCCTTAAAACACTGGAGATTCTGACTTTGTGGAATTTGTTTACATACTTTTTTTAATATGTGCACTCCTTTACATAAAGTAGTACGATTTTCCATCTGTTCACCAATTTACCCTCCATCCTTCATTCTCGAGACACTTCATATCTGCAGACACTATCTGTTTCCGTTCAATCCACATTAACATGGATCTTTACGAAACCACAGATGTAAGAGTGGAGCTCTGTCTGATGTCAACCTGAACATGACAGATCAAGTAATGTGGCACCGATGACACTTTGCCCGAGTCAGCTACTATGCAGATAACATCTTTTAACAGCAAGATAAAACCTTACACATCCTCTCATGACAGGCTGACTACACGGGCTCTAAAAAAGAATGAATATCATCACTATCGCCTCCCTGGCATGGAATCAGAAAGGTTCTTTTTTAAAAATGTTATTGTGTTAGTACACATTAGTACAATATAACTCCACTTCCACTATGAGCTATCTGTCACACACAAGTATCTGTTGACATGCTCCTTAACATGGATATTATGTTAGGGAGCCTTTTAGCAAACTCCAAATTATTCTGCCACAGTCCCTTTTCTGTGGTGGGTCAGGGCTGTCTGAAGCCATTACTGGTAATGAATGTGGAGTCCTACTTTAAAAGGTTCAGGCATGTAAAGTCACCTATCGCTGACTAATGGAATCCTGCTGACACTGAATGCCAGGGGCTTTTACCACATCCCAGAATGGCAGTTTTGGAAATTTACACTACAGACATAATGAACTATAAATGTAAACTTGGGAATGTAGCCTCCCACACAGTAGCTCAGAGTTATTAATAGATACAGAATGTCCCATGTGCTTCAAAATGATAAATTGCAGAAGACTCCATTGTGTAGTTTCAGCAACAAATCTGCTACTTGTGATTCATTAGCACAATGATTTGGAGGAATTTAGACATATCTTTGTTTCTGCAGCATGAGCATCATTATTGAAGAAGCAGTTGGGAAAAATATGTGTAGAGCATTTGTTGTGGGGACTAAATATTCAGAGTTTGTTAACGCTGCAACACTTTGTGCCCTGGGAGATGGGCCTCTTCAGCAGGTTCACAGGTCGCACAGCGGCGTGCAGAGTGGCCATTGTGCTTTGTCATTTCACAGGTGACTCACATCACTACACTCGAGCATGCTGGAGGTAGAGCACTCGGAGATGCTTGCGGCATTCAAAATGCATGATTTTCAGCCTAGTGCAAACAAATCGCTTTAAAAGATCAGTTTAATCTATTTCGAGCTGTTATTATGAGCTGGGAGAGTTGTTCAGATAAAGAGACTGAAGCAGGGTTAACATCAGAGTGTTGGACAACTCTTCACATACTTTACCCAGCGTGAGAGCTGTCAACTTTATTATTTGTTTTTTACGATACAGTGCGCATATGATTTACATTGCATACCACTAAAATAACGGTCACGGGGTGAATTACTGTGAGACAAACTGCCTGAAATTTTGCAGTGATATAATGTAGTGCATTTAAAAAAATGTCTCTGGGGAGTTATCAGTCATAGAAGTCATCAGTGTCATCACCGTTTGTGTTCAAAGGTTGAGGACGTAAGGCTGCTTCAATCTCTGAGTTGCTGTCATCTGATTCCCCCCAGAAAGCTATACACAAAAAGCAGAGAAGAAGAAAAGAACATTACATTAGTGGAACAAAATGTTTTTTCGTTCATGCTTCATGTGGAACCGTCATCTACATAATTTCTTTCTGCAGTCAATTCTGCTCTTCCCTCTATAAGCGTTCCATGATGTGAATGCACTGATGCTAACGCTCACCTTGAGTTTGATTTAACAATGTAAATCTACCTCTTATATAGTCATACATGGATATCAAACATGCCCATGTCTTCTTCACTCACAGCAATAAAATACATATTGGGTAATCTGATCACAGCTGGAAAAAACAAGATATAGGAGTAATTGTGGCATCAAAAAATAACATAAAGGTGTTACGCTACATTCAGGAGTCTGAATGAATTTCATTTTTATGAGCAGTTTAGGTCTAAAGAGTGGAGTGCTGAAGCAAACTAACTTACTACAAAGAACCGAGATGCATTCAAATACAAGTCAACTGCAAACTTTCTTAGCTACATTTAGACATTATCTATGTGGACGCTAAAAACTGTGATAAACATCACAACATGTCTGTTCACTGTCTTATTTAGAGTAGTTAATAAATTGCCCAACATTTCCTTGGGTTATGTGTTTTGTTAGTAATATAATTACACAGATTCCTTAAAATAGGACAGTTTCAATTATCCATTAGAGCATTACTGGCTGACAACATAAATCTAAGCGTTCAGTGTGGCTCCAAGGTGGCTCCAAGGTCATTTTTCATTTACACATCATCAAAACGCATTGCTGCATATACAGACAAATTTAATTAAAACAGTTGTTGTGAAGCCTTACAATAATTTCACACATGTTAATGCAGGAACGTCAGGGGCAATCTCTTTGGTGTAAGTAACCCTTTCTGACATGTGTCTTAACACAGAATTGAAATGACTCGTCTACACTCACCTTTTGATTGTAGAGCAGATTGAGTCTTTGAATTAGTCTTTTCTTTCCTGGAAACACAAAATCAATTAATAGCGTGTAAAGTTATAACCTTAAAATCTCTTTAAAAAAGAAAATAAAAAATAAATAAAAATAAAAATAAAAGTTCACACCCCCCCCCAAAAAATGAGACATTTCCTTTTGGTGCACTTCTTCAGTGTCACGGTTGAGTCCTTTTTACTTACTACCAACAAATACTACAAGTCTGTGACAAAAATGGACTTTCAACAAACACAGTGTAAAGACAGCAGTTTCATTCCAGAGAAGGAGATTTTCTGCCTAAGCTCAGACAGTGCAGCACAGGGAACTTCCTTGACTCCTGTTCTGAGTGTGCCAAAGGACTTCCACAAGGCCCTCTTTATTCAAAACTAGTCCAAAGACAGGGTTGCCAGGTTCCCATAGCTCTGGTGATATCTCTATGTAAATGTGTGACCTCTGAAAAGGCTTTGATCTACCTCAATGCATATGCAATAAGGCCCCCTGTTCCACTTTTAAAGCCCTCCTTTTTAATTTACATCAACACAGAGCCTCCTCAAAAGCCCACAATATAGCCTCATCATCTCCCAGGTTAGCATACATATCCATACGGCTTATTCATCCGGGGCCTTCTATACCGGAGCTGAGTTGTCGCGATTGTTTTGGAAAGAAGACAATGCACAATGTTTTAAGCAGATGAGCTCTAGAGCAACATAGTCATGTGGTGTGTTCCTCCATCTACCCATGACCTCTCTGATTGTCATCCTCTCAATCACCCTCATCTCTCCCTCAGCCTTGGTGTATGTGACTGTACATCGAGCATAAGGACCAAATTACTGTGGCTGTCTTCAAGCTGCTATATTCTAAACTTTACATAGCTGCTTTGTACCACTCAAGACAGAATGAGAAAAAAAATGCACCTCCCATTCCTGACTGTGAGCAGATTGCTTTGTGCTATAAGCAATATACCATAGGATAAGTATAAAGATTAGGATGTAACCTTGCTTTCAAATGTTGAAAGGCTGAGTAAGTAAAGAGCAAAAACAAAGGCACACTGACGGATAAACAGCCTATCTGCTTGTAAACCAAAGGCATTGCACATGAGGGCGTTGCATTTTGTTAATAGACTATTCAGTTTGCAAAATATTTGTATTTCAGTAAAAGTATAATCAAATCTTGTGAAATACATACATTCTCATAAATAGCAGGTAGCAAAGATGGGTAATATTTTCTGTGAAGCCAATTTCGAGTATAAAATTACTGTTGTCGCATATGTTATGTAATAAGCTTTTTTACTTGGCTACAGGTCATATATAGACTAACAGACTGCACAAAAGTAGTTAACTTAAAGGACATAACATGATATTCATGTGCTAGTTTTGTGAGTTTAAAACTGGAAATTTAACTGTATGCATGTGTTTTGAGTGCTTTCATATGGACATGCTTTTTCTACAGTTTTTAAAATTGTTTGTATTGTGCTGTAGCTTCATAAGTAACAGCATGATTTCTTTCTGTCCAAGCCAGAGCCACAGTATGTTAACAGATTTTGAGGCAGTGCAGCATTTGGTGACTATGGTGAGTAAAATATACATATCTATATAACATTATATATTACACAAGTGAAATCTACCTGCTATCTGCATTCATCTTTTTAAATTGAATAAAAGATACAGTACTAATGCTGAAACACAACTAAAGCACAGGGACTAATGCCTCCATTTGCAACTGTTAGGCAACAGATCCTGACCAGGAAAAATACAGCAATAATCTATACGATTACTTCCTCTCCTTTGCCACAATAATAGCTGTTACAGAGAGTAAATTGAGCCTTTCTTTTCTCGAACTTCCCCCCGGGATAGGAATGATCTATCAGCTGTTCCACTTCAGTGAGGGACAGGACTGATTTCAAGACAGGGCTATTACCATAGAGAGCCCAGTCTGGATCTGACCCCAAAAATCTAATATTCCGTTTCCATAAACATTTATGCCAGTTCATCTTCTGCTGAGTTTCCCTTAATTGAGGCAATGATCTGAATATGTAAGACTGGGCTGGCCAGTGTTTTACAGCCTCCGGCAGACAGAGGTGAGTGTAATGTGTAAAATGATGCAAATTACACCTATTGTAATGTCCTCTTTTTTCCAAAGCCTCGCTCATTTTCTGTCTATGGCCTTTACAATTATATCATATTGTTGTTTAGCTCATGTTTTAGTTTTTTGTGTCTGCTATGTAGACAACCTTCAAAATTGTGTGATGGGTTTTATACACAATGTACATTTAGAAGTGGAAAAAACGATTAATGTTTTTAGTACATTCAAATTTAAATCCCATTTGTTGTTTTCATGTTTTCACTCAGGTTATAATGATACAAGATGAGCTAATACTAAAGCAACAGTATACAATGGGCAAACATTTAAGTGATCATACTGTATATATGAAGAATAATGTGAACACAGCATTTTTTTTGCCCAAAAGCATGAAATTAGTTGAACTGGTTAGAAACACTGAAAGAGTGACATTCAAGGGTAACACAATGATTACGCAGCTTACTGAAAACCAAGTCACTGTGATCCTGACACTATTTTCTAGCACTGTAGCCAGTGCAGAGCTTCTCATTCTTGTTCTTTCTGACAGTAGCATCATGATTCTGTTCAACTGAATCCTTTAGCCTTTACTTAAGTCTATCTTCAGGTAACTCTAATTGGAACAAATACCCAAATCCTACTGCTGCAAATTTATAACACATGCACGTGTGTTCAGTTGAACTGATTTAAATTGTGTCAGAAAAAGATCTGTTCAACTGAGACTTAAGTTAAAGCAACATAAACATGTAGATATATACAAAGGCTGCAATTACATGTGGGTTTCCTCTCATGCTCATTTAATAAGAACGTCCAGTGTGTTACTTGTAGAAACATATCTAACGTCTGATGGACAAAAGCATACTCAAGTCTTCTCAAGGTAAAGTTTACAATTGCCATTTAAGGATAGCATGTATTTGTTTGGAGTCACTGTGGATACATTTGACATATAATCCTATTGTCACATCAAGGAATGTGCATGCCAGAAGAAATAATGCTTACCAAGCAATTAATACTGGTTTGCACAAACTGATAGCTAGAAAACTGCTTTTATTTACCCTGGCTTTTTTTTAAGCTCCTGCCACCCACACACAAATGCTAATAGCACAATAGCACTTTTACGCAGTGGTGCTTGTCTAAAGGTAAAGGGAGACCCATCACCTCATCATTCCCATCAACTCCTACTCCCATCCCAGCTATGACCCCACAGAAACATTGTTTAGGCTCCGTTTAGATGTACTCTAACAGGCCTGAACGGTAGCAGGATATAGCCCTCAGTGGGGGCAAACAGTGAGAGGCAACTGTGAGTGCACTGTGAGTGGGCACTCTCTAACATGTGAGTGCTCTCTGCTGGCAATGAGCGAGTACTGCAGCTCACAGGAAGAGGCACTGGGCCAATGACTTCAACACACTGTGCTCTCTTCCTGACTGGTGGCGGTCTAGTGGAGATAGCCAGTGTAAAAGGGTGGCGGAGGGACAAGATCATTCATCTCATGTTACATCTTTTTAGCACTTTACAAAGTGCGTGATGCTAGACTAATATTTGCTGACTTGTCCAACACACACATTGTATAAAGAATGTGAAGACAACAATATTATATTAGATAGATTATATAGATAAAATATAAAATAATCTGAAATCTATGGTGACACATTTATTTGAGGAAGGAAATGTTTGCATTATTTTGCTACATTGTCTTTCTAATGACACGTCAATAAATTCAGAGGTTAAATTAAATTAACATAACAATCTCTGAAAACCAGCTCGAATTATATAAAAAAATTAGGCCTACTTTTCTAGTATCAGACAGGCTGTGTAGCACAGTGACCTCCTATGGTTAGAGCATCTAAATGCAGCCTTCTTCAACAGTCACTGACTTGTTTGACTCTGATCTTGTTCTCCAGCCTAATTTACTGTCAAATAAAGAATTGTAAAAGCACTGCTGTGTTCTCATACTAACTACTATGCTGTAGTTGTTTACTCGTTTATATGTTTTCCTTGACTCACTTTAGGGTTTTAGAGCAAGAACAGTTAATTTCTTTATCCAATACTGTCTCTCTGTCTCCCTCTATCTCCCACTCTCTCATTTTATGATTCTACCTCCCCTCTACACAAGTCCCTCTCACCCCTCCATCCCTCTTCCCAGTGAGCTGTCAGAGATCCACACGTTGCCTCACATAGAGAGAGAGAGGAGAGAGAGAGAGAGAGAGAGAGAGAGAGAGAGAGAGAGAGAGAGAGAGAGAGAGAGAGAGAGAGAGAGAGAGAGAGAGAGAGAGAGAGAGAGAGAGGAGAGAGAGACAGCATCTGATTTTGACACTGAGTGATTTGAGGTCGAATGCTTGAGCACATCCTGTTGTCCAAGGCAAAGCTGTAAACCACTAATTGTTGAGTCAAGGTTTTTGTCAAGCAGGCACTAGGCACAACAATCATCACACCGGCTGATGGCTGGAGGATTTTGTTGTGTGTGTATTTGTGTGTGTGTGTGTGAGCACATGTTCAAGCATTTTCTAGGATCAAAACGAGGGGATGGTGGGGGCAAATAATAAGGTATTAAAAACCCCAAAATAAAAATAAGAAAGGAGTGGTATCTGAAATGCCTACAGTAGAAAGGAGCACAATGATGCTTTGCACGAGAGGAAGCAGTGGCATGCACTCGCATACAAAGGGGAACAAGTGGTCTTTACATGGAGTGCAGCTGCTTATTAAGACTCACTCCTTCGTGCATTATTCCTTTCATCCCCACTCAACCACAAAGTGATTTTACTTTGCCACTGACAAAGAAAGCAAAAGATTTCTAATGGAGAAATCCTTAATAAATGTTGCAGATCAGTCGCTTCCCCACGAGTTATAATACAATAAACAGCACATTCTATAAAAGTATCTGACTGAAAAACACTGTGTGGGAGAGAGCAAGGAAGGAAGAGAGAGAAAGAGAGAAAAAAGAATATGAAAGACTTCAATTCTCTCGAATGCCATAATAGTGAAATGAGCACATATAAATGTGTTAAGAGTATCTCTTTGCATCTTGTATAGACTGCATGTATTTAATCTGTAAAGCTTATTAAGGCCCTAGTCATTGCTATGCAAAGCAGCACCCAGTGCTTTTCTCTCGCTTTTCAGCCGAGTGCAGTGTTTGGCCAATAGGACTGGCCCCCCGCCTCTCATTCTGCATTCATAACATGCAACATTTGCACAATGTATCTCTCAAAGGCCCTGAATAGAAGGCCTTAATACTCATGTAAACAACTGCAAACCAATTACTTAATGAATCGGGCCCACACATAATGAGGAGCCTCACAAAAGCCTATAAATGCATTTTTTGCACCAAAGCCTCTGCTTTAAACTACAATCCCTCTGCTGTAGTCTAGGCTTAACTGGCAAATCATAATTATTGTCTAAGACAACACAGAAGAAGCCATTTTTGTATTTTGAGTCCAGCTCCATCCTCCTTTTGAAGTCACTCATCAGCTCGCTGACAAAATAAAGCAAATAATTAACAAGCAGGATGGAAGGAGGGGGAGGGAAATACAGTAAAACAGAGAGGAAGAAAGGGCAAGAGAGTGAGAGAGTGACAGAGAGAAAGGAGAGACGCAAGGCAAGAGCATGCTGCAGTGTTGTGCTTATGCTTAAGTGCAGGGTTTCCACACCACTTGTGGAAGCAATAAAGCGCAAGAAGTGACTGTGGTAAGTGGAATGCTTAAATCTAAGGATCCAGGAGAAACAGAGAAAAGACAGGAAATCTGTGTATGACCCACAAGAATATGATATTCATGGTCCTTAGCAGTGTTGCTTCCCTCCTAACCTCAGGCATGGAAAACTGCCCATTTGTTCAATTTTACTTATGTACACAACTTGTGTCTCATCACTGCTTAAAGCTTTCTGTGTTCTGTTTCTAATATTTAGTTCTACAAATTTTGTTTAATCACATACATTGTGGGCTTCCCATGCACATTAATGACAGGGAGACAGGCATCTCAGAAGGTCTAGGCCCAAAATTGGCTCATGTTTATTAAAGAGGGTGGTCAGTGGGGCTGGCAGTGGCAGACATCAGCAGCTATGAGGACCACAATAGAGCCAGCCCATTAGGCCCTTCCCTGGGCTAATAGGCGGACTGGGAGCGCCTGCTTGCCAGGCCAGGGAGATACAGACTTCGGCCCTTGTGTCAGCGTGGTGCCCAGTAATCACATGAAATCAGAGAAGATTATTCCTCATAACGTTTACCCAGCCATTACTGCAGCCCAAATGGGTTCGCAGTGAAGAGGTGCTCTGAGGACCCGACATGCAATTGCAGATTTGATGAAGTCGTGTTGATATTCAAATGTATGATGGTGATGGTGTTAGATTCCACCAAGCTATTTATCATTAGATGTTCTTTTCCATCCCACTCAGGGCTCTGATTTGAGCAGCCTAAATGTGTTTCAAGGGTGAAAAATGAAAGGACATTTGTCCTTGTCAACACTTGAGTCCCCTTCTTCCAAAACAGTTCCTAATTCTCTTCTTGACATGATCTGTTTGCATTCTGACAACAAGCCTGAAGACAGCCAGATTATGACTCCAATTTATTTTTGTGGTAGTTGTTTTGCTTTTGATTTCTAAAACCTGGCTGAACCTAGCAAACAGTGAATGAGAGGGGCTTTTGGGGCCTTTTGTCTTTGTAAGCGAGTTAATGGGTGGTGCCCCCTTGATCTTATGGAAATGAACATGGAATTATGAGAGCAGCCATGCAAATGTACATCAACCACTCTGGTGTCTGGTGGCCCATTTCCTGTGGCCCGTTGAATAATAACAATGTCCTTACCGAGGGTAAGGGTCTTGATGTGAGGAGCGTTTGGCCCTCCCCAGGTCCTCTTCATTGCCGTGATTTATTCCTTAAAAGAACAAACAGGGCCAGATAAAACCATTTGATTTCAACATCTCATCACAAGCTAATCTGCAACACATATTTATATAGTAACGTATGGTAAACTTATGAGACGCTAAGGTGCAGTTACTGGGTCTTGGTGGATCCCTTGATGTGGACACGTGTTTATGGGAGAATAGTCATATTTGAATGTTTGTACAAAATGTTTTCTTCACAAGTCTTTTGAAGCTCACAAGGAATGAACATAGACAAAATCACCAGCGTGTAATTAACACTGAAAATTAACTGAACTCTCAATGTAAAATTTGACCAAATTAAAATTTGACCAAATTAAAATTTGACCAAATTTAACACTGATGATTAAATTTCTCTAATAGGTTACGTCATATTCTTGTTGACAAACTGAGAATTTCGGATAATAGAGAAAAAATTGTGTTATAGAGCAAAAATGATTGAGAGAACCTGGATTATTATCCTTGAGCTTGCATCTTTGTAAACAACAAATGTGGTTTTTCATATGTGCTGTGAGAAAATCTCGCCAGAAATGACCAGTGGTGAGATCCCAAATGCTTGTTACTTGCCGTGCCGAGCGGACGGCATTTCTTACCTGAGAGGCTATCATCCTCCTCCTCTTCAGAACTCTGCAGTCTTTTCTGCATGGCTGATTGTTTAAGTAACTGATATGCTTTTGTCTCTGTTGAGACAGACACACACACACACAGATACACACACACAAAGTCAATGTCAAATATTTGCTCAAAACCCAGGTTTCCAACTTTCAGAGGTTTCTGTGTTTGATGAGACAACACGCTTCAGTAGTTGAGTCTTTTGGTCTCAGCGCTGTACAGAGAGGGCGAAAACACTGGGCTCAATCAGCTAAGCTGTTGATTCAGGCCTACAGCATGTAGCAACTGTTTCCATGAGACAGCAATGAGCGTCTCACATTATCTCAGCATCCCCTAGCAGGAAGGCAATGATTGATTTTCTGTTTTAAAAACACTCATAATTACTTTCCGGCACACTAAAGTAGGTATCATATTTGAGAGGAGCACAGAGACTGCGCTGGCAAAAATCAACAGAGAAGAAGTACATAATAAATCGGATGTTGTCTCTGTGATGTGGCTAAAACAAACAGAGGGAGTCAAAGGATAGAACAAAACTGTAATCTTGTGCGACCGGGTCCTCAACTCCAGGTTTCAGAATAAAAATATAATTTTTTTATCATTGCCTGTAAACATATGACCTTCAGTGAAAGATAATCTCCAGTGTTTTTCCACCCACAGCACTTTATTCATGCTTTTACATGTGGTCTAAAAAAAAACCCCACTAGGTCCACAGATACACATCTTGGCAATTACTATCAGTTCCAAGGACATGGTATTTGATTGTGACATTGATGTCACACAGCACAGCAAAACCCCTTCCCTCCAAAATCTTTAGTCATGTTTTTTTTTTAGCTGGTTATGGCTCTTTTGATTAAGTACAGCAATTGGAAACTGGACTCATTTTGCTGGCTCTGCACATCAGGGATGCAGGCACATGAAACACGCTGTAGGAAATCTGATAGCCAAGGGTAATATAGGATTGCTTTACATTTCAGAGGTGTAGCTGAGGGATGGGCACACCAACTGCTTCCAGGATACCTTCACATCTATTAGTTTTCAAGTCCAGCCTTGCCGGAGCATTGTTTAGAAGATAATGAGAACCGATGACAGATATCTTGTGCTTCCCACCCTGGTGTCCTGACAATTAAAGCAGCCACATTATGCTGGACCAGCATTTATCAATTTTGCTAGAATGCCTCAGACCAGGCTGAAAATGCGGCTAGTGTTTTCTCGGAGATAATTAGAGAGAACTAGCATAGCTCTTCAGGTGGGACTTTGACCCTGGATTCACCTTGATCATCCTGCCTCAGCCACTGCGTAAAAGAGCCCATTATTCACTGCAGTGGGAAGAAAACAAACCACAACATAAGGACAGTGTGCATGCTGGGGCACCGGCGATGCCTTTTTACCTCTAATAGGAACACTTTCCACAGGGCTTTCGTCCTGGCTGTCCTCTTCACTACTTTGTAGTTCTGTAAGAAAGGGAAGCGCATATTGAGAAGCAGTGGCAGAGAGGAATAGAAATGGGAATGGGGGGGTCTTTCTTTAGCTCTGAATAGAAGGCTGTATGAAAACTGGGCTTTGAGGAATTCATAAAAAAAAACCTCTATGGTGAAATTTATTTCTTTCCTAAATGGGAAGTTTTAGTTTTCTGCAGAGGTTGTTTGCAAAAAATAGTAGTTGTCTACATTTGTTCATATTAATGGCCTCGTTACATATTACTGAGCAAAGATAGACTGATCTCAGTGTGGAATGTTTTGGAGGTTTGTGGGAATTTATGGGCAACTGCAATGAAAGCACTTGCTACAGGGGGAGTTTTTGATTATTAGAAAATGAAGTGACTCCATACATAATACCAAAAAACCCCAGTTGTTGTTTATAGTAATAATCTTCAGTTACCTTGAATCAGTTGCCTCTGTATTGGTCTGGCTTGCTTCACGTCACCATCAGCTAGCAGAGAAGGAAGACCACCCGAAGAAGACAAGTCACTCTCGTCCTCTGCTGAGGGGCACTCCTCACTGGACCGGGACAGAAGTGTCCTCAGCAGCACTTTGGCCTGTGAGCAGCACAAATTAAAAACCCACTCTTAATTGTTCCCATTTTGTGAAAGAAGTGTCAAATTGAACCCTCGCCGATTAGGCAAGTCATTTACTTTGGCCATGGCTGCTCGCACAGAGGTGCAGCTGTAGTGCACGTTCAAACGCCGAGAGAAAATAACTTCAAATTCTCTCCCTCGTTTAACTAAAAAAAGATTATTTCGCACACTCTCGCTCCCGCTCTCTCTCTCAATCATACTTTTTCCCCCTCTCCCTCTCTTCTCATCCATGAGATTAGAGAACCGCCTAAAGAATGCAATCACCCTGGCGTTAATGTGCAACACGTTCCAGATATCTCCCCTCTTGGCTGAGAGGAATGAGACAAACTGCTCTCTTCCTCCCTCTCCAGCTCATTTTTTATCTCTGGGGAGATGAGGATACACAATTAAGAGGAGCTGTTCCGGGAGATGAGGAGCAGGGAGATGCCACACACCGATTTCCTTTCTCTCCTTTTTCCCTCCCCCATATCAAATCCTGCCATCATCATCTCTCTTTTGTGATCAAAGACTGCCTCTCAGCCTCAGATGGCCATTTGCAACTTTTAATGAGCACTAATATGGAGGGGATGATCAGGAGGATTTCGACAGTGACAAACTTTAAGTACATTGTAAGTTGTTATCAGTAGGTCGCAGTTACGATTGACAATGTACATGCTTTCATTTTCCAAAAAGGGAAGAGACACAGACACATGCCAATCTGAGCTTGCCACTTGGTATTTGATGCTGCTCCACAATAAAAACTGTCTTGATCCTTGTCCCTGATATCCATCTTTGTTCCTTTTTTAGATTTAGTCAAATGTACCATTGGCTGAGGGCTCTTGCAGACCCACTGCATTTTAAATATCAATGAATGCAACTGTTAGCACTTGAATATTCAAAGGGCCTCTTTGAGTGTGTGCATGCGAGCTGCATGCTCCCATTTGTCAGAGTAGCCAGGCTGTGTGGCAAGACGTGAATGGAAATTTCTGTTTGCTCTTGTGCGTGGAGAGTGAGCTGTTGTATGAGAGGACACAGAGGAGAGAGAGAGAGAAAAATAAAGGGAGAGAAGGAAAAATAGAGGGAAGAAGAGAGAAATAAATGGAGTAGATGGAGTTAGAGCGATAAAAAGAGAGAAAGATTTTCACTCAGCCTTTTCCTGATGCACTTGGATAGAATGATGTAGATGGCAGTACCTCTCTTCCTTTTGTTAGTTCATATTTTCAAGAGGCTCTACAGTTTCCCTCTTTGCCTCTCTCATTGCGCTGGGGACACTGGAGCAAGATCTCCAAGCCACAAGAACCCCCATAAGATGAGTCCACAAAAATGTGTAACGCAAAAGCCTGCATGTGTATATATAAGTGTATATATATATAAAATCATTCCTGCAGATAGAGTGGTACATTTTTTGAAAAATGGGACTCCTGACAAATCTCTTGACATCATTTTGTCTTTTAAGTGTGAATATTAATTGTCTTTTCTTTCTTTGTTTAATTGAGCATGATTGGCACAAGGTCAATGAGTGGGAGATTTAAAATAATGCTGTTCGTTGTGCAGAAGATCCAAATGATTCCCTCATTCAATCAATTCAAGACTCAGCTGATGGCTATACTTTTGGCTAATACCAAATTAAAAGCAAGTGTTTCTCAGATGAAAGAAGCCAAGCAGAGGCAGTAATTTGTGATTAGTGCATGGGTCAGGGTTTCCCTTCTGTCTAGGTCAATGTGTGGAGCAATCTGATGAGTAGGCAGTCAGGGCTTGATTTCAAACATTAGACACAAAGAGTGCACTCAGTACCAACTACAGCTCTCTTCAAAAACCATACAAAGAAACAAAAACACAATGTCTCACAATGAGCCATTTCTCTCACGAAGCTATCTGTGTGTGTTAATGTCTAGCTTGCTTTTGGCACTGGTATGAATGCAAAGTGTGTGACCTCCTGTTTCTGTGTATAGTAGTGGCTGTGTATGTGTCTCCGACGCTACCTGGTGGCTGTAGGTGGCATGGCGTTCTATCAGCAGTGGAGTGAACAGCTGGACCAAGCGCTCAGTGCTGAGGACAAGGCGCTCCTTGAGCAGAAGGGCGTGCTTGAACCAGCGATCCCACAACTGAGCAGCATCAGGAGGGAGACTGATGCTGTGGTGAGCGGTGGGGGAAAGATTATTAGAAGAGTAGAAGGCTTTCTTATTGAATGCACGGTGCTATTTGTAAAAATCTGTCTTAATTATACCTCCTTAAAACAAAGGGTTCACTGATAATAAAAAAAAAAGCTGAGAAATCTGACTAACTTCCATTATGTGAAGAAAGTAAAATAAAATAAAATTTTTAAAAGACTGCTTCCTACGCCATCTTAAAACAGTTTAGAAGATATACATTATTGATGAAACCCAGTTAACACTGACCAGACATAGCAACAGCAAAATAGCTCCTGGTTTAAAAACTAGATAAAAAGGTCAAAGAGCCAATAGGCATCTCCACGGGAAAGGAGAGGGACATCGCTAGATGTGTTTCTTTGGACTGAGTATATAGCAGGAAAGGTCTCAGTGAAATCAATAGAGTAGTGAAGCAGAGCATGGATTTAGCTCAGAGTATAACTACTCATTATCCAAAGGACTGGAAGTCACAGATAGGGCATTTTAATTTACTCATGACATTCATCCGTGCAGTGTTACTGCACAAGGTGATGACCTTTACATCTGTGGACAAGGGAGACAGTATCAAATGGTAGTGTGCAATATCTCAGCGACCGTTATAAGTGTGTGACCCCTCCCCCACTGTCTGGTCAAAAAAAAAAAAAAAGCACAGCTCTCCACTCTTTGTCTGAAAAGTGGAATTCACTTTTACAGTAAATATCTTCGCCTTTCTATATGAAAACAAGAGAAAGATCTATTGCACTTCTTTCCGTTGCGTTCTAAATTAGTTTACTACAAGTATTTTGATTTTTTCCCCAGATGCAGTTCAAGTTAGTAACAAATTTAACAAAAGTTTACATTTTTCAAGCACACTGACATTGGTTTTCTCTGCTGTAACTGTTCTTGAATTATAGATATACAATACGTATGTGGTTCCCTGTTTTTGTTCCAATGCTACTGAAACAAAGTTTTTTTTTAATGGCTTGTATAAACAGGAGGAAGAATTACAGCAAGCAAAAAAACATTTCGTGTACATATGGTGACCTGATTGTTCTTTCAAGACAAAAAAAAACATGTAAAGCTTTTCAAAAAAGGTATAGTAAGACATAATGGAATTAACAGAAAACTGGGATCCTTACCTTATTTTACTGGGCTCAGTGCTGGATTGGTGAGCACTCACTAGATCCTGCGGTAGCAGGCATCCCTTTGCTGTGCTCCATGACAACCTCTGAAGCTCATGAAGGACAACTGCTCCACATGCTTCAAGATCCTCGTCATTCAAGCTCGCATTACTGTTACAAAGGCTGCCCAATATATAGAGAGCAGTCAGCTATTGCCATGGAGCCAGCAGGTCAGTACATGAAATACATTCAACAGGTGCTAACACTTCACACACACTACACAAGTATAATCATACACATCGACACCCATACAAAGTTGCTCACATAATATCACAGCAAGACGAAACACTACACTGAGGGTCATGACACAAGACAGCTACTCTCTTTTACTATTAAAGATGTTGTTGACATCATTCAAACTACTCATCTTTGCATAGATGGAGATAAGTATATACTGGATTTAAAAAGAATGTGAAAGCTTCCCTTTGTCAGACATTCATCCATACTTTACAACAAGAAGTCCAATTATGCAAAATTAATCATGCCATGAAATATAAAAAGCTTATGGAAAATAAGCCCAGGCTAATGAAAGACATTCTCCATCCTCCATCTCCCTGACTCCCAATAACAATTCAAAAGGGTGGGTACCAAAACAATCCCATGTGTTTGAAAAAACCCTCAGAAATAAAGGCGCGTGCATGTTGGTGATGACACTTCATCTAAAGTGAGGGCCCTTGGCAGAAGGATAATATGTTTTCCTCATCTGTACAAACAGCTCCACGGCCATTAAATAAATATACGCGACATTTAATTTCGACAGGGAGAGATAAGATTGTTAAGGTTGAAGAAAGACAGCAAGGGTATACCTGATAATTCTATTGAGTTGTCTTCCATCAATTGAAGAATCCCCATACACACTGATCCGTTCACCATGGAGCTGTCCTTCGATGCTGTCTAGCAGATTAAAGAGTCCTTCCTGGGAGAGACTAAAAAACATTACACATTAATGTGGTGAAAGGAAATAAAAATTGAGAGTGATAGATCAATTTTTACAGGCAATTTCCTTGAGGTACTCAAGGATTGTTGGAGGAATCTGATCATTAAAATGCTACTGCCACAATACAGGACAATTCTGTTGTCTGAGTCGCATGTAATGACATGGAATGGGAAAGCCTGTCAAACATGGAATTCAAGCGATTGATAATTAGTTGACTATTGTTGTGGCCGATTTTTAAATATATACAGTAAACAGCAAAAAAAAAAAACTTGTAATAAATCTGCACTATTATTACAAAATTAAACAAACAAAAATACTGACGACTCTTTAACCACCATCTGTAACACTGCCACAATCGTGATCTCACTCTAAAAAAAAAAAAAATGTTTCCCACAAAAAGGGGCCTCTGGATGATTTCCTTTGGAGGGAGATTTACACTTTAATCTGATCCTGTGTGAGGCAGCAAAATGAGAAATGGATGCTTAGTGCATGTGGATATTGGGAATCCATCTCTTTCTTGAGCATTAAGCTCTGGGTGGCCCTCATTCAATTCTCCAAGAAACCCCAAGCCGAGAGACCCTGAGTCCTTCGACATAAAAGGGGCCAAAAAGAATTTATGACAATCTGTAATAGGCTCCTGGGTTAGGGGTCAGCAAACAATTGCTCCCTCTTTTTTTGCAGGTTGTTTCCTGGTAACATCCTGATTAAGCTAGCAACTTGAATTATATCCATAACATTCTGTAGTGTGCAGTCCGTCTGTGCTAAGTCCTCTTCAGAGTGGCTGAAGTAGCATAGGCAAAAGCTCTGTCTTTTTTTCTCTCCCTTATCACCAGCGTGGGCCTTGAAATAGTCATCTTTCTCTTTCCACTTTATTTGTCAATGCTCTTCAAAAAGAGACCTTTAGAGAGGGAGAAAGTGAATTAGTTGTATTTTTTCTGTAAACCTCTCTCTCTCCCTCTCTCTCTCTCATTGTATTGTTGCTAGCTTTCATGTCAAGGTCTCCAACCTCACTTTAGATGCTGCTGTTGTCCGCATGTCAACATCATCAGGAGTGTATTGTTAGCTAGAAGGAAGAGGTCAGCCTCTCTGCAGCGATATTGCTCTGCTGTGTACAGTACTGACTCCTGGGTGATTTACCACATGGAATGTCCGCACCGTTGAGTGATTGGTGTCAGGGAAATCTCAGCATGCTGGCACAGACAGCAAATAACACACAAAAGGAACAAGAAATATGCCACAAGTAATGAAAACACACTGCAGGGGCTGCCTGACTAAATTTGGAAAATGTTCCACCACACTGTGACCACACAGTTTACAAGGATTGTGTGACAATATGTAACCAATTCACTGAATCTTTCAAACCACAGGGATAATTTTAAAAAGCATGATGCCCTAATGAGAATGCAAAACATTATTTTAAGCCCATATATTTTACATTGTATCTCTAAACATTCAGTAGATTTTTTATTAATTAAATTTTAATTTAACTTTGTCAATTGAGCAGAACTGGCAGTTCAGGGATGATGTATTTGGGAAAAGGAAACGGTGATGCCATTAAGACTCAAAGAAAATACCAACGAGATATTTCAGACGTACACTCTCACTCACCCCATCCATGCTGGAGGAGAAATACTGTATAATGGGATAATCTAATGAATTGCTCAGGCTTGATTTTCCTGATTATAAGCTGAATGGAGGGAAATATATAAACCTTAAGAGAGAAACACAGGGAGAGAGGCAAAGGATCGACTGGATGTTCTCTGAGCTTTACATCAAAACCTTTGCTTTTCTGCTCATACACAGAAGCCTCCCATGTTATAATAATATAATATAACTTGCAGCCCCCACCATCATCTCTGTGGTATAGGCTAACTGCAGTTCCTCTTAAGGTCACACTATAAAGATTACAGTAGACCACACCAACACACAGACAAGTGCAAAGAAACATGCTACACTCTGATGTAATAATCCTTAATCCTTTGTACTATCTTTTTCCTTTTGCATTTGTAGTTGCAGTAAAATACATTCATACTAAATAACTTGAGCATAAGTGTAATTGGGTGATTCATATAAACATTAAGAAGAGGAAAGAGAACAAGAATAACATAGGTTATCAAAGGTGAGTGTCGCTGAGAATATGGTAAAAATATTAGAGAAAAAATAAAGTTTTCTTTCGCTTTTTTAAGATCATAAGAGGACCTGTTCAAAAAATACTATATATTACAGAGAAAATGTGGAGGTTCTGGAAGCAAACATTCACATGGGATTTTCGGTTGCTCTAACCCATCCAAAATGATCCTTCAACTCAGAGGCCATCATCACGCTAAGGATTTGTGGCTGTAAGTGCTGTCCACATGCCCACCCTCCAGAACACTCTATGGTGCCACAAATTTCCTCCTCCACTGGGGACTTCCTGAGGTCTCTCAAGCAGAAAATTGCTCTGTTACAGCATTATCTTGGATTATGGCAATATTGTTGGTGACAGGTCCTGAGCTCTCCCTATAAGATGCATCACTGCCACCACTGCAGCTGCCGCTGAGCTACAGAGAGCACAGTGGCATGGACCATGACTGCCACAATCCCTCCTGTCAGCCTCAGATGTGATGGTGCAAAGGAGGACTGTATGGTGTCTTTGCTTGCTTCTATCAAAGCAACAGCCCTCTGTGGTTCTGTGGCAGACTATTCCCCTTTTCTTGTCTTGCTTAGCTCTAAATATGCTAAACAAATAAGGACTGTATTGTGCACTTGTTAAGAAGAGCGTGTGACATAAAACAATTAAAATGTTAGTTACAATATGCAGAAGTCAAAAAAACTGCACCTGTCCAAAACCACTGCTGGAGTTGGATTCTTGGAGTCATTAGAGTGGAGAGATGATTTAGGACTGTGATGATTATGATCATTAATGCCCCCAAAAGTCGCATTCCTCTCAGGTGGCACACCCTGTGGTAGATCCTCTTCCAGCTCAGATTGTGTCAGAGAAATGGAGAGGTCACTCGCAGTGCTCTCAGACAGCTGCACATCAGAACTTGGCGTGCTGACACTCTCACGTCTACCTGAATGCAAACATAAAACACTCTCAATTAATGCTTATTATTAAATCAAAAAGATAAGATAAAAGCTTCCAACTACAGATTTTAGGAAAGACAACAAAAAGAAATTCAAAGTTAATAAGGAAGAAATAATACCACAGACCTGGTATATATTCACCTTCTTTTCCAGAAGTGGTTTCAGGCATCAAATAGCTGAGATCTTGTCCTTCACCTTCCATTATGGATGGCTGATGAGCCACCTCGCGTGAGTCAGTGTGTTCTCCAGGGCAATTCTTAGCCTGCATTGAGCTGGTGCTGCTGGAAGAAAGATTTCCCTTAGGCCCTGTCAAGGTCACCAGAGGTGAAGGTTCATGTTCATCATCACTTCCAAAAGGCATGTTGTCAGCTGTGCCTGTTAACGCACGGACAGATGGGAGCACAGCCGTAGTTCTTTCATGTTTGTCACTCAAATTACAGCCATCAGGGGAATCATTTGAGCCTGAAATGTCATCTGATAAATGTGCTCGGATACTGGCAGCATCCTCTCCGCCAACTCTGAAGTCCTTTAAAAGGCCACTTGGTAGACGTTCACAGGAGTGTATGCTGCGATTGGATGAATGATGCAATGCTTGGTCTGAGTGTACACTTGTAGTTCCAGCTTCGGCATCAGACCCTCTGGAGGTCTGGCGTTCCAGAAAACTTTCTCCTGGCTGTTGTTTAAAATCCTTAGGCTGATGATATTGGGAGCTGTCCCAGTGCTGTCTATGCACAGCTTGAACCTAAACAATATCAAACAAAATCATATGATAATCTTCAAGGCATATGTACTATTCTTCTACAATTATATATAAAAAATAACTTGTTTAGGTGAAATAAGTAGATAGAAAGAAATAAATAGAAATAGAAAGAAATTCTCCTGAAGAATGCTAACTATCCACTTTACAATTTTGAGAGTAGCTTATTCTGGCCAAGGTCAGAATTCTTTTCACAACATCTTTCAGAAGGATGTCTCAGGATCAATGTTTTAACTTTTAATCTTATTAGAAATCCTTTAGACAAGTTTTGATTCATGTCTGCTATGTCACCAAGGGGGGGAGAGAGAGAAGCAAAAAGCCTCCCTCCAAACATAATAACAAAAAGCATGGCTTCTGTTTCTTTTCTGATAAGCGTCTTAAATACCAAACAGTTAGCTGCTTAATAACATTCACTGTAAACCATGCAGCCTGCCCAGCAGATCCACAAAGTAGGTAAAAAAAAGAGGAAAAGTTAATTTCTTGGCTGAGTGATTCCATCGGTAGCTGCGGGGCAAAGTAGAAAGTGTTTCACTAAAGTAGCAATTGATTCTTCTATCAATCTGCGGCACGCATGTGCTCTTCCAAGGAATGTATTAAATATGAAAATCATATCCCGTTATCATCTGTCTCCAGCTTTCAGCCCGGTAAGCTTCCCTTAATGAATGCTGCAGCCTGAGGGACATGCACACTGCCAGCCAATGGCTTGTATGCATAATGGAGTGACGGTACCATTTTGCTCATTACAATATCGACAGGCTGAGGGGGGTTTTTGCACACAGTTACAAGTGACTGCTCTAGACAGACTGCTCCAAGTTATTATGAGATGTCTTAGACATTTCATCTAAAAGAGCTTTAACTGCTTTAAGTGAAGGGAGAAAGCAGCTATGGGCTTGAACTACATCGCTCGTACAGATGCACTAGCTAGGATTAGACACCTGTGCTATTACAGATACACAGTTTAAATGTAGACTCCTCTACAGATTTACCAGGCATAATGTCTACTTTCCTTTGTTATTCTAAACGTGAAAACACAGCTTGATAGAACAGAGATTTGCATAAACCGTGTAAACATTTCAAAAAAGAATGATCCAACATAAGAAAAAACAAGTGCTTTTTTCAACCATGCAAAAACATGTAAAAATGGCACATACAACAGAGAGCACACAGTCTGTAGTAGAAGACATGTACATGTGTAAAATACATATTATACAATTATGTACAATATATACAATGCTAAATTTAATACATAACATGTTATGATACATTATGGTTACCTTTGCTGTGTCAGGCTCTTCCGCAATTTTCTGTCTTTCTTTCATAAATCTGGAAACCTTTTTAAAAAAATCAGCCTGCAAGAAATGCAAAGACAGCATGGTATACAGATAGATAGATAGATACACACATAGTTCTGATCAACTAGAAATGATCTGCTACAGTGCTGTGAAAGTACTGATGAATGTTGTGTACATGTGGTGTAAAAGCTGAATATATGAAAGAAAAAATGACATCAAGCATCAGTCAGTCACAGCAGATTTTCCCTTAATGAGTGTCCTGTGTAGCTGTTGACCCACTTTATAATTTATCTGACAGGCCACGTTAACTACCATAATCCCAACTCTAACTCTGAACAACCAAAGCAGTTGGGTAACCCTAAACATGATCCACCTTCATGAAATCAAAGGTTGTCTATTGTGGCAGACCTTATAAAATGCTTTTAATTCCAAATTTCTAATTTATCCCACAAAGCCAATACACAAAGGTTGGATTAAAATTGTAAAAATGAATATATGCACCTGGGCATGTGTGTGTGTGTAACTTTCCTTGAACCACTGTCCATCTTAGAACTGCTGATTTTTTTTGACAACACCAAAAACATCATATCTAAACAACAAATATGTAAATAAATAAATCAGGGTGGCTTTATACAATGAAAACAAAGGGCTACATGACAACCAAAACAACAAACATGTATGATTCATAAAGTATCAAGAGGAAATAAAGCAACTGCTTGAGGGGAGAGAATGACTAAACCTCTGGAGCACTTCAGAGTCTCTATATTGGGCAATTAACTCAGCAAGTCATAATTAGCCAATTTTGTTAATTTGATATTAAGCTGTCAAGCACTGTTGTTGAGTTTTGAGTGATAATCTCACTGGCTCACTGTTTTCTCCCTTGTTCATTTGCTTGTCATGATAAATTGTACAGTTTGAGCATGTACTATAAAGCAAACTGCAAGCACATATTTCTGTTAAAACTGTAGCATAGCATAACATAATGTGTAAGAACCTGCTACATGTATATACATACATTGTTCTTATTCTAAACTCACAGCACACAGTTGGTTGCCTGATAGGAGTATTGTTTTCTAAATACACTATATTCAAAAGATGTATTCCTAATTACAAAATGTTATTAAAGGTTTTAGAAATATTTCATATTTTCTTTGTTGAAGTGGGCAGAGTGCTTGTTCAGTTTGCTTTTGATGTAACATAATAATGAGAAAGAACTAGTCCAATGAACAAATTAAATTTTGTGTGGGTGGGTGTTTGTGTGTGTGTGTTGTACCTTTTGTTGTTGCAGGGGGCCATGGTCAGAACTACATTCCTTCATGCTAATTTCTATGCACGCCACATCTTTCAGAAGCTCAAGGTTTCTCAATTTTGCTTGTGCTTCCCTGTCACAGATTTCTTTGAGATACCTGCGCAGCTTGGAACGCTTTATCTGTGAGCTGAAGGCAGTGAAGAAGTATTATTCAAAAGAAATAATATCTAAGAGCATTGTCAAAAAATAAGAGCTACGCTTTTCAAAAGAAAAGGTTAAGTACAATATGGTTTAAATTTGAATGTTATTCTCCACTCCCCTGTCAATGTAAGCTTTGCTATTTTGACCTGGAATGTTAATATTTACAAGAATCTGTTTACAATGGAAAATGACACCGGTACCACACACTTGATTACAAGATTTTTGTTGTCATTTTTGTTGAACTGAATATTTTGCTACTCAAGTAACACGGATACCTGTTGCAAAAAAAAACTTTTTTTATCTCTCTATCTAAAAGTATTCTGCATCCTGTTTCACATTTTAATAGCTGAAATATTATAGTTACTCCTAAAGGTGTAAGTCAGTGGAAAAGAAAGACTTGAACTATTTTGGACATAGAGAAATGTGTATTACTTACATTCTTTTATCAGATCTGGAGTAATCAAACAGTTCCCTCTCTAGTTCCAGTCTCCGCATCTCCCTGCATACAAGTCACAGATCATACTAATCATCTACATACACGGAATACAGCCAGAAGCCCACAACTACAGTTATCATGTTTGCTAGGCTAGGCTAGGCTAGGCTAGGCTAATTAATGGTTAATTATCGGCACTATTAGCGGTACTTTTCTATGTACTCATTAAGACTCAAATGCGCTTGTTAACATGAACGTGTGCTCTATATCAACACATGACGAAAGATGTAGCATCCTGAAAACTTTTGGTAATAAGTAGAGGCTAGTCTACCATACAGAAAACATTACTTAGCTAAAAGTAGCGCTGAGGTTACAAAAAAGGCTGCTAAACTAGTCTGCTAGCGTCGTCTCCATCTACCGTGGCTTCCCTAGTTAGCTAAGTAGCTAGCCTGTTATGTGCCAGTGCCGAGCGGCGGCAGCAGGCTGCCAGGCAGGGGACGGCACAACTCGAGCCGCGGTCTGCACCAGGCCGTGCTCCCGACGATGAAATGACAAGGAACCCTCACCTGTTGTGCATGCTTTGCTGAATCGACGTTAGCTTTTCATAGTACTGGTCCAAGCTGCGAGCTCCATCAGCCATTTTCATCCGTCTTGGCGCTGCTGAACAGTCGAGACGTAGCGGAGGAGGAGGAGGAGGACAGAGGCTGGTGTTTACGGTGGTTACCATGATCACCGCTTCCCACAAGCCTTTGCGGATCAACACAGAGAACACGTGGTGCGAGCTCCTGTCGCTATTACAGATTTGAAAGTGTGAGACCCCCACATCAAGAAGTGCCAGGTAAGAGGAGTGTAGTATTTAAACTGTTTAAATTGAAATAAATTAATTTCACACATAAAAAAAAATTATTATCTAGTATAAACAATTTCATGGACATTTGGTAGAAATTATACTTTCAAAGTGAAATAGGCCATAGCAGTCATCATTCAAAAATTATACACTTGGTGACAAACAAGAAAATGAATAAATATGTGTCTATAACCTGACGGGGCTAAATACCAGCCATCAAAAGCCTTTCTTTGACATTATTTCATAAGCTTCCACACATCTAACAGATACGGATTGATGTCTTATTTGCTCGCTATCATCTCCTGATCTTGTCTTGTATTATCAAAGTTCACCACTGACAGTTCTCATAATGCCATGTTTTGACTGCAGCAGCACATCATTTTGTCAAAGAATAGCACTATAGCACCGCACTGTATATCTCCTTGCGGCGATTCTGACAGCCCCTCCAAAGGCACACCCTAATCAAGCAATTTCCCCAATTCCAATCCCATCAAATTGCTCTTTAGCTGTTGAACTGTGGAGTTTTGTTGTCCTTTTCTAATGCTAATCTACTCTATTCAGCATCTCTCTATGAGGCTATTTGTTGTGAAATAAATCTCCTTGTTTGCCTCCTGCATGTATAATTGATATTGTTGCCAGGCTTTTTGTTTGTGTTCTGGAGAGCTGAAAGGCGGTACTTTGGAGGTGATGAAGAAAATAGGACTTCAGCCGAGTTCAGCTGAGGTTGATTCCTCTGATCAGCTTCTGGTGGATGCCATGCCATGTAATCATGCTTATTTTCAGCAATTTATGGTTCACAATATGGAAAACATTTACTGACACTTTTTCTAATATGCCTTTGTTGCTCTTGTTGTATATCAGGCAGATAACTCATCAAGATGCACTGACACCACAAGTGAGATTACTTTAAAATAAAGACAGAAGTTAGTGTGAATCACCTGGGCTTAATACACGGTGGTGAGTCTGGTTGTAGTCACTTAGGCAAATGGTAGCAAAACTACAATACTCACAAAATCGTTCCTCTGACACAGTGTTTTTATTTACATATCTTTTAAGACAGAAATAATTCTAGTTCTGCAGTGAGTTTTCTACTGTATAGTTCATTTTTTTCTTATATAGCCTGAATGGTGCAAAATAAAAACAGTTTCAACTGATAAAGGTATAGTCTTTACAAGTGTTTATCATTGAAAAAAAAAAAAAAAAAAAAAAACGTGCTATATATACATTTTTCAAATCTGCTACATGAATGGCTGCACCGAAAATGATGATTTTCCCTGTTTGTAGTTTCATACAGTGTCTCTGCACTGTTTCTCCCTGCTGCTCCTCTGAAGACATACAATGTGTATGGCCATTGATATGCCCTAACAGAGGTCACAATTTGCATGAGAATTAACAGCTAGTAAATTAAATTGATATTCAGTGCACATCTCCGTTGAATCCTTCAGACCTTTGTTCCCCTGCCTGGCAGAGCCCATGTTCAGCCCCTAGCTAGTCAGAAACATCTGTGCAGTTAATGATTTGATAAACAGCTTACAGAAATGCTAAATTATCTCCTCCCTTATTCTTCCTCCCCTTGTGTGAGACTTGGAACAGTTGGCTCACCTCTCTGTGGCGCCGGGTTTATCTGTCTTTTGTGGCTGTTCTTCCACAGCTCTGGTTTTCATGGTTCTCTTCTAACTCCTTTCACTATCACTTAGATACTGGAGCAGTGTTTGGGGTTATTGCCAATCCTTAATTCTCATTTATGAAGAAAAGAGGTATATGAGTTGCCTATTGTGGCAAGTTTAAAACAAACTTAATGTGAATATTTGTTATTCATTCATAGTTCTGTCTGGATAGCATTTACCAAAATGTTGAAGGAGAACAGTGACATTTATCAACACATTTAACATTTACAATGCCATTGTGCTTCCATTCAGCTAAAGCCTATTGTTTGCTTAGAACTCAGGTGACTCCCTGTGAAATTGCAAATTAAGGTCTGACATATTTTTTTCCAGAGTGCATTCTACATCAGAGTGCAAAAGCTTTCAAGTTCCATGTGTTAATTCAATGGTCACTTGTTTCTATAATTGGCTGATACCACTAGTGGAAGAGATTTGACCGGGCTTTTATAATCGTTTCAGAAAGTAGGCACTTGTAGTTGGCACGGGAATAGTTTGATTTTCACAAAGTTATATTAAAAATATTAAATGTGTCCAGATGATGATATTAGTAGTATCTTTTCAAACCAGGTCTGATTCAAATTTAAAAAGGATACAAAATATCAGTCAAATCTTTATACGTTTGTGTGCCAGCATGCCTACTGTACATACGGTTTATTTGTGTGTCCACGCTTTGTGAGTAGGGTTTTTGTCTATGAGAGCACAGCAATTAGTTAAGTGCTATCAAGTGGATGAAAAGCTGCAACAAATCCCCTTTATAATTTTCATGGAAAAGAAAGCTGACAAAGTAGGATGGGGTGCATGGGTACTAGTTTTTCTTTTCTTGCCTTTTCAGTTGCAACCCAACAAATCAGACACCAAGAGGCTGCACTAATCTCTGTGAAGACACATGGCACATGTAATTCTTTTTCTTTAAACTGTATGTATTAGATGATTTGTCTTCTATCGCTGAGGATGAGTGGAGAGATCAGCTTCACCACGATGCTGCACTCGTTGGTTATTTGAATAAACATCAGGGCTGTCTCGAGTGCTTTCTCAGAGCACAATGCTTCAGTGTGCTTTTAAACAAAGACTCCCAGGTCTAATGACAGTGGCCTGTTGTTAGTTCATGAACGCCTTGTGATGCCATAGTTTGCAAAGCGGATTCATCCTTCAGCTGTTCAATATTTTATGTACTTGCATCTGGTGACTTCTTCCAACACCTTTCCCCCACTTACGGTCCACTGGCAGATGCTTTCAGTGTGTGAGAGAGTAAGGAAGGAGAGGATCATTCCTCAGTTTGACAAGAGTCTGTGAGCCCGGAGTTTGACTGACAGCTGATAGCAGGGGCGATGTGCAACAAATAAGGGCAGTGTGTGTGGTTGTCAGGTGATGAGACTCATGGGCTGGGTTGTTTGGGTCACACAGCCAGCGTTTGCTCCTGCACTAGGTGTGCTCAGTTACACTGATCTTTAGCCTTGTTAAGACAATTCCCATCCACCCCCATGTGTACCAGCTGAGGTAGCAAAGCAACCATCATGCAGTATTCATGTTGCACTGAAGTGAACCTATTACTTTTGTGGAACTTGAGAGGTTAGCTTGTGTTGTTTGTGTCACTGTGCATCTAAATACTTACTTAAAAATTGTTGCAGAAATATTATGGATATACAATGTTGTAGTTGTGAGTCAGTCTTATACTGCACCATGCAGTATAATAGAAAAAACAATTAGCTGTATACAGTGTCTTGATTTTACAATTTTTGCTACAACTACATCCCAATGTGTTTCATGAGATAACATTAGAAGCAATAACGATACCTGTTTTGCTTCAAGTCACAACATAAAGTCTTGAGAACTGCCAAAAAGAAACTGTGATCTAAAAAAGCCAGATCAACTACTAAACTAAACAAGTTAAGTAGCTAAAATACAGACCATGAATGAAAAAAATCCTTGACTTCACGTTGTATCTAGGGTCCTTTTTTTCTGCTCAACCTGTCCTCGTCAGCGGTTTGGATTGGGTTCATGTCCTTGTGTTATCAAAATGCCATTCCTCTATCAGTTTGTTCCAGTTTATTGGTAAATTGAATTAAAGGAATTAAAGGAGTTTGTCACTGCTGTTGCTGCCGTGATCTCCTCCTCATATTGTGGTGTTTGTGTTTGACGTGGTTTCTACCATTTCTTGGCACCTGTTTCTGACATCTTGCATATCACAGATGTTTGATTCACATCTGATTTGTTGCCATTTCCAAATGCCAGAATGAACTTTTCCGAATGAACTTTCTCTAAGATTCTTCCACCATCATTGTTCTGTTGTGGCCACTTGTGAAATGCCCATATTATGAATGCACCCTTTTGCAAACCTCATTTCAACGTTGTGAATATATTGTATTGCAATATGACACATTTTTATCTTGTAGAGTCTAAATATACAATATGACGATAGTCTATGGGACAGACCTACATCTGAGAGCTACAACTTTCTGTCTGACGGATCCAATCAGCTAGAAATAGGCAGCTCATTATGTGATCACCCCTTTCCGATACCACAGTGTCAGTGCAGCACTGCATGGCCCATTTGACCCAGCCCTCCAGGAGAGGCCCACAGGGCACATGTCACATCCACATTAAGACATTGGGGAATGCTTTATTTGTTTGCGTGAGGGGCATCCTCTTCTGTCTCTTCTGTGGGTCACACTCGGTTGACACTGCTACTGGATGTCATAGCGCTTATGTGGGTTTAGTCTTCCAGGTCAAATTATCCTTCAATTTGAACCAAAATTGGGAATGGCAGAGAGAGGATCAGCTTGGGCCCAGGCCCTTTCCTCTGTATTAAGCCATCACAGTGTTGTAAGGCGAGCTCATATAATAAAGCCTGCCACCGCTACCACTGCACCAATATCCCCACAACACAGCGTGCATATTGATTGCAGATTGTGAGTGTGGGAACATTTGTGTGTGTATGTAATGTATGTGTGCATGCTCGCGCAAGCTCACCTTTTTCTAGGAAGGAGCAAGGGAATCGTGTTACTCTGACTGATTAGAAAGCTCATGCATAGGAAATCACGACAGAGACACTGCTCCCCATCTGCCCGCAGTGCAGGTGAAAACAATTTACACATCGGCAGGCTAATGGATACATTCATAGGGAGCACAGACAGAGGGAAAGAGGGATCGAGGGGGAGAGGGAGAGAATAACGGATAGAGGAAAAGAGAGGGATTGTAATGGGCCCAGGCCAATGCAGGGCAGTGGCCCTGCTCATGCGGCCTAGCCAGATAGCAGCGTATCAGATAACACATAATCACCGGGGTCAGGGACTAATGAATGCGGTCATGGCCCACCAGAGCAGGCTTTTGCCCGCGCTAAAGACACTTGTAAACAATTCTGCTGGGTGAAACATGGCAATAATATGTTGATTCAGCAGGTAATGAGGTTCTCCCTGAATCAATACCCTCAGCTAACCCCACTCCCAGGTGGGCCAGTGAAGAGCAGCGAACCAGGTTGGTGAGCGCACACCTCTGCCGATGACCTTTCCGTGGCAGTAAGGACACGAGGCAGTCTGAAGAGGACTATTCTCGTATTGCACAAGGCTCTGAGTGTCAGAACTTTCATTCGCAGCAAGCAAATGAACAGGCAGGCGCTGCATGCTAATGAGCGGCAGGCTATTTTCCACCTTTTTTATCTGCACATTATGCTCTTGACTTTGGAGAAGGTGGGAATTAGGTTGGACCTCAGTGTCAGGCTGCCTGATGGCTCCGCTCAGGAAAAACTGGTAATTGAAGCCGATGGCTGCCGCGGAGGAGGTCTGAATTTGGAAATAAACAGTTTCAAGCACTGCACGTCATTTCTAGAGAGATGGCAGGGAGAATGGAAATGAGCTGTCTGGATCTAATGTGCTTTCGCAGCAGGGAAAAAAGGGGGCCATCTTTCAGATAACAATTCCACTCATTAGGACTTCAGTGCCACTGTAATGACGAGAGACCAAGTTGCTGAATTCAGAGAGGACAGTTAGGAAAAGCTGGCACCCAGACGAACCAAGTAAACAAGGACACATGGCTCTAAATCCTACATATACAAAAGATTGACATTGTGAGATACATCTAATAGCTTTCAAGGGCAGGTAAAAAAAGGAAAAAGCAATAAATGGACTCCTACTGGGTAATTCGTCACAGTAGCAACTTCGTTATCATTGCCTGTTTATTAGCATAATGGGAAATAGACCAATTAATTCCCCTCTCACTGGTAAAGTATATTTTGTTGTGTTAATTCCATTCTTATTAAAGGGGAATGTCACAGATTAAAAGCATGATTTTCATGCCTTGCAGTTTTTACTCAAAAGCAGATTTTCTACTACAAAGGAAAGCATGTGGATGCACAGTGTAATGCACAATATGCATTTGGCGCATATGAATGTATTTTTTGTTACATAGAATGATCGTACACAGATGCAGTTATTTAAGTTTTCATTAAAAGAGATGCTAAACAGTAACAAGTGTAACAATAAACAGACTTCATGAGACATTGGTAACTTAAAAGCTTATTTTCTCTAGTGCACCCCTCACTTTTGGCAGATGTGGCCCCCTCACCTTCATCTCACTTGGCCCCCATCCACTGTACTCCCTGTGGCTGCTACCATCTTCTCAGGCTCTGCCGTGCTCTAGTGTAGCTCTGCGTGTCCACTGCATCACTCTCCCGTTGGAGCCACTGCCTATCCCTGTTTCAATTTCCAAAGGATTATCAACCACAATATATTTCCTCAACAGTTGTGCAACGTTCCTTGACTCCTCTAGACAAGCTCTTCCCCTGGTTTCCCAAACAAAGCCCTGAACCCCAAAATGGACATTTCAAGAATGATTCCATGAGTTGAATGATGGTTAGCTCATTAAAGTCTTTCAGTCTGTCCACTGGGTTGATCTTTCTCACTGCATTAGGGTAAAGAATTAGTTTATATACTTTCAAATCACAGCAGCAGTTAATCTCTGATGCTTTTTAATGTGGCATCAATGTGGCATGTAAAAATAATGCAACCTTCCACGGACGCGGCATGCAACCTTGATGTAGCGGGCGAGACCACAGGGGTTTCTTAGACTGCGTTAGCCTTCATGCTCATGAATAAAACAGGGGGTTTAGGCGGCTTCCTGTGCAGCTAATTCACAGTGCCGAGCTTCCAATCTGTTTTTATGGTACTTGGGCGGAACAATTTCTCTTCCACAGCTTCAGGGCTGCATACAGCACAGAGAGCGGATTGTCGGCAGCTTGTACAGGGATAGTAATTTGCCATAATCAGTCATTGTGTACTGAGTTCAGCACAAGCTGAGACACATGATACTTTCTGGTGTTTCTTCAGTTTTATGCAGATAAACAAAGTACAGCTTCTAAAAATGTCACTATCATTTCTAACATGGAAATGTCCACTGGCATGTGACTAACACAACTTTCATGTAGCTGTAAGGTGCAAAGATATGAGTGAGCTACAGAATATATGAGCTGAGCTTTTATGCTCTTTTTTAGTTGTGTTTGGCATTTTGAAAACTATTTTTTTATATCACTATGACAGATGACATCACCATATCTCACCTCTTGCTGAAATACTAGGCAACACATTGCCGTCACTCACTTCAATTAGTAATGAGGAACGTGGTCCTCTTCTTCGTGAGCCCTGTTTGCAGACTCATTACCAGGCCCTGCTGGTTTCTCCAGCACTGAGAGGAAGTTAAACAAAGCGCCACTCACATGCAGCCCCTCCATGGCGACAGCAGCCTCCAGACCCATCGCCAAATGCTGAGAAGTGAAGGGCCTGCAAAAACAAACCACTGCGACACCCTTCACTCTTACTTCTACTCGACCGCACCCGTCACCACCCGAGCCAATCTGTAGTGCCTCAAGCTACATCAAGAACTAAGAAAACAAACCACCAGCATATACTGTAAAACCCCCAAGCCTCTCTATCTTAACTTACTTTACTTTCTTATGATGTAAAACCACAACTGTTCCTCACAATTTTGTTAATCAATAAAATATAATGTAAATCAGACACATACTGAACTTCTACAGACAACAGGTACACAGCGATAGCAAACATAGTGGCAGATGTACACCGATATACTGCATGTACACACATACATGCAGTATACACACACAAGAGGCAGAAGGGACCTAATTAAATGTAGACAGTGACTGTGTGGACTGGCGTACAGTGGTGCTGGGCCCTAAGCTGCCACAGCAACAGTTCATCTCGGCCAATTAGATGTTGCATCAAAGCCAGGACATCCATAAAGCGGTGGGTTCACAGGCAACATTGTTGTGTGCGTGGTCAGCAATCAGCAACGTCCCCTGCTGGGATCTGCCTCCGTTGAAGCCATAGAGAGAGTCACCTGACTACAGCCAGTACAGCAGAGGTCTGCCTGCCTGCTGTGTGATCTTCTCCTAATGTGTATGTGACTGAGCCACAGGCCTCTGGGATGGAAGTAATGCGATGGTTAAAAAAATAAAAACGTGAACCCCCAGAGAGTTTTCTGTTTATTGGACCTCTTTCAATCAGAATGTGTGTGTGTTTGATCCTCACAGTACCTAAGCATGATGCAACCAAACTAATGATAAAAAGCAACTACTTTTCTACAAGTAATTAATAAAGCAAAACTGTTGAGTCCCAGCGGGTTCGCTCATCGCTTTGCCTTCTGTTGGCCAGGTCACGAGCAAGACGTCCAGCGATTACCTTCCTGCCATAAAGCTCGACGTTCAGTTTCTGATTCACTTGCACCAATTTGCATTTGCAATTCTCCCATTGACTTAAATGAGAAAATTGGCTCCAAAAATGAGAAGAAGCTTGATTTACTTTGCTCCATTGCAGATTTGTGCAGCTGTATATGTTGGTATCCTATAAATGGTGATGCACATATTATATAAGTAATGAAACAAGGATAGCTGGTGTACATTTATCTAATAATGTAGTGCTACTACATAGTGTAATGCATTAGCAAGGATCTCACTCATACTCTCAGGAGTCAGTCCTATCTAGTGTAGGCGATCCTACAAGAGCTGTGCAGAGAAAGAGATGACAGTGTAGTTAAATCCAAGTTTAGTGTTTATCTGTTGATGTGTACATGTGTTCCTTGGTCCTATCTTATACTGAACAACAGCAGTTGCTCCATTTCTCTTGTCAGGCCTAAAGCTGCGAGTGAGGTGGGAGTCAGCCCAGGATGGGTTTCCCAGGATTAGGAGGGGGTCAGGGCTGGAGTGCTACCACTCTCCCTCTCAGCAGCCAAGCCACAGCTCCCTCATTATACCTGAGGAGGCAAAACATTACCCATGGTGCATTGGGGCCTCTGGGACAGACCCACCCATTTTACCACCATACAGGGTGGGGCAGACTTACTTCCAATGCAGTAATTGGGAATATGCAGATCTTTGTGTGTGTGTGTGCACGTGTAATCATTAGTTTAACATACTGAGATAAATATTTGTTTGCTGTTGAGAAAAAAAACTGAGCAAATTAGTTTGAAATGGGTTTTTAGTGTTTAAACTAAGCGTTTGAGAACACACACCGCCATGTGACTCTCCTTTCCATTTCTAACATTTTTATGAATGTGCTCGTTGTAGGTCACAAAGTGCATTTCAGTTCATACATGGCAAATAGCTCTAACCTTCATGACACGTAAAGACATCCATTAACCAATCACATCAATAGGCTTTTGTTAATTTGTGTGTAGTTATTTATATATTTCTCCCCCCTTCAATGCAACATAATTACAGATTATGTAATATTTAGGCCTGGCATGATGATTACTGTCCAGTATTTGAAAGGCATGAGTTCTTAGTGAATTAGAGAATGATTAGTGCATGGCAAATCTACTTCATTCTAAATATGTTAATTAACAGTCTATGCAGTGGGTGCAGTAGTTAAAAGCACTAGTAACCTCACACAAGCTTCAAATGCAACTACACTCCAAATTGCTTTCTGTGGGTTTCTTTGAAAGGCTATATTTAATTAAATGCCATACAGTAGCCATTTCGAGGCTAATGGAATTTATATTATATGTAAGAGATCTGGTGAGGAGTCACTTAACCGTCCATTACGACTGCAGTTTCAGTTCTCTTGCACCGTTTTCTAGCCACATGTAAATGATGGGGATTAAAACGACATTCTAATACAATTTAGCCGAGATATATTTAGAGGCGTTTTGCAAACAACTCAGGCAGATTTCACTGACTAATACAGTTTCTATCCCTTGCTACAATGAATTGAAATGATTCAAATATGTATTTTATGGTTGGCAATGATTTATAAGAAATTCTAAACTTATTTTGTTTTTTAAAGAGCAATCTGGAGATTTTTATAAATTCAAAAGTATTTAGACTTAAAAACAAGCCAGTTAAGACTGAATGGCTCTTAAGGACTGCTAGCAGAGTACAGAGCCACCTAGTGTTAGTACTCTAAACACAATAGCCTCCTCTGGTAGCCTTCCAACCCGCACTGCTGTCACTGAATGACCGGAAATCACACAGACCAAATTGGCGTAAACCGACATACATATGACATTTAGAGTAAACCAAGTCTAAATTGATCTCAGAGAATTGGACAACGTGCAGGAGACTATGCTGTTAATTTGAAGTGTATGTAGTGACAATGTTCACAGACAGGGTAAAAAATTATAATTCAACTTTTAAACAGTATTAAGCATAATAACAAATGCTTTCTATATAAAACATTATTGTTACATTGTGGCGAGCTGCCCCACTAATGTAACATGGTTTCTCATATCTTAGTTAAGGGTGCCCCCATCTGGCCAACAGCTCACAAATGTGTTCACAGATAGTGTCAGGCAGTGTGGTTGCTCCTTTACATCCCATCTACCTCCCAGCTTGTTCTTTCCACTGATTCCCATTATGGAGGCTAAATGTCAGACTGAACGAGTTGTTTATGTGAACCTTAATTTAGCAGTTTCTATCTAAAATTTAATTATTTCTGATATGTGATAATAATGTGGAATTTAAGAAAATACAATACATAGTGAAATTATTGTTGCACCATAATGTTAAAAATGTATTATTGTTCCTCTTTCCTCTCTCTTTCTCTGCTCTCTCTCACTCATGCACACACACACACACACACACACAAGGGTCCAAGTAGCAACAGTTGTTCTGGGGCAGTCTCAGTGTATTGGATGAAATAAGAGTGGTGGTGTGCGGCGGTGTAATTTGCAACTTGCCAGAGGAGCCCATTTTCTTTAGCGTGGTCACTGGGCGCTGGCTGGTGTTCATCAGTATGGAAGTCTATGAGGTGAGGAGAAATTGTAATGATGGACACTGAGCGGCGGGAATCAGCTGCTCAATAAGCCCCCCTAATTGCTTAGCAACAGTGTTCCAGGGTCTCTCATTTGAGATCAAGAGTTTAGTGGACTGAAGACGCCGCTTTGGAGAAATAGAGCTTGTGCCATTTGATAAGACGGAGGAGAAATGTGCTCTATCTTCTACTTCCTCCTCCACCACCACCCCTCCTGTCCTCTCTTTTTCTCTGTCTCTCTGCCACAACCACCCCCCAGAACCCTTTCTCACTAGGATGATTTTGTTACCTTTCAACTGCATGATGTATTCAGTTCACTAGATTATTTTCTGTCATCTCAGTTAATTGAATTCTGTCCATCACATATAGATGTTTTCACATTTGCATAAAGGTTAGAGTGGTGAAGAGTGTCAAACTTCAATTTAGACAATGTCACTCAAATAAATGTCCTGGCCTCGTTCTCTCTCGCACTCTCTCTCCTCGTTTCCCAGCTCTTCGGACGTGGATATTTACGGATTCTGTCTAAATTTAAATAGATCTGTATTCGTCGGATGTGCTGGCTCTCATATACATGTAAATATGAATATGAAAATGACCGGATGGCTCTCTGATACCGAGTGCACGACCACGCGTGATTGGGTGTGCGTGAATCTTTTCAATAATCGGTGTCTTGGCAGATGTCTGATTAAATGTGTGTGTGTGTGTCCACATGGTCGCCGTCATGGCAGGTTTGTGACACAGCCAGAATGTAGGCATCACTATCCTCCACAGAGGCTCACTGTGAGCACTTCCTCCTACTCCCCTACTCATTGTCAAGTGCCTCTAACATCCAGCCTACGACGGTCATGTGAAAATGTGGGATCACAGCGAAAGGGTTAAGAAAAGGACCTACACAAGTGTAACATATAAATGCATCCATGTGCGCAAACACATGCACCTGGAAGTATGTGGTAAGCTATAGACATGTTCATTTTACACACATGCTCCACGGTCGAGAGTTTCTCTGTGGCAGGCAATCTGTTAAATGGCTACAACTGACAGAGGGAAACGGAGCATAATAACATGTCGCACAAGAAAACACAGCAAAGAAGGGGGGGGGGGGACTTCTCTGACAGACAAGAAGACCCAGGCCAATTCACATTTAATAAGTGTCCTGAAATATCCAATTATGTTTGCTTTTGAAAATTGATTCATGTGTCTTTAGCGGCAATTTTCATATTAGCCTCTTTCAAATAAACATCTATTAGGTTTATGTATCACATTGGCGTGTGGTGACAGCGTGCAGCCACAGCTAAAATAAGTCTGTGTCAGTTAGTCAATAAATGGAAGCGCAAAGACGTCGGACAGATTAGAGTGCTTATCTCTTTTCATCAACTCTGAATGCCGGCTGAATTGAAGGTCAATATCTGAGGATTCTCCAAGCCGAGCAGGTGTCTGGAGAGTATGGATTGGTTGGTGCTTGCAGCTCCTCTGTCCGTCTTTGTGGGCTGGCCAGGACCAATTTCAAACACGTCACAGCCGCATGCGAGCCAACAGTTACCTGGACTAAAAAAAAAAAAAAAAAACACTATCCACCATACATTATACTGCATCCCTCTTTAACACTTCCCCCTCTTCTTATTTCCTCATTCTTCTTTGCTCTCTCACGTTGGTCTAGATATGTCACACCGTGGGCTTTGTCATGCCTTGTGACTCGCGGTGCGAGTTATCGGCGGAGACTTAGGAAATGTCTGCTGAGAGACAAGCGAAGGTGGGTTATTATTTGTGATAACATGAAAGACAAATGTGTACTGGCATTGACTGGGAGATTGGCAATCTGTTTTCAGTCAGAGACTCCGCAATGGAGAAAACATCTTTTTTGATTGTAAATTAAAAAACACAAATATGGGGGAGAAAGTACCGAAGGTGAAAACATCCCTCCTTTCAATAGGCCATCTTTTTACAGACTTTTTCAAGGTTGTTCATTATTGATTACATCTCTATTACTCCTTCCAGAGGCACAGTCAAAAAAACAGTGTAGATAAAGAACTATTTAAAACTTACTCATGCAGTTTACTACTCTATCTTGCTTCTTTTCTCTCCCCGGGTTTGCAAAGAATTTAGAGGTTTTCTCGTTGGAAATGGGCAGTGAAAGCCTGATAGGCCGTGAACGGGGCAGATGGCTCTGCTCTCGCCTCCAGCTCTCAGTGTTTGTGTTTGAGCTTAGCACTCTGTTTAAACTCTAAAATCACACACACACACACACACACAAGCAGTAGATAAAACAACATTGGCACTCGTGTTAGTGCCGTATGCAAAATGTGCACACGCGTGCGTGTGTGTGTGTGTGTGTGTGGTTAAGGTTGGTTACGAAGCTGTGGAGGTGACGTTTGTATATTGAAGGGTCTTGTCCAGTGTGTCAGAGGGCCCTTTCGGCTACTCTCTTCTCAGACAAAGCTTTGGTGAAGGGGCTCACTCCAACAGGACATGGCTGCTGGGGGGAGAGAGCAGCAGCAGCACTCCAGACCTACTCGCCTGCAGGAGGAGGCTATCTTAGCCACCTAGTCCAGTCCTCCGGCTGGCTGATACCCTCCACCGCCACCACCACCACCACCACCACCCACGGGGGAAGGCCATATCTGACCTCATCTCTGCATCTGCACCGCTGTCTATCAACACACACTGGTAGAGCCACAGAAGGCAACCTTTCGTGGGGAGTGGAGGGAAAATCACAAAATCTGCAGCACTTAAAAGTGTACACAGCCTAGCCAGTGTTGAAACGAGATATTACAGGGTGAGAATCTGGTCATTGGTCTGACAAAATCACTGCTAACACTGAACACAATGAACAAATTTGTAGCTAGGACATGAATTAATTTTTGTATTTCGAATTTTAAAAAATTCATATATTTGACAGCACTGTATAAAGAGAAACGCTGGCTGAGTGTAACTAGGAAATGAATGGATGGCTTTATTTGTGTACGCGTCTGTAATGTTATTGTGGCCACTTTTATTCATGCAGGCAAAGTTGTGAGCTCACCCTTGGCTTTTATTTACATGGTAGTCTTTCATCTGCTCAACGGGAGAGCCTAGCAAGGTGTAGATTGGTCCTTTCAGATACTTACAAAGGCCGTTTCAGCGGCTTTTTGTTGCCGTAACTACCTCTTTCTTCATCACATTCCAAATATCTTTGGTTCAGACCTGGTGCCCTTGATGAACAAGGTTCTATGGAATCAATCAACTGCTTCTCTCAGAAGATCTTAACATGGTTTAACCCTTTCATGCATGAATTATGAGAACCTCAGTCAAGATTTTTTTTTTTTTTTCCTGAGTGTTTTTATTCCTCTCCAGGCATGAAAAAAACAATGCAATTGAACATTTATTTCTGAACCTATTTTTCAAATGTACATGTTTGACTTTTTAACAAAATAAAACACATGCATTTAACAAACTAATAGCAGAAAATAAAATACTGTGTGAAAGCTATAAATTAAAAAATGAATAATGTTAATCTGATCTTTTGCCACAATTTAAAATTCAAATTTTTTCGTAAATGTTGAACCTCTGACCGATGAACTGCAAAGGTTTTAGGATTTTCTACAAAAAGACAGAGAAATATTGTCTATGGCTCTACTAACCCTAACCCTGACCCTAACCCATGCATATACAAGAGAACAGCTTTTGACTAGCTGTCCACTGTAGTGACCACTATGCATAAAAAGGGTTAATGTTGTCCTTGCCACTTTGTTTTTTTTTTGTTTGTTTGTTTTGTTTTTTTTAGATTTAAACCTCATCCAACTTACGTCTGAGATCCAAGTTTCTTTTCTGAGGAGTCTTTTTGTATAGTTCATTTCAGAGAGGCCTCGGTGTGGGGAAAAACATAACCTGAGAGAGACAGGCAAGGCTGAGGCATATTGTTCTCACTAATAATGAATGGCAGCATATCTCAAGTACTTTTAGTGATTCACTTATTCACTAAGATGAGATCAGTACAGTAAAAAAAAAACATCTTCAAAATCAGTCATCTTCAATTTATATTCAACTTTTCCACAAATAATATGAGTGCACGACTATTATATATTATTTCTAAAATTCACGTATTTAATTTGTCATTATATGTTTGGATTTGACAGGAGTTCACTTACACTTGCCATTTAATATATCGTAGTTTAAATATAACTCTCAGTACATAGAGAGTGGTGAGCTGTGAAAAAGGCAAGTGTGTTTTGTGAATATTACGTTTAGATTATCACTGCGCTGTATTTGATCAGATAACGCATGCACCTGTATTTTTTTTCATCTCTCTTATTTTTGCCATGTGCAGCAGGATGCATTGTTAGTGAAACAGACAGCTATTCATGGTGGACATATGTGCGAAACACCGTCAGCGTCTACAACCTCTCCCAGCCTCAGTAAAACAGCAACATCTGCCTTCAGTTTTATAGCCCACAACATATGTCCCTTCTTTGGTGACAAAGCTGGGTAAGGCTCTCATGCTGTTCCTGTCCCCTAGTCCAAACATACATCTTTAGATACCTGTCAGCCTTTATTATTCCGTCCTGTGTTGCTGCAGATAAGGGAAGTTAAAGTTTAATGAAATGCAGCCTGGCTACAGAGGCCTGGCTTTTATAATTTGTCACAGGCTGGATGCTGGGAGCTCACTGCTATGTAAACACGGAGGCAGTCACAGCCATTACTTCTAAATGACGGAACATGGACGAAGTGGCAGAAATGTCACTCTGCACCAGCCATTTTCCTGTTGTTGCCTTGCGCTGTGCTCCACTCTCCCATAAACTAAGACGGAGACATCAAAATTTGAAAAACACACATTCTAATAAAGCCGGCGGTAATGTTTTTCGCAGCAAATTACCCGCAGAAAACGTATCCAAATGCAGTCATTTTCCATCTGTATTTTCACATAAAATTGATAGCCATCATGTTTCCCAGTGCTGTGTTCTGGGAAGCCTCGGATGTAAGAACAAATGCGGTATTTGTGCAGTAGGTGTGATGAGAGAGGAAACCCTGGAGCAGTGTAACCAGCAGTACTTTGAGAAACTATAACCAACATACTAAACTTAGGGCCTCAGGTATAAAAAGGCAAGTTTCACGCAGTAGGGCCACAGCACTACTTACACCGTGTTCACCTATATAACCCCCGTGACAAATAAAGATAGGCCTGGGGCGCCTGCAGCTATACTGGTCAAGGAGCTCCGATGCACTTTATATCACTGGACTGAAGAGTCTTATAGGTAACTGCCTTCAAGTCTCGGCAGATTAAATGTATTCCTGACAAGCAGCGTTTCCTCAATACTGGTATTTTCCTACAGGTTTAGCACAGAAAGAAAAGCAGCAGTCTACTATTTATTGTTCAAAATGTTATATTTTCTAATTACAGTTTTTATTATGCGCAGTGGAGTTCATTCCGCCTGAGTCAGTGAGCGGTACAATGTGATATTAAGAGAGGAGAACTATTCCTCTTCGCTGGTTTGTTCTGCACTAGATGGAACTCTAGGAAACAGCTTATTCTGCCACTTCAATTTTGAGCTCCATTTTAGCCTGGACTGCAGTCTAGCTGAGAGCAGGAGTCCACACACCAGAACAGACTCACACACGGAGCGCGCACACACACTTCAGCAGCAGTTGATGTCTTAATGCAGACAGGATCTAATTGAGCTGATCCTCTGACATTTATCCTTTAGGTAAACTCTAGCCCTCCCCTCTCAATCCCAGTGGCACCAGTGCCAACAAAATGGCGCAGGCATGTTTTAGAGCACCCGTTTCGCACGTCAAAGTGCCCTCAGGGACACTCTCCGGTTTCTAGTGAAATACTCCACATTTGATGTTATTTCTCGGGCCCTTTGTGATCAGGTACAGGATGTTAACTGAGAGAACACCCTTGATGAAAAGAGGGAGGTTTTTATTTATCCTTGGCTGCAGCCATTTTCAGGTGCTGCAGTAATTGATGGGCACCAGCACACAATAACATACACACTCACTTATGGCAAGGCACATCAACAAAGCTGTTGAACAGACATGCGCAAACAAGCTCAGACATGAGCTGTGCATGTCTGTGTGTGTGCGTGCGGACTGGTAGGGGCTATAATCAGTAGCTCTGTGACAAGGGAGGGAGGTGGTGGCTGGCGGGAGGGACAGAGGGACAGGAGTGATAACAGATTGAGCGACTCTGATAAACTCTCCTCTAATGGTTCTGCCTGTCCCTCTCCCCCCCCTTTTTTGACGACACCTATTTAGTGGACTCTTTCACTGGCTGCGGATTAGAAACCTGGATAAGGAGAAGCAAACACTGGCAGCTTCTCTAAGTAAGCAACAGAGAGAGGGAAGCAGAGGAAGATAGAGAGAATGGGGCAGAGAGATGGGATGAGGAGAGACATGAGGAGAATGAAGGACAGAAGGAGTGAGACATAGTGGGAAGGGAGCCAGAGAGGATATTCAAGGAGTGGCACTTACCCATAGCCATTCGTTTCTCCTTACACCCCACTACCCCGCCCCCTATCCCCTTGTAGACTCGTGTTTTATTTTTGCTTCCTGCGCCCTTGACAGTGTAGTAACTGCTCACTGGAAGCACTGGAACTACTTTTGGAGCCCGATGTCAGTGATGGGTTCAAGTGGCGGATTGCAGGAGGTGTCAAATACGACCTAATTCTGTGTGGTTAACGGCTAGGCGTGACACATGCAGGACAGTGTAAACATGGATTAGGTTGATGTCTCAATCAGAGCATGGCAGACTGACAGACAGTCTGTTGACAGAGGCGGCAACATGGGGAAGCTGCTTCGGATTTGTACAGGGGTTCACCATATACTGAGTATACTGATATCCCTGATGAAAACATAAACTAATCTTGCCATCATTGTTTTAATGCTAATGATTAATTTGACTATTTTTATAATGCGAGAAAAAAAAAACAGTAGAGTCAGTGCACTAATAAGTATGATTTATCAATTTATTTCACATGTATTTTGGACTCCACCTGTTAGTCCTGTAAAGGGGATGTCTGTTTGTTGTTTCCCACGGATTGCATAGATTTGTGAAACATGAACATAAAGGGTTGGGTGGTACACAGCGCTGACTTAACATAAACTCTGGATTCACAGATTGCACATAAATGCACCATTCTTGCCGATATTCCAATCAGTCTGTACTTTTCACACAAACCCGTGAGCGCAAGAAAGAATAAATACACAATTTTTAGTATCTGTCTAGTCTCTGAAAGCAGGAACCAATGCATATGGAAATTTAAGAATTGATTTTGTTTAAATGTACCTTAAAGTTATTTTAATATTTACTGCAGTGACCTCAATGTGACCTGACTTAGCATCAGTAAAGTACTAGATATTTCTAAAGTGAGATGCTGTATTTTATTGAATATGGATGTGTAAAACTTCACGCCTGGCTTCCCTTCAACAAAGAGAAGGCTTAAAATAGAGAGGGCTAATGTAACCATGCAAAATGAAAAGCAAATAATTATATCCAGCTTTAAAGCCTCTATTAGTGCAATTCTGTACAGACAAATGGAAAATTACATTTGTCCATTTGATTATGACTGCTGAGTATGTGTGATTAAAATAGTGTAATTATATCTACTGTATTGCATTCATGCTCTGAATGAGACATACTGTATTGGCAGTTTGATTGACTGGACACAACACCATATACTGCAGTAAATTAATAGAATGTTCCATTTGCTAAATTGATCCATGAAAAGGATTTACCCAATGGAGCTGAAGGTTCAACCTGCACGTAGCATTTACAGTGGAACACAGGTTAAACTACTAAAAAGACAACTATTGACTTCTACCATAATGTTTCTTTTCAGATTGTGCGAATATAAACCATTAAAGCACCACTCCAGACAGCTGTAAAAAAAAAAAAAATACTATCTTTAGTAAAATGCTTGCCACAGTGTCAAAGAAGAAATGACACAAATTGCCACACATTGGTAGCAATTATGTTGAGTAGCATCCTAGTCGACAGCGTCGCCTTTCTCTGCACGCAAGACAACGTCACGCTTCTGAGGGCCAGTGAGCAGTTTCTCTCAGCCTCATGCTCTAGTGTCAAGTGCTGCAAACAATATGCACTCACAGCAAGCACTGCTCAACTCAGGAGACGACATGCTCCAATGATTGTGTCTTTGCCACAACTATTTGTGATTGACAAAGGCCTGTGTAACTCACCACTGACTTTACCTCACAATCTGGTATCTCTGTATATCTCTGCGCGAGAGCAAGCAAACGAGCAGTAAACAATTCTCTCACTCTGTCCCCGTAGGCCGTCAATCAAATGGACAAGTGTGCACTATGCTGTGTTAGAGAGCTCAGAGCTGAACTAATCCAGTAAATACAACAAAAGCCCCGACCTGAGAAAAATCCTGTCTGAAGATCCAGTCTCAAACCACTGGAGGAAAGCTGGAAACACAGAAATCTAATGACTCCAAAGCAGGCATGAAGTGTGAAATCCTGCTTTCACAGAAACAGCTCATCCTACATGTGAGACAAAGCTAGTAACATTTGTTGCAGTGATAGATAATCATTTTTATTGATTCACTGAGTGGAGTCATTAGATATAGTTAACAAGTCGCTACCAGAAATATTAACCATTGTTGTGGAAAGCTGTATTGAAATTCATAATTGCCGAATGAATGCAACTGTTGTCGAGCAGTGAAGTCTCTCAATAGCTGTCTTGCCATCATCACACTCATCATACCAATGCCGTACACTAAACAAAAGAGCTAAAGTCCAATTATTGAAAGATCCACACAAACTAGTGAGCTAGCTAAATATTGTCAAGTCTAGCCAAATTCCCAATCTGCCTCTATTAATTAAGCCATTTAATCATCCACAACACTAACTGCATAATTAAATCACTGCCTCCTGGGTGCTACTGATGTGTAGTGGGTAATCTGGTGCAAAAATACCACTCATCAACAATGTGGGCTGGTTGATAATGGTAATGGATGACTAGGACCCACCAAGGACAACTTGCTTTATAAATGCACTGTATGTTATGGTCAGTTTTTACACCATTGTGATGTGAACTGGCTGACCCTGGGCAAGAGGGTGTAGAGAATGATATTTATTAAATATTACCTACCTACACTTGGGAGACTGTGTGCACTCTGTGTAAGAAGCTATTTACACTGAAATACAATTACAAGTGTGAAAATATTTTCTGTTTGATAATTATGCAAGTACAGCATCGAGTACACTCCACATCCACTTACTAGGAGGTTTTGTTTCCTTTATTTTAGTTGTTGTTATTGTAGTTATATTGTCTCCTTACCACAGGTGTTGTACAGAAAGGAGCATTGTACTTGAAGTACAGCAGAATGTTTGAGCTAATGTGTAGTACAAATAAAAATATTAAAGCATTTCTGGAAAGATGACGCAATGTGACATTGCTTATTCAATAAATGATGATGGTTTGATTTTGAGCAGCAATCCCAATAATAAACAAAGGCCCTATATCCAAATACAACAGCATGCTTGAGCCCTCCAATTTAGCACAATTGTGGTCAGTCGGCATAAGTGTGACCAGCACAAACACCTTGTGCGTTGGCAGTGTTGGGTCCGCTTGTCTCAGCACAAGACTCAGGAGCTCCAGCCAAGTGTTTAAATTCCTGAAGAGCCTCCAGAAGAAATTAGTATGTAATGGCCACACTCTGCAAGAAGAAAGACCCATTATGGCTTTCCACTAACTGTACTTGGCTTTCATTTGTGAGCTAAATGGATGCGCGTGAAGGTGAGAGTTCACTAGCCATTCAAGTATTTGGCTTTAACTGGCTCCAGCACTCTTACTTTAATTCAAGCAGAAGGACAAGTATGAATAATCGCTCTGGATAAGACTCATCACAACCAGCAGCATGAGCCCCTCTCACCACCACCACCACCAACCCTGCACCATCAAAATGGCTGCTGAAGCTTAATGACAAAATACCATTTACATCATGCTTTTTAATTTGCAATTTGCCAGCTTTTGTTGCTGCTATCTGATTTCGGTTTGTTAGCAGCACACTGTATTATTTTGATGCAAATTTCCTCCCAGCTCATCTCAACTGGTTCTAATTTCACATTTGTTTATCAGAGCTAGAGAAAATAGCTAGGGAGAAATGGGTAACTCTAATCAATGTAAAATAGAACACAAAATATCCAATGATTACGAATTCACAAAGGCTGGCAGACACTGTGCAGTGAATTGAGGCTGCAGGATGCAATAGCCCATGTGGTATCACAGAGACAAAGAGACCACACCCAGCTGACACTGTGGGGATGAGTTGTAAAAAATTGAGGTTTTGATGAGAAATGTCTGTTATTGGGCCCGCAATGATGAAGTGACGGCTTTATATAAATACACAGGAGTGTACAGCCAAAACTGCTAATATGAGGCCCCAAGGGTGTTCATCTCATGTAATATATGCACAGGCTAATTTATTACACCAGGACTAATTTCCATTGCTTGTGCTTGGAGTTGCCTTGCTAATTATAGTTTTTTTTTTTTTCTTGTTATCATTTTTTTCTCCCTGATTCATAATTGGACATCCACATTCAGGGGCAGCATCTTTGCAAATGAGATGAGGCCTTGCCATTTGGCATTCACGGCCCCCCACACCCAGGTGAGCCCACAGCCCACACAGGGCACAAGCAAGGCTCAATTTCCTTCCAGAAACTCCCACCCTACCAATCACCAATGCTTGGATCTTTGATGGGCTCTGCCCCCAGAACTGCTATGACCATCTCAGAAATATCAGATAGGCTCGTGTGTAATTAGACTTGGGACTTTAATTAGGAAAAGTTAACTGTTAGATGAAAGCTGTCACATCTGTGATACGTACTGCTGGTTCAGTGGATGGATCCCAGGGGGGTCTGCATCAAAAGGCCCTTCCCTGCTGAGCAGGCCCACTCTAGCATGTTCTCATGCGCCAAATCAGGCCCTCTGAGTGGCGTTGGATGTGAGGGGATGGAAAAACAGAGGCGCAGACACAAGTTAACAGCAAAGGAGTGATGAAGAGGAGGAGGAAGAAGGAAGGGGGAGCGAAGGAAAAAGAAAAGAGGGAGAGAGAAGAAAGAGAAAATATCACAGAGCCGTTTGGCTGCTTTTTTGTGTGTCTCGTTAAATGGAGAACACGGCACAGACACAAAGGGATCTGAGGGAAAACAATGTCGCTTAACAAGACATCACTGGCTCATCATTAGCAATTTGTTGTGGGCATAATTTTCCCCTGCCCCATGCATAATAGGTGCCCTGGGATATTGCCGACTTTTTTGTGTGCCCTCATTTGGCTATTTATTTACTTGGCTCGTGTCACAAAAGAGATCTGGCCACCTCGAGCGAGAGCCAAGATAATGCTGTTATGGCTCCACATCACAGCCCTATTAAGATGGAGCTCCTTTAATTGACTCCCCTAGCTCATTGCCTGACCTGTAGTCTCACTGATCCCACCCAACCAATAAGAGGCCTGGTCTCACAGGGCAAAGCTTGGAGCAATGATTTTTATTCGACTGCCTTTGGCTGGTTTTGCGTCAAATGGCCTTGTCGTTGGGCGCACTTGCTTGTTTTTGTGCATCGTGCTCTGAGTTAAGGTGCTAAAAGAATAGGCAGGAGTGATTATTCTGTATTTTGCTGCTCTTTTTGTCTTCCCCTCTCTGTCTCTTCCTTTTTCTGTGCACTGGGAAAAAATACAACAGCTGCAAACTGCTGAAGCAGTGTTAAATATGGTGAAACGGCTTGACGGATATCACTGCCATTAATCACACAAGCGAGGAAAGAGAAAGAGAAAGCCTTATAATTTTATTGTGTGTGTGTTTCCTGTTTACCCATCCTCGCAGATGGTACTGCCAACGCTCCACAGAGGAGCTCTCACACTGTTGTTCCATCTCCCCTGCTTTCTGTGGCCCTTTTGTGACAGTATGGACATTGAGCTGTCATTTACATTCAATAGGCACATACACTGTGGATGGATGGATGGTTGGATGGATGGATGACCCCAGCCATGGAAACAACGTGGCTATTTGAAAAAACAAAAAGCAGTTTTTTCTGGTAACGGAAAGAAGTTGATGATGTTTGCTTGGTTCAGCTCTGACGGATAATGATGTGCATGCACTGTCATAGGACCTCCTGACTTCCTGTAGCTCGTTCTTTTTTCCACCCATCATTCTTACAGAATGACAGCATGCGCATTAGCGTAACTGTAATACGATTGTGCCTGCTGTTGAGGAAATGAAAATCAAGTATTTGACCTTTGTATCTTACAAGTGGCTTAGTGTTAGCTGTGGTGGTCTTCAGACTGGTGTCTCTGTGGGTTTTGAAGGAACTATTCTCTCTTTATTTTTTACAGGATTGTTAATCTCATCTCAAGACTAAACAGCTTTAATGAATTCTGTCCATAGCATAGCTTGAATTTGCATGAATTTATCAGGGTTTAAGTCAGGCTGCCTGCTCTTGGTTCTCCCATGCATGAAGTGTGTTAAATGTACGCACACGCACACCACAGCGTCATGTCTGCCGCTTTGACATAAAACTGTGCTTTGGCAAGGCCGAATGAGAAGATAGTGAAATCGATTTCCACATTGTATTTCACACCCTTTCATCAGGCCCGGCCCTCGTGGCTGGAACGCTTGTGATTTTCAAAAGCACTTAACATACGCCAGCCCCTTTGTTCAAGAAGCAAACTACTTCTGAGGAGACATCAATGCAAATAAAACCAACTAGCAGAGCGAAGGGAAACTCGAGCTGAAGAACAACCAAATTACCCGTAGTTAATACGTCTTCATTACAATTTCTCTCTCTCGCTTTCTCTCTCTCTCTTTTCTCCTCTCTCTCTCCAGTATACCAGAGGTTCTCAGCGCTAATGATTTTCTGGGTATTAAAGAGGCACCCACTGCTGTCACTCTGGATATGAAACAAGAAAACAGATTATTGTCGAGATCACCCACTGTGAACACCCAAATGATACTTAAAAAATAATGATGTTCTTAACAATACTCATTAACAGCACAGTGCAGGAAAGAACAATACTCTCCTCCAGGAAAGCCAAACAGATTTCAAATTAGAGCATAAAGCAGAGGGGCAATCAGTTTGGAAAAACACTAAGGATGGAAACAAAGCAGACGGTGTGGTGATATTGTGTTCCCATGCATAAGGATTTGTGTACGCTTGCAGTGGTTTAAAGTTACTGAACATTTGGCCGGGGCTACTGGTGCAAACGTAACATCTTTAACACATGAAAGACATCGACTGAAAAAAAACAATCCTATACAGTAACAGGGAGCAGCAAATGTTCACTACCTGTTTGCATGATGTAGTGCCAAATTCATCACATTTTAATGATAGTTATTGTTCAGACTTCATTCATATACGTATACAGTATATATCAATAGACATCTGTTATGGTTTTTCCTCCTGAAATAATTGGCACCACAAGGTGACACAAAACAGTTGGTGCTCTTTTGTATGAAGGATGGCATGTATCAGATTTTTTTTAAATTCAGTTGCCTAATTTAAAACTCTAAGTTTAGGACTGACAGCTTGACAGGAAGTCCATTTCAACAAGTTGCCAATGAATACCGAAGGCCTCATTTCCATTACATAGGAGAGCGATTCAAATGTTGGCCTATAAACAGACAGTAAAGGAAGTCCAACGTTCCATAACTCAACCCTTGTCATGGTGTACTTTCCTGAATAGGACAACTAGGGACACAGTGGGATTGTTCAGTTCTCGCCAAGCCAAAACGATTCTTTGTCAGCCAGGCATAAATAACGTAGTGTTGATTGTTCTGTCAAAGTTAATCTGACAGCTCGGGGAAGCAGTCATTTATCTAATGACAGAGTTTCTATGACAACAATCGATCCTCCCGCAGCCCGGTGTGTGCGCGCGTGTATGTTTGTGTGTTGGGGTGGTTGAGGGGAGTGCCAAGCATTCGCCAATGGCTGTGTTAGTAAAACACATTCAAGAGCAGGGGACAGAGATGCTTCGTGGTGATGCGCAGTTTGTCCTTTAAGGTATTTAATAGCATTCTTAAGCTGCCACGAAGTTGCAGTATGCATTCACGTGCAGAATGCACAGCATTTCCCATTTTTACAGATATCCAAAATATGTAGAAAAGACGTAGAAAATGTACCATTTGTATTGGCATGAAATTGCCAAACATCTTTATTCTTATAATTGTGTGAAGCAGGTTGATCTTTTAAAGCTTTATTGTGAAAGGCAACAAGTAGAAGTGTGTATTTCTTTTGAATATTATTAAGGTAATCTGGACCACACATAAAAGTTTTAGTGATCCCTTAACTTAGTCCTAATAATTGCCACATTTAAAATCACTGAATTATTAAAATATATACTGAATATATGTCACTATTTTCATATTGTTCCTACAAAATATTTTTGAAATAGTTAATTTTTTTAGTCCTTTTATTGGTCATTTCCGTGAATTAAGTGACAAATAAAAAAAAAATAATGGTGGCATTTTTGCAGTTAAACAAGGCTTAGTGCTGTGAGCTTGCAGAGAGAGAGAGAGAATATCGGGGAATACTTAAACAGCTCACATTATATTTTAGTACTCAACTGCAAATGGAGTCAGAAATATTCCCATTCTGGTAAACTCCAAAACGCTGAGTTAAATTCTCGCTGCACTAAACATACCATTGCCATGGCTCTTATATGTCCTTGATGCATCACAACAATGGCTGCATGGTTTTAGGGAGCAGTGAACTGGTTTTCTTGGTAACGTGTCCTTGGAAGCATCCATTAACAAAGCTAACTGCGTTTAATATAAATTCATATTTTCCTCAGAGTTTCTTGTCTCTCAAGACTCAAGAATATTAATGAGAGCTTGAGGAAACACACATGCCTTTTTGATGATATGCATCCTGTATAATGAAATGCATTGCAGTAGCAAGAATGCTGAACATTGTCAAATGTATATGGGATTATAATGAGTTGAAGGACATTGTTGTATGCTGAATGACCCTGTAGCACTGGTTAGCCAGCAGCAAAGACATTAAAATATTTTCTTGACAGGTTGCATCTGCTTTGCTCTATCAGTACTTTTAATATCCTGCTACTCTGAGTAACATCCTATGTAAAATTCCTTTAAATTCAAAAGCTGCCACAAAGCGGCAACTTGTTTTTCATTTCTTTATAAAATGAGAAATTAAGAAAGTTGTACTGTCTGTGTCTGGTTTACCTAACAAGCTAATGTCTAAGTGTTCTGATGCTTTGACAGAATATCTTAAATAGGGTATGGGCTAGAAAAGAAGGAGAGAAAGACTAAGACAGAACCTTGACAAATATCATCCATAACATTAAAATGGCCCCTATTGTCATTACGGACAGAGAGATTAAATTCATCTCATCAGACGTAAGTATGACAGGTGCCTCAATAGGCTGATGCCAAGCGGCAAGCCAAGAAGATTAGCAGGGCACTGATATCATTATTTCCGCCTATCAGGGATTCAGCAGGGAGGCAATTGTAATTTCTAGGCTTATTAGTCCACACTCGGAGGAGAGAAAGCCCAGTGATAAAGCCGACTGTGACAGCCGGGCATTCCAGCAGCAAGTGCTGTCGCTGTGACACTGACCAAATGCCAGTGTGCCTCTGTCCCTGTAATCCTGCCTAATGGAGGTTAACACACAATACAAAGAGGTCCTCATCAATGATCACAACAATCCACACATTTGCATTTTTAAGTTATAAGAGCGGTCACAGAGAAAATAAAAAATTAGAGAGGTGGCGTGTTGCAGGAATGAAGAGGAGCGGGGAAGGAGGGAGGGAGTTTGCCCGGCGCACAGGGAGAACACGCACGCGTGCACACATACACACATACACACGTAGGCATCAAGTGTATTTTAAAGTTTTGTGGAGAAGTGGAGCAGCAATCTTGAGCGTAGCAGGCAGGCAGATCCTCTTGGCAATTCAAGACATCTGCCTCTCCTGCCTGGGCAGCCTGTGCCAATGCCGGCCCCTGGAGAGAGCCCTGTTCCCAGCACACTAAAGCCCAGAAGTGTTTGTCGAGCCTAATAAATATTGCACAGCGCTTCCTCTTAATCTCATTAATGTTTGTGCATGTCTGTTGGTGGCTGTAGATATAAACAAGGGATGAGCATTAAGCCCTTAAAAAAAAAACAGAGAGCCGTCATCGACGCCACAAACCTCCTCCCTAGATATACAACTTTGGTCGGCTTCTTTCAAGACAGTGAGACACAAAGTGACTGAAAAGCATACAGGCATTACTATCTGCTCTCTAACACTTGAATTCATCCCTGGCTTGATTTGGCTCTGTAAATCCAGACATAGGATTGTGGTTCCGTCATATTTTGTCCAGATGAAGATATCAGCGGCTCAGTTTGGCAACATGTCTCCTTAATTATGCCTAATTTGTAGACCAAATAGCCGCTTATCACTCCCACTGTCTGTGACAGCTTAATAATCTCTAACCTCAGTGTGGGTGTGTGCAGGAAGGAGCCAGGGAGCGTGACCAGGACCTTAATATGATTTGTGTGTTTTGGTGTCACGGTTAAACGGTTTTATAAGCCAGCCCTGTGATAAGTATCATGTTATTAGGGAGTTACATATTTGACTTTATTTTTCCCCATTGTAACCAATTGTATTACAATAATGGCATTAATCAGGGTCTCCAGGGAAGAGGAGAAAGGTGATTTGCATTGCAGCGGCTAGCAGCTCTCCGTTAATATCCCTGTATATTCATCATAGGCTCTCAGTGTATGCTCAAGAAAAGGTTACTGGTAAAAAAATGTTTAGTGCACCTTCCTCAAGCTATAAAATACCATGGTAGTCGTTGTGATGACAGATGAGTTGCTTTAGAAATCGCCAACTACTGACTTTTCCTCTCTTGATACATTCCTTCTTCTGCCGCCATTTCTAGCGTGATTGTGTCTGTATGTGTCCGTGCATGTGTAACATAAGGAGGGGGTATGGGAATGGAAGTAGAGGTGGGCGAGAGGGCCCTGATGGCCCTGCAATGAAATCTGCCTGAGCTTGCCTCTACCAGCTGCAATTATCATTAAGCCTCCAATGGAACTGGTCCACTCCAGAGACACCTAAAAGCTGCCGTAGACCCACACATAATATTGTATTAAATGGGACCAAAAAAATCAATACACAATGCAAATGAAAAGCAGGGGAGTAGGATCCACTCAGTATGCATATTTCCTGTCAAGTACACTTTCTGACCCACTGAACGCCGTTCGTGGCGGAACTCAGTACTTTTGAAAATTACTGATGATCTCTTGTTATGAGCCCCTATCTGCCTGCCTGGCACTATTTGTGATACGCTTGTCTAGCCGCGCGCGTTGAAAACCCGCTCGCTTCCTCGCTGAATTAAGAGTTTGTCCATGAACTGAGGAGAATGTGCTGCTTATGTCCTTTTTGTACACAGTAAATGGAAATGTTGATAAATACCTCCTCCCATGAAGCACTCGTTTTGTGGCGGCTGTGTGCGGCGCACAACGGCACAAGAGAGCTAATTATGAGAGGGATGAGCCGGGGTGAGGAGCAGGGTGAGCAGCTACTTATTTTTCTTCCTTTCTTTCCATTGTATGGAGATATTATTTCTGGGACGCAAACATTTGCATGTATGTGTGTGGCTAACACAAGATAGCACATACAGTACATGGAAGAAAATACTCCAGCAGGAAAGAAGGAAGCCTCTGAATGCATGTGCTCAGTTAGTGCAAACAGATAAGTGCTTATCATATACCTGTAGCCAGGAGGTCATATCCAATATAGCCAAGCAATTCCTCCAAGCCCACTTCCCCTGGTTGAATTTGCAATCTTAACTGGTAGGGTGGTCTCTTCTATTGTGAACAGGGCACACACTGGGTTGTCAAGGTATTCTCTCAGAGGCCCACATTCACTCTGTCCCACAGAAGCTATTTATTCGCTCTGCTCTCTCTCTCTCTCTCTCTCTCTCTCTCTCTCTCTCTCTCTCTCTCTCTCTCTCTCTCTCTCTCTCTCTCTCTCTCTCTCTCTCACACACACACACACACACACACACACTTTTTTTTTTTTTACACATATTTTTTGGGGATTTACTGGAAATCTGTTTTAGATATTAGAATGTGATATCATACATATTGTGTGTGTCCCCCGGATATGTAATAGCATTATTTTCTCTAGTGGGCTATGCTATCTGTATTAAAAATCTCAAACTTTTAGTGATAATCTAATGCATGGATGGATGACAGTGGGTTGAAGGATAATGGAAAATCAACTTAGAAATAGAATACATCATTCAGATAGGCACATACATACTGAGTTTTTTTTTGTTCATAACCTATGAACATTAGAATATCATAATAAACATTGGTGTGGATATTTGCACAAACAGAAGACATATTTATTTTATTCTTTTTTTTTTTTGTTGTTATTTATTTGGAGGGTGTGTACATGAGTTTAGTATACATTGCATGCATTCCCTCAAAGTCATAACAATTTTAGTAATGTATACCAAATTCACCTATTCATACCAAAAATGTCTCCTGAGCTTATTGTTGCATTTCTGACAATGACATTGATTTCCTGTTCTGATCTACTGTTTTCCAGTTTTTATGCCAACAGATCAAGAAAGCCTGACTTTTTTGAACCAATTGTTGAATCAACAGCTGGCAACAGATTCCTTCTGTAGCAGGTCCTGACTGATAATTCACCTGACCTAACACCTGCATGTACAATTTCTAGGTTTCCTCCGATCTTGCTTTATGAATTTTGATCTTCACATGAACCGATATTAAACAATAGAAATCATTTTAAACTGAAATAGAAGAAACATTTTTAAAAGAAGATCACTGGCTTTTAGTCTTCTGTTATATTTTCAGCAGAGGGAACATTACAAGTAAGTTCCAGGATTTTTATCACACACTCATTTCATCCTCATGAAGCAGAGATGAGCTGTTATCTAATTAGTGCCAAGCTAACACGCTTATAAAACGGGACTCTGCACAAGAACAACACACCCTCGCTGCTGTAGTTTCTCGTTCTCTCCCTCTCCCCTGTTTTTTTTTTTTGTCATACTTTTCAAGCGCACCTCAGCAGTGGAGAACATTTATTTTAGGTCAATGGTTATGCTATGAACTCATTATAGGAAAGGTCAGGCCCATACATAAATGTATAGTAGGCTACTGTGAGCGTGGCCCGTCTCCGAGAAGGATCTCAGGATACTTAAAGGACCTCGCCCTGGGAAGAGAGAAGGGCAGACCTCACAGGAGGTTCACAGAAGCTGACTGTCTGTCTCAACCAGTCGGCCAATCCCGTGTCTCACTTCACTGATTATGCACACTTCCCAGACCACACTGGAGATACTCCACAGGGAAAGGGGACGAAGAAGCAGGATTTTATACGTTGTCGTGTCTAAATAATGATGTCGGAGCCATGAACAGGGGTGCCCGCTATTCCCCTTGGAGTTTTGGTTCATGGCCTGTCACATCGCTGGTGAAGGCTCCTTTCTCTAATGACCCATGTCAAAGACTACCCTGCACAGCTGAAATAACATATCATACCTCATCACTTAGACCTCACACTGACAATTATAATCACATATATAGCTTTTGCTGCTGGATCGGGCCACTATTATGGCAAATTGGTATGGTGATGAGAGACGTGGAGGTAGGGGAATGAGCTTGGGAGTGGAGCAGAAAAGGAGGGCAAGAGCAGGGGAATATGTTCAGGCACTAAGGGATGACTGAAGACACCTAGTGAGGAATGGCAGTATCAGTGTTCCTTACATAGGGTGTCATTCTTCGTGCAAGTTATTGTTCATTCACCCCCTTGCCCCTTAAAGAGTCATATCCTGCCCTGTTTGGCTAAAGAACACTTTCTGTCTGTATGGGTGCTGTCACTCCCCTCTTGTTTCCTACAATGGGGGGTTTTAAGCTGCCACACTAGATGTGTAAAACCCTTCCCTCTTTGGTGGGGCTAGGGCAAGGACCACCAGCATACTTGGACCCTCTGCCCCATGATGTACCCAAAACAGAAGTGCATTGAGAGTCTCCCCAGTTTTTGTTCCCCGACCTCGAGGTACCAACACCCACAAGGCACTGGACTCGCTTCCTGTGCTACACTTAGCTGGACATTTATGACCCTGTTCTGCCGATAATATGTCCTTCAAGTGCAAAGATGGATGTTTGCTGAATGAGTTAACCTTGTGTATATTTGACAGTGGCTATTGGTGGTCCACGTCTTTGAGGCTGACTTAGTACAAAGGGGCTTTTTGTTCTCAGTTTCTCTGTGTCTTTCGCTTGTGTTCTTCTTGTTGTCCTTTGTTTCCTGCTTCCCCATCTCTTTTTTTGAAAAAGCAGTACCCTTAAGGGCAGGCTTTTCAATTCAGCATCTTTTTATTCCCTTTGCTGCACAATTTTTATACTTTCACAATATCTCCCTCTGGTCCCAGCCCCCAGTTTCTATCCTCAGCCTAGCCTCCATGCACCAGCCCTGCCTGTCCTGCTGCAGATTTAGCTTTTGTTGGCTAGTGTTAATAGGATTAAAATGGGTTACTAGCTCAATCACACAGAGCTTCAAACCTTCCCTAAATTTAAGTATCTCATGGGGGTCGGGGGGCATTGTGGTTCTGTCTTTCCCCCCTCTGGCAACCCTCCTGATCGGAGGAGAAACCCCAGGCCTGATGGGGGTGGCAGAGGTTTGGCCTCCAGGAAAATCCGCAGGATTATGTCAGCACTCATTACAATGTACACAAAGACCACAGGATCAGTAGGAGCACAAACGGAGCAGTTAAGTCAAATAGGGTGGGCCAGGGGAATCTCCGCTTCCACCCTGACATTGATTAGCCTTTGTGCTTCACTCCCCACATTCAGGCTACAGCCGCTGGGTTACCGATAGGCAGTGTCTAAAGTTAGCGCCACATAGATTTTGTACTGGCTAGAATTTCAATTTTGAGGCTTAGTCTCACATTTCAGTTAGAATTACTACATGAAGGTGATGTTAGCATCAACTGAAGCATTGAAACTGATGTTTCATCTAAAGTCACAGATTTTTACTAAGCAGACAAAAACAGTCAGCAAGCTATGGTAAAATCAATTCGGCCTTGGCAAGGTGGAAATTGTGGATATAGTGCACTGTGCCCAGCACCCATACATAATTAGACAGTGGATGAGAATAGTAGGGGATCTATTGTGATAATGTGAGGTCACATCGCTCTTGAACATCCATGATAATGACCATATCCAATGAAGTTGTATCCATTAGGCATGTTGAAGTGTCCAGCACCGCATTCACACAGCCCTGAGATCCACACATACACACATGCATATACTTAATTTGCATAGTGCTTAAACAAAAGTGAAAACGGATAATTAAAAAAATAAAACACAATAAACAGCAGAAAAGGATTAATATTCTGTTTTTCATTAAAACACTGCAGATGCATCATGGGTGGAGCATGTGCGTGACTACTACACCGCCACCCTCCAAGGCTGGAGGGGGCGACCGGCAATTGATGTTTGTGTTCATTTGAATAGATACTCAGGGGCAGTGTTCCACCCCACGTTCGTCACCCATTTTTTATACGCAGCGATAACACACTCATCCATTCACGGACACATACGCACTCAAAGCCAGATCAATACGTGTGCTTGTGTTCCTGCGCACATGTGCGCACACACACACACACACACACCATCTTCTGTCACACACAAATGCATTTTTTTTTTGTGTGCACACTTGTGTTAAACTATTCAAAATGGCCACATTCATAATTCACTAGTTCTTGTGCACGCTGGAAAGAGCTGCTGTGCCAGCAGTGTGTGTGTGTGTGTGTGTGTGTGTGTGTATTTGACCACTATGGAGTGATGCTACAAAATATGCACCAAAGCTAAGAACACGGATTCATTTTACTGACCAACAAATATAATACAGTCTGCGTGTAGACGGCATTCATCCCCCTGCACAGATGTTGCATTGACAGTATGTACTGGCTAAACAACGAGAAGCGATTGAAGGGATTTTCTTTCCATTTCTGCTGCATCAGGTTGGAAAACAATGCACTTGGTCCACACATGGAGTACACAGTGATTCCTGTTAAAGTAGCTTCTCAGTAAAGATTGCTGAGGTCCTTTAAGAATATTACAGCCATATGGGTTTTCCCGCCACACATATCTGTGTGTTTATTTACCTAGATTAGATCATAAAATCGTGAAATTATACTAAAATTGCTTTTTTGAGAATGCACACGGTGTATACATATATATACATTTGTGTGTGTATGTCTCTCTCTCTCTCTCTCTATATATATACATATATATATACATTTGTGTGTGTATGTCTCTCTCTATATATATATATTTTTATTTTTATTTTTTTTATTTTATGCCTCTATCCTCTCCTGTCAGCGTATTCATAAATGTTGCTGGAAAAATTCTTATTTTAGCAATCCTCCAGATAGCCAGAGCCCATTTCCATAGCTTTAAATAATGTCAATCTGGGCAAACCCTGGATTGAAGCCCCTGAGCCGGAAGGCACAATTTCTTCTTTGCCTACAGTCTGATAATTTTCGAAGCTATTGGCAACTTGGGAATTTTGCAGCCTTATCACTTGGGCTCAGCGAAGTTCAGTGCCACTAATCGGTGCAGGGATCACTCATTCCAGGATTGCATGATCATGTTTTTTTTTTTCCGGGGCAGTGACAGCTGTCTGCACGGGGGGCATTAGCAATGCAGATGAACCAGCCTAATAGGTTAATGCGTAACACACGAAAATTAGGTTTAATCCCCAAGTGAAATAATCTAACATTTTCAAATTCCTTGATGTGGGAATAGAGACATTGCCTGTGACTCAATTAGGTGCAATGTGGATCAAAGCAAATTTACCTACAGCACGTGCCCTAGATCCCCAGAATGCCGGCATGTGTATGTGTGCAAGAGTGCGTTTGCGCTTGTGTGCATGTGACAGTGAAGAATATGGCAGTGTGCTTGTCCTCATAATGCCACAGGCAAACCCAGGGCAGCAATAACATCATCATGACAGAACCTCTGCCTGCCTATTTATTTCCTTTACTTACCTCACAGCTCAAATAATGTCAATGCACACATACACATGGACATACACACCCTGACACACACACACATTTGAAAATGAATGGAACCTGCAGAGAAGTGATAACTGAGACGGTGTGAGCAGCCTCCGTCACAGCAGCAGTGTTTTCAGCCTAATTGGAACTAAGTACCAGACACATGTGGGAGCAAATATATGTGGCGATTCATATGCATGTGGTCAGGTTGGGATATATTTCTTATTCAAATCTAAATTAAATGGGGTTTGGCTGAATCCATTCCAAATGTAGTACTAATGTTGGACTGTATCCTGCATCATGCCCCATGATTACTATTAATAAGCTCCTGCCATGTGTACATCGGAGACCATATACAGGGCCGTGTAATGGAAATGGAGCATCAGGGTTTTGTGTGCATGTGGGTGCACATACGTGTGCGTGTGTGTGTCTGTGTGTGTGTGTATCATTAGCAGGGCGCAGCTGGCCATTAAGGTCCTAGGGTGGGTGTTGTTTTGCTCTTCTCTTCACTATCTTCCTGTCGGTTATTCTCTAATGTGTTACTCTGACCAGCGGCACTTTGTTAGAGGACAAAAACAGTTCCTCATTGCCTCTCACACAAGTGCGTGTGAGTGAGGTCGAGACTGATTTCTCAAAGCAGGTAGCGAGTAATGAAAGACACACACTAAGCCTTTCGCGAATTGGCAATTGAGAGAGGAGAGAAGACTTCAGAAATAAGCACTGTTTGGGGATGGGTAGCGTCAAAACGCACCAATTACTATCCCCAGACAGTTACCCATCCACTGAAATCAATGAGGACACAAACTGAACAATCAGCTGCAACTAGCTATCAACAATGGAGTGGAATATGCAAAAATGCCAATTAAATGTGTTAGCATACACACAGGTTTTTTTTTTGTTGTTGTTTTTTTTTTTTTTTTCTTGTATGATATCCCAACATCTGTGGCATTAGCCATGGCTCTCTTTATGTAAAATAGAGTCAGGGAAATGAATACGCAATCTACCACTGTGTTTTCATCATTAGCGCGCTCCAACTCACGGCTCTGCTGCCTCCCAAGCCGCCTGAGTGGGGAGCGAGAGGAACATTTGTGTGCCCTCGCTTGCCAAATTAATTCTTGTCTTGACATCTTAATTCTCAGTTCTTGTGTGTGGTCAAATCAGCCTACTATAGAAAAGCAATCAAGCAATTATTCCCAAATTATATTTGCCCAACACACACTGATTGGTTATTCTTTTCTTATTGAGTAAGCTCATTAATTCTGAGCAGCTTGCTTGTTATGCCTCTGCCATTACTCCTTTCCCCTCTCATCCCCTCTCTCTCTCTCTCCTGGTCTCTCTCACCCCCAGCTCTTCATCATGCACACTCACTCCCAGCTCTCACTCCCCCCCTCCACCCACTCCTCCCCCACACAAACTCCTCTTTCCTTCTCTCTCCAACAGATGCACCCTATCTTGCAGCCCCAGCCTGCTGATGTTTTGGAGATGACATACACTACAAAAGCCCCATGATCTGTGGCATTGTCTAGTCGGCCAATTACTATTCCCATCTCTGATTAACTTTGATGTGGAACCTAATGAGATAAGGCAGCTTATCAAGGCAGCAGCTGATAGTGGTCTCATTTATTCCTGTGCCAAGCAAGTGACAAAAACTAATGAGGAGGAGTTTGTATGTAAGCTCAGGTCTAAGGGAGGTGCAAAATTGTTCATCTGCAGTTCATCAGCTCCCGCCTGAAACGGTCTCGGCATCATCAGCGTGCGGCACCGAGACACTCCACATAACAGCACAGTGACTCGCTGTAGAACAAGAGCCACACAGTTTCTCTCTTCCTCCTTCTCTCTCTCTCTCTCTCTCTCTTCCTCCTCCTCCTCCTCCTCCTCTCTCCAGCACCTTTCTCTTAACAGCTTCTTTTCCCTTCTCCAAGCTCTAATGGTGCAGCTAATTGCTCAGGTTGTTTAGTTGTGAGGAATGTTGTAGAGGAGTGTGTGTACAAAGCTGTTCCCTTTGCCTGATCTCCAAGAGGTGAAACCTTAATTTTCCACTTCTGCCATCTGTGTCTATTTTTATTTTCCTGTGTGCCAGAGTGTGTGTGTTTAATTTTTCCCACACAAAGAATAGGAAATAATTCAAGAGTATGCTTGACTGTTGATTGGATTCCAGTTAAAAGGATTTATTTATATTTTTTAACTTGAATGAACACACCTTGAATTATGAATTACAAAATCTGAGTTAAAATACAAGTCTTTGTATTGCATCAATTGCATTAAATCAGCTGAGAGGTAATATATATAAATATATATATAAATATATATATATATATTTTTTTTTTCTTATTAAAAATAAAATGTAGCTTCTCTAATTTCTGTGCCACTGCGAGGCAGTGTAATGATTACTGTCCTTTAAAGGTTTGTTAATATTTCCTTATCAACAATACCACTACATTATAATAAAACAGTCCTTTTAAATAATACTTTTGTTGTAAAGCAGCAGCACATTCTTGTAATGTGGTTGACGAAGGAGGGGAGAAAAAAAAAAAACCCTGAAGTGAACTGAACTGCAAATTCTCCTGCATGGACTGTGTGTAGAGAGGCAGGAAGTGTGTGCCTTTTGATTTGGAGTATAAAAGTAAATAATATTTGTACATCTAACACATACTCGAAGTGAATGAGCAGCCCCTGAATGTGTTTCTATGAGCAAGTGGAGAGCTCTACAGACTTTAAAGCCAGAGCCCAATTAAGCCTCGCCTCATCGGGAGAGGGAGAGGAGCTGAAAGCTGAATACATAAGATAATGCAGCTGCACTAAAACAGCCAGCTCGCTCAGTGTAAAATTAGGGAAGAAAAAATCTTGATAAAGAGAGAAGAAAAAGCAGGGACAGACAGTAGGGGGAAGAAGAGGAAAAGAAGTTCCTTTGGGCCGATTTCCTTTGAAACTGGTTAACCAAATACAGCTATTCATATTCAACACAATTAATAGTGTCTCTTTCTTGTTCAGACGGCACATCATAACGGGCAGAGGGGAAGAGAAAGAAGAGGATTTCTTTCTCCCTCCAAATTGTAGCCAATTTAAGGACAAAGCGGTACCCTCTAGTTCTCCAGAATAGGAGTCTCACTCATAAAAGAAGACTGACAGTCGACATCCAAATCTCATTCAAGGACGCAATTTCCAAATGCTAATCATAATCTGCAGATGTTGGCCACTGATACATCCGTTTATTTATTTATTTTGGAGGCATGTCTGTGCCCATTTGGACGGCTTGTGAAATTTGAAACAAAGAGGGAAAATCCCTTCTTTTTGAGGCATGCTGAACAGCACGCGAGACCAGCCGCAGCATGGACATCTGCACCATCTTCAGATGGTGTATGGTGGAAAACGCGCACATCAGAACGAGCCGCGCACACGCATGCAGGGATGCACAGTAAGGCAACACACGCACGGGGGGGAAGAAAACGCACCCATCCCCTTCCTCTTTTTTTACTCCCCTCTGCTCTCCCTTTCTCTCCGGGTCGTTTTAGAGTACCTCAGATGTGTCATCAGACATTGGTTTCCATCTGAACCTGAGGGAAAAAAGAAATACTTGACAGAAAGGTATATAAAAAGAGGACACTCTGAATTTTTGACATTCTTTGCACAGCTGCTTCAAAATGAGTAGGATGGAGAGGCAAGGAAAAGCAACTCCAAGACACGTTTTTGTTTATTTGCTGCCTTTTCTCCCTTTCCTCTTTCAGGGAGATGGAGGCTAGCACGAGGCCACAGCTCACTCATCCTTGTATAGAGGGACTCAGTGCAGGGCCGTGAAAGAGAAATAGGCATGGCTAAATGAATTCTAGCATCTGTTCTATTCAGCCAAACTCAAAAAGGATAACCCTTTTATCCATTTAGATACCAAATGCAAGGTGAAACTCAACTCAACTTGTCAGCTAGGTGACATTAAACATGCTGCTTCCTTTGATAGGTAAATAGTACCCAGAGCTTCGAACAACTAATTAGAGTTTGTTGATGCTGTGTTTGTGAAGGTGTGCTTTTAGTTTGAAATTGTTCTAACATACTTTCTATTTCCATCTTTTTCCCCCTTTTTCCTCGTTTGCTTATGTCGATTTTACGGAAACTTTATGTCTTGACTGTTTACTACCATTCAGCCACAATCTGTTGACATTCCTATTTAAGACAGCACACATACACACTTGAAGAGTGTGTTGAGAACCTGGTAACCCCTATTCATGATTGCAGTCATGCAGTCCTCAATCATGACTGAGTGACTTCTTATGTAATAATTAATATTCATGCTTCTCTACTTATCATACATCCTTTGACGGTTGCTGATTATATGAAGCCCTTTCTGGGTCTGTGGGGTTAACACTTGACTACAAAAGCCATCCATTTAGGTGGCACTAGAAGCACTTTGTTGCTATTTGTAATGACTCACATGCTGTATAGAGACGCTTTCTTTCTTAGAATACTGTTTCTGGACGTTTCCAAAGCCACCATTGGCTCCTGGCTCTCTTTGTTGACTTTGTACTGCCTCTCCCCCAATAAACAATCCTCCCAGCTGATAGCATGCCAGGTTCTGTTTGAAACAATCAGTGCTCGTGCCCCTCTCAAGCATGCCAGGCTAATCAAAAGACAGAGGAAGACAAACAGAGCTGTGCAGCTGTCCTCCGGACAGAATGAAGCACTTCCGGGGCCAGTGATGAAGATCAGGGCACCGAGTGCACCCTAAATGGACCATTGTCCTCTCCTAGAAAAACCTTTGGGATCACACAGCACACAATTGTGGACTGAGAGACACCCACACCTACAAATCACAGATTTACCTTCACCCAACCCAACCCTCTTTTTTTTTTCATTCATTTTTTCCCTCCCTCTTCTGGTCAGTCAGATTTGTTTGTATTCTTCTGGGAGTAAGGAAAAAAAAAACCTCACCCTGCTACAAATGGATGTAATGGCTTCAGTATCCCCACCCACCCTCTCTCCAGTCAGCAGCCGACTGTGAGCGAGGCAGACTCTGCATGTCTAGCCGCCAAAACACTCAACATGCCACAGCAGTCTGACTGGGTGCTGAAAGCAGGTCTGCATTTTAATATTTAGTGCACCAATTCATTAACATTCTATTCGAGCCTACAATAGACACTGAAGAGGCTCTGACCCTGCAGTTCCCCCGATCAAGGTCAGTAACTAAGAAAATAAAATCAGAATTGCATCCTGGCACACAATTGGATCCTCCAGGCCTGCCATATTTCCTCTTAAGAAAATAAAATTACACCCCCTATCCTACCCTCGCCCTCCACCCAACATGATAAACGCATTCAGTGTGTTCTCAATAGGGGCACTTTGGAATGAAAAGACTGCTTCAAAAGTAAAAAATGATTATTTTGATCGTACAATATCTTCAGGACGAGCATTTTTGCAAAGTATCTCTGTCATCACAGTGAATCTCGCAAATTTGTTGAAGTTGTATATTTAGGCCTGTGTACCCACACACACACACGCACGCACGCACATATATACATCCGCATAAAGGGTTTGAAAAGACACCCACAAAGGCTCTATGGGTTTTGTAGTTCACCCCAGCAGCTTTACAACCTGTGCCAACTATGCGGTGCAGTGTCTGTAAAAGGTCACTCTTACTATTTACATCCCTGCACATATGGACACACACACATATAGAGTCAAGAGCATAAATCTAGCCGACCAGTCGATTATGTGATTGGGTGCTCTGACAAAGGGTGAGCATGTTGCTAACACGTTCCCTGTCAGTAGAGGGGCTATATGTGGGTAGACACAAAGCCTCATTAAAATACATACAGAGCCAATGCTGCTCCAGTGGGTGGGAAAGATGCTCCATCAAGATGTCGTTACGACAAGGCTATCTCCACCCACTGGCATGTATCTCTCTCGCACTGTCCTCCCCCATGCCTGGACAGCACAATGGCAGGCTCCTTTATAGCCAGTGTGGTCCATTCCCACCATTCCCTGTGAGGTCAGGGCCTAATCCTCAGGGAGTTCTCACATTGTGTTTTAGCGAACTGAGGTCAAACTGTTTGAAATGAGGGGGTTTAGTTAAACATCTATTAGGTAGGCCCAGTGTGTCGGGGTGCGCTTGATTTAAGTGCAAAGCTGTTGTGTTCAGCTGTCCTGATACTCTGTTCCACAAGTCCTTTATGTGTCACTGTGAACAACAAAAAAACTCCCATGGCATATGTTGCTTTAAAGAATGCACACTGACCCGATGTTCACCTCAACACATTTCCACCTACACATGCAATGTGTCTTCCACAAGGAGAGTGTAAATCTGTTTTAAGAACAGTTCGCGTGTTTGTCATCTTCTTTGCCACTGAGAGGCGCTGTGCCGAGGCAAAGAAGAAAAAAAAAAAAAACGAGAGAGAGAGAGAGAGAGGGAATGAGAGAGGAAAGAAATTAAAGAATAAAAGTTGAAAGTGTGGCTGTGTTGTCAGCAGTGCCGTGCAGGCCAACTGCCCTGTTAGTGAGGCTGACATTCAAAGAGAGTTGGGATGCTGACAACAATCCTGCAACCTCCTGCTGTGAGAAGACATTTTGCATGGTGGCCGAGTTCTTTGATACAGCTCTTGTGATCCTTGCTGGCGTGACTTTGAGAAAGCGCACACACACACACACACATACACAGCACACAACCCAGGCCATCACCATTATATACTATGTGAACACAGAGCTTTTTATATGTTTCCAGAATTTTCCATTATTATTGTCCTGAAATCTTCAGCTAGGCATTTAAAAAAAAAAAGTGTGTTTGTATGACTTTGTCACCATCTTCACACACATCTCTTGTGTCCATTTGTGAAATAACCAAAATATATTACACAACAATACAGTGGATACTGTATAATATACAGTATGTACATTACAAGTCATATGAGTATTAAGAAATAGAGCGAATAGCTGCTTTATTAATATTTCCCTGTTGTTATAACCAAATAAAAGCTATTAAAATATGACACTGTCCTCATGTCTCTGCAAACCATAAGCAGTAATGCAGGTTAGTGAATATACAATCCACTTTCAAGAATAAAGGCAAACAGGCTCCACTAATTACTGAGGCACTATGCAGTCATTTCTCTGAGCAAGGGTTGCTGAATGGTTGCCTATTACTTCACTCTCCCTGCACCAAATGCTTAAGATAATGACCAGTTACTAATTGGTGCTTATACCTTATATCAGTTTGTGCAGAATATAATTGCAGCTATTATGGTGCTAAATAATCATTCGAATTAGCATCTTTCAACAAAAAAAAAATGTGCTAAATAGAAGTATGGAGCATTTTCCAGGAAGAGGTCTCAGTGTCGATGCACCACCGGTTGATTCATCATTAACTAGAGGGTTCAGGGCAGAGGGAATGCCTTTCCTATCATATTGTGGTGTCAGTGCATCTTCTGCACCAGTTAATGGAGGCACTGATGTAGCACACTCACATCTGTGCCTTGCGCATTTGTGTGTGAGTGTGGATCTTCACTGGCATATCAGGATGTGTTTATGTGTTTGTAATGTGTGTGTGTGTGTGTGTGTGTGTTTGTGTGTGAGCGCGTGCTTGCTGCAAAGTGCACAGTCGAAGAGAACGAGGTCCATATTCTATGCAGATCACGCTCCCCATGCTTCAGCAGCTCCTCCTTTGTGTTGGCCCTTCCGTCAGCTGTTGACTTCCTAAGTGTCTCAGACAGCCGTGTTTCTGTCTGCGCCTCTGTCCACTGCCTTGTCCCGCTCACATTTCTGAAGTCCGCTGACTGCTAATGGCCGTGTCCAGACAAAGAGCCCACTCTGTGGCCACTCTGCGGGGCCAGGCTGGGGGCCAGAGACAACTAGGAGGGGGGTCCAGGGAGGAGGAGACGCAGGGAGGGCTTAGTTTGGGAAAAGGGAGGGCTGAAGCTGGGAAGAGCACCCGGTACTGCCTGCCTCTCTACACTCATGTCACGCTTGTGTGACAACCACTCCTCTGTGCTTGTTTGAACTGTCCTTCCCAATTAGCACTAATAAGTCACTCTGTAAGGATGAGCAAGCATAGTGTGCCCAGTCACCCCCAGTTCAAATAGGCATAAACAGATTTGTACACAAAACACAAACACACACATTCTCTTTCCCCCCCTAAGCTTAGCAGCCCATGAAAATCCCAGGAGCACAATCCCACTAATAGACAGAGAAAGCCCAAAACACATCTCATTCCTAGCAAACAAGTGCCAGTAAAGAGGGAAATTAATGACAAGTTGTTTGAAGGATTTGCCTAAGAATGATTCTACTCTGGTTTTTCACTGCCACTGAAGAATTGATTAGATCCCTGCTCAATCAAAGTGCCCGAATCAATAATGAGCGGCGCAGATATGCTCCGGTGCAATTTATTCACAGCCTTGCTCTAACGTAAGAGTCACAGTAAAATAGAAAAAGAGAGAGAGAGAGAGAGAGAGAGAGAGAAAGCATCTCTGACAGGTGACAGTGTTGAGGGCCCTGCTGAAACTAAAAGCTAGTGTCACTAGCAGAAAGGCAGGTGTGTCCCAGTTCATGGCAGTGCACCGCTGATACTTGATTACATTAGCTCCAATGCCTTCCAGCCACTACCCAGTCACTCACTGCTCAACTACCGTGTTAAATCATCGAACTAATAAACATCCTGTTCGTAAAATATGAAACAAATCATCAGTGTTATTAAGTTTCATCCCAGCGTACAGTTGTAAGAACAGACATATGGCATGGGGAAGGAAGCTAAAGAGCTCTGAAATACTGACTTCACTTGTGTTTTCTCAAAGCAGAGCTGGAGGACTTAGTCAAGCTCGACTGTGCTCTGCTGTTTATTGTTGCCTGCTTGTTTATTGTCATGCAGAAAGCAGAGGAGGTATTAAAGGCAGATTTCGCCCTTATTTTAAAATGTGGTGCTGAAGATTAGAGGGCTTGCCAAACACTGTGGAAACACTTAATTGATTTTCTTTGGACTGTTTACCTCTACTGTAGCCCTCCTAGAGCCCAGCACCCGCTCACATGCGTGCACACACAAACACACACACACACACGTAAAGTACAACCCTGGCCCCATTGACGCCAACACAGGCCTGCCAAGAGCCTCATTTGTATTCACAGCAGTGGCATTTGCCAGCCTGAGCGTTGCCGTGGTGATGCTGCCCACACAAGTGATGATAAATGGTGCTTTCAGCTTCTCTGCCTTCCATAGAGCAGAGCAGGGAGCTGAGGAGTTGCTGGCTAAGACCCAGCTACAGCCACGGCTAGCAAGGCCTCATCCCTAACGCCGGGCAACTGACGCATGACTACACAAGCCCAGGGCTGCTTGAAGGCTTTGGGTGCACGGGAGTGGTGGGTAAGAGGGGCTCGGTGCTGTATGGGTTGTGTGTGTGTGTGGATATGGAGAAAACAGATTTAGGTTTTGGTGTGTGTGTGTGTGTGTGTGTGTGTGTGTGTGTGTGTGCGCGCGCGCTGCCTGTGTATGTTGAGAGAGGGGAGGAGGGAGCATGTTGGGAAGAAGTGTGTGCTTGAACTTGTTATTGTTGGCTGAAAAAGTGATGTCAGCTTCAATGTTTCTCGAGTGTGTTTTGTTCCCTGTATTTTCCTGTTACATGAGAATCTGATCACAAGTTACTGACTTAAAAATCTCTCACTGTGGTACATTTGTATTTATTACTTTTCATTATGTACCAACAAACCTGAAAGTACTTTAAAAAAAACTATCTAATAAAAGTCAATATAGTCTAATAAGAGTTTGTAATTTAAAACCAAAAAACTTATAATAGTTTTTATATGAAACTATATTTTATTTACAAGTAGTAGCAAGGACATTAACATTATACAGCATATGTTTTGTTTGAAATACAAAAAAAATAGTATATAATTATTAATAAACTGTAACAAGCTTTTTTAATAAATCGTGTTTTATTGCCACTGACACATGCATTTATTCTCATTTATGTATTTTTTTATATTTCTATTAAAGAAATCCAACAGAAATCCACAGTCAAGTGCTTCATTGGAAATTTGAAAAAACAACTCTGTGTTCTGTGTAACACTGTTAAACTATGCCTGCATGTACACACACTAAAGCAAAAATAGCCAAGTAGTGGTAATAATTGTTTTATAATGTAACAGCACAGCGTAACACATGAATGTCAAAGCCACCGCAGGCTGATTCAGTCTTTCTCCTGTTTCTTCTGCTGCAGGTGTAACAGTGAGGAACGATCAGCGAAAGACAAACACGGGGTTAAGGTATCCAGCTACGCTCGCCTTCCCCAGAGCCCACACATACTGATGTGCAAGCAATGAAGACGAGGAGGCTGGACCGAAAATTCCCCTGATCCTAGTTAAACAGAGAAAGACGGTGTTATTCCCACGTTAAGGTGCGCCAATACGTGGCGCATTAACGGCCTGGCTGATTTGAAATCTCAACGCCTTATTAGAAATAGTGCGACAGCAGCTTGGGACGGACTGTTTCATGCAGATATCTAGTTTTAGTATTAATAAGAGTTATGTAAACAGTGTTAGATTATTGTGCATTTGTGTGTTTTCTTTGTAGAAATTTGCCATTAAAACCTTTTCTTTTTTTTTTCAAATACAAGTAAAGGAGAGCATACAGTAGAGACAAGGCTGTATTAATTTTGAAAGCAGCAAAAAACTAACCAACTATAAAAATACTACATTATCTCAATATCCAATCTTTATTTTTATTTTTTCTCTTAATGCTTCACAGTTGCACCAGTAACAAACTCTTTCTTCTGCTTCGAAGCTGAACGCAAGCAAACATCTGGTTTTTGCGGTCCTCTTACACAATCCTGGTACAATATTCGTGGCACGACAGAGTTGCTCTCTTTGCCGACCTTTTTGGAGTTTTGGTGTTTTTTGAGTCTGTTAAATTTCAAATTGAGAAGTGACTGTGTGAAATGACAGTAATTTCAGCACAAACCACGAGTACAGTCATCCTTGGTCAAACTTGGGGATGACCGCTCCTTCAAAAGATGGCCTGACCCTTCCAAAATCAAGCTTGATTACCCATCTCTAGGACACTAAGAAGCACCCAACTTCAAAAGCAGCAGAGACAATCATGGGTGGTGTGGCACAGAGGAGGGGCTGTTCAGAAACCTCAGTCCTGTGCTGTGGCGATTCGGGCCAGACTGAACGATCTCAGGCAGGGGGCCGGGGCTATTAAAAGATAAATGTATTTCTCTGTTGCATTATTCATGATTTGAGGAGGTGGGGAGGGTGCAGGGAGCCAGAGGCTTAGCACAGCAGTGGATCCCTCCTCGGCCTAGTCAGGGCCAAAGCCCCCGCTGCACCCAGTGCACCCGCACCCTGATGTAAGAGAGGGTGAGCAGGGTGGGGGAGCATGGGTGACAGCTGTGAGGTGAGAGAGAGAGAGAGATAGAGAGCTAAAGCAACAGTATTTATTCCCACACACTCATGTGCAATGTCATAATTTCATAAGATTGCAAAAAAACATCTGTTTATATTACACATTTGTAGCATTATGATATAAAATTTACAAAAATTTACTGATAATAATGATAAAAACTTTATTAATTTGCTTCTGCAACTGAAATGTTGCACACACACACACACATACATACACACACACACAGAAACTTGCAAAGAGCATCGGTCTGTGGCGCTGAATAACCTCTCAGCTGCTGATTAAGTAAAGGGTTTGGGCAAATATTTTGGAGACATATTGGACTCCCATACCAGAGTGAATGGCAAATGAGCTTTTGTCCAAATCGTCTGTGATCTGCAAGAAAAGCAGATTAGGATGACCCCAGTGTCACTCATTTGGAGATGAGTCACTGTTGAGAAAAGCCAAACACACTGGAGAGAATGTCAAACAGAAGCAACAGCTAAGCCTTGTCTATTTGCTGCCTTTTCTAACATGCAATTATTCATCTTTTCCTCACATACAACCACACAAGCATGTTAAACTCTGCTTATTATAGACCTTTTCCCTGCTACATTTCATAATATATTACATTAACATATATTTTTTCCTGTATCATATTATAACCAAATATATTTTGAAGCAATTAAGGGGTAAAAAAAAACCACAATACACTGGTTACATTGTGTTCAACAAAAACATTTATCTTCCACGCTTCATGATGGGAGAAACTACCTGTTCATGTTTTAATCAAATGCTTTCCAAATTGTTTCATAATTACCCATAATTGAACACACACTGTGCAATTTTGCTGTTTCATGCCAGTCTCTATTTTCTGCAGTTGTTGAAATCACGCTGGTATTGTGTTTGTCTCAACAATGACAATAACTGTTAACTCTGGTATTCATTTTCAAACATACTTGCACCAATTATTTTTCTGGACAAGATTAGAAAAAAAAATACAAGTTTAAATTGGATTGTATAGCAAAGTGTGTGTTGTATTAGTGTAGTCGTCACCGATCGCAAACCAATCTCTTTTTTAGTATTTTTCAAATGAAGTGCTTGTCCCCATTGCTTATATTTACAAATTTGAGATACATTATACTGGCATAAAGTGCACACCAGTGCTTGGGAGAAAAGAGAAGCTCTATGACAGAGTGGAGGGTGGTCTGAACACATCAATACTCATGACTCCATGCTGGGATCATTTGTTTCCAGACAAGAGGGCACAAGGGTGGGAAAAAAAGAGTATAAGACAGCCAGGAGATGTGGGAAGGGTGGTGCCGTGTGGGAGTTGGTGATGAAACGTGTGTGTTTGTGTTTGTGTGTGTGCATGGACAGATAAGTGTGTTTTATCTCTTCTGTGTACTTGTTTATGTGGATCACTATTCTTGCTTTGCCACTTTACACATTCTGGCTTGAATTAGACGCAAGAGACAAAAGGCTTCATATTTGTGCTTGCATGTCAAGGATTACTTGTTCCATTGAATGTGTCCCCCTATTATCTGCTTATCACTCTCTGTGCTCTTTAATCTCTTTCTTGTCTGTGCTCAATGGCTTCCTCTCACTGTCTCCCCATCACAAATGTAGCCTTTCTCCTCTTCTATTTTTTAACACTTACAAAACTGAAAAGGCCTGGCCTGGTCTGGGCCACCTGGAAGCACCAGTGAAGCTTTCTCCCAGGCCTGGCTCCCTGCCACTAGCCAGCTGTAGCATTGTGAGTGGCCCATCTCAGTTAATTCCATGCATTGCAATTGTTGCCGGGCACTGTTTACAGCCACCTCCTACTCCGCCTGGGTAGCCTCTCCGATTGTCCCGGGGCCTCCCTTGTTTAATACTGTTTTGCAAGTTATTAAGCCCTGGAAGTCCATTAATCACAGTTCACGGGCTGTGTAAGCCCACACAAGGCAGGCAGAGGTGGGGGATGGGGAGGCACACTCGCTGTCCTCAATGGGCTTAGACGGTGGTCCATTCAGATCCCTAACGAGATCATTACCACTAACTAAATACAAACCTGACCCCACGACCCGCTGGGAAATTACGTAGGAGCTCCCTGGTGCAAGACATTAATATACACCCCCCATCACCATCTCCACCCCACCCGTTTTCCTGCAACAGTGCGTAAACGCCCACCCCAAAGTCTCCCAATGCAACCCAACCCTGCTCCCCCACCCCTCTCTTGTCCATTCACTTTCTTGCCAATGGACAGAAAACTAAACCTGTCATCAAAAGAGGCCTAATCACTGCTGTGATTGTGGTAAACCAAGCCTGACAGACATTTCACTGAGGCCTCAATGGCCACATCAGTGCCACCTCCCTAGCCAGCCCCCTCTCTTTCTCTCGCTTTCTCTCAGTCCCTCGCTCTCTCTTTTTTTACCAGGCCTCTGGCCAATGAGCAACAAACACCCGGGGGCTTTTCAGATTACTTGACACACTGTGTCCACTTTTGGGAGGGAGACCACCTGGTAAGCTCATTTTAATACAAAACCAGTTCAGTCTCCTCTCCCTTTTTTCCCCACTCCTCTAATTCCGCCTCACAAGCCAAGCTACCACCATGAATTCTGTCTAATCCAGTGACCCCCACAGAACATTCCTGGTTTTACACTCCTCGGAAGAGGCTGGATTTGGGCGGATTACATGCTTCCAGTTCTGTTTGGAGACACCTGTGACTGGAAGTGGAAGAAACAACTAACCAACGATGACAGTGAAACATAGAGGAGAGAGATATTCCCTGCTTATCAACATTTTACATTTGACTTTCACTTCACGAGTTGCCACCTTTTCCCGCTCCGTACCTGCAACGTTCCCACTGTAGAAGGCAGGTCGGAAACGATCAGCCGCTGTGTGGCCCAGGCTTGGGGTTGGGTGGGGTTAAGAGGGATGACAGAGTGGGAGTGAAGGATGTTGTAGAAAGAGAGGTTGGTTGGGGGTTTGCTCTGACTTTCACTTTAGCCCCTCAGCTTATGTTAAGATGTTGTCACCTTCACCATCTCAAGTGTTGCCACTTCAGATGCCGGAGCTTAAGGTTCGCAATGGTTTCTAGGGGAGTTGAGGGAGGGAGAGAGGGCAAGAGGGAGGAAGTCTGGGAAGATTTCCATTTTAAACAAGCACAACTTTGTCACACTGTCACCTGGCTACCATGGCACCCGCTTTTCAGTGTTTCCCCAACTTCCTTCCTTCGTCTCCTCTTTGCTCCTTTCGTGTCTCCTTCTCTTTAGCTCTTTAGCTCTTCATCTTTCTCAAGAACTCTTTAAGTTGGTGTTTCCGCCCTGAATTCCTCTGCCAGCCTGATGAATGGTATCTCCTAGCCTTTTGAGTTTTGCGGGTAAGGCGCTTAATTGTTTCACTTTTTTATTTTTATTTCAAGATATCATGGTGAATGCTGAGGCTGTGTGTGCAGTTGTAGATATGCATATTTTAAATTAGGTATAATGTCCCCCACTTTAATCCGTGATAAGATCTCAATTGTTCCATGATGTGAAATGGAGATGCAGCGACAACAAGGGCTGAATTAAATCGAAATCTTAATTTACCTGGATATTATCCTTCAGCGAAATATAATCACTGGCTGAATAACTGGGCACGCAAACAAACTCTTAATTGACTCTTAATGACTGTCATGAAACATATGCTTTGTACTAGATTCTGAGATTAGACACAGACAGTTTGGTAAGCCAAGGAAAAAAAATAGTCATATGACATATGACCACATACAAACAGACACACACACACATAAGCACACTCAAATTATCCACTCTGGAAAACACAACTATAAATACAAAATTACACCCAAAAATCTCACAGCATAGGCTGCTTGTAGAGTGTCTACCTGGCGCTGCATTGATTGTTCCTCAACACTGACCAATTGTAAGCTCATAATGATGATCTCTGGCATGACAAGTGATTTTAACCTGCCTGAAGGCCGCCCCCGCACAGAGTCACAGATCACCTGCCCCATGTAAACAAAAACATTAGGAGAGCGTTCCACATTTAAGAGCATGCTAATTACAGTCATTCCCATCTGAAGTACTTTCTGCTGCAATTTGCTCAGATCACCAAACCTCCAATCCCTCTCATGTAAACAAATAAACTCTCACGCAACAAAGAGATAAAGCAAATAATAAAATAGACACTGGCGCTATCGGAACTCGCTGGGGGCACTGTGTTTGAAGTAGGCTTCAAATAGTATCATACTACTCTACAATGTTGAGTCCTAGTGTTGTGCACATCCCCAGTGAGGAATAATTACAAGGGTTGTTGTTGATGCGCTCAGGAAAACAAATCATTTACTTTGTAATGGCAGAATAGAGATAAATGCAATCCCAATGTCGGGGAATAAAATTAATTTTGCTGAAAATTTCAAAAGCAATAGCGGTATTTATATATCATACACTTGGCTTGACAAAAACATTTTGTTCACTCTGTTTAGGGCTTAATCCAATATCTGACCCAACAGGTGTCAAACAATTCAGTCCTCTCTCCAGTTCCTTCTTGATAGCTGCTATCTATTTGCAAGTTCCTACTCAGCATCCCTCCATTCTTATTTGGTCTCAACCTCTCACCTGTGCCAACAGGCACCAGGGCTGATCCAAGGCAACAGATAGGGGAGTGAATGTCACTACAGTCCTCTCCAGCACTCCAGGTGAGAGTGTTTCTCCAGAGGTGGGGGAAATGAAGCAAAAATGATGGAGTGTTTGTTTTGTGACATTTTGTCTCTCTGCGGCCTCATCAGGGCTGAGCCTCGCAGACGTCAAGTGTTAATTTAGGGCTCCTGCCGAGCATGAGCCTGTCAGCGGTGAGGCTTGGAGGAGAGAGGTGAGCTCTTGCAGAAAATGACCCTTCTGGTCTGATTGTCTTCTGGCCCGCAGACTGGCACTGAGAGGAAAAACAAAGACATGGGGAGAGAGAGAGGTGACTGAGTGCTAATGCACCTTGCGGCAATTAGAGAGGTTTACCTGACTGTGTGAGTACAGCACACAAACACACCCACACACACGTGCACACACACACAAAGGTACACACAGTAAAGTACCCCCCCTTTAAAAAAAGGATGTACTCAACACTCAGTTAAATAGATACACACCAGCTGATGTCAGCACACACACCAACAAAATGAAAACTGACTCTTTTAGAGAGACGTCAACCCAAACACACACACACACACACACACACACAAAGACACACACTGGCTTCCCACCACCTTTTAGCCCAGTGATTAATTGGTTTGAGCTTGCGATAGTCTAACCCTTTATTCTGTGAAACTTAAACAAAAAAGACAGGTCTCTCTAAAGATTACAGCAACACATTAACCACAGAGTGAACCATGAAATTGCTTTTTCCACTCCTGCAGTGCTGTAGCTCTACAGTGGTCACTGCCAGTCACAAGGAAGGTGCACGGGCATTAGTGTTACATCACTGATAGACAACAAACTATATGAGGGGGTTTATCAGCTGACCAACATAGACCAATAAGGAAATTGCCACAGGTATGGCGGTGAGAGGAAACGGCGTCTGAGAATATAATAGGAAATGCTGTCTTATTCGTCAAAAAGTCAAGTTTTTCTCCAAGAGAGTCCAGAACATCAAATTTCTTGTGATAAAGAGGGTTTATAGGCCTGTCATAGTGGGAGAAAAGGTTAATTCTGTAATTATTTCAGTGTGAAAAATAAATAATGTACCCTTTGCCGTTTCCATCATTTCCTAATTCGCTTGGAAATTCATTTTCTTTTCTCTTTTTTTCACTCCACCTAGCCCAATTCAATCACTTGAGTTCATCTGTCTGTGTTATGCAAATCTGAGCGTCTGAGAATGAACCCATTTGAATACCTGGTTCAACTTGTGAGCGGAGAGGCTGATAGAAAAGATGAATTCTTCCATTTCAATGTGCCTCCCTTTTTCACCCAGTCGCGCAGTATCAAGGCTACCTTTTTACATGGTGCTCTCATTTATTTTAGCCCATTGCACAATGCTGCTCTGGCACTGGCAGTCAAATGTATGAATAAGGAGAGGGAGTCACTCTCCCTCTTTCTCTCTCGCTCAGGCTCTACAGAGAGGCAAGGTCTGTATCTAAGATCATGGACATTGGCTGTGAAGGCCAGAGAAGATGATTATGACAAAGTGAGAAGAGGGTTTATTTGGAGCTGAGGATTGCCCAAATGTTCATCATATCTATCTGTGGCTTCTTTCTAAAATAAAAAAAAAGAAAAGGGAAGAAAATCTGTTTTTAACTGTTATCAGTATAGTATTTGTCATGTGCATAGTTTGCTAGCTACAGGGCATCCATCCAACTGGTTGTGGTTCTTAATAACAGCCAGTCCTTGGTCTGAGCAGAGCTATGGCTGGTGTTTTGGAGGCATGCAGACATAGCACTATTATTCCAACTTATCCCGAGGACGAGGTCCATGCAGCCAGGGGCACAGCGGGAGGCTAATAGACTAGCCCAGAGGAGCCCCCCTAAAGCTTGATGCATTGTGTCAAGGCCTTGTCTACTTCACGCACATTAAGGATCACATGCCACAATTTCACAGTACAGCAGGGGGAACAGCCCCCATCCCAGTCCCTGATTGGCCATTGATGGATGGTGTTGACAGTTACAAGCCGAGTACCAAGTGGAGCAACACAAAGGTCAAGGTTGCTGCTGCCAGTGTGGTCTAGTTAACAATGGAAGGTCTCCATGGTAGGAAAATGCTGTTTATACTAAACACTAACAATGCAGTGTGTCATATGGGCACAAAGGGCTTTAGTCATTTAAAGCCATGCTTAACAGGCAGAGTTGCAAACCACAGTATTTAGCCTTTAAGCATCAGGCTGAAAACGTGTGTAATTATCATGAAAATTGCTACATAAAAGAAAAGCAGTCTGCAAGAAATGGGCATTAGCATCAGGAAACCACCTTGGTCCTCTTCCACGTAGCAGTGGCTGTTGTATTCTGTGCCACATCACTCAGAGAAGTGCAGAATAAAACAGTTGTTCCCACTGCAGTGTCCTGTAGGAGTGAATTTTTTCAATATAGCACTTCAGGTTGAAGACATTTCTCCTGTCATTTTCTTCCAGTACTTCAGTGTAATTCTTTTTTTCTCTCCCCTCCATTTCTTCCCTGGCGACTGCAGTATGTGGCAGACTGAATTGTGTGTTATTACCCAGCAGGAGACAATATCATTACCACATATTTGCTGTCAAGGGTCTGCAAAGAATGGTGCTGTCTTGGGCCTCAGTGATCTAACAACCTCACACAGGGCTCCAGAATTACCCACTCCTGGCTGGGGGAAGTCAAACACTACCAGTTAGAGAGGGGAGTGAACAAAAGAGAGGTACGCTCTCTCTCCTCTCTCCCTTCTCTCTCGCTCTCTCGTGAAGATAGAAGGGGACACACCTCCTCTGCACCAAACGGAGGATGCTGTTCTCCCGCGCCTCGATAGAAACGCACATTTGGTTCAAGTGCCGAATGATACGAGACTGCGAGGTAGATGCTGACAGGCTGTATGTATGACAGTCTGTGATTTTAGATAAAGAGACAAATTGTAATCTCTGCGGTGTACTATTAGTGTTGGATGAGTAGCTCATAATTACCAGCACTTGCATCAAGTTTTTGCTAGATGCTGCCTCCGAGTTCGGTGTTCAGTCGATAAAAACAGAGGTGCATGAGTGTATGAAGAAAGTCGAGTTTGTTTTCTGTTTTCCTCTTAACATATCACACTGTGACAGGGGTTTCAGCTTTGGAAATGGTTCATGTAGATATGTCACATGTTGTCTGAGAAAATAACTTCAGAATGGACAAACAAATCCTTTTTTGAAAACTACTATTCTGACTTTGTAACAATGTCTTTCTCATAAGACAAATAGAATTGCTATCATTTCTGCTGACAGCTTACACCAAACAGTTGCATGCATACTGAGTGACAAAGCCATCTATTTTCTTTCCGGAAAAACAGGCAATACACACTCTGGCAATTGAACCACAAATGAGGAGTGAAATTTTCAAACTTCCTCTCCCATCCACCATCATTTATACAAGCCATAGAAATATTTGATTGTTCTCGCATATCTCCTCACGCTTAAGGAGGCAGCCAATCAATATGCAGGCACGTAAACAAAGTCTGGGACTCTATATGAGCCTGTCATTTAAGAATCCAAGCGAATCAAGCTTGCGAACAATCAGCAGAGAGAGCAAAAGGAACTCCGTGAGAGCTTGTTCTTCCAGTGCTTTGAAGGTGTAAACAGAGACCCTTGTTTAAGGTAGGCTGTGGCTGTGCATCCTTGATACACCTCTGCACTGAAACAAGGCAAGAGTCCTTGACTGTTAACAACAATAGGGGCCAGCTCTCAAGGAAGACACATTCATATTCATGAATTAAGGATCTATAGAGGTGAATTCTGAACATGTAGCTCCAATAGTGTTCAAAAGGGGTTGAATATTTGAAACTTACAAACCATTTTAATAACAAAATCGTGCACAATATTCATGCCCGCAGCTGTAAAGAATATATATGAAATTGTACACTGCTACAGTGTACTATAGGTAAGATGGAATTTCTCAATAATTAAATTCTATTGAATATAGTGCCCTTAAATCAAAAAGTAGAATTGAGAAGCATGAATACCAATAAAGACAAGAATCAAGGCACATAAGGTCAAAGTTGAATGGTAAATAACTTGGAATTTTATTGAAGAAAGAGGATGGATTTTAAACTGTAGCACAGTTACATGTATTCAAATTATACCGCATAGGAATTAATTTTTTATTATATTACAGTCGAGAGTTTAATTAATTTGGTGTTTCTGCATTCACCGTTCCACCAGTGATACCCAAGATCACGCATCAGTCAGATACGGTATCCGGCACGATATCAAATTTGAACAGTTGCACCTTACGAACAGGGAGCACTCAAAGACATCAGCCGATAGGACGATATGACAACGTTTTGAAATCGTTGCCACTAAATTAACCTGATTCTAATAGGATTTGAGGTAGATAACATGGAAAATTGCGGTTTTCTTTTTAAGGCAGTATACAAAATGGAAGTGCTACAAATTGATTTCTATTAGCTTCCTAGATGCCCTCCCCACCATCAACACATATTCATAATTTGAGATGAAGCGATACGGCATTAATATTCCCTATCTTATCTTGTCACATCCTGGAATTGTTGGAGAGGATGTGATTAGCTGAACAATAGCATGAGAAATGCACTTTATGAAAGCTATCCAGGTTTTTATGACAAAGAGAGTGGAGAGGTGGAGAACGGGCCAAGAAGCAGACACAGTGGCAGTCAAATGCCCTCGTTTCTGGATCTTGATTTGTCACAGTAGGCATTTAGAAGAGCCCAGGATTTGGTGATGCATGCCCACCGGTGTTGGCCATTCACACATGATTAGCATTTTATTATTGTTTATAGGCTGTTTAGGAAGCAGGAAGACAGCCTCGAGCCAATGGTGCAAGGAAGGCTCCAAAGCACTGTGTTTTTGGACTGGTTAAATGCACCATTAAGCCTTTTAAAATGAGCTCCACCCGTCAGAGACTAAAAACAAACGTGGCTGTCTGGCTATCAATGGGCACCACTTAGAGGAAACAATGCCCTGTTGAGGCCCACCAGTTTCCTCATCAATGAACATCAAAGATGAATGAGCCCTGGCTGACAGCTTTGTTTTTGACTCTGATACCCACAAAGCCCTGCTCAATATCATCCTGGTCCTGCTCCTCTGGGCTGCCCTAACAGGTGCGACCCCTCTTCTCAATGCACCGTTTGACAAGACCACGGATGGGCAGGGGTGGTGGGTGGCTTTGGTTCACATCCGCCTTAATCCATCCTACTATAAAAACACTTTGAAAAACAAACGTTTGTTTGGCCAAAGTCAAAGCCTTGGAGCCCGGGGCTCATCCATCTGTCTGCCCAGGCTTTCGTCCTTTTATTCCTGCCCGTTTTTTGTCAGAGCCTCAACTCTTCCCTGCTCATTTGGACAAGACATTAAACAAGACCCGAGAGGATCTGATTCCCCGCCATTTCCCACAAGAGGAATACATACAGTTACAACAGCCAATTGTTTGGATTATGATAACAGTGCCTGAAGAAGAAGAAAGAGTGGCAAAGGAGGGGGTAAAAAGTCAGACAATCTCACAGCCCCAAAACATTCTGTAAGGAGAAAACAACTGCGGCTATCAAAAGACGCAGGCCGCGGATCAAACCTGATTATCATTCAAGTTACTCTTTAGATGGGGAGCATTTTAAGCCGGTTAATTTCTCAGCTTCCCTCTTTCTGCGGTGAGAACTGTGCGTTTTTCTGCCAGTGATAGGCTCCCACTATTCCACAGAGAGATTAGAGCTCCTCCACTCAGGGATATAGAAAGGCCTTCTACCTGGCAGAGAGAGAGAGGGAGAGCCAGCGTTGAGCATTTTAATCTAGAGTAACAAAGATAAGATGCAATGGCAGATCAATATGTGCTCTATGGTGGCAGCTCCCTGAGAACTTGTCTCTCTGTAGTGAAAAGCCTTTACCCTGCGTGCCCCATGGCTTCATTTCTCCAGCAACCAGCTATCTGCGGGGACTGTCTCTCGGTGACACCTCACACCGGGGCATGTTTAACCCCAGACACCACGCAAAACAGACGGTGAATATCTAAATAGGATCGCCTGTGAAATTTGCCATGATAAATCTCTCCAGGAATCACCCGGTTTGAATATTTGATATTACATCTGTCCTTGGCTACCTCAGGGGGCGAGGCAGGTATGATAAGGGATATTCAGAGGAGTGATTAGATAAAAGAAAGCTAAATTCTTTTTTGGATTGTGGGTGATGCATAGCGGTGGTATTTGCACTCTGCTATGTCTATGTGACTGAAGTAACGTGTATAGGTTGCATTCAGGATGTCATTTTTACTTAATTTGCTCTCCTTTGCATCATTGCGGCATTCCATCATTCCAGCATCATCAGACGCACTGTCAGTGTAGAGGCATCATAGAAAAGATAAAATGAAAATTCTTCTGTGCTTTTGAGATTCTTCACACTGAAATGTGAGACACCTTGAACTCCTTTAATTTTCTGCTGGATAAACTGCGTCTACAGCATACCATTATGTTTTAAGGAGACACAAAACTCTCACTCGCTCACGCACACACACACACAAACACACAAGAGTGGGTTATGACTTCTCTCTTTCATGATGTGTTTACCCCCGTCCTTCACATTACAGCACCTTGCCTCCGATGATGCTTTTGCCATGACTGTGTCCTAAACAGAAACGAATCATTAAAGGAGAAAATTCAAGGGATTGTCATGTTTGTTTGTTTTTGTTTTCATCCCGGGCAGCAGTTCAGATGCAGCAAAGACTCTGAGCCAAACTCAGTCCTGACAATTCCCTGCAAAACACTGCAAAAAAAAAAATAGGGGACGGGGGGGGGGCTGAATCTGCATTTAAGAGCACAAAACATGTACTGTAAAAGACAACTGTGGTGCTTCGGGTAGAGGGTGGATGCTGCGAATTGTTTACGTGCGTGCGCGTTCGCATGTGTGTGTGTGTGTGTGTGTGTGTGTGCTGTGTGACAGCAGACCTTGCTGAGGAGGACTAGCAATCACTCCATTCAGCATCTGCTGCCACACAGCTCATATTGTCATTCCCCAGTTTAAAGGAACCTTGAGCGGCTTCAAAGATCTTTTCAAAGCCTTAATCCTAATAGGTCGCAGTTTGTTCTGTCACATCAAAAGGGGGGTGGGGCGGGGTGGGAGAGGGGGGTAGGGGGAATAATGCATCAGGGCTGGCAGAGATTCTTAAGGGCGAAAAGATTGGCAGAGGATTTGCAGTGCGGGGAGGACTGAAATCTGAAATATCGGACACAGAATGCCTGCTGTAATAGATATGAAATAGGTCTTCTCAACAGCATGAAAGGCTGACATTTCCAGAAAGTTTGTCATGAGAAGCCCCTTTTATTCCCCTTCGTCTATCTTCGTTTGTACTGCCACCTTGTCCATAGTGGAAATTCGCAAGTGTCACTCTAACAAGTTATAGAATAGGATTGCACATTTTAGGGTTTTTTTTTTTTTTTTTCTTAACCCGTCTCTTCCTCTTTTTTTTTTTTTTTTTTTTGAATGTTTAGAATTTCCAGTGAGAGACCAATTGAGTCAGTCATTTTACAAAACCCACTCTCAAGTTAAAAAGGCCACAATCAGCACTTGTTTCCCGACCCTGTGCTCTAGCCAACTGAATGAAATGTGTCTCCTTCCTTAAAAATGTCCTGCCATTTCCACTTCATTTCCAGCGCAAGTGTATAATTATGGATTGGCAAAATAGGAGAACTTACTTGATAAACATATGTTGGCTTCAGTGTGAAACGCTTGTGTGACGTGAATTGGAAGGTTCACATCAAGTCTGCCGAAGGATGTAGTGGGAAGTGAGACGTGCTAGACCATAAGTGTCACTTATGTGTTTACTCCTCACCTCCCTGACACTTTATCAGCTGTGAATGTGTCTCTCATGCATTTCACCTGATCGACTCAGCAGACAAAGAGATCCGGCCCATGTTTCAACAGTGCACAAGTGTCCGGCTAATTAGTCGCTCATGGGAAACCAAGCATTGATTTTCTGTCAGCGATGTTGCCCCCGGAATAGAAGCAGGGCTGTTTGTCTTTTTCTAATGATGCACAGTGTGCCATTGATAACAGTGATAAAACAAGCCAGAGGCTGTAGCATAAGCAAACCTGGACACCGCATACCCATGGGAACCCATATATAATGATACCATTTAATTGTATGCAGGGGGAGGGGTGAGGAAATGGGTAGGCAGTAAGTAGTGGGAAGTAAACAAAGTTTGACTGGGATGGAAATGGACTGAGTTGTCTGCAAAAAAAAAAAAAAAAAACATATCTTTTCAGCTCTGTAAAGGCGTGAAATCCCTCTTGTGCTTGTTATTTCACACTCCTGTGGCTCTAACTTGGGCCAGTGGTGGCACGGTAAACAAACAAACACGTGAATTCACGCAAACAACAGACATGCACAAAAACACACAATGTATTGTAGAGAAGGGATTTTTTTTTTTTTTTTTTGGTAGAGAACTTACTAATGACTTCACATTTTCAGGATCCTTACTCACACCGAATATGAATCACACACCGTCTTTACAAGTTACCGCAACACAATATACTGGATCTCTAGCGTAAAAAGGAGCGCAATCTATATTTCTAGAATTTTAAAATAACCAAGGATGTCATCTACCTTTCTATACATTTTCTCTGAGGTGGAAAATGTGGCTTTACTGAACACACAGAGAACTGTAACAGGTAAATAATGGTTTCAGTATCACACTGGACAGCGTGCCAGCCACCTGCTGATCCAACCACACACAGGTAGAGCCAGCCAGGGTGACACAGGGCTGTAGACATGGGCATTCAATCTGCCAGCAAACTAATCAGTGAAAGGGATGAACTCCAAGCTTATCAGAAGGGGTCACGGATGTAGGTGGAGGAGGCAGCAGTGGGAGAGCAGGGATGTTTTGCACAGCCACAGCAGGGTGACACAGACCCTAGAATGGGAAAATTCACGAATCTCAATGTGGGAGGTTGGAAGAGCACAACCCTCAAGGAGGTGAAGGAAGCATTGCTGCCTACCACCCACACATTACCTGAACATGTCAGAGTCTGATGCTAACCCCTTCAGCTTAACTATGATATGTGAATGCTGGGATCACCTGCCTTGCAATGGATATCTGGCAGCCACAGTATTATTGGTAATGGGCATCGGTGGGTCTAAATACAGTATCATGATAAAGAGCAGTGATACCATGACGGGAAAAATTTAGAGTCTGATAAAGAAAACTCACCAGAATTGTTAGGAGAGCACGCTCAATCACTCCTTTGTCTCTCAAGCACTAGCTTGTTAAAAGCAACAATTCATTTCACCAGATAAATGTCTGTCTTTGAAATGCAAGGCGTCAACGTGTCTTTAAATATAAGAAGTTTGTCTTTAAATGCAAGAATATTCTTTTGCCTCTGTGCAGGGATGTGCCGCTCAACGGAGGCATTATTTCAGCTCCTTCACTGATCACTGCTGGAAACCATTCTGTATCAGCCTTTAAAGGTACAAGAATGTAACTCGGGAGGTAATTTCAATCTTAACAGAATCCAATTAAAAGCATGGACATTTCAATTAAATGTGCCCCTGGCTGGTCGCTACAGTGTCACACCACAAGTGAAATTGGAATCAGATTATGGGGAGGACCTGAAGAAGTATTTTTCAGTGCAATAAGGATCATGCATTCCAGATAGAGACCCCTGTCATGCATACTGCAGGGGGAAAAATGGCTTTTCTGTTCCAACATTAGTCATTTAATTCTCCTTCCTTATTAATTTCACAGCAGATTACCTGAGAAGATACAAAATGCTGTCGGCAAAGAGTTTTAATTAAGTATGGGATATGTTGCTATGAGTGCCTTATGTGAAACTGCTGCCTTATAATGCTCTTGTTTTAATTACTTCAGAGTGCCCCCTCATTAACCTGTATGGAGATGTGCTCCAAACTACGGCGTGCATTACAAACACTAGACTCGGAAATTGCTTACATCCATACACAGAGGTTCATATTTGCACTGTCAAAATAAGTCGTAAGTAATTCAACGCATGAACACGAGATTATTTCTTATTTTTAGAAAATGTCAATCGCTTTTTTTTTTCTTTTTTTTTTCAGAATTTAAAAATAAAACAAGTAGACGAGGTAGTCAGGATTTGGGGCTTTGAACTTGGTAATTGTGAGACCATCTTGGTTTCGTAGGGCACTATGACGACCCCTGGTGGGATCCACAATCTCACATCACACGCTTTTGTTTGTGCCAAATTTGTTGAACCTGCTGTTAACAAATAGCATTCATGATTTCATTGTACTACATCTAACCTATCACATAATAGCACTGAACCTAAAATAAATTTAATTTATAAAATATTTTACATATTTGATTCTTTTTTATATAATTTGTCCTCTGTATGGGCTTTGCCAAATCCATAAATAGTAGAATACAAAATATGAAAGGTGTAAAAAATTAAATAAAAAAAAAACAAATCCAGAAGGTGTCCTTAATAAATACATAATAAACACAAATTGGATGTGCTCATTTCTTTGCTCTGTAGCTCATCAAGCTGAGGATAGTCTCACTGCTAGAAAATCAGCAGCCCTGTCAACATGTCCTTTCTGATCCTTTTCATCCTGAAGTTTCTGAATGGTCAGACATATAAATTCCAAAAAAAAAAAAATCCTCAGAGAGCGGGCTCCTATTCACAAAATGGGAATGGATGACTGTGTGACTGTCCACCCCAACACCTTAATGTGGTTTAACAGGATACATTAGCTTTTAATGGCACTTAATTGTACAAAAAGGAAATCCATAACCACATAAGGAGAAAAGTCAAGTATATCCAAGCTCTTTATAAGAACAATTTAGAGCATACAAGTGCTTTTCAAACCTTGGATTGGAATCAGTCCGACAGCCTGGCCTTCAGAAAGGCTTGTCTGCATTTGCAAGGCTACAGTGCCACCATTTGGTCAAGATGAGGCCTTCATGTCGCTGCCAGGGCCTGGCAATTGTCAATTCTATGCCTGTATGAAAACGAATAAATTAAGTTGGTTTATACTCTGGAAATCCCATTTTGAAATAAATGATCTCATTCAAAAAATAATGTCACAGTCGGCACTGTAATTGTCTCGCTGTGCATTTTTGAGAAAGCAGTGCAGGGCTCTGCAGCAGACTATAAAGTTGAATTGTCTTAGCCCATACGACATGTTATTTAAAAAAAAAAAAAAAGAGAAAGAAAAAAATGAGCTGGACCTAAAATACTTCCAGGTGCACTATTAGTGAAGGAAGAAAACATCCAGTCCCATTATTATTGTTGACAGATTATTGTAGGTCCATGCCATCTTAGATAATGAGCAATAACCTGCACTTCAAGAACAGGGGAGGTTTGCCAAGAAGGAATGGTGATTACAATCAATTAGGACTGATGACAAAGCACCGACAATAACCCTGTGTGTGTGTGTGTGTGTGTGTGTGTGCGTGTGTGTGTGTGTGTGCGTGTGTGTGTAAGCTTGTGTTTTATTCACGCATCCTTCCAAACTACCCTGTTTTGTGTAATCAACATCTGTTGTGACAGGCATCCTCCTCCTTTCTCAGAATGGCCCACTTCAAATAATGAGTGTCATACCAAACTGCAGGGCAAAGGCTGATTTTACTCCTCCTCTTTGGTCTGCGCTCTCACTACCCTCTGTTCCCTCTCCGATCATTCAAGACATCCTTTGTGGAGAACCTTGAAAAAGACAGACAAACGCTCGCTCCACATTGTCACTGCTCAACATGTGGGAGTGGTAGATGAAGTAGAACAGATTCTTTATTGAGAGTGGGGTCCTTCACAGCCGCCTGGTAAACACAGACGTTCTAGTGAATGCCTTTATTTTCCTTTGAGAACACACACTCCTGTACAAGAATTTACTTACATTCACCTTGGTAACAGTTTCTCCCCGTCATACCAGTGAAATTTTTTATCTTGCTTCTATCTTATTATTAGCACACCGTGTATGGAGCATACTATTTTTTTACTCATGAAAACAAAATGCAGTCAATGGCATGTGTAGCCTGTGTTGGTATTTTGTCATTCACTCTTGTTGTTATATCAGTGGTTTAGGTGCCATCTACTGGTGACTTTGGTCATCCACCAACCCATGGTGAAGGTCTCTTGTGGTTTCTGTGACCGCAATAAATAGCCAATATATCTATTTCTTATTATTAGTAGGTTATTTCATAATACCTCATCTGAAATAGTTTTACAATCTTTGATAATATAAGATGTAATAATAATGGACAAAGGCACAGACTGTAATGTTTTTCTTTGCAAAAGTACACTAGATTATATAAATCTGCAAAAGATTTCCCAGCCGCAACTTGAACTCCATTTTAATTCTACAGTCTGAGGTCTGTCGTCAGTGAATTGGGTCTAAGATGTGTAAATAAAATCATTTTCCCAGCTTAGCCTCAAACTTAATTGCCTCCCAAAATAAGACGAATAGGTTCAGACAAGCGAAAGCGTGTGATTGCACGGAAAGTCAGTTTATTTGGGCTGATTAATGGATGCATCCAATTTCTTCAAGCTTAAGATTCATCTCATAAACACGCTTTTTTCATTTCCAAGATGGAATTTACTGTCTTCACAACCTACTAGAACAAGCCCTTTTTAAAATCCATTAATATCATCAGCACTCCCAACTCTGTTCAAGCGTAACTCTAAGTTTACTTTAACTGCAGGAGACCTCTCTGATTTAAAAAATCTCTTCTTTTTTTTTTCATTTTTATATTCATTCACTAAAACCTTCAGTTTAAAGTGTCAAGTGGCAGCTGCTTCTTTCTGCACATTGTGTCTGCAAGAAATCTCCCTGCATTTAATAGGCTTTAATTTCAGACTCTTGCAAACTTCAATTAAATTCAGTAACACAAATGCCTAGTCCGTGTAAGTGTCCCAGAGAGTTGTCACAGCACATGCAATACCTAAGGTACCTAACAACTTATTGCAACATTTCTTTTTAAAGCATCATAATGGGTTAGGATAGGTGTGCATATTTGCTAAATGCGCATTTAATGCATTATACTGTATTGGGAAATAAATTGTAGGGTCAACTGGGTCAATATTTAAAATAATTGTAAGTTCTAATCAGAGGTAGTAAGAGTGCAATAATTCAATACTCAAGTGAAAGTGCAAGTACTTCCCCAAAAAAGTACCCCACTGTGGGTAGAAATACCACTGGAAACCTTTTACTCAAGTTGAAGTGCTAAGTACACCTGTCATAAACTGTGCCTGAAGTGCCCCACTAAGAAAACAATACTGTATTTTAAACAGTATTGAATTTGACACTGTTAATAAACATACACGTTCAGTGCAAATTTGTTTGCCAACTGTCAGAAGTGGGAAAAAATGTAATAGCAGTTAGTAAAATAAGGACAAAGTGTGCTGTTCTGTGCAGATGCTGGTAAAGGTGGAGCTGATTTTGATACTGACAAGTTGTTAATAGTTTATTATTATTATTATTATTATTATTATTATTATTATTATTATTATTATACACCACCATTTATTTTGTTTATTTTTTATCTGCAAAACAATAACACACAAACAAACAAACAAACAAACAAACAAATAAAATAAATTAAAATAAAAACATTATATAAATTCCCACCACCCTCTACTGTCGTGTGTGTCTACCTTCAGACACCAGGGGGCGCTTGGGAGCTATGACAACAAGACCCCAGCATCTAAAATCTCTGTTGTTGTGATAAACAAAGTAATATAAACCTATTTTCAGACTGAAGCTTGATGCAAGACATCAACATCACATGTAATGATTCTAGACAAGACAGTGCACCTAAGCTGGTAGTTTTCCATTCCTGCAGAGGGGTGAGACTCAAACTAGGCGACACTGGACGTGCAAGGTGGAATGGTTATAAACAAGGAGGCGGATTCACAGGACCTGACCCCTCCTCTCGGTCAGGCTTCGCTTCCGTGTTTACACACCCACAAAAAAAAAACAAAAAAGAACAGGACACCAGCGGCCGTCGGATGAATGTTTACCGAGCAAGCATAGAGTGGTGGTGCGGGAAGTGACAGACACACTGGAGGCTCGGTGTCTGGTGAAACACAGGTGATTTCAGCTTCCACGGTTGCATCTCACAGCGGCATGTTCACTCGAAGGGGGCATGGAGACGTCAAGAAATCTACACAGAAAGTTCTGGACCCAAAGAAGGATGTGCTGACCCGGCTCAAACACCTTCGGTCACTGTTAGGTGAGTGAGATGTCAGCGGGCTTCGGATGCTGCGTCGCCGACGCTTAGCTAACAGCTAGCCGACGGCTAACGTCACACAAGGCGTCAGGTTAGCTGGCTGTCACTGTGGTGACTAATGCAGGCTAGCTGACAGGTAACAAACATCCACACAGTGGCAGAAAGAAACGTGTTTCAGTACGAGCTGTTTGCCACTCACCACACTTGTTCACCGTTTTATAACGTACTGATATCAGACAAGTCACAGTCCTAAGGCATGGATGATAGCTAACGTTAATGTAAGCTAGCTCGCCTTGCGGCTAACTAGCTAGCTAATGCTGACTGATGCTGCCTTGTCAGGGCTGTTGTTGAGCTGCAGGTGCCCACCACAGCCAGTGTTGTTATTTAGTATTGTATCAATAAAAAAAACGCAGTAATTCCAACTATTACAATAAATGCACCTGCGTAGCTCAGCATTAAGCTGCACAAACATAAACCAATTAGTATACTTGAGTCTGTAATGTCAACAGGGCTTCCCTCCAGCTGTTTGCCTTTTTGAGCTGATATCAAGTTACTGTATCCTACAGATGTTTGATCTGATGAAATGATGAAAAATGCAATTGTTGGATTTGCTTCTTTCATTGAACAAGGAAGGGCAATATTTATGACAGTCATAAAACTGTGTAGCAAAGGAGATGGATTTGCGCTGCCCTGACTTGAACTGCGCATGAGAGTTTTATCATTTACATAATGGAATCCATTTCCAATCCACTTTTCAGGATTTTATTCATTGATCAACCTTCCAAATGCTACTAAGAGGCTATATTGCAGATTTCTCCGGCCCTGTGAGTCTGAAAGCTACAGCAGATCTGCTTTGCAAAACAATTATGAATAAAGCAGATGACATGCAAGTTAGTTTATGTCTATTCTGATCCACAGAATAAAGACAATCTAAACTATACATATGTAAAACTAATTGTGTTAACGCTAAGATGACCTTCATAGTGTTTTACACTGCAGTATAGTCTTGCTTTTTTCTGTGCATCACACACAAAACATAGTTAATTACTACTTTGGAAGTGTGGAAAGGAAGAAAGCTGTCACAAGGGAATTAGGGGGTATGGAGGAAAGCTACAATGAATTAATTATAAGGACAACATACTGTGTATGATGTATTTTTCTTTTCTTTTTTTTTGTAAAACATCACGTATGCTTAGGTGAGTAAGTACAAGAGTTTGCTTCTCATAGATTTGTGACATCTAGTTATATAGATTATTATTATGTAGTCTAATCAACTTACCATATATTCTAATTTGCATAGTTATACCTAGTGTCAACTCTAGTGGGAAAATAGGATCTGTGAATTCCGTGTTTGTTTGATTACTTTATATTGTGAATATTTTCTAGCGTCATCTCTATATATTAATTTAAAAAAAAAGGTTACAGTTATGGTATTTTAAAATATGTATTTTGATCTTTTCTCATACTGTGGATGATTTTAATAAGACTTAACATATACTATATAATGATCTATGTACTCCAATAAAAATCATCCATTCTTACTTTATGGACATTAGTCTGAAAGGTAAGATACACCTGCAGCTGCAGTGGGACTGAGTGAAAAGGAAGAATCCCTCTGTAACAAACTACCTTTGAGATGTTTGGGGTTTCAACCATTGGTTTGAACAATGCATTCTTGCTTTTACCCTTTTCATGTTTGCTGTTTGATTTATTTTACAGTGACACAACTGTAACAACCACTGTCAGCGTTAGAAGCTTGTGAAAATGAATATGGTTAGATCTTAATGCTATCATAGCACACCTTCAATGTCAAGACCAATACAACCAAAGTGGAGGTCAACTCCGAGCGGCATGTCCTCTATGTTTTTCTTTCTCTCTTGTGCAGTTAAAGATAAGGCTGCTCTGTTTGTCCAACAGCTGATAGTACGGTCTGCATGTTGATGTCCCTTAACCTCTCTGATTTCACCGTGCTTTCAGCTATGGAAGGATTTCCTCCTGGTGCTGTGGGTTCCTGTGTGGACAGGAAGAAGTGATGAAAGATGACGTGCTGTAAAGGACAGAACAGGACAGGGACTAGGGGAAAACATAGCTGGCTTCCTTTTATTTCTTACAGTGTTAGGATACTTGGTAAATTATGTTAGTAACAATATTAACAATAGACACAAATGAAAAATGTAAGGCTTTAATTGCCTAATGATGACGGTAACACATCAACTGTCTCTATACATCTATGTTAAAGAATATAACCAATTCTCAATTTGTTAAACTTTTTCTCATATTTCTTAATGTCTCTTGTGTTTAGTGTGCAAACGTTTGCAAGTAAGAGTTAGTGGCATCTTATTATGGCTTACACTTCTCCGATGTAGTTGTCTATAGGATTATAAAGAAAGAAAGAACATTTGAATTTAAATTTTATTGCATGCAACATAGGTTTTTTTTTGTATTACTTCTATTTTGTTGTAATACTGGGACCAAACATTTATCCAGCTTGTTGAATCTCTCTCTCTCTCTCATAGTATCAGTGGTAATGTAGTTAAAAGGACAATCTGTGGTGTGGGCTATTTTCAGAGTGTCCCTGTATTGGTTTTCTGCTCACTGAGCAGAACTGTTGGATAGAGTGTGAAAGCTGCTGCATGTTAATTTGCTGGTCATGCCTGGCTGAATTTGGCTGAGGTTGGTAATTACAGGAGCCCAGTAAACCACCTGATCACCCACCGCTTGTCTCAATAGAGGCACAAACAGCCATTCCTCTGACTGTTTCTTGTTTAAAGTCATTTTCATGCTACTCACTTTGCTTTCACTCACTGCCTACTAAATTATGCCAGTGTCTGTGTAGGAAATCCTATACTGATTTCGCTGTCCACAAAAGTATTTGCTTGCAGGAATACCCACTTAATCCCAGCGGAAGTACTTCTTTTTTCACTCCCTCCACAGGGAGGTCAGAGTGCCAGGTCAGCTATAGACCAGTCAGTGCTGCAGAAGATAGAAGCGATTCAGTGTCTAGCACAAATATGCTTTACTATCATGAGGGCTTTAAGAGGAGCTCTCTTGTTGAAGGACGAATAACTACATCACCTTATCAAGTGAATAGAAAAACTGAATCACAAGTAGGTATTGTTATTTCTCCTTCTCTGCTTTTTGACTGGTGCAAGCAAACTCCGCTTGAACCCGGTTGGTGCACTGCATGGAAATAAGAGTGAATGTGTGCCAGTGATAACAGTCTGGTATAATTGTATGCAAGTGTAAAAGTGAGTTTGTAGCCAAAGGTGATGCTTTTTTTAAGGAAGCTCTTCAGAAGAAATATAGTGTCATCACACCTTATTTTTCTCCATGTTTGTGCTCTTAGTGTTGGTGGGGTCAGGGTCAACTGAGAGCACTGCTGTTATAAGAGGAAATCACAAGGTGAAGCACCAGAGGAAACAATGAGCACTGGAAGGGCCCTTAAGAAGCTCTGTGTGGCTGAAGTAAAGGCTGAGATCACTCGACTTCTGATTCTCCTCTTTAGTAAAACACTCAGGTTAGACTTGTGAATAACTTCAGCCTCTTGTTATCTTTTATCCCACCTTACGCTATTGACACAGGTTTTTCAAGTGTGATTCATATATAACTTTGTTGGCTCTTCAGGCTTTTAGGATTTTGCCATATTCACACACTGAAGTTGATTGGCATTAAGTCTGTCTACTATCGCCATATGGATGAAAATCCACAGGCGTCTGTTCTTTAGTAAACTTCAGCAGATTTTGTTTTCCAGTAATACAATAACAATCATTTGACTTGCTGTGGTGATGACTGTTGCATACTCTCTTACTAAATCCACCATGGCTGGATGGAAGTGGAATTATAGTGGATTAGTTTTGACACATTCTTTTGAGTCTAAGTAATAATAAAGCTATGCTTGTGTATTAAAAACAACGGCTGTTGGCCAAAATATAAGAAACTCTTGTTTAAAGGATAAACAAACCTTTTGCAGCAGAATGATATTATCTCTCTAAGTAGAGGGCAAACAAATAATTATGTAGGGCTTTGTTAGTAACTCTTCTAATAGCTATTGGAGCAAGATTGTCTGCTGTTCTTAGGTAACACTAAACAGCCATTAGCAGGTCTTTGTCTGGCGTTGCCTATTATGATAACAGCTTGTGTCCTAATGGTCCTTGCATTTAGTATTTTAGCTCTTCTTTTCTCTTTGCTCTCATAGCATGGGACCTGCAGACATGCATTTGAATTGTGGGGTGATGTGAGGTTCCTTGACTGTAGCTCAGGTAGTAAATAACATAACAGAACATCAAATAACAAAATTCAGAATGACTTGACATGGTCGGTTTTATATGATGTTTCCTCACAGATCATCAGAAAAAGGTCTTTACATGTCAACATACATACAAAAGTATTTACCCCCTTTAAGTCAGTGTTTAATAGATGCTACTTTGGGTGAGTGAATGACCTTTTTCAACTCCTGCCACAAACTCTCAATTCAGTTCTGCATTCTATTGCTAAAGTTTTTTTTGAAGACTGCAGTAGGTATTTCTTCAGAATTTCCCTTAATTTTGCTGCGTTCATTTTACACTTTACGGGGCCTGCTTCAGAGAAGCGCCACCAGAGCATGCTGCTGCCACCACCACCATGTTTCACATGGAAATTGTGTGTATGTGTGATGATGTGCAGCATTTGGTTTACAACTGACTAATTATGTAGTTTTGGTGTTGTGTCACAAGCTGCTTTCAGACATGCACTGGACCCTGATCCTCTGTCTTACATGTGTGAAAGCACATCTCTGTATAATGTCCAGATCTGATACTCTCAGATTCTCTCATCCTAACACACTTGAGAAAGGGAGAAACACTGACTTTCCTAGCCTTTTATTCAGCATCTAGAACTGCAGCCATGACATTTTTCCATTGTGCAAATGGACAGTGCACAAAATATATATTTGATGAATGCTAACAAAGTAGGTTTTTGGTACAATAACTGAAAATGTTGATTAGATATCTAACTTTTTAGAAAGACCAGTGAAAGAACACTGCATGTGAAAAGTCATAGAAATACTGATTCTAGAGCCTCTGCTTTATATCAGACGACAGAGTTTTTTGTCAGAAAGTAGTTGTGTACATAGAGTAGTATGTTGTGAAGCTGCTGTAGGGTAAAAGCTTTTTTTGTTGTTGCTGTTTGAAATCTAGTGTACATTTAGACATTTTGGCCACAGTGGGAATTAGCTATATTACTTACAGCTTTAGTTCCTCTCCACTCTTACACCTCTCTTGAATACTGTATGTGTGTCTGCCTCTACACATGTGGCAGTGTCAAGATAAGCATTTGGCAGTATAAAGAAGTCCTGTGCTGCAGTCCCTGGGTCATTAGAATTGCAAACTATGCAATGATAAAGCAGCATGGCTAGCTATTGCACATTATAATTATTAATGACCAAACCTCATAGTGTCTGGTGGGCTTTTTTACAGCTATTGTGTGGATACTGTTCATACACCAAAAATGGAAAAATCATTAACAGTTCTTGTAAGTTAACACATTTTGCAGGGATGTCATAATAGGTTAGAGGGTTAATGGCAAGGCCTTTGGTATTTGTTTTGCAAAACTCCAATAGGCCAGCTGAATCCTTTATTATCACTCTCCATGTGCCATCAAAGAGCCGTCTCTGTAATAGTCTATTACCTTAAAAACAGAAGTAAACTTGCAGGACATGAATGCTTTCATTTGTTTCAGTGTCTCTCACCTGTACCTTTTTTGTATAATATTTGCTGCTTTAATTACTGCTAAGACACTACTAGGAATATTTTTCTTTTTTTAAATACATCTGTCTTTTGACAAGTGGTTTAGAATGAATTCATTATGTATCTGTTTTATTGGGTCATGTGTATAATCACATATTTCATCTTTTTATGTTGTTAATGCAAAGAAAGCTTTGGCAGTATTCCTGGTCTTGTTTTTCTCATTTCTTTCTTGATAGGACATACACACAGTCATGTGCTTTAAAGCTTTTTAAAAACTCAAATTTCAAATATGATGTAAATCACATGGTGTTACATGAAAGGCTTTTTTCTTTTAGCTGCTGGAATGCTGTAGACAGGACAACACGAGTCCTCTGTGTGTTCTGCTGTGAATGATATCTCAGATTTTTACACAGCAAGTGAAAAACCAGTTTGTCAAGTTAGACTGTTTACCTGTCCTGCCTTTACAATAGCCCAGCCTAGCCAACGACCAGTGGTTTTCTGTGGCAGCAGATATCAATATCTCAGGGTGGAATTACTTTTTATGTTTCTACTCTGAATGCCAAAGCTCCTGCTCATCTCCTGATTCCCAGATTTAAAAAGAAAAACATACACTCAACTTTGGCTGACTGGTTTAGCAGGTAGTTATGCATAGTTGTTAAGAGTACATTTTTAAATGTCAACCCCAGTGGCTGGTAGGGGTCATAAATTGATATAGAAAAGACGATCTCAAAACATATCTACCCACCTAATTGTTTTTGTCTTTGTTTAACATGTGCTACTCTGTGAACCTCCTTGTGATGACATGTGACTGTCCCATTCTCGTGAATGCAGAATCTCAGGATATTTTCCTCCAAATTGAAACAAACGAGCACTTGATTACATTTTGATGTGATTTTTATGTGGCGGTATTTTTACTTTGTTTTGTATTGGGGGGTTTTCTATGTAAAGACAATAATCCAGAAGATGTTGAAGACAAATGTAGTGTGTGTAACATAGATTATAGGGCTACCAGAAGGGACTGATTGGAAGATGCCAGATCTTCTCCTCCATAGTGCTAAGCTGCCAGATAAGCCACTCTCTAATGTGTGAGCCCAGACTGGGATAAGGTCAGACTTTGCCAGTCCCACCATGACAGTTTCACATTGTGCTCTGTGCAGACCCATAGGCCTCAATCTGTTACACAGCTAGATGTGAACTGCAAGCTGAGAGGCATTCATGCAGTGTTTGGCACAGTAGCATCATAATGAAATTATATGCACTAAAAGTGATATGATTGCAGGAAGGGCCCTTTTCATAACAATTACAAGTTGAATTTGCCTTAATGGAAGTTACGTCTACACTGAATCCTGAAGCATAAATAATAAGATGGCACTTGCTGTAGTAGTTATCATGAGCATTGTATTATTTCTTCACAATAAAGCAGGTATTACAGACTTGCATACCATATATTTAGCATGATTGTAGCTAATAGTACCAACTCAGAGCAGCATACTTTGCTCTGTTGCTTTAACCTAGCGGTATGTCAATTATTCACTGTGAATACTTTGCTCTGAGAAGAGGATACAAGGCAAAGCACGCAAGACGATCAGTCTCTTGTCAGTACAGATGAAGAACATTAAGTGAATTGCTCCAATCAACCCCCTGATAAAGAATATCAATTTGGTCCACTGAGTGCCAAATTATGATTGACATCTCCAGAATGACACAGCTTGGAGCATATTCAGCACTATTAGAAGCAGCTGTTTGTTACCAAGGCCTGCAGTCAGGCTCAGACTGCTACCTATTGTAACTCCGTAAATGGTATCATGTTACAGGCTCGCCGTCCTCAGCTGGCTGGAACAGATTTATGATTAACCCCCTTTAGGGTCATATATCAACCTCCTCACCTAGTTATTGGTCACAGTGCGCTATGTGCACTTGATCTAGTTTAGTTTTTTCTGCACTTCACTCTTCTTTTTTTCTTCTCTATGGTCATTGCTGTTTAAGATGTGACAGCAGACAGCACATAAAACACAACATGCCCACCTTTAAAAAGCATGATTTTGTTGCTTGTATTTTAACTCATTTTAGTTGAGGTATTACTTGAAACTGAGATCTCTTAAAAAAGCATCTAAATTATAGCTTGGGTTTTTTTTCTTAGAAATGCTTGAGATAAAAACAACCTGTCATTTAACTTTATGTTTTTTTTAGGTTCTCCTGGTACAAATCCAAAATGAAAACACCCACCAAATCATCAAATTCAATCTTCTGCAAAGTGTTATTTGTTATTATTATATTTTTTTCTCCATCCTCTTTTGTTTTTAGCAACCATTTAGTGATAGAAACAAAGTCTATGGTTCTTCCATCAGCTTCCACATTAGCTACCACCCCCATATCTCTTCTACTGTGTGTTGGCGTCCTCCAGGCATCCCTCTGCTGGGGCCCTTAAAGAGTCCTCTGTGTCTGATGGGCGCATACTGCCAAATAAACATATCGGTCTTTTCTCTCTCATCTTCGCCTTTCCTGGCAAGAATATAGTGCACCTGCAATGTTAGCTAGCCCAGAGCTAATGCAAATGAATGTCTGATCAAAGGCCTGATTAGTCTCCTTTTTGAGTATGACATGGCATATTAATGATTCTGCTTCAGGTGGTATAAACAACATACATGCTAAGTTGCTGAGAGGATTAACTATAGTTTGAGACAACCTTTTGATCATTAAATATGAGTTCTTATTATTGCACATGTTGTGTGCTGATAAAGTTTGAACAGAAAGCTGTGAGCAGAGTAAACTGGCATTTGGTTTTTATTGTATAAACATACCATAGGCTTTAACTGATTGGATAACCTTCATCTGTTTGGCTAATGGGATCAGTGTGCAGACTGCTGTGTGCACTTTCTTAGTACTTGCTGGACAAAGCCAGTATAACGGCAGTTGATTATAATAGCAAGCAACAGAAAGAGCCACTAATTATTTAAATGTTGCTTCTTCATCTCCAATATTGATATCGCCCATCTTTCCATTGTTGCATGGAGATGCTATGTACCAAAACCATTACATAGGGTTATTTAATACTGTGTGGGCTTCTCCACTTCAGTCCATTTTTTACCCTTTGCCTCAGACATTACAGCGATGACAGCCAAAATATGAGAATAACACATTTATTGAGCCAGAAGTCAGAAAGTCTAATCATTAAATCTAGTCTTTGCAGTGACATTTGAGTGGGACATTTTTCTGTTTTTGTGGAAATTATAGTGAACTCATAATATCCGCTGCCATAAAACATTTTGTTTTGATGCTGGGTTTTTATACCCTCCAGAATATTATATTACAGTCCTCAGTTCTGGTCGCACCTTATTATTTTCCAGCTGGTCCTCTGACACTAGGGTGGGACATCTGCCCTTCCCTGACAGTTCACAGGAAACATATCACAATGGAGAACTGTGTCATCCAACCCAAACCAGCCATGGCTGGTCTGCTTGGCATGTGTTTATTAATTCCACTATAGAAGATTGTAGGTCTCTGCATCATTAAATTGTCACAGCCAGTAACATCTAGACCATTGTTCGTACATTTTTTAGTCAGTTAACGATAATGCTGGCCTAATGACCCCCTTGCAGGATAGTCAGTTTTCTGTCATTAAGGCAGCTGACAGACACTAGTTGAGTATTTATCTTCACACATCAAGTAGAGTTATTATAGCATTTGTGGCAACGTGTCACCCCTTTTTGTTTTTTTTGTTACTGATCTTGGCAGAGTTTTCTTATTACCTCTCCATCCCTTCTCTGCTCTGTTTTAATAGTTCTTCTGTATTCTCCCTCTGTGCAAGAAGGAGCTATTGAGAGAATTGGATCACTGAGTGTTGGTTTCATTCAGCTGCACTCAGCATAAGTAAGACACAAGGCTTCCTCCCACCATAACAGGCCTGTGTGATCCCAGCTCTCTACAGCTGCTCTTCATCCAACAGTGCTTTCCTGTCTGTGACATGAAGTCCCACAGAGGGAGGGGTGACAGTTGTAGGACACAGTTATCTTGTTGGGCTCAGTATCATCCTTTACACTCACAGGTCCTTTCAGACCACATGCTGTTACTTGAGAAGCCTTCACTGAAAGAAGGGTCTCGCTGAATATCGCTTGTCACGATGCGGACAGCCATTGTACAGTTTCATCCTTTCAATCAAATATATCCTATACAAAGAGTAGGACCTAAACTAGGGAGAATAAATAAAGAGAACGACGTAGCTATAAAACATAACTGATATAATAACTAGAGAGAAAGAGAGAGAAAAGAATGGAAAAAAAAATATATGCTCCTGACTAGTTAAGAGTATTCGAGCAGATGGAAAGCACTGACTCTGAAGGCTGAGGAGCAGAGGGTGACAGGCTCTGATGGCTCTGTGACATGCAGCATGACATTCCCCAGAGCCCCTGTCAACTCCTAATGCCTCATCCAACATTATTCAAATATGAGTTGATTATTACAGACGTCCTTGCTGTCTTTTGTCTGTCACAGGTACACCATTTGCACTCATTCACACTATTTTCTTGTTGTTTAATTAGCCCTGTTGAAATTGTGATTTGTATTGGGTGCTCTATTGTTGTTTTGTGGACACATAAATTATCTATTATTATTTAAAGAACATAGACCAAAGGTTCATTGGTTGTTTTAGGGATTTTGGTAAATACAAAAGCATTGGGCACATCAGATGTAATTGGTCTCAGTCTGACAAGGAGCACAATAGTGATACAACATACATACTGCTACATGCTACTGTTGATCCTACCATCTTTAGGTTCATGGAAGATGCTGTTCTCTCATTTTTTCCTACAGCTTGGAAGCTAGCCAGCTTTAATAAACCCTGCCAACAGGATAAACAGTAATAAAAAAAAAAAAAAGTGATGCAGAGTATTTTCAGACCCCAACCCTTGAACATTGGTCACATAGTTACATTTAGATTTATTACAGTGCCACATGTATTTGTAGGAAATTTATATAAAATAACTCTAAACAAACTTTATTTATACGCTTAAATTGGCATTAATAGTTGCAACATCTCACAGGAAAGTTGTAGTTTTAGTCTTTCAGGGGTGTTTGTCCTGGCAAAAGCTGTAGTCCATTTTATACCGTTGACTGCACACCTCTTCCAGTATAATGGCTCGCAGGATTTTTAGCTAGAAGCATTTTGGTACAGCAGAGCAGTTTGTCATTCCAAAGTACCGGTTCTTAAAACAAGAAAGCTAGGCTAGGTGATGTTGCCAGCTCAAAGTTAAACCAAAGAAACTGTGGGGGGAAATAAATGAAGTTTCTATACACAATAAATGCTGTATGCATTGCATATTTTAAGTCAAGTCAGATAACATATTGGTCACAACTCTATGCTTACTTTACTACAACAGATTTTTCCCACATTTGCAGTGTCTATGTTGGCAGGTTTTGCTAAAGAGGGGCACTCATGTGTGCACTTTTCAGTGTTTGCAAGACTGAGTGACCTATCATTAAAGTTTTCCTGAAGGTCCACAGTGTGTGAGCGTGCGCATTCATGTGTATCAGTGTTTGTGCTTAAATGTGAATTTAGCAGATTATCTTAATGCCAAGAGCAAGGAGGAGTTAATGAAGTGTTGCCTTCTTTGAGAGGTGAAGTTCAAGCATTAGAGGTCTTCTCTGTGTGCAAAACACAGATACAACAAAATGTAGAAATACATCTCATACATTTTAGGTTTAACATTGGTCTCGGGTCAGCTGTCGGCTTTGGAATTGCTCTAGAAATTAATTGTATCTCCTAGTTCTGTCATAGACCTCTTAACTCTTAACAAGACATTCAGCCCCCTAAGAAGATGCTTTCATAGTCCTTGAAATGGTGAGACTTAAAGCAGTCATGTTGTTGACTTTATCTTCCCATTATGCATCTTTTTTATCTTTGCTTTAACGTCAGGGCAAAGATAAGTTGCCTGTATCTTTGTCTCACAATAATAATTCCTGCACACCGCATGAGCTGCACTGCTTCTGGGAGTCTTCCAGTTTGCCATGTGGTACAAGGAGTTTCCCAACAGAAGGTGAACCTTAATTGCTGTTATAGTGCCAGGACTCCTCCTGGCCTATATTTGATTATTCAGACCAGACCTATCTAATTACCATGGCTGTACACGTATGGCAGATAATTGGGATTTATTACATGAATTTGGCTTTTTGTCAGTACACATGGACCACACATTTGCATCATTACCTGATAGATGCTATAGTCATCAACATACCTCAGCCAGACCTCAATCAGACCACCCTTCCCCATCATCAAAAGACCACACAAGTTAAACCCCAAACTCAACCGAGTTAGGAGGAGATGCGGACATCCTAAATCATCATTTGAATGGAACACACTTGTCTATTCAACAGTAATCCACATAGTGGAGCAGCATAAATGGAGAAAAAACCTTAATACCAGAGCTTAGCATAACCACAGTCACATTGTAAGACATAGACACACCTCTATCTACCTCAAATCTAATCATTTCTAAATGACAACCTCATCAACAGAAAAGCAATGAAAATGCATGAAATCCCCACATTAACACAGGAGTTGTGAAATGATCAGTTTGTGAGTCAAAGTTGTTTCTCACCACCTCTGTCATCATCATCTTTCTACTAATGATTACTGGTAGGGGCTTGGTGAAGTTATGCAGGGTTGGGAAGTGAAGCAATTTGCCTTTTAAAAGAGATGTAATGTTTAAAAGGGGGAAGAGGTAGAAAGTCATTGCAGTGTGCAGTACTGAGGTTAAACATTGCATTAAAGAGACAGCAAGTCAATTTCCCACTTAAAGGACAGGAGTGCTCTGAAGCTTTCAGGTGTCTAAAATTAGATTTTATGGCGGTTTTGTTTAACTTTGTGTGCACTGATAATCCCCCCCACGTGGACACATAAAATCAGTAAATCAGTAATAGATTCTATAGCATGCTGACAAAAATCAAACATTAGGCAATGTATCAATTACATGACACTAATTGTACAATAACAGCGTTTCCCTTTGTTCACAGATATCATTGACAGAAGTGAACTGAAGGCGTTCTTCGAGAGCAACTCTTCTCAGATTTATTTTATCTTCTATGAAAATTTCATTACACTGGAAAGCAACTTAAAGCAAAAAGGTGCGTATACACTTTTTCGAACTGTACACTAGTTGGCTTGTTGAACATCACCCTTGATTATGGTTCAATAATTAACCACAGTAAGGGAATCTGTGCCATTGGCAGTTTGTGTTGTTGCCCAAAATGCCCATGTTATTGTTAGATTATTAATGAAGCTAAAGCAGTTTAGCTTTACAATATGTGTTTAAAACCCAAAGTACTATGCTTGTGTTTCAGGGAACAAATCACAAAGGGAGGAGCTGGACTCCATCCTCTTTATTTTTGAAGTAAGTCGGTTGTCCTTTTTCTGTGCTGATTTCTGTGCTGTCTCCATATCTGATTTCCATTGAGTCTCAGAATGTTTACTGCTGAAATCAGGGCTTGAACCACAGTTTTCATGGTGCCATATTGCAACTCTAGCTACTTCCTGAATTTGCCTCAAATAGCCTAGAAATCAATTGGATACTGTGTACATGGGGGAAAAAAAAGAAAAACATTAGCTCAGTAATTTTTCCACCTTTTAGCAGGTTGTGGGAGAGCTTCCAGTTCATCTGTTGTTTTTAAAACCCAGGTGTATATGCAAATCAGAGGAAGTGTGTCTGCTCCAGTTTCCAATACAAACAGACAGCTCTCCAGTTACATTTGCTTAGGGCAGGGCTGTTAGGATGGCAGCAAATCAAAAGAGTCACAGAGGGCTTCTGTTTGTCCCTCTTTATACAGTATGTCTTGTCCTAGTTTGTCTGATAATCTGAGAGAAGTGTGTGAGTGATCAGAAGGATCAATAATTTTGCCATTTTCCTACAGTTCTCTTTACTTGTCACCAAGAAATCCACCCTCACTCTGCACACATCCAGTCATCTGACCTGTAAATAAAGCCTGGATTCATACCTCCTACATATGTATGCGGTCATCTTTTCAAAAAGAACTAATATTGAAAGCAGCTTAACCCTCATTTGTCCCCTTTTAGCTCCTGCCTGTGATGACTTGTACTTTTACCCGTGCCCCGAGATAAGCTTGCGCTGAGTGGTGTGTACAGGACAGATACAGAGTTGCTTTGATCCTGAGCTCTGCTACACTGTGTCGACTTTCTCTTTTACTGCATATTAAATTAGGCGTGTTGGATCATAGTGTATGTGTGTCTTGAATATAATATCAGTGGATACATTTGGGCTTACTGCTATGTATCATATTATCACAGATGGTATGGGACACACATTATATATTTTTGAGGCCAGCAGTTTGTGCAGCCTAATCATTTTTTTTCCCTGTATGATGTGTCAATTAGAGCCTAAGCTGAATTGATATTTCTGGTACCTTTAGCATAAGCCCAACTTCTTCTTATTATAAATGTGTATCATTTGTTATAAAAACAAAAGCCAACCAAAAACAAAACATGAGCGCAACCAGCCCTTGTCCAGGCCTCAGAGCCGGTGGTTAGAGTGGCTATGAATGGACGGAGGCTGGGACAAAAGCCATTTCACAGCACTGTGCTTTATGACACACTTTAATGCTGTAAGACAGCAGTATAGTAAGTAGAACAACGCAGCTCGACATCGCTGCCTCTCATATTCTGTGGAAGAATTTTCCTGGAAAGCCACAGTTATACCCTGCTCTCTCTAGGCAGGTGGGTAACATGGTTCCCCGTGCCTCTTTATCACCTGAGTGGCTTATTGCATTTAAATGTGGTTCACATATACAGTACATGTGTGTTTGCTCTGAGCTGGCTACGTGAGGATTACTTTGCTGTCATGATGAGGTATGTGACCCCTTTTTTGTGGGTTGCTGTGTTTGAGTATGATCCCCCCATGTGGAGCCTGTTTGAGTAATGGATATCTAGATGGGGTAATCTTTTTTCCCTCCCCCTAAACTCTGCTGAAACACCCCACCCCCACTTCCACCGGCAGCCTTCGCCATTCCCTTCCAGGTTTTCTTTGTGTCTGCAGCCACAGAGGCATCCACCATGGCAGCTTGCGATGCAACAGAACGATGAGAGACCTGATCTCTTTGAGAATGCAACGACACAGCTGAAGATGCTGCATAGAAAAGTTTCATCTTACCATTTACAATATCTTTTACTTTCATATTGCTATATTTATCTTTTAGGTGTTCTCAGTTTAACACAAGAATGAAGCATCTGATTTCTTTGCACCTTCAGCACCTTTAGTACCCCACCCGAACGTTAGTCCCAAGGTTCAGGCCCAAATGCCAAAATACTGCATTACATAACTATTCACACCCTTTACTGTGACACACCTAAATGTTTACTGGTCCTGCTAATTGGTTTTAGAAGTCGCTTAACAAGTTCAGTGGAGATCTGTGTCTAGAAAAGGTGTGACAATCCCTGTTAACTAACTTACAAGGGAACATCCAGTCAAATCGGAAAGAAGGTAGTTTAGAAAAGTGTTGCCTTGAACTCAGATTGTCAGGGCAGTTGTAGAAATAGGAATAATGTTGTACTGCTGTAAATCTTTGGGAATAAGTGTCAGTGTAATGCCTAAAGTGAGTTTTAAGGACCTGAAGATCAATTTTCCAGTGAGGTAATGACCACAAACCTAACGTTGAAGTGGTCAGTGAAGTGGTCAGTATGGACAAGAGTCTAATGAACATGTCAGGACTGCTGTTTGCTCATGGTCGTCCATGCAGATTGGAGAGTAGTTAAAAAATCTATGTCCAGATGTGCCACAAAAATACAGACATATTGTGTATTTAGGTTGGTAATAGTAGTGTTCCCCTTTTTGCTATTGTAATTGAATATTTGTCAGATGTGTGAGACAATGTGCTCAGCTGAATGACGTCTCACTTTGCAGCCATTTCTATATTTTACTGGAGTCAGAATGCATACCTTCATACCAGCTGCTTTTGCTGTGCATCTAAATTTAGAGAAAAGCATGGAGTGAGGGAGGTAAAGAAAACAGCAAATTTGTTTTTTGGAGACTTTGTTGCCTCAAATCCAGATTGAGCTTCTCGGTAGGGATACTCAATTCCCAGGCCTCAACGGAGTCTAGGTTGTTTACGCTCCCATATGACTGTTGATTACTTCTTACTGACTGAAAGCAGTTTGATCCTGGTGCCGCTGAGGTTGTGGGACAGGTTAAGGGACAGCTCTGGGACCAACAAAACTCACAGGGAAGTCTGTGCATATCCACTTTCTCTCCAGGATATGACCCCACCATGACCTGTTATCTGTCATCCGGACCTGACTCGGCATTCTGAATTTCCCTTGGCATCCTCTCTGTGCACCCCTCAACCCCATATGTACACTGGAGCATTTACTTGCTGCGTTGCCTTTTTTTGTTAAATCTTAGTGTTAAATCTAGATGACTGTATGTTTTGTGGATAACTGGAACCCAGGTCAGGCGTAATGGAAACACTGCTGCGTTATAAACCGTATGTTACCATATTTGATAAAAGGAAAGACCAAAACAAGAGGAATTTGTTATTGACCTGCCATAACTCATTAGAAACATGGATTGTGATGGATGTGAATTTAAATGGCATGTAGAAATGCAACATTATAATGGTGCCTGTGTATAAATATGTAATTAATGACATAAACGGCCATCAACAGTACAGTCTTTTTCTTTAGACATGCCTATGGTTGAACCACTAAAACTCTCCTATACATGCTGGCTAATGTGTGTAAGAAATTAACCTAGGGCTATTTAGCAAAGTGATTGATTTTTCCTGTTCGCTTTTTAGTCTTAGTTATGACTGACATCTCATCAGCAGGGGATTATTCATTAATGCATAAATGTACTAAGTGTAGCTTAGGTCTGCACGTGGAACACGCTGTGTAAATTAGTCTCGATTTCTCAGGCTGTGATTTAACTTGCACTTCAGCCTTTGAACCTCATCCGTCGGTCTTCAACTGTCCCTTTCACAGATAACTATTTTTGTCCAATGCAAGAACATTGATTTCTAATTTCTTTTATAAATGCATGACGTGTAGTTTAGCATGATTCCGTTGTCCAAGACCAATCATGCCTAAACATGAACATAATTTCAACATGGTCCTAGAGGAAACCTGCTGCACAAAGCAATGAGGAACCTGAAACTGGCTGGTCTAACTGCCGCTGAGAAACCTGAGGACTTTGATTGCAATCTGCTGCTGCCACCCACTGGCCACAGAGGAGAATGAAAGCCTCTACTATTGACAGTGCTCAGCAATGTTTGTATTTTGTTAAATAATTCACTAATAAAACTCAAAGTGCTTTAGGCTTTATATTTTATAGTTTGAGGTTACTTTATATCACAAATGCATTACTAGCTTAAATGTCTTTACCAACTAATAATGAGGTCAGGCTGAGAAATGTTGTTAGCATGTAAATAAACAGTCTGGCTTGGTTCCCACTGTTGAGGATCATCTTACAAAGCATTTCAGATGATTGACACACTGGAATTTCTCTGATTATCGCATGTTCATGTGTTAGTAGGGTAGTGCTTTGTGTCTTTATTTCGCAGGAGATTGCATTGTCCCTAGATGGTACAATATTCCCAGAGTTATATCAAAACTCTAAATAATATGTATCTTGCAAAATATCTTCTGGCACGACTGTGTGTCTGTTGCTGCTATCTATAAGTCCTTGTAGACCACCTTTGGGAGAGGTGTATTCTGTGTCATGTTTCGCCCCTGCAGCTGGAAGCCTAAGTGCGGATCATGTAAATGTGTTAAGGCTGCAGTTGTACCACAGTAATGCCCCTATCTTTATGCTGGAGTATGGCTGCAGATTAGAGTAACTCCACCAGCCACCAGTCCGGCAGCTTCTGCATTCGCCTCATATCAGCCAGTAAATTCCTCATTGTTGCAGCTGCCATTCCAGCTCCACAGGGAGTCTTTCTGAGCTAGCTTCTTCATCTCATTCCCACTCTCCCTTCTTGTGTTCTGTAAGGAGAGAGAAAGATGATGTTATTGTGTCTACACACACACACACACACACACACACACACACAGAAAAGGCTTAAGCAGACCACCCTGCTTTGTTGCCGCCTAGCATAATGTGTCTACTGCCCCAAGGAGACAGAGTGAAGGAGGCCAGTACAGAGATGTGTTAATCCCATGTGGGATCAATAGCAAGGTGCAGCCACACGCCTGTACACACATATCAACAAGTCTGTGGATCAGCAAGAAGTTGAGCAGCCTAGATCATCATCCCGCGCTCCCTCAGTGATGTATGTCTTTCACTATCTCCACTGTCACTGATACCGACAGGGATTTATTCTCAGAGGACAAGAAGGGACAGTTAAAGACTCAGGGTGACAAATGAAGAAGCATATTGTTGACAAGCTAAGACTCTCAAAACATGAGCTAACCTCTGGACCACCACAGCTTTCAGCATTATACTGTAACCTGAAAATGTCATATGACATATTGCAGAGCAGTTTTATCGTGGTATAATGATACAATTATTTTTATGTCCACAACGGCAGAGTAAAGCCAGCTCTGAAAATTCCAAATGTTATTTTATAGTTTATCAAGGTCAGTTTTATTTATTAAATCCTTTTATTAAAATAACTATTGTTGTTCTTACATTCTTGATGTTCCATAAACGCTTATGGAACATTTCATGGCATAATGATGTTTAATAGGCTAGTTAGCGATACTTTTTCTGCCATCTTTTTATTTTTTGTCTTTATTCCCTCAGTCAGACTCATCACTGCATCTGTGGCAGGAGAGGACTTAATCTTTTGTAATCTTTTTAATGCACATTTTTGGTCATGCTCTCCATTCTTCTCTTGCCTGTGTTCTCACTCTCCAGGGCAGATGAGCTTTTTATCATTCCGACCATAGTTGGTTGTCTGGTTGAGTGGGTCAGAGCTGCATACGTAAAGCAGTAAAAGAAAGACTTGACCTCATCTCAGACATTGCAATCATGAAGTCTCACTTGGGTCAGTGATTAGGATTTGATGAGAAATGAGCCATTTGGGCATCAGTTGCTCACAGTGCACTGACTATTAACTGGCCTTGTGTGCACGCACACACACATTTGCTATCCCCCAGCCTCTCTTTTTCATCTCTCCAGAGGGACCCAGTTAACCTGCCGCTGCATTCAAGAATAATGATAGGCTGCTGAAAGGTTAGGGCGCTCTAATTGAGTTGTAAAGCGGCTGTTGGCGAGGTGATGACATTTCTCAGTGCTGCCCTCTCAATACTAAACCAAGTTGAGATAAAGAGCAGCAAGACTGCATTTCTTGAATGTTTACTGCTTGGGCCAAATTGTGCAACAATTATCAAAATTATTCTGACTTCATTGTGCGTCTGTAAACTAAGCAAACCGTTTTGGCTTGAAAGAAACCGTATTAATTAGTGTCCATCCTGCAGCTGGTCAGTAGCTATTTTCTTTCTGCAATTTGCCAAAATCACATAAGAAACCTAATTGTAACTTTTTCCTATTTTTTTTTTTTATTAGAAAATTCTACAACTTCTGCCTGAGAAAATCTACAACCGATGGCAGTTTCACAGCATAGGTATGTATTCATGTTTTGTTTTTTCTTTCACCAACTTGAATGTTTGTAATTTCACATTTAATGTCATCTGTGGTTGTGATTTCCTGCATAACTTCACAGCCTTTTCAGTCATTGGACAACAAATCATCACAGGTTTTGAGCTGCCTCTTCACCTTTTCCTGAACTTGCATAGAAGTTTCTTTTCCTCTCATCAGTTCATGTGTCAGTGGTCAAGAAGCCGTGCTGTCACTTACGTACTTCTGCTTTGAAGAATGTGTCATGGTGGCTAGATAGTTTGTCACCATACCTGAGTTTTAATGGAATTCCTTGGATTACTTTTTCTTTCACAGATATTTTTTTTTATCACATTCTACGTCCAGTGGCATTGCTGAAGGAATTTGAGTTCCTTCTCACAAATTCCATGTGATGGGTAGGGGAGCTCAAGAATGACGTTAATGATTTTTAGTTGTTTTCTCGTTTTTTGCTCACGATTGCAAGGCCATACACATTTGACACTGACCATTAAAAGATGAAATGCTGAAGAAAATCCTGACAACAACAGCACCAGACAAACGCACACATGCAAACACATGAGTTTTTTTTTCCATTTAAAATAACTCGGCAAGCGCTTTATGGCTGCTGCTTACATATGTCTGTAAGGGGTAGTTTGACTTGTGCCGTAACATAAACACAATTTTAATCCTAGTTGTAAACTTGCAATCAGTGTTTAAGACTATCTAGAATTTCTTCACAGCCTGTAAAGTCTTCATCATGTCTGTAGGCTGTCAAGTGTATGTCCTAACTCACACCCACAGACCTCTTCCGCCCAAGGTATTTAGCAATCAGAGCAGTGTCTCATTTGATTACAGCAGAACCAGATTGCCTTCACGAATGCTCGTTGCTGCCAACTGATGTTAATTTTCATCAGGAAAATGTGAAGTCTTGTCATTCTCCTCTCTAGTTTGTCAGGACCACCCATCAAGGTCAATTTGCCTCAGTAAAGATGACAAGCAAGTCCCTCCCTGTCAACTTTGTGCTATTTGTGGTGTCTCTGGTTGTTGTGCAAGAGATTGCTGTTGAATATTTGGATTGCAAAAGACTTTTATAATAATAAAATAATAATAATAATACTGACAGTTGCACCTGTTTGTTTTCTTACAGGCTCCATCCTGAAAAAGCTTCTACACACTGGAAATTCATTTAAGGTAAGTGTTGTCATATTAAAAACTCATCATCTGCCAACGACATGATGCACTGTGTCGCTAATGTGAATGATACATGCAGAGTCTGGCTACACAGCAGGTATCATTGAGTTTTAAAAAAAGATTTCACGTATTTCTATTCTAACTGGATAACTGGATTGCTAAATAAGCTCATTTTGTGTATCTATTAATGACCCAATCTTCTCTTGTCTAGATCCGCTGTGAGGGAATCCGTCTCTTTCTGCTGTGGCTTCAGGCCCTGAGGGACAACTGTGCTGAGGAGCAGTTCCTCATCTTTGCCTGTCTGGTGCCCGGGTTCCCCGCTGTGCCCTCAACTAGAGGGCCTTGTACCCTTGATACCATCATTTACAACCCCTTCTCCAACCCCCCTGATGGTGAGGCAGAGCAGATGACAGGAACATGCATGGTCCTATATTATTATATTATGTACAGTATGATGTCGTAATTCCTTTTTAGTCAAGAACTCGTTTTCCTAAGCCTAACCTTGATTTTTTTTTTTTATCTGTGGACTTGTGTGCAGCAAAAGTGGTGCCTGAGGAGATTACCCCACTGGTTCCAGCTGTCGTGGGAGAAAAAGTAGCTGATGACCAGACCTGTTACATCCTTGAAACCCTGCTCAAGTACATGGTCATACAGGTAATAACCACCCTGAAAAAAGATGGACAGGTGGCACAGGTTGCAGTGCAGTACAAGCCAGATGGTCTAATTTGTCATAGTTCTAACTGTTTGTAGTTAGGGCGTGCATGACCCTGTTTTTCCCCCATTAAATTATTTTTATAGATTTTATTCTCATGTCACTTACAGTTTTAGATCAATTGGTAGAATTTAATTAGTTAATCTTCAGTGTACTTAATTTAACGCTGTTATCCCTCTGCATCAATCAATCTTTTATGTTGCAAACAATATATTGTCACTATCTGAATGATGCTGGAACCATCTCTCTCTGTAGCCTGACCTTGACTGTCTTTGTGCTGTCTGTCTACCAGGCATCCAGTACAGAATGGAAAAACAAAGAGAACCAGGACACAGGCTTCAGGTTTCTCTTCAGCCTGTTTAAGAAGTACTACCTTCCACATCTATTCCCCTCCTTCACTAAGCTCACAAACCTCTACAAGCCTTTATTAGGTAAGCTGACATAGAGTGTATGAATGTACATATACTTTATATATGAAATAATCTAACCAAACACAAGCATACTTACTGTTCTTCCTATGTTGGTTCATTCTGGAGGCTTTCACGCTTTCTGCAGTCATTCATTGAGATCCCCAAGCACATAGCACTTGAGGTCCCACAGAAGGAAAAAAATAAATTGAAAAACCTAACGTTTGTACATGATTTCTGATGTCTCTTGTATTTCTCTATGTGTAACCATCCTCAACTCTTCATTCACTGTCTTACTCCCTCAGACCTCCCACACCACAGACCAAAACCCTTGTATGTGCCAGTGACACGAAACAACGAGAGCACCTTCTGCACCAGGGACCAGTACCTGGCACCCCGTGTGGCCTTCATCACCTGGCTGGTCACCTTCTTCCTGGAGAAGAAGTATGTCAACAGTGCTGCAGTGGCGCAGAGCGCCAAAAACGGCACCGAGGTCATTCCCAAACTTATCCAGGTGAGCACTTTCATTGAGCAAGGAGGAGGTACACAAAAAAAAAACAAGATTATGTTAATTTTTGCAGCAAAGCTTCTGAGCACTTGTACCTACATATGAAGACACCATGCTGCAAAGAACAACATTTTTAAGAAAATACTTATCCATCGATATCCAGACTCTACGTGTGTGCTACGCAATACAGTTTAGCACAAGTGCAGTCTTATAAAATAATAATCCAGTGATATCATAACCTGTATAACACAGTTTAAATAAAAACTGAGCTGTATCACACTAGATGAAGTTAGGATTTGGTGCAGGACTGTTTGAGATTGCATATTAAAGTACATCTAAGTATATGTACAAATGCCAGACTGTACTTTTCTTGTTTTGGAGTATTTTACCTTTAAAGGGCAGTAATCAAAGGAAGAATGTTGCCATAATTACATGGAGCTAAGAAATATTTCACAGTAATAACCAATACAACAGCTCATTCCCCACAAAATCATTATAGAACACAACTTATCAACTAAGGAATTTCTAGTCAATAAGACTCTTGTGACCAATTATTAACTATGAGTAGGCAGCTCAGTAGCACACTATGGGACTCTCATTTCTGTCTCTGTGGTGGCCAGACTGTCACTGCAGGCAGTAGCAGCCAGGAGAAGGATAAGACATCAGATGGGGATACGAATGGGCCATCCGGAGAGCCTGAGAAGAGCCACTCCAACAGCAGCACGCTCTCAGATCGTCGAGCCAGCGATTCCAGTTTGTGTAGCATTGAGGAGGAACACCGCTATGTCTATGACATGGTGCAGAACATCCTGCTATCCACCAGGGACAATGTGAATTTTGTCAATGAGGTCTTCCACCAGGTACTGTGGGTCACTAAGGAATATGTCTTTATTAGATGTAAAAATTAATTACATTGTAGGCATATCACGGTTTACAAATGGGATCACACGTGGCCCTCTGCTGGTCATTTGTTGAAATTACTCTTAAAAACAATTCTGAATTCTGAAATAGATTAATAGTTCATCTTTTTCTTCCTAAGGCTTTTCTGCTGCCGTCCTGTGAAGCATCAGCAACTAGGAAAGTGATCAAAGTGTACAGGAAGTGGATTCTGCAGGAGAGGCCCAGCTTCATGACAGAGCCTGACAGAACCACTCAGGAAGATGAAGTGGATGACAGCTCTGAACAGATGCTCAGAACGGAGACAATAAGCATTCATACGCAGGTAAAAACTTTGATCCGGACAGCCTATACATTTTATTTCTCCCAACCACAATTTCCTCAGTTTATATTATACTAATATTGTGACTGGTTACTTCTTGGTAAAAATGGTAAAAAGATTTTCCACATGCTCCAAAAAAAAAGTATTAATTTAGAGAGAAAATTGAAACCACTGAAACCAAGTATTTAAAAATTCTCTTAAAACTACTATAAAATAAGAAAAACAAAACTATAAAATAAGATCTAATCTTGAGTAATCAGGGAATCAAGAACACTGAGTAGCAATTGTAAAAAGATTTTTAAGTTACTAATGTAACTGAAGTAGTTTTCTGTGTATTTCCTTTATTTATATTTTCATTGTCATACTTCAATCATAAGGTTTGCATTTACAGTATAGTTTGGTAGTGAATATATATTGATTAAAGATACAAAAAAACACTAACTCACCAAATTACTGAAAGAATCAGGCTGTAATAAAGAAAACCGATGATATAAACAAAAGCACCATGATATAAGCATACGATGTATGCTTATATCATGGTGCCAAACTAAGTTGTAGATGTTTTGCAGCTTTTAGTTTACTTTTTTATTTGTTTTTTATTTAAGTATTAAAAACTGAAAAAAGTAGGGTAGTTTTAATATAGCCAGATATACAGTAGGATCATGTGCTTTCTTACCAAACATGTGAGGTCTTTTCTATAATGGGTATTTTTCTTAGCATTTACTGAACCTCATAACTGACCTGCCCTGCCTTCTACAAGGTCCTGGAGAGTCATGGTCACAGACGGTCGTCCAGCTGGGGTAGGACCTACTCATTCAGTAGCGCCATCAATCGGGGCTTTCTCACTCAGGAGCAGAACAGGGACATCAAGGCTGGTGTTCAGCCCACACTACAGGTTTGTCACAGAGTTTTAGCTCTCAGCCTTAAGTGAGGATTACTACTGAACGGGTAATTCTGTATGTACTTTCTCTGATACTTGTCACTTTGTAGGTCTTCCTGACCAACTCATCCAATGTGTTCCTGTTGGAGCCGTGCCACGATGTACCTAAGCTCTTGGAAAACCAGGTTGAGGTGTGCAAGGGTGTCCTTAGCATCTACCGGCACATGATTATGGAGCACACAATGAATACACAAACCTGGTCAGTGAGACATTACATTCTAACGGGAGGATTTGTTTTATTATTCCAGTTTTGACAAGTCATCCTGAATGTTATTTGATTAAATTTTACTGTCTCTGTGTACAGGGAGCAAATGCTGCAGGTATTGTTGAGGATCACTGAGGCAGTGATGAAGAGGCCACAGGAAAACCAAAGAAAAGACAGCTTTGCAGAAAGTTTGGCATCTATAATATTTAGGGTATGTCTGCATGTGCCAAGTTTTAAGCTAGTTTAAGAGAGTGTGATATGTCATCATGCCTACGGTCAAACCTCCTTTACTTACAGTGTAGCAATACCCTGTTGAATGGATGTAAATCCATGGCACAAATATTACAGTATATTTATATATGCATCCTGTGTGGATATTTGCTGACAACAAGGCAAGAAAACACACTAAATTAGATGTGATAGTGTGAGATTCATTGCAAACCTGTCTGTCAATGCTAATTTATCTCACTTTGTCTCATCTTGCATTCAGACCATCATCGTGGCATGGGTGCGAGCCAACCTGTGCGTATTTATCTCCCGGGAGCTGTGGGACGAGCTGCTGGCAGTGCTGTCCTCTCTCACCTACTGGGAGGAGCTGGTAACAGAGTGGGCGAGCATCATGGACTCATTGACGGCTGTGCTGGCACGCTCCGTTTATGGCCTGGACATGGCCAACCTGCCCCTGGACAAACTCAGCGAACAGAAGGAGAAGAAGCAGAGAGGACGTGGTGAGGAGGAGAAATGGGAAAATCTGGGAATTGGGATGGTTGGAAATTTGGGGGAAAAGTTTTAAATTGACTTCTGAATAGATAATTCCATTTTCTGAAACAATTTCACATGAAAAAGTCAAAAGGTGGGATAAATGCCTATTAAGAGACACTGTAGGTTCTGTATTATACTATATACTACTATACTGTTATTACTGTTGTAATTAAATTAATATCAGAGCTACAGAATAGTTTGTGGGTGTTTAAAGTGCCCATATTCTGCTCTTTTGGGGCTTGAAAATCAGGTCCTTGAAGTCCACAAAATGTGCCTGTTCACTGTCATACTGAAAAACTGTATAGATTAAAGTGTGCAGCAAATCTGAAAATGTGCATGAACAGACCCTCTCCAAAGTGACAGGTTTTGCAGCTGAGTTTTGGTAAAACTTTACTCGATGTATCAAGAACATCCTGGCTGTCCCGCTGAGAAACTGGCCTGAAAGTCTCTTCTGCTCTGGAGTATGGGGAAAAGAGTTACATTAGCATTACTCTGCAGCTAATGTGGCTACATTCAACAAGCTAACCCAGTAAACAAATAAGACAAAGCACATGGCACTGGTAACATACAGATTGAAACTTTGAATGAGGTCACAGTCATTCAGAATCAGTCCATCGTTGAGCTTTAATCCTGAAATTAATTCAGCATCCACAATATGGCTGAAACATAACATAACATAAATGCAGATATACTAGGCCTCTCTGTCAAAAAACAAATAAACACAGTTTGTTCAGATAAAATAAATGTACCAAAATGACCAAAAAGTTGATTTAGCATAATATGGGTGCTTCAAATGTTTAAGTTCAAGAATTTATGCCACCATCAGTGACAGCAAGTCATCCTGGTCCAGTGGCACAAAATAACATACTGAATGTCATCGTCATTTTTCACAGATGGAATAAGGTTCATATGCTGCAATGCAGTTTGGTTGTTGCCAAGAAAACACTAGTTATTCCAGCCAAAAAGTTGCACTTTGGCGTCCTCTATTCACAGAACGTTCTTTCAGCACCCTTTCGGATTATCCTCATGGTCTTGAGTAAACTGTAGATGGGCAGCAATCATCTATTTGGAGACTAGTGGCTTTCTCCACTCTGTCACGCACACAATTGTTGTTCAGTGTTCTCTCTATTGTGGACTCACAAATATCAACATTAGGCACAGCAAGTGAGTTTCTTAGATGTTATGTTATGTTATGTTATGTTATAATATCTTGGACTATCCCACACCTTGCTCTTGCTCTTGATCTTCAAGATTCAAGCACCGTTGGATATACTGCTCAGTTCCAATCTGGCTGTTTGTCATAGTGTCTATTATAATACTTGTGGCTGCCAGGAATAAAGTTCAGACCTGACAGTGAGCTCTTGTTAGTTAAGATAGAATCCACACTGCAGGTTTTAGGCAGTGGGTAATCAGATGTTGATCTTGACACATACTGCAGCAGTGTGTGGGCTGACATGGTTTGTACCATGGCATCTAAACTGTATTGCCTTAAGCCACAGAGAACTATCTGACATGTCAGTGGAGGGTGATGGTGCCTAATCCAAATATAAAGCTGATTATTAGTAAAAAATTGTACACTGGCACCTCATTACTCAGCAGATGTTCTTTGCATGTCAGGAGTGATCCAGGACTCACAGAAGGCAGCAGCAGTGGCACGCTCTTTCTCGCTGAGCTGGAGGAATCAGGGAGAGCAGGGCGGGCCAGGAGTTCAGGAGCCCATGAGGATTCGCTCTGCCACTACATCAGGAGCACCTGGTGTAGAGACGGCCCGAAACAACGTCCGACAGAAGGCCTCTGGTAAGTACACATAATACTAATGATAACAGTATTTTGTTAGCTGTATATTACTAATCCATCAAAGCAAGCAACAGAGTGGCTGTTTTAAGACTCTCTGCATGTACATACTGTTCTATGTCCATGCTGTATCATGTGTTTGGCTTTGTGTGGGCTAACAGCACAATACTGATAAGCTTCTGAGCCAAAACCTCAGGCCATAGGCTTTATCAAACGTATTTACAGTGTGTGAAAGCCTTCAGACAGGTCCTTGTGTACACTAGCCCAGGTGCCGTTGAAAGCCCAACACCAAAGACAAAGAGGCCAGCAGATGGCCCCCATTGTTCCCCTCACATGACACTGACCAATGTCAACATGTTTCAATGTCAGCTCAATTGCAGACATTCAGCACAATTCCCCTGACAACATGTCAAAGGCCATCTTTGGACACTCATTGTCATTAGCTCAATTTATACACAGCAAACACCCCTTATCTGATGGGAATGTGGCAGCCTAATTATAAGTTGAGCTGGAAGGCAGCAGAGCAGTAACTAGCTGCAGTGCCTGTCTTAATTTTGTCTAGACAGAATCTTAATGTGGAGGATAAAAGACAGAGATGATCCCTTTTCTTATTCTGGCCTACTGCCTTCCCAATTAGCATAAATAAACTGAAATGACAAACTTGTTCAGCTTGGAGCAGATGTATTGTGTGTGAATGACAAAGTCAGAAGGTGTGTGTGTGTTGACGCCTCTATTATGTGTCTCATGTACATGTTTATGCACCTATTCTATTAGTCTGTTTATTTGTATCTGCCAGCAAGCAAGGATGGACATTAAACACTACTGCTTTAAATTCCCTTCCCTTTCTTTGACCTAATTGGATTTCTCCCACATTGATTTTCAAAGCCCCAACAGCCCTCCTCCCCACTCCTCAAGAGAAGGTCCACACATCAATTGCGTGGCAGTTTTTTGATAGTTTCATTAAGAGTGTAATTAATGCTCATTAATATGCATAAATGAGAGGCAGAGGTGGGCTGTAGCAGAGCTGATGCAGCTCTCTGAACTGAAAAGCGTAATTAAAGTGTGCTGAAAGCAGAGAATAGAACATTCTTCTTTAATTGCTCTCTTTGAGGTTAAACCTGAAGTGCTATCCAGACACAATGGCAATGCCTCAGCATTCACAACTGTCAAAACTTGGCTGTACTTACACATGCAAATACAAACTAATATTGTTCTGAGATCTTGTCTTAATGATGGAGAAAAAAGGTGCATCTTTCACTGTGTATTCCTTAAACACAGACTACCACAGAGACCCAGTTGAACCACATCAATTCTGCCACTGTTGATGATTATTGGGCATATATTTACTAAAAGGTTTCTAAATTGTAGCATCAGAAGATAATATAATTTAGATTTTATTTAGTAGATGTGGTCTGTGCATGGTATTTTGAGCACAATGCCTCTGGTGGGATTAAAATAATCAAAGGAAGTAATGAGTTACATCTGTGAAATGACAAATTAAGGGCTCTGAGGTTCGTAGGAGGTAACTTTAATATTATTTTTAATTTGATTAATTGATTAAGTTCCTATTTTCCTCTTTTACTCAAACATACATGACAATTAATATACTGCAATTTCTTTTTACTTATCAGTTGACACCAACACCAATTAGGCATATTTGCCATAAGCTAATTTCAGCTGACCTGACAGCTCGCTTGATTTATCTGTCTAGCTCTAGAAACAGCGGGGACTTGGAAGACCAGTCTAAATTAAAACTAGCTAGGGAATTTTCTTTTTTCTGTTAAGTGTCCCATTTAATTTTAAAATGTTAATAAATTCTAATTTTAAAACATTGATATTGCTTCCCTTTTTAGGATTTGTTCATTGAGCCAATATTTTCCCCAAAAGGCCTCCCTCATATACAGCTATGAATCCACTTTATTGGACTTAGATTTAAGTTAAACTTTGGTACTTCAGTGAGTTATTTTCTCTGTCCTGCTGATTGATGACTGATGTATTGACCAAAGCACAGTATAAATGTATACTTTGCAGACATTGAATGCTGTCTCTTTCCCTTGACCCCTTTCTCTGTTTCCACTGTCTCTTTTTCTTTTCTTTTTCTCTTCTTTCACTCTCCCTGATGGAAGCTAAGCGAAGCCAGTCCATCAGCAACTGTGTTCACCTATACGAGGCTTTGCCCACTGCTAAAAGCGTTCCTATGCTGCTCCACACTGTGAGCTCTTTCTTGCCTGGTATCTCTTCTGGTAACTCTGCTTGCTCTCACAGACTCTCAGGTAAAGTGTATGCTGAGAGCTGCATGCATTTGTGTGTTTGTGACATCTGGAAATATTACCAACAAGGATTTTTAACCAACATCATTTTAAATTGTGTTGTTTTTAATTGATGAAAACTTAAAAAAAACATCTGTCGTGGCCCTGCTGCTATCTGCAGGATATTTGCATGGAGTCTATAACAAGTGTGTGTCTGCATCATCTATCTCCGTGTGTTTTAGCATTTCAGTTTGTTTTATGGTATTTGGTCTTGTGTCTTGTCCTAACTGTATGTCTTATTGTCCTGTCAGATGTGGAGGAGTGTCAAATGTCAGAATGTGTGGGAGAGGAGGAGCTTGGAGGCGGAGATAGCCCTCTGCCACGTAGCAGCAGTACCTCAGACATCACCCAACAACTTTCTGACACTTTACCAGGTATTTACAAACATAAAATAATTTAAAATTTGCCACTTCTTAAAGTTTGCTCACATAGCTCACATTGAGACAGTGTTTTAGAAATGATTCGAGAAGATAAGAAAAGAATAAAATTAATACTTAAGGAAACAAAAACTGAAGTTTTTGCTGTCTGTCTATTTCCAACATCCTGTGTTGCACTGCAGCCCAGAAGAGAGAGCACTCCCCTACTTCTGATGCCAGGACATCTGAGGGGAAGAGAGAGAGCAATGAGCCACCAGTGGTAAGAAGAATCAGGCTTTACAATAGTACCAAACCAAATGAATGTACCCATATAAGTATGTCATTTCTAATGTATATTTTTGTGTTCCTAGATTCTTGTTCGGCAGAGCAGCAGTCCAGCGGAGACAGAGTGCAATACCGAGGGACACACAAACTACATCAGACCTAAGATCAGAGAGAAAAGTTAGACACTATAAATATATAAAATATATATATATAAATATATACCTTAATAAACTTTTGCATTAATTCTTCCCTCAATAATAACAAGCTACACAGACCACCAAGCAAAGTAGCTGAAAATCATCATGTCCCCCCAATTGTAATTCGTTGTCGTGATGATGTTTATTGTTGGTTTGCTGTACCGCTTTTACACCATACATAGTGATGTGTGTCCTCTCACAAAAAAACATTGAGAACCGCGAACCAACATGAAAACATCATCCCAACAGTGGAATATGGGAACAGAAAATCAGGAAATTGCGAACAGTGCCATTACACACACAAAAAGATACTTCAATGGATGGTGAGCCTCTCATAAGCCTCTGTATTATATTTCTTACACTGGTTATGTCCTTTATCCACCTCTTTTGCCCTAGGCGAGAGTATAAGCAGTGAGATGTCCAACGGCTACCTCAATGAAGCTGAGATTACCTGGCAGGCGTTTGATGAGGAGGCTGACACTCAGTCCACACAGTCGGCCCACATGGATGTGACGACCGAACCCCAGAACCAGGGGAGTCTGTTGCTCAGCCACAATGAAGCTCTAGCAGGTATTGTAATTGCTAAGAATGTTTGTCTTACATTTATGCCAGATAATAAAATGTTTTCTATATCTGTGGTAACTATAATCTTCTGGGCTTGTCTTCTTTATTAAAAGTGTACAGGACAATCTTAGGTAAACAGTCGGCACAGAGAGAAAATTAGTTAAAAGAGTTCAGCAGTTCTCCAGGTTCATCTGAGGTGTGTCCTGTCCATATGGGCTTTTGATTCCTGCAATAACATCACCCTTGATGGATTAGTCATGGGCGGGTACAGTTTCTCTGTCAGGAAACTCGACCTGCTTGTCAGTATCTGCTACAGTATCTCTTTGACTAAGCCAGTTAATCTTTTGAAGCTGCTGACAGCTTGTGTGTTTGAATTGGGAATTTTGTGACGTGACCTTTGGTCTGTAGTTTAATTTAAACTGAATTGTAATATTTCTTAGTGATAGTTAAATATTGTATATTAGTCTTAGTTTACCCGCTTCCTCCCCTTCATCTTTATTGATGGAGAGATTATTATTATTGGCCCTATATCCTTCCTACTCTTGTATGTGAATTTCTGTTTGTGTTGTCCTACATTGTGATCATTGTGAATATGTCACTCTTCCTTTGTCCTTGTGCTCCCTTCCTCAAACCCAGATTTATCCCTTATCCCTTGTTGTTTTTAGGTCCTGAGTGTGCCCTCCCTTGTCACTCAGCACACCTGTCCTACCACAACCACTACCCCCAGAACCCCCCTGCCTCACCAGCCCTGCTGGTGCACGCAGAGTGCCCACGGGACTGCCCCTTGGATGACACCATGCATCAGTCTGTCTTACACATGCCACACCACTTGGGTACTGCTACTTAGCTGCTACTCATTAAGTAGAACGTAGAGTTCTCATTTATGCCATTGACTCTCAATGTTTGATTATTCTTTATGTTCCAGCCTTACCTTTATTTCCACTCCATTTCACTATCCCACTTTTAAACATCCTCATTCCTGATCATTTTAATGTTTTGCTGAAAAAGTTGAAAAAACACCTCAGATCTGCTACACACATTTTCCATTCCATCATCTTTAACAGGCTTTTATTCCCTCTTCTTCTACCCACTAGGTGGCACTGTCCTCCCATATTTCCTTAGTTTATTTGGGTGATGCATGTGGCTTGTGACTGTTTCCCAGTAGTACCTCAGTGCTTCGATGGGTTTTAGTGGACAGAGATGTTGCTGCTTGGATGCATTTGGGCTAATGCACAGTGGTTGCAGATTTGGTCAACAACTGCTCAGAGACTGATGTGATTGCCCTGAGGGTTTATTGATCTTTTTTTGCAAAAATGTCTCAAAATGGAAAATGCTTACATTCAGGTTCTGCATTTGTTGACTGAATCCCATATCCTCAATAAAATTGAAATGGGTTGCCTATCAGGTACCAACAACTGCACATGTTACAAAATCATTTATTTTCTCAACCACCCAACCCAAATTCTCTCTCTGACCATGCAGACAGCAGTGAGTGTCTGGCTGATGATGTCAGCATCATTGCTGGTGGGACCCTGACTGGCTGGCATGCTGATTCGGCTTTTGTCCTTTGGAGGAGGATTTTGGGTATCCTGGGAGATGTCAACAACATCCGGTGTCCCAAAATCCATGCCAAAGTCTTCTCCTATCTCTATGAGCTCTGGCATAAGCTTGCCAAGGTAAGGTGATAAGGTTAAAAACATTGACATACTGTATAAAGCACTTGATGTTCTGAACTTTTCTAAAATCTAACTATGTTTGAATAGTGCCTTTTTCTTTCAACTACCTGTATCCCATTAAATGGATATAAGCATTTAAGAGAAGATACCTTTTATCTTGTACCTATCTGTGCTTAAAACTGTTACGTATGGCAGTTGTGTTTCATGGACTGAGGTTAAATGTGTGTTTACAGATCCGGGACAACCTTGGGATCAGTGTGGACAACCAGTCTTCTCCTCCCCAGCCTGCCTTTATTCCTCCTCTTCGGATGCTTGCCTCTTGGCTTTTCAGGGTATTAACAACACAGATAAACAGCAGGCAACATTTAAGAAATAACACATTAATGATGTACTTTGAGACATCTCCTGAGATGGAAACACTTAAGGAAATAAGGCTTACATTAACGGTGTGTTATACATATTTATTTTAGCAGGTATACAGTTTGCATAATAGTATATAATAATTCAGAGCATTGTAGTAGTTTAACTTGCTCTACGTTCATCAAATCTGGTAGGAATTTCACTGAGAGTACCCTCTAATGATGAGGAAGCAATATTATTACATTTCCAGCAGCAGCAACAAATAATAACCAAGAGTGAATGGTTGGTTTTGTCCCTGATAGATGCTGTGATTAAGCACACAATTAAATTTGCAGTATCCACTTGTTTTATTGTAGCACAACAATAAAACAATTATGCTGCATATTTAAGTCAAACTCAAAATGTGTAATTTGCCTGACAGCAACACATTGACTCCAGCAGTGACAAGATTTCACCACAGATGAAAATGTATCAGCTTCTCCTGCAGTGTGAACGATTGTAAACTCCTGATAATAATACTAACATCAACATCTCTCTCCCCTCTCCACAGGCCACCATGCTGCCAACAGAGTACAAGGCTGGCAAGTTGCAAGCCTTTAAGCTCATCTGTGAGATGATGACCAGACACCAGGATCTGCTCCCCAACAGTGACTTCTTGGTGCACCTCTACCACATCATGCACAAGGGCTTCACTAGCAATGACCAGGTAGGGCCAGCAGGTGGCACCACAGTGAAGTCGCTGGTTGATTTTTTTTTTTTTTTGTGTGTGTGTGTGCAGCACTAGATGGCATACCAGTCAAACTCATGTCAAGCTTGAGCACTGACCCTGTCTAAATACTAGAATACAATTGCTTCTGTTTTTCAATTTCCCATCTACTTTTTCCACTGTGATCCATCATTTTGTTATGACTTACTCATTCTTTATTTCTTATCTTTCTTAGTTTAATTCAGACAAACACTTGTCGTATCACCGAGTTTGTGTTCCTAGTAATATGTCAGAACCAATCAGATATATTTGGGATCTAATAGAGGACTGTTACTCGCAGGAGGTCACATAAGAACATTGCAATTAATCATTGTTGAAGGTCTGTATCGAAGACAGTCATCGATGATGAAGAATGCTACTGTGTTTTGGCCCTTTCCACTTCTTGTAGCCACACCCTTCAAATCTGGCCTTCCCCTATTTCTTCCAGACGAAGCTGAATGGAGATGAATGGAGTCTCCTAAAACAAAGCACGAGCAGGAACAAAAGTGCATGTGAATGTGGAGTGTTTTGGATGCAAGGGTGTGTGTGTATGTATATGCCCTCCTGGCTGGGTTTCTATTGCGCCGCAGTGTGACAAGCTTATTAGAATGTTTTCCATGTCGTTAAATAATGTTTTGAGCCCCTGCCGCGTATATGTGATTAATTAAGGATTGACGTCTGTCGCGCTCCGTTAGACTGACAAGTCGGCCAAGGGCCCAGAGTAGGCTGGCCTGCCTGCCTTGTGTGTATGCGAGTGTGTGAAGGAGCGGGCGGGGAGCCTGGGGAACGTAGTGTAGAGTAGAGCAATGAGGGGGGCACACTGAGGGACGAGGCAACATTCTCCAGCTTTTGTTGTAGGCTCTGGATAATGCATCAGGGGGCCAGAGCCAGGCTGGCCACTGAAGCATGCTCAAATTGGCCAGAGAAAAGAGTCCTCACGCCACACAATAGGGGACAGCCGCACGCCTGCTTAACATAAGAAAGTGGCTCTTACTCCCCCCTCCTCCTTCCTCTCTGCCTTCAGTCCACCCCCCATCTCACCTTAAAATAATATATATATATATATACTTTTCAAATCCACCATATATATATTTTGTATGGTCTGTTTTATTTACTTTTCTGAGATGACCTTACATGATTAAGTTAGCCATCAATTAATCAGTATAGACTGGTCTGGAACATCATCTACTATGTGAATGTGTATAAGCACATAACGCTAAACGCATGTTCTGTGTTTAATTTTTCTTTTTACATACAGCCTGTAGTGTACACATGCTTATTAAAATGCTATCATTATACCAGATGGCTTATTTTTGTCCATGTTAAAATCTGTCTACAGCCATGCTCTGTAGATAAATAGTGTAAATCATCTCACCATTAAAATCGGTTAAACTTAAAGGAAAATGACACTGTCTTTCAGAGGGATTCTCCCACCAGGTGACAGAGAAGTTAGGGCTATTGTCCTGATTCTTCAGTCTTCAGTCTTGCAGAGACATGGCTATAGCACAATGGCAATAATCCATCTAAAAGGTCTACTGTCAGGAGTGTAGTAGTTAACAGGATATTTTGTAAAGTATAGTAAAGTGCATGCAAGTGCAGCTTTTTTTTCACTTAATCAGTATTTAAAAGTGAAAGGAAACATGTTTTGGTCTTGTTATACACTGCACCAGTTAATATTGCAAGATTAGGTGATCAGATCAGATGCAAGTGTAGAAACAGTTTTCCTTTCCTGTGCTTTCAGAGGAACTTATCTTAGTCTCCTTATCACTGAAAAAAGAGCAGCCTTGTATAATGCCTGTACTGCCACACTGAAATGTGACAGTTGACCCCAAAGCCACAAACGTAGCTGCTGATTAAACCTCTTGTCTTATTGTCTCACTATAGCTTACTCTTAGTATATTCCTTCCCAGCAGCATGAGAAGGAAAAACCCTGCATATTAATAGTGATGATGGTTTTGAATTGCAATGGGAAATCTTTCCCCTACAAAACTGTCCAGGGTTAGTAAATGAGACAAACATTTTCCGATGATGTGCGGAGTGATGTAATGCTGGAGTGAACCCTGTCACCCCAGGGGCCAGCAGGTGGACAGCGTGTGCTTTCGTGGAGATGAGGCCAAATGAAAAGGCAGGAGGTGGGTCCATTCAGAGTTACGTTAATGCACCTTTTGTTGATGTGGGGGCCATTCCAGAGCCACATGCGGAGCTCAATTCCCATTTCTGTACACACACCTCAAATCAGGTTCCCTTCTCTTACACATACAATAGAAAACACTTTGCGCTCTACTTTTGTGGCTTCCTCTAAAATGCTTATTTCAGGCAATCAAGCAACAGTTTGTTGCATGTTAATTACCTGTGACTGCACTGCACATTATGCTTCAAAGGTCAATTACCAACAAAATGAGGGTAAAATGGGCCCTCAATCCTAAAGCTCTTTCCACCAATTTTCTGAATGCAGTACATTGTGTTGGTTTGACTTCCTACTTATTGCCTCTTATTCCATTCCCCTTTTGTTCACCTGCATTCACTGTTTACCAAAGCTTCAGGTGATTAATGTCACAGATAGATAGGTGGTTTGTGTGTGTGTGTGTGTGTGTGTGTGTGCGTGCGTGTGTGCGTGTGTGTGTGCGCGCGCGTGCGTGCGTGTGCGTGTGTGCGTGCGTGTGTGTGTATCTGAGGGGGGAAAAGATTGTGTGCTTGTATGTTTGCTAAAGTGCCCTTCGGTTCAGCTAGAAACAGGCTGATATTTGAACTGTCCGATTTACACAAGTTTATGGCCAAGAAGGCAGGTGTTTCCATCCTGGACCTTGCCTTTGTACACAAATATGCACTCGCTTATATCTGATAAAAGAGCGAACAATCTTCTTGCATTGCCGAAATGCTGAATTCTCATACCAATATTTTTCTTTCTCTCAAAATAAGTATTTATTCTGTCAGGGTGTGTAAATAAATCAACCTCTTTGCTCCTGTTTTTTTTTTTTCTTTTATAAATATGGTATATTAAACCTGTTGAAGGCTTTTTATGCTCTTGGCTAGCATTTCATTATACTGTACATACTTGAGCAGTTCGTGCAGAGCTCTCTGCAGTACAGCATATGTTAGTGTTGAAAGAGCACCCATCTGCCACTGAGCCGCCTGTACCTCAGCAAAACAATACCTTGTCCCTGGCTTTAATTACAGGTTTGCATGCGTGTATATATACATGTGACTCATGAAAGTTGAGGTCTTTTGTTCTTCCTCTTATCCTCTATGAACAATTCATCTGCTACCTCTCTCTCCACTGTGTTTCTTTCCCACTCTGTTTTTTTTTCTGTCCTTTAGTGACATGTGTTGTTGAGTGCCTTACTCTCCTCAACACACATAAAATGCTTAGCCTACCTGTTGGAGGAAAAAGCTTTCTCCCTGCCATGTCTCTCACATGGTGGCCCATTTACAAAATATTTCTGTTACTACTCCCCCACACTCATACCAAATGCAAAAATCCTGTCTACAGTGGCTTCAGAAGTATTCAGCCCTCCTCACTTTTGCACACTTGATTGTGTTGTAAATTTAATTTTAAACTGTCACTCTAACAGAGCTTCAGAAGTTTTCTGCAGAGCTGGAAGAACCTGCCGGAAGGACGGCCATCTCAGCAGTGTTCCATCAGTCAGGCTTGGTAGAGTGGCTAGATGGAAGTCACTTTAAGTAAAAGGCTTATCATGGCACACTTGGAGTTTTAAACAGCATTTAAAGGAATCTAAAAGCATCTAGCCTAATAAGACAGAAAATTAAGTCTTTGAGCAGGTACAGCTTGTGTCATCATTAAACTGAGGCATAGCTGTGGCATCATCATGCTATAGGAGTGCATCTCAGTGGTAGGAACATGGAGATTTGTCAGAGTGAAGAAAAGAATGAGGCAGTAAAGAGAGAGGCGTCTTTAAATACAACCTGCCTCAAAATGCACATGACCCAAGTCCTGCGTGATGGTTCATTTTTCAGTGACCTAAAGCCACATGGTTAAGACCAGGCTCGAGTGACTTCTGGTTTCTGACTGTCCTTGAGTAAGCCCTGACTTTTGAGAAGAAATCTTTGGAGGGACACAGTGATTAGAGTTCTGCCCAAATAGTCCAATTTTTGTCTCATCCAATCTGATGGAGTTTGAGAGGATCTGCCAAGAAAGAATGGGATAAACTACCTAAAAGCCAAGTGTGAGAAGCTTGTTGAAACGTTGCCAAGAAGACTCAAAGCTGTAATTGCTATCAAAGGGACTGCAATAAAGTAGTGAAGTAACTCTCTGTCTTTAGCAAATGTCGAATGTTCTAATAACATGTTGTCATTGTGATTATGGCTTCTTAATTGTAGACTGACTAGAAAAAATGATAACTTTCCATTTCAAATTAATTCAAAACATAGTAAAGGAAGATCTGAATACTTTCTGAAGCCACTGTACCTATAAACATACTAGAGAAACCCTAAGAAATTGAGTTTTGGTACTGCTGGTTGTTGATTCGGACATCTGTTTAATTCAGTTTTTGACATGTAATACCAGAAAAAATTATATTTGCCCTTAATTAGCATTTATAATATTTACGTGTGTCTACGTCCATGTTTGTCTTCAGGATGTTTTGAGCACCATCATTCGCTCGTGCTCACCTCGATTCTTCTTCCTCGGCCTGCCGGGCTTCACCATGCTTATTGGAGATTTTATTACAGCTGCTGCTCGCATTCTCAGCTCGGACTACTCTGAGGTACAAACACACAACATTCAGATTCATTATGTTAGTCAAAACTGATCCAAAAATGTCTTTTCAGTATTTATAGATATCTGAGTGTTTTTTAGGAAAGTTGCTAAAACTTCTTCAGAATTCATGTTTATAGACGCAGAGTACTTGTTGCTGTGGAGGAGAAACTTCAATAACATTCAAAATCATAGTTCTTCTTCTCATGCCTACTGTTCTCCAGTAACAGTACAGTCTCACTCATGACTAGCAGCTCTGTAAATAAAATTGCACTCTACTAATCATTTTGAATTGAAAAGTTCACATTCTTTCTTGAATTCTTGTAATAATAAATAAGTGAGCAATAAAATAACACAAATATTTGAAAGTGCAATTTTTAGTTTGACAGCAGTTCCAAAGTCTTACCACACTTCTTGTTCTTTAATGTAGGACTGAGCAACTACATCTGGAATGCTAACTGCATGTTTTTCTTTTATTTGTGAATTTGTGGAAAGTTGTGGTCTTCAAACATAGACGGCAACATCTCATGTGCCCAACACGTCAAAACAGGTGGTTAGTGCAAATCCTATGCAGAATCCTTTGGAACTGGAATCATCTTGGACATGAATGGGTCGTATCTTACTGTTTTGTGTGCCAGATTTAGTATCTGTTTTCAGGCCAACATCAGCTCATCAGGTGCAACAACATGTGCGATCTGCATTAGTGCTGCATCCGTCAAGCATTTAATCAGCCCGACGCCTACCATGTGTCAAGAGATTCTGTTGATGTTCAGCAGAGTCATGACAAAAAAAAGGACAAAATTAATTCTGTTGGATCCCTTCAATCCTTTTCCCCCTGATAGCGTGCTTCCTGTTTTCCTAAGAGTTGGTTGTTTTTCATGTAGCTTTAGGGAATTAACGATAGCATGTCTTTGTCTCATTACCACCAGGCTCCGAGGATGGAGGCTCAGACAGTCCTGGGCTCCCTTGTGTGTTTCCCCAACCTTTACCTCCAGATTCCTGTACTACAGCATGTGCCTGGCTCTGATGAAATAGTTGTAGGCAATGAGGATATCAAGGTAAATGATCAACAGGTGCCGTAATTTAACTGAAACATGGTTACATGAAAAAAACAAAAAAATGTTTAGTCATCTGTAGTCATTGTAAGAGTTGTACATACGATTTGAACATGTTTGACTATTTGCCATTATATTATTCCAAATTGTAAATAAAGAGTTAAGAGCATGTTGTGATCTGTTTTTATGTCTTTATCAATCAGGATTATCTAGTCAACAAACTTCTGGAAACTGCAACAAAGGAACACTGTGAAGGGGCCAGGTATTTTTTCTGCTTAGTTTATATTGTCTTCATTTATTTTATTAGTTTGGTGGTACTGTGTTTTTACATACATAATAAAATTTGAGTTAATGGATGGCATCTGTGCAGTACTTCTAAAGCCAAATCCAAAATTATTAATTTTGTCCTTTAGTTCAATAGTAGAATAGTTTTAAAATGCATTTTATATTTTTATATATACTGTTACATTTACATAAATTGGTATTCTGCTTTTGTCATTTAGGTGTATTGCTGTGTGCAGTCTGGGTCTATGGGTGTGTGAGGAGCTAATGCAAAAGAACATCCACCACCAAGTAAAAGATGCCATCAACATTTTGGGAGTAACACTAAAGGTAAGTGATCCCCTGAGGAAACTTTGTATGTTTACTCTGTCATTCCTAATAACACATACAATATGATTTACAAAATACATCTACACTTAAAAAACACACACACACACACACACGGGCCGTGTTAACCATTAGAAATGGCAAAAATACCAGAATAAATCACAGAGATTGGCTGGATTTCATCACAATCTTTTTTGTTTTACGCCCTGTAGGGTTTAGTTCTAACAAAAATGATAGTTGATTACATAAAAGGACTGCAGGACAATTTCAACATAGCGAGGAGAGAAAAAGTGTGAGAATAAAACATGTGCAGTGATGTGACTCATGGGTATATTTTGGAAGAGCCCTCTTTTCTCTCTGAGTGAAGAGATGCAGAGAACCAGTGGAGGCTGTTTTTTTTTTTTTTTCCATGGAAAAGGGTTTGGGGCGGTGGCGTAATTTCCAGGCTGCTCGCTCTCAGTAGATGTGGGCCAATTTAAGCAGCTACATCTCCCAGCTTCCTGTTCGAGCAAACCCCCCACGCCCCCCACCCCTGTCTCTAATGGAGCAGTAATCACTCCCCTGTACAACTTGACACACAAACTCAGCCAGCCCCAAAATAGCGGGTATATGCTGGGTGGGGGATCTAGGGGGAAGAGTGCCACCGAGAGTCTCTTTTCTAAAAGCAGGTGCTGAACTCTCAGGGCCCCTTTTTGTGTTTGGCCATTTCTGCACTCCCCACATTGTCTGCCCTTGTTACATGTTGAGAGGCATTCAGCTGGAAGAAATGGGAAATTCTATTTCTCCACAAAGAATTTCAAATCACTGAAGAAATCCACATTTGAAAGAAAATTGTCAACAGCTCAATTCTTTCCTCCAGTGAGTCTGGAGAAAATGGGCCATGGTTTGAAGTGGAAATGAAATTATGCAGATTATCTGAAGAGTAAGTGAAAAACTAAATTTGAGGGAAATTACTCTGAATTTTGCCACAGTCAGTGTGCATGGCTAAACTTTTCCAAATACAACTTTATCCACCAATGACCCTCTCTTTTAAGAATTTACTGTAGGTATTTACACATCCAGCATAAAATAAACTCAATAATAGTGTAAACAATCCTTCCAAATTAGTCTAAGTGTTGCAGTCAGGGAATTATGAAAGATGATCTAAATAACTAACTAACACAATCAATAAACTGTTTGCATGCTTACTGCACATGAATTCACATCCACCTTTAAATTTGTTCTTTTGTGATGTATGTTTGTGCTTTATTCTACAGTGATGTGGCTTAACATTGACATGAGTAGTAATTTTTTCATACATGCATATCTTAGTGTACATATCAGGTGTGTAAATATTACAGTGTAAGACATATTGGATCATTTGAATTTGTTTTTTTGTATCTTAACCGAGCTAGCTAGCATGAGTGGATTTCCAGTGAATTCCTCTCACAGTGTGCAGAAACTATTTTAAGGCAATTAAATAAAAACATCCTTCTGCTTCAGTTATGTAGATGTATAATAGAAAAGTCTTGACTTAATGCATTTCTTTCTATTTTGTTGCTTTATGTTACACAAGGAGCCAAGTCCTTAACATTGCCTTTTGTTTGTTTGTTTGTCCAGTTTGGAAACAAAGCGGTGGCTCAAGTAGCCTGTGACGTGTTTCAGCTGCTCATCTCTCACTGGGAACATCTCCAGAGATTGGAGCCCACTCTACCGAAGAAAATCATTGAGGTAAGATATGCACAACGTACATACACACAGATAAATTTCCAGTAGCCATTAGTGGCTTTGGAGAGTTACTATAAGTAACAGAAATTCCTGTTAAGTCACTTCAGCTTTTAAATGCCCATCCAAGCATTACTCATGCATATGTATACCCTACATCCCGTGGTATCACATCCATTTTAGCAGAAGGCTGATGAATAGGAGTGTGTGATCCAATTATCTTTCTCCTTGTTTTGTCCCAACACAGATCTTTGTGGCCACAATAGCCTTTTTGTTGCCAAGTGCAGAGCACTCAACAGTGGAAGCAGACAAAAAGGTACATGTTGGAAAGGAGGGGACGTAAAATGGCCTTGATCTATCATGCTGGAATGGTGCATTTGCAGAGGAATGTTTTGACTGATGTGATTTGTTCTCTATTCTTTCCCTCTTTACCTCTCTCTGTCTGTGCATTTATTCTCTGCAGCTCTCTTTTAATACCTGTTGTTTCTCTGAAACAAATCTTTTTTTTTTTTTGCTCCATTAATATTATATTGTATGTTTTTGTTCACCAAACTAAACTAAACTATATGAAGGCACTTATTCTTTTTCCTTAACTCCTCAGTTAATGGTGTCGCTGCTGCTTTGCCTGTTGGACTGGTGCATGGCTGTTCCCTTAAGCCTGCTGCTGGAACCTATCAACATGCCCGTGGAGGACCGCACATCCCACAAGGCCCCTTTGCTAGATTACATCTACAGGGTTTGTAGCCACACTGCCAGCTCAAGGTTTCAGCTACAAAACACCTAAAGGAACTCACTTTAGTGCTGACCACTTTCCAGTATCTTCTAAAACATAAATAGGTTTTGCCCGCAGACACAGCAACTTTCCCCCCACCCTACTACATGGGCTGGCCACTTAAATTAGGCTCACCTCCACCATGACCTTATGACTATGCCTCATTTAACATTATATTGGCACAAAAGCATATAAGCACCCGCATGCATGCGGTTAGCATTTATCATATGCAGGAACCCTTGCAATTTACTTTGCAGGAGCATAATTGCATATTTTTTAAAGGGGCAAAATATTCAGTGCTCTATCCATTTCCCTGTATTTGTCCCTCTAACCCTTCATTTTATGGCCTGACCCTGAGGATGAGGGCCAAACTTCAGGCGCAAATGAATGAGGTATTATTCATTCCCTCCTGTCTGGGCAGATGCGGTCAACGGCAGATCTTTGTAAGGATGTCACCCCTGATAAGAAATGGTCCAATTATTCAAACAGGACCCTTTGTCCACTTGATATGCTGAGGCTATAAACGCTTGTCCTGGAGATTTGAATGGAATATGTCTTAATATGAGAGCGACTGCAGCTGCTATGAAAGCAAAGATAATTAGGCATGATTGGTTGTCTATCAGCACACAAAAGCCATGTCCCCTCTGGGTTTCACTGGAAACAATATTTTAAGCAAGGCGTCACAAGGTGTGACAATATTAATGCAATATCAAGATCAACCTATACATTTCCACAGAAACACTGACTGCTAATTATTCACTGTAATAAGCAGACAGTAGCTTCTACAACAGTAAACACCTGCCTTTTATTTCAAAAGTGAGACTGAGTGTCTCTGTCTTACATTTAGAAAACATTTATAAGCTGTTCTTTACCTTAGTTATCAGATACTAGCACAGTATATTTACACAGCTAATGAAAAGTAGTCACGCTTGTCACCGTGAGATGAAGAGAAAAATTAGAAGAGTTGTTTGCGGTGACTGACAGCATGCTGATCAATGTGAAAAGCAACATTACACTAGACCTCGCCGGTTCAGTGGAGTTCTGCTCAAGCTTCTCCATCTGCTCTCTCAGCCTCAGCAGCCAGCTGCACCACCCCTCTGTGCAAGTGTGTATGTGTGAGGGAGAGAGAGCAAGCAAGAATAGGTACAGTTGTGCATGTGCGCACCTGTATGTCACTGTTTGCATTTCTGTTATTTGATTACATGTGTACATGGGCATACTCATATATCTATACCATATGTGCTTCTAACTACAGTATGCCTGTTTCACTGTGTGTTACCTTCCAGGAACTGTTGCTATGTGAAGTGCAGTCACTTAGTTGTCAAGCACAGCCGTGGGTTTTTCCCCCTCCCTTTCTGTTCCACCTCTCCACAGAGGAAGCTCTTTGGGGCTTTGGTGTAGCAGCTGTTTGGTTCAGGTCTTTTCAGCATCAAGCATCCAATCCCTCCCCCATGCACCCAGAGGTCTACTCTGTAGAATCATCCACATACAGTCTACATTGCCCCACACAATACTGTTTCAGATGGCAGGGCCAGCCTGCCTCTCTGAGCGTCTCTCAGCCAAGTGTAAGCATATGTGTGTACTGAATAGGATTAGCCTGTGCATGGCTTTACACAAGTTGCTTCACTCTGAATGAGAGGCACCCTCATTTACATACATTAGGCATATGTTTTACCCCCTCATATGCAGCACCTTACCTCTATTCATATGATACAGTATACAGGTGTGTTTGTGTGTGCGCCCATGTGTGTTTGGCTGAGCGTTTCGTGTTTGTGGTGGGAGCTGAGCACAAGAATAAAGTCTTAATTAAATCAAACAGTGTAAACCTGTCCAATGGCTGTAATCAACTGCCCCAGTGCGCCTTATCTAGGCCTGCTAACGGATGCTCTGCCATCTGTTATGTAGATCGATACACTCACGCATCACAGGAGAAATGGATTAGTGGCAATAAAGACCCCCTTTTTCCCCCCTCCCTCCCATCATTGCCTTATGATGTAAATGGACCATACATTCCCCTTTCATATGCTCCTGGATCATGTCAATCTAGAACAGACTTGCAGACTTGTCACTATATATCACCTTGCCAGACACCATCATATCTACTAAGATGGTGTGTTTGCACATCAGAGTGTCCAGCTTTAAAGTGCCTCTCATTGTACAATCAGTGGCCAGGCACACTTCATCTTTCATATTATGTTCTTTTTCTAAGGTGCTGCACTGCTGCGTGTCCGGCTCCAACCTGCACACCCAACAGAGCCACTACCTCCTCAGTCTGTCTGACTTGTCCAGTGACTATGACCTCATGTTGGGTCAGGTTAAGAACTTTGAGCCGCCCCCCTCCCAGTCGAATGCTACTGACTTCAGCAACCTGCTCACCGTAGCTGAAGGTAAGGATAAACACATAGGCGCTCACTCTATGCATCAACAGTGAGGGGGAGGAAGCCATCCTGATGCACCTACTGTGTGGATAGTATGTGCATGTATTTTTATGTTTGGATACATACATAGAGAAGAAAAGTGGTTGCTGTCAGCTGTCACATTACAGCTAATCGCCAGATTACCCTCTCTGACCATGATACACGTACTCCTTTGCTTCAGCTCCATACTGTACTTCATGAAGACCACAGAGGCATATGTTCTTTTACCCCAAAAATCTAAGATTACAGTGAAAAGCAAACTCTAAGTAGACTGTCCATTTGGAACCTCTCCATTAAATGTCAATATCTTATTAAAAGTATGAAAAGGAAATCAACCATCACAGGGAATGGAATGTTCGCATTAGTGCTCAGCCCTAGAGAGAAGACCCATTACGGGGTTTAGATAAAAATGTGATTTTTTTTTTTTCTTCTTTTTTTGTGACCTTGTGATTCCATTAGGCAATGTATTCGTCTCTCTCCAGCATGTCCTCAACTTCTAAAAAGTCCTCTAAGCACAAATACACAGTGCATATGTCTACTGAAACAATGTAAGAAATTTGAACAATAGCTTTTGCCTGGAAAATTTCACCACACCTCGGCTTTTTCAGCTACACCTCAACTTCCCTGAGTCTTATTAGAAATAACAAAACACTATCAAAAGGGCAAACCAAAGAGTGCCGGCCTAGTTATATTCATGCCCCCACCTCATATTGATCAAGTCACATCAAAGAGCCAGTGCATCTCTAATGCAGCTTGGCCTGCTTTCTAAAGAGCTTTCTCCACTTTGATGGGGGATGATGGTATTGATAGCACTGTCACAATGCAAGAGTGCATCTTCTTGTTTTTCCCACATCACTGTAGAATAAAGCACGGCATGCCTTTCACTTGGGAGTAAAAACCTGTGCATTTACATAAATGCAATTCACTAAGTAGAGTCCTATTCAGCAGCCTATAAAGACGGTGGTTCTCATTAGCACTCGACCAGTATCAACGCTTGTTCATTGTAAGACAACTCAATGGGCTTTTCAAAGTTGTCTCTCATGATTAGATTTAGATGCTACCTACTTAGAGGTGTGCTGGACAAGCCATTGTGAGAAACGAATAAAGTACCCCTATTAGTAATCATAAATGAGATTTGGCTTTGTGTAAAAAGAGCTAACAGAGATGGTAGCATGTCTACACACAAATGTGGGGCTTTTGAAATAATGGTTAGCAAGGTCGCTGTGGGGTATATTATTAAAGATTGTATGGGTTTTATTCCAAGCCCATCGGTAACTTTTACCATTGATCACATCTTTCACATGTATTTTCTTCCGATGTGGTCTTAGTATTTTTATCTTTCTCTCCTTATTTTTTCCACAAGAAAAACGACGACGCAACATGGAGCTGATACCGCTGACAGCACGGATGGTCATGACACACCTGGTGAACCACCTGGGCCATCATCCGCTGAGCGGTGGCCCTGCACTTCTCCACAGCTTAGTGAGCGAAAATCATGACAATCCATACGTGGAGTCATCTGAGCTGTCCTCCGAGGTTTTTAAAAGCCCAAACCTGCAGCTGTTCGTCTTTAATGATAGCACACTGCTGTCCTACCTGCAGATCCCTGCAGAGTCTCCCACAGTTGGACAACCACCTCACCCTTCTTCCCAAGTGAGAATCATTGTCAGGGACATCTCGGGCAAATACTCATGGGATGGCACAATCCTCTACTGCACCAGCCAGGAAGACTGTGCTAATGTGGGAGTTTCTAATGCCATGGATCGTCCGCTTTCTTCCAGTACTACAGTCAGTCACAGTAGAAACCAGCCATCCTCTCCAACAAAGGGACCATACAAAAAGCATAGATCAGTCTCAGACTCTCTCTCTGACTTTTGTGAGGAAGAGGAGGTAGACGTTCTGGATAAGCTGCTGGAGGACCTTGGCCACAGCAGCCCTGAATGCTTGCCCCAGCCACAACTAAAGCTTAACCAACCGGCGCCCTCACCCCATGGTATGACTCTAGAGCAAGAGAAAGCCATCATAGAGGCCATACTCCATCAGACACAGCAGGAGGAGGAGCAAGTGAGGAGATGGGACGCTGATGTTAGCTTTCGGGCTGCCTGCCAGAGGGAACCATCCCATCATGAACCAAAAGCTCCCTTCTACTTCTGCCGGCTGCTGCTGAATGACCTTGGCATGAACTCTTGGGATCGCAGGTATGCTACCAACTGAAGTTGTCTACAATCTGCTTTGCACTCTACTAGAGGAAGTATAAAGATATCTCTTGTTTTTCCTCTACTTTCCCTTTATTATTCAGTCAACAGAATACATATTAAAAATAGCAGTTAGAAAAAAAAAAAGAGTTAAGAATAACCTCTGCAGTGTATTTTTATACGTGAGTTACGTCCTTTATCCTCAAAGTCACTCAGCTGCTGGCTCGTTACTCAAAGAGAGAAAGAGCAAAGTTAAAAGCACGCTGGAGTCTGCAGTGTCTTAATCTCCTCTCCACAGGGTAAAAGTGCCCAGCTGTTTTCACTAAGGACTACCTTGCAGAGCCACATCTTTGCAGTGCTTCCCCGTAAATTAAAAGCTTAAACCTCTTAATGGTGATGGAGCAGCGTGCACACAGCTAGTAGGAGATTTGTGTTTGCACCTGTGCCTTTTTTGCCTTTGTTAATCTTGAGTGCAAAACACTGCTAGCATAGCAGTTTCCCGAATGACACTTTATATATAGAATTCAAAATTTCATCTCTGATCAAGTCTATCTTTGCTCAACAGGAAAAGTTTCCATTTGCTGAAGAAAAATTCGAAGCTCTTAAGGGAACTGAAGAACTTGGATTCCAGGCAGTGGTAATGTTTTTCTTGTCTTTTTTTTTTTGTTGTTGTTGAATCAGAAAATTAATTTTATGATGTATGTATGTTGAAATTGGATTGCTACAAACACACATAATTAAATATATTTTAGTATTTTCTGTTACTCATCTAACTGACACTGCAACCCTGTTATAAACCTGTCTATACACAAGTGAAATTAACACTGATTATCACTCATACAGTTGCTCAGTGTAGCATGATAGCGTGCCCTCTCTCCCCCCATGACTTACCAGGTTTCCTGCTGATCACAACGCTGGAAGCGTCCCACTACTTTCCTTGCTGTCCTCCTCTTACTTCTTCCCTTGGTCCAGTCAATAACTACTTCACACTTCGCAAATGACAAGAGCTTATTAAAGAATTGTTTAAAATCGCCTCAGGATTGGACCTCATTTTCCCATATGCCAGATTTGGTTGGGCAGTAACAACCTGTGCACAAGCATGCAAAGTGCCCTAAATCTACCTCAGCATGATGTACTACCATGGCAACAGTAAAATAGAGTAGGGGGTGAGGGGCTTTGCACCATTGTTTTTTAAATTATGTTAGAGCTAGAGAGACAGTGACACATTCTGCTGTCCTGGTTTTATTCAACATTTCATTTACACATGGACACAGAATTTACTTTGATAGGCAAGGTGTAGTTTTCTAAGGATGTTTGAGTATTTTCATCTGAAGTGGCTGGAGTAGTGAGAAGCTTTTTAAATTCTGTTTGGTTGTTCTTCTTCTTCCTAATACTGGCTACTTTATGTCTTGTTTTGCAGTCGAGAGACCCACAAGATTGCTGTGTTCTACATTGGAGAGGGCCAAGAAGACAAGTGCTCCATCTTGTCTAACAGTGCGGGGAGTCAGGCCTATGAAGAGTTTGTGTCTGGACTGGGATGGGAGGTGCACTCAACCACACATTTAGATGAAAACATCTGCTGTATTCACAGATTTAATGGCTAAATGTGTACAGAGAACACTCGGAGCACTAAACTGAATGTGTATCCTTCAGGTGGACTTGGCAACACATTGTGGCTTTATGGGGGGCCTCCAGAGGAATGGCAGCACAGGTCTAACAGCACCATACTATGCTACCTCCACTGTGGAAGCCATCTTCCACGTCTCCACACGTATGCCATCAGATTCTGATGACAGCCTCACCAAAAAGGTAAGAAGTCCGGTTTCTAATTGTGATTTGTTTATAGCCTGTTTTATTATAAATTGAATTACTGTGCCGTCTGTCCACAGCGTTTGAATTATCTTAACATGTACTGTATTTAATGCACAGCTTAATACCAGAATGTGTTAAGAAATAGGAGAAATTAAGGAGAAACTGCTTTTCTCATCTGATGCAGTGAAATGGCTACACAGTCCTTCATGCCCAAAGCAGTATGTTGTTGTAGCCTTCAGCTCTGTGTTAAGCTGTGATCAGGAGGTGTGACTCCAGAGTGCGGGCATTGATTAGTGACCCTGGCCAGGCAGGCCTGAGGAGTAGAGAGTCGCAGGCGCGTGAGTGAGAGGGCATGTGCCGCTGCGGTAATGACTATGATTCTGCTAGCCCCTGCCCCCCTCCCTGTGTGGTGTGACCAGGGCCTGGATTCAGCCATTAACTCTCTCTGCTAGGGCAGGCGCCGGCCGGATGCCGGCAGGATCCTTTTATCCAATTCCTGCTGCCGCCACAGGAGCGATCGATTGGGTTCTGCAGTGGGATTCTGAGTTGTACTGCACCAGTAGCAGTTAGCACAAAGAAATGAGCCGCAAGGCCCCTGCCCGTGCTGCCAATCTTCTCATACAGTACCCTGCTGAGAAGGGAAATTCATCAGGCTCTCCTCATATCCAACCTTCCTCCAGTCCTCCACAGAGCTCCCCCTCTTCGCTTCACAAATAACCCCCTACTCATTCCTAACCCATCCTGAACCTGTGCTCAGTGACCAAAGAAATTAGTAAGGACTGAGCAAAGATTCTGACTTTAGCTGGCCAGAGTGCGGCGCTGGAGGGGCGCCCCATTCCCAGAGTGAAGTGTGCTGTCGCTGTCACTTCCATTCATTTTACCAGGAACTTCTGTAATTGCTCATGCTCACCTTGCACAGATCTCTCCACACCAGCCACAGGCCCAGCACAAATTGGCAGGCTGTCTCCATGTGCAGATGCTTCAGAAAAAGATGAGGGGGGACAAAGCGAAGAGAAAGTGGTATGAAGAATTGGAATGAGAGACAGGTTTGTCTCTGTCCAAGCAAGACGTTTGCCTGTCAATTTAAAAATAACACTTTTAGTTCAACAGTCACCCACTTTACTGCCTGTGACCGTAGAGGCATACTGCGGGTGAGCGCTTGATGGGGAGATTGCCTGTTTGAAGACAGTGGAATGAAGGGGGGGTGCAGCTAAACCAAAGAGAAAGGAGGGAAAACCATGAATTCCTCAATCCAATTGTGGATTTTAGGGCAGTGCAGGCTGCAGCAGTAGCAGCTGGCTTCAGTAATGTGGTTATAGAAGCGACCTGCAGGGTTGGGGTCAGGCCATGTAGACTGTGTGTGTGTGTGTGTGTGTGTGTGTGTGTGTGTGTGTGTGTGTGTGTGTGTGTGTGTGTGTGAGAGAGAGAGTGTGTGTGTGTGAGAGAGAGTGTGTGAGAGAGAATTAGAGGGAGATGGACAAGTGCCTTAACTATCACCCTCACCCCGAGGCACTGCAGCTTAACTGGACTACTGCAGGTTGTTTTTATAAGGAACCTCTTGTGTTCTGTTGGCCTCTGGGCTGCTGTCACCATGTGTGGAGCCCATTGGCTGGGTGGGAGGTCAAAGAGGGCTAATTGGACAAGAGCCTTTGACTTGAATCACATTTCATTAAATAAGTCTCAAACATTTGTATGTGATTACCAAAGGAGTAAATAAATTGCTGCCGAAGATGATTGACTAGAGCATAAGCATCCTCATTAAAGTTGTGATTCAGCCCATCCAAATGCTAATATCTTAACCCAAATTAACATCCTAGTGTTGATTGTCTATCACAAATGCATATTCAACATTTTCTCTGAAATTGTCCCAGTGACTGACCTGGTTGGTACCTGCTGATCCCTGGACAGACAGGCTGAACTGGCAAGCATCAGTAATCAGCATGCCGTGAATTTGTTTAAGATTACCGTATTAGCATAATTAAGGGCTTATAATAGAATGTGCTAATTGCATTTTTGGTGGCAAGGGCATGTTTCTTAATGGCTCATTAGGCCCACAGTACATTGGCAGATGTTTTCTTCTCAGTAGAATCTCACTTTTCATTGTCCATGATACCTCAGAAAAGGGGACGGACAGCTTGATTCAACATCACTGGACTTACCAGCTAATAAATGATCTGCACTTGTCAGAGAGTATAATGTAGCTGTGTCTGTCTGTTTTACTTTGGAAAGGGAAAAACTGTTTACCCATTTCAAACTAGCATCGCTCAATTTCCTGTCATTTAAGTGTATGTTCTTGTCCTGCCCAGTTTCATTTGTGTTTGTGAATAGACTGCAAATGGGAAGCAATTTAATCTCTGATGGAGAGAGTTAATTGGATTTGAATTATTTGTTTTTAAAATGCTCAATTTTGTGCATTTTGTGTTTGCAATTTGAATTTGTAATGAAAAACTGCTATATAAAGAGCCCAGACCCCTATTTAAACTGTTGTTTTCAAACAAAGTTTGGGATTTAGCAGTAAGCAGTCACCTTATTCTAACACCTGTTACATTTTTTTTTTTTTTATCCTTAGCATACATCGTTTTTACTTTTATAGCTTATAATGGAAAAAAATCATTAAATTAATTGTTGCTTTATGCAGTGATTAAAGGTAATTATTGCTGCTAAATGCTATTTATTTATGGAACCTTTGCTGAACTGTCAGCAGAAAATAAAATTTTATTATCATTAATTCTGTCCGTTCATTCCTGCCTTCTGGAGCTGATGTGGGACTAAGATGCCAAACTGGATAAACCCAGTGACATGTCCTAATCTGACTAAATTTGTATTCCTGTCATCATCACCATAGGGATGAAAATGACCTACACTCACCAGGCACTTGATTAGACTGATTTTGTTTGCTTGGCAGCTGCGTCACCTGGGAAATGATGAGGTGCACATAGTGTGGTCCGAGCACACCAGGGACTACCGACGTGGTATCATCCCAACAGACTTTGGAGACGTGCTGATTATCATTTACCCGATGAAGAACCACATGTATTACATCCAGATCATGAAGAAACCACAGGTAAACAGCTGCAGTCAGTGACCATTATGAACAATGCACAAACAACACATTTGAAGTTCGTTTTTTTTTTTTTTTTGCATGTCCTAGATGTTAATTAGGGTTTTTTGTTTTTTAAATTAAGATGATAACATGTCTTATTTTTCTGGCACCATAAGCAAGTAAACAATCCAGGCTATTTTCGGTCACCTATTTTCAGTCTCTGCTCATGAGTTACAGCAGTCTCATGTGCTTGTTTCCTGTTAAGAGTTTCAGGGAGTTTTATAGGTTTTTTTCTCCTGTTGTGGTTTCTATCTGAAGGCTCCTACTCCAACAGTACATTATTACCCACACTGTGGGTATGTGCTTTCAGAGATGGTTCTAGCCTTTCTTGGCTGGCTTTCATCTTGGACACTCCATAGTACTGCACTCGATGTGTGGTCTTTCAGAGGACAGTGAAATTTCTTCGTTTGAGATGGCAGGCTTCAGATGTTCAGCTACAGCCACAATACTTTCCATTATTCCTACATGACATTATTCAGATAAAAAATATATTCCGTATTACAAGCTTTTTTAGATTTCATTAATTGTCTTTGAAGTTATTTTACAGAGATGACTGAGAGTTCTCAGTTATTATATAATTATGTAATAGAAAGGTCCAAGCTTAGCTTGATTAAGAAGGTCCAAGTTTAACCCCAAAGGACCAATGATCCCTGTTTCTTCATTAAAGTGTTCTCTCTTCATTCATTTATTAGTGTGTTATATTTCTGCAATGTTTACTAACAGTTTAACTATTATAGTGTAATTTAGTATTAGTGACTTATTTTAATTTAATATTATTTTTCTTTTAAAAGATTTAAGCTCTTTTCCAAATATAAGCCGGTCTGGCTGTCTTTATTACACTTAAACTTACTCAGTCTATTACAACAATGTCAAAGACTCTTTGGAGAGTTTCCGTTAATACAACTAGCCCACACTTGGTTGAAGAGCATCTGCAAACTGTTCTACTCCTCCCATCCCCACTGCAGGCCAGCACCTTTTTCCAGAATTGTACGATTTTAACTTCTTCCACCTCCAAGAAACTATAAAGGAACCTTTACATGCTAGTTTAGTTTTTAGCCTGTGATTAAGTTAATTGGTTCTTAACATTTCTGTTTAGAATCCATTTATTGTTAAATTTGTGTGTTTATTATATTCGCTGAACTGCCCATTTGAAGACAGCAGGACCTTTTGGAGAGACTTTGACATTCACGTCAGCTTCCAGGTCAACGACCATTTAGCTTCAGTGATTAAGGGCCCCCTTCCAATATGCATGAACAGACGCGTGTAGCCACACACCCTCACACGCTGCGGTTAAAATGCATATTGGCCCTTTGTATTTGTTTGGTAGCTCCATATGAGGGTATTGTTCAAGTATTGATTGTCATTTGAATTAAATTTACCTAATATTGATTCTCATTAGATATGTGTGGTTGTCATGCAAAGATAAAATCCAGTTTCACATTGAACCTTTTCCTTAAACATATGGCGAAACTGTTAAAAAGAAGAAGAAAATATTTTTAATTAAGCATCAAGCTAATTTTTAAGCATGTGCCTATAAATGGCAGGACACTGGCCAAATTACACTTGATTAAACTACATTTTTAATATTCTTTATTCTTCTTTTCTCTCTCTTAACTTCCTCAGGTTCCTTTCTTTGGGCCTCTGTTTAATGGCGCCATCATTACTGGGACACTGCTGCCAAGCTTGGTGCGGGCCACCTGTATCAATGCCAGCAGAGCTGTCAAGTCCCGGCTGACACTCTACCAGAGCTTGTATCCTTTACTACTCGTGCCTTCTGCTTCATTTACCGTTCACTATCCCATACAGGGAAAGCTCATCAGAGGAATGCAACATTTTAATAGAAGATCACCCGTTGATTACCCATACAGCTGAGACCATTAAAGTTATTAGGCAATGTTTTATGACAGTTTTGTTACATGTATAATACCACTGAGCTTAAATTTCCAGCACCACCAGCAGCCCATTTGGGTAAATTCATTGAGACATGTGGCGTGCTTGTCATGTCAGCCAACGTACACAGCTGAGTGCTGACACTGATCTTTATGGGCTGGTTGATTTACATACAGCTATTAGGCTGGGGCTGTTTCACAGCCTGGAGCAGCATGGGATTTTGTCATCATCTATCACTACCGTTTTATGGAGCACAAAATAAGAGCGTCTCATCAACAAAACACATACAAGTGCACACAGGCACACAGATACACACGTACTCGCCATCATCCCTCCACCCATTCATCCAACAGTGTGCCGTTAAGAGCCTGACTCCAGCTGTAGTTGTCAGTTGGTTTAAAGGGAGTGTAATCACCAATGGAAAGGAATTAGCATGTGAATGCTAGCAGCACAGAGTTAGGGGGCGAGATGGGGGCAGAGTCGGGATGGCCCCTGCAGGGGGAAATATGATCTCCCCCAGTGCCCACGCTTCTCCTCGGACAGCATATACTGCACCGCCTCATCAAAACTCAACGCTCCCCCTATGGCAGTTGCTATAGAAACTTCCCCCTAGGGATGTTTCATTTTGGATGGAAGAGATCTATTGTTTTAAGACATTGATATTTTTTGAAAAACTTGTTTTTGAGTTATTATCAAGACTTTGTGTCACAGTCAGTTGCAGCACAGGCCTCTGTGCTTTAATCTGCAGCACACCATCTTTCTTCATTCTAGTAGTAGTTGTGTATCAGTATGTGTCTGCCTGTATGCATTTCACAATGCATCACTTCCTCTGGCCCACCCCTATATCGGGTCTTGTCTGTGTGTCCCCCGGGGCATCCTGAGTGACAGATGTCTGTTACTTGACGCCAAGTGAATTAGCCCAGTGTGACTGTCATGGCCAGAGGGGGGCCAGCCACAGGCCTGACTGCCTCTGTGAGCCTCAGGGGTTTGGGGGGGGTGGGTAGGCAGTACCAGGCCTGTGCTGAGCCACAAAAGCCTTACCTGGCATTCCTTAGCAGAGGAGCAGACGGCACACAAAGGTATGATCTATGAGAGGAGATAAGCGCTGCCTTTGGAGTTCTGGCACTGATAGGAAGCCAGGCCTCATGCACTCCAAGAGAGGAGATGAATGAATGTGCCAGTCATAGCACACTGCCAGCACGAGTATCTGCATGTCTGTCTGCTGCGTGTCTGCCTAGCTAGAGGGGCTTGTGAGGGCAGAGGAAGTGTATAAACTAATGACTCATCATAGTAAAGGGGTTTGCTGTATGCCGTGTGAAAGGGATATTGTTACATTCTAAGAGAACTGATATCATAAAATCTAGACTAACGCAAAGTCCAGCACAGGCCCGGACAATGTCCAAAACAGTTTTGAGCGGCAGGTGCAGTCACTCTTTTGTACGCTTTCATCATCGGATTTACTGTTGTATTATAGCCTTTTGCACTTCCATTCTCCAGTCATCATTCTTCCATCTTCTCAGGATATGCAGCCCTTTATCTTTCACAGGTTGGAACAGTGACCCAGCCTCTTTTTTGGGGATGTGTGTTTTTTGTGCAAGATGAAAATCCTCATCCTTAGTTTACCCCTTCACAATGCCTTAACAATCCACAGTGTGCTCTCTGCCTGTGAGGCCACTCTCCAAGGTAATTAGTTGAATATTTCTTCAAAGAGAAGCTATGTGACCCCTGTGTGTCCAGATAAAAGGCCAGTATGGCACTGCAGCCCCCTCTCTCGCTCCGTCACAAGCCTCAAGAGGACTCCAGCAGTCTGCTGTCACGCTCACAGGATCTCTCAGGCTAATAGGATTTGATATTGAAAAATGACCACCAGCAACAAAATACAAACACAGATAGTCTTCGGGAGTGTTTTCTGATAGATACACCTCCTTGATATCTTTCTGTGTCTCTCCCCATCGCATCCTGTGTGTCTTCCTCTGTTCTCTCTTTCCTCTCAGATTTGTGTGGGTTTGTGAAATCTGTGGCCAGATCTCAGTGTCAATTAGAATTTGTGTCAAGGCCTCATAGACATCATACCACAAGCCTCTCACAGCCAACTCATAATGTATCATCTATTATTTATATGTTTGATGGGAAATGCAGCAGGTCTGGCTTTCTGTGTTCTGAATGCATTGTCTACAACTAGTCCCACCACACAGCTGCATATTGAATACATATGACCACAGTCAAAAACAACTTAAGTATTTTTAAGACCATTGTTGTTTTTTATTGATTAATTGGAAGTGAAGGAGCCTAAGTGGATGTAATTTTGTGCCTCTGCCTTTGTGTTAATGGAACTTATCACAGCATGCACAACGTGTATAACATTGGAAAGAGACAATGAGTTTGTTTGTGTCACTTGATAGCCTTGCTGTCTGCTGCCATTTACTTCGTACTGTCACTGTAGAATAATGTCTTCATCCAGAAGCTGGAATTCATTTCTCCCTTCAACTAGCACTTGAGCTTTACATGCCATCCATCACTCTTTGTGATAGGGGTATTGTTAAGGGTAAAAACAGTCTGTGTGCGTGTGTCGGGGAGACAAAGTTTCTGATAGGTGAGACAGTGAAGAACTGACCTTGATTCAGAGACATAGCCTCCCTACTGGACAGAATCAATAGCTTTTGCACACTGCCCTTAGTCCCCATCCTCTGCTCTGACACACACGTAAACACAAGCACACACACTCACAGATCCATCTCCAGGCAGCGATCAATAACCATAATTTGTTTCTGCCCATCGCCAGTCATGCGAGCCAGGCTTTTAGGTGATGTGTCTGTGTGTCTGTGTGTGTGTCTGTGTGCAGTAGCAGAAAGAAGAGAGGGAGGCTTGATCCTTTCAGTAGAACCCAAAAACCTGCTGAAGTCTGTCATGTCCCCCCCGACACCATCATAATTATTACAGTCACTGCATAGACAATGACACATTCTCACACCCCTCCTGAGCGAGTTGTTGTCCCACTCTCACTGTGTCTTTGTCCGACAGCAGCAAGTTCTTTTGTATACAGTAAGATTCCTCACCTAGAGGAGATGAAAGTGCGCCTGTATGCATGATAGGGTGTCATGAATAGGATCAGCCATGCTAGTGTTGTCTCACATGAATTATTTAGCATCGTTGATAGGTCTAATTTGCCAGCTGTTGTGCCATAACTGTCGGCAGTCTCATGGATAATACTCAGCAGTCTATATCACTGGAACACAGTGCTTGACTGGGCACAGTGAGACGCCAAGCCAGTCATTATGTGCTGGATTCATGCAATGGTCTGAGCTGATATGAGAGTAACTAGCCAACTTCCTGTTTATGGAAAACAGGGCTGGCAAACTAAAAACTCTCATGAAAATGTTCACAGTAATTTGCAGTATAATATTTCTAATAGGAGGCGTAAGATATGACCTATATGATCTTATACAACGTATAATATTAGCTGTCAAGTGGTGTATCTGTATTACTGACCACAATGCATTTGTAATGGTCATGTACGGGGCCTCTGCAGGAACAGTCAACTTTCTCTCTGCTCTTGCATGGGCAGGTAGCTGGGGGTTGCATTAAATGTCAGTTCTGAGGGAAATGTCCCTGCTTGGAGTTGGCCATGGTGGTTTGGGCAGAGGCTGGCATTGGCTTTGATAGAGCGGTTGAGAGTTTACGCAGTATTTGGGGGGACTACAGTAAGAGGAGGGGTCTCTCCCCCACTGAATGTTTTAACCTAATCCCATTATCAGTGTAGCGCACTGCCTCCCATTTCTTCCCCCTCCTTATCCCTACCCACTCCCACCCCTCGCTCCAGCTGACCAGCTGTTCCTGCCGGGACTCACGACAATGTCCGATGTGTTCAGATCACTGAGTACCCCCCTCTCCAACCATACACACACACACACACACACAAATATAGAGACTGTAGTCCATGCACAACCAAAGCAATTGCCTAACCCATTGCTACATCCTAGGAAGGGTTAGAGGGAGGAGGGTGTCAGTTAGGGGAGAAGGGGGTTGCTTTGGGGGTGTAGAGGGGGCAAGCACAGGCCTGTCAAACCAGGAACCCTGACTCAGGAGGCAGCCCAGCTCGGATGGCATATGGCGTCTAGCTTCATACAACATGCAAAAGTATTCTCTATCTTCGCCTCCTCTCATCCACCCCCACCTCTCCCTGGTCTCCCTCCCCTGCTGCTAATACAGAATGACTCATAGCATTACTCTTTTTTTTTTTTCCCCTTCACCCCCTCCCCATCAGTTCCTCCTCCTCTTGCCACTCAGCCTGTAACAAAAGGCGTCCACTGTATGGCACCCACACCCTGAAAGCCCTGGGGGCCCAGCCCAGCCCAACGCAGCCTGCACTCTGAGGTCTGAGCTTCATGGGGGCTGCCCCTTTTAAACACAGGTAGAGCAGGCGTGGAACCAGACGGCCAACAGCAGGGACCCGGGGCCCCGCCTGGGGTAGCATACACACACTGCTGGTGTCGAACCGTGCCTGTTGGTGTAATTGTATGTATACAGGAGCTGCTTTCATTTTGTAGTGCTTCTGGTGTTGCAAAACTACTATGCTTTGTTTTTGTATGGATGCGTTTGTGCTTTTGTGTGTTATTGGAGATTTTTTTTTTTCCAGTGTAATTTGAATGGAGCAGGGTAATCACATTTTCCCCCACATTATTTTCCTACATGTGATTTTTATTATTAATAAACAACTATATAATGTGATAGAGCTGGCAGTTGCCAAATAACCCCATAACTTTATACACAAAACACACAAAATAATAAGAAACTATGGAGTTGGAGAGCATAGCTTAGTGTAACCCAAAGAATGTCTTGCTCTGTGTATTTTTAAACTTGAACCCCCACCCTCATTCCCCTCCCCTTCTTTCTCCGTCTGTTATGCATTCATGTCTGACATCTGTCTGTTTGTGAGCGGTAAATTGAAAGCCAACAGCACTGCCCGTTTTGTGTGGGATCGCTTTCTCTGTCCCAACTCTGGCTAAGTGTATCAAGTAGAATTACATAAATAAGATCATCACAAATATGTGAATGATTTAGTGTATTTTTCACTCTAGCTTGGTCCATACCAATATTAGGACATATCAGTATTTTTTCATATATGATAAGTATGCAGATTCTTAAAAAATAATTAATAAAATCAAAATAAACTTGCAGCGCATATACGAATAAAGTTGAAATGATTATGAAGGCCAGGTTGAAAAATATAAATAGAAAAACTTTGTTTTGTTATTACATCAACCATCATTGTTAGCCATTGTCTGGCAACTTTCTCTCCTGAGAAGAATGCATTTGAAAATAGACATCTAATATTCAAATTGGGGGTTTAGAGACCAAAATCAGTTCTCACCTTCATCTAGTTGATTCTCTTTGATTTGAATAATGATACAATAATGAAATTCACTACTTTGTCAACACAATGTTGCTGTATTGCTGTAGAGCCACTCAAGACAAAGGTCTTGTTTCTCCTAATTTAAACCTTTGGTAGAGTAAATTCCCACAGACTGAACAGGTGCAGAGGATGGCATGGTTCACGTGAAGCCTAGATAATGAGTAATAATCCCAAATTGATACTAACAAGATATGGAATGACTGTGTTGGCTCAAGTGTTAGCACATTAAGATAGTCTAAAAATACTTTCCTCATAAAAAAATCAACAAAAAAAATGAAATTGCCTGTCATGGCTAATTTGCTAATACTGAAGGTCATTGGTCTCTGTCCATCAAACAGAATACCATGACCCCAGTGTCACTATTGGCCCAGCAGTGACTGCACTGCCATTGAGAAAACATGTTCATCGTGATTGATGTGTGGTGGTGCTGTTTCTAGCTCGAGTGTAAAAACCTGTCTGTCTGCTAAGAGTGATTAGCATCCAGCTAGCCATTCCATCTGTTCTCCCTAGCCCTGTTTAATTAATGAACTTTCTTTTTCTGCCCCGTAGCCAGCCAATGCAACTCTAAAGCGAAAGCTGTTAGCCCTCTCAGGTTATCCAAATGGATGCGTGTTCTTGTCCAACCCCCTCCTCGATGGGTGCATTCTCATTGATTAGTTATGTTTTGTTTTCCCCTTTTTTTTGTCTCAGGGTTCTTGAAGGGAGGGTTAATGAGCTTTCCTGGCAAGCTGCAGCACTTGGAATCTGGGGATAAATGGGAATAATTTTGTTGTTTTTTTTTGTTTTTGTTTTGTTTTTTGTGATGGACTTGGCAGTGATGTGAAGCCTCGTGCCACCTTGTGCGTTTGTGCGTACCAGTGTGTACGTAAATGATAATGTGTGTTTGTTTGGATGTGTATGAATGGGTTTGAGGCGGGTTATATTGCATTTCATCCCTGCTGGTCCATTATTCCTCTTTAGAAACAGGGAGTCTGGAACACTTGGTTCTGTCACTATTCATCTTCCAGGCATCTCAGCAAAACTCTTGTCCTTTCCTCCTTTTACCACCAAGTATTCTCTCCATTCCTTTATGTCCCCTCTCCTTTCCGTGTCTCTTGTTACAGAGCACTGGACAGCCCTTTGTCCAGCTAAAGCTGCCCTCTTTTGTTTGTGCGGCCTTTTTTATCCGTGTGCTAATCGCCGTGGTCGTGTGCCTGAGTTAGACCCCATATTTCACGCTCAGCTCTCCTTTGTTTGACACACCGCCCCTGATAAGAATCCCAATTCTAGGACCTCTCTGATATTGAAATCCAACAGCGGCGCAGAAAGAGCCTTCAATCATCCATTATCTGTGCTCCAGTGATTACCATTCAATCTCCCAGGGTCCAGGCTCCTCATCACCAGCCCCAGAGCTGAGGCCATCCCCTCAAAGAACCTGCATCCTTTAACGCCTGTGTCACATTCAAGCATATCCATAGATATTTCTGACTGTCTTGAGACAGCCCTGCATTGAATGCTGCTGGGAAATGTCAGTGAAATGTCACTGTCATTCTTTGCTGGAATCTCTTGGTCTCTGATTGTGGCCCTGGGTTTTGGGGGACTCTTGTGAGGACACGTTGTGACATTATTGGGTTTCTTTGTCCCTAAATGGCCATTACATTTTCAATTCTCTTTTTTGATTGTAAACTAGGTTTGCTCTTTTTTTTTTTTTTTTTAATTAAGCTTGTGTTGCTTTTAATGTTGCAGACTTAATTGGCTGTTTTAAGAAGGAATTAGTTGATTATTTATAAGTTGCACATTAATGCCTCTTTAAATGGTTCAAAGGCAGGGTCTGCTCCTCCACTGGCCTGTGGCCATTGTTCTCTTTTAGAGGGTGTCCTTGTGCCTTGCAGCATTTGCATTTATGCACTAAATGGAATTTTCTGCATTAACAGACAAGGCAAGACAAACAAAGCCATAACAAAAACAAAACATTTAAGTATGCATCGGTGTGCATTGTATGCCTCTTCTTACAGAAAGCAGCCTTTTGATGTGATAATACTGATAGTCCGTGTTTCATTGTCAAGTGGTGGTTGTGGCTGAAGAGAAGCACTGAGAAATATAGTCCTAATCTTCCTGTGTCTCTCCATTCCAACAAGCTATAATAATATTGAGTTTGATGTCAAACACAGAGAAAGCATTGTTGGTTGTACAGGCAGGCACAACACATTCTAGAGAGGTCATCAAAACTTATGTATCTTGGTCATACAGTGTAATGTCAGAACAAGGGTTCATACAACTTCTGTGTTTTCTTTCATTTCCCATGTTCATTCCTGTTGTTGTGATTCAGCTGTAAGAAAGCTTCGTGCTGCAGACATCCACTTACCCAACAGTCTGTGTGGATACACAGCAGCTCTCAGCACCTTTGTTTAATGTAGTGTACACATCTTCATTTGTTATGTATAGCCTCTAATTACTATTAATGAGACTCTAGCTGATTTGGGTACAAATCTATAGCCTTTGTTATTCTGATGAGTGTTATTTACCCTCAGATCTCCAAGCCAGTGGGCTTTGGAATGGGGCTGTATTGTGTCGGCAGATATAGCTGGGGCCGCTCTAGCTACACCCACTTGTTTTTGTATTTGCCGACTTTGACAAAATCCCGTTTCCCTCCCCCCACATCATCACCCGTCTGTGTGGATGTATAGCACTTCCCGCTCCTCCATCTGTTTTTGTTCACCCATGAAAAGGTCCATTATAATCTGCAGGATGCACAGTTGACGTGCCGCAAGCTGCGCTTGAGCCAATCAAAGCAATGCACCGAACTCTGGCCACGAATCCAAGTGGGCCAAACCCTAACCCCCACCCCCCAAGTTAATTTTGATTATCTGGCCTCTCTGTCTGAGATCTTCAGTTGAACAAGTTTTTATAACAACATTGTCTCCATCATTCCGTCTCCCTATAAAGGCCTCCCGTCTGAATGGAGCTCTATGCATGCCCACTGGATGATGGCAGGCTCCTGATTAACCCTGGAGTGACTAGCTAATGTCATTGAAGGAGAGCCACCTGGCTGTGAGACTGTACAGTCAGCTGCCACTGAAGGGCCAGAATAGGAGATGACCAGGTGTTGGGCTCCAGCCCCCCTAATTGTTGCCATGTAATAGCCTGCTTGACTGCACAATATGCCCAGGGGTGAGGATTAGGAAAAAGCTGTTGCCAACACAGAAGTCCATTTTCTTTTTTGCCCAAGTTAAATCACATTAAATCCAGACATACACCACTTGCTTGCTTTCAGAATGTGAAGAAGACAGAATAAACCTTCTAAATCTATTTCTCTGTAATTGATAAAGTGGGCAAAAGGCTGAATAGGGTGTACATTGATGTATATTTGTTTGCTGGAAAAGCGCTATTACAGACTTATTTTGGATGAGAAGGAAAAAACTTGACAATCACAATGGCCTTGCAACAAAATAAAATTCATTCATCATAATCTTGGCACTTCCACAAAAATGTATTCAGTCATCATGATCACCATTTTGATAAAATGACTTGAAGAAATTGGTCTGACCGCCCAAAGTCAGTATATGTATCTTTTTTTTTAGTTCATATCTCTTTGTAGTCACAGTCGCATTGATTAAAATATGCCCAAAATGAAAACATGAGGGCAAATGAAATCACTCTTGTCCCCCAGTAACTAAACCTCTCTGCTCCGCATTTACCACGGTTGTGATCATACTGAATGTAACCTAGCATTAATCATTATCATTCCCACTAAATGCCTGGCATTTTGCATAAGGCCAGGCAGCCTAATTGGCTCGATGGACCTTTCATAGCGGGGGAAATTGAAGGAACAAGAGATTTCATGTGCAGCGTATCTTGGCGGGAAAGCAGACAAAGATGCTTGGCGTTAACGCATCACAGTTATTCTATTGCTCATGCCACAAGCATCATTAAAATTGCAGAAGCCTCTGTTCATTTTAATATTTAATCCCTGCTTGTCTGAACAGTGTTGTCGTAGGGTTAAAATTAGAGCCCTGTGGCACACTTCACTTGCAATTTAAGTGTCAGAGTGGTTCAACAGACTAGTGGTCTAGATGCGTGAAGTAGATTATAGAGCATCCGGGTACATTGATTGCTGCTATGCTTTGAGAGTTGTACAGGTGGGCACAGCGTGAGTTTGAGCCTGTAACCTTATAATAATTATTACACCATAAATGTAATCATGAAAGTTGGAAGAAAGAAGAGCTGAAATGCCTCATATAATCAGATGGATTTCAATCAAAGTCTAGGTGCAGCATGGCCTTCCTGGTTTCATGTTTGACTTTTCATTAAAAGTTCAAATTGAGATCAGATAGATGCTGCTGTCCCCAAGCTCAATTCTGAAAAATTCAGATAGCAGGAGCTGAAGGAAGAATGTGAGGCATATTCACCTCAGATAACTCATAAGATGCCCACCTTTGTCCCAACTAATAATGTTTCCAGAAGGCTGAGGCATTCATGTCACTCTGGCCATCATCGCTGACAAAGGGGACCTTCAGAGAGAACTCTCACCCAGCCAGTCACAGAACTGTATCTGTTAATCTTCATCCCTATCTGCCTTTTGTAGCTCATCTTATTATGACTTTCTGTTAATGCACGGTGGAGGCCTGTGTGACTGTCTGACTATAATGGGCCTGTGTTTGATTAATCATGTCGATCCATTGTGTTTCACATCTAAGGCTGCTGTGTTAGGACTCATCAATGGAGACCAGGATCCTTTGAAAAAGAGATTGGTTACAGACTCAGCTCATCTGAATACACAAGCTCAAAAGGCTTTGATGACAGTCAGGTTGTGATGATGAACAAACTGTACTACAGTGAATTATGATGTCACCAGGTATCTTGTAAATATCCTGAGTCTCTAGTGACTGAGGATGACTTGTTGCTTCATCATTTATTTTCTGCGAGTCCCCGACAATCAGTGGGTTTAACATACTTTAAGGGTCAACATTGACTTTGGTATAGGTGCTGGTCTTATAATTTGTAGTGGAGCAGAAATCGATTTTTAGTGTCCCTCAGAGGAACTGTGGGCTGCCAGAGACTTTAGAAAATGGGTGACTACTTCCTCCAGGCATATCATAAATAACCTGGTCATGCCAGCAAGCAGACATCAGATTTTGTCTGCAGCTGCAGCAAACCTGTGTGAAGTCACTGACAGGTAGTGATGATGTAACAGGTTAGGAGTGATGTCACAACCATAACTTCCCTTCCTGCTGTCTGAATGCCAGATGGACGGCAGAGAGGTGTGGAGGTTGGAGCTTAGAAAGCTCTTGGTGTGGGAAACTCACCCCTCAGGAGGTGTCATTAACCTGGGCTTATAGTTTGACCCGACTCCATTGGGGCTTTTGAGCTCTGGACCAGTTCCTAATTAGGCTACTTGTTAAAACTCTCTGGAACCAGCGAGTCCTCCAGAGCATCTGATGTTGTGTACGTCTACGCTCACCTAGAAAATGAGACGCACAAACACCTCCACTCATCATAATGCATCTGTGACACATTCAGACATTTTCTGTCCCGCTGCTGTGTCGACAGCAAAAAGCTGTTTAATGAGACACCAAGGTTTCAGTAGCTGCCATATAAAATGGGAGTGGGACACAGACACACACACACTATACAACCACCTTACCGGCTAGTTTCTGTCATTCACGCTCTCACTTCATCCATCTCAATCTGTTGATCCTTCCCACTCTGCCATTATTCCTGAAGCCAGTTTTATTGCCTCCTTCACTCTCTCTGTCCCTATCTCTTCTTACCCCTTTTTTTTTCTCTCCACCTAAATGTCCCTGTTTCTCCCCCCTCATTTTCCCATAATCACCTCACACCTCTGAGGGCCTCTGCTGAGACGAGCTTCACACCTTGGTCCTCGCTGTGACAACAGGTACCACTGGCACTCACCGCTCGGCCTCTCTCCAATCAACACCTGTTCTGCTTTATCCCTCTGCCTTCCCATCCTCTTTTCCATCTTACCTGCTCCCTCCTTCCCATCTTCACCTTGTTCTCCATAGCTCTATCCCCTGATCGTTGATATGTTTCTGACTTTTTTTGCCTCTTATCTCCTTTTCCATAATGAGAAACAGTTCATCCATATGCAGACTAATCCATTTATCCATACCAATGCTTTCTGGAAACGGCACTGTAATTCCCTGTTGATTTAAACATGTTACACCCGTCTGCTTTATTACCTCCTATAGTACCCAGTGTAATGCTTAAAACAACACTCTGTATACAGTTGAAAGGTGTGTGGAGCCTGGCTTTGCCATTAGTAATTGTCTATTTTTGACGCGTTTTTCCTCTTAGTTAACTACCTGAGCCAGAGACTTAACCCTTCATCCCCCCATCCCTACCCCCATGTAATCATATTGATGAGCATTATCTGTGTAATATCTGGCAACACTGCAGTACATGTGGTATGATAGGAAGAAGAGGAACAAAGAAGAAAAAAATAAAATAATGACCACATCTGTTTGTTTCATTTTGGGTTTTTCTACCCTGCTTGCAGTGGCACCCCGACACAACCAAGCACTCCCCATCCCTTCCTCTTAACAGGCCAATTGTGCAACTGCTCAGAGTCAATGGTGCTGTGAGCTACTCCTGAGCCACTCCTGGGCTCCTCTTCTCACCAAGGTCAAGCTGATTGGTCCAGGTTAATGGGCACATGTGGGGCTAATAGAGGAGGGGGTCAAGCACCTAGAGGCACCCTCCATCTCATCTCTAAACTGTCCCTCTCCACTACAAAAGCCCCTTTTACCACCAGCGCTTCTACAAACAGGATTAACCTTTGCTGCTGCCATGGACGCATGAAGAGTGTAGGAGTCGTTTCTCTCTGTGAGGTTAATAACAGGAGAATTTACATCATGACATACATCAAGACTGGGAATATGTTACACGAAGCATCTTTGTATTAGCTGAATGAAATCCTGTATTAGACTTCAGACAGCATTCCTCCACAGTTTCTCATGATGGTAGTCTTTACAGTTTCTAAAGGGCTAAGGCATAATTATCTAACCGTTCTACAGTTCTGTTACCTACTATCTTAAAGTAACAACTTTGGATAAAAATTGCCAAATTTGTCACAGCCCAGTTTCACTTGTTTGTCTCTTTCTGCTGTAAAAAACTTCATAACTAGGAAGCAAGATTTCAGCCTTAGGTGGCACACTGTTTGAATTCCAATCTGATAAGGTGCCTCTTTGCAAAAGTGAGGGGCAGATAGGGCAGTCATCCTAGCTGCACCCGATATCTGACTTCTGTGACTTAGAAGTGGATAGAAATGGAGCTTAAGTAGTGAAATGTCAGTATGGGGCATCTAAGACCCCTTCAAATGCCCCCTTGCCTAATCTGGGCTTTTATCCTCCGCTCTGCCTTATCAACTGACTAACTGTGTATATGCGCATTTGTGTCGTGTTTGTCTCCTTCATTTTGTTCCTCTGTGGAGTGACTGCAGATGGAAAGTTTAAACCATTAACAAACCCCTGTCTCTTTAAATGGTTTGGTGGAAATAAAGCACAAAACAGGATTCATGTCTGGGATTTTGGCAGGGATACTGAAGGACATTTCGCCTTAAGCCATTTGAGTGTTGAACAGCTTCCCCTCCTCTCAGTGTTGACAGTCATTCCTGCAGCATAATGCTGCAACCAGTGCAATTTACTGTTTGAACAGTATTCCTGAGGTGCTGAGCTTTATCTTGTTTTACCAGATACAGGACTGGTGTTCACTTGGCTTTCAGATCAAATAATTGTTTTTCGTGCCATCCTCTCAGAATCCCTGAAATGACCCCTGGCAAACTCCAGTGGTCTTGAGGTTCTTGGTCATCTCCTGACTTGTTCAGTAATATTAATCATACCTTTTCCTGTACACAGTTATATCCTATATAGTATGTCTACTTTCTGAAGCCATGCCGTAAATGTCTCTGCTTTGTGCTGAAAGGCTGTTTGTGTTTAAAAGATGTTGAGTGTATGTCAGAGGCCAGTGATGGTGTGAGGCCTTTTGTCAGCATAGGGTCTACGAAACACAAAGACTGAGAGTGAATGGCCAGGATGCCGCTCTCCTGAGAGACACCAGTTCAGAGGTCAATACCGACTCCTTTAGGGAGTCTTGTGTATTTGTGTGTGTGTATGTGTTGAGTCTACTTAATACTCACACTGCTGTGTGTGAGCATGTGTATGTGTCTGCATGTGCTGGGTGGGGTTACACATGGCACAAAATAGATCCCAGTGGACAGTCATTTTTTAGGACCAGTCCCTGTGGACGAAGAGAGAGAGAAAGCAAGGGAGATGGGGATGAGGGTTGGTGGCGGATGGCCCATGGGGTCCAACAGGGATGGGGCAGCCTGCTAATGAAGAGCCATCTGAGGCCTCCATTCACCTTGAACATGGGCCACTGCAGCTGCCCTGACCTTGGCTTTGATCCACAAAGATGCTTGACCCCCACCATTCCCCCAGAGCTACCCCCTTGCCATCTGGAGAGCACCCATGCATATGTATACATATGCACACACACCCACAGATACATATGCATGTACGTGTATATTAACCCATACATACACATGCACATGTGCCCTCACAGGTATAGTGTTAGACTCTGTCCTTGTTGGTGTTTATTCAGCAGTGTGTACCTTTTTTCGTATGTTAGCAACATTTTTGTACTATCCCGTGTGTTTGGGATACAAAACTATAGCTGCCACATGCAAGCCATTAGTCACAGAAAGAGAGGCTAAGTAGAGGGACAATCTGTTAGCCACTACAATATTTACATATTATCACAAATGTGTAAATGCTACAGTTAATAGATTAGATTTGTGCTTTTCTCTTTACTCCCTCACCATCTTCATAACTTTTTAACCTCAGCCTCCATACCTGCAGTTATCAGTCTCCTAACTGGAGTTGTTTTACATTAACTCAGACCTGGGAGATTTTTTTTCTCATTACTATCCAATGGTTGCCACGCTCCATAGACATTACATTGGCTTCCCTCTCTTCTCCCTAATAGGAATGCAACCACTTGGAACGTAGGGGTTCTTTGGAAATTCCCAAAGTGCAACACACACTCCTTCCACCCACTGGCTTGTCTTGCTAGTCTGCCCGGTTCAGCTGTAAATGACAGTTATGTCACGGGTGACTTGGGTTGCAGTCCATCTGTGGAAATGTAGATCTGTCCACACTTTCCTTTTTATATCTCATCCCTAGGTTATAAGGTGTTTTTAGTGCGCGAAATATGTGATCCAGTTCATCAGAAAGGCTTTTATAACACTGAACATTCTCATAAAGTGTAACATTTTGTATTTTGTGATGCACCTTTTCAGACATTTTTGAGCATGAAGCTTCACTAGGCATCCATCAGAAGTACCTGTGGCTTGTTTTTTTCCCCAAAAGTAGGTCAGTGTCAACGGATTTGTGTCCATGACACAAACCTGGTGTTTGCGTCACTGTTCTGGACGTGTCCCTTGATTAAGTTACTGCATGGAGGCAGCAGCATCTGGGGATATGCAGGGGAACAAGCTGTGCCCATGGCTTAGTAATTAAGGACAAGCAGAAAGGGAGCATGAGAGAGAGAAGGCAAGATTACCCCTCACTGTACATCAGGTCTGATTTCTGTGCAGCAATTTTTTTTACCCACAGATAGCATCGTACATTTACTTAAGTGAGCTGATTATGGCTCTCGCTTGCAGTCATCTCCAAAATACCTTTTATTAGTTGACCCCCACCTCCACCCCACCTCGTGTCCTTCTCTTCCACTGCCTGCCATATATTTCCCCTCATCTCTTGATAATTCTACACTATCTACCTTCATTTTATTCTTTGAAGTTTTTTTTCTCACCCACTATAATCCATTTGTCTAACTTGAATAGAGGGCAACGGAAGGAAGTAGTGGAGGAGAGGCGTGTGTCAGAGTCAGAGAGAGCGCCTGCTCCAGCTGGAGTCAATATTTGCTTTAGGAATCTCAATAACAGGCCTCCAGTCATCTGCATCTCTGATAATGGACAGCCATATGGCTCTGTTGACCCACGCTGTGCCGAGGTTCTCTCTCTCTCTCCCCCATCCATCCTTGTCTTTTCTTTATCGGTTCCTTTCTAACTTCTCTCATTTCTTTTTATCAAGTCTTTCCTTTTCCTATATTTTGTCTTTCATTTGCCAACTATCTGGAGATATTTCCCTCCTTTTCTGTCATCCAGAAAAAACCCTGGATATGACCCACTGCACAAAGCTGTGACCCAGGTTTCCATGGCAGCAGAGCCTGGGATCCCCACTCTTTGTCCAGCACAGTTTCCAGCAAGTGACAGAAAACAGTGACATTGCATGTCCAGCTATGACTGGAAGACACACATAGAGCAGATAAAGTGCTTTTCTTTTCTTTTCTTTTAAATTAAGATGTTGGCCCTTTGTGTTTGTTTGTTTGTTTTCTCTACTTCATTCCTTATATTTTTTTCCATTGCTTCTTTCCTTCTTGAGGGTAAAAGTAAGAGGTTTGTTTTTTATTTATTGGTATTCTGTCCTGACAATACATACTGTATGTGTCTCTCGTTTTGCAGCAAAATGCCAGAAAAATCACTAAGCAGAGTTGACTGCCCAGGCTTATTTAAAATAAGATAAGTCAAGTATTTATTTGAGGAACATGTTTCTTTTAAACTAGTTTTGTTTTTTTCCCACCTTTTAGCCTTCATTAAAAAAAATAAGGCTATTCATTGCCTCCTCAGCAAATAATTTTAATTTGTTCATACATGGATGGAACTGAAAAAACCCAAACTCTTTTTTTTTTCTTTTAACTTGTCCTTTGTCTTGTTCTGCCCTCTGTCCACCTCTGTCTGTCCCTCTGGGCAGCTTGGCTATTGTACTCACTGGTGTTTCCCGGCTCAGGTGCTCGTCATCCCTGCTTTGCCACGTTTCTCTTCAAAACCATTGGTCATGGCTTCCTTGGCCCCTGCTGTGGTGGCATGTGCCCACAGCAGGCACCCTGCCCAGTAACTGTCTTGTCCTATCTGTCTAACCCAGACCAGATCCTCTCGACCCAGTCCAGTCTATCTCAGCTCAGCCTGGTTCAGCCTTGGCGTCAGCAACAGCCCAGTGCCACTCCACTCTGGCAGCCACAATGAGATGAGGTGGAGGGGATGGAAATGGGTGTCAGTGTTCATGGATGAGAGCTGTGTGTCTTTGAGCATGAGAGAGCTTGTGTTTGTTAAGCAATTTGTAAGGTATCATCAATCAAGGAAACATGGCCACAACACACAGCCGTGAGAATAATCAGACTCATTGTCAAACATGCACACACATTGTTAAATCTCTGTGATTATTATCATTATGCCATCAGATAGACCTTTTTACTCCAATAGTTCCCTACACCATATTTTATCCTGCACTAGTCTCCATTCCACAACAGACATTGCACAATATATCTTTGGTAATGATATGATAATGGCCATCAGAATGTTTTCCACCCTCACCCAGCAGCCATTTTGCAGGCTTACTTATTTATTTATTTGAGCTTTCCTGTTTCAAACCCAGCCATCCATCCTGCATGCTGGCTGCCCAGGCTCCAGTCACTGCTTGTCACTCTGAATTTCAAATGGCTCCAATTTTCCCCCTGATGGCACGGAGAAGTGGCAGGCAGCACATCGGGGAGGGTGGTCCTAGACATGCTGCCTGCAGCAGGGGTTCTATTAGAGAGAAGAGAGGGATGGGAAAGGGGGAGAGGAGAGGTTTGGAGCATCATGCCAACAGTGATGTATTCTTTCTTTTTTTTTTTTTATGATTATTTTGGAGACTGCTTTCTCATTTGGGGCTATGTGGCATGGCTGATTGTTCCATCTTTGCTTCTGGCTGGGTTGCTGATGGTGGAGCCGCCCTGCCCAGTAAATCTGCATCTCACTCTCACAGTACAGTGCAGAAATGGAAAAACCTGACCTGATATGGATGTTTTTATTATTAAATCTGTTTATACTGTACTTGAGATTATGTTTGTATTTGGAAACATTGTACTTTAAGAACATGCAAAGATAACATCCTTTTTGCCTTAACAAAAGCTAACCAGCTATGAGGAGCGGGCGCTCTACTTGGAGGCCATTGTTCAGAACCACAGAGAGGTCATGACCTTCGAAGACTTTGCCTCTCAGGTCTTCTCCCCCTCTCCTGGCTACCCAATGAGTGGGACAGGTGAGAAATGAACCACACTGCACCTCACTTCTCCTGTATGTTCTTTCCACTCCATTTCATTCTGTCTCTCCATCTCACTACCGCTTCATCACTTTTCCCTTCTCTTCCCCCCCTTATGACTTTTTCTCCTCCTTTTTCTGCACTTCTTCTTTTGCCTTCCTTTTTTCCCCCATATCAATTTTTCCTCCTCCACAGCACACCTGTCCATGCCACCACCCCCCTTCATTCTCTCCACTGTTCTTTCGCGCCTACGCTCACTGATGAATATCAAACGGCCATCCCCAGCTCTTCACGCTATGCAACTGACTTCAAACACTCTGCTTCTCCACTTCCTCAAGCCCCTCTCGTGCTACTTTGTCCATCTCTTGTTTCAAACTGCATCTTTCCATGCAATTACTTTCCTATAAATATAGGCGGTCTTGTTAAATGGCCGTTGCAGAGTGTGTGTGTGTGTGTGTGTGTGTGTGTGTGTGTGTGTGTGTGTGTGTGTGTGTGTGTGTGTGTGTGTGTGAGAGTGAGAGTGTGAGTGCGTGCCTGTGTGTGTCTTCATGAGCTCATTCACCAACACTTAAGAGATCCAACTGACAAACAGCAGCTCGCGGATGTCAGCACAGCACTCTTATCAGCCCATGATGAATAGAATGGAAAATGTGTCTTATCTTGTTCTTCCTACTTTTACCAGCTTCGATCGATCTGCAACAGCACTGAAATCAATACCGGATTGCACTTTTCCACTCTATTGGATCTCAACACACGTTCTGTTTTGACAAGAAAAGCACTCCACAATACCACACCATAGATATCTTGTCATTTTCAAATCTGTCAGTGCTTATATGTTTTTATAGACATTTCGAAATTTATGGAATATTCTCACTGTGTAGGTTGGCATGTGAAAATTACCTGTCGGATTTTTCGAGGCTGTGCTTGGCCGTGTTTGTGAACAACTTCAGATTGTCATACAGCAGGTGTGATATTCAGCCAGGCAAGAGGTGGTTATCCACATTACCATACTGTTTTGCCATTTCTCTGCAGAGGTGTAAAATCTCCCCACAGTGTCCCCTAGTCACCTCCTGTCACCATCAGCACCAAACCAGCTTAAAGAGAAAGACTGAGCAAAAAAGAAAATAGAGAGGCATATAGAGGATGAAATCTTTCAAAGCTTAGTGTTCCATGTCTAAAGACAGGCTCCTTTGTGTCCGGGCAGGCAGAGGTTATCCAGGCTTCTGAATAATGTTTCACAGCATGGTACATACACTGTAGCTAATGTGAGAGGCCGTAACATAATGAAGTCTGAGAGGCTGTTGTGTCACCCTTACTGCTGCGGAAACTCGTTCTGAATGGCAATTTGTATTTCTCCGGAATCTACACACGTAAATAGATTAATACATTAATATGACATTGTGTGTATGGGCGCCTCTGTTCATTCATAATTTATCTAAGACTCGCCTGACCCATAGGCTACTGTAAGGTGCTCTTTTTTTTTTTTAGGTTAGCTATAACAGCGTGTGACATGTTTGCCCAGCCATTTAGTAATAATCTAATGCTCGTGATGCAGTTGAAACAGTTATTGTTTTCTTCCTTGTGTCCACACTGACACTATGAAGAGAGCTCCTAATGCAACTTCAGTGTATGTGACAAGAACCACTGTGTGAAAATACTTTCATAAGGTTCAGCTAAAAACAATATAAAGCTTCAGTAAAGTTATTCAAATTAAGAAAGCATGACATGTTTAATGCTTTAGGCCTCGTATTTAATGCACCTTAATAAACTTTTTTCACTGTTATCTCTGTCATGCCTGATCCTCTGTATCCCATCAAGCTTTAATGTGGTAGTGCTGGCTGGCTAACACTGCACATCATTCTCACCTTTATGAAATGTGCTACTGCCCCTCCATGCTTTGTGTGTGTGTGTGTGTGTGTGTGTGTGTGTGTGTGTGTGTGTGTGTGTGTGTGTGTGTGTGTGTGTGTGTGTGTGTGTGTGTGTGTGTGTGTGTGTGTGTGTGTGGTCAAGGCGTCTGTTCGTGCATCCTGTTCTGGCTCCCATTGCTGCCACTAACATGTCATTCATGCTCCATGACAGCGTGCAGGCGTTGGCCGGGGATGGTTTGGGACATGGAGTACCCCTGGGCCAAACTGGACTGTAAGACTCTGCCTGCTTCCTTCACACTAGGCATGACGCCCAGCAACCACCTACATCCATTTATTCATTTATTTAGGTCACTGTGAACCCAACCATCATCAAAAAGATAACAAAAAAAAACTGGGGGGTTGCGCTTGATTTAGCCCTTTTGTTAAAGCAAAGAAGGTCTTAAAGCTACAGATTCAGTATGCTAATGGCTAAATGAAGCGCGCCTACAGTGTTTCATCGGTTTGCTGTGGGGCATTTAACCTCAGCAATCGCCTGTCAGTCATCCATCTCTACATTGTTACCTTGTTAGTATCCTCCACAGCCTCATCATCTGTGGTCCCGAATGCAACCTTGCTCTCATCATGTAGTCTCAGTCCAACATTATGGCTTCCTGCATGAGCAAGTCCTTCTGTCATTTCAACCCAAGATCCTTCATCCTCATTGCTCTGCCTGTGGTGTGTTACACTGTCTACAGCTTTGCTCAATTCGTAGTGATTCTGGTGTTGTGTTAATTGTTTTATAAAATACTCAACTGCACATGACAACTCCTCTGTAGTGGATAAAACAATTTAAACGCTCCCGTGAACCGTGTCCTTTGCTCTCCCACCTTAACCCCCTCTACTTGTAACATCGGTGGTAAATGTTTCTCAGCCTGTTGTTGCCATGTGAACTGCCCACCATTTGTGCTTTGGTTTTCAAAACTGTAAAAATTACTTTTGAAATCTGTGAGTTGGACAGATTCATCAGGTGCCATCAGAAATTACAGCCTTCAATGTATTTCCAGAGTGTTTGACGTTTCAACCTTCCAGTAACAACTGACCACGATGACCAACACGCTGCCTGAATCTCCCAACACTCCAACCCCTCAGACATTTCAGCAGCACCGTGTTGTGTTCTGTTGCAGTGTGGTGTGGTGGGTGTCGTTGTGTCTCTCACTTGATGCTCTACTCTGTTTCTCCCTTTTAGATTAAAAGTATCTTAAAGGTCCAAATACAGTTTATGGCGAAGGTAAGCCCCGAGTCAGACTGGAAGCTTGTTTCTGTCCAGCGGCCTACCTACCACTCACTCATCCTGGCTGTTTTCCTCACCCACTCCTTTTTTTTATTTGGTACTAACCCAGCTTGTTTGACTGAGTGCTCTGACAAAGGCAAGGGGACAGAGAAACCAGCCTGTTTATTTGGGGGGTGCCCTACTGTTTAGGCCAGACTGGTAATTGAGAGTGATGCACGGTGGGGACAATTAGCACCTGACTAAGTATCAGCATGAACAATGCGGCTATACTTCTGGCCCTCGCTTCTGCATGTGGTGCGCCTTTATCTCTTCCCCCAGCAAACACTTCTCTCTCTCTCTCTCTGCCCCCCATATCGCTCCACCCCCCTCATTTCCTCCTGTTGGAGTGTGCCTGTTTGCCTGGGGCAGACTCTAAGACTAACACCTGCCGCACTGGAAGACGTCTTTGTCATCCAAAGCCTTGTTTGAACTGCTGCCGAGGGGACCAATGGGATAGCAGGGCCATTTAAAGACTCTCTTTGTTTTCTTTCTCTCTCTGTCTCTCCCGTCTTCTTTCCATCTGAAATTAACCTCACTGTAAGGCGGTTTGGGGCTGAGCAAGGAGCGGAAATGCTGGGATATAATGACGATAATGATGACACATTGGCCTCTTCTGGATCTGGGATTTTTTTTTTTCTCTATCTTACTATGAAAATGTATTCTTACATAAGGCCATACAGTGAAGACCATCATTTAGAAGCTGATGCAGCCACAGTCATTAAATGTCACAGTGGGAGTGATGACTGTTTAGTGCAGCATGTTTTAATGACTGCTAAACGAAAAGGGATGTCTGTTGAGTGGGTGGTGAACTGTACCACACAATTGTCTGTGTATATTAGCTTTAATAAGTGGTTGCCGTCCTCCTGTCTATCATAGGACTTTACAGCAGAGGTACTTGGTTTGGTTTTTAAAACAAAGTGTTTACTGCAGGAATGAGTAGAGGAACACGGGAATGCAGGATTTGTTCTCTCAATAAGGCCAGCCCACATCTTTAGCCTTTTTTTCATATTCATATGTAGATTTGTGAATGCATGTTCAGACCCCCCACCCCCCACCCCCCTCACCTCCCCTCTAGCCCTGCACAATACACACATCCAGTGTTTCATCCACAGCCCAGCCCTCATCTCCCAGTGAGCCACGACCCTGCATACTGCCGGTGTCCACTGTGCTGCTGAGTGTCTGTTACTCCAGCCATCTGCCATTCCTTTTAGCCGCTGCAACTTGAGATGCCTCCGAAAAATGGCAGGAAATAAAAGGATAGGAAAGAAAATAGGCAACCAGATGCCATTTCGGCAAAGCAGAAAAGTTGTTTAAACTCGAGGTGGGGTGGAGGGGCTGCAGTTTGGGTTTAGTCGGGGGGCACACCAAGGAAGTCGGCGCGGTGTTCACAATACTTGATTGTCCTGACCAGCATTTCATGCCCACCTCTTATTGCCATTTGCCATCCTGTGATGATGGATGTGAACAATGTTTAACAATGGGAAGCATCCACAATGTTCACAACGGCATAATGTGTCATTTTATTTTCATTCAAAGCATTCTGTTGTCACACTGTGCCCTTAATACATTTTTTTTAGCTTCAAAGGTTACTTATCATCTTTTCCATAATACAAACATCTGGAAACACTTAGGCCGGCTGCTTCGCTTTTAACAATCTTTGCGTTTCTACAGCATGTGGAAAGGCACGGGATCTCTGAAATATTTTATTCGCTCTCTCTAATCTTTATTCTAATGGCTTAAGGGACCAAACAAACTCAAATCCTAACACTTTTTTTTTTTTTTTTTTTACAGTTCTAGTTTTTTGAATGTTGGTGAAAATCCTATGAACTGGGTAATCTTGGTTGGGGAGCATGACGCAGCATGCTGGGATATACAAAAGCAACACAAACCCGAATGAACCCCTTCCTTGTCTGACCAGTTCTGTCTTTCTATATCATTGTCTTTTCTTTTTTTTTTTTTCCTCTCTGTCCACAAACTATCCCCCCATCTCTCTCCCAGGCTCCTTCACCGGCAGCGTGAGCACCGAAACCAGTGCTCCGGCAGGAACCACTGACTCTGTCGACCAGGTCTCTCCCAACCTCCCCCGTGCCACAAAGAACAGAGTTTCTGGGAAACTCCGTCGATCAGCCAGCGCTATAAGCAAGTCGTCAAACTGAGCTCTTCAACCCACCCACCCCTCACCCCACTGCAGCCTTTAATATTTTCTCAAAGAACCTCACGCACCCAGCCGTGACTGCAAAAGATATTTTTGTTGTTGTTTGTTATTGTTTTTGTTTGTTTTTGGCGTGTGTTTTACTTTGTGTCATATAAACTGGAGCGTATTGCAATTTTTAATTTAAGTGGCAGTCCATGATTTCGTTGATACATTTCCATTTGTTGTGTTTGACTGCATAAATCGAAAATGGATGCGTGACTAAGCTATTTATGTTCATCCTGGTGGTTTCAAATCAAGAAGCAGCAACATAGGAAGAGTTAACTGAGAAGTCTTAAAGCAGCCTGTGTTCTTATTCTCATTTTCCAATACAGTCTCAATGCACTAGAGAGACATAAACATTCTTACTATAGTAAGGGAATGGGAGACCATGTCAACACTTAATGTAACAAAGCACTGAATGACACAGCTGTAAAAGGCACCACGCTAAAACTGCACAAGAGATTGGAATCCATTTATAAAGACGACTGCCTTTTTACCTCCTGTTGCACCTGCCACATCCTTTCTGTGTCAAAGACACTGCTTCAGTCAGTGACTGAGGTTTTTGTCCTGCTCGTTAGTACCGGTGTGGACCATCCTCCCACAGTGGAAAGGAGAAAACACAGATGTACGGGGAATACCTCCCCAGAATGATTTGTACTCACTTCACTACTGCAGACTTCCCGGGGCACGGAGTCCCTGTAGCACAGGCAGTCAGAGGCTTTTTAATTGTTTTGATCCTAGAGTGGACAATCATGATCTCTTTCTAACTTGAGCTGATGTGAAATTTGTTTTGTGTTTTTTTTTTTTTTTTTAATCACTCTAATTCTCCTTTTTAAATGAATTCCGATGGATTGTGTCATGATTTGATTTATGCAACTCCTCTGGAATGAGAAAAGACTGCGTTTGTAATTGTTTTCTGATGTTGTTAACATAGGCTCATGTCCGGTAATTGAATAAGTTCCTCCTGTCTCTTTCCTCTGCTATCAGTTTCCCTGTCCTGTGAAGATAAGACATCAACATTCCAACGTTCCCAACCAACGTTTTTGCACTCGCTGTTATTGATTAACTAGAATGTTTCTCTTTGTTTTTCGATGTAAATTGCTTTAAGTTTTATTTGCGGATGTGTGTTTGCTAGCTGTGCATAGAGAGCACTATTTGATCAATGATTTCGCTGTTGTGCTGTTTCATGTATCTGCGTGCTGTTTAGAGGAAGAATATCGCCAGAGCCTCAGGTGAATATTAACTTCATGCGCTGGTCTGTGTCTGTGTGAGTGTGTATTAGAGAGAGAGAGTGTGTGCGTGCATGTGTGAGTTTCTGCGGGAGCTTCTCACAGTGCCTGTGTAATGTCTGTCTTCTTAGATGCTGTCTCATGCCACCTTCATCCCCAGTAATCAGATTTTAATGTTTTTAATGACAAACCATGGCCACCGTGTCTCACATCCCCTCGTTAGTCGTCTAAAACAAAGTATTTTCATCCCCCTGCGTCTCTAAAGGTCAGACTGTTGTACTTCCCATGACAATAAACGCCCAGAACAGATGGATTTGGATTTGCGGGGTTCTCGTTTTTAATCTTTTATTAAAGGTGGTGCCCTGCTCCGTCTTTATCTACGAATGGAATCGAGTGGCTCGGCCTCCTACTGTTTCCCATGATCATCTCCCTGTGTGCCCCCCCTGGGGCCACAGGAGGGGGGTGGTGTTGGTGAGAAGGTGGGGGTAGAGGGGTTGGGTTTAGGTGGCATGCCAGAGCTGGACTCTTAACAGCCCTCCTAGCAACAGCCAAGCTGGTGCTCTCACTCCTCCAACCTGCCCTGCTCAGGTTGTCATGGTAGCCAGGTGTTCCCTACACACACATACACTGTACACTCACACCCTCCGAGGGCTCCACCCAAGCTGCAACACTATCCCCATCTGTTGCACTACTATGCCTTACTTTCCCCACGCTCCCCTGTCATTTTCCTTCCTTCTCTCACATTTTGCCTTTGTTTGTTTCCAAACGTGAGAATGAAATCCATACTTGTGCTTTTTTTTTTCTTTTTTCCTTCATTATTATTATTATTATTATTATTATTATTATTATTATTATTATTATTATTATTATTATTATTATTATTTGAAGAATGTATAGATATATACAGTAGGCCTGGATCACATCTATAGGTTTTAATCCCTCCCTCCCCTCCCCAAAGCCATTTGAAGGTACCACCCAGGATGCTGATCTAAAGATTGTAGGTATAGATGATGTCTGTTGCTCTTCTTTTGGTGGTTTAGTCACTGGAGATGTTAGTTTGGACCAAGATAAGGATTATGTGTCTTATATACGTGAAGAAAATTAGCTAGTGTTAGTCCTAGAAATTTTTTTTTCTTCTCATTTTAGAAATCCTTGTACATTGTGTCAAATTTGAGGACTTCACTGTCCTCTGAATATAAATCTATTAATGCCTGTAATACTGTAAAATCTTTGTATAAGAGAAAGAGGGGGAAAAAAGCTTGAAGATTTCATCATTTCCTGTCAACATATCAAACTGTTTTTAACGACCGGAGTCCTGCTACCTTTATTAGAAATGTGAAGATTGAAACATTTCATTAAATCAGTTTGAAATTCTACAAAAATCGCTTGTTTGTTTTTTTTTTTTCTTTTGTTTTCTTGGAGCCTCTCATTTTGCACAGTAGTTGGTTTGTGTGTGGTGTTTGTGTGTGTTCTTGTGTGGTGTGTGTGTGTTTGTGCGGTGACATGACTGTGCTGTTTCCATGGGCTGTCTGACCCTGACCCACGGTGCTAGCAACAGCAGCAGCAGGGGTAACCTGACCCTCCTCCCATCTGTCTCCCCTGCTGCTCAGCCCTGCTTAGGGGAGGACGGCATAATGGAACCTCACCAGGAGGTACAGGTGCAATGGTTGCTGCACCTTCGGGTGCCCTGCCTCGCCTCGGCTACATAAAGACGCAAGAAAAGCACTTGACTGTAATTGGAGCCCTAAAACTGTGTGTGTGAGAAAGCAGCCTAATGTTACCTCATTTTCACCCAGCTCAGAGCTGTTTCTCTCAATCATTGACTCTGATAGTTTACAACAGAACAGGCAGGGGCTGCGTGTCCCAGTGATCACCACCCGATTGTGTTATTTCATGTGTCACACCAATGGCTGCAGTCTTTTTTTTTTCGCACTTCACATATGTCTCTAACTTGATGATACCTTAAGGGGCAGCGCCACTCATCTGAAAACGCAGTGCAGCGTATTAGTGAGCAGTGAGTAGCAAATAAAAGGAGACTGGGAGGTAAAGCAAGTGCAAAGGTGACTTTTTTTACGATGCTTCTCATAACAGATTAATCAAGATGAAGTGACAGTTTACCATCAGTGCTAATTCTCCACAGGTTAAGTCATCTGATGCTTTGCAGGTTCTGGGGGTCAGATATGGAGCCAGCTGAACCCTGATGTGTCCTAAATCAGCTAAAAACCCACACAAAGCAGAGCAGCATGAATCTTCTCAAGCAGGCAGATGTTTTACTGCTCCAGAGGTGAGCTCTGATCCACCACCTCTTTGTCCTCCTGTCCTGTCCTGACATGGTATTAAGGAGGGAATTTATGATTAGGCCCCAAGTAGCTCTCTAAGGCAGAGAAACGGCGTCTAGTGAGCCACTGCAGCTATGATTGACTCCACAGAGGTCTGATTAACAGGGAGTGGGGTGGAGAGGATTTGTCAAAGGGGGCTTTAATGTTTCTTCATCCTTATCAAATAGATGTTATTTCACTTATACACAGACATTATGTTTTAAGTATATTTTCGAGTGTGGCTCGATGTGAGGGAGACATAAGAAGTGACATGTTGCTGACTTTGTGGAAACTTTTAAGATGGAACATTTCTTTTCCGATAAATCTTTAGGATCCACCTTAAAAACGTCTGTTCGCTCATAAAAGCCGCTTTTAAACTAATTCTGTGAAACTTTGAGTTTCTGTCTATTATAAGCAGAAAAATGTGTGTTTTATAAATGAGATCCTGAATAAGTGGGAGTTTTTGTAAGGATATTTTTCAGATTGAGTTTTGAGCTCAGGATCATTTGTGACATGTAAATTAGACTTAAACAAACCCAGAGGGGGTTTTTGTGCAGTGATGAATCTTACTTACATTACAATCTTTACTACATGAATTATTTTCATCATTTTAACATGATTAAATTAAGTTTGTAACGCTGCATCATTAGTTTTAGAGAAAAACAGAAACTAAACGCAGCGACTCGCAAGAATATTAAAGTCTAATGAATAATTAAATTTAAAAAAAGTCACTAAACTTATTTAAGTCGAACAAAACTCCGTCAAGAAATGTGGTTATTATGTTTGTTGAGAAATCAAGTTGTTTACTGTCATCTGAAAAAGAAAAATAAAGTGGAACCACGTGTCCTTTTGAAAATATTTTATTTCGATAGACAACAACGATATACACATACAATCAAAGCGCTATAAAAGCCAACATTTAAGAAAAATAACTTGTCCTTAAAAAAGATTGCATCTAAGGTAAGAGCTTTACGTTATCTTTTTTTTTTCTTTTCTTTCTTTAACCAAGAGCTGTGATGATTGAAGATTTAAAACCCGACCCACGACAAATTTCACAACTCATCTGACAGAAAAATCCAAATAAAAACAAATGATCAAATAAAAGAATAAAAAAAAAAAAAAAAAACATTTGGCTATACGACATGTAAACTGTCAGAACGATTCACAAGAAAAAGAAATCACAACAAACACAACAATAAGTTACATAAAATAATTCCAATAAATAAATAAATAAACATATGATGAAAAATATTGCAACAATCTTTTCAATAATGATAAGAGGAATAATAAAATATGTGCCAGCATTGAAAATTAAAACAATCTATGTTGACTTTAGGATTTTTTAAGGCAGTTATACAGCGGGATTTAGATGTGTGTGTATGTCGGACTAGGCTTATTTATCTACTAAAGGCATTTGTGGTTCTACTAAACAAGGAATGCTTCAGTCACACTGGGTTTTTTTTTATTTTAAAATCCACCAAAGACACAGTTGAAAAGTTTTCTCCTTCACGAACTAGCGTAAAGCTACAGTGACAGAGCAATGACAGTGAATCCAGGAGGGTTTGATGGTGGGGGGTGGGTTTGGGGGGGGGGGGTTCTGAGAATATTAAGACATTTCTTAGGTCTAGAAGCTATCATCGAGCGCATGTGCCGTCCTAGAAAAATACCCTTTAACAGTCAAACTAACGCTTTGTAGTCTTTTTTTTTTTTATATTTTTGTTGCTGATAAACTAATTTGAGAAAGAACCTCTCAAAATAGGCCTATATGTAGTTCAAATATAGAGAGAAGCATTCAACAATCACTGATTGGCATGGAAAAAAAGACACCTCATTAAACACCACTGAAACATCAAACCTGCCCTTCATTGGCCTAAAGTTATGGCAGTGAGCATCACAAACTCTTTTTTTTTTTATCCTCAGAGACACTTTTTTTGTTTCTCCTTTCTTTTCTTTTTTTTTTTTTTATTTCCCTCATCCAAGGCACGAGTTTTGTGTTGTCTTTAGCAGGCGGGGCGCACCGGTATTTGGAGCAGGATCACCTGCCGGTTCTCTGAGGGGTGGCACTTGTTTATGTGCCTCGTGAGCCCCGGCGAGCTGTAGAGAGTGGCGGGGCAGTATTTGCACGGGTAAATCTGGGAGGAGTGCATGAGGCGCAGGTGTCTCTCCTGGCCGGCCCTGCTGGTGAAACTCTCCCCGCACACCGGGCACAACAGGCAGTCCACCGGGCTCAGGTTGAGGGGGCTTTGGTTTGAGGCTTCCTCTGAGGATGATGATGAGGAGGAGGAGGAGGAGGAAGGGGGTGTTGACACCGGTGCCTGCTCTGCTGCGCGGTCGGTGGTTTGAAACCCGTGCTCCTCCAGCACTTTCTTTTGCAAGGCCTGGTGTCCCATGATGTGTTTTCTTAGGTATGCCTGTCGTTTGAACCTCTTCCCGCAGAACTGGCAGTCGTACGAGCCATCTTCAGAGCCCGACTCGGACAGACCTGGACTCGGGGTGTCTCTGTCGCTCATTTCTTTGGCTTCATCGGAGACTGACTTGACACCTAGTGGTGGTATTTTGGCCATTTCAGGTTTGATGCCCTGTGCGGGCGGCAGCGCCGGTGCGCCGGTGGTCCGGGGTTTGTGCCAGCGGCGGTGAGAGGCGAGGTTCGCCGGACAGCTGAACATCTTATCGCACTCCGGACACCGGTACTCGACCCTGACAATGCGGGAGCACTTGTGCTGAGCCAGAGAGAAAGGATCCGCGTACGCCTCTTTGCACAGCTGACACACAAACTCCCCTAAGGGCTTGTTTCCCCCGGAGGACTGCGCCCTCGGCTTCATCTCAACCGGTCCCTCTTTGATTTTGAGTCCGAGCACGGGGGAAGTGGTCACCTCGTCTTCAAAGTTGAGTTTTCGAATGGCTTTGGGTTTCTTGGAGGCTGCTTTCTGCTTCCGCTCTGTACCATCAGGTGCGGGTCTTTTGGTGCCGACCCGGTTGCTCGGTGCCGGGAGGCTGCTGGTGGTGCCGTTGCGGCTGCTGTTGCTGGTGCCGATTTTCAGGTCGACCGGGGCGTACAGGAGGTGGTCCAGGCCGGAGAGGGAGGCAGGTGTTGGGAATGACTCGGCAGAAATAGGCGAGCCCAGATTGAAACTTCGCTCAAAATATCCCCTGTCGTGCTCCTTGCTGATGGGCCGGGTGGGGCTGTAGAGGGCTTGGCACACCGCCTCTGGGTTGCCGAACTGCGCCGGCTTTTCCAGTCTCGGCACCGGGGCATCAGCTGATGTGAAATCCGGCGATGCTGCAGCGCGGTCCGGACTGGATGCCACGGACATCGGCGGGGAGGGGTCCGCATGACTCGGCAAGGCAGCTGGGGTGGGTTGCTCCTGGAGGTCATCCTCGTCTGACCGAGTCCTGTACGAAACATGTGCAGATTTCTTGTTTCTTTTTACCAGGAATCCTTTGGGCATTTTGGCAAGTAACAGCGGAAAGGCACTTCGGGGAGGTGGGTGAAGTCTCGAGAATCCAGGTTTGTTAAAAATATGGCAACACCAGAAGCTTATGGGACTTTATCTCCCCAGTATATCGATCCTTCTGTTGCTGAAATGTTTTCGTCTCCAAGGCATAGCTCCACTCTTTTTATGGCGGAATGATGCTATTGTTCTCGCGCCCCCGTTGCAGCATCCCCGACCAATGGGATGAAACCAAGATCCCAGTGGATTTGATTGTGGGAGGGCTCAGAGCCTGGGTTTGGTGGATTTCGTTGGAGGATGTGCAGATAGCTTAGCAGATGTACTGGCGGTTTATTACATTAATGTGTGCGCCCAGCCCCTCCCCGACGGAGGCACACGCCGGGACCCTCCTCTTTTTACGGTCTGATAGGCCCCTATACAAATGCACACGTGCCACGGCTTTGTGGCTCTCCTCTGGGGGCCCCGGAGCTGCCAAAAGGAAATGTCCGTCACTACCATAATCATTACAATTTGGAATTAAGACGGGGATGAGATAAGCTTGGTTCCATACAAACCAAACGCTCTGCTCGGTTCTTGTTCGGTTCTTGTTCTGCTGTGATGTTGGTCAAAGTGGGAATTCACCTAATCACCACGTCTGCTGTGCAGATTCTCTCCGGGTTGTTTTTCCTCCAGCCTGTGCATTTCTTCTATCCATGCTCCATCCTCTTTTACGCACGACCTTTACGCACACTACAGGCCTGTAGCAACAAACTGAAGGAGCCCGTTTTATGAACCTTTATTTTATTATGTCTTAAATAAACAGTATGCAAGGAGTGTTTCTTTATTTTACGGCACGTGTCTGTCTCGGTAGTTTAACTCGACATATAAATCAGACATCTCGCTGCATACATAAGTAATAAGAAGACCCTCTGGTCTTTGTGCACAATAGCCACGTCTGCTTGGATATCCCTGTCCCCCCTTTTTTTTTTTCTTTTTTTTTCGTTTGAAAGGCAAATTGACCTCTTAACTGTGAAACGGGACTCATGGCCAATCTGGCCCACAGCTAGACGCGTGCTGGGCGGAATCAGTGCTCCAGACAAAGAAGGCCGCAGCTCTGGAGCTCGCGTTGCAAAATGCTGCACAGAGATGCAGAGCTGAGACGTAGACGCTGTTGTTTTTGGACACACATGCGCTCTATTTGTTAATGAACGTGAGTTTTACAGCCTGCTGAATAAAAATCACCTACTTTTTTTGTTGTTGCTATAACAATATTTAAATGTGCTTTGTATTAGAGGAAGTGTTTAAACAAGTAAGGATGATTTGTTATAGCTCAATAAATACTTAAACGTCAGTTTCAGTCTAACTTTGCTGCCTTTTGTTTGCCTAACAAAGAACTTTTTTCCAGCTCATACCGCGGGCTGTGCTCTTCACCGTCCTATATGTTTCTGTGCATACCTCCTGTGTGCGGTGTTTGTCAGCTGTTTTTCTTTCCTTATAAAGCCTAAATGTAGGGTGCAATACGCCACTCGGCAGAGAGTGCATTCTTTTCCCTTTCAGTCGGCAGACCAGGGAGGAATTAATCTCCATCGTCGTTCATTGTTCCCCTCATTTGCATAAAGCTGCAGTATGACCAAGTCAAATAATTACACAATCGGAGCTGAGCCGCAGGCCGAGCCTTCCTTTCAATAGGCCTCTGTGTCCTGGTGCCTTCTCACCTGCCTCAGAATCCGCCGCTATGTTGGCTGGAGCGAGTTAAATGAGTTAAATTCCACTCAAACGCAAGTTTTAGATTGATTTTTTTTTTTTTTTTTAAAAAGGGGGAAATGGAAACTGTGAGTGGCTCCATTCAGTGAGAGTGAGTGAACAGACTGAGCTGAAGTTTAGTTTGTAAAAATGCGCGCGTCGCCTCAGTTCAAGCGGCGTTTTAGTTTAGTTTAGTTGTTTCGTTTGGCCCTGACTTGCCCGAGGTGGAATAAGTTCTTTTTAGGCTCAGCTTTGCTCTGAAACGTTGCCATGAACCGTCCTCCGCGTCCCACCTTGTCGGCCCCGCGCTGCGCTCTCTTACCTTGTCGGCCACGCGCTGCAGCCCTTTGATGGCATTTTAACGAGTTCCTCTTTCCTCGTGATCGCTCCTGTGGGGGGGGGGGGGGGGGGCGCGTGGGCCCTGCGCGCTGGCCCTCGGCTGCACCGACGCACGCGCGCGTGTTTGCTCAGTGGCGCGTGCTTGCCCTGCGCGGCCGGTGCGCACGGGCGCCTCATTACCATACAGCTGCAGCCTCTGCTACATGCCCCTAAAGCTTATCGGCCTCTATAGCATTTTAAATGTTGTTCTCGTTTTCCGCGTGCCCGGAGGGCCGTGCTGCCAGTGCAATTACTGAGATGATACGATAAGAGTTTATGAGACTTATTAGAATAAGTAATACTGGCACTCTTACGTGATGTATGGCTTCTTTAAAGCAGGGCCCTGTGTGTATTTGTGCAGCTGTCTGTAAACAGTCAGTTCAAAATGATGCCCGAGCTGTTTGCACGCCTCACAGTTCCTAACTTGTAAAGCCATCATTTTGGAAGTGAAGGTTAGTTTTCTGAGCGCCTGTGTTCAGAGCTGGGTTCTTACTTCACTACACCACCTACAGGATGAAGAATGAATGCTGAGGACACACAGACAAGAGTTGACCTCCAGTGACCAAACCACTGCACTCTGATCTCTCTGAGGGGGGGAGTATCTTGCCGCCATGTTCCTGTCATACAGTAAGTCCACTTACAGAAGAAGCTGTGGGGCAGTTTGGCTGTTTCACAAAGATTAGACCCCCCCCTGTTTCTCACTATACCCATACTAAAAGCTCCTGCACCTCCCAGATTGAAGATCGGCTCCACGTGCTGCTCCAACCTGAGCCAGTTTGAAAGTGCAATAGGACGTGACTGTAATTGGTGCTCACTACATGGCCACCTTCAGTGCATTGTCAATCAATTATTGTTATGGATTAGCTGAGGTCCTATTCTGGCTGGTTGTAATCTGATAGAGGCCCTTTCAGCACCATGGAGAGAGCCAGCGAGGGACCTAGATTTAATCAGGCCGGCTGTGGATACAGCACAGCCTTCGGTTCAGCCTTTGTCCCCACAACTGAGAGCATGCAGGCACCAACAAGTGAACAATGACACAACAGAACAAAGGTGCCAGAGTTTAATGAAGTGATTGGTTTTTAAATATACTTTAAAAGGGTTTGGAATAAATGTAAAGAAGAGAAACTATAGTTCAGTTTGTGTCATTGTGCGCTCTGTCTGAATGAATCAGTTCATTTGTCAGTGACGTATGTTTGACTTTTTCTCCTATGTGGAAATGTTTTCCTTTCTCTATTATCTAACTAGTCATGTCCTGTAGTTGTAAAAGACCAGGCGAAGGTCTTTCAGGATTATGATTGACCTTTAATACAATTTCCTGTCATTTCCAGAAAGAGTTGAAGTTTTACCTCAGTTACAGGAAAAAGGAAATATATGAATAGAGACACTACTAAAGGAGACTTTCCACTTCATATTGTGTTTTCAGTTTTCTGCCATGTTAGTTATAATGTAGAAAGCCTGTTTGTGTAATGGTTCAGCTGCTGAGTCTTAAAAACATTTTGAGATCTTACTTTCAACACAAGTATTTAATTGAAAGTACGTTCAGTGAAACTTAAAAATATTTTGTTGTTGAGGACACTGGGATCGAACCACCAACCCTACAATTTATGGACAGCGTGTGCTTCCAGATGAACTGTAGCTGCTCCTCAATTACATTTGAGGGGCAACTGTAACTTTAGTATCAAGTATGTGTGTGTTTATTTATTTTTTTTGATACTGTACATGCATTGATTGATAGCTTTGATGTAAGTGACCCGTTTGTTCAGCAATTGTTTGCGGCCAGATCCTTGTGACAATTTGACCAACTTTGAGCCACTGTTCGGGGGGGGGGGGGGTCGCACGTTCTTGATTCCTAATCACTGCTTTCTCGCAGGAGAACTTGGAAACCATCTGTTCCCATCCCGGGGAAAGTCAACATGTCACCATGTAAACAGCAGACAAACTGCACCTGTAAAGAGCAACAATAGTGAAAGGTTCGTACCAATCTTCTAGAAAATAAGTCTGACTGTAGCACCCGGAAAATCAATGGGGAAATTGTCTGTTTGGCCATGAGAGCAGCACAGAGGTCACTGTCTAGACTTTAAAGTGTACTTTAGAAGGATGCCCACGAGACCAGGTTACTGTGAAAAGCCCTGTAAAGTGGTATAGCTCTGAGCTTTGGACTAATGGACCTTGGTGTTGACTGTGAATGTCCCTGATGTCATCTGTACTTTTGACAATGATGCTGATGACTCTGACAACAAGGACAGATGTTTGTGGGCTTTTCTGGGCTTTGGGATAAAGTTCGGCGAAGCTGGCCGGCGAAGTCTTTCCTGCAGGGCTTCAGCAGGTATTTTTACTGTGGTTATGATCAAATCCACTGCAAAATAAGTATGAAATGCATTATTAGCAATTGCAATAAGGACTTCAAGGAAAGCCAAAGACGGCTAAATCTAACATGTGCACAGGCGAATGAACAAAGGCTTCAAAGGGACAACACTAGATTTTCTTTTCTTGTAAAGAGCCTCTTATTAAAAGAGGCCTTCCTGCGTATCAGGCATATCAGTTGCTGGAGTCCCAGGGGCATGTTTAGCTCTAATTTACTCATAAAAAACATCAGAGTGTCTCTCAATAATCTCTTCAGTCCATTGGTTGTTTGGGTGGAGTCCCCTGTCAGAAAGCATGCCCTGGAATGTTAAACACTAATTCACCTCTGAGCTGTGGAGGTGGATAAAGTGATTGTTCTATCTGGGAGCTGATTAAAACGGGCTGTGGCCTGTTTCTCCCTTCTGCGTTCACCTCTGACGTCCGTCACATTCATTTCTGTATTCATGAGCGGATGAGAAAGCGCAGGCAGAGCGGCTGCCGCATTACAGATAATAAGGCCAGCGGGCTCCACATTCGCTGCCACAGGTTTCCCCCTGCCCCGGCTCATTCAATTACTTCATAAGAGTTCTCTGAGGCACAGCTGCACTATGGGGGTGAAGAGGAGTAAATTGAGGTACATTCATGTAGATACACACACACACCTCACAAATACAAAGACCTAGAGGAGGCACACACACAAGCAAGAGCAGCCAGCATATAAGGGATCTTAGTGACAGGCATTTGGCTTAGCACTCAATGCATTTCTCGCACAAGTAGACAACAAAATACGTCCATCCTGTGTTGCTCACTGGCTCCTTTGAGATTGTAATGATATTTATAATGACTGTGTGTAAGAAAAATGAAATCAGGGCCATTGCTCATAGACTCCATATATGAGGTCACCATTATCTTGATGAAAGCGTGGACAGCAGCTGTATCATTTAGGAGCATGAAAGATGGACTCTGGCAGACCTAATGGGCCATATCCTTTATATATCGACATCTAGAGCAAGACACTGATCATCCTTCTCATAGCGTCAAGCTTTAAATACATGAAACTCTTTGTTGAATACATAATTTGAAATTGAAATGTGTTTGTCCACTGAGCGTTATCTCACCAGAGGTAACTGGTTGCTGTCCATGGTACTGAACCGCTGCCCTTGACTTTACAGTGGCAGCTTCCCCTTGGTGTCTCATGGTCTATAAAATGCACAGGGCCAGTGGGAAATAAAAGCTAGGACCAAGTAGCTGCATGCATTTTATCTCACTTGTGCTCTCAGATGAATAGTAATGCTCCCGTGAAAGAAATTTTTGTCAACACGTTTATTTTCTCATTACACTTTTTTCCTTTCCTTCCACAGACAAATAAAAGTGTAAAAATGGCAAATTATGAATTTAACTATTAGGAAATAGTCTGGCACATACCACAACCAGTTGTTTATACACTGTATTTTGGACAGATCGAAGGAACCAAGGTCTTTTTGCTAAGCTCCGCTAACTGACTGCTACATTTTTAAAAAAAAGAAATGCTCAATTTAGTCAAACAGTGCCGAGTTTGTTTGTTTTTTATCTGCAGCTACATATTAACCATACGCTGGTCTAACTTTAAGCAAGCACATTTCACAAAATGTTCAACTGTTCCTTCAATGCCACACTGTCACTTTACTTCAGACCTTTCAGTTAGTGACTAATGTGCTACATACTATGTACATGCATATCTGAGCCATTTTTCTTCCGCTGTTGCTGTTCTCCGTAGAGAATTGCCCGAGAAATGTATAAAGCATTTGAAAAATGTAGGGCTCAAGTATGTAAGTATATCCTTAACATTATGTACACGAGGCAAAGAACTTTTTCTTGACCTTTGATTTTGGAATGCCACATTTTCCAAACAAAGAATTCCCAGAATTGGCACACTCTTCATTAGATGGCATAATTTGCATTCTCTTATAATTGTGCTGCTTCCTTGATTATTAAATGATCACCCTAATTAGGGAGCATAATAGGGTTAATCAGACTCTGCTCATCACACTTATTATTATTCCTGCAAAAAATGAAGGAAAAAGATACAGTACTTGATTAATTATATCAGCCTTTTCATCAGCTGGGCTACCATTCCCCCCTCAGAAATTAATATCATGTTGTAAATGGAAGGAAGGAGCTGGCCGGACACAGACAGATGAAAGATTTCACTCAAATTAATTAAGCACTAATTATGCGGCGGGAGTTGGGAGCAGTTTGCATAATGAGCTCTATCAAAAGAGATCAGTCATGGAGAGGGGCTGTAGAGTTTCTGTACAGCCTTTAGATGATACACAGACACCACTGCACTGCATGAAGAGGGCTCGCAGAGTAGTGGGAAGAGGGTTTGAGATCTGAGGCTTGAGCTGGGAGGTTGAGGAGTGTTTTGTTTGGTTCGTCAGCATGCCGTGAACCAGAATCTTTTCCTCACTTGGCATGTTTTTTTTTTTGCCACAAATGTGGATTATTCCATTTGCACTTAAAGACGTTACCTCTGGCCCGAGGCTGTGTATGTGTGTGTGTGCGTGTTTCCTTCCTTTTGGCTTAAGCATCAGATAATGGATTCCCTGCTCCAGCAGGAGGCAATAAGACCAGAATGTACCTTCAAATTCAAGCTAATGACGGACAACCTGCATCCACACTCCAGGGACCTTTAAAGACCCTAATCACATCCCTCTTCAATTCTGGTGGTGTCCAGTTATTGTTGATCAGGGACTATACTGTGACTATCTATTTAGACAAGGGGACAAGGGATTAAATAGACAGAAACTCTCTATGTCTTAATCGCCTGTTTAATCACAGCAACTGTGTAGTGTACGGAGCTGAGTTACTTGAACTGATTTGTGCCATAGCTGCAGCAATCATGCATAGGCTAATCAGGGTGCACAGCCCGGCACTGCCCTTCAAAGTCTCCAAGTGGAATTACAAAGACTATGATTAGTTAATCAAATGAAGAACCCGATGTCCTTTCTTTATTTGTGTATACACCTTATCTAAATGGAAATTGTATAGCCGAGGCACTTCCAGAAGGACACATCTACATGTGAATGATACTCCTTTGAGTCCTTGGCAGTGAATGCAGAATAAGATCTTTCACTCCCAATCATCGTGTTATGGCATCATGGAGACTTTTGCATGTCTGAATGATATTTGTTGTCAATGCTCATGTGAATGATGCAATCACGCAGTCTGTTGTGAAGCAAATCAGGAAGCACTAGACAGCAACTCTTCAAACACATATGATGATTTGAGCCAGAATGTCAACGCAGTATTATTGTGAGAGTGCCAAAAAGAGAGGAGCAAGGCAGCTTCTTGCAAGTAGATAAGGAATCAAATGTGCAGTAGTCTACTAGAAAGTGCATGTGTCACAGTTTCAATGACACAATTGTATGTAGTTTTATTCTACAATAAGCTTTTGTGTATATGTACATATTGGTAGCCAACCGCTCAACAGATCACTGTATAACTTTAAAGGGTTAATTAGTTCATTGGCATTAATTAGGGCTAGTATAATTTCAGCAGCATCAGCCGCATACACCTCATTTTTAATAAGCTTGAGTAACATAATATCCATGGCTAACTTTTGAACCTTTTCAGTTGACAGCTAATGTTATAGGTTTACTTAATTGGCTACCTAATGGTTAGCATGAGCCATACTGACATTTAACGGACATCTAACTGAGGCGCTGGAGCATAATTTGATTCACGTGTGTATCTAGTATTGAAATGTGCATGCTAATGAGACACAGATGGTTACAGTGTAAAAGATGTGACTAAATAAAAAAGAAACAGCTTTCAGCTTGAGGCAGCTAAAAATATTATTATCGCATGCTGCCTAGGCGCAACCCTGTAACTGTGTTTCAGTAGTAAACAAATGTAGAAGGTTAAAAGGCTTCATTTTATTTACAAATCTACCAACGGACACATTTTTCTTCCGTGATAAACAGTGAATAAACCAACATGTATGATCCACCTCAGAAATTAGCCTCAAGAATATTGTCACTGGAAAATGAACACCAAATGACATTTGGATAGATTTAGATTTTATTAAAAAATCATCTTTATAGCATCAAAGCATCCACCATACAATCTTTTGTCAGACATGCTGTGACTTTTGTTCCCAAATAGAAAAGAATTGCCCTCCATTGCTTTGTGATAACTTCCTTCCAGGGGTGGCAGACTTGACCTGCTCACTCCTCCTAGAATCACCTCTATTATTTGTCAGTGACAGCAGCCCTTTGGAGGGTGGGGGGCCTCGCTGGAAGATACAGGGTCGGGGATGTCCCAATCCATCTCTGTCTGCCAAGCGATTGATTGTGATTTAGTGCGCGGGGCAGGAGATGGTGGGGTTCCATTCTGATGAGCGATAGGTGGGAACCTTTTGACTCCCAGCACATGGCAAACAGAGGCAAGGCTATGATGTGAGGTCAGAGGCAGCTGGTGGGGGTAACTAGGGTGGATTTGGGGGTTGGATAGATCACAAGATAGAAGGTATCAGAGATCCAGGACAAAGCCCCCCAACCAAGTGCCTAAGTCTATCACTTTTCCCATCCATCACTCGTTGGGCTTTGTGGTTAGCATAACAGTTGCTAGCTAATCGTTTTATCATCAGGAAGATAATGGAGATGACAGCGAGTGCAGAGCAGCAGTGTAGGCGGCCCCACGAGCTACCACCATGCACGAGGGGGCTTTACGCCAGCTGGATGAAATTAGTTTGACTAAGATACGAAAGACGAAAGCATCCCAAACAGAGCGTTGCACTGCAGTTTAGCTGTGTGACATACAGGCAAGGTGAGGTCAAAGGTTACACATGAGTGTACGAAGCTGGCAAGAGATGAATCCTCAAATTTTAGCTCTGAATAAATCTAAGGAGACTTTCCCCATATTACACTCTGAGGAACTCCACTCTAGCTGGGAGACTAAAACTTATCTAGTGTGAAGAAGATCTGCTTCATATCCAATCGGCTAAACACTAATTTCCCTGTTTGCTTCTCAATATCACAAGACTGCACACTATCTGACTGGATATCAAAAGAAAACTGTTTTTATTTATAATTTAATCTTATAAATAATATAATCTTTAAATCTCAATACTCAGGAGCAAAGTTCCTATTCCTGGCTGAGCTTTGTTTCCCTGTTACAGTCTGGTGTTAAATGCAAGTTGCCCTTGGACAGATTGTAAGCCCGGCCTCAGCCTTGCTTCACTGGGCCACTCTTGCAGCTTAACTCCATAATCAACCAGAGAGGTCTCATTAGAATAAGATCTTGAAATCAGAAGATGGACATTAATCAGAAATGTTTGGGGAAATATCATTTCAGTGTTATTGTCTGTTTACTTCATATCATCTTGACCTAAAGATTGTTGTTGTTATCCACATTATTTACACATATAACCTAGATGGTATTTTTAGATCACCTGACTGTCCCTAGATAATTACTGCGACTTTCATAATTCTTCATGCATTGCTGGTGTACTGTCAATCACAGGAAGTTGTGTCAGCCATGCGAATGTGTAGCCAGTAACCTGATCTGCTGTTGACAGAACAGGGACAGGTGCTCCAGGCAAACTAATCCATACGTGCATGTTAGACACAGGTCATCCATTAAGGTGGATTGATTCAAAGCTTTAAAAAAAACTACTCCTCAACAATCCAGGCCTGGCCTTACCTTTGCTGTTGCCATGATACGAAATTGCAGTAATTCAAGCTGGCCTGCAATGGAAAGGGAAAGGAATTTCATTGTTTGTCCTGCTAATGCTGGAAACATTTTGTTACACGGGGGACGGGGGGACATTTTTGGAAATGAGGTTTAAACTTTATGGAGGGAAAATTAAATGGTTGGGTGGTTTATCATCTGAAGTGTTGCATATACCAAAGATACTTGAGCTTTATTTGCCAAAGTTTCTTGCTGCAATAAATTATTCAGTATATGAGGTCATTGAAGCTTAACAGCAGCGGGCTTAATATGTAGGCAGCTTATTGTCACCACTTGCATGACCACTGCAGATAATAGCCACATGTAAAAAACATATAAACCAGAACTCACTTTGATTCACTATCATTAACCCACTCCCATAGAGCCCCAAATGCCAAATAAAGGTTTACAGGCAGAGGCCAGACATCTGCTGCACTCTGATTGGTTGACAGGCCAGCAGCAGTCTCACCTGTTATCCACAGCCCAGTGCATGGTAAACACCCTTAGTCAGACCTGCAGGGAGAGGAGCCCATCTGGTCAGCAGCATTAACAACCAGCTCTTTAACAATGGCTTCCAGGAAAAGGAGAAGGGCACAACAGGCTATATCAGCCAATAAAAACAGGCTATGCATGACATTTAGCGCCTGATGCAGGGCTTAGCAAGATGCAGGTTACCTACTGTCCACACCAGCCCCTGGCAATAAAACACAAGGCAATCTCACAGAGCTGGGGGGAGTGCTGTGTGTAAAGCCGCCTCTTTCGGTTGTTGATCTCATAATATGTGTGTAGAGGTGCAAACAGAGCGAGAAGTTAAAATGCATGAAGGGAATCATTTTTAAAAGTGTCTCCACATAAACAGGAAGCGAATAAACAGGCAATACCTTAAGTCCTGCAAGCGCAGTTGTTGTCAAATTTTCATAGTGTAGAAGTGTCAAAGAGAAAAGGGCAACAATGGTTTCTTTTGTGTTAAATTGGGTTTTTTGTGGGGGGGGGAGAAAGTAAAAAGGAAAAACTGAACAGATGATGGAAGAGAGCAGTGTTGTAATAGCTATGGAAATGCTTGACTAAACAGTGCCATCTTGTGTTCAATTGTTGAATGGAAAAACAAAGAAAAACTAGATACTAAAACTATATCTATGTATCCCAACCAACTAAAAGTTCGTATCTTTGTCTGTTGACTGCAGATTATAAACTTTTTTTTTATTATTGACCAATTTTCTACTTTCTACTTTCCTGTTTGCACATTCATCTTCTTTCAGGATGCTATCCAAGTGCAGTTCTACACAGTAACACAAATCTTCACAATGGGAGGTCAGAAAACAGGGGTAACTGTCTTATTAGATAGTTGATGGTCTCTATTTTTACAACTGCCTCCATCTAGCATGCAAAGGATGGAGACAAAGTCTCTAAATGAGATCTAGGGAATACAAAGAGGGATGTGAAGACAGAAAGGTTTGGGGTGGAGTTTGAACAGCAAGCAATGGGCTCTCTACAGCTGCTGGCACTAATGAGGATAATTACCCCAGTAATAACATTAGCCTATCTGAGGGAATGGAGGGGAAGGACAAGTGGTTGTATTTGTGTGTGTGTGTGTGTGTGTGGGTGGGTATGTGTGCGTGCATGTAGTTGCTCTGTGTGTGTGTGTGTGTGTGTGTGTGTGTGTGTGTGTGTGTGTGTGTGTGTGTGTGTGTGTGTGTGTGTGTGTGCATGCATGTGTGGCGCTGTGCACGTGTCTTTCCTTCTATCTCACTTGCAGTCTCTCCCTCATTCCCTGAATCTCAATATCTCTTTGTTAGCCCACAATAATTGTATTTGGGCCTCATATCCGCCATATCAGATTCGAGTTTGTACAAGGTAATTAGCAGAGGAAGGGAAGCCTCCACACCAGGAGGACAAATGCCCCCATGACATAATTCTGGCTCCACTCAGGAGGGGAAGCTTTTTCCTCCCTGCTCTCCTTCCTCCTCTTCATCTTTCTTGTCATTCAGCTGTCAAAAAGATCAATGCAAAAGAGTACAAATGTAATGGTAAGTGATAGCCGATGACATTGAAAAGCAGGAGAGTTGGGATTAAGAAGATAAAGAAATGAAGAGAAGGGGGAGAGCTAAAGGACAGGAAGGGGTAGAAAGTGATTTGAGATGAGATGGAAGGCTATGTTTTCACCACAGGCCTGTAATCTCCAATCAGCTTTGACTAACAGACAGCAGGGGAAAGTTCTTTGGCGATAATGCAGCTTGCCATTCAGAAGGAGCCAATGTATCCAGCTGGGAATTGGGGGATGAGGGGAGGATTAACTAGCACTCAGATGGAGAGAGATGAAGCGACTCAGACGGAGACCCAGTGGATGGTCACACCCTCTTTGACTTCATCCATCACTCAGTGAACAAACTGTGTTCAAGTAGACTTGTATCTGTATGTATCTGCAACAAAGTCATCTCCCATAACTAGGAGAAGAGTCCTTCATTTAAAACTATGATCTTTCTGTTCTAGTAAACAGCTTTAGAAGGAAAATCTACAGTCATTCACCAAAGGCCACAGTTACAAATCTGCTGTATGATGCTGAGAGACTCACATTGTCTCAATACTAGGAGATGAGCTGATACAGATGTTTCTCCCAAGGCACTGAGAGAGACGCAGTGACAGAGACATAGAGCTCGTGTATCTGCAGTCAGTTAGAAACAGTGTAATGCCTGAACCTGAAAAAAGACATCATTAAACAGACAATCTTTACAGCCTGTTTTAGATGTAAGAAATGTATGCAACAGATTGTGTTGCACCATTACTACCTTTTTCTTTTGTATTATTATCAATATTGTTTTCTTTTCAGTGAGTTTACAAGTAAATTATATTTACTGTTTTGCATCATTGAATGAATAGGTAACATTGAGCTCACATGCAAAAAAGAATGACATGTGAGGATCATCTCCCTACCCTCTTCCCTGAAGAAAAAGGGTTAGAGGGTTAGGGTTAGGGTTAGGGTGTCATTCCCTGTATAGTTGGGCAGGTTGCTAGGGCCTCAAAGTTGTGCTGTGCTGCAGCAAAAAGAAAGGAGAACCCAAGCTTTAATACTACTACTACTCCTAATGTTGTTCTGTACCAGCACAGTTACAGTATCTCCATGCAGTACAATCTGTTAACTATTAACTGTGCTAATACCATTAATACAGTTCATGTAAGAAAAGAGACCAGTAACCAGAAAAGCAGTGTTCTTGCCCATTGAGCTTAATGGTTGTATTACGGTTCCTGGCAGCTTCTGTGTGCTGACAAACATTTGTATATGTCCAGCCATCTGAGCAACACACACATCCCGTGTCCTGGCACACACATGTAGGCTGTAGCTCAATCCTGTGGTCCCTCTTTGATATTTTCTGCTGGCACACAAGTCCCTTTTCACAGCGGCTATAAAACTTCTGGATCCCATTCAGGTTCCACTGCCGCCCTCGATGTTACCACACTGTTGTCAGGATCCAGTCATCCTACACTCAACCTGCAGGGCAGTTTCTGGGCACTGGGGGGCTGAGGAGCTGGTTGCACTCACTGTAGCCCTCGCCCTCCTCTCACAGCAGGAGCCTCCCACGATGCTGTGGCAGACACCTGAGGGGAATTGTACAGCTGCATAGACATGCACGTACAGACACACAAGCAAAAGCCGAGCCATGTTGCTAACCTGCCTCAGCACACAAAGTCAGAAAAGTAACAGCACAGCTGATTCAAAATGGAACTGTAAGTGTTTATAAAACAAATCCAGTTTATAAGACAGGCGGTCCCGGCATCCTGCTGTTCTCTATCAAACAGTCACGCTGTTCCTCCTCTGAGTTTTAAATGCTTCCTTCTGTCCCCTTTCTCCTGTTCTCTCTTCTCAATGGCTGGATTGTTTTTTTTTTCCTTCTTTGTGATTATTACCACAAAATTATTTTGCCATGTTGTTTTCCTCCTTGAGATTTCTTCATCAGCTCTGAGTGCTTTCTAACAAAGAGGCAGCATTTGCAGTGAATGAAGCGAGCAATCTTCATCTCTCAGGTATTCATCCCATCTCATCTTTGTTTCCTCCCAAGTCTGCTGCCTTTCCTCATGTGCCAGTGCCTCTGGGAAGGACCAGGACTGGCACACAGGTTTCCATATTAGGACGGGATACAAAAGAATTCTGCTCAATCTGCACTTGATGCAAACATTTTGGGAAAACAACAACTTACTGTATGTATCCACTGCATGATCCCAATGCTTGCCATGTATTATCAAGCATACAAGGATCTTTAGGATTCAGTATTTATGATAGAAGCTCTCAGTGTAAAATTTCTGCAGGTTTTCTTGCATATTGTTTCTCTTTCTATTTGTTATTATTAGCATTAGTATTATTAGAAACAGTTTTACTATTGTCACTATTGTTTCAGAATCTAATTCAGATTTTTGATTATTCCTGGAGGTTAAGCATGAGTATTTGTTTGTAAATGGGAAATATGTAGTGCAGCCAATAATCTGAAATGAAGACTTTAAATGATGTCAATTTAGTTATAAGGTTATTGTTCCTCATAATTAGGTGTTTGGAGTGTTTGTGGAGGGGAAGATTCCTAAATCAGCTAGAGTTTATCACATCAGCTGATAATGCATATTGTATTAGATTATTGTACTTTTCAGGCAAATGTTGAATTCACGAACTAAACAGTATAGGCTAAATACAAAAGATTACACATTAAGTCAATGCTGGTAGAATATCTAGATTTGTTTTTCACAAAGTATGCTGCATCTATATGTTGTAGTGTATGTATGTGTATGTTAATATAGTGTATGTGATGGTGCACAAGGCTTTAGTTTGTCTTCTCTCTAAGTGACGTGGCACGTCTCCTTTACCACCCGGTGTGTTACAAACCAACACAGAGGTGGACACTCAGCACAATGACCTCCCTGTGTGAGCCGCCAGTGACGTCACAACATGTGAGGCGCTCACGTAGCACCCGGGATCAAGAAGGACCGTGAAGTTAGCGAATAGACATAGTGTGTTTCCGTTTTGCACTTCAAAATGATCCCCTGAAAAAAATGAATTACGGAAAGATTAACGCAAGTTCGGGAGTTGTTGTGGAACAACTCTAGGTGTTTTATCAACATGTAATCAATGGGTTTAGGTGGAATTTCAAACTAATGTTCTGTAATGCCATTGTGGGAATATTTGCGCTCTTATTTTGAAGGACTCCGTTCAGGAAGCTGCGCGTTTACTGTGAAATTGACGCACTCCACGTTTTACAGGAAGTAAAGACAAGTAGAAAGAGGAGATGAAACTTGAGTGAATGAACTGAGAATAAAACCTTCCTGCTGCCTTCAAACTCACCTTTTCTGTTTGTCCAGACCAGACGTACCGAGGCACTCTGCCAGACACTACTATTTACACACTTATCGGGAGATTTCGTAAGTATCTTCACACATATTCTCAGTTACACAGTAGTCCTTTTGTAGTTGACACCACATAGTTAGAGAACTCGTAGACTTTAAACTTACAGACAGAGCTAATGTTACACACGGTACATGTATTTGGTAATTTATTGCAATAGTCTGGTTTCTCAAGTTCACTAACTAACTAAAACTGTGTAATGGGATGGATAAGAAGAATGTTAGTTAACTCTTGGAGGGTGTGTTGTTAGTTGTATGCTATACACAGCAAACTATTACCATGCAACAATTAATACTGGCTATGATGTGTTCACGGAACTCGTTTTGAATTACTGAATTATGTCACAATCCTTTAATATGCATTGCACAAGAAACCGACGACATATTTAGTCTGACAAGTGTGTTTAACAATGGCTTCCAACATTAAAAAGTATCAGTAACTACTGTAATTGTTTTAAGTGGTTAGACAGGTTAAGGCTTGAACCAGCTGAGGTGTGACAATATGGGTGGGTCTCATATCTCTGAAATGGCCCAACAAACCATTCAGGTGTGCTCAAAGGACAAAAGCATATCCTGGTTTTCACAGAGCAGGTCTGGCATGTTGCCTTCTGCTTAAATCCTGAATATCCGCATGCAAGATATTATATAGTAAGCACACCATGATTTCAAATGGACTTGATTTTTATGTATATTATGTGTATTTTGTAGAGGACAGGTACAGAGAATGGCAGAGAAAGTGCTGGTCACAGGTGGTGCAGGCTACATTGGGAGTCACTGTGTGGTGGAGCTCATTGAAGCAGGCTATCAGCCAGTCGTAGTAGATGACTTCAGTAATGCTGTAAGAGGTAAGCTCCCTTACAGTAAGTACAGACTAATGAATACCTCTGCATTTCACTGTGTGTTTGTTTAGGGCAGCCATACTTATATTTGGTATTACTGTGTGTGTGTGTGGTTTTTTTTTTCCTACATCCTGCTGTCGATTGAGGAGAGGGGGATGTGCCAGAGAGCATACGTAGAATAGAAAAATTTATGGACACCAGCATTGAGTTTCATGAACTTGACCTTCTGGACCGACCTGGCTTGGAAAAAATCTTCAAAAAGGTTAGGAGGTTTTCACCAAATTATGAACAATTAGTCGAAAAAATGTGGTTTATAGACGAGAACGTTCTTGCTGGAAACCATGATTTCTTAAATAGCATTGAAATGTGCGACTGATAAATTTATACAGTTTAGTTATGGAAACACAGGCCAACACCATCGTGCATGCTTATCTTTATAACTATATTGCAGCATTCCTTCAGTGCTGTGATGCACTTTGCTGGACTAAAGGCTGTTGGAGAGTCTGTGGAGCAGCCGTTGCGCTACTACAGAGTCAACCTCACTGCTTCCATGAATCTGCTTGAGGTAAGTTTCAACTTTTGTCAATAAACAGTTGTGTTGCTTTACTCCTAACTGGCCATTACTTGCACTAATCGTGGTCATTATTTACTGAGTGCATGACAGTGTGGTCATTTGATACTGAGTTGGCAAATTCTAACACTGCATCCGATATACTTACTCTTAGTGTAGTGTATGTGCCTGTGTAGACTGCAATCTCATGCTGATTGCTGATTGTTTGTGTGTGCCATGTATGTGTGCATCTGCATGTATCCCAGGTGATGCAGGCTTACAGGGTGCACAATCTGGTCTTCAGCAGCTCTGCCACAGTCTATGGAGACCCTCAGCATCTGCCCATTGATGAGCAGCATCCTGTGGGTGGCTGCACCAACCCCTACGGCAAGACTAAGTTCTTCATTGAGGAGATGATTAAGGACCACTGCAAGGCAGAGAAGGTACTAAACATGAGGTTGGAATGAAGTCATGGATACACATGCACAAACACATAAACTGGCCACTTTATTAGCTACACTTGTACAATTCTTATATAGGGTTATAATATAAGTTGTTGTTGACACTGTCAGAAAGGTGATATATCTACTTTGCGTCTATAATTTTGGCCTCCTCATTTATGTAAAAAGGCATATTAATAATATTAATGGATGATATTAGATTATGCAGGTGTACCTAATAAAGTGGCCAGTGAGTGTATACAAAGTGTCTCATTGTTGTGTCTAAGCAGAAGTGGAATGCAGTGCTGCTGCGTTATTTCAACCCAATTGGAGCTCATTTCTCTGGCCTGATTGGAGAGGACCCTCAGGGTATCCCCAACAACCTGCTGCCATATGTTGCCCAGGTACATCTACTGTCTGCCAGATACACAGCTACATTAGAGGCTCCACTGGATTATTTCACATTGTTTGCATAACCTAATTTTTCTTTGGTACAGGTGGCCATTGGTAGAAGAGAGTGCCTCAATGTATTTGGGAATGACTATGACACGATTGATGGCACAGGTAATTTATTCTCTATTATTTTAACAATTAAATTATTACTGACGTTTTGTGTCAGACTTTACAACCATGTACAGAAGATGTTTTCTCTCTTTTCTAGGTGTTAGAGATTATATTCATGTAGTAGATTTGGCAAAGGGACACATAGCAGCTCTGAAGAAGCTGAAGGATGACTGTGGCTGCAAGGTAATTTGAGAAAAACCAAAACACATTTTCAGTCATTTTGTGCCCATTTGTACATACTTGAGATATTTAGTAGTTCATTTGTGCATTATTGCGTTTGTGTCTGTAGGTATACAACCTAGGAACAGGAAGAGGTTACTCTGTGTTGCAGATGGTAAAAGCCATGGAGAAGGCATCTGGAAAAGAGGTAAGTGATACAGGAGTGCTTTGCTCTCCAATGTAAATTGCAGCAACAGGGTTTGTATTGCGTGTTCTGAGAGTAATTGAAGTGAATTGGTGTAGTGACTGAACTACAGCATGTTACCCTGTGAAAGGGCAAGCTGACATTTACTATAAAAGTTGGTTTCTGAATTACTTTGGTTTCCAGCTACTGTCATTTTTGCTAATGAATTCTTTGCTAAATGCATCCTCTCTATAGATCGCATACAAGGTTGCCCCACGCAGAGGAGGAGACATAGCATCCTGCTACGCTGACCCTCGTCTGGCTGAGGAGGAGCTGGGCTGGAAGGCTAAATTTGACCTGGATAGAATGTGTAAGCACAGCCACACTGAAGCAGCATAGGATTCTTCAAATAATCCATGTATTTTATTTGTTGTAATAATTTTTCTCTTTTTTTACAACCACAATAGGTGAAGATTTGTGGCGCTGGCAGTCAAAGAACCCCACTGGATTTTCCAATGGCACAGCCTCTTGATGCAACTCCAGCCTATTTTTGTTTAAATCCTCTTCTAAATCACGGGGCCAAAGCAAACCATAAACTTCCTCATTTCTGCATATCACGTAAACACATGATGAGACCTCAAAAAAAGTTGCACACTTTATGTTTTGTCATGTTTCGTTTCCTGCTTCTTGAACATTAACGCTTAGCTTATTTTCAAATAATTGTGTACAAATGTCATACTGTTTTCTATGTCATTATGTAAGATTTAACAGTGGGGGGTTTTCTCTATTAATGTATTGATCTGTAAGCCATAACCATGGAAAAAATAAATTAATTTTCTTACTAAAATCTGAACTGAAGCCTAAATATCGCTGGGTTGTTTTCAAATGGGTGTGAAATCAGTTAAAGGCAGTGAAGACCACATTATGAGATTATGGTTTTTCCAGATAATGTGAACTTACTATTAAGCAACGTTGAAACATTGCAAGTCCCTTTAGAAACAGTCGATCATCCCATGATATCAGTAGGATAAGGTCAAAAGATTTTGATTATCATATATAAATATAAATCTGCCACAAATATTGTATTGAAATGCAATTATTACAAGTATTAATATTCTCTTACTCCAGTGTATTTAAACGGGGCACTGGGGCTTTAAACGGCTCCTTGAACCCTCGGGCACCCAGTTAATAAACACCCACGTCAGCACAGCGCTCCAGTCGCTCTAACCGGGTTTCGGTCTTTAGGGCTGAGCAGGAAGTGCCTCACTGTGGACCCTGGACGAGAAGGAGAGAGCGAAGGAAAAGAAGAGGCGAAAGAAATTAAAAATGGATATGGTGGCAGACTTGGGGGCGAGTAGACTCTATCGGGCGCCGGGTGAATCCAGTCACCAGTAAGTATCGATGGATGTTTGTCGGGGGTATCACGGTGTGGGGCGTAAGCGGGTCCTGCCGACACCTCACGCCTGAGAAAGAGTCGCTGGGTTTGGGCAGCAGGCAAATCCTCCCCGCTGCTCGCTGCGCTCCGGACCTCCGCGGAGGAGTGTGTGTGTGTGGGGGGGGGGGGTGGTGTTGAGGATGAAACCGGGCGTGTTAGCGCGTCTTATTCTCAGGCGGACGTGCCGCGGGAATGGATTTTTATTTGTCAGCTCGCAGCGTGCTCCGTGTGCTGGAGGTTTGTGTCCATTTTTCTTTTGTGTGCTGGCTGGAGCCTGAAGTGGGCGTCGCTCCAGGACAGATTGGGCTGCTCCGGTGCGCCGCTGCCCGCTTTTCTCTCGCAGGACTGCAGCACTCTCGTGTCGTTTTGTAGGTCGGCCGATGCCTGAATGAACAGGGGATCCATCGGTTAAGATGCGGGACTCGGTTTCGCGTGACATGAGGAGCACTTTGGAGTGGCACGGGCGGGCGTCGCACCGTGGGTTGTCGGGCGCTGCAGAGTCTGTCAGGGAGCATCGCATAATTCAAAATGAACGCGTGTCATTCAGAGTGTGGCACCATGAGGATGGAGAAATAGGTTACTACACAAGCTTCTTTCTGCAAATGAGGCTGCGGCAGATTTTTTTTTTCTTTCTTTTTCTTTTTAGATATAATGTTCGGCCTCTGTTTTTTATTTTCCTTTCCCAGCTCTGTGACGTGTTTCACCAAGCATTTAACGCGCGCTGTAGCTCTCCTCAGGTATGATTACAGGATTTTGTCACCCGATGCTCTCTGACTGGAGTCGGGTGTAGCCCATTAGAAGAAGATTGTAATTGAAGGCGCGTCCAGCCAATGGCAGTGCAGAATGACTAACTGTGGGCGGGCCGTCTGCGGAGCTGGTCCAATAGCAGCGACAAAGACGGGGTAATTGACAACTGCATAAACAGGGTGTCGCTCCTGTGTTTGTAATGTGACCTGGAGTTAATATTTGGGCTCTATAGTATAATCATTTGCCAAAGTTAACTGATAGTTACGGATGTCACTCAGTAATTCGCTCTCTAGCAGCCAGTGTTTTTCCTCATTCATATGTAAAAAAAGAAATCACACATACACAAATCTAAATGCTCAAATATAGATTTTTAAATCATCATCAAAATAAAGTCCGTTTCTCTGTTATTATCTTATTCATGTTTCTTGTCCTGCAGGCAGCCTCAGAGATGGTTCAACGCTGCTGACATCACAGTGGCTCACCAAAGCAGCCTTCTGAAGCAGCTCAACCAGCAGCGCCGCCAGGAGCTCTTCTGTGACTGCAGTGTGCTGGTGGAGGGCCAGCTCTTCAGGGCCCACCGCAACGTCTTGTTCGCCAGCAGTGGCTACTTCCGCATGCTGCTATCCCAGGGGCCCAACGGGCTGTCCGACTCTGTCAACGCCACCTTTGATGTCTTCAGCCCAGAAACCTTCACCGTCATCCTGGATTTCATCTACTCTGGCCAGCTGGATCTTTCCAGTCACAATGTGATTGAGGTAATGTCTGCAGCCAGCTACTTGCAGATGAACAATGTCATTAACTACTGCAAGAACTTCATTAAATCCTCTTTGGACATCAGTGTGAAAGATGAAGACAGTGACAGATGCCTCAGCATATCTGAGACATGCAGCTTCACAAGTGGACCAGGAGAAGAAAACTCTGAGCAGCAGCAACAAGGCCCCTGCTCTGTCAGCCCCCCACCTGCACTCTGGACCAGGGACAACTCCAGATCCCAGTCTGGCTTTATAGGGAAAGACCAAGACCAGGAAGCTTCCGCCTCAGCCCTGACTAACCCAAACAGCCCTGCTAATGAGCTTAACACAGAGGCAGAGGACCTGCAGGACCCTCATGACCCTCTTTACACATTGCCTGGAGCAGAGCGCCGACGAGGTAAAGGGGGAACAAAGAGGAGAGCGCCCAACAGTGCCCGCTCCAATCAGCACGAGGACTTGGACATCCAGGAGGCGAGGACACAAAAGGCTGAGAAGGCAGAGGAGCTGTATGCTACTCTTCCACAGATTGTCGGTGTGATTGGACACTTTAATAAAGGTGAGTTGTGCTTTGGCTGAGAAAATGGAGAATAAATTGTTCTTTTATCTATACAGAATTGAGGAAAGGAATACCATACTTCATCTTAAACATAGTGCCATGAGTGTACCCCTCAGGAGAACGCTGTTCTATCCAAAAGATATATATATATATATTACACATAAAGGCTAAATGTCAATATGTTCCTCTTCTTTTTTGCAGACTCCAACCCCATAATGCGCTTCAAATGCCCCTTCTGTACACACACAGTGAAGAGGAAAGCAGACCTGAAGCGCCACCTGCGTTGTCACACCGGAGAGAGGCCGTACCCATGTCAGGCCTGCAATAAACGCTTTACACGCCTGGAGCATCTTCGTAGCCATTTCGAGACAGTAGGTTTATTCACACCTGCTGCAGTAATGTGACAGACATTACATTAATATTTAATGCATTTTACTTCTTTGTGTCCTTCTTGCCGCTTCACAGATCCATCAAGCCAGGAAGCTTGTGTGCAGGAAGTGCAAGTGCCAGGTCACAGAAGAGACAGGGCACGTTGTGTGTGAGGGCACCCGACGCTACCGCATGTGCACCGCATGCATCCAGGAGGTGGGCTGCGACAACATCCCCATGGACAGTCTGGAGGGGACCAACGAAGAGCCGGCGCTGTTGCTGGGTGTGGACGGGGAGGAGGAGGGGGACACCAAGAGGAGCTGGATGGTAAACGACGAGGACGACCTGGCTGAAGACTCGGGGGCTGACCTCATCATCCAACAAGTGGATGACAGTGATGAGGAGCTGCAGTGAAATTGGACCAAAGTGTGTGTGTGAGAAGCATGCATGGATACTGACTCTGTGTGTGTGTGTGTGTGTGTGTGTGTGTGTGTGTGTGTGTATGTGCGTGTGCGCGTGTTTGTGTGTTAAAGCCATACACCAAGAGAATATATGCATAAAAGATGTGATCCACTGATGTAAATACGCACATTTATGATATATCTTTAACTGTCAATTAGTTAAATGTAACTACTTTATTCTTTCCTTTCAAAGAGATTGTGGGTCTTTGTGACCAAATGGAATGCTTTGTGTTAAACTTGATAAAGATATGCAGTATCCAAAGCATGCATATTCAGTGTGTCCTCTGTTTCAGTTATAGTTAGAAAGGAACTCTTGCAATGTCAAATTGTCGACTGTGCTCTGATAATAAGAATTGGCATTTAAGCAAAACAAGTGACAGAATGACTGCTAGTCATTTTAGGGAACGTCAGAGAGGAAAAGAGCAGTTTCCCTTGGCGTGATCTTTAAGATTATATTTGATGATGAAATGCACTATGGTATACAGCAAATTATAATTTATTTGTTTTTTTTTGTTTGTTTTTTTACACATTAAAAATACTTTTATACTTTTTTGTGTCTGACTCTTTTATCCTCATCATAAACAAGGGCAATTTTAAATCATTGCCTTACACATATGGCAATATGAGATCTGTAAAAGGATACATAAGATCTGACCCAAGTCATACAGAAACACGTTGTGATTCAAATTCAGTAGAGGAAATGTACATCTCACATGAATGTTTGCAGTATTTAAAAACATAAAGCACTGGACTAGAAAACCAATTTTATCAATCAGTTTCTCCTAACAATATCTACATTAATACAGAATGGGCACAGTAGATGTATTGAATATAAATAGTGTCAAACTTCACCCTGCATTTTGTCTCTTAAATAAAGTGTCATAGGGAGCAGTGTTTGGTTCACATTTTGTCATCTGGAGGAGTTATGGAGAAGCCGCTAGACATAAACTACCACTTCCATACTATAAGGAAGCCAGTGCCATAATCTAAATTTAAAAGCCTAAAAGTTCCTCCAGATTATGTTATATAGAGGAGTTTATGGCCATAAACAGACAGATATTTTAACGCAGAAAGGGAAGATAAAAGTGTAATTGTTCTCAGTCATCTATGATAACTTTATATAGACGTTACACCCAAACACACCCCAAACTGGAACCATAATGAAGAAGGTGGAAACTCTGTGACTCAACCTTTCATTTAACTACTACACACCTTCCACCGGTAGATGGCGGTGTTCGCGCTGTTTTACTCCGCAGCTGCGCGGACGAGGAAGAAGTGACGTCAGACCGGCGGCTGGACCATCATGGCGGCCGTGCTAAGGCTTGTCAACAGAAGCACTTTGGGTTCAGCGATGGGTCAGCAGTACCTGGCGTTCAGCTCCACAGCGAAGGCCAAAGCAGTACGTTTTGTTGTGCTTTTATCTTTACGCAGGTTGTTTTGTTCATGTTTAACCAGCAGCCTACAGTCCTACTGGCTGTCAGCTGGCTGCTAGCATCCCATACAGTACAGCTAAGAAACTCAGACAGTTAGCAAGTTAGTTCGGTATTAATATACAAGAGCAGGCCTGATATTTGTAATTTAAAGTTATTATAAGTTATTTAATGTGCCCTAACATTTGTTTTAAAAGTGTTTGTTTGTGTTTGCGTAGGCTGGTGTAAGAGCAAGGCAAGCTCTTCCTGAGAAGGTGAAAGTAGTGGAGGTGGGCCCCAGAGATGGTCTTCAAAATGAGAAGGTAACTCTCATCTAAGATATCCTTTAAGGTACCAGCAGTCAGCAAATGTCTCAGTTTAAAGTTACCCCGCTCAGGAAAGGGTTTTTTTTTTTGTTTTGTTACACTAACAGTGTTGAGGTGGAGCAGGTGCATACCTGGTGTGTTGTGAAACCAGCAGGAATCTCAGTGACGTCAGTCTTTCCAAGTATTTTTCCATTTTTCCGTTTTCAGACTATTGTGTCCGCAGAGACAAAAATTCATTTGATCAACATGTTGTCAGAATCTGGGCTCCCAGTCATTGAGGCCACCAGTTTTGTATCACCAAAATGGGTTCCACAGGTGAGTTTGTGAAAAATATACAGTGTTGACACACCCCACTGAGAGCAGTACAGAAACTGCAGCAGTGACTATGGCTTTTGTTATGCAGAGCTAATTGGTCTCTGTTTTTTGTTTGTTTGTTTGTTTGTTTGTTTTTGCCTGAATTCCAGATGGCAGACCAGGTGGAAGTCATGAGGGGGATCTGCAGGAAACCAGGAGTATCTTATCCAGTCCTTACTCCAAACCTCAAGGGCTTCCAGGCAGCCGTCAGTGTCAAGCATCATATCACACGTTCCCAAAACCACATATACTTATTTGATATTTGACTTATGATGTGTCTATCTCACATCCGTGCTAAATGTCCATCAAAATATACTTTTATTTTTCATACTCACTGCAGGTAGAGGCAGGAGCTACAGAGGTAGCCATATTTGGTGCTGCATCTGAGCTGTTTAGTAAGAAGAACATAAACTGCTCAGTGGACGAGAGTTTACAGCGTTTCGACGAGGTTATGAAAGCAGCCAAAGAAGCCGGTGTGCCAGTTAGAGGGTAGGAATACTGGCTTGCTCTTAACTGTCAGCAGACCTTTAAATCACTGCTATTTTAGTTTGATTCCGGCATGAGTCTCATCTGTGTTTCTTGTCACCACAGTTATGTGTCGTGTGTCCTTGGATGTCCATATGAAGGCAAGGTTGCACCTGCAAAAGTTGCACATGTGAGTTCACACAAAATACAACCCTTTGGCAACCCAAGCCATAATACAACCATTCAAGGTTAAGCTTTGCTTCTGCCTCGCAGGTAGCAAAGTCTCTGTACTCCATGGGCTGTTATGAGATCTCCCTGGGTGACACAATCGGAGTGGGGACCCCAGGTAGCATGACTGAAATGCTGGAGGCAGTGAGCAGAGAGGTGCCAGTCAGTGCCTTGGCAGTACACTGCCATGACACCTATGGCCAGGCCCTGGCTAACATCCTTGTAGCCTTACAGGTCAGATTTGCATAGTATAACAAAATTTAGTGCAGCATAAACTTTCATAGTTTCAAGGTGAACATTGCTTTTGTTTTGCAGATGGGGGTCAGTGTGGTAGACTCTTCAGTAGCTGGACTGGGCGGCTGTCCCTATGCCCAGGGAGCTTCTGGGAATGTAGCCACTGAAGATGTCATCTATATGCTGCATGGACTTGGGATACAAACAGTAAGAATTTATACTTAATGTTTGTCTTTGGCTAGTTCTCTGTTTTAGGTCCTTTATAGTAGAGATTACACTAGTTGCATCTGAATTTGTGTTTAGAAGAAAATTATTCACTCTCCTTTCATTTAATTTTCATATATATTTTAGTCTTTTTTGTAAGATAAAAATATATTCTTGATCTTTTGAGAAAGAAACCCCTCAAGTATTTAAATACAAAAACATGTTTTATGTCAAACTATATTGCAGCAATCGCAAGCATGTAAAATGTAATGTAAATGTCTTTAAAATGTTCTTCCAGCTAAACTAATGGAGCCTAGCATATTTTAGTTTGTGATAAGTGCTACTTACAGTATTTAGTGAGAGCTTCCTCTTGAAATGTTTGACCCTTTGATTTTCTTTCCTCATCTCAGGGAGTGGACCTCTCAAAGCTGATAGATGCTGGAGCTTTCATCTGTCGAACCCTTAACAGAAAGTCCAACTCTAAAGTAGCACAGGCCACATGCAAACTCTAGACAAAAGACAAAGCCTAACCCTCTACAGTCTGAACGCTACAGCACAACAGAACCATCATTCTTTGTATGTTAAGTTCTAATCATTTTAATTTCCGTTTGATTTGTCATCTACCAGTATGAGAAAACTACTTTAACATTTGGATGGTACAGACCCCTCTGCTTAAAAATATATAATTTAAGAGCTGGAACGTGCCTTATGTAAAGTCAGTCTAAACATAGAGATCATTCAAGACTACACCTGCTTATTTTATTGGGGTTCTGACACTACATTCTGGGCACTGGGTGAACCAAAATGGTTTACTGTATTTTTTTGAATGAATCCACCATGTCCTAATATGTCCCCAGTGTTCTGGAGATGTGATGTGAGATTAACTCACTGTTGATGTCAGATGTCAGGTGTTGTGTTCATATTTGATCATCTTTGTATGCAGTGAACTCTTTCTTCAAATTAATGACTCTAGGGAGCGTCTGTAAATGAACAGTCTTTACGTATTTGGGATCATGCCGGCTTGTGAAAAACTGTGGAAAAGCTGAGATTTTAATTTATTATGTTTTTTCTTTTACATATGTAGCATACCTAGTTTTACTTTCATATGTTTAAGTATTTAATTTAAATCGTTTCCGAATAGATTGTGTAAAAAAAATAAACACTTTCGTGAATCTAGTGTGTCCACGATGTACATTTTTCAACTTTTTAAGGAAACTGTGGGTCTGAAAACAGTTAGATTCATTAATTATGGCTACTTTATTGTGATTACTCAGACATGATGTGTAATGTCCACCCTTCCTACTGAGAACGTTATCAGCAACATCATGTTGTTAACACTGTTAGTCATGCAAAGTTGGTTGCGTAAATTAGTCCGAACAAAGAAAACCATACTTTGCCACATGTGACGAACCAGATTGTCAAGTCTGACAGGGAAACTGCAAATCTGATCTTTAGCACGTAGAAGAATCACATCACGTACAAAGAAAGCAAATTGTCTTGTCACGGTGATTACCGCACATTAAATTAATAAGATGCCAACTGACAATTTAAGATTTTTAGTTCCCGAACTGAACGGCATGTATCTGAATCTGACCCACTTCTTTTTTAGCACAATATTTGAGGTCATCCAAGTTGCAGGATTGAGCATTAACATTAACCTTGAGCTTCTGCCACAATTACTTAATAGGATTGAGATCTGGTCTCTCAGAGGGCCATTCCAGAAACTTCATGTTGGTGTCCTTCAAAGGTTTTTGGACAATCCGAACATAGGCCTCAAGTTATTTTCTTGTGGGAAGACCCAGCAGTGACCTGAAGTTACACTGGCAGCAGATTTCGTTACATTATCCTTTAAAATGTCGACATAATATTCTTTGTTCATGATCCCATGCACGTAATCATGGCTCCCTGTGCCTGACGCAACAAAACACCCCCACAGTATCATGCTTCCACCACCATGTTAAACTGGGAAGACTTGAAAGCCTCTACCATCCTTCGCCAAACATGTTGAGCAACAGCTCAAGTTTGGTTTCCTCAAACCAAAGAACAGATTTCCAAAACTCATCCCCATGTTTTAAGTATTCACGGGCAAATTTCAGTCTGGCTTTGATGAGTTTTTCTTGGTCGACGACCTTGAGTCCCACCGCAAAGAACAGCCCTCACAACAGTCTCGAAGATTCCAGAAAAGGCCTTTGCTTTTGCTTTTCCAAACAGAATTAGTCTCCTTGTGCAGCAGCTCTTCTAGACGGCTGGGAAAAACGTGGAAGTGGCCGGATATCCTGCATTAGCTCAACAGCTACTATATTCTTTCTGAGTTCCGAACTAAAGTAACTTCCTACATAATAATTTAGGAGTAGTCCCTCAAAAGTTGCCTGTTTAAATGCCACTAGCCCTGCTTATAGGGACCCTTAGGTGAAGGTCAAAGCTGATTGACTGCTCAGATGTATATTAAAAGCATAAAAAAAGAATCACATGATGGCTAGTAACTTTTGGCCTTGTTATCTTGTGTTTTTTCTTGCTTTAAATTAGTGCATCAGTAAAATACATTAGTCAAACTTAGCGGAGATTTGGTTGGTTATAGTAATTTCCATGGAAATGTTAAAGGTTTAGATTCATTTTATAAGGGGGTGTAATAATACTCTGTCAGGACACCAAACAGATACATATATTCAATATCTTTATTTTATTTATAGTTATACAAAATTATAAAACATTCAAGCTGAAAATACATTTCCACCTTATGCATCTTTTTATTTGAACATCCTCCCACCTCCTCCACTTTGTTCCAGCTCTGCCAACACAGACTTAAACAGCAGCATTCCTTTCGCCTCATTTAAATCAACAGTGGTCTTGGATGAAGTGACGTTGTGTACAAGCACAGGCCGTCAGTATGTGAAACGAGTGGCCGTGCTGTATAAACCTGAGAGAAAGCATGTATGCCTGCACAGACTTTTTTAAAAAATCAATTTATTTTGCCACTTTAATGCATCTTACAAAGAACTAAAGGCTATAACAAATTTAGTGTTTGTCAGTTTACACACTTTCAAGTAATGACATTAAGAACCCCTCACTCACACATAATTTACCATTCTTAAATGAGTTTGGATAATCAAGGCAGCAACATTATGTACACACTTAGATTTGTTTCAGTTGACAGGAGATGAGTTGAAATGTGCATGTATCATTCAGTAATAAGGAGTACCCTAACTCGACTGGGGAAACTGGAAGGGAGGGGTGAACACTTGTGCTAGTCGCGTCCTCTCTCACTGTGCGCACTTCCTTTCCCCTCCCATGACAAAACTACAATCACAAGAAGGACAGTACAAGTTAAAGTAGACTGTAATGTTCTAGTGGGGGTGAAGTCTAAAGTTGAAAAGGCACAAGCACCTTTGGATATTGTATTCAAAAAGGAAACTCGCATTCATTAAAAAATTGATATGGTCTCCGGCTAACTTGTAAATATTGTGAATGTTGACATGGAAACACTGAACGGAAAAGTTCATGCACTCTGCGACAGTCTTAGATGTTGCCACAGTGGCCCACAGGATGAGTCCAGTACTGATGACTCAACCTCCAGAGCACATACTGCAGTTTGGCTCACAGTTGTGAGTCTGTTTTCTGAGGTTTGTTATTGGGTTATACCCTAAAGTATTGTTGATTTAGATTTTGGCTGTGTTTTCAATCATAAATCCACCGTCAGATTAGGAGCAGAAGCACGTATCTTCTCTTCAATCTTCAGCGTCGGTGGATTGAGATAACCCTTGTTCGCAGTCCTGAAGGACGGAGGCCTTTCCTTCAGTGCCATTTTTGACAGTGGGTGGTTGCGGTTGTTGAAGGGGTCGTCGTGGTAGTCGTCGTGATGCACAGTCATCGGGGGTCTGCGATTCCTGATCTTCTTTGCAGTCCGGACAAGGCGCTTGAAGATGAGATAAATGATCTCGCAGATGTTGAGGACGATGCAAAGAGCCGAGGCGCCAACCATGAAGTAGGTGAAGACTTTCTTTTCAGTGGGGTGACCAATGAAGCAGTCAACTATGTTTGGGCAAGGGGACACCTCGCACTTGACCAGTCTCGGCAGGTAGAAGCTGTCATAGATTCGGTGTAGGATGTAGAGGAAGGAGACCTCAATGCCCGTCTTGACGAAGAGACTGATCAGGTAGGTCCACCACAGGCCGCCATGTTTCCTGCCTGTGTTGCTGTACAGCTTGGCTTCTTCGCCGTGCTTGGCCCTGTACTTGCGCTCACGGTCGTCGCGGTACGCCACGTGCATGACAACCATGAGGGACGGGCACGTGACAAAGATGAGCTGCAGGGCCCACAGGCGGATGTGGGAGATGGGGAAGAAGTGGTCGTAGCAGACGTTGGCGCAGCCGGGCTGCTTGGTGTTGCAGTCAAAGTCCTTCTGCTCGTCACCCCACACACGCTCTGCTGCCACTACGTACACCATCACCCTGAAGACAAACACCACAGACAGCCATATGCGCCCAAATGCTGTTGAGTATTTGTTCACCCCACTAAGGAGGGCTTGGAACGTCTTCCAGTCCATGTCCTTGGCTGGCAGTCAAGTAGCTGTTGTCTGGATATCTTTACCTAGTGGTGGTGGTTTATCTTCAGACCTGGATGTGGCAGAATGAAGAATGAGTGAACACGTTTTTATTGTCTGTTGAACTTTCTGCTTTCCCTCTACGCCAGTGGCCTCTTACTTACTCCAAGTGGCTTTTACTGTATAACAAACAACCTATTGTTCTGTCCTTTCAAATCAGCAGTATATGCAGAAAGGTGAATTAGTGTAAAAACAAACTTCCAAACGCCTCGTTTATCAACTCCATCAGAAACAAGAACTAACAGTGACACAGTGACGAGTGGGCCTGAAAGCAAAGTGTTCGCAAAGGAAACAAGTTAGACCGACATTATTAACACACTCGGGGGAGGTTTGGAAAACGCAGTAGAGATACTTTAGAGCTTTAATGCAAATATTTATATGTTAGAAACCTAAGTAACAGTAACAGTAATCAGCTGTGTATATCTTGAGCTAAAACTTGCTAAGACTTGGCGTTTTTAATGACAACAGAGCAGCGTTTTACGCACAGCCGCTGCGTAATTTGGCCACACGTCGTGTTCAAGTTCGACTTGTCTACTTACACGAGGCTTCTTTCCCGACCACTAGTGGATTAGAAAATCATATACTGCTTTATAAGAGCCAGTGAAGCCACATATTTAAAAAAAAAAACGCTCCCTTTCAAATAGCTGAAAACGCGAACTTGACGATTCGCGAAGACCATCAAAGTTCCTTAATGTTTGTTTTTCACTCACCAAAAGGATCATGATCCCCCAGCCGGTGAACACACGCTTCACTAGGTGTATTTTCAGAGGAATTGTCGTGGCTTGAAAATCAGTTCTCTCCCCTGACGCACAGATTTGCTGATCTGAGACAGGTATAGCGTTGAGCGCCTGTGGGTGGAGTTGAGTTGCCCAGATGTTGTTCTTCTTCTTCGTCTTCTTCTCCCCCCTCTCCTGTGGAGCTTTTTTTTTTATTCTATTGGCACGCAAGTTCAAATACCTACAGTCTCCGAATGGAGATTGGTCTAAACATGCACCATCAGCCACAGTTTTCTGGAACAGAAAAGCCTCTTTCTTCTTCACCTCGGTACACCCAAGAGGTAGACACACCCTGATGAACACGCTGGTGTTGTTGTGTAAGCCATGAGCCTCTTTTTGTTTTCTAAAGTATCAGGACACCTAAGCAACAACATTTTTTATGTAAAAATCTTCTGAGTGAGTGATGTGAGGAGAGGAGCTATGGGGAAAGAAAGCACAGGAAATGTGTTATCAGAAGCTTATTCTGTTTCACTGTTCCTCATTCATTCACGCCATGCACAATACATTTTTTCCAGCCTTGTCACAGTACACCCTCAAATGCCAAAAAAGGTCTGTTGTGTTTCCTCCATTCTTTTTAAACCCAATCTCTACTCAGTTTACAAAGTCACAGTTCATGAACTAGCAACAGGACCCTTGTTTTTAGATAGCGGCCTTCAGTTTTTACCATCCCTCCTCTCTCCTACATCGTTTTTGTTTCCGTTTTTTATGTAAAAGAATATCATTGTCTGGAACTTAAGTGTCAGAACGTGTCAGATCTTGCAGAACAGTCCCTGTGTGCAAAGCTGTTGAAATCTGTGTTTGCCTAATACAAAAAGGATAAATACTCATGAAGAAGAAGCCCATTCAAGTACACCACTAGTATTCTTCTTTAAAACTAAATATAAGCGAGCATACTTTACATTTACTTATCAAAGATAAAGGAGACAAAATTTAGTTTGAACTAGAGTGAACTGAAGTATGCAGAAATACCCAGCATGCCTTTCAGCGGTTTAACTTGGAGAAAACCACTGATGTTGGGAAAGTAGAATTTCTCACAGATTGCTGTGTGACATGGTGTTTGGTGTTTTGAACAGAGTAAGTATGGTAGCTAATTAAATGATGCATTATAAACTTGGAGCTGTGAGTAAGAAAGCTAAGTATTTACACGTCCTTCCCTCTTAATTACTTAATAGAGTACTACATTATACTTCCAGTGGGAATAACTGTGTTACATATTTATTTGCAGCTGAAGCGCTGTGGTTGAAAGTATTCATGGAATATGTAAAACTAAAATGCACATTTAAATCCTGTTTTAAGTTCTCTTTGTTCAACGTGACAGTACTACAAGCTAAGAGTAAACCTGTAAGGTCAGTATTTGTATAAAGAGGTACACATAAGGTATACTAGTAACTAAAGTAATAATACATGTACTTTCACACAGCTTTAGGGTTTCTGTCTCTGAGGAGTGCGACAGAACACCTGTTGTGATGTGTGACACCCAGACGGGGCTAACTTTTTGGCTCCAGTCGTGAAACACGTACAGACAGTTTGCGACACACCTGGAGGAATGAGGCCCCGTGATTCAACGGTTTCAAGTCTCAACAACACAGGGCATCACGACAGCATAAACAAATCTCAGCACAGTGTGGGCACTGTGAAAGGAAGGAAATGTGCCAGAGCAGAGAGAGGATGGCAACAGGAAAGATAACAACCCGGTGGGGAGGGTCTCATTACGAAAACGACGTTGAACTAGACAAACACAATACAGACAAACACAGCTGAACATACTGCAACTTCTTCATATTTTTAGAGCCGGTTTTGCCTTTTTGTACATTTTGCTCATTGCAGTTTCTGATCTCTCAGGTATTTTTCGCTTCTTTTTTCCTGCTCAGGGTGTGACATTCCTGCTACGACCCACCAATACACTGCAGGCACATAATTTAGTTCAAGCAGCAACTTGTCTTTCCTGAACTCGTCTTTGTCTCTATGATAATCAACAAGTCTTTAGAGTTTTCACTGGGGGTGCTATCTTCTGAAATACCATAGAGGTTGAGTATTAGAGAAACCAGTGGTGCCTGCAGTTGATGCTGTGTGTTTGCGTGAAGATGCTCATGGTATTTTGAGTGGCACTGTAAAAAAAAAAAGGATTCACTTGATTGAGCTGGTGGTCAAGGAGAAGTTACAGACAAATATTATACTGAATAAAACTGCATGAAGAGAGACTTTATGTGAGAAAATATGTTTTTTCCCCTCTCTCTGTATACATTTAATGCCCCTCTTAGACACACTGCAGTGTAAATACTGGAATCATCTATTCAGGGCCTACACAGACGTAGAAATTCCTGGGCTGGGTGGTTCCACTCATCAGCGAGATGAATCAAACCGGGGAGTGGAGACTCCTCCTCTGCCCATTTGAAAGCACCAGTCAAGCTAAACAATGAGAGGGTTTCTCATAGCAACAGGGTGATCTGTGCTGCCCGTGCAGGGAGAAAGCACATTATGAAACCCACGAAGAAAAAAAAATACAAGTGAAGAAAGCCTGAACACAATGACCTCGTGCTAAATCAACAAACCCTTTTCTCTTTTTTATGAAAGGGAAATGACTTTGGTTTGCACTGTTCTTTATTGCATTTCCTAAGACACTCACAAACTGTACAACTGCTTATTACCGACGCAGTTCATGCTCAGAACTTAAAGCAACACTGCACCATTGTGTGTTCGGTCAATTATGAAGAGTAAACTTTTTCAAAAAATGATCTTTATTGAAAAATAGTGTCAACTCTGCAGCCGCGCTGCACCTCAGTACTGTGAAATATACAAACCCTGATATCATGTTTACAAAACTGCATGTAAAGTTAATTGCTTTATTTGGATGAATGACAAACAGTAACATACACAGCAGCACAATCTTACAGAACATTTCATAAATTACACAAAATACAGTTTTTACAAAGAATTATACGTGAGAATGTGTGAGTTCAGAAAAGACAGCACAGTCTCCAGTAAACAGTCTGAGGTTGGGCACTGAGCGAAGGGAAAAACTTGCTCAGGAAACCACATGCGTTAGTAAAACCACATGTGTTTCTCTAAAGCATGGAGTGACTCATGTAATTAATCTTTAGGCTAAAACTGACACAGCATCACATACAATTGCAAATTTCGTTTTTTTTTTTTTTAATATAGTTATAGTTATTCAGTAAAAATGTCTGAAAATGCTCTGACCCCAACCTACAACACCAGGCACATTCCAGATGAGTGACACATGCCTGCAGTAGCATAGACTCGCAGTCCACAATGTCTTTCGCTGTGAACACAGAAACGGTAAAGAAATAATACAACTGTAGTTAAGTCTCACAATATACAAACATCTGCTGACAAGTCTTTTCAGGAAGTGACGACAGGCATCTGTCCTCTACCAAGTCTTAGTGTTTTCCTATAGTCTTTGTCTTTCTCATCAGTTTCTCAAGACATGGCCACGCTGTACGAGGGTGCAGGCATTCCATTTTTGCTTGGTAGCTTTATGGCGTTTGACTCCATCAGGGTGCTCCCGCTGGACATTGTGCCAGTATTGATCTTATGAGAGTGACGGCCTGAGGTGAAGCATTCACAGCAGCGTTTGCCGACCAGGTAGAGGATTTCAAAAATGGAGAGCAGGATGCAGGCGAGGCTGGTGGCCACCATGAAGATGGTGAAGATTCTTTTCTCGGTGGGCCTGGAGATGAAGCAGTCCACCGTGTTGGGACAGGGCGCCTCTTCACACTTAATGAGCAAGGGGAAGTCGTAGCCCTCATAGAGATGGTACAGGAGGTAGACAAAGGTGGCGTCCACACCTACTTTAAACAGCAGGGTCATGATGTACGTCCACCACAGGCCTCCGCGCTTCTTGCCAGTGTCCGGGTAGAGAGTGCGACAGTTTTCACCGTTCTTGAGTCGGTTTTTCCGTTCCCTGTCTTCCCTGTACGCCACGTGCATAACCACCAGTAATGAGGGGCAGGTGACGAAGATGAGCTGCAGGGCCCACAGCCGGACGTGGGAGACGGGGAAGAAGTGGTCGAAGCAGACATTGTGGCACCCGGGCTGAGCCGTGTTGCAGCTGAAGTCTTTCTGTTCGTCACCCCATACCTTCTCTGCTGCCACCACATACACCATGATCCTGAAGAGGAAAACAACAGAGAGCCACACTCTGCCAAAAGCTGTGGAGTATTTGTTCACCCCGCTGAGGAGACCCTGGAGGAATGCCCAGTTCATGATGTGGTTTGTTCAGCCCGTCTTCTCTTCCTGCTGATGGAATACAGAGGAAGTTGTTTCAGGCTTTAATGGCACAAGCACACCATCTACCAGCATTAAACAGATTGAAAACACAGTTATGTCACACTTGAACAAAGACCGCAGGGCATTAAAGAAGCCAACTTCACCACAGACATGTGAATTCAGGTGTTTACATATCCTCAAGACCAACAAATGACAAAAGAGTGTGACCTGAGCGTTACAGTAAATCGATCCATGAGTTAAAGGTACTTTTAAGAGTTGGTACTAAAGAGAGTTTAAAGTCTTCGCTGTGTGAAGATTCACTGAAGCAACTGGAGCTTGAGTCAACTCACACTTACTTACCAGCGACCGCTGAACTCTTCAAGTCAGTTTGTTCCGTGCGCAACTGCGCGTATCCAAAATACCCACACGGCCAAATCCGCCCAAATCAGACACATTCAAACCAGTTCGCGTTACTTGAATCTGGATTTCTTGACATATCCACTCGAAAAACTTACGCGCTCAGTCTCGCTGCCCTGATTCAGTGTCGGAGCAGAGGAACAAGCTGGAGCTGTATCTCACCACTGGAAGTCTCAGAACATTTCAGTTGGACGGGATTGGAGGGGTGGAGTTATTTGCCTGTCGTGTCTCCTCCACCACTCAGACCTGTTCAGCTGTGTCTCCTCCACCACTCAGACCTGTTCAGGTGTGGCACCTCCACACGCCAAAGAATGACACTCACTGGATTAACGTTAGATTCATTTGATCCTGTTGAGGTGATGAAACTCGTCTGCGCTGTGCCTCTTACATCATAACTTTGTTTTTGCTTTAAAAGCATTAAAACCTAAACTTTTTAGCATGAGACCAACAGAATGAACAACATGACACATTGATCCTTGTATGTGGAAATAAATTCTTCCTTTACTTATTTAACTTGTACATAATAAACTAACTATTAGAACAATTTTTATTTAATTTGCCCAGAAAACATGCATCAAGCTGAGGATTTTTTTATTTTAAAAAATGCTTTTATTGAAATATTTACATGGCAAAAGATGAGGGATTAACAGTACAAAAGATGGTGAATACTCTAACAAACACAAACACACGCTCCTTTTCATTCACACATATTCTCCGCAGTCTGAGATGATTACTTTCTGCTTCGTCTTCCCGTCCTTTGTTCCCTGAGCCTGCAGAAGAAAAACAACACGTTTACACTGTACTGTGATTGCTTGAAAATTATAGTATGATCAGCAAAACCTGTCTAAACAGTGTGATCACAAATCTCACTACTACTAGTGATATTATAAATGTAATCATTTATTTCACAGTGGGATCGGAAAACAGAAATAGTAAACCACTTCATCTGTTACCTCCATTGCACGAAGTACGTCCATGCCCTCCACCAGCTCTCCAAACACCACGTGTTTCCCATCCAGCCAGTCAGTCTTGTCAGTGGTGATGAAGAACTGGGAGCCATTAGAGTTTGGTCCGGAGTTGGCCATGGAGAGCTGCCCTGTGTGCAAGAGACCAAGTTTGCCCAGTTAGCTTCAAAATCTACTGGTAACCACTTCATTCACAGACAGCTCCTGAGAGAAACTCCTCACCTGGAGCGGTGTGTTTGAGGACAAAGTTCTCATCGTCAAACTTTCGGCCATAAATGGACTTCCCGCCTGTGCCGTTGTGGTTGGTGAAGTCGCCTCCTTGGCACATAAATTGAGGGATGATGCGATGAAAGCTGCTGCCCTTGAAGCCGAAGCCCTTTTCATGTGTGCACAAGCAGCGGAAGTTCTCTGTACAGTGTTAGAAATAATGTTAGCTGTTATTGTCTTCTAATGCTTTAATTTTAACTGGGCAAAGGTTTTTGCCCATTTAAAGTCAGGTTAGTGCCTTTTAAACCCATTATTATGATACAAACCTGCTGTCATAGGGACAATGTCAGCCCTGAGGAGGAAGCGTAGTCTCCCTGCTGGCTTGTTCCCAATCTTGATATCCATGTAGACTTGTGGATTAACTCTTCCTTTTTTAGCTGGGGGCTGATCCTGCAAGACGAAATGATGCCCTGTTACTATCTTTACAGTTAAGAATAAGAAGCACCAATACATTTTAGACAAATAAAACAATTTCACCTCCTGTGTTGCAGTGTTGGTTGTTTCTCCACCCGCTGCCTCCGCCTCAGCCTCTGAAGGTTTCCCGGAGAACTTCTTTAGCCAGTCATCATCCGACCACACTGAGGAAAAGGCAGGGTTAAAATCAGAAGAAAGAATCTAAAAATAAAGTCCAAGCTTCCATAAACAGGTTTTTGTCACTCACCTGGTCGAGAAGAACCTTCTTTGATTCTCATAGGTTTAGCGATGTTGACCCGGATAGTTCGTCCAAAAAGCTCAGACTCATTCTAGCACAGAAAAGAAAACAATCAGGAATCTCTCTTTTTAACCTTCTGGTCAAACTACAACACCCTCATAACGTTTAGGATCACTTGTCTGACTCCACTATTTTAATATTGCATTCAAAAAAGCATATGGTTAGAGTACATATTCTCAGATTTTCTTAAAGGGTAAGCTGCTGATGGTAATAGTAATAAACTTTGAATAGACATGAGTCACTGCATGCAAAGTTTATGCAAACATGACTATTCAACATTGCTCTGTTTCAAGCATCACGGCGCCCTGAAGTAAAAGGACTATGTAACAAGACTGCTGTAATCTCAATGTCACACTCAACTTGACACTGTGGACTCTTTTTTTTTTTACTTTTTAAATTGCAAATATCAAGGTTTTTGTACCAACCATTATAGAAGGTGTACAACTGTACATCTCACAAACAGTAATAAAATATTGCTGTGTACAGCAGCATGATCCACTTACCATGTTATCAATGGCTGCTGCAGCATCCTACAGAAGACAAAGAGAATAAATAGGTTGTGCACACAGAATAACCTCAATGAATTGCCCAGACTACCATTAACTGTATTCTAAAACATCACTTCGGTTAAACAGTTTATACAGGACACTGACAAATGTCATCCAGTCATATTAATGTTTGCATTCCAGAGCATATCCTTATTAACAACAGTGAATCAACCATCAAAATTAACTTAATCCCACTTACTTTGCCAATGTTTTTATGTTGCTACTGTGGTATACACTGAACACATTTTAATGTTTTATGGCAAAAGATAACAGTACACTCAAAAAGTTTAATCAAGCAGCTGCACTGCTGTGTGTTGCAGTTAAAACTCTGTGTCTAGATGTGCTTCAATATGTAACCACAAATATCTGCACTTGATTCTTACAATCTAAAACAGTCACAGTACTACGCTAATATTTTAAAGTACACTAATATTAAATGGCACCAACAACATATTATATCTGGTCATTTTTGACAATGCACTGTTTTACACACACAAGCATTTTCTTTAAATGAAGCATTAATGATAACAAGTGGCTTATTGAACCAGTATTACACACATAAGACACTAAACTATTAAAATCACTGAGCGATTAGTAAAGTATCAATTATTATTTCTTTTTCTTTGATTATTAAGTGTTTAATGAGCCTTCAGCTTTAGAAGCCAGCAGATGTCGCTATTTTATTTTTTTTTAAGTCTTGAAGCTTCAAATCCTTCTGTTTCCAGCACAAACTTAGTGATCTTTATTATAACAGTTAATAACTGCTTAATATCAAAATCCTCCCTCTTGTGTTAGTTCCTTGTGTACATACCTCTGCCAGTTCAAACTCAATAAACGCAAATCCTCTGTGTTTTTCTGAAAACATAACAGACCACGCATTATAATCTATATTAATCCTTTACTCACACATAATGTTTAATGTTACACAGAAACACTGCATCCACACATGTGTTACCAGTAAAATGCTGGTTGTACCTGTTTCATAGTCTAAAGGTATCTGGATGTCTGTGACGTCTCCAAACGGGATAAAAGCCGCATGTAAAACCTTCTCGTCCACCTCCTCCGCCAGGCCACCTGAGAGAAACACACAGACCCTGATTTTGAGCTGATGAGCATTAAAATATGCTAAAATGAAAAGATGTTCATGAGAAGACTGAGAATAACAGGCGTGTTGCGTTCAAGACAGGGAGTGATCTACACTGGAGCTTTTTAGTTTATTTGCGGATTCATTTAACTTGCTTTTAGTCCATAACCTGACACAATGTGCTTTACAAACAACGATGGGAACACTTTCTGAAGTTTACGATCAGCAACATGTGTTAAAATCAACATTAGAGTTGACGTGTCGAGCGCATATTTTTCCGGGAGCAGTAATTTCCACTGAACGTAACGTTAATATTCACTTTCTTCATGTTTGACTGTGTCTGCTTTATATAAACTGTCCTAAATACGACACTTACATTTACTGAAACAACGTAAACTAACGTTTTTTAGTGGAAAACCAACAATAACTTACCAACATACAACACTCGTTTGGTAGCCGCCATATTGGATTTGATCCCTCAACTTTGACCCCCACTGTTTCTCATTGGTTCAGTGAAAGCTAAAGCCCGCCTCTAGTCCAGCCGCTTCAGCGCCACCTGCGGGAGCAAACGCTATTACAGCCGGTCTCATTTTCAGACTTTTAAACTAAACTCTAAATAGACCCAGACTTTTTAAATTAATCATAATGATTTAATAGCTAAATTAATTGAAGTTGTATATTTCAATATTTACATATGTGCTTCTTTCCACTGTAATGCCAACATGGCCGCCATACAGCCTCTTTCAGTGCAGTATATATATAATTTAGTGTATATTTTTGTTTTAGGTAAAACTTTCTAGTAAGCCTTCATAAATGTTTATTAAATTTCATCTCTGTAAAAGCGTTATTGTTGTTCATTTACAAAATATAAATAGATATTGGCTACCAGGTTGTAAAAATATTACATATTAAAATATAACTAGTGTTTATTCTCAACCAGCATCAAGCTTTTAAAAAATAAAGGCTCCTGAGTTTATCATAGCGAATGAGTAGTGTGACCTTTGGTCTTTGGGAAAGGAGCAGTAGAGAATGTGGACCAAAGAATTTTATTAGCAGGCCTAACTAATCAGACGGGATTTTCTTGTTGTAAAGTTTCCATTACATTGTTTGAATCAATCATCTATTCAAAGAGTGACCACACTGAATCGCATTTCACCCAGATAAACTATATTATATTTAGCATTAAAGTATGTCCTTGTAGCTTTACACTGCTTTCACCTTCTCTGCCACAAACCTGCCTAGGTAAGTGTTATAGGTTAAAAGAAGTTAGCTGTAAGCAGTGAAATAACACAAGTGGTAACCTTGATATATCATCCCTTTATTGAGAATACCACACACCCAGCATAACATGATAGGATGGAGGAGTTGATCATTTCAAATCAAACATAAAACTATCAAGCAAAGAAAAAAGCTAGTTTTCCTTTTAGAAAAATGGTTTTCTCTCCTTCACCACAAAATGAATGGCCTCCATTACAGATCCATTTACATTATTGCTTTTGGTATGCAGTTTAAAAGTATTACAGAACTAGAAAATTATGAACTGTAATATTTCTCAAAATGTTCAAGTATGTTTTAAAATTAAATTTTCTTTCTTTTTTTTTTCTTGGTTTTTATTTTTGTTTTGCTATAATTGTTCATAGACTCTGGTGTTTGGAGTAGGTTGACTGTGTCGCTCCACATCTCTGCTCATTTTTCTGCGTCCTGTAAAAACACAATGACTTTACATTAGTATAACAAAACATAAACCAAACCCATAAGTATAACAAACTTGATTGATTATGTATTATCATACCAATTTATTACAGTACACAGTCTTCAAGATGTGGCAGCAGCAGCAGTAGTTGCCATGCTGCCCACTTTCTGGGTGGCGTCCTTCTTTGCCTGGTGGGCCTGTAGTACGGCAACGGCTTCTTCCACCTGAAAAAGCATTACACCAATAGAGACTGTTGTATAAGGATAATTTATTTACTATGGAGAACATTTACTTGACAAAATAGCTGAGGTAGAGGCAGCTATGTACCTTTGAACGCAGAGACTCGTGAGACTCCAGCATATGGAGCAGTTCAGAGTTGTCGATCTCCAGCAACATGCCGGTTATCTTTCCTGCCAGGTTGGCGTGCATGGCCTGAATCAGAGGGAAAAGACGCTCCCCTGTTTTGGAAAAAAAAACAATAAGTGATTAAAAATCTAAAAAGCATTACTAATTTTCACCATAAAATGCAATGTTTTACCCAGCATTTGTTTCTGCTCCTGAGGGGGTGCAGCAGCCAGCATTGAAGCTGTGAGAGGCTCCTGACCCTGAACATGTACAGCTGGCTGAGCCTGGCAAAGGGCAGGTAAAGGACGTAGTAAGGAAAATTAATCATAGGTTAGGAGTGAGACATGAATAAAACACAAGGCGATCTCATTGGTCTTTTGCCCGTACCTGCTGTAAGGCAATAGGTTGCACCACTGGGGGGTTGGGGTTACGGACACCTGTAGCATATTTGTAAGGAGGCATGGCACGAGGACCGGGGACTCCTACTGAGGGGCGAGGAGCCATGGACTGTCCAGTAGCTGGCAGTAATGAGGGCAGATGTAGCAGATTATAGCACCACACAGCGTAATATAACATCTTTATATGCCTATAATAAAGTTCCACAGCCAGACTCAGTGAACTGGCTGTGATAGTTCTGGTCGTCACTGGTGAACACACCTCGTGGGCCTTGTGTGCTGCTAGGAGTCATGTGTCTCAAGTTTGAACGTGGTCCTGGCTGACGCAGTGAGCTTGGTATCCCCTGGAAACCACCTGAGGATGATACAAGTAGGCATTATTATAATAGTTGGGTTTATTAAATTACGGATCCACACATCGTCATAGAGTTCTCTGTGCTCACCTTGACCTCTGCCACCTTGTTGCTGCCATCGGGGGTTGGGTCGCATTTGGGCCATCTGATTGGGTGCATAATATGTAGTCCTATTCTGGGCCTGCTGGACACGGTAAAGTAAAATGTGTTGTTAATGCCATTAAAATTCATACTAAGCCAGGAGAGATGAGAATGGTGTTTGGTAGCGTGAAATAGAATCTCTATTCAGATTTTATTATCAGTTCAGATGTAGTGCATAACCCTTACCCGAAATCTAACTTACTATATCTGCTTTGCATAACTACACCATAACCAAAGGAAACATTATTGTAATTGAAGAGAAACAGACTAAAACACCATTTATAATTAATTGAATACCACAAGCCAACAGACTTTCATTACACAGCCATGTAACCCATTCTCAGGTACCACCTCAGACTTTGATTCTCACACCTGTGGCACTGCTGGCATGAAGTAGCCACTGGTGGGCTGGAACTGATTAATGATGGCGTTAGCCGGCATGGCCCTCATCCCGGCAATACGCTGCATGTACTGGTTGGTGAGGTGGGCTTTTCGCTCCTCTTTGCGCTGGGCGAGAGCCACGTAGAGGGGTTTGGAGCCCACAATACGTCCGTTCATCTCAGTCACTGCCTTGGTGGCCTCTTCAGGGGAGGAGAAGCAGACGAAGCCAAAGCCTTTGGAGCGGCCCTCCTCTAGCATCACCTAAAATATATAAATATATTATTACTGGTTAGCTTAAAACACACAACTATTCTATTTTCATAACTGTTGTTACTGTGTATTTACATCTAGTCATGATACATAGTGTCAGCAACCTGATTTCTCTCACCTTAGCACTTGTGATGGATCCGAATGGAGAGAACTCCTTACGCAGCTTCTCATCATCTATTGTGTCATCCAGGTTCTTAATGTAAAGATTAACACCCTGAAAGCAAAGACGCTCCTTTAGTAAAACTAAATTTAAATATGAGATTGCTTGGTTAAATCTGATTTAGGAGTTTGTTTCTCCAGACCTGATAGCGACTGATCCTTTCTTGTTTCAATAGCTCAAACTTCCTCTTCAGCTCCGCCTGCCGCTCCATCTTCTTCTGAGCTCGGCCCACGAACACGGTCTTGCCATTGAGTTCGGTGCCATTCATGTCCTCTACAGCCTGAGGATCAAACCATAATTATCATTTCTAACAGACAAAGATGCACTTAACACAGTTTCATGAGACTAAAGTACCTTGTTGGCATCTTCATGCTTCTCATAACTAACAAATCCAAAGCCTCTGGATTTGCCAGTGGGGTCTGTCATCACTTTCACGCTGAGTGTTTTACCTGCATGTTAAAGGTCTGATAAGTGGATGCAAACTAGAACTAGACCACACCAGGGTTTGAAATGATGCACATGAATCGTCCTAGTTTACCATATTTGTCAAAAATCTCCTTCAGCCGATCATCGTCCATATCGTCCCCGAAGTTCTTGATGTAGACATTGGTAAACTCCTTGGCCTTTGCGCCCAGCTCAGCCTCCCGCTCCTTGCGAGATTTGAAACGACCCACAAACCTAAAGACAGAGGGAGAGCAGCGAAACACACCCTTGTAAAACAATACTGACTGAGCCAAGCGAACAAACCAGGATCCGCCTGTTTCGCCTTCCCTTTTTTCCAAACTAAAAAACTGGTTATCCGGGTCCCTAGGTAAAGAAAGATCTGCACACACCTGATCATGCAAGCAGGTAAAAGAGAACACAACCTTATACAAAAACACAACATACACAAGTTCACAGCTACACTTCATCACGTGACTCGTCGTTGAAAAGTATTCAACATATGTTGGCATGCAAGGCAACACAGGGACAACCATCATAACTCTTGGTCCAAAACTTGATGAGGAGGTGGATGGAGAAGGGGATGGAGGAACAGAGTCTCACAGAACAAAGGAAAGCTGAGGAGGACCAAATGATCTTATATACCTTGATAGGACGACCTCTCCCCTTCTGCCAGCCAGTATTGCATTCCTGTATTCGATCCATCACTAAAACACACAAGTGTGGGCGTTTACACACACACACACACACACACAAACACACACACGCACAACGGGTGACCAGCATGTGGCAACAAATGAGGCAACAGAAAATGCGTCTGGCAGGAAAGATAGGCGAGAGGTTTTAGTTTGTTACATGTCAGCTTAGAGGTTATCTTCATACTGGTGGTAGTGAGAGATGAGCTTGTTAATTATATTATTCACACACAAACTCACCAACTGGAAAAAAAAAGACACAAAATGTTAGTTCACTCTGCATTAGTTCAGGTTTAAACATACAGACAGAATATAGCATCAATCAGCACATCTGGACAAAACGTTTTCATCACTGTGGTGCCATCCGATACTGAAAAGTAATTTCATAGCTCAAACAAGACGTCCATCATCTGAGTGTTTAAAGACTTTCTCATGACTGGTAATAAGACACAGCTTCCGGTGTGTGCTCCTACGTGATCAGACACTCACACCTTGCGGTCATTCAGGAGCATGCCGTTCATCTTCTCAATGGCACGGTCAGCAGCATCTTGGGTCTCGAAGTGGACAAATGCGTAGCCCTTGGAGCCGTTTTCATCACACACCACCTGCAGCGGGAGAATATTTCGGTAAATATGAATTTTAAAGGTTTTCACACGCTGCATTAAACCCAGTTCCTAACCTTTGCACTTAAATTATTATTATTATTATTATTTTAGATTAGAAGATTAACCTGTAAAACCACAACTCGTAATTCCTACACTCCTGTTGTCACTACAACAAGACGTAACACTCCTGTTCTAATGCCTGTCTCTCCAAGATCTCAAAAACAACTCATACCTTACAGGAGAGGATGTTGCCAAAGGCGGAGAAGGTGTCGTAAAGGGCTTTGTTGTCAATGGACTTGTCGAGGTTCTTGATGAACACGTTGCCCACGCCGGACTTCCTGAGGGAGGGGTCTCTTTGGGACCACATGATTCTGATTGGCTTCCCTTTCACCACATCAAAGTTCATGGTGTCCAGGGCTCTTTCAGCTGGAGGGAGGAGGGGCAGAGATGTGGAGGGAAAGGTTAAAGGTGGTTGTATGCATGGAGCCGTGAATCACTAGTTATGTACTGTATTCTTTCTATTCATTAAATACTATGACGCAACCATGATTATAATGCAGCTGCCTTTAGTAACAAACTTACTAAAATTACTAGAGAAATAACACGAGGATACAGAAGAGGCTATGAAAACAGTTTGTCCTCTCATGCTGTGTGTCACAGTGGAGGATCCCTGCTGCCAGCCTGTTAAAACAGAGCACGTGTAGCGTGAACGATAAGATACTGCAGTAGACCATGTGGCTGATGAACAGTCTACAAGCAGCGGGGACAAGTGTTTGGGGGCAGCTGCAGTGGACAAGCTGGGAGCACATGGCCCTCGTCTCTGACTCACCACATGCTACTAGGCCACGTCTCACCCAGGCCAGTTGCTGCTGCAGTGTATTGGTCGTCAGATAACACAAGTGGGCTCAAACTGTGGTTTTAGGGAATAGTTATATAATAATTATAATCAAATCAGTCCGAGGTTGATTTATTTATACATCATTTTGTTTATTGTCTACTGCTTTGATTCTCTCATAGGCTCTTACGTCCACGTGGCCACAAATGCCAAACGTCCTTTTGTTCAGTCACTCTACAGTAGCACACACACACACACACACACACACACACGCCAGGCTTTCCAGCCAAAAGTGTCTGGTAAACAAAACTGAGCTGCCTTGCGTCTGCTGGCATCAGCAGTTTGGCTTGCAATTGTACTTCACATCCCGTGTGCTCAGAGAAGGTGTGTGATCGCTGTCAAACATGTGGACCGTTGACAGAGGGGAAAAGTCAAAGCGACCTTTGTGAGATACTGTAATTAGTTGTTAGATGGTGGGAACTAGTGAAGCAGCGTTGTTAAATGTGCTGAATTATTTGGCCATTTTGTCATGCGAGAGCTTAATGAGTAGGCTACTACGGAGCAGGCAACTTTTAGGCTGCTCAGAAAGATGTTCTATATTTAGAGAGGGGTCCTGAGAGGTATGCGCTGGCATGGAGAGTGAGTAGCACATTCTCTACCATTGATGGGGAAGAAACGTATTCAGACCAGAATGCTCACACTGAAATCCCCCCGTTATGACAAGTTAGTTTTCATTAACTATGCTTGTATTCTAATGGCAGCATGCTGTTTCCCCGCAGACACTTGCTAGGACTCCATTTAAACACCCCTCCCCCCCCAACCACCACCACTATGCCGGCACCAGCAACAAATGTTGTCTTCTCACTCGTGGCTCTTGTTATGTTTGTTCAAGTAAATGATAGTACCTTTCTGGAATTGATCCAGCTGTCGCCCCAGCTTTTGGTAACCAACACAAAAGTCGTGACAGGTGTTTAACGTTGATACATGGGGCCGCACAATGTAAACAGAATCACCTGGCCTCGAAAGATAGCCACAGCACCGTATAGGCCTACTATTGCTCACCTCTTTGGTCACCCTGATTGAAAATATAAAATATAATAAAGACACTTATGGCTGAGGTACTTTAGGCACCATATCCTAACAGATTAACAGTCATCAAATAGCTTAAGTGGGTAACATGATGCAGATAAAGCTATGTAATTCAACTGATCCAAATAGATATTAGTGCAGCTACTACACCACTATACACATAATGGGCATGTCAAGTATGCAGTGCAGGGGTTATTGTTCAGCTGTGCTTGTCCCTTTTCTTGCTTCCAGTGAGCGTAGCAGCAAAGGGCAGTGGGGATTTGTCTGACTCAGTGGCCCTTTAAATAGGAGCAGAAATGGGTCATTTTGGGGCAGAATAAGTCAGCTCTGTAAAAGCAGTGTACTTTCCCCAAAGCCAGTGATTTCATTGTCAAGTTTGGAGCATATCTCAAACTCTTTTGTTCTGAGGAGCTTAACTATAGTAGTGACATATATTACTATGAGCAGACCAGATCTGGGACAGGCTTATATGGGTCAGATGACAGCTCCATCCAGGCTGAAGAGCTGCCATGCCTGTCCTGTGATTATTTCTCTCTCTCTCACACACACACAGTGGATCAACCATTTCAGTGAAAGCTTGGCCCAGTGACTCGCTGATTTTGCGTTTGAATGCAGGGACAGTTCTACAACTGACATTGAAAGCATACGGTGACATTGTCAACAACAGAGGGACGCATGCTTTCTCGCCTTCTGCTGCATGCAAGCACCGCGCTCCAACCGCACCAGCGACCACTTCACATGTCACACTTCTTACCGTCAGCAGGCTGGGAGAAGTTCACGTACGCGTAACCCAAGGATCGCCGGGTGATCATGTCTCGGCAGACCCGAATGGAGAGCACCGGTCCGGCTGGGCTGAATTTCTCATACAGCATAGCTTCCGTGATATCGGGGTGCAGGTCGCCAACGTAGAGAGAAGCCATCGGATAACTCCCCGTCGCTGTGTTCATATCTCGGACTTCACTAAATAAATGAATGTAACGCTTCCCTTAAAAAAAAAAACAAGCCAGATAAAAAAATAATAAAAATGCGGAGATGAAGTGTGAGCCGGGTCCACGCTGCGGACAGCTGCTTGTCTGTCTGCTGCAGCTCGTTGAGAAAATGTCAAAGTTGGAAAAAATGATGATAAAAAGCTTCTTCTCAAGTGTTTCTCCGCTTTAAGATCGAGGCCTCCTGTTTTTTTTTCCTTTAATTATTTTGCTATTTTTTTTTAAACGTTTCTATTTCTTTAAGTGTATTAAGGTATTTGTTTTTAATGAAGATTTTGTGTTTTATATATTTTTATTTGATTTTTATTTTAAGTTTTTTTTTTTTTCCCAACAACAGTGAGTTAGACACTCACGGTTTGTTTTGTGGCCGGGGAAAGAGACTGCGTGAGGAAAGCATGGCCACTTTATAGAGAGCGGCGGTGCGGAGGAAACAGTGGCCAGGGTCAAATCTGGGATAGGAGGGGGGGGGAGAAAAAAAAAAAAAAACGAAAAGAAACAACCGAGCATGCGGAATGAAAGGGAGAGAGAGAGAGAGAGCACACCCCCATCCCAACTAGAGAGCCCAGCTCCCCACAGCGACATCTGGGTGGGAATACAGAGCAAGTCATGCACTGTAGTGTCTCTTTACATGTACAGCTAATGTTCAAATACAGACAACCTTATTTATGCTTGACGACTTTATTCTGTTTGAGTATCAAAATCTTCACAAGTTGCATTATTCTGCGTTGTGCATCCTCCTGAAGGTGAGAGAAATAAGTTACTCATAATGCAAGGGACATGAGATTTACAGCACTGAAACAAAAAATATAAAATAAATAAATCAAAGATGTTACCTGAACAAATCCAGGAATGTTGAGTACAGTCCCTTCTGTCCAGACCCCTGGTTCAAAGAGTGCATCCCACATGTTCTGATCACCCCTTTTCTTTCATTACTTTTTATTTCTTCCTCATAACTCAGCGTCTGTGACCCATCCGCGCCTTTGGAAAGCTGAATTTTTGAGCGGACCATCGGTTGAGCATCATTTGTTGCTTCAGGGTTCGCCACAGGTGCGTCTGCCTGCATTTGACCCAGCTCTTCTCTGATTTGGTTGAAGTCGTTCTCAATGTCTTTTACGTCCATCTCAGCTGACACAGGGGTGTTGTCATTTTGTTGAACGACTGTGTCAAACCTCCCAGATCTTCCAAGCCTGTTTTTTCTCTGCAATTCTTCTACAATAACTGGACTGTCTGGTTGTGGGGGAAGTGGCCATCCATCAACTAAACTCATAGCCCACAAAGAAGGGTCACTTTTTAGCTCTCTTAGTCCGTTGATCTCATTTGTGGGTGGGTAGAGAAGCTCTTCGTCTGCGGTTGGAAGCTCAAAAAGATAATCTGGCTTTAACTCATGTATCAAATAGTCTTCAGACTGAGACTCAATATTGTGGCTGTGTTCAGTATCTTGTATCTGTCCAGGAAGCCAAAAGGTCAGTCTGGCAACTGGATCCTGGTTCACAACCACTACACCGTGTGGGGGTGAGGAGAACTGGCTTCTTGATACAGAAGCACCAGAAACAATGGCATCCTCAGTCTTGGGGGACACATCAGGCTGCATGGACTCTGTTATAGGGAAACTGGTGGAGACTGCTTGTTCAGACACATATTTGTCCACAAAGACTAGAGGGCCAGTGCTGACAGTGGCCTTGGAATCTGAAATGACACACTTGTTGAGTTACTGTTTGAGAGGGGAATCCATTTTAAGTTGGACAAAAACAAGGCACCAACCTTCAGAAAGGCGTTTGCCTGATAGGCCTCTACACTTTGATCTACAGCACTCACACACACCTACATCCCCACTCAGCTCCTCCCATCTGAAGGAGGAAAAAAAAAAAAAAAACATGTATCAAGTAATAAAAGTCACAAAAATCCTGTTTTAACATACAGGTACTGTACCTTTTGTAGATTACATTGTAGTTGCAAGATTTGGAGCCTGAAGTGACTCCCTGGTCTGAGGTGAGCACATTACAGTGGATGTAATACTTTAGAGGTAAAGAGAGTTCATAAGGTCATATTAGTTGTGGCAGAACAAACAAAACAGGGCTTTGAGTTAAAAACAAACAAAAACAGACCACTCACCTCAGAAATTAAATAAGAGGTGTTCAGTACAAAATTAACCCTATCTGCTCTCTCAGAGGCCACAAATTGTACAACAGCATGAAGAGAAGCGGAGGCCGTGCACCTTGCAAAGAAAAACACTTGGGTGATGATAAAATTAAATTAGACAAAAGATGGAGATGACAAAATGCCAGACTGGCTGCTTACCCTTTATTCATTATCACTGCATGCTTGGATCTAGTCTGAGGATCAGGGGACGTAGAGAGAAAGCATGACTGAATGAAAAGCTGCTGACCAGGTCTGGGTTGGGTAGAAACCTGGATGTTGAGAAGCTGTCCCCTCTCATAGACATTAGACTCTGAAGAGCTGGTCCAGGATGCTGCAGGAAAAATAAATAAATAAATAAATAAATAAATTAATTAATTAATTAAAAGTAAACCAGTTTCTACAAATGCGTCTCACTCCTTAAGAGCATCTTTTTGATGTGATACTCACGATTCATGATTTTTATGTTAAAGCTCTTATCATTCTCTGGAAGTGCAGGTGAAGCAGAGTAGTTTGGATCATCATAAGACCTGAAAACACACATTAGCCTTTAGGGTGATGATTTATGACCACAGACAGATGTTTTGGTAATTTACTACAGACCTTTTAGGGGCACAGGAGATGTGCAATGTGGCAGGAATTTGCCACCAAGTGGGACGGCGTTTCTTGAGATTCAAGTGGAGGGAGTTGGTGAACATCTTCAAGCCGTTCTGCATCTGTAAGACAGCGTAGTGTCAGAAAATCCTTTCATAAATGTGGAAATAAGGAAAGTAGGAAAGAATAAGACCAACTTACCACATGAGTTGTTCCACACTGATCGTAGCCATAAACAAAGATAAAGTGGTTTGATAGCTCTCTGTTGCTGTAGCAGCCATCACCCAACTGTATCTCGTCTGCAGTCAGTGCGACACCATTGGACCTTTTATCAACTAGCAAGATTAGCTGAGACCTGTCGCAGAACACCTGAACTCTAGGCCCAGTCATCATGGGAGGTAATTCAGCAAGCATGTGAAAGTCAGGGGTCCCGGTTTGCCAGGAGCTAAAGATGGTGTCATACGGCTTGAAATCAAAGTTGTCCTCCAGCAGTAAAGGTGCTTGATTATCAAAAAGTCCTGGAGAGTCCCGGGGAAACGTGGCATCCTGCTGGCTTGCTACTGACTGAACAGTGATCCAATGTCCAGCGAAAATGCAAAGAAATAGCTTGATTGTGCCCATTGCAAACCTCAAAGTGGACCAACCACTCTGACCTCCGTCCTGCCTCAGGTGAGACATTAATAAGGAGCATGGACAGCTGGAGGCCATCAAGCTAATGAGGCTGACAGGTTCACATGGTGTTTTCTTTTAACACCACTGTAACCAGGATTGTTTTAGTGTGTTTTATTGTGAGTTAGGATCCAGTTTAGCTTTGCAGCTATAATGTAGAACAAATGTTAAGGAAGATATGTATTCATATTGTAATATAAGATATTTTAAGTAACTTTAGTCCTCCCCATTCACTTGACGTCATTTTTACTGTGCCTAAACTATGCACACCAACAGCTGGCTACACAAGTATAAAGTATTGTTACTCTGTAATATTTTATGGTATATATAAAATAGTTCACATAGTGTACATAGTGAAAGAAAGTAAAATGTGCATATAATCATTTCTCATTGCTCAAGGCCGTTTTGTCCAGCTATGAGCTCAAACTCTAAAGCGCTCAGTTCACTATCGTATATGGCAATCAAACCTGCAACCAGTAATGTTTTGTATATGTTCTTAATCAATAGTCAGAATAGCTGACAAACCGTTTTTTGTTTGATAACTAATCGATACATTGACAACTTGTTACAGCTCTAACCTAAATGGTTTTCTAATGATTCGTCTTTTAAACTTACATTAAGGAACACTGTGGGCTTCTGTACGTATCATGTTCCATTAAAAAATAACATTAATTTCAAGTTACCATAGGTGTTTACAACATTAATAATATCTAAACTGTACTCTGATCAATCTCTGGTTCTAAAATCAGCCTCATTTTCTCATTTAGTCAGAAGCCAAAGAACAGAAAACACAGTTTATCATAGAGAACAAGTTTCAAAATGAACGCCCTGCATTATCCCAAACAAACACTGACTGTGCACAAATCTTTCTATCAGTCTGTGCAGAAGAATAAAAGAAGATATGATTTGTCTTTGCTAAGATGATCAACTCTAATATGAAGTAGATTATATAGATTATATTATAGATTTCAGAAATCCAGCTTATGTGAGGCTGACAAAATAACGCTTTGTATTTATTACGTTATACTTCCTCATCTGAGGCTTTCAGGTCAAGTCGAGCTTAAATTACGTGCACAGAAACTTGAGAAATGGGCGGAGCTTCCGCACAGGTAAGGTCTGTCCGTCCGCAGGTGAGCGGTAGTAGACGAAGATAAGAGCCACCACAAGCGCATAATCGAGAAGCTGTCGGAAAATGACTTTAATAAAACTTGTACACTAAGAGGAGAGGAAATCCACCATGGTATATTGCGGTGAGTAACTTTAACGTGTGTTCACTGACGCTCCGTGTGAGGACGCTGCGCGCTACAGCTTTAGGCGTGGTCTGCGCGCACAGCTCTGCGGACAAAACACGGAATCTGCATGTTTTTATTTCGGCAATTCCCTGAAGGAACAATGTAACGCCCTATTACTTATCTATTAATCCCATTTTGAATGTATATGTTTATAAAAACCCACCCAGCTTGGGTTGGTGTTGTGTTTTTTTTTACTGTTTTGTTTTTGAGTTTAACTCAAAAGTGAAACTTTTTGAGTACCTGTATGATCTGTGATTAATGGATGTTGATAGGTCTGATACCATGCAGACCAAACAGTGTATTCTGTCTCCTACACTATATGTCAGACATTACCAAGCGTGACGAATGAATGAGAGAGACAGCAGAATAAACTGGCAGATACATCACGTCTGTTTAGATGCAGACTGCTATGAGTATTATATCATGGTGTTTTTGTTCGGGTCTGTACACTGTGTGACAATATGTGAGAAAAGGTTCTTGAATGGAGAGAGAACAAGCTTGACACAATGAAAGGATGGATGTGCTTGAATGGATGTATTATGACCAAAAACATGGCAGTTAATTCCACAGCACCCACCTGCAGGAACGAATGTGACAGGCCAGGTGAAGGTATTTGTCTCTGACCCCTCAGGTTGAGTAACTGTGGTGGTGGATGTTTGAACACCCCACCCAAAGCTTTGTCCTGTTTGGTTGAGGAGGGACCCTCGTGGGCGGTTGTTTCATCCTCCACACATCTTCTTGCAACACGGTCCTCCTCAGACCACTTCTCTCAGCTGTCACCGTAGCTGCACCAATTCGCATCACGCTTTAGATCAGATCTTCAGCCATCTCTGCTGGAGATGTGGTAACTGCCTTAGTCTTGAGTGTTGACGCGGTGTGTTAACCGCTGGCCCGCTTCCTTTTGCTTTGCTGAAACCACAACGCTGTAACAAAGTCAGCTCTCGCACACGTTCTCAGTGTATGGCAGTTACAGCTCAGTTAATAAGTATAACATCTAATGCATTTGTGTTCTTCGTCTTCAGCAAACTATTATTCATCTTATAATAGAGTTCCTGCCACATTCAGATGTGCACACAACTGGGTTTTCCCTACTCTATTATGGCATCAGAGACACATGTCAATGTGGATTTATCATTAAGGCCACAATGCTTAAAGCTAAAGTAAAAAGTATAAGGTCAGAACTTCATATTTTTGCTTCCTCTAGGAGTATGCTGTGCCAGCCTCAAAGACAACAAAGCCCTGATGAAGATGGGGCTGGGGCTGGTGCTGGTGGGCCATGTTAACTTTCTTCTTGGAGCGCTGGTGCATGGCGCTGTGCTCAGGCACATCTCCATACTGTCTGAGCCCCAGACCCTGATGTACGCAATCTCTAATGTCATTGCTATTGTGGCAGGCTTGGTGGTAAGTATTATGACACACATGAAGAACTCACAAGCCCATTTACATTTATTACCATGTACAGTTTATCTGCAGGTTGTGTAAAGTTTTTTAGTGTAAATCATTAATCCTTGAATGGAGCAATTTTAACTAGCAATGTTAAACCATTTTTGTAATTGTGATGGATGGATCTGTGTTTTCTTCAGTGAACATGTGTCATCTTCTGCCTTTTAGGGAATTGTCGGTGGAATAATGGCCATCGTTCTATCCAAAAACAAGAAAAGCAAGATCCTGGTAAGTACACTTCCCCTCTCCAGGGCAGAGCATCTTACTCCTCTATTAACTCACTCACTTCTGTCATTTGCTGGCTCCTGTCAGAACTTGCCCTGTTTTTGACAAAGTGCATTAGTGTGGCGATCTGAACAAAGCAAATAAACATGATTCTTCCAAATCTTTCATGTGCTATCTCAGAACTTGCACTCCCAACTGATTTCTTCTTCGTGCTCCTACATTTTCTCCCATATCTCCTGAAGCAGTTTGATAAATAGCACATTTTATTTGCACTTAGGAAATAATGTAAAAAAATATATCTTGTTACCATGTTGTCTTTGCAGCAGTGGATCCTGCTGGTTTTCGGCTTCTTAGCAGGTCTCTTAGCAGCTGCCTCTACTTTGGGCTTGTTAGCATCCATGGTAAAGGCCATTATTAATAAAGGACAGGGTCTACTAAAGTGCAAGTACGATGTTGCAAGCTCTGCAAGCGTCACTTACGAATGCCCCTTTGACCCCACCCGTGTCTATGTAAGTTGGATACAAGTATCTATTTTTAGCTGTTTTAACACTGACTTCGACTGATGCAATAAGATATTGTTATTGATCAGTTATGTGCTTTCATCTTTTTGTTGATCAGACAACCACAGTCGTTCTGTGGGCGTTTCTCGTCTTCATGTCTGTGGTGGAAATGGCATTCTCCTTCCACTGCTTTGCTGCCTGCACCTCATTTCTCTACCTCTGCCCGTGCCGAAAGAGGCCGACCCAGGCTAAGAGGGTAAGCTCCTATCAGATTACTAACTTTATCAGTGTTAACGTTAGGTAGACCTCCTGCAGACCTTGTTGCAGGAAATGAGTGTGTAGTGCAAGAGCATGAATTTCAGTTAGACAAGTACTTTATTGGATATGTATTGCTTTGCATACATGTAAATAGTACAGTGGTGAATGGAAGTTCTCAAAGAGGAACTCAATTTCAACACTGAACTGCTAGAAGTATTCAAAGCAGGATAAACAATTTGGGCAAATCAGAAAAATACACATGGAAAAAGGAAAGGATTCACTGAAGTGTCCATTAAGAAAAGCACAGGTTCTATTCCTCAGAATGTCATACTACATTACATATAAATGTCTTAAAAATTCATTGTTGAAAATCTGATTATATGTTTAAGTTACACCTACCATAACAGCAGTAAGAAAAACATTAGATCAAGGGAAGGTTCAACAGTAAACTGACCTGGCTTCAACACATCGACAAATAGTAATGTGACATCGAATTTAATACAGACAAATGGAAGGTGATGGACTAGACCTTCTGACGAGACGAGCATGAACAGGGCACTATAGAAATTGTGTCTGTGTTCCTCATTTCATGCAGTCTCAGGTCCCATGGCTTAAACTGAAAACACTGGCTTAGGTTAATCACCACATCATCCTGTCCTCAAATGCACATAGAATGTCATATGTTCCTCCTATTGTTATGTATTACCAACACTGTAATAATGCTACCTATTCCTCAGAGAATCGGAGTTTGCCAAACATCTTTGTTCCAACACACAACATATTCAAAAAGTCATGGCTTGTAGTTGAAACTGGAGATGTTGACATGTCACTTTCCTAATACTATGAATATTATTTCCAAAAAGGCAAAGGTCAGGTCATCGTCAAAACATGTTCGAGCTGAGGTCATGAATGTGAGGTAGTGTATTTATGACACTCCCAAATCATGCACTCTTTCAGGTGCAAATCCAGAGAAGTGTTGAAATTTTCAAACCACCAGTAGAAGAGTCAGAGACAGATGCTGATGCTGACCCCGCAGAGCGGGACGAACTGCTGGACCATAACACTGCAGTGGAGCAGAGTGACTGGCTTTGAACCAGCTAAACCTAAGGGCATAGGTTGGAAACTGCCGGGCTCAACTTGATATGGTGCAACATGATCTCTGAAGATGTTGTATCTCATGTGTCTGTTACACATAGAAAATGTCGGTGGAAGACATTTGTGGGACTTGTGTCAGATAAAGCAATAGTACTTTAATTCCCTGTATATCCAAGAGTTTTTAATATGATAAAATACTGCTATTGGTTTGAAATAATGTTGTGTAATGTAATGTTTAAATTGATAGTCTTACATATAATACACACTGTCATCTGTGCCTTTACTATTAAATGATTCAATTTTAAAAATATATATTTCATATAATCATATCATAATTACTGTACCAAACAAGACATTTTATACATAATCAACATATGTATTTATATTGGTGTTTTGTATAAAGCTCTTTTACTCATGTTCACAGAATACAAATATATCCACAATAATTAAATGAATTCTGGTATTTGTCTTGACTGAATACTAAACAGTAGAATCTGACACCAGTTGTCACATGACAGGGTTCAAATGTTTTCAATATTGTGAGGCAGGACAGAAATGTAATAAAGGCCATGTGTCAGTAACCTGACATATAAGAGGTATATAGGTTTAGACAAGTCTCTTTTAGTGACCTTAGCAGGCAAGTAACACAAATATATTACAGAAAAAGCATCAACTATGTACTCAAAGGCACAGGGCAAAGTGCAACTGAAAGACATTAAACAGAGTATCCAAAATATCCAATTTAAATAATTTAAATCCACTTATATAAAAGCATACACCTACCAAGCCATTTGTGCAGTGCTGATCACAAAGAAAGGCGACTGAGCTAAAAAAAGGCTTGGGACAAAAATGACAAAGCATCCAAAAACAATACTAATGAAGGTTTGACTCCAGTGTGTAAACAGCAAGTTGAAAAGGTATCCTAGAAAACCAAGTTTAAAACCCTGTACCAGATTGAGGGAGAAAGGTCCCTCATTACAAAGGAATAGTCTGTCACCGATTTTCACAGCAACAGCCTTGAAAGATGAATTATAAGAAGAGAAACAACTCACTTTAAGATACATCTATTGTGTGCAAATGACCTCAAGGTGTCTAGGACTCCTCTTTTGGTCTAAAGGATCCAGAGTAAGGAAATGAGTAACACTTCCAGGACAAAACAGTCAATAAGTGAGTGCAGCGTTTTCTCACTTTGATGTGTCCATTTTCTCATCCTCAGCCTCCTTCTCTTCCTCCTGTACTTCTAAGAACATACCGAAAAACAAAAATGACCATCACAATAATGAACCACAACAAATGTGACTTCATAGGTGCTAAAATATGGTAGTGTGAGATGAGAATGGAAGAAATGAATAGATACCTTTAACCTCCTCACCTTTCTTCTCCTTTTCTTCTCCCTCTTTTTCTCCTTCTGCTTCGGGTCGCTTGGCCTTCTTGAAGCTTGTTGTGTTTCTGCGGCCTCCTTCACCTTCATCCTCTGAGTCAGAGAACTCCTCCTCACGCACTATTCTCTTGTCATGCGTGCGGACTGCACATAATCACAAGTCAGGGTCACATTTAAACATGTTATGTGCCTATTTGGAGGGTTCCCTGCAAGAGACCTCAGCTATGCATGCGGTTCTTACTTGAGATCCGTTTGTCGGGTTCCTCCTCATCTTCATCGCCACTGTCCTCCTGTACAGTGTCCCCTGCAATGTCCTGCATCTGAACTCCCGGGGCGTGAGGCAACATACGCAAGTTTTCAAACAAATGCTGTCTATGGGACAGACAGCTGGTTTAAGATACTGACACTTACAGAGACACATTAAAAACAACTCAGGTGATGCTGTGCAAAATGCACATAATACAACCTGACACTTCTTAACACATTTGGATTCTCATAGACTCACCTGATTTTTTCCAGGTAGTCATTAGTGTTCTGATTGGTCATGTTAGAAGGGTTGATGTGCAGCTTGAAGTCTGGCCCAAAGTACTCAAAGTAGTCGTTGTATGGGAGCTCTGTAGGGTTGAGAGGACATTTACAAGATCAATACATTTTTATTATTGTTCTTTTAAAAGGTTCTATTACAAATATTTCAAACCAAGCTCTATTCTTTATCTGGTATGAAATTAAATGCATGGTTTGTATCCAGCAAATTCAAATTTAGTGTATTTGCAGTGTATATACTTTAGCAGGCATGTACAAATGAGTGTATGTTGTATATTATTGGTATATTATTACCACCATTTAAGTGATTATCAGTTCTGCATAGAACGTCATACATAATGAAAAATGATATTACAAAGATATGTCTTAAAATAACTGCTGTTGTGTTACAATGTTTTACTACCAAATATCTGAAAATGATTTTAGAAAATTGAAAGATTTAAGTGGACGTTAGCTGTCATCATTCTTATTAACTGACAAATTAATTATTTTGTCTCTAATATGTTTACAGTATCATATATGGTGCATTTGTTATACACTACATTAAGACAAGACAATATCAGTACAATATATAATAATATAATTATCAGCTTCGAAAAATCTGATTTCAAATGAAAACCACTTACCATTAGGGATAGAGCAGTCAAGGGCTACAGCTGTTTCGTATGTCCAGCAGCGTGCCACGTTACGGATGGTGTAGCCTCCTCCACCTAGCATTAACAGTGGCAGGTTGAAGCTCTTTATGTACTCCACACACTTGGCATGGCCTAAGCACAGAGTTACTTGTGGTGAGAAAAGTGTTTTTTTAGGTAAACGTACAGACCTGTAACATCATGAGAACAAAAACGTTTCAGTTTACTTACCTTTAATAGTGAGGTTAAAGCAGCCGAGCCTATCTCCTGACAAAGAATCAGCACCGCACTGCAGAACCACTGCACTGGGTTGGTACATCTCCATCACCTTTGCCATGACCTACACAAACGAAAATCTATTCTCAAATGTTTCTGCCCACAGGGACGTTTTCAACTCCAAATGACAAACATTATTTTCTCACAGGTTTGAATACGGCTTCATAAGACTCGTCATCAATCCCATCCCTCAGTGGATAATTCACCGCATAATATTTGCCCTTCCCAGCGCCAATGTCCTGTGGAGAACAAGATAAAAGTTAAGTCACTCTATTCTGAGAGTTTGATGTGAATCTAATGTCAATGCTTACCCTCAGGTCACCTGTGCCAGGGAAGTACTCTCCATACTTGTGGAAAGACACTGTCATAACACGCTCTGTGGTGTAGAAGGCCTCTTCCACACCATCTCCATGATGGATGTCAATATCTATGTACAAGACTCTCTGATTGTATCTAGAAAGAAGGAAAAGATCTTTTCCTACAACTTTTGAAAAGAGTGGTCTGTGAAAATGCACAAAAATCACATGCCTGGTTGGGAAAAAAATAGACCCCAAACCCATCAGCAATGTTTATGTAGAGCAGCATCCAATCAATCAATACTAATTTTAGTGTCAGGGTGTTTTTTGTACTCACTTTAGTAACTCAAGAATAGCCAGAACAATGTCGTTAACATAGCAAAACCCAGAGGCCTCTGACTTCTTGGCATGATGCAGGCCCCCAGCCCAGTTGATAGCTATGTCAGTCTGCTGTTTGTTCAACTTTACAGCACCAGCTGGAGCAGATAATTAACTGTTTATAGGGAACTTATCACATTGATGTGGCAGTGACATCACGGTTACTGTCCAAAACATGATGTTTGTCTGAGCAGTAACTTCAAGGAAAATAACTCACCAACAGAGCCCCCTGCTGAAAGTTGGCAGAACTCAAATAAACCATCGAAGACCGGACAGTCCTCGCCCACGTTAACTGCAAAACCACAGTGGAGACTTAGCCACAGGATTGCGCTCATGTCAAAGTTGACAAACCTACACAGCTGACCTCTCGGACCAAACTCACATCTCTGCATTTGCTTGCTGTACTCTGACATGTTGTCTGGTCGGATTGCATGCAGGAACTTGATGTATTCATCGCTGTGATACTTGGTCATCTCCTCTGCGCTGGCTTTGTGCGGACGCTGAAACGCAGAGGACAGATGAGCTTCTGACACACACGAAAAGCTAGAGGGCTTCCTGTAATCCAACAAGGAAGCTATGTCTTTAATTTAACATACATATATCTCCATCTTTCTGTAGAGGCCATAGTTGATCAACAGGTTGTGCGTCATGCGGATTCGGTGGGGCTTCATGGGATGACCTTGACCATAATAATAATTTCCAATATCACCTAAAATGAGAAGTAAAGTTATTTTATTTGATTACTAAAATTCAAACGTGAAGTAAACAGGGATCACTTCTTCAACTTGTTTGTCTGTGCTGATAATAGTGCTATAACATTCAGTGACACTGTAATTGAATATATGTTTGTTATGATCCAGCAACAGGACCCCTGTCAATCCTCAAATCAAAACACTGCAATCACACACACACACACACACACACACACACACACACACACACACACACACACACACACACACAGACTAATGTCCACTAAAACATGAACTATCTTACACTCGCATTTGAAGCTAGATGAACATTAGCTATTTTTTTAAATGTTAGCTTAGTGTTGCGGTCACAGTTAGTTAAGTAACTTAACGTTACTTATTTATCCACTGTTAGCTTACTAGCTACTAAGGTGGACTAACATGGTTTAGGTAAATAGTTAGAGACATGTGCACAGAGTAGCAGCAGGTTTAGATATTATGACATAAATGTAAAAACTGTAAAAGTAAAAAGTGAGGCTCAGCTAGCTAACGTCACCCCAGGTTAGCAGCAGATTACTGACACAGTCACCTCGGTTAAAGTGTCAGTGCGTCCAAAACCCCAACTACACACACATAACCACTCACCGTCATAGTAGTAGCAAACTTTTTTCTTGTATCCCTGGGAGGTAAACGCCATTGTGGTCAGTTTTTGTCCGACTTTGACTTTCACCACACACCGCAGCAGCGAGCGACTCGTCCAGTCACGGTGATGAGGCAGCAGCGGCTTTTTAACGGAGGGCGTTTCCTCTGTCCTCATGTTTACGACGTGACACCTACCTTCATCCTGCAAAAGTTCATGTCGTTTTGAGTCAGCTGCTGGCTCGATTCCCAAAAGCTGCAGATTGTTGCAACACATTCACTGATTGTGTAAGCAGCAAGCTTTATAACAACCAAAGTAGCCTACCTCAAGACAGGATCCTCTTAATATACTGTGACACCAAACACGTGTGTATGTGTAAAGCTTTTTTACTGGAAATCAAACAAGTTGAAAACATTTATTCAAAATGCAGAGGTAAAACACAGCTGAAGCCAATGGACAGTATTTACATCTTAATCACAAGCACCAGGAGAGCAGCTACTTATTCAGCTCCATCAGTCCCCACTTCATCCCAGAAGCACTTTGACCTCTCTCCTCTTCCTTTTTGTTGCCTCATCCAGCTGTCACAGTTCAAGGTCACGCTCCATGTGATTGTATCATATCTAAGTGGCCACATCAGAATAAGGTTGATGCAGAAAAGGGCTCTTACTGCAGTTTGTGCCCTATTGATATAAAGGGGAGTATTCTTCGGCGAACAAAATAAAACCCAGCATCCATGTGAAAAAGCTGTGCCTTTAGTTTGAGTAAACTTGTTGCATATCTGTATATGTTTCGGCCCTATCAGGGCTATTCCTGATACTGCCTCTCTGTGGCAGTGGAGAAATCCTCCAGTACGCTCCTCAGGTACTCAAAGGTGGGCCTGTCATCTGCGCTTTCCCTCCAGCACATTGACATGACGTTGTATAGCCCATCAGGACAGTTTTCCGGCTTTGGCATCCTATAGCCCCGCTCCAGGTTCTGAATTACCTCCGGGTTGGACATGCCTGCATGACAAGTAAATTTAGCAGAGTGGGCAATGAATATGATGTTTTTCACAAATGATAAACTGTGCTGAATGTGAATTGTGGTCATGTTATTGAGCAGTTTTGAATAAAAATGAATATTTACCAGGGTAAGGGATGCGGCCATATGTCACTATTTCTGTTAGCAGGATCCCAAATGACCACACATCTGATTTTATGGTGAAGATGCCATAATTGATAGCCTCGGGGGCTGTCCATTTAATGGGGAATTTTGCACCTGTGAACAAAGGTGGAAACTTTTATTTCTTAAAAAAACACTTGAACACAAGGTGGCGCTGATACACAGATCGATGATTAACAGATAAAGCTGGATCTGTCTCTGCACTTCATAAAATACAAGAAAGAGAAACACATAAAACAAATGTATAAAGACACATTTAAACCAATAAGATATATAGGCCTAAGATTATTTCAACGACTCAAAAGGAAACATGGTGGATCCTAAATCTCTACAAGGATTTCTTACCTTCTCTAGCTGTGTATTCGTTGTCCTCAATGAGTCTTGCAAGTCCAAAGTCAGCAATCTTACAGATGAGTTCATTAGATACTAGGATGTTGGCAGCTCGCAGGTCTCGATGAATGTAATTTCTCTGCTCAATAAAGGCCATGCCATCAGCCACCTGCAGGGGACAGCACTTCATCAGACAAGCCTTGTGTGTGTGTGTGTGTGTGTGTGTGTGTGTGTGTGTGTGTGTGTGTGTGTGTGTGTGTGTGTGTGTGTGTGTGTGTGTGTGTGTGTTCAAGCATAACATACATGACTGTGAGTGGGCTGTGTGTGTTTTAGCACTATGTAAGATCCAAAACCAGGGAGTTTACCACTTCCCCAGGTCAGTGCCTTATAACCTTTTACCAGGTACTCCTCCCACATACTCCACCCCAGGGCACAGCTGTGCTTGCTAAAACGTATCACTGTTTCCTGATTCTTAAACCTGCCATCCTGCCTTTACCTCACTGCATGCAGGCTGAATAATCCTGTAAATGACTTTCTGATTCAATCACATTCTACATGAGTCATTTCCATGCAGGCTGACCTCAGAGGTTAATTGATACTACACCTAATGTATGAGGAAATTAGTGTGAGAGATATTTAAGCTGAAAAATGCTGATCATTTCCGCAGAATTCCCCACCCACAGTCAATGATGCATACTGCAGTCACAAGAATTTCTCACATATGTGCGCAATGTGTGATGAATGTGACATTTTTTAGTTTGTTTCATAAACGTCTGACATCTTCCCACTCTAGCAGCTTTTTACTCTACGGTACAGTCCATTCATTTGATAGTGTATATACATGTAAATGTATATACACTACATGTATATACACTACCGGTCTAAAGTGAGGACTTAAAACAATCTTTTGAACGGTAATGTGTACAATTTCGAGGAGAAGGTAAAAGGGTGTGAACAGAGTTTCCAATTATGCAGCAAAATAAAGGTTGTTAATCACTTTGTCCATCACAGGATGATTAGAGTTTATTGCTTTTTTTGTTTTTTCCCCAAACTCTATCAGTGCATGATGACTGGCTTGAAAGCGTAAAATATGTTCACTACAAAGCTCTGTATAAACGTTACTTCTCAGCACCGAACTCCAAGGTGGCGGAGAAGTTGCCTACTCCGAATAAAGACTCTTTGGTCTTCTTAGACTGCCTTCAGTCTGCCTTCCTGTGGTTGTGTTTTCCATTCCCACACCCACAATACACCTATGTTCAAGACGTAGATGTGGGCATGCTTTAAGATTCTTAATGAATAAGTCTGTGCGGTAAAAGCTAAAGAAAGAGTTTCGCTTTTTTTTTTTTTTTTGTGAAATACGCCTGCTGGCTTTGTTGCTGAGAGTTAGATGAAAAGATTGATACCACTTTCATATCGGTGATCTAAAAAGTAGGCAGGATCAAACATGAACTTAGCTTAGCATCAACAAACATTGGGGAGAAAGTAGCCTAACTCTAGAAAATATAATATATCTGTTCAAACATTAGAACATAATATGATTTTATGATGTTTAGGTAGGACCGGCTGTGACTTTCTGGAGACCAAGGACTCCAACTGATTTAAAAGCCCATGTTTCCAGTTTTTGTGCTAATCAGCTGCTGTTCGTCGCTTAATTTTTTGCTTACAGATAATTCATAATCTAAAGTGTTTAGGTGGCACATTTATAACATTAACTTTCACAGGGATGAAACCACACAATGTTTATTGCTGTGGCAGTGGTGTGAAAGATCTGTATGTTGATAAAAAAAAAAAACAGCTCACTCCGAGAAATTGAGTGGAAAATCGGCTTCAGTCCTTCAGTTTCAAGTTTTGTTGCCTGCCACGCGTTGATTTTGACAGATTTAAGAGCGACCTTTGCAAATCCAATAAAAACAATGTAGCATGATAAAATAAAGGGAATTTGAGTTTGCCAGCTATTAGGCCTGTTTGGTCAGTACACAGTTTTATTTGTGCCAGAGTATCTAGGCTAGACGCAAATCATAAAACACGCACACACACACACCCAACTCTGTTGTTATTAAAAGATTAGTGCTGAATGTAAGTCTCATTACAACGGTGGCCAGTTTCCTGTCTGTAGGGATCATGCAGAGAGAATAAAAAATGAAAGGGAATCTGGTATGTGGTGGGAAAGAAGTGTAGAAGTAAGAAGGCCAATACACTGATGAATAAATAGAGATGTCTTGCCTGAGACGCCATGTCTATCAGAGTTCCTGTGGGCAAATTGCTTCCCTCTGTCGTTTTTAGGTAATCCACAAGGCTACCTGTAAGAAATCACAGTAACATTATATCATAAAACACTGGTTCATCTTGGTACTACTAAACAAAATATTGGTATTTCATTTCCACAAATAACATAGGTTGCTACCAACAGTATATGCTAAATATTACAGATGCACGAAAAGGTAAAATGATTTAGAGAATTCCCCACAGAGATACAGCACAGTAAATAGATGAAGCAGGACCAGAATAGCAGTTCATATCGAGGAACATAACACAGTGAGGAAGTACAAGAAGCATCAGTCAAAGTGATGCATGGTTTCTGACAGTAAGCTTTTTTTGTTGAGCAGGATTAGCACAGAACAATAACTCAGCACAGCGGCCAACCAAGTCTAACCAAAGGAAATAAGAGAAATGACTGTGCCAGGAAAGAGGAGGCATTTGCTCCTCTGCTTAAGTCCGGAAGACTGCTTTTAAAGGCCGAGGAACGCTCTTTGTCAAGGTCACAAAGGGAAGCTGGGCCGACACGCCTGTTATTTTCCATCTTTGTTGTCTTTGGTAATAAAAAAAGAAGGGATAAAGTGAAAGGACGGAGACTCCAAGCCATCCCTTTTCTAGACAACAGAGGCGACAATTGTGTCCCGTCCATACGTGGATCCCAGACAAAGCAATAGCCTCATGTAGAATCACAGCTGGTGGTTTACAGGTCACTCATACAAAAGCCACGCAAAGGCTCTCAATTCACTTGAGCTGTAAGGCAGTTATTGTGCTTGTGACATCTCTGTATGCATTTTATTATTGTTCCTCCCAGTGAACAGCAAACGTTTGAGGTTTGAAACAGATACTCGATCACTTTCACATGACGCATTTTGGCAAAAATAAACCTTCACTGCTTGAGCTGTAGAAAGCAGTTTGCTGCTGAGTTATGGATAAAGGCAGGGGAAAAGAGGAAGGCCCCGTGGCAAGATGCTAAACAACCACTGTCGAAGCTTGTTTACTGCTGCTACCTTAGAGCCCGTCAATATTTGCTCACATGTGTGCCTAATACAGTGTCTGGAAAGCAGCCAGGCCTCATCAGGGGTCTCCGTGAACAATAACATGGTGAATCACCCTCTTGTATTTTAACACTCTCTCTTGGCCAGGAGAGACTTCCCCTTGGTGTGTAAACACCAATAACCTGTCCGAAAAGAAGTGAAAGTTCATGTTTGCTTTGAAACGCTGAAGTGCAATGAGCGGTGAATACAGGAGGACCATGAGGAGAAACTGGAAATAGCCTATCAGGAGCTAGACCACTTCAGCAGAGCTGCATGCTTCGAGAGGCAGCGCACGTGAGCTCACGCTATTCCCTTATTTAGGTGTGCTCACACAGCTGCATTCATGTGCAGTCACCGGTGATGATTGTACTGCGTAGTTCCATCAGTGCGTATCTCATATCATATGCTGCATCAAAAACAAACAAATAACAATGCTAAAGTGATCGCACGATGGAAAGACATTCAGGTAATTCAACAGAGTTAGTGAGGTGAAGAAGACGTGAGAACACTGCGACTCGTGAAAAGGGTGAAAGGCATGGGACAACTAAATCCTTTGTTGAAACATGAGCTCTTACTCAGGGTCTGAGAACAGATTAACATGTTTGATCCTGAACGTCTATAACACACTTACTGACTATAACTCATACTTTGTTTGTCTTTGCTCCAGGCACAGACACCCTGCACTTGGTGTTCTGTGTAATGGGGCACAAATGAAGGTGATGTTGATTTGAGGCATGCTTAGACATATTTTCATTGACTAAACTGAACTGAACGCATTTTCCTTTTAATCCTCAAATGAGCACTCTTTTTGTGGCGATAACCAGGCTCTAGGTTTTCCATCTTTCTTGGTGCATTCAGTGATATCTGATCTTGATTGTTGGCGTTGTTAGTAAATGCCTCTGGATGTGACACATACTGTATTTCAACCTACCATTTTCCATATACTCTGTGACAATGTAGATTGGTTCCTGTGTAACCACAGCGAAGAGGCGGACAAGGCGAGCATGTTGCAAGTTCTTCATCATGTTGGCCTCTGCCAGGAAGGCTTCCACAGACATTGTGCCCATCTTTAGATTCTTGATTGCCACCTTCCTATCATTATTGTAGACACCTGTAAACACATAGTTAAATGTCAGTGGGCCTTTGAAAAGTACTGAGTAAAACTAAATTACGTGTACAGCCATGTCAGCAACTTGTGACAATGCTAACGCGCTGTTTTTCAGTAGGTGCATGTTCTCTGAGTTTAGCATGTTAGGATGGTAACAAGTACAACTGAAGCCAGAAGGACTAGTTTTGTGGGTAGTTAGTCACAGATTAAAGTATTGTACATATAAACTGGTATTGGGGTGGGGTGCATTTTCTGTGCTAATCCAATTGAGACCTGTCCCATGTAACATGAGAATTGTACAGGAAAAAGTCATCTTAAGTAATCTGGGGGACTATCTTCTACAAATTAAAAGGTAGTACATCCACTGGTTGCTATATATTCGATTATAACAAAAAATCTCAACCTCATGATGGTTTTACAAGAAAAGTCAGAGATCACCAAATGAAAAATGAAAGTCTTTTTAAATGTTATGACAAACCATCTACTACAACATGCTAAACTATCAACTGTCTCACATGCAATCACTGTTATTTATCGTCAACTAAACCCACAGCCAACCAGTTTTAACTTTAGTAACATGGCAGACTTAGCATCTCACGTCATACAGTGTGAGGTGAAGTGTAGCCCAGTAAAAGAAATAAAAAATAGTCACGATTCAAAGCATTTATCCCTCTCTCTAGTCTACAGTGAAGAAGTATTTGCAAATATTTTCACATAAACTAACGCTGAAGCACTGTTCATAGCCGATTCAAAAGTCACTCGCATTATTCATGCATGGTATGTCGTTGAACCAATGTTATGATGAGGATAAAGAAACAAACTGTGTGCCCCAGACTACATGCAAGAAGATATTATAAATAGAAAGTGAATGTGAAATGCAAGCGAGCCCCACGGTTGGCAGTGTTTAGCTCTACTGCAGCGGTTTGTTTGGGATGTTGGATTGTGCTGGCGAAAGAGGATGGAAAAAGAAAGGGGGGATAGTCCATCTATTTGAATAAAAAGGGGGTTGCGGCACAGATTATTTCAACTGATACCCTAATGTGATCACAGCATTTTACCTTCCTGTTCCATTTAATACTCCGCTTTGGATAAAAGCATCTGCCAAATGACTTAATGTAAATGTACAACACTTTATTTATTGTCTCTGTCACTTACCCATCCAGACTTCTCCAAACTGTCCAGCTCCAAGCCTTCTCTCCAGCTTCAGTGACTCACGGGGAATCTCCCACTCATCCTGCCACCAGGGCTTTTGTGGTATCTTTGACTGACACGGTTTTATCAACTTCGTGCACAATCCGTCTGCATCACCTGGATGACACCGTGGGTGAGACAAATTAGAAAACAACAAGAAAAGCAACTCGCAATCTTCATTAATGCTTCAAGTAAGCGTACGTACGTGAATGGTGCTCGACAAGCTCCTTCAGTGAGTTGAAGGATATCTTGGCATTGATGTAGAAGCCACCGTTGTCCATGTTGCGAATCCTGTAGTGCTTGACGCCCTCACCAGAGTTGTGGTCCAAGTCTCTGACTGATAAGGAGTATGAGCCTGAAACAAATTGAAAGCAAATCTACTGTGAAGGAGCAGAATTCAGGTCCTACCCTCAGACCACAGTGTCATCACCACCCTCTTCAAAGTTAATAATACTGATAGCACAACTTCGAAACTTACGTCATTTTGTCACATTATTATTCTTTATCTTACTTTTTGAAAGACTACCATTTTGTCTACCACGCTAGTGTGTTTCCATTAACTAAATTATACCTACAGAGTTTAGAGTGTGAATTCTGATACTAGCAGACAAATGCCTACAACCCAGCCATATTTGCTCTGTGAGGCTTTGTGTAGGCACAGTGATGTTTTGAGTTCACTGCTAAAATCCATTAGAGAACAATGTCATAATAAGACAGAGAGATGCAGAAGATGTCAGTCATGTTGTAGCATCTTTAAACAAATGTAATAGTGAAAGGACAAAGTAACATGTAGAAGACATGAGAAACATTCTTGTGAAATAGAAACTTGGACTTTGAGTAGACAGAATATGAGTCAGTGCTATGATGACAAAAAAGACCACTTCACCTGGGGTTGTCTCACTCTCTCGAATCAGGAAGGAGCCCTGTGTATTCCCAGAATTGAGGAGGAGCCTCATGGCTTCATTTCTAGAAATGTTCTTGAAGAACCACCTGCAGCACAAGCACACAGTAAGCGTCACTCATTGAGCTAACCACTTCCTTTCCCTGAGGGACACAGTATGCACTTCATGAGATGAGATTGTGTAGAAGCAGAGTGACTTAGTGTTGGGAGCAGTGTCATTCTGTTTCCTGTATGACGTACGGTTCAGTCTCCATTGTGGACATGGCAACAAAGTTGTATGGGATGTAGCCCTGTTGGCCTGTGGTGAGAGACTCCGCAAAATACCACTCTGGATCTTCCCTGCATGTCAAAAGAGACAATGATGAAAACACAAGTGAGATTACATATCTGTGATGCCTCATAGCAGTCTAGACTTCCTGGCATTAGTGGGAACACAATCGGAAACCAGATTCTATTTAGTCCCCATTGGCAAATAGGTTCTTTCTGGCACACAAGTTAAAATCTATATTAATTACTACATTTTTGTGCCGTTGCAGAACCCATTTCCAGCCAAGATATTATTGTGTAGCTCCATATTATATTTATTTATTAATTTAAATGTTCTGTTGTATTTCTTTGTTAAAATGTGTATCATCCTACATTATATTGGTTAGAACGCTAAATATGCATATCACATGCATTTTTCCAACAGCTTGTTATTCAAGGTTTTAATGGCTGAATAAGTATGCTGGTTTAGAAGCCTGACATTTACCTTTATCCCCTGCTGTTACAGGCGTATGGGTTTCCTCTTTGGAACCCACAAGTTAATCACATGGCCAAACCTTTTTCTACATTTTTGCATTTATTCAGAGGTTGAGAACAAAGAGAGAACGGAAATGAAAAAAATGAAGTGCAAATGTTGCAAATACACAACATGTGCATTAGACTAGGCCATTATAAAAACACAGGTTTATCTTTAGATATGTAAATGATGGTTAACAGGGCTGGAAGTGATGCTTGTGGGTTACATTGATGCATTCATATTGATACACACTTCTGTAACACTGTAAGTGCTATAGGGATGTGCTGAAATGTTATAATTCTGTTTTACCAGACGTCACTATTTGCTCAACAGCAACTTACTGGTTGAGGATCCTGAGTTTGTCTCCTTTGTCAAAGCCCAGGTCACCTTCACGGTCGGGTTCAAAGCTGTATATGGCCACAGCAACATTGTCTTGAGGGAGAAATATTGTACATTTTAGTTAAATAACACATAAATACAATTTATTTATTGTAATAACAAATGTGATTGTTGAATATGGGTTTGTGTTTTCTACTGGGTTGAAAGAGTTGTTTTTGACAAATGGCTGCTGCTAATGTATCAATGGTGATGGTGAGAAAACTGGACAATAATATTTACTTTACTTCAAGACAGAAATATAAAACTGCAAATACAGGAAATCGAGGTGGGTAGCTGCAGTGTTGTGAAGCCCACAAACAAAACATCACTAAAAGCATAATTAAAATGAAACAAGGCTAAAATAAGCTATTTCAATTTAAATAATAATGTCTAATGTAGGTAAGTGGTTGTTGCAAACAAAAACTAGCCAGCGCTGTTGTCCAAACAGCAAAACAGTAAGTGTCTCCTGGATCAAACTCCACTCATGGAATAACTGGAATAACTTGCAATGGTGCAATGCAAAACAAAACAGCTTTTTATACATACATTTAATTGGGACCTAAAGAAAAATTAACTACATTTAATAATTAAAATGTTAATAAATATATGACCTGTAAAATGTACTTTAACTTTCTTCACTTTATACATACGTTGCATTATATGTCTTACTTTATTTATACAATATAGTTTCTGCATATTACAAATTCTACGTTTAGATTTTTCCCTTTGTAAAAAAACGATGTACGATGTTAGGCTATATTAAAAAAATGATTAGTGACCATAGATATATTCTTCTCTGTATTACCTGCTAAAGGCGATGTAGGAGGTGAATGCTGTGATGGGTATGGAATCAGCTGGTCTGTGTACTGTCGAAAGGAAAACAAGATTAGACTTCAGCTCGCTGCAAACATTCTGCCACATACAGGTGGTTTCCTCCTCTATTTCTAATCTCATGGGACATCTAATCACACAGTGGCAACAAACTGTACTAAGGAAAAAGTTACATTCCCATTTAAATACATAGACAAAAGAAATGTTCCCTTGTAGATGTGTGAGCTATAAAACTAAAACATACAATAGCAGATTGTGCTTTATAATTTTCTGTGGGAAAAGTTTACTCAACATGAAATGAACTGTGTTAGCCCATGTAATGTTACCAAATGAGAAGTGCACTTAAAATCTGTACTGTACGTCCTCTGAGTGGTCATTCCCATTCAACCACACAAATCATAACCCATTCATGCCAAAGTACACACCGACACCTACTCGTAGTAAGAATACTTACTTCTGTGTATGTGTATATATGTTCGGTACTTACTGGATTACATGACTGAGGAGGTATGGGACAGTTACAGTGTTCGCAGATTTCATCCAAGTTTTCAATCCAGTCGTTGTCTGAATAGTCCGAACTGCAGTTACATCCCATCTTTTCTGCAATTTAGAAATTCCAGTAATTTTTATGAAGACGCCGTATGAGCATAAAAACATGAATAACCTAATAATTGTTCATTTTAAAGGAAAACATCACGTGTATTTTTGTTACTTTTTGGTAAGCGTTTTGGACGGCGGTGCTGCAAAGTGTTTAGAAATAAATGTATCGTACACCAATGTAAGATAGTTTCAAAATAATGACCTTCAGTTTAAATTGTGCAAAACAAAACAACAAAATAAAAATAAAATTAAATAAAATCTTTTTTTAGTGATTTTATTTTAAATAGCCTCTTTTCTTGGTGAACTTTCAGTTTTATAGGTCGAAGACACCAACAGAACGCAGAACTGTTTTGTTTTCGAAAACTGCTTAAATGTATCTGAGGGCCTCGCCCCAAAATGGAGGCTCAGTGGTGGCTCGGGCTCTAAACTAAGATTTTATTTTAGACTGTGTTTAAACACCGTATGTAACAGGCACACAGCAACCAACAACCATATTGAGTCGCATGTATCACATCACAGAACTTTGACACCAATATTTAGGTGTCACCACCACTTTCAGCACAGCAAATCTCAACATGTTCTAATTCTAATTCAGACTTATAATAATAGTAGGCTCTATAATACTGTGCAAATACTAATCTTGTCTAATCCAGTGTCTGCACGTGCTCTGTGGACTTTACACTAGTGCATTGTACGAACTGGCTTTCTCAAGATCACTTGGCTCCCATTGGACTTCTCAAGCAGCAGGGTCAGTGGGCTAATCGCAGTAGCAATCTGTCCCAAAGTCTCAGAGCCGTGAGAAAAATCTGCCGAGGCCTTGACCTGGCAATAACAACTAACCACTATAGTGAGACCCCAAGGAAGGAGCCACAGAAGGATCAGCAGGGCCCGAAGAAGGTTTTTTTGAATTATTAGCACGCCTACGCCTACTGGCCCGTACTCATGGAGTCATGCAAACAAAGTCAGCGTTTTCCACTGAGGGGCTGCCCTCTTCCTATTATGATCTGCAGCTCAAAGCTTTTTAAAACAAATACTGTATGTTTTTTATGTTACTGTTTATGTGTATTTAAGTTGAGGGTGAATTAAGTCACAAAAAACATTTGGCCTAATTGACTGACATTGTCACTGAAGATTGTGAATTGACATAGGCTGTGTTTCAAATGGCATTTAGTTTACATCATAAAATATCATAAACGAAAGTAACGTCCCCTCATGAAAAACACGTTTTTTAATGTAAAAACTGCACCTTTATCACAGTTGTAGTGTGAATAACAATTCTAATGTGACATTTCGCATAAGATTTGGGACTGGACGTCCAATTGCCATAATTATTGTCTCACATGTAGACATGTCACAGGTATGAGTCTACAAGCACACAAATACCTTACGTTGATATTTTGTTTTGAGTTTTAAGCCAATTGAATGGATTAATAAGACGCAGCACGCACTCCATTTTAATGAGAAAGCACACCTCATGTGGTCTTCTTTCTAATAGAATGACGATCACACAACCAGTATGTAAATAAGTGTTGTTATGAGCCTGTATGTTGAATTACAGAATGCAAATGGAAACTAAATATAGATGTTATTAAAGTTTCCATTACATATGGTGGTGCACCTAATTCCTCATTGACATTGTTTTTCAAATTACAACATATTTAATGCAAACATCAAAAGATCCAAACACGACACCATTAAACGGTTTCTTGTAGCATATTCGCTGTAATACACATGATGTAAAAGGAAACAATCATGTTTGTATAATAGTACTTTGGTCACAGTCATTTCTTTCTCAACTGTAAACTTCTCTAACACGTAAAGAAGAAGTCTGGTACTCACCTCTTAAAATATGTCCCTCTGAATGTCCAACAATTTTACATTTGAAATTCCGCCATAGATATATTCTTTATGAAGTTTGTTTGTTTTTTCTTTAGTAGCCTTTTAGCGATAAGTGAGTTTTTCACCAGTGTAGCTTGGGTGTGAAGATGTCATCATCCGCTTCTTGTAATATAACTAACAATGCTAGACGTGCTGATGTGGTGTATCTACACACACACATACACACACGCAGTTTGAGGAGAGTGAACCAGAGAGTTTCCTGTCGTTGAAAGGTTGAGGGTTGCTTTGCAGGCTTCTAACAGGTGCTCGCCATGCAGCTGTGTGTGTGAGCAGAGGGGAACGTTATGGGCTTCTTGGGTAAAAGGGGGTCAGAAAAGCACCTTTCCCGAAACGTGAATGTTCCAATACAGTTGAGAAAGGAAGATATGGTAGGCTGTGAGACAGTGGCGAGGTTATATTTGTATGTCATGCGTGCTGCTTGTGTGTGTAACATCTGTGAATCAGTGACCTTTAAGGTGAAATTTAAAAAAGAGAAAACAAGTGTATCAATCAAATAAGAGGCAGGGGATTTAAAAATAGACCAACTTTAGTAACTAAGACTTAATGGTAGCATCAATTATTTCTTATTTTTTAATTTCTTGTATTTAATGCCACTCTTAAGACTATTTTGGCAATTCGGGACAACTGTGTAACCTGTGGCTTTAAGGCTTTAGTGTATTGTTGACTACAAAGTGCTTTTTTTTTTTTTGTCAAACAACCATGTGGTTCATGTCAGTAATTTGTGGCCAGCTATCCATTCAAAAATAGCTTGGTTTTCACAGGGTCGAGTCAAGTCAATAGCCAAAACATCTCACAGAGTGAAAAAAACCAACAAATGTAAATTGGTGGCTGACCAATATCACAAATCATTATTCTAACCAAAGCTGCTTGGCTGCATGGCTCACACCATGGTCACATTAAGCCCTCGGAGGAGAGACGAAATACCAAGACTGTCAGATTCTCTGTGAGACTGTGCTGTCGCTCTTTCTACCGCTCAGGCAACTATAGCTGTGGACCGCATCTCTTCTCTTGTGGTGAACGGCTGCTGCTACAGAGCATGCACTGGCAGGAAGTCAGTCCAAACTTTACAGGAAGCGCACAGACATATGTGCTCAGAAGACTGCCACAGGATAGATTAAGTCTCACTTGCGAAGAAACCACCTGAGTCGACTCTTTTTCCGTTAAAGTAAAGAGTGTAAATCTAGAAGGATGGGTGAAAAAGTTTCTCTTTTTGACAGTTAGTGGGTGAAACATGTTAAATTTTGTCTTTTATTGCGCTGATTTCAGCAAGACAACTACACAATAAGACACATATGCACATTATTAGTGTTTTATTCTTTTCTGAGTATAAAATCCAATCAGTCACGGTCATGTACATGATGATATGACACACTGGATCACTGGGCACATGGTGAGCAAAGCCTCATCATAGTAGGAGATCAGTTTTTAGCGGGCCTTTCTGAAGCTTTGAGGGTATCCCTATTTTCCTCTGCACCACAGTTGTCACTACTTCCAAATGTGGTTGGAAATCACATTCTGTTACGCAATCACATTGCGATACTATCAATATGCATAAAGTTTTCCAACCCTCCCACCTCCTGCTTCACCATGCAGGTGCCGGCCTCTTTCGTGTGTTTCGAGTTGCCGCTTGTGTTTGACGCTTATGCTTGTTCATATTTACTTTAACACAAGCCGCATTTTTAAGTTTGCTTGCTTTCAAAATAAACCGATGGGCGCTTTATTTGCATGTTGACATCAGCTTCTGGTCATATGATGACATGTGGTATGATATGGGGAAAAGGTCATGGGAAACTATCTGCAGGCCAGGTCTAAGAGCCACAAGAAGCACAAGTCTGTTGTGCTTAATTGTAAAAGCATTCACTAGAAGAATAAGGCCTCAAGTTATCATACCTCGACCCTGTGCAATTTCCATGTTACTCATTTCCACTGTCACCGTCTAACGCCATGCATGACCTGACGTACGTTCTATTATAATAATTTCAACTCGCTCTCATTTTACACTCTGCCTAGGCATATTGTGTTTCGTGTTAATTGCGTCCAAAGATGTATGTACATCCCTCTGGGAACTCATCCATAGGTGGGACTACCACACAAGGTCATTAAAGTATTGTGGAGGGAAAGGACAACTATTGTGCGTGAGTGGCTTTGTGACCAAGCGTCTGCAGATGCAGCTGATGAAGCGTGCGGTGACATCGAGCCATGATAACACTGATTGTGAAAAACGAATCCAAAGTGTATTCTCCTATCAGATTCATTATTATGTTAAACTTCTGTTTATCTGTGTGCTGTTAAAATTTGATTTTTCAATTGTCTTAAGCAATCTTGGGTCACATGAGCAGGAGGTAATAGTTGACACTGAAGGTATTTTGCTTTAATACTCATTTGTCATAGATACACATTCATATTACAGTAGCATGATTTAACAATCTACATAGAATCAGGAAACATATCAGTAGATGTATTTGCATTTATCAAAACTACAGCACACACACAAAAAATATATTACATTCTCTCTATTTTCTATTGCTACTAATTGTAAACCATTTACACTCTGTCACTGTCCAGTCATTTTTATCTTAGCCTGTGCTCTGCAGCAGTAGACCCAGCATCCTGTGTCCTGTCACTGCAGGGTGTGAGTTTATATACGCTCTAAACATAGATATTTCAGGCTTGAGAACAACTAGTATCAAAATGAATGTGATCTCTTACTTCCTGTAACGACCCTGGCAGTGGAACTACCCTGATCCTGATGACGTTTTCCAGCTGCATACAGCAGCCTGAATTTGTCACTTTATTTAACCGCTGCACTGTATTTTATCACAAGTGAGAGATTTTCTCAACCTGACATGACCACACAGAGCACAGTGTCTTCCTTCCTATTCATTTCAGTCAACCTCAGAAAATATTTTACCACTAATGTCAAGTATTATGTCCAAAGTGTTTGTACTGGTACTAGAAAGCTTCCCAGCACTTTGTTTTGTGTGGACTATAGAGTGCTACTGTCACCCTTGATGTTCTGCTCTTCTTTGGCACATGCTATTTAACACAATAGCCATCACGTATCCACCTTTACATTTCAGTCTAGCTTTTAGTCTTCGTTTCTCTACTGTGATTCACATTGTACTGAGCAAGGAAGAACCAGCTGCACAGCAGCACATTCTCGGTCCAACAGCGAGGCGTGCTGGTATTAAGGGTGTGTGCCTGCACACAGGAGCTTCCTCATACATGACAATACAAGGTGCACACAAAAGCAGTCATTTTCATTTTCACTCCTTGCACAAATATGCGGCAGCCGCTCATCACTCATGTCATCAAAACCCCTTCAGAGGAGGAAATAACCCTAACAATGTGCAGATAAACACAGAGGAGGCTTTAGGGATATTCTCAGTAACATTAATAAAGAATATAGATTTTCAGCACAGTGAAAACCGTCTTGAGTTGATGTTCATCTTGGTGAGGCCCAGGTGTTTCAGAGGGGTGGACAGAGCGAAGGCAGCCTTCATGGGGATGTCACACAGCAGATCAGACTCCTCGCCGCACTCCTCCAGCTCGTAGGTTGCATCATCCAGCATCTCCTTGTGGCGGTCACACACCTGCTCCACTTTCAGCCTATGGATCTCCCCTCGCAGACCGATCAGCTGACGGGCCAGGCGGTTGTCCTGGACCTGCATCTCCCTCTGAGGTGGTGAGGTTGCAGATGAACAGACAGTGAGATGCCAAAAAAAAAAAAAAATACAGGGGAGTTTTGATTGACTCCTTATCAAAGAGTGTAAATCACTGTTATGAGGAATACGCAGGTTGAAGCATGATAATGTGAGAAAACAGACTTTATAGTTTCGCAAACTCTTTGTTTGACCTGTGATAAAGTGCAAGACATAAATCATGCAGTCTCTCAAAGCCAGACATTCATGCAGGGTGGATCACAGACACCTGGAGATGTGTCTATCTCCCTTAAAGGTGAGGTTAGGGTCAGTATATGTCACAGCCTACACAGATGCTTTTCTATTTCCGTGTGTCACAGCAGATCCATAACATTAACATGTTCACTCACCAGCTCTTTCCTCAGGAACTCAAAAGCATCATCAATTGTCTCAAAACCGCAGATGTTTCGCACAGAGAGCTCTGAGTTCTCGTTTCTTATAATCGCAGGCGGGGAAACCACTTGCCCCCCAGAGCTCACACTGTCCGCGGAAGAGTTTTCTTTCCAAGATCGACTCTGTACCCGCTCCTGCCACTCCAGGTAGGACGGCCTGCGCGTCTGCAGCTTCAGCTTCTCCGTGAGCGCTTTCACGCTGTCCAGATCCTCCGCGTCTCCCTCGGAGGACTCCAGGTCTCTGAAGGTTTTCAAATCCATCGCCTGCAGTCTTTGGGTGTGCACGTTAAGATCGCTTTCCTCATTAGTGGTCTGGCGATTTCGAGCTCATTTATAGGGAGATAAGAAAGAGTGACCGCCCATCCCGCAGAGGCTGGATAATATATAAGGAAGCCAGGTTTCCTAGAACTTCCTGAAGACCACACACACACACACACACACACACACACACACACACACACACACACACACACACACACACACACACAAACATAATATAAAATAGAGGTATAACCATCCCTTCATAAATTCAAGCTAATAAAATGGTTTCAGATATTGGAGAGGAGGTGCTCATGTTTAATTTAAGTAAAACCTTATTTAGTGTGGTGTATTTAGTGATACATAAGAAAAGGTAACATTACAACAGTGTAGTACAAGAGCCCTGCATTCAAAATGTGAATGAAGTGGAAAAACAGAAACAGCCCATCAGCAGACGGAAAGTAACGACAGGTAAAAGTGGGTAATTTAGGTGGTAAAGTATGAGTTTGTAGAGAAAACTGTGCTCGAACCAAAGCAACAACAAACTGATGCTCACACGTTGCTGCTGTAATAAAACTAATCCATGCAGTCTTTATATTGTCTCTATTAATAAGCCTATCGTTGAAGTAAGGCATCCTGCATTACTAAAATTAATTTCCCTTTTACCGATTAAATGATATCTACTGAATACAGGGTCTCTAACCGCGGTGAAATTAATTTAAAGTTAGATGTTCGGCTGAAACTTCTCCGGGAACCAGATCAGCCGAGTCGGACAAAAGAAGCGCACCTCCTCTGTACAGGGTTGAGTTAGGGACCGTCTGCAAATTGTCATTCTACGTTAATATAATATCTCAATAACTTCCATGTCATGCGACATATTTTGATAATATGTGTGTATGTTGCTATATTTGTCAGTTGTATTATTTATGCGTATCTTCTTTGTCCTCACTTTAATTCAATTAGTGAACTATAGATGTAGAGAATTTCTCGTGGTACGTAGCAAACACCAAATGTGAAAAAAATTAGATCGGCGGATCGCTTTCAGCCGGATATCCAACTTCAAATGAATGTGTGGTGAACCACCACTAGTGACCGAGTCTCTCTGCACTGTGGTATTGCAACTTCTGCTTAAGGGAATGACTCAAATATTTCTTCCTCCACCAACTCGAGTGTGAGCTGCGTCGTGATTTTGACCAGCTCACTGCGCTGAGCTCTGCCGCCACCTAGCGGTCATTTATTATTACACACCAGGCATATCACTGCTGCTCTCTCTCTCTCTCTCTCTCTCTCTCTCTCTCTCTGCAAGAAGAAAACTTATACCAGCAATATGTGACACATGTCTCTCAGGAAACGTGCACTTCCGTTTTTTTTTTTTTTTTCTTTGGTGAAACCAAGTCACACATTTTCCATTTCCAGGGTAGCTCAGCTCTCAGCCACCTGCCTTTGTAAACTTGAAGCTACATTAGCGGAAGACTGTGTAAAAAAAATTAAAAAAATAAAAAGGTGAATCTATTTATAGACGCCTTATCGTCAAACAAACTGAGCGCAACTGTCCAACCAGCAGTGTAGACACAGCAGGGAGGTGTGTTGCTTTCAGTCTCTGCGGCTCCAGAAAGGGCCGAGGAAGCGATCTGAAGTGGAGTCCAAGTTGAAGTTGCGCGGCGGTGGTTTCGCGTCTCCGACCGGGACCAGATGGAGTTTTCTGAGCACATCAAGACCGCCAATGTGGAGGATGTTGTGCTCCGTCAGCCGCTCCACCCGCCGAGCAGAGGCACCCTGTGCATCACCGGCCACCACCTGCTCTTCTCGGACAGGGTGGAGGCAGAGGAGGGCCGATCTGGGCAGGTTTTGCTGCTGCTCAGGAACATCGATGCCATTGAGAAAAGGTGAGGTGAGGGAGAGATACACGTTCAGCCTCCCAGCTGCCAACAGATCCCACACTTGTTTGGAGTGAATTCCCCTTAACAGACCTAAATTCCAGCATCTTTTTCCAACGCTGATTTATTTATTATGAGGATTATGATCACTAACTGGGGGCTGGTCACAAATAATCACACTGATCAACAACAACTAATCAACATCAAGCTGTCTCCACTGTGTGGGAATATATCATTCATGTCTAACTACTTTATTCCTCAAATCTTTTGAACCAGTGTGGAAAACCTTTTGGGCTATTCCGGCCTCTTCTCTAATGCAGGCCACAGTGACAGGTTGGACATCGTTTGTGTTGCAGTGTGTCTACTGTGTGCTGCTGTTGTTCCCCACAGTGCTGAAGGGAGGAAATTTGCAAACAGGATTACAGCAACTTTTCTTGTCACCCTCCACACACTCATGCTGTGGGTTGCTTGCTAATTAACAGCCTTTTCTTAGCTTCGTGAGCGCTTGAGCGTTGCTGAAACCGCCTGATATATTTGGTAACAGAGAGCAGAGCTTGCACACCCACTTGCCAGCAACATAACCCCCCCCCCCTCCCCTGATCCTTGCACAGCCCCACTGGCTGGGTTTGCCTTCCCTCTCTGCTGCAAGTCAAACTTTCTGCACTGGTGGAGTTAAAGCATGGGGCATTGTTGTGTTCAAGTGTTCAATTGTTCTGCAAGATTCATAGTGGTGTGTGTGTGTGTGTGTGTGTGCGTAGGACATCTGTATCTTCAGGGACAATTTCCATCAAGTGTAAAGATCTGCGTGTGCTCCAGCTTGACATCCCAGGCATGGAGCAGTGTCTCAACATTGCACACTCTATTGAGGTACAATAAACAACCTAATCGTCCTGCTCAGACATGAAATACAGGACAAACGAATATAGAAATCCTTCTGTTTTTTGTTTTTTTAATTAAATAATATTTCTCTTTGTGACTCTCTAGACCCTGTCCTGCCTCGACTGTGTGTCGGAGATGTATCCATTCTTTTACAGACCTTCTGAACTCAACCTGCAGGACCAGTGGGGTCTCTCATCCCCTGAAAAGCACTACAGTCAAATGGCAGAGCTTGTAAGCTATATATATATATATATAATATACTTATATATATACATATGTATATATATAAAGTATATATATAAACCTCTCTATACTTGTTGGTACAGAATAAGATTCCACTCTCTCGTGTAAAAAAACAAATACACACACAGATCTTGTGGTGACTTTTTCCAACAACAATGTCCCAGCACTCACATGACAGGAAAACGCCTGGGAAACATGAATGTAGGAGTCACAATTCAGGATATCCCAGTTGCTTAGCTTTCATTTGTTTTCCCTTAACTTCAGAATGCGCTTTACATGGCCTGAATTCATGCTTAATAGACAGACATCTTCCTCTGGGAATAGCATGTTGCTATGGTGAGGGGTGAACCCTGAATGCAGCATTGTTGCATGTTTTGTACAGACACAATGTGCCCAGCACACGTGGGATATCTGTACTTTTCATCAATTTTCTGACGTCTGAAGGGAACCACAGAACATCGCTGTGCACTACCAAGAAATAAATAGCATAGAGTATAATATTATATAATAGTCATTTGTAGTCCAAACAAAAACTGACCTGTAAAACCAAACCATTGTGGTTTCAGTGGAGTTTAGTGGGTTATATGCTCTTAGGAATTTAATTTCGCTGTCAAGTGGCTATTTTTGTTTAGTTTTTCCTTCTCTGTCCTGTGTTTGCAGCATAATAGGTGGAGATTGAGCAGTGTGAACAGAGACTACTCAGTGTGTTCCACCTACCCCCAATCTGTCATTGTTCCTAAGGATATCAGTGATGACATGCTGGTTAAGGTGGCCAAATTCAGACAGGGGGGACGCTTCCCTGTCCTCTGCTACTACCACAGGAAGAATGGCATGGTGAGGTGTTGCTCTCCTTTCTCCACCAGCCCACAGTTTTCACATCAAACTAAACCGTTCTAATCAAACTCACTCTTTTCAGGTGATCATGCGCAGCAGTCAGCCGCTGACGGGAGCCAATAAGAAGCGCTGCAGGGAAGATGAGAGCCTACTTCAAGCTGTGATCGATGGCTCAGACAAAGGCTACGTCATCGACACACGCTCCAGTCAGCAGGCGCAACAGGCTCGTATGACAGGCGGAGGTTTTGAGTCCAAATCGTTTTATAACAATTGGAAGAGGCTGCACAGGCACATGGAAAGGTGTGTGTGTGTGTGTGTGTGTGTGTGTGTGTGTGTGTGTGTGGATAGTGGATGTAGATGCTGTCACCTTTTTATGTTAAAAAACAGTTTTACCTCATTTTGTTTTTACATTTGTGAACAGAGGTAAAGCGCTGCAGGAGAGTCTGATCAAACTGGTGGAGGCCTGTGGTGATGAGTCCAACAGTATGGACCGTTGGCTCAGTAAGCTGGAGAACTCAAAGTGGCTGTCTCACGTGCAAACAGCTCTGTCAACGGCTGGCCTGCTGGCAGAGTGTGTGGAGAGGTAGGAACTACTGTACACCCCTGGTGTGTGTCTGTGGTGGCATCACAGTTGGTGTGCACTCATGGCTGTGCAACCTTTCACTTTGAAAACTTTAGTGTAGTAAAATCTGCTAATAGAAATGAGTTATTAACTTAAAGAGAAAGAGAAAATATCAGGGAAGGCCAGATGACACAATAATAATAAATAACAATAAGTTAGGTTGTGACTGTGTTGACTGTGGTGTGACTGTGTGGGCTTTTTCCAGGGACGGTCATTCAGTTCTGGTTCATGGCTCTGATGGCACAGATGGCACTTTGCTCATCAGTACTCTGGCTCAGCTCATCATGGATCCATGCTGCCGAACGCTGGAGGGCTTCCTGGCTCTGCTGGAGAGGGAGTGGGTACAGGTAGGGTGTTGTATGTGAATGCCAAGACTGGGAAACACCTCTTAATATCACTATGACCCATGTATTAAATATGTATATATGTAATTGTGACCTTTCTGACAGCAATTATGAAGAAATTATAACCTTGTAAGAGTAGATTTCATGGCAAAGCTACAGTATTGCACCGCATTACATTGTACAGGTGTGCCTACTAACATGGCCACTGAGTGAATATAGCGAGACGATGATACTACTCCACATTTTGACGATAACAGGAAATATTGAAAATGCATGTAGAGATCAGAAACTAACACAGCAATCTGCTTCTCATCTTTCTCATCATCTTTTGGCTGCGGTCGCTCTCAGTGTTTCCACTGACAGAAATTAAAATATGACATGGCCTTATAAAAGTAAGACTCGTGAACAAATACACTGTGATGTTGGTTGATAAATAACAGATATCATCCCTCTGTACTTTATTATCCACAAATAAGCATTCTTTATCAGTCAGTGTCATGATAAAAAAGAATCTTTGACTCTGGACGGAAACGTTGCTCTGATCAAATGTACAAATTAAAAAACATGGTAAGTGATCACAATGAAATTCCTGCATGAGTAAGAAAGTCCTGGCTAAAGTGTGTGCAATGTTGAATCACACACACAGAACATTAAAATGTTTCCGTTCTCAGGCAGGACATCCATTCCAGCAGCGATGTGCCCACTCAGCTTACTCCCATGCTCGCCTCCAGCAGGAGTCCCCCGTCTTCCTGCTGCTGCTGGACTGTGTGTGGCAGCTGTGGCGTCAGTTCCCTTTAGCTTTGGGCTTCTCTGAGGCGTTGCTCCTGAGGCTGGCGAATGAGGCCTACGCCTCTGACTACGGCACCTTCCTGTGCAACAGTGATCAGGAGAGGTCAGCCGTACTTCTCAGAGCGACTGGGCACTGATGGCTAACATGAAACCCAATAGTGTCTTTCTTTCAAACAAATATTCATCTCTAATATCTCAGATCTTCTGTTTCAGGTGCGCTGTAGAGGTGAAGGAGAAAACGCACTGTTTGTTCCAGGCCCTGTTGAGGCCCAAGCACAGAGACTACTACTCCAACCCCCTGTACGAGCGCACTGAGCTGGCGATCTGGCCTTCAGTCCACCCTCAGTCCCTGCAGCTATGGAAAGGTGAGCTTTGATTGACACACGTATTCAAAGCCGAGCATTATTTTTTTTGATTTTAATATAATCACGGTGCTTACGGCAGTTTGCTAAAATGTGTTTCAAGTTGATTAACTCAAGCTCATCCCCGATCCTCAGGCTTTTTTCTGAGGTGGACTCAACAAACTCGTCTTCTTGAAGAGGCTCAGGAGGAAATAAGAAACATGATCATTAAATGGGGGAAGCTGGAACTCAGCTGATACTCTCTGAACAATATGAACTTGACACGTCAGTTTGAACAGGTTTAACACGTTTTGAGGAGGAATGTTACAACCTGTAATTCCTTTATCATACTTTTTAACACTCTAGTTTGTAATGTACAGAATTTTTATTCTTTCATAAAAATTGTATTAGAAAAAAACATGGCTGTTTAGTGGTCTTTTTAATACCTCTTAATGAGTCTAATACTGTATATTTTGGAATTATATCCTGTGTTTTGTATCATTTCTAGGCAGTATTATTATTTTCTGACATATATTCACTCATAAATATTATGAATAGCAGAAGGCTGTATACTAAATGACGCACCTCTCAGTCCTGTTAAGCTCAGCTAAACACTCTTCACAATACAAATCCCTGTGCACAGCAAGTCAGCATGTTTGCACACATGGAGCTTTGCAAGCTGGAGACTGTAGTCCTGTTCAGTCAAGAGCCATAAGCCCTGGTGATTATACAAATTGGGCAAGAACCACATAGCCCAGCATGACTTTCTACACCTGCTTACTTATTCACTGGTTACCGTGTGGACTGAAATGGTGATCAATCGGGATGGTAATCTTTAAATTCTAACACTTAAATGGCTTGTCTTGTGAGCTCTTATTTTGTAATTTAGTGTAGGGGAATAATATTGGATCAACTCAATTGCATCTCCTGGATTGGGATCAAGAATCATCTGTCTGGGATTCAGTGAGTGCACAGACGTCCCCGGCATCCTTATCGTTATTATCAGTTTGGGTACATTTTATTTAACTTTGCTGAAGGGCTGCTACTGGACATGCAACCGGGGGTGCGAGCCTGTGTTCCCACTGCGGCAGTGCTGGGCCTGTTTTGCCGAGGTTGTCTAAACAGGGCGCAAAATATGCCCGGTTGCAGATTTAGTACTTTGCCGAGGCAGATGAGCAGGTGGAACAGCCGGGAGACCTGCAGCTCCCCACCTCCTCAGGAAAACCCTCGTGTCCTCATCACAGGTAATATGCATCTGTCAACAGCTTTTCCTGACTTTTGTGTTTTGTGTACAGTTAGAACACGTGAAGCTACTGCTGTTTTCTACCACTAGCACTGTTCAGTTGCTGTTTTATCCTATTTTCCACAGAGCAGTTACAAAATGAGCAAAGTGCCTTTAAAGAACAGCTTTTAAAGGAGCTGACAGAGTTAAACACTGAACTCCATCTTTGGTGTTTAAGTTAAATGCATCAGTGTTCTTAGGATGAAGTGATATCGCTGTGGCATCAATGGCATGAACAGATGTGTGCGTGCTGTTGTTATTTTTTTGTTTTTGTTTGTTTTCGAGTTGTTTTCCCTGTACACTAGCAACGGGACCCCATTTTGACTGAACATAATAGAGTGCATGCAGACAGTGCTAGTGATATAAAAGAGCCAATGAGAGGGGGCTGTGGGGAGAATAATAGTCTGCTGTCACTTTTTGTCCCAGGATAAACCTTTGGAGCAAACAAAAAGCCTGTTTTAGCTGCACCAATAACACTGATTTCAATTTCATAACACACTCAAAAACATTTTGCAAAGATAAAATGTGAAACCTTGTCTCCATGTGTAGGTGGCCTTGGGCAGTTAGGTGTGGGGCTTGCTCAGTTGCTGAGGTGAGAAACTTAGACAATTCTGAGACATCAAAATTCGACTGAATATCTGAAATTTGAATGTATCTATCTATATTGGTGTCTAGAAAACATTACGGAACCGAGAATGTAATCCTGTCAGATATCAAGAAGCCCCCACCTCATGTTTTCAATAGTGGTATGCAAAGTTTTTAGGTTTTTCTCACACAATTTATGATTTTCTAAGATATTATTATTGCTTTCAAATGACATCGCCACCCCCTCCTCTTTTCACATCAGGTCCATTTGTATATGCTGATGTGCTGGACTACAAACACCTCCGAGAACTGATTGTAAATAATCAAGTCACCTGGCTGGTCCACTACAGTGCTCTGCTCAGCGCTGTAGGGGAGGCTAATGTGGCTTTGGCACGCAAGATCAACATCACAGGTCTGTTTGAGTTTGCAGACACATGTTTTACCTTTTTTTTATTATTATGAATAACCTCTGCTGTGAATGTGTCTATCTAGGCCTTCATAACGTGCTGGACTTGGCCTTGGAAAACTGCCTGCGCCTCTTTGTCCCCAGCACCATTGGAGCTTTTGGTCCTTCCTCTCCACGTGACCCGGCCCCTGACCTCTGTGTCCAAAGACCTCGAACCATCTATGGCGTGTCCAAAGTGCATGGAGAACTGATGGGGGAGGTGATGATGAAGATGATCAAAAAATACACACAATACAGAGACATTCATGATGATATTAATGCATATATATATATAGATATATAACATTTCAACTGTCAGAGTTTGTCTCTTTCTCTTTCTTTAGTATCTCCATCATAAGTATGGCCTGGACTTCCGCTGTCTACGCTACCCAGGTGTGATATCGGTCAACACACCTCCTGGAGGAGGGACAACAGGTATTGTTTTTGTTTGTCTCATGTAGACATAAACAGTATGTGAGTTCTCAACTGGATCCCCCGACCTAACACTCTTCTGTCTCTACAGATTATGCAGTTCAAATCTTCCACGATGCTCTCAGCACAGGTCACCACGAGTGCTACCTGCGACCCGACACCCGCCTTCCCATGATGCATATCGCTGACTGCCACCGTGCCACAGTAGAATTCATGCAGACTCCTGAGTGCCAGCTGTCCCTGCGTACCTACAACATTGCTGCCATGAGCTTCACTCCAGAAGAGGTGGCCCAAGAAATCCGCAAGCATCTTCCCCACCTCAAGGTCACCTACAATCCTGATTCTGTCCGCCAGACCATCGGTATGACTTCAGTTAAATACTTAATGGGATTTTAATAATTACTTTAAGTGGTGGGGTGGAAGTAATGTGTTCATGTTCCATGTCACTTTACAGCAGACAGTTGGCCTGTGAGATTTGATGACACAAACGCCAGAAGAGATTGGGGCTGGGCACCAGCCTTTGGACTTGAAGAGCTGGTGTCAGACATGCTAAGCTCCATTCGAGACAAGAGGACCAAGCAAGTTTTGCCATCCAGCTAGCAAAACCTGCTCCACAAAGACTGACCAATGCCGTAGCCCCTGACTTTTTTCACCCTGCATTTACCAACAGTACACTTCCTTTCACCTTCATAAGTTGTCAGCTACTATCCTGTGTTACTCTGGAACACGATTGAACAGGGAACTGTTTGTAAAGTGGGAATCCTCAGTCAGGACCTCTCACGACTACACAGTGGACAGTGAAACATCACACACACGCACAGAAATATTTTAGCCTTTTTTCAGCAAATGAAATACTGTCAAACCTTCTCTTCATCTTTGTTGTTTTAATTGTTTTCATGGTTTAAGCACCACTTTACACAATGGTATGTTGCTTCAGATGGAACAGAAAATGACTTATTCTGAAAGTGTAGAGATTTTCAAATGTCTTGTGAATCAAATGCATAGCCAGAACTGTCTGTTACATTGTTTATTACAAATGTATAATACAATATGGAGCAGCCACACATTTTAAAATCTGTTGCACACTTTGATTTCTGGGGTCATCTGAAAAGGCTGGCTCAGTAATCTCTGGACTGTAATGACACATTACATTACAAGTATTCTGGCAGTTTTATGATACAATCTTTTCTAAGACAATTAATTCTCTCTAATGGTAAAATGGCCCCTACTACCCTTGCTGTGGCATCTAACAGTAAGGCCTTATTTTACTTTTTTGGCAGCAGTGTGATTTTTGGTATTGAGTACCAATGACAAATGAAGCCTTATTTAATGTAGATTAGGTAGGCAGTGTATAAAAATGCAGTGTATTTTAAATCAGACCTTGAATAATAAAGAGATCATTTACCCAAACAGCAGTGATTATTGTATAATGCTGACCTTCCTGCATTCTACATGTAGAATGTATAAGAATCTTGATTGTGGTGACAACTAGGCACAGTCACAAGGTACTTGTATTTGAGTATTTCTATTTTAAACAATCTATTGCATCTACTACATCCATCCTGCCATACTGAATGTAGTACCTAAAAGAAAATTTACTCCAGACACGTTTTGAAATTTACTTAAAGCACAAAAGTACAAGTACTTTAAATGTGTGGAACAGAGTCTGAGCTAGTATTAACTACTTTATGTGCAGCAAGGTGGTTAATATGCAGTGATATAATGAATTTATCAGTTGACTTTTGTAAGAAGAAACTGTCAAATAAATGTAGTGAAGTAAAAAGTACAGCATTTTCCTGTGAATTGAAGTGGAGCAAGAGTAAAAGTAACATAAAATGCAGATTCACTAGTACAATACAAGTACAATGTAAGTGATCTAGGCTAAAATGCACTTTGTTACTTGCGACCTCCGCTACCATAAACACTTTTATTCTAAAATGCATTTTGTTGGATATACTTATGTGCTTTAAATAAAATAAAATTGGTAAACATTTCTCACTTTTACTTTATTCATGCTCATGCTGCTCTCCGGGGCCATTACAGTAGACGCAGTGCCCGCTGCGTCCTGTAGGGGCGCTCTCTTCATCCGGCTCGCGCTGCCACTCAGAATATCACCGGAGCCGCACACGTCTTTTGCAACAGCGTCTGTTGGTAACATTTTTCCCCCATAATGGACGCGGGATTCTTCCGCGTAAGAGCTTTAAACTTATTTATATGTTTTTGGCATCTTTCTTTCAATGTTGTATGGCAATATGCTGCTTTTATAGAACATTAATTTGCCATATACGTTTAGATTAACGTGGAGGTGGAGGGTCACACAGTCAGGAACGGCACGGCTAGGGCTTCGTCTATCAACTGATAACATTCTTCGATTTCGTGTATTAAATGTGTTATTCCCAGGATTTAGCTACACGTCTTTGCATAAAGTGATGTTTCAAACCATATGTTCGTACGTTAAGTTATGTTACTTATATTTCAGAGTCTTTAAATGTTAACATGGGCTAGACACTTTTGCAGGAATTATACGAGCCAACTTGCTAACTAGCTAGCCACTGCTAATTTGCTGCGGCTAAAGATGGCGCCCGGGCGGTGCATCGTTTCTGTCTCTGCTAGCTAGTCACGACCACTGCTACGCTTACGTTAGCGAGTATAAAGTAGACATAAAGATTGAATGGCGACTCCAAATTAACTTCTGATATCCTGCATATGTCAGCGATAACGATATTCCCGGTCGCTAATATTAGCTTCTGTGGCTAATATGAGCGTGTTGGTTTCCATTGGAGGATTAACTAAGCAGGCTGCTAGCTTAACTAATGTTGGGCTTAATTGTATAGATGTCATTTGAATCACTATGACGGTTTAAATTTAACATGTTATTGTTATTGTGGTCACTAGAGCTACTGTTACCAATTATTTTAACGTATCAGTATTTGATAGCACAAATTAAACCTGGTGATCTTATGTGTTATTCAGATAACACACTAGAGTGTCCAGTTTGTTGTAGTACACCAAGAACTATATTGGCTGAACACGAAGAAGATTTGGCAACAAATTGCAGGTTTTCAGTGTAAACTGAACAAAGCTAATTAAGATTTTTTTTTTTCCATAGGGCACAAGTGCGGAGCAAGACAACCGCTTCAGCAACAAGCACAAGAAACTACTGAAACAGCTGAAGTTTGCAGAATGTTTGGACAAGAAGGTAAGGAGAAGATCACATGCACATTTACTGTAGTTCGATACCGTGTTAGTACTCCTATAACTGTTGCACATTGTCGCCTTGCAAAATGTTATAGCTTGCATGTTCATTTGTTTTAGATTGAACAAAACAGTGGACACCTTTAGTCATTAATTGTCTTCTCTAACTAATGATGGTGGCATGTTTCATTCTAAGGTGGACATGACCAAAGTGAACCTAGAAGTCATCAAACCTTGGATTACTCAGCGGGTAACGGAGATACTGGGATTTGAGGATGACGTCGTGATAGAGTTCATATTTAACCAGCTTGAGGAAAAGGTAATCTCTTTAATTGTGTTTATCTTTTTTTGTTTGTTCAGAACTGTCTTATATATGAGGGCATTGCTTAGTCAGTAAGAAGGGATACAATCAAATAATTGCACATCCTAGTCAAGTTAAAATTGAATGGGTAAAGTAAGAATTGGTATAAAACTGATATATAATGACATAACCATGTTTTGCTGTTATGTGACAACGTGCCTTTATTCAGCAGTCTTCTAATGATGATGTGATTTATGATTTAAAAGGCCTGAACCAATATGGATGTTATACCTTGCATCAGAAGTATAGCACCAACACCTAATTAGCTCTCTCCTGAGCCCAAAGTCACTGAGCCCAACTCTCCCTTCATGATGCAGTGTGTTGTTTGAGGTGAGTTATATGCAGGGATCACCTATATCATGTCAGTGAAAGACACACCTGAACAATACCATAATCATACTCCGTAGGTATTTGCAGTGCATCATTGAACTGCCCAAATCCCCATGAATGTAAATAAAGTTATAGGCTGAAATTAGGGAAGGTTTATTGATTTCTCACTGTGTGTTGTTTAGAGTAATGTATCTCTTTCTTTACAGTCTTTAAAGAGAATCTTAAGAGTATTTTAACAATAAACAGATATAAGTATTGTCTTGCTGATCACCTGTGGTTGAAAATCTATTGGGTCTGATCAGCAGAGTCCTCTGCACTTGTAACCACTATTAATAGTGATGCGAGGATGTCATTACCACACCACCCCATCACTACATCGCCATAGCAAGTAGAGAACTTCAACTGCCGGAGGTCAGCAAAAACAAGATTTTCAATTTGATTCACTTTGTGTCTAGTCTGACTGCACTCGGCATCCTAGTTGCATGATGTGGTCAGATGTGCAACTGAAATGAACATACAGCTCGGTAAAGTTTCGCTCTTATTTAAAATAACTATAGTGGTCATGTTTTTTACCATAACATGATATGTCTTGCCAGTAAAGCGGTAATGCAGAGGTTCGCGGATATTAATTCGTTTTGAAGTCTAAATTGTAGATGTTTTTCTTCCTGTAGGGTATACGCTACTTTATTTATATACGTTAATTTTATCTAAAACTTTTTTTTACTGCCCTATTCATATGTCAACCCACATGAGACATTTGGGTAATGGGTCATTTCTATTGCACAGACCTACTTTTGGAAATGGGAAAACGACCTAACGAAGGGTAAAAAACAAAAATAATTTATACAGTGACTTATGTTAAACTACTAATAGGATTCCATCACTGTACCTGTAAATGTGGACACCCCTTGTTAATGAGTTTAATTATCCCAAAAAAAATGCTGAAACTTAATTTATTTAATAATGGTAAATGATACCAACATTGTACATTAAAACTATATATGTATATATGTCTTTTCATTTTATCTTGTGCTTGCCATGGCTTTTCTTGTTGTTGAAGCTAAGTTTAAGGGTACTGTTTCATTCAGACAGGGTAATTAAATTGAGATTACGGTATCTCAGAATTATTTAGCTGTTGAAATAAAACTCCTTTTTTGTGTGACTGTGTACTCATTATTGCTTGTTCGTCTCTTGCAATTTAGATAAATGATATAACATTAAGCTCAAGGTGGTTGAGTCTCAAGCAGTAGGGAGGCGGAAGCAAGCCAAGGGAGCTCCGTGCCCACTGATCCCACGGGACTCACTGAAGACACCGGAACTGTACTTGCAGTGTTGGGTTTTAATGCACTCTGTATTGTGGCTACATGTTTAACTCCTGAAGTGTAGACTGTGGGGAGACTGGAAAAAGTGGGTGGGGGAACACAAATGTAAAGTAGTGGGGATAGCACTGAGGAAAGTAAATAATGAACAGTAGTTGTTTTTTTTGTGATGTGGCATTTCTTATGATAGCTTTATTTTTGGGAATAAAAAATCAGATATGGACATATATGCAGTATTGCATGCATTTTCTATATCATTAGGTCTGTCTCCCCTCAGGTAGCTCACATTCTCAATTTGAGTTTGTGAGTACAGTTTAAATCAAACACTTTTTTTCTTTTGATAGGATTACATAGTCCAGTATTGGTCTCAGTCACGTAAAATCTTGTAGTCAGTGTCATACTTATTTCGAGTATGGATTAACTGCATAGTCACAGGTATAGTTTAGTGAGGACTAGAAGGTAGGAATCCTCATTAATGGGATCCTACCTCCCACAGATATTAAGTCTACCATTATTTCAATAGCAATATGTTTTTTTCTCTCCCTCCTTCGTGTGTGTTGCAGCACCCAGATGCCAAGGTGATGCAGATCAACCTGACTGGCTTTCTGAACGGGAAGAATGCCCGAGAGTTCATGAAGGACCTGTGGCCCCTGCTGCTGAGTGCCCAGGAGAACATTGCTGGCATACCATCTGCTTTTCTGGAACAGAAGAAAGAGGAAATTAAACAGAGACAGGTGAGGTTGTCCTTAATGTAAACTTTGATAAAAAGGAAAGTTCTGGATATGACTGCTGGCTCTGAGAATGTTTGTTTAAAAAGGAAGTTTTTAAAAAATTGTGAAGTAATTATATGAATTATTGTATAAATAAGCATTAATATTTATACCATAGATATAAAGACATGATTGAAAAGTGGGACAGTTGTATCACTAATTCATTTCTGGCAGATTGAACAGGAAAAGCTTGCTTCACTGAAAAAGAGTGATGAGGATAAGAAGGAAAAGGACAGGGACACCAGAGAAAGGGCTCAATCAAAGAGCCCAAGGAGGTAAGAGAATATCCTTGATAATTATATAAGTTGATGAAGATTGGATTTGTGTATCACAGCAACTTTAAAACTATCCAGGCGGAAAACAAGATCACCATCACCACGGCGAAGGTCACCAGTGAAGCGGGAAAGGAAGCAGAGTCCCTCACGCTCTCCTAGACGCAAACCTAGTCCAATTGGTGGAAGTTCACCACCTCCACCCTTGATGCAGCTGCCAGCCAAACCCATGGAGCAACTTGCAGATTCGGAAACATCAGGAAGAGCAATGCCAGAACCGGTTATTCAAGAAGCTTCTTCCACCTGGTTAGTGGAATACTGCTTACCTAAACCTCAAAATTTTGTCTTTAAAGTTAGAAAGTTCAAAGTTAGAGAAGTTTTCTTAAAGTGGAGTTGAGTCGAGGCATGACAACTGGACTTCCAGACAACTTCACCTGGATGACTGAGAATCCTCATAGACTTAGAAAACTCTTGGATATTAAAGGTTTTGTGTAATGTTTTGTTCATAGTGACACAGTTGTGGAGGTGTTGAACACAGACATGGTGACTGAAGTCAAAGAGCCCTCTCCAGAGAAACCCCATAAGAAAGAGGAAAGGCCCAGGTCGCGGGAAAGGGAGAAAGACAGCAGGAGGGAAAGGCCTCACCATCGCTCCCGTTCTCATTCCCGCACTCGTAGACGGCGTTCCCGTTCTAGGTAATTGACATTTCTAATATAAAATAGATATAATATAATATAATATAATATGGTGTCTCCCAGTCGTATCATGTTTGTGTAAAATGAAAAACTTAAAATTTTTAACCATTTCTTAATTTGCAATGTCTGCCGCAACAGATCTTACTCCCCTCGTAGAAGGCAGAGTCCCAGGAGGAGAATGTCTCCACGTCGAAGAAGTCCCCCCAGACGTGGCCCCACCAGCTCCAGACAAAGACATAGACGCTCCCCTGTCCGCAGGTCAGTTAGATAGTTACTAGCTAGTGGGATTATTATATGGGATTAGTGTTTTACTGGCATTGCTTTTTATATTAAACTAGGTACTTTTGGCCATGCAAAAACTTATTGTATTTGTGTCCTGCAGGAGGCGTTCTCGCTCTGCTTCATCGTCAGGCAGCAGCTCCTCAAACTCTCGCTCACCAAAAAAAGCCGTGAAAAGAATATCTAGCACACCTCCCAGAAAACAGGTCCATCATCCTGACACTTCCATTAGTCCAGCAGGCAGGGACAGACGATCACCATCTCCACGGGCCAGAAGAAGCCGGGGCTCAGCTTCCCCACCAAGATCATCTGGTATGTCATCTTTTTATGATGCTTTGTGTATGAGCACATAAAAAATCAAATAATTTCTTTGCATTTAAAAGTATTGTCTAAGTCGTAAGGCCAAATTATTTGTCATTATTAGAAGTCATTGTTTCACAGATATGTTCAAGGAGGTATGAGTATTGTATGCAATATTAATGTAAAATTACTGTGCCTTGATTTTTAGGTATAAAGCGAAAACAAGGAGGAAGAGGGGATTCTCCATCTGATTATGCCAAACTTAGGCCGTCTGAAGGGTCTGAGTCAGGTAAGCTGTTTTAAAGTAACATAAAAGCTGAACCACCTGCTCCAAATTCCAAATTGAAATGACTAGTCATAAGGTGTTCCCAGTCACAAATTGGCCATTTGTTTTTCTCCTAAGCCCACTGGCACTTGTTTTTAGCAGAATGTTGCAAAAGGCAGATTTTCACTGTTTTTTTTTTTTTTTTTAACTTAGCTTTGTATATTCAAAATGTCCCACTATAAAAATAACAACTTTATTTGCGATGCCAATGACATAGAGGGTTATGTCAGAAAGCACTACAGGCTAAGACTGAAACTAATAGTACCATTTTTGGCTCAGGACAGTAGCAACTGGATATTGTTTGCTAAGAAGGTTGATTAGTTAAGTTAAAGTAAGTCATTACTCAAGACCACATTAGGGTGTTTCAATTTGATAATCTGCTGTGATGATTGTGTGTAATAATCATGTATTGATGTGACTAGGGTATTAGTGAAACAGTGAAGGAAAAACATGATATACATAAAAACTCTTTTTTTATGTATCGCTTCTGTTTGACTTTGTGTTGGTGTAAATTTATGGCATGTTCAAACATTATGGGAATTTGGATCTTACTGGCATAAAAACTTTTTTTTTTTGGTTCTATTATCTGTCCACTTTTCCATGGCAGTCTGTTTTACTGAATTTCCTAATACTGATTGGACACTCAATGCTCTACGTTTCAGAGGAGGGTAAAAATGAGAAAGGGGCAACAGCAGATTCGGTGCAGCAGCGACGACAGTATCGCAGACAGAATCAACAGTCATCTTCAGGTTAAAAGCGTTTATCCCTGTTCTTTCTTCTCCCATACCCAACTGTTCTCTGTCTCTCTACTCTCTAACCAAGTTTCTGTCCATGTTCTCTTGCACTCGTCTCATGGACTTTTGAAGCTGTGCCCTAATCCCAACCTTGTGTTTTTTTTCTTTCCTTTTCTCATCACATACACTAAAGGCTAAAATAAAATGGTTGTTGATGTCCTCTGTCTATGGTTTCAGATACAGGATCTTCCTCCTCAGAAGATGAGGGGCCCAAGAGACCAGCAGCAGGCTCAAGTGCCAGAAATGGAGAAGTTAGAAGAAGGCGTACTCGTACTCCTTCCCCACGCAGGCGACACAGGGATCCCTCTCCTAGGTCAGAAAAAAAGGACAGAATTGGCACATTGTTGTCTGACTGATTCAGCTTCTAACCTCAAGTTTAACTCCTCTGTTCTTCAATTTTTTTATGTGTGTGTTTTATTATTTATTTTTTTCACTATTTAGAAAAAGGCGTTCTCCATCCCCTGGCCGCAGACGTCGCTCCCCTTCTCCCCCACGGCGTCGCAGATCTCTTTCTCCACCTAGGCGCAGGTATACATGGAGAAAGTTTTTATCTGTAGAGCTGTCATTTTAATATTAATAATTGACATTTCATAATAGTTTTTTTAATCGTATAATGTGCTTCACAGGTCTCCTTCACCACCCCCCCGTCGTAGATCTCCATCCCCCAGACGATATTCTCCCCCAATTCAGCGCCGCTACAGTCCATCACCTTTGCCTCCACAGAAAAGAAGGATGTCTAGCTCTCCAAAACGTTCTCCAATGGCAAAGCGTCGCCCCTCGAGGTCTCCTAAACGCAGAAGTTCTCCTGCTCAACGGAGACGCACACCTCCATCCTCCTCTTCACCTCCCAGACACAGGAGGAGTCCCATGATGTCCTCTGTCCGTCCAAACAGGGACACACGGTCCCCTGTTGGAGGAGCCAGTCGCCTCTCCCCATCGCCTCCAAAACGTAGTCGCAATGTTAGGGGTTCCACAAGTCCGCAGGGACGTTTTGAAGCATCTACTTCTCCAACTAACCAGCGGAGACAGCAGTCCCCTTCACGCAGTGGCAAACCGATCCGCAGGGTGTCCCGCACTCCAGAGCCACGCAACAACCAGAGGTAAAGAAGAAGCAATGTTTCAGTTTTGTTCTTTTTTTGCACTAGACCATATTTTGTACATGAGCAATCACTCTTTGATCATACTTCTGATGACTCGTCTTCTCTGCAGACCCTCTCCTAGCCCCCAGCCTATGAGAAGAGTGTCTTCCAGATCGAGATCTGTTTCTCCTCAACCAGCAGCTCAGAGACGTGTAGCTCCTGCATCTGGATCCCCCTCACCATCTCGCTCTGCCAGTGCATCCCCACCACCAGCCAAAAAGGCCAGCAGTGGTTCCGGCAGTCAGTCCCCAAGCAAGGTTTGATACTTGAGCTTATTAACCTTCTTTTCTAAGATAGTATTTAAATGGGGTTGGGTAACACCATTATTATTAGTAGTAGTATTATTATTAGTATTATTATTATTACATATTACATGTTGTGTATATATGTTTGATTAGTCTGCATTTGAACAATTCCCACAGATTTAGGTAAGTGTCTGTCACAGGGTGATTTTGTTTTAAGGGGCAATATTTAAATAACCTTTTCTGGATGTAACATCACATCCATTGTTATTTTCAGTGAGATATATATATATTAAAAGTATGCAGTATTGTGAACTTCTCCTCTAACAATGAATTAGGCTACATGAGCTCCCTTGAATGCATATTGAGTGACGAAAATAAATTTTCAGACAATATTTTAAAATTATTGGAAACTCCACTGTGGCACAATCCTCCCCCCATGACACATTATTTCTGTGAGTTTGCAAGCAGTGTTAATTGCAGGCGCATTATCCTGATAAAACTGTTTTATTGCAGAACTCTGACGTCGATGGCAGTGGAAAGAAAAAGAAGAAGAAGAAGGAAAAGAAACATAAGAAAGACAAGAAACACAAGAAGCATAAGAAGCATAAGAAGGACAAGAGTGGTGCCACTGGGGCTGTTGATGCACAAGAAAACCAGGGTGTGGAGGAGGATGGAGATTCAAGAAAGGTAAATTGTGTTTGTGATTTTTAGCAACTAAAACTTTGTTTTAAAAAAAAATAAATAAAAAGAAAATACTTTTTTTTTGTTTCATGAAAGAAGGAAATCTTTATGTAGTCGACATAGTCGTCGTAATTTATTTGATGCTCACCAACTTTTTGCATTCGTATATACGTATATGGCTATGTTGAGTGAAATTATTGGTCTGCTTTACATTCAGGAATCGGACAGTGAAGTCGAAGACAGCTTGGATGATCTGGAAAAGCACCTACGAGAGAAGGCCCTGCGCTCCATGAGGAAGGCTCAAATGTCTCCATCACAGATGTCCTGAACGCAAGGGACTTTCTCACTTTAGCGTTTTCCACTCACTCTTGATGTTTGTCATCAATCTGGTTCAGCTTTAGAATGTACAAATTGTTAATCCTTGAGTCTTTTTGTTTTCTTTTTACTGGTTTGGTACATTCTGAAGATTGTTTCATTAGGAAGTTAGTCAGTGTATTCTCTAAACTCTAAAGAACCTTGTGTTGTCCATAATTTTAAATTGTTGACCGGGGACACGGTTTAAGTTGTGCAGGTTTAAAATATTTTTCAAAGCCTACAGTAGATTCCAGTGAGAAATGATTGCATGTGCAGTGATTGTCTCTGATGTGCATGAACCACTGACCCTATGTGGTGTAGGGGAAAAACCAATATACAGTAAACAAACTGTTATTCTTGCCTTTCATTAGTGGAACCAGTGGCACCACTGTGTGCATCGCTAGAGGCTGTAACAGAATGTCTTGTCCCATATTGTAACTCGGTAAAGGTGTTTGGCATTGTTAACCTGCAGTTTGTTTGTTTGTTTGTTTTCTGACTTGGACATTATCTTGTTTTAAGACTAAAACAATCTGATAACAGAGAATGCTTTAATTTTTCAAATAATCTGATATGCAATTTTATGTTGACACCAAGCTAATCTCCGTGGGACTGCTGTTTGATTTGTATTTAGTAACCCTGGCTCTTGTCATCCTTTCAAAATTAAAACCTTTTTTATAGGATCTCTGTGTTGTTTTCTATGTAACTGGTTTGACCATTTCTACTTTTGTGGAAATTTATCAGCAAATGGATTAAAAGGCAGAAGTGGTAGTTAATTGGTTTCTGGGTCTGTTACCTACAGTACACTGCATCTTGTGGAGTTGGGTACATGACATCTGCATGACACGAAGCTAAATACTGGATTATTAGTCTCTGTCAATACATATGAAAAATACAATTACCAACATTTCCTACAGTGCTGGGTGTTATTCTCTGATTAGTATTACTGGACTATAATCATATTATTTGATATCTAAAAGAAAGCCTGAACAGGGACAGGGAATTAGTTGCATTTTATTTTATTTCTTATAAAGAGCACCTGAAAACATTATCCCTGTGTCACCGCCGAGCGGCTCCCACACCTCCTCACCCTCCTCCCAAAGAGGAGCCTCCCCTCCTTAAACCCTCCCACTGCATTTGGTCTTTGCTCCGCAGATGACATCACGGCTTTAAATATTCCCGTTGCTTCTTCCCGGCCGTCCTCATCATCTCTACCCGGCCAGGCTTAAGACCCTCACGGTCTCCCCACGATGTCTTTGTAGCTTCTCCAGCCTGAAGTTACACATCTGCTCCGAGACGGAGGATCTGTCAGCCGGCGCTGCCTCCCGCTAAACACACGCTGCTTCCAGGAGCGGGTCCTCCACGGGGGGGGGGAGACGGCTGGTGGAGAAGTAGACCGAGCTGAGTCGGGCGTGGTAGCAAAGAAAACTCCTCGTTGTTAGTGAAAGTTGAAGAGGGAGCGGCCCAAAATGTCGCTGTCGGTACCGCAGAACGGCGAGAGGTCGGACTCCGAGCCCGTTATCGAGCTGTTTGTGAAGGTGAGACCGCAGCGCCCCGCAACTTGTTCATGCTAACGCTTTAGCACTTTGTTGAACCCGCATCACTTCACGGCGCTCACATCTCTGCTTTGGGAAAGGAGGGAGAGAGAGGGAGAGAGGGGGGGTAGCGTTGGCTGTTCTCCTTCAAACTTACAGGGTTTCTTCAGCTAAAACCACTCACTAACATCACACCGAGGTTTAAAGTCGCGCATGTTCCTGCGCTGGACTTTCGTCGTCGTATTCAGTGTAAACGGGAGGTTTTTCCATCCACAGCCTCTGTGGCCATGTGGAGCCTGCGGTGTCACAAGCAGCAGCAGGGCGGATGCAGCTTTCACCCTCCACACACACACACACACACACACACACACACACACACACGCTGCTGCACCATGCTGAACACCGGGCGCTCATTCGGTAACAAAAGCTCAGTAGTAGTTGTGCTGTATAGCTGCAGATTGACCCTCTGCTGCAGTTGTATTTCCACACTTGTAGTCTGATTGATTGATATCATTAACTGAGTCTCTGTCCATCTGCTGATGGATCCTGATTAAACTCATTTCAGTGTAGGTGTGGTGTGTGGATCACCTTGTCACCAGAGAGTCTTAAATATCTCTAAAAAACACAGACTGGTTTGGTGATGCTCCTGTGATAGAAGTTTTATTTACTTAAAAGGCAAAACTTGGGTCAACTGTAGCTTTATATTGTCTTGACCCCGATCCATCAGCTTTACAGATGGTTTTTCTTTTTTTAATATCATCATATCATCTGTGATCTTGCATCTGGTCCTGGACTGAATGTGATGGCGGAGGCTTGTGAAGTGCCTCTTTCCTTTCTTCAGCCCGTTGCTTTGCAGGGCGGGAAATGGCAGGAAAAAAAGGGGGAGTCAGGGGTTGAATAGAGAAGGCTGGGAGAGAGGGGAGCGTGGGTGGTGGTGGTGGTGGTGCAGCAGCAGCGGGGTGTCACTGATCAGATCACTTGCAGTTAGAGTAATGGTGCTTGCTTGCGGCTCGGACAAACATTTGCCAACGCTACATAGGGGAGTAATTACTTGCAGGCTTATCTGCAAATCTGCTTTATTTGAGTTTAATCAAATTATGTGTATGTATCCTTGTGTTTCCATCTGATTTGGAGTTTAGCAAGTTTTAGCTGCGGTGGCTGTAAATCAGGGTGATTACACTGAGTAGGAATACAGAAACCTCCGTCCCGCTCCTGTTGTTCTATCTTGACTCTTTAAAAAGTCGCTTTTGTTGTGTTTGCTGAGCTACAGAGGAGGCAGAACAAGAGGGAACAAACTGGCCAGTACCATTTTCCTTAACTACCTCTTACAGCCTTGAGGAGAGGTTACATCACCCTGCCTGGGGAAGGTTTACATATGTGGCCAGCTCTTCCCCTCTCAACCCCTCCCTCCTTGGACTGCGCTGGCCACTGTGTACAGAAGTTTCTACCGTTTTTTTTTTTCTCGATCTGTGTGTTGGAGCGCTAGCCTTTTTGTCTCTCTTCGCTCCAGCTCGGATCTCTGTTGTGTTCCAGCATCTCACATGTTTATAATGACATCTATTATTGATGCTGTTGCTCTTACTGTGCTGTGTTAAACACAATCATGGGAGACAATAGGAGCAATGCAGGTTGCCATAGGCGCGCTGCTGTGAGCTGGGCCTCTGGGAACAGCTGATAACAAACGGTGTGTGCGGTCTCGACACACGGCTGTGTGAGATCTCTTAGGGCACTGCTACATATCGAAACTGACTAATTATCATTCTGGTGGATGAGTTGCCACAATGTCTCTGGATAGTCTGAGCAGCGGCAACACTATTTTCGCAGTAAAAGTAGCCGACTGTCCCGTCTAGAGAGATTTCGGAGGCGCTTAAAACTTTTCTACATGTTAGTTTTTACAGCAGTTCATATTTATAGCAACAGTTGTCATATATCTATAGGATATTGCCGTCAACACTTGCTGACGGCAATATCCTATAGTGAGCCTGATATGACTTTCTAAGAAGGAGGATCGACCCTTGTCCTCAACACAGGATGGCAGATTAAATATTGCTTTGCACTCATGAATAGTAGTGTGTGCTGGCAAACCCGACAGTCTGTCTTCCCAGCGTCCGCCTACAGTGTGTCTGTTTCATTTGGCACTTTGACACATCACATGGTTAAAGGGGTAGTAATATGAAACCCTGAATCTAATATGCTGTATTTATGTGCTGTGGTAGTTCTGAGATGTTAGTCTGACACGAAGCCAAAAAAGGTAAAAGTGAAGCATCATATAATTACATTACATCAAGTAGTGAAATCTGTGCTCTCCTCCGTTGAGTTCCATTTATCTGAATTGATATACTGATATAACTGCTTGACTGAATCAGGCTAGGTGACTTTCTTGAAATCTGCGAAGGAGGTTCAGTGTTGCAATGTTGATATGATAATATCAGTACAGGTTTGGTGGTGTTTTCATTCAGTTCTTTTCAAAGCTTTTGTGAATTCATTCAGGGCAGGCTAGTTAGTCATTCTCCCCCAGCGGATGACCTGACTGTATCGCAATGAACAGAATATAGATGAGTTACAAGAAGCACTCCAGTCAATGTGTCTCTTGGCTGCAACTGTGCCAACATCACACTAGTGGTTGCAAGGCCTCCAGGCTGCCATACTCTTGCCAACGAAGATAGTTTTTCCTGGACAAGATAAATAACGTTAATGTGTCACACCCTGAATTCACAGTGGATGCGGGAGCTGTTCTGTTAAAAGACCTTTGGAAGAGCTCATGTCGTATTGTGCTATCATTTACAACATGGGACTTACTGTATGTCATGTGATGTATTGTTTTATGAAACTACACTGACCTGTTTCAATGCTCCAATCAGGAGCAGAGTAACTGTGTACATAATAATAAAATTACTAAGCCTTTTAATGTGCTTTAATTTCAAACACGGTTAACTTACTCTTTGGATGTTGCATTTGAGCTTAAAATACAACCCCCTTCTCCCCCTTGGGTGATATTCTAGGCAATTCAGTGCTGTTTTGTTTATAGGAAAATCAATAGAGCAGTTTATTTTTCCCAAGCACACAGGTATAGCTGCAGTCAGCATCATGAGTTAGGGGACAAAGATTAATGGTTGGTTACTCCGGTAGAGTGCTGTGTTGTTGCTGTGGGCTGTTGTTTCAGCATTGTAAATTTGCTTTTGCAGCACCTGACCTATCACTGCTTCTTTGTAGCTGTGTGGTTGACTGACTCTCTGGAAGCAGGCCTAATCAGCGAGGCAGTGTGTTATTACACCAATTTGAAGACGGTTTCTGCAGTAATTCTTTGCATTTTTATGGGACGGCATATTTAGAAATCTATTTATGCTCACAAAGATTATGGGCTAGATCATTGCAACACTCGTTGTTGTGCCTGAATAAATGTCTCCTCCATAAAATCACATTGTGCCAAAACATCCAAAGGAAAAACATACTTTAAAATATCTGCAGGAGGAAGAGCTTGACTCATTTGTGTTGCCTGGCCAGGAAGCTAGTGGCTAATGAGGCATTTCTCCTACAAGTTGATCAAGGGGGAAGTGAGTGAAGCCTAGAACAACACAGATGTGGGACTTCAAAGATCACTAATCAGCAAGTTTTACTTATTATCTAAAAGGATTGTCTGGGTTAGTGCTGTGGTTACAATCTCCCAGATCCTGATACAGAGGAAAAACAAGCATCTACCTCTATCTCAGTTACATCATTTGTGCTGTTAGAGGTGCTGTGTGAATCTTCTAGATGAGGAAAGTCTGCCCTGCTCGCTACACATGTAACTCAATCAGTCTCAACATGATCTAGTCTGGTTGTGTTTCATGTGCTGCATTCTTCATAGTGTAGCACCCGAACATGGGTTCGGCTGAAATTGTTCATTATATAATTTAAGTGCAATTTTGCATATTCTACGGGGGTAACATCAAGGGTATATATTAATGTTAAATATACTGTATAGATACATTATTTTATTGTTTTGATATGTGGTAATATGATACAAATATAAGGCTGCACTCATGCAAATGTAAAAGGTTTGCATGAGTGTTTTGCATGTTTTGATCTTATGATGTGAAAAGTGAGGCGGCATGTCTCAGGCTAGGACCGAAAGACCACTCAGTTGCAGGACAAAGTGGACTTGGCCAGAGAGAGAGAGAGAGAGAGAGACGCACTGTCTGCTCAGAATTACTCACGGTGCCAGTGTTTGTGTGGCCATGGTGCAGGCTTTGCTGGCATATGTGGTAATGGCATGCTGGAACTGCCTTTGTGCCAAAGAGTAGCTCACAGCTGTCTAGACGAGACTTGGGTTGAGTTGGGGTAAAACCAGAGGTTTGCTGTGGTGTAGAAAGAAACTAGCCATTAATAAGGTGACGTTTTAGATTCACTGATCACTCAGTTCATGACCAATATTTAAATGCTATGCTTCCTATGCAAATGTGAGGAAAACGGCCCATATGAAGACAGAAGTGTAAATGCGTGAGTCTGGCCGAGTCATCTGTCTGGGGCCTATGTATGTGTAAATGGGTGGTGTGAAAGCAGTTTGCTGCTTGTGTTGACATATGAAACAACAGTCAGAGCGAGGGTGATTGTTGGTTTGCATGGATCTCCCACACGGCTGTCTGTTTGTTTTCTCCATCATTTAGCATTTGTATTACTCATCACCAAACACTCATTTCGTGTCTCCAGATATTTAAACTGGCTGTTTGTCTTATCTCTTCTGCACTGAGGCTAAACCCAGTGGTTATAACATTACTGACTTAGCTTACATAAGCCTCCCATAGATTTAAGCTTCCAACTTTCCGCTCAAAGTGAGGGTTCTTAGACAGTGCTCATGTGCTCTAGTACAGTAGCCCTGTGTCTGACTGGAAGTATTATGATTTCCACTGAGTCAGAGCCACACCAAGGATGTGATGCAGTTTCCATGGACCTGCATGATCTGAGTCCTGTTCACATTCATATCTCCTGACTGTGATCAGACACTCATCACCCACACAGTCCAGCTCTAGTCATTCAGACAGGCCAAGCTCAGCAGGCCAAACTTGGTGATGCTCGAAATCTGCCCTTAGCACTGAGTTATCAACTAGAATCCATTATATCTGGTTTCTGATTCAAATCATGCCCCTTGTATGTTTTGGATGTGTTCCGACGGTGACAATTTGAGAAGTTTGCCATCTGTTTCTGCAAAACAAAAAGATTTCTTAGAAAATGTAGGATTTCAGAAAAAGTTGTTTCATATCAGTACTAAAACTGGTTATCATACTGGCAATAACATTTATTTTTATAATAAGTAATCACTGAAATTGCAGATTGTCTGGAGATTATTTTCTCACATGATCTATAAAATGCTTCAAAACACCTAAGTTAAGCTCATTATATCAAGTGTTTTGCCCCCTAAAGATACTCAGTTTGCCACACCTGAAATGCTTATCTTGATGGTTCAGACATGTAAATGCTGAAAATATGTCACTGGCTTGAATCTGTTATTATTCAGTCTGTTAATTCAATCAATGTTATGATGTATTGTATAAACAATCAGTACCTCATGTTCATCACCTGGCTGCCTGACATCTGTCTTGATATCTAGTGTCTATCCCCTTGACACACTTTGAGAAAAGCATCAGCAATGTATGGTCGTGTGTGTGTGTGTGTGTGTCGTGTGTGTGTGTCATGTCTGTCTAAAATACTGAAGCAACCTGGTTCACTTCTGCAAAGCTGACTAAGATCATCGTGATCTGAGAACCCTGTGTACAACAGCCAGCCTAGTCACAGTCCTAACCCAAAGCCAGGCTGCATAGTTGTCCAGCAAACATGGAGAGACGTTGCCATGACGTTGCCATAGCTGCCCGCTCTCAAACAGACATTCCTGCTGTGTGTCGGAGCAGGAGGAGGAGAGCTGCTGCGCCTGTTACACCGTCCGTTCCTTATTCGGTCAAAGTGTGGCTTGAACTTGCTCAGCAGCCCACCCAATTTAGAATTTGAAGTGCGCTGGGGAGGGAGAGGCTCAGTCCGCCATGTTACTAAAATTAGGCTGTGAGCAGAGACTGAGAACCGTGAACAGAATCCATTATCCTGGACTGCTGCTGGCTACTGTAGCTGTGATCCCACAACACCAGTACAGGACCTTTGTCTTAGATAATGAGAGAGCACTAATATCAGTGTTTGAAATGAGTAGATTTGTCAGCAAATAAATGGGCAAGTAAAAGAGGTGGAGGTCGAGTTAAAAGGCTTTTACATTTTATGTCTTTTATGTCTGGGACTGCACTTGTGAAGTCCTAACTTTTTGTCTTCCCACTTTCAATTGTGTAGCGGCAGCTCCATGAGCAAAGTCATAGGGGAAGTGGTAAAAGGAATGACCTCACCATGTTTCAGAAAATGCAGTGTGTTTCAAACATTATGACCCACCCCCTCCACGGGCTGACTGAGTGTCATTGTGCTGCTGCAGGGGTGACGCCAACTCCTAGATTACATCCGACTTGACTCACACCCTCCACTAGACAGCTGTGTGTGTGTTGGGCATTAAATAAACAAGCATCTGTTGACTCAGGGCCCATCCATTGAGCCTAAATAAAACCTGGGAGTCAGTTAGCAGTTGTCAGCTGTTGCTCCTTCTGTGGCACACACTTTATTAAAGCAGTTTCACATCGGGGGGGAATCTTGGCATGAATCTCTGTGAAAGACGGTGAAAGATTTGAGTTCTCTTCGACACAGGCACAAGAGTTCCCGTTAGTGAGTCCAGCAGTCGTAAGCATCCTGTTTAACCGCTGGTCTTTGCCTTATAAGGGGCCGCTTCAAAATAATTTCTTGCCTCGCTTGTGTGTTTTATTGGGGTGTGTTCTCCCCCACCCCCCTTGCTAACTGGTGACATGCTTTAAACTCAACAAACAAAAAGCACTTTGTGTTGTTGCTGTATAGCAGATTTTCCAGAAGCTCTTTTCTGAATGTCACATTATAACCGTGGCCCTCGGGAGAGTGTTTTGAAGAGGGGTCCTAAACCTCTTCAACCTCGGTTGTGGATCATGGGCATCAAAAATACACTGTTTCCATCACTAATGATTGATTCAGGAGCTACTTTCTGCTGCTATTCAGCACAACCTTGCAACAACTTCCCCTCACTCGAGTCGATGCAGTGAAACGTACGACAGCCCTTGTTAACAGCACAGAGGTTTAAAAGTCACAGGCGGCGGAAATGAAGCCCAGCCTGCATCATCACTTAAACTAAACAAAGTAACCTCTTCGGCTGGAGTAACAGGACATTTCTGGAATAGTTTCTCCCTCCTCCCAAATGCCCCCCCCCCTTTCTCCACAAAAGGGGCCTAGGATAAGGGGAAAGCAATAAAGTGGGGGAGGAGAAGGAGGAGTAAGAAACTTACAGCGTGCCAAATGGCACACAGTCTCTGAAGCTCTCTGTTTAAGCATCCATTACTGCTTGTTATTCCTTCATGTCAAGTAGATCCTAAATTCCCTCCCCATTACTTGGAAAACCTCTTTCACTCTCTCTCTGTTTCTGCAGCAGATCTCTCCTGTCCATGTATTTGGTTGAGCTGCAGTCTGCTCCGCTGTAGACTCCAGAGGTTGGGAGCACTGCCATGTCAGTGCAAAGAGAAAAATGTGATGTGTTTTTTCTTTTTGGCCTAGACCTTAAATTAACTTTTTTTTTTTTTTTTTTTAAGTAGGTCACTGTGTTAGAGCAATTAGACATGTTTAGATTTACAAATGACTGTGTGTCGTGTGGTCCGACAAAAAGAGAGCTCTATTTCAATAGTTTACCTGTGCTTTAGTAATCCCTTTCATGCTGTGTGATCTTCCTCTATGTCACACTGTTCCCATGGCAATTGGAAGAGTGTGACATGGTTTTCAGTGGTTCTCTGTAAGTCTAGCGCCTTGGGGAAAATGGAGTGAACATCCCACTGATGTCTGTGTGATCACCTGAGTATCCACTAATGCCAGTCCAGTCAGCGACGGCCATCAGCCACAATACACTTATCACTTCACTGCCGAAGCTTTATTTTGGAATTGAATTGTGTAAGGTGAAAAGGGGACTTCCATTTGCTGAACAAAGGCAGTGATCTAATCCATGCTTTTCAGATATTGAATGCAGAGGGAAGAAGAGGGAGAGGGAGAGGGAGAGGACAGCGGCAGTACAATGGGAGCCAGCAGGCACATCAAACAGAGCCATCCCACTGGGCGTCACATGAACAACAGCAGCCAGGCTGTCCTCACCAGCTAGGAGCAGCTAGCTCAATGCTCCTAAACAAAGTCCTCTATTCAAGACAGTTTAGAACCTGCATCGTGAATATTAGACAAATACTCTAGTTTAGATAGCTGTTTAGTTCAAACCTATTTGAATCTTATTCGTTCCTTGACAAATCTCTCTGCAACATATCTACCATCATTGGAGTGTAAAGTGTAGATGGATCTTTTTCATCACACACAGACACACTGCACATTAACTCTGCAGTTGCAAAAAAGTAAAAAAAAGGTGCAGAGGCGAGAGCTGCAGTGAGTGAGGGGTGACATTAGCAGCAGACAAAACACTGATATTGAGCTGTTTAACAGAGCCTCTGTTACAGTAATATGCTGAATGAAGAGGTGCATTCTCCGGTGCAGTTACTTGAATGACCTCCACGCTTGTCCTTGTGAATAGATGAATAGAGTGCATTCTTTCTTTTGGTCTGCCTTGCCTGGAGAATGGCATACCTCAACAGGCTTAGTTTCCACAGAGCAGTATGTCTTAGTGCCAAGTCTGTAGAAGGTTGTGACATACAGTGGATGTTTTAGGTTTTAGATACTTTAGATGTGAAGGGCTCTTAATTTTGACTTGATGTTCAATCCAAACCATATTTATGCCTCTCTACACCTGCACCTTCTCACGGCCTACATGTTGCTGAGTTCGGCAAAAACAGGACAATAAAGAAAGGAGAGCACATGACAAAGTGATCAGTGATTGCTGGGAAGACGGGAGATATCTCCCATCGCCTTTCTGCTTTGTCTATGAGAGGGAAAAAGAAATCACTGCGAATGTGGCTGTTTCTCTGCTTTCAGATCAGGTTTGATTGAAGGTTAAAATCTCCTCTTATATCTCCATGAGTCTTGATCACTCGAGGAGTTTCCTCGTGCCCTTTAGTTCGTAGTTGTGTAGAATAATGGAGGGGAAATGTGCTGAAGCTTTTGAGATAAGAAGGTTGGCTCTTAACTCTTCCCTTCTTTCTTAAGACTTACAGAGGACAGCCTGGAATGTGTACTAAAGAGTAATTGTAAAATGCCCCGGGCCATAATGGTTGTGCTTTGCTATAAGTCGAGTGCTATCCGTGGCTGAAACCTGCTTTTAAGATCTCTCATGTCTTATCCTTGCACTAATCAATCCTGTTGTGTTCCAACCTTGTCCTTCTATTGAGTACTCACAAGTGGCACCTTCAGCCTATTAAAACATTATTCATGGCAGTTGATGTGCTTCTGTCCTAACTTGATATCTGTCTGTTTAAGGCGGGAAGTGATGGAGAAAGCATCGGGAATTGCCCCTTCTCCCAGAGGCTTTTCATGATCCTTTGGCTTAAAGGCGTCGTCTTCAACGTCACCACAGTGGATCTCAAGAGGTGAGTCCTGCTCCCATTTCACAATAAAAATGATCCTTTTTCATCCAATAAAAGCCTTTCACCCATTTTCTGGGCATTTTCAATGGCTCTGTGGTTCTGTAAAGCTTAGATCCAGCTCCACCTCTGATAAGCTCACTGCTTCCCCACTGCTTATGTGGTTTTCCCATGACCCCCTCACATGTCAGAGAAAATCTGAAATAAATAAACACACCAACTCTGGAGAGGCTATTTAAGGTTCTACACTCTGCTCACTTCCTGCCTAGATTTTGGTGGGTGACATGTTATCTGTCACCAGTGGTATCCGAATATAATAGTGCCTCCAGTCCAGCTTCAAGAAAATGCGAACCCACTATGATTCATCTAAATGCTCCCTACATGTTTTTCCTCTGGCTGAGCCAGGAGGGGAAAGTGCCGGTTTATTTTCGGCTATTTTTTTAACAATTGGATGGATGTCTAGTGTCTATCATGTGCATTTGGCTCAGAGATGAAAGATGTCTGATATTTTGTTTCCAAGACATGGTTCATCCAAGCAGTAGCTCGGTCCTCACTGGGCGTCTCCTCCTGTGGGACATGGAAATTACTGCTTGCTGGCGAAACACAGCAGAGATGCACTTGATAAACGCTGTGCCCCTTTTCTTTTTTTTCTTTTTTTTTTTTAAATAAAGCTAAAAGCAGTGTCTGTGCATGCCTGCACATTCAAATATGACTGCTTAGTGCATATATTTCTCCAGGCAGAGGGTGTGTAACATAAAGACATCAGCCTACTTGGCGGAGTATGTTTATCTCTTGCTCCTTTAACAACCCTTTGTTCAGCTCTGTGTCTTTCTAGATGGACGATCCTACGATGCTATATAGTGTCTGTAATCTTGAGTCAACATAACTATACTGCAAATTTATGGCTCTTTTTATTGGAGTTTTTAAATGGAAGAAAAGTGCATGTTGTCAGGGTGTTGAAGGACATGAATGTCACATGTCACTGCCACAAGTCAACGTGTCTTATCTCCTTATGTTAAGGTTTTGTCTGCCTAGCATTTTATCTGCAATGAAAACCCTTGATGGAGTTGCCACTTCCTTTTTACATGCCAGAGTTGAAATCACTTCCCATTTCTGTGCCCTTAGATGCCTTGTCCCAGGACTCAGCTACCTATTATGTACACTGCAACACTGGACCTTGAGTGGTTAGATGTTATGGCAAATTATACTCGTTTGACAGAGGAGTCCCACAGTCTGTTGGCTTAAGTCTATCTACCAGACTCTAGCAGTTGTTGACTCTGTCACAACATTATGTGTTGTTCTGTTGATCCACTGAAGCGATATAAATGCCTGCGTTCCGTGGATTTCACAAGTCGGTTGTTTGTTCACACTACTCATTCAACACATGCTCATTTTTGTTTGTTGTGTGTGTCCGTGTCATCTGCCTACCAGAGACATCTGGTACAAAATGTGCGATTTGAAGGACGGAGAGAGAAGAGACAGATAAACACACACATGCACAGCTGAAACCAAAGCAGCTAAAGTTGGATAAGGAGCAGGTCTCTAGAGGACTGCTGTCCCCTAGAAAAATTGGTTCAAAGTGCAGCAGGCTGTCACTGAGCTACAGCATTTGAGTTGTAAAGAAATGATTATTACTGTACACCGCATTAGTACGCTAACTGGATATCAGGATAAAATCTTCTTTCACAACCTAACAATTTGTACACAGTAGCTCAAACAAACACATTTTATAATTGGATTTGAATTGGTTGCGTGGCTCAGGTTTTGTTTTCTGCAGTCCACTAAAGTTGCCCCCACTCTGTATCTTCCAGGAAGCCAGCAGACCTTCAGAACCTGGCCCCCGGCACACATCCGCCCTTCATCACCTTCAACGGTGAGGTCAAAACTGACGTCAACAAGATCGAAGAGTTCCTTGAGGATGTCCTCTGCCCACCCAAGTGAGTGTTTTCTTACCCTCGTGGCCACAGCTTGCCACACCTAAACTGCAAACATGCTGTGCTGCTGTCATGAGTGCACTGGGAGGTTTTTAATGCATGCTTGCAATGTAATGAAAGAGTTGGAGTTCACTGAAATGAAAAGGGCACATTTTAATTGGTCTTACTGTCAACAAAAAAAAAAACGAAACAAAAAAAAAAGTCAGTATATTTATGTAAAGTTTCCCAAATACAAAAAAAAATTACAGAATACTTCATACACGTTTTTTTCAATGCGTGTTTGTTTGCAGGTATGTCAAGCTTGGTGCAAGACACCCCGAGTCAAACACAGCTGGCATGGACATCTTTGCCAAGTTTTCGGCTTATGTTAAAAACTCAAAACCAGATGCAAATGAGGGTAAGCTACCTTTGTCTTTGACACATGCACACACAGACACGCACACTTTAAGAGCACAGATCCAGAAACCATCCTATTGTGCAGGCACAGTTCTCTGGTTGCTAAGCGACATTCATAGCCCTGCCCTGATTGGTGGATTAGAGCCTGAATCAGGAACACGGAGCCTTTGTTCTGCTGCCTCCTCCTGTTGTCCACATGCTCCGTCTCACCTGGTGGAACACTCTGGAAAACCACAGAGCAGAATGAACTAGTGCTGAACTTCCTGTCTTTGATTTACGCACCTGCAGCCCCTGCTTTAAGAGAGAGACGCTATCGTCAGCTTTACAGATAAGATTATTGGAATAATATGAAAAATATGTAGTTTTACAGATTCTGTTTCCTGGGTGAAACCATTTGTGGAAGGATGTTTATGGTATTCACAAATACCAGGATTTTGTATCAGGTTTTGGTTGGCTGTTCTCCACCCTGGGAAAATATTGAACCATAGTGAGGTGAATGTGAAAGCCAAGGCTATGTCAACAGATTTTGAGGCTGAATCTCATGGTTCAGTGATAAGTGCTCTCCAAAGTCAGGTCACCTCTACTGTTGAAATGCCCAAATTAGCACACACTAATTGGTGGTAGTAGCAAATAATCCGTATGGCGGTGGATATTGGCTGAGGACAATACTTGTTTACAATGCTATAGTGATAAATGATCAGTCTCTACATGTGTTCACAATATTCACACCTAATATATACCATGTACAATTTGCACACAAGGTTTTGTCTGCTGATGAAATGCTGCCCTCATGTGGTAGTCTGGCAAATGGCTGAAGCATCTGTGGTTTCAGGATACGTTTGTTTGCACATACTTCAGTATGTAGTAGTAGTAGTAGTAGCAGTAGTAGCAGTACTAGCAGTACTAGTGTTTTTTAATGATACTTGTATCTCTGTGCAGCTCTGGAGCGTGGGCTGCTTAAGACACTGCAGAAGCTGGATGAGTATCTTCGCTCGCCGCTGCCCGATGAGATCGACCACAACAGCATTGAGGACGTCAAGGTCTCCAACCGCAGGTTCTTGGACGGCGATGAGATGACTCTGGCTGATTGCAACCTGCTGCCCAAGCTGCACATAGTTAAGGTGAGCAAGCGCATTACAAACGCCACGAAGGCAGTCATCGTCGTTTTAACTTCTGTGTTGACTCCATGTGTCTGTACAGACTCTACTTGTTGTCAAACCTAACTATTGATATGCTGAGATAATTCCCAAACCCAAATCCGATGGGCCACTTACATATGTGGTCCTAAATCCAATCCAATCTCTCACTGATTGATAGGATTAGCTTTTTCGTTGTTGATTTTATTGTTTGGTTTGTTTTGTTTGTTTAAATGTCTCGCTTGTCGTCATTAATCAGATTCTGCATCTCACAGTCCAGTAACAATAAACCAAGGAGAACAAAAACAAGAGACGAGTGAATGACGACGATGAGGAAGCAAAACTGGAAGAACAAATTGTAGCCAAGCACATTTTGAGGAAATGACATTGTTGTTATTGTAAGCACGTGGCTCACACGTTTAGGAGTGTGATGATTTTAAAAGATTCTAACTGTATAGTTTTAGCGCTTTAATATTAATAGTATCACAAAATAGTCCTTTTAATCTTTTTATACTGTGTTTATTGATTATTAAAATACTTTCAAATTCATTTTCTTTCTTTGGAGTAACAACATGTGTGAATAAACACAGGGATATTGTAAGTTAACAGAAGTTTTTTAGTTTCTATAGTGATACTATAGAAAACTACATCAAAGATTTAATACACACACTGATTACTTTTAATACACACACTGATTACTTTTAAAAACACAGTTAAAAACATGTGTGGGTCGGTTTGTGAGACCTATGCTTTACTTTACCTGCAGGTGGTGACAAAGAAGTACAGAGGTTTTGACATCCCCAAAGAGATGACGGCCATCTGGAAGTACCTGAACAATGCCTACACTCGCGAAGAGTTCACCAACACCTGCCCCAGTGACAAGGAGATTGAGATTGCGTATGCGGACGTCGCCAAGAGGCTGGTCAAATAGGCCCCTCCGTCCGGCTCTCCTCCTGCCACTCCTCACCCTCATGAGCTCCCCCTTTCTACAGTCCCTCCCCACATCTCACGTCCTCACCACTGATGTGCTCATTCACAAGAAAGAAGAAAAAAAACAACAAACTCTGGACTTCTTTTCCTTCTTTTCTCCCCTACAGACCCCCCTGTCCCGACATGCATGAACCTTTCCTGATCATTTTGTTTTATGAAGATGTTTTGTTGATACATAAGAATGTCACAAATGTTCCATCTTTAATCGCTTTTGATTTTCGTTTATTATTGGCTGATTAATGGTGTGAGGTGATGGAGAAGCCGGCAGACATGTGTATCAGTGCTTATCAATGTTGGGAGCCTCATCACACACGCTCCTTGATAAGTGACCTTCAAGCTGACCTTCTCTGTGCACACAGCAGAAAGGTCACAATCTGTTGTTAATTTCCTCTGGTTTGTTTAATATTGAAGTTGCTCTTTCTTGGTTTACTTCATATATATAAAAAAGAAGCGCAGAGAGATGAGTTTTTTTTGTATTTTTTTCCTGTTTTTTGGCTTTTTCAAAGGAGTAAACAGTGTTGAAGATATAGTGTTTTCAGTATTCCACAGGTTCAAGTGCATAATACAACTAATCCAACCCTGAGTGGTTGACATATCAAGTAAAAAGGCTTTATTTACTGTTGAGCTGTTATACATCAAAGTAATTGTAAAGCCACCTGGTATACATTCTCTGATTTCCTCATTGCCTCAAATGGGCAACAATCTTGTAGCTCAGTAACATTTCCAGTAACAACTCAGGAAAAATGAAACCTGAGTTCTAAGACATATTCGTGTGTATGTAGCTTACAGATATTCAGCCATCGTAACGATATCCATACAGATAGTAGCCGGCTCTCATGAAGCATGAAGGAAAGACTCTGCTTTGTGCACCAAAAAGGAGCACATTATTACAGACTATTTGTACTAGTGAAACTCAAAAATGAAGTAACCACGCTCTCGCTCTCTGTAGCATACAGAATGAAGGATGCTTCCTGGTTCAGTCACCAGGAAAGGCAAGATGAGTAGCAGTGAAACACATTTGTCTTTGTTATGTAGACTGATCTCTAATGTAGTGAATGTACGCTATGATACAGTAGCTCCAAAAGTGCTTTAGTGCGGATAAAGCACAACCTGTTTGGCTGTTATCCTTTTGCCATATCGCCACAGATATTTGTTATGAAAAAATTTGATAAAAATGAATTGTAAATATTTGTTTTGATTGCTCAGAATTCAATGTGTAAATTTTATGCATTTCATTTAAAGAGCAAAGGGGTTTTTTTTTTTTTGTTTGTTTGTTTTTTGCAGGAAGGTTTTCCCAAGTTCATTTCATTACGGAAGTGTGAAGGTGTACAAATAAAATATCCAAGCTGTGTTGTGGCTTTTTTTTTTTCTATTAATTGAATTCAAATAAACTTCTTATTGGCTCTCTGACTTTTGTAGTTGTATAAACCCTGTGTTGCTAATACACATCTGTCGTGATGTAGTATAGGACATTCAGCTGTTGGCCAGTTCAAACTCTCCAAATGTCATCTGGAGACGTTTTTCAGTGCAAAGCAGAGAGATATTCTACTCTGTGGAATACATTGTGTATTCATATACAGAACATATGTTCTCCACAAGCCTGAAGGACAATAAGCAAATTAAAAGTTGCCCTTTAAGTCTTGTAACTAATTCTATTAGACCAACTTACATGTTGTTTTCAAACCTTTTAACCACTTCTTGTGGTCCTCCACAGTCATTTGTGATTAAATAACTCCATCAGCCGAAGAAGGCCACGAGTGCGTTGGACACTAAGAGATTTAGGTCTCAGATTCTGATTCTGTGGAGGCCACAGGCGCAGAAATACAGACGTTTGGAAGCCCCTGGGCCACGGCATGTTTGTTTACTGCTCTTTCTCTGTCTCTCCAAGGAATGTCTCATGTGGGTGTCCACCCACTGTGGACTCCACCTCCCCCTGAAGACACCCTCTCGCAGTCAACTTGACAATGTTTTTCAGCCAAGTCCCTACTGTTCTGTAGCACAAACAAGCCTATTCTGCAGGGCTGTCTGCAGCAAAAGTTTCGCAAGAGCAGGAAAAAAAAAAAAGAAAAAAGAAAGAAAGACGTGGGGGAGTGCAGTTTTTGGATGCTCTCCAGATCATTAAAGTGTCATGTTTCAGCCCGAGACACTGTGTACTCCCTCGCTGGTGAACGTTGAGACACGGTCTCCACTTGTGATTCACAGGGAGGAAATCCATCCAGATGCAAACAGAGAGCGTGTGTGTGTGTGTGTGTGTGTGTGAGGTAAGAGACTATAACAAAGCTGGCTATCATTCAGACCACACACTCATTACAAGACAGGGTGAGTGTATTAGTGTAATTGGGTAATGAAGGTGAGGCTAGGAGGAGCTGAGTGTTGTTTCATAAACATGTTGACTGTGTGTTGAGAGAGCGAGGTTATATTGCACACCATGAGAGGGAGCCAACAAGTCAGCTAAACTCTAAACACACAGGGTACAACCATGTTATTTTATTCAATTCCCTTTTCAACTTTTTTTTTTTGCCATTATGATTTGACTGAAAAGCACAAACAAATGAGTTTGGATCCTGCGCTTCTTGGTTGGGGCCTTTTCTCTTTGGCAGGAGTCTGTCTCTGCAGCTCCAGGTTTTGCACTCATTTATACAGCTGGCTAAATATTTACACAGGTAAAGTAGCTTGTTCAAGTGTACATAGTCATATGCCAGCTGAGTTTTTGGACCTGCAGTGTGTGGCAACTCTTCTTTGCATATGGATTTTGCGCACCTGACGTTGAATGTAGCTGTTAAGTTGCCTCGCGTTTGATTTACTCCATTCGTTGGCATGATCAGGGTCTGCCATTCCCATTAGACATGTTTGGATGGATCAGATAATAAAGAATGGGCGTTTTAATGAAAAATAAGCAAACATATTTGCAGTCTCACATGTTGGACCTTGGGTTTTTCAAACATGGCACCAGTGACGCGGCGCGTCCTTGTTGTTGTTGGAGCGCGTTGGAGTCCAGGCATCCCTGTGAGGCCGGCTGCAGCACTGCAGGCCTCACCTCCACCTCCTTCCCAATCCTCTCCGTGCGCTTTATCTGCGCCTTACATCTTCAGCGGCGTTGGCCTTTATCCAGAGAAATGATCTGTTCGCCTCCAATTGCGCGTCGTCGTCGTCTGCGGCTGGTTTGCAGCAGCGCTGATCCTCCAGCAAGGTGTGTTTTTCTTTGCCAAACCCACTCCGCACAAGCCGTACAGGTTGTCACTGACCCATCATGGCGAATGTGTCTTTTGGCTGCAGCAGAGGGTTTTTGTCTGGTGTCGTATATTTGCTCATAAATAGGCCCATATACTGCGTTAGCTCTGAAAAACACATCAGTCTGCACAGGGTGATGCAGAGTGGCACCCTGGAGGAGAGCCCGAGCTCGGGAATAGTCTTCAATATGTTGTGTGTTTAAATGGGTTTCAGATGCAATGAATATCAATAGTTCGGCCATATACTGTAACATAAATGTTACTAGAGGGTCAGTTCCCCCCAAATTACAACAAACTATTGTGTTTGTTGATGCACTAGCAGGGAAATGTTTTGAAACACTTGTACACTTGTGTTTTCTGTCCAATTCATTTTTCAGGCATATTTGAGCACAGAATAACAACAACAACAACAACATAAACATAGCAGCAATACCTGTCGGACTTATCTCACAATCTACTGCTCACTTTTCGCAGATATTCAGGTGAGATTTTCTCCCAGGCCTCCTGCAGCACTTTTCGAAGACCTGCTGTGCTGATTGATCAGTGTTTCCAAAACCCACACCGACTTGATGTGGTTCAGATCTGGTGACTGAGCTGACCGAGCCATCACCCAGCAGTAGACAACCAAGACAAACGCTTGTCTGTTTTTGTTCAGATGTGACTCTTCATTATGGAGCAGTGTCCATGCTGATCAAGGTTTTCTTGCGTATGATACAGATCGCCCATTCTCCCGTTGCCGAAGCATCCCCGGATCATCACATTTCCACCTCCATGCTGTACTGATGGTGTTTGCAGGCATCTATCATCTTTTCATGAGCTCTGAGCTGTATCCAAACACCTCAAACTTGGTCTCATCCGTCTACAAGACTTGGTTCTAGTCATTAAGATCATTGTTTTCTTATGATTAGCCAACCCTAGTAGAGGCCAACTGACCTAAGTGTCCTACACACAGTACCTTTCTCTCTTATTTCTTTCAACAATGCAGCCAGTTCAGGATTAGTGAGGTATCTGTTTCTCTAGGAGGATTTGTCATCTTGGACAGATGTGCACTTGGGCCTTCCACTGTGTCGTCTGTCCTGATTGGACCCAGTTGCAGCCTGTCAGAGCCAAAAAATATTAACTCAAATTATTGGTTTCCTGGACATGAACTTAAGATGTTTTAACACCTGGACGATAGTTGTGAAGCATTTAAGTTCAAACTCTGATTGAGTAGGAAATTTATTTCCAGTGTATAATGTTATTGTAAAAAAAAATCCTATTATTAGTTAAGTATGATCAATTGGTAAAGTAAAACCTTATATTATATAAGTAGCATTTTGTTGTTTTAGTCTGTCCAATGACTTTTCCTTCCATGTGTTTTTTCTTCTTTCTATTTTATACTTTTCGTGTAAAAGAGGACAAACAGCCTGTGCCTCTGTGACAAACACTGTCATGTCTAATGCTACCACGCAGTTGGAGTTCATAGTGGAGTTCACTGTGGCATTAGCCACCCCATCAACTCCCAGACCACCGACTAACAGCCCGGCTTATCTGCTCCACTCCAGCGCCTGCAGTCAACCAGTCAGGGTGGGTTCTGTGTACTCACATTGTTTATTTTAGCCCTCATTAAAATGTGGCGGGGTGGCTTTCTCTCTCCGGGGCTCGGTGGCTACTGTGGTGGTGAGATAGGGGACTGTGGTGGACCCCCTTGGGCGGCCCACCACCGCCTCACCCCTTCTCCCTTGCTTGCCACTCGCCCCATCTGGGTCCTGCAGTCACACCCTGTGGCAGAGCTGCGGTTAACTGCGGCTGTTGGCTGGTAAAGAGGCACAGTGAGGGTTTTAAGGAGACGGATTCAAGCAGGAGAACTGTCCTTCACCATCAGCACCACTAGAGGGTACTCAGTCACAGTAAGCTAGAAGAGGGGGAACTCGCACAGTTGGCTGCGGCTGTTCTCTGGGGGTTTTGTTCTCATCTCCTTCGCATACTGTAGTCAGCACTACTTCACAGGAATCATGAGTGAAGTGGTGTGTGTGTGTGTGTTTGAGGAGAAGGTGAGTGTGTGAAAGGCTTGGTCTTAAAGTGAGTACTTTAAAAGAGAAAGAGACACACAGTACTCGTCAGCTGTGTCCTTTAAGGACATCTTTTGACATCAAGCGCTGTACTGTATTTCATGCCTCCAGGAGCCTGTGTTCAGGTTGTTTAGTCTCTTTATGAGACTACAATAGTAGCCTTTTTATTTAGTCTCGGACAAAAACTATTAGACATGAAAGGCTTTGCTCTGTCAGCGGCCACACCCCCACCTTAGCTACACACACAGGAAGATTTACCTTGCAGTTTATGTTACGTTAATGTGTCAAAGCCTGCGGCGAATATCTGTCTGGTATGTGCCGGGCTGTTGCTGTGTCTGTGCAGCAGTGCATGTGTATAAGACTGTGTATCTATACGTGTGTATTTTCATAACCAAACCATACTCCTGTCCTTTTAAATGGAATCAGGAAATGTCTGTTGGGTGTGCTGATAATCACAGGTGTGTGTGTGTGTGTGTGTGTGTGTGTCTTTGTGCTAAAGTGAACTAGCAGGTTCCCTGTGCTGTAAAGCGCATCTACGGGAAGAGAGAGGAGGTCTTTGAAGTTCTGGTTCTGCCATCCATCTCCAGCTTGCTGGCTTTCTTTTCATGCCAGTCTCTGCAGAGGCTGTTAAAGAGAACCGCCCCAGCTGGCTCCTCCCCGCCTTGTCACCATGGTAAAATGACAACAGACTGCGCTCACGTGCCCTTTACTGACAGTAAAGCTGCTCTTTGACTTTGTTTCTGTGCTGCCCTCAGACAGTTGTCAGACGCACCTGAAGTGCACGACCAAGGTGCTAGAAATTAGAGCACAGCAGAGAGAACTGAGCAGGGAGGCCTAGAGCAAGTGGTAATTAACTAGCAGTCAGCGTTAATGGATGCATCTGATCTGCCCACGCTGCAGGTGCCGGCCCTCTGTCCCTGGCTTCTTTCAGATCTAAGCCAAGGTGTCTCTTTTACTCGCCAGCAGCCATACAGGATGCTATGAAATTTAGCTTTAACACTGGAGGAGGAAAGCAGGAGGAGGAGGAGATATATCGATTGCCCTTAGCTGCTCCTTCATAGACTGTGTGCATGGTTTGTGTTGGCTAAGCCCTCTAGCCTAATGGCTTTTAGACTTCCATTAGGTTGTTGCAGTCAGCGTGGTTTAAGTAAGTAACAAAAGCCTCTGTCAGAATGTTTTAAGAATTAATAAGACGGTCAGTGTTACGTCTCTGTCTTGTCAGCTCAGTAGAGATCTCAGAGCCAAAAGGCTGGTTTACTGCCGTCATCCTGAGTGTTTCTCGGGCTGCACTGTTCTTGCTCAGCTGCGAGCCGGATTCGTTTTTAGGGGGGGGTCTTTTGGGAGTTGGTTTGACTGAGCAGTGAACGCTGTGGCTCACTAACCCCGTAAACTTGTTGTGTCTGTGAAATTGTACGCAGTGAAAGTCCTGTCTCTGGCTGACAAACTTGAGGAAGTGCCCCAAGCTCTGAACATATGTACGGTTGATTTAACAAGGAGGGACCTAAGACTTGACACCGGGAAAGGGTGTCAGCATGAACGAGGCTACAAGGGCATTGCTTGGTGTCACATGGCAAAAGAACCACAGACCTCAATCAGCATGAAAGGCAGAGGATTGGGATGTGGGGAATTTTTTTTTTTTTTTTTTTTTGTACTTGAGCTGTTTTCTGGTTCTGCTTCTCAAACCATCTTGTTTTTATAAAAGTTGTTTTTTATGGGCAAGGTCCCTCTCTTTTGTGGAGAAAGGGACTGTGGCCTACACCGTTTCAAATCACTGTAATTATTGGGTAGATCTGCATTTGATGCTCATACGGCCACTCTGAAGAAAGGGCATGTCTAATATGTGTGTAGGTTTATGCACAAATGCATCTAAATACTTCTCCCACTGTATGTTGTGAGTTTAAATAATATTTAAGGGAATCTCCTTCACTTGTGGGTGTGTGCTGCTGCACTGGCCCACAGTGCCCAACAAACGCCTCTGCTTTCTGTATATTGTGTGCTGCATTTCCCACTAGTCTGTGTGTCTTTAATGCCACTCCATCCCTGCAATCCCTCAAAGTCCTGGGCTTTAATGCATCGGTTACCATATTTTTCCACCAAGATGACTGTCGCTTGCCGGGAAGGCTGCACATTGTGCATATGTGCATGCCACTTTTGTGCCATTTTTGGAAGAGTCCCTGTGTTCTCTCTGCATCAGCGACCGAGTTACGGAAGCCTCCTGGGTCCATTTCTTCTGAGGCTTGACCACACAGCCCCAAATCTTGCTTTGCTTGGAAATGTGTGTGTTTTTTTCCAGCCATCATAAAGAAGACAAACTCCTCCACTGTCTCCTCATCTTATATTAACAGGCTGTGTTTGGCCCTGGACTCACTATAACAGGTCCTCTATGGGTTACCGCTGGATACAGTAAAAATCAACACCTCCTCTATTCCAGACTGAGACTTTTCAGTGTGCAGATCCAGTTTCCCTCTGCACACTTGGTCTACTCAGTCATCAGGAGGTGTGTGTGTGTGTGTGTGTGTGTGTGTGCTGCTCAACTCTCTCTTACCTTCTTGAGTGTCTTTAGCCTACAAAGATGGATAGCTTCAAATCTTTAGGCTTTAGTGTCAGTGACATGGTTGGTAGGATAGATGCCATTTGACATTCTGCACTATTAAAGTAAATGTTATTGTGGTCTGATACCTGCTACGTGACATCACACTCTCCTTTTATCTTCACTCTGTCCTTAGACTAGTACATTGGTTTCGAGTGGTTTCCCTTCCTGGTTTTCTTCCCTTGCCATCAGTGCCACTTGAGGCATACCCTAGAGCTTCAAGACAAGGACAGATCTTGGCTGGCTGCTTGTTGGCCGGTTCCCGTCTGATCTGCCACTAAAGAGGAAACAATAGAACGCCAGAACAATGAGCTGGCTGTAGATCAGTAGGGGCCCACTTGGCCTCTCCCAGACGCTATGTCTTATTTCCTTTTTGATTACTCATGCCTGCCTGATGAGCAGCACACTCACACTCCTCTCTGTCTGCCTGCCCATGAGAGAAGTCACAAAGAATAGACTTTTTGTAGAAGACTGGTTTTGATTTGGAGGCTGGAATGCCTTTGTGATAATGTCGCAAGATTCGTTGGCAGGAGTGTGATAGATGTGTGTGAGACAAAAGGCGAAACGTTGCGGAGGGGAGTTATGAGGTGTTAAGGCTCACGATTCAGACACATTCAGGTATTAGAAATTACATTTCTGAATACAGTGTGGCTGTGTAGCACTGGTGTGTTTTTCTCTGCTGATTTATGTCAGTTTCCACTGATAGCCTTCCAGGATCTGCACATAAACAGCCTTTAAACACGGGAATAGTCATGCTGTCACTGTAGTCCAACTTGGTTGCCACCCAAGCATGCGGCTCTTCTGCTGTGGGCTGGGTCCCCTTTTCCTGGTCCTCGCTAGCTCCCACCACTGCTTGTTACTGCCTCCCTCATCACGAGGCCGGAGGTAGGAAATCAAACCAATTACGGTTGTATTTAAAGAAAATTGGAGCAGGGCCGGAAAAGTGGGGGCATTTCCAAAAACCACAAAAAGTAAACTGCAGGGCCACTCTGGCAATATACAGGGTGACTGTGGGGCTGAGTGGAATGGCACTTCTCAGGAAAATACAAGGAGAAATATATTGTTAGATGTGTTATTGTAAAAGCAATAAATAACTTCTTTATATATATATTACATATGGAGCAGCCCGTCTACCAAAATACTATAATACCCTGTGATGTCCTCAGTAATCTTTGTCTGTGTCAATCTCAGTGAGAGAGATTGATGGATTTTTGCTCCCTGGTGGAGCTGTTTGATGGATGGTTTTAAAGCACCGACTGTGTTTATGTTCAGGTCTGCTGTGCCCTGCTGCGAGTGGCCTGCCAGAGGGCCACACCTCACGATGTGGCCGAATCCTCCGAGACGTCCCAGAGCCCCAAATCCTGCTTGGCTCACCGTTCCGTTTCAGTGCCTGCTGAGGTAAAGTATAGGGTCTCTCGTAAAGCGCAAACACCTGTAGGCTTCATGAGGGGGGTTAGTGGAGTGTGTGTGTGTGTGTGTGTGTGTGTGTGGGGGGGGGGGTCATATGCTTTTGCATGATCTTTTGGCCAGAGTGCTTCACACTCTGAAGCTGCCTTTACAGCCAGGGTTGTAATTGCCACCCCCTGATCTGATGCAGTCTCTGTGTCTTACCTCTCTCGCTCTCTGATCCTCCTCCTCACTGTCATCTCTCAGGAAAACCCCCTCATTACCAGACCCAGAATGTACTGTAAATGCTTCATTTTCCACCCTCCCTCCACAAACCCTCTTTGTTCCACGGCCCATTTGGCTTTTATATCTCAGTACTTAAAAGCAATTATTCCTAAATATGAATGCTCCCTAACAGACGTCTCCAGACTCTCAAAAGATATTTTTCTTCCTTCATCTCCTTCTCTGCCTCATGGGCAAAAACAAAAGGAGGAGAAATCAAGGTGTCTGGTGTCTGCAGGGCCAACACACACAACGCTTTGCTGGATCGTTGTGTGTAAAACTCACATTCACAGACGCACTCGTACCCAGTGAAATGCCTTTGTCCGTGCAGGTGCACATGCAGACAACAAGAAAAACAGACACAAACTGTTTACTTCACACGCACACACCGTACAGAGCGTAAGATGATCTCCCATTAAGGATCAAAACAAACCAGTGAGTGGGAGGTGTCCCCCGAGGACGTCCAAAGTCGCTATAGTGGAACCATGGAACCATGGGAACTGGTTTGTAGAGGCCTGTGGGGCGGCCATGGCCAGACACGGGGGTGTGTAACACATATACACACTCACACACACACACAGACTACAGACAGAAATACCAAAGTGATGGCTTTTTGTCACCTTACCTGTCTAACAAGAACAATAGCCGACACTTTATTGGGTGTCAGCGGTAGCTTGATTTATCCAGGCTTTGATTGTCTGGACAAGAAAGTCTGATGATCAAAGTGCCAAACTAGCAACAACAATAAGACCGACTGTTGCAGAAAGAGGACAGACCACATGCAGACATTTTGTGAAGCCCTTGTGTTCAGTGACACTTGGATGGGGGAAAAGATGTTTTCAATGTTGTTGTCACTTTATGAGTCAGAGGAGGCTGTACGTCTGTGGTGCTTCAGCTGTTTACACTGATTTCTTTATAGCCACAAAAGTCCTCGCTGGTTAAAAGATAGTAGTCATTTCGTTTGGTGGTCAAAGCCAGGATGACATTTACTATTAGAGAGACAGAGACGAAGAAATTAGGCAACTGAAGGCATGAAATGCATCTGACTTTACTGCTTTCAAAGTCGATAGTGGGAACCAAAAGGCCTGCGGGCTGCGAGCCTCCCACGTGATCCAAAACAGACTTGAGCAATCATCCTCATTTTACTCACTGCTTGCGCACATGGATGAAAAAAGTAAGGCAGATAGAAAGATAGAACGTGTGTATGTGAACCGCCGATTGAGCGCGTTCCCCTCGCTTGAGCAGGAAGTGAACAGAGACCTGGTCCACAGGGATCCCCGTTTCCCCTTCTCGCCTCCTCTGGCCCCTCCCCGCTCAGGACCCCACCGTTATGGGGGAGAGCCTGGCAGCGTATGGTGTGTGTGTGTGTGTGTGTGTATGTGTGTGTGTGTGTGTGTGTGTGTTAATTTCCTGTTTTATAGAGGAAACAGTGTTCGCATGTAGAGATCATTATTCAGATTTTTTTTTTCTGTGAGAAAAGAAGGATAGAAAAAAAAAAAAAGATTGTGTCAATTCTCATGAATCTGTATGGGAAACAACTAGTATTGTTTCTGGGAAGCTGCCCTACTCTCTCAGTAAAAACATATTTTGGTGCACTGGTAAAGTGCAAATGTGCAGCTTAAATCAAACGTTAAAAAGCATGTCATGTTATTATCCCAGTCAACAAAAACCCCTAAAACACTACAGGCTTTTGTATGTTCATATCATATGCTCTACTCTCTTTCCCTAATGAAGTAATTGAATTATGTGTGGCCATTACAATGACAAGAATCTAAATCCAGGCTATTAGGATATCTACAGTAAATGAAAGTTAGCTGCTGTGGTCTTAGCCAGAATACCATTTAACCATGGTCTAGGCCACAGGTCCTCCATGCAGTGGTCTGTTGGGTTTCTGTAAAGGCCCTGTGTTCGGCTTTGACTTATTTACATGTCTTGGATTCTTACGGCGAGATGAGTGAGGAAGGATGACGTAGTCCAGTCAGAAGATTCAGAACATCACACTCTCCTTATCAGCACTATCAAACCGATTTTTGCATTAGTGCTACTGAGTAAGAGCTCTTGTGAAATTCTTTGAATTGCAGCTGCAAAGAAGAAGAGAAAAAAAAAAAAAAAAAGGAAAAAGAAATGTTTCACAACATAGTGTGAAATGATCTCAACACAAATGTTTTAATACATAGATAAATACTGTTCTTGGCAGAGGACATTTATCGCCACTAAAATCTTCACCCATTAAAAAAAAAAAAAACTTGTCTCCTCCTGATTTAAAGATCTAGAACCTATGCAAATATTGTTTATTGTCAGTGTTATCTTTTACTTCTCTAAAAAGGTCATTCTCACTGCACTGGAGGCTTCAAGTTGCCACATCACCCTTGTGTAAGTTTGTCTGCTGAACTACACTTATCACCACGTCACATATCTTGCTCTACGCTTGTGCATATGCATCTTTAACCCCAGTGTAAGGTGAGCACAGGGGAACCTTCTCTCCACCCTCTCGCCTTTGATAAATTATTTTTCATGATTATTGAAATTAATCATTACGTTTGTATTGCATACAGTAGAATTCAAATTCTTTATTAGTTCATCTGCTATCGCGCTGATTATTCAATTAATCATCCAGAGCCCCGGGTGGTGTTTTTAAAAATGTGTAAATATCTTCAGTCAACTGGCAAGAAAAGGCAAAGAGAATTCACAAATCCTCACAACTGAGAAGCTGGGTCAAGAGAGGGTCTGCATGAAGAATAATTCTGACCATTAATCACATATTAAAAAATGGACAGTCTAATCGGTTCACCTCTATTTATATTTAAAGCGGCCACATTATGCATAATTTCAGGTTCTTATTTTAGGCCTCTACTGAAATAGTTTTGGGTGATTTCAAATTCAAAGAACAAAAGGCCTTTATGCGGTACTTCTTCTGACCCTCGGTCAGAAACCGCTTACTCTTAGCTCCTGCTCCCCACTGGCAGGCCGAGCTATGGCAGAAACACTAAACTGGTTACGACGACACCAGGGCTAACCTCAAGCTCCAGAGTCAGTGAAGAAGACGATATGGATTTACTCCTAACTGCACTCTCACCTCGACGAAGCAGCGAGAGACCCAAGATTTAATATGTATTCTTAAACCTTGACATTGTTGCTGTATAGCCTTGTAGCCCCTTTAATGTTTTAGAGGGGTGCTGGAGTGCTGCTGAAAACAAACTGCAGAGATGCTGAGTATTAATATTATTGGCGTGTAGAGGTCACGCAGCAGGTCTCAGTCTCATGCACAATGGTGACCTTTATTTTATGGTGGCAATTCTGCAATTCTACTGTTTCTGCAAGTGCCTTTTGGAAGATGTCAGTGATCCTCAGGGTCCGAGCAGAAACCGAGTCCTAGCCCCATGGAGTGCTACGCTCCACTGTGGGAACTGGAAGCGGCCTGGCGTATCGTAACACAGTGAGGTCTCTGTAGACCCGGCATGGATGAGAAACTACCTTCATTGGGATCCCTCTGAACTGAGTGAGCCCTTTTTCTCTCTTTTTCTGCATCTCTCCATCCGCATCCAGCTCTGTGTCAGTGTAGCAGCACTAGTCAGCAGTGTGAGAACAGTTGCATCACAGCTCTCGCGGTTTCTTAGCCCCTGGCCCCTGTGTTTCTCGGTCAATCTGTGGGAACCTTGATTTTGGACGGCAGCCTCTGTTCCCACCAACAGTCTGGTTAGAAAATAGACTTCTGGTCTTGTACCAGGCACCCAAATCAAGCCAGTACTAGCCCGCTCCTTCTCACGGGGTCAGGGGAGGAGAGGTCAGCGACTGCAGAAGAGACCTTAATGAGTTTCGTATGCAGGTACCGCAGAAGCGACACGGGATACTGTGTTCATGAGAAACGAGAGGGCTTTAACAATTCTGTGCTCTTTCCAAAACACTCCCTCTCTCTCCTTCTGTTTTTCTCTCTGTCTCCTGCGTCCCTTTGTCCACGTCTGTCTCTCATTTAAATGTATAAATAGTGCTTTAATCTTTCTCATCTTTCTGACTAATTGAAGATAAATTTGTGTGAGGGGACAAGACTTTGTTAGAAGAAAAATCAAAAGACACTGTGCTCTTCATCAGAACAAATGATTGACTAGACCGAGTGGTTTTTCTTTCTTTGCCGATTCTTGTTGTTTTCATTTTTCTTCCCAATCATGCCTCCAGTTCTTATTATATTTCATCCACTTAAAAAGCAATTTTCTATGTCATCTTATAAACCAGTTCATCATGCCTGTGACTACAATTGCATCCAGACAAGCTGCCTCATCCAGGCAATCGCTTTGCCTCTTTTCTGAGGAGTTACAATTTTCACTATTGCAGGAACAGAAAGGAGATTTTGGGGGGTGGGGGGAAGTGGCACAACCCATGTACATCCATGGAAAAGATGGTGCCAGATGAGAGCTCCTCTGCTCCCCACATGTGGATGAGAGAGTCAGGTCTCACAGAGTGTGTGTGAAGACAGCTGGAAAATTCCCCTGAGCCCGGCCTAATTGAAAGCTTATCATCTTCTCTTTGTGCTTCCTGAGCGGTGGGGGATCGGCGAGGAGCTGTGTGATGAGACCTGGAAGAAATAGTTTGGAAATAGAAGGTGCAGATCTGTCATACACACACACACACACACACACACACTGTGAAGTAAAGCTCAGACTGTCTGGGTGGAGGTTGGTGTGAAATCTGTCAGCAGGGTATGTGTGTGTGTGTTATTTTCTTGTGCGTGTGTAGAAATGCTTTGAGTGTGCAGACTTAATTGAATACAGTGTGTATCAAGGCTGCGTGTGTGAGTCCTGGGGCTTTGTTGTTCTGCCAACCCTGCCCCCACAGAAGGCCTGATGCACACAGCCATACAGAGGGGAAGAAAGGAGGGAACTGAATGAGAAGAAAAGGATGAAAGAGAAAGGCAAGAGTATAGATACAGGAGAGTATAAACAGGGAGAATAAAAGGGGGGGAAAACTGAAGAAGGAAAACAAAGCTCGTAGAAGTGAAAGCCCTGTCATGGCGTATCAACAGGTGGCATTAGTTTAAGAGTGAGGAATTGTGGGTGTTGTATTTCAAGCTAACCACATGAGACATCTGAAATTAGACCACCCCACAAGGTAGCATCTCAAGTGTTTAATCTTGTGGCTCTGCTTCAAATAGGCCAAACAGATGCCATCAGCACTGCATAAATTAACAACCGCATAGCTGGTATAAAAGACAGCCGACATTCCAAACTTCTCCTGTATTGTTTTTAACAAGTGACAACTTGCCGATGTGCGCTATCATGGAGGCTGCCAGGGCGGCATCGGATTCCAGAGCCGTGCTTTATTTACGGTCTGAGTACCACCGTGTTGACAGTTGAGGCATTTATCAAACCTCTAAGAAGTGCGGTGTAATTGCCAGAGAGAGTCTCGCTAATGGGAGAGAACAGGGTAATTATTAAAGGGAGTTATTGGGAACAAACTGCAGATGAATTGCCAGGGTGCTGAGACGGAAGCGCTGGCATGGAGGTTATTTACTGGAGGAGGCGAAAGCAGATGTTAGAAGTACTGAATTGGCTTTATGAGAAAGTCTCACCAACAATCTGTATTCAACAACGTATATTGTTTTGATAGTAAAGTAAACACTACTGAAGAATGTCATTATAAATACTTAAAATGTGTGTGTGTGTGTGTGTGTGTGATTTTCTTAAAAAGGGCAGATGGAAGGAAAGAATAATGTGTCGTCATAACTCTCTTCGAGTTCCTTTAATTTTAAATTTATTAAAAAAAAAAAAAACATCTTTTAAAGAAATAAACAGCAGTTATGAAGAAAAAAAGTCAAACATATTTTTTAATTAAAATGATTAAAAACTACATTATCTGCAAACTTTACAAGCACTCAGTATGGAAGCATTAACAATGTCATTACATACGCTGATGCTATTCTTAAATTAATCAGTTTTCAGGTGTACATGCTTTGAGCAAAAAACAGAAATGAAGACAGCAAGATGACTTAACATGTTGGTATATGGAAAAGGAAACGGGTTCTTTTCGAGGGAAACAAAGGAAATGTAACATTGTGCTTTTTTTTTTTCAATCTGACACACGATAAAATACAATCCGCTTGTACATTTTTGGCTTTGTGGTTGTCCATAAAGACGGATCATTCAAGACAAGATTCACAATCCACACATCTTTCCCATCATCACCATCCTAACTATATTACAGGCTGTTCTTTGGTTTGTTTGTTTTTGAAGGAACCACACAGATACAACACATGTGGCTTCTCTAGCTGCATGATATTTGCCCGTAATAAATTAAGGTCTTCTTCCACATAAAGACTCCTGAGGAGAGGGCAGGGAAACATGCCGTTCCTCGAAATCATAGGGAGACAGGAATGAGATATTGTTACTGATTGTAAAAAACAGACAAACACAAACAGGAATAAGACGGAGGGTGTTTATGTTGCATCAGCAAAATATCTTGCATATTTTTTTTTTTATCCTGAGCTGCAGATGCTCGCTTTATTAATTTTCTTTTTACTTGGAAATGAAATCTCACTTGTGTTGCAACTAAATTACCCTTACTGAGTCATGAATGCTAATTTACTTCCTTCTCGTTGAAGCCCTTCCTAGTAAATGTTTGAGACCTAATACCTGACATAAAAGCCTTAATCTGGCTCGTACCATCTATGCAGGCATATGAATTAATGGCAGAGCCGTGTGGCCCCTGGCACTGATGATTGGTGAATTAAACCAGCAAAGACAGAATCAGGGACATAAAGACTTCAAAGCTCTCATTGATGCACAGCAAGGGAAGGCTTCCTGCATAAATGCCCTTGGTGTTGGTAAGACGATACCACTCCGACCACACTGCCTACTTCTATCCCTTCATCCTCACACTCTTCCTATTTGAGGGATGGAAGGATCACGTGTTTACCTGCAGGGAAAAGGCCCTTCGGACAGGGGGAATGTGCACGCAAACCTGTGGTAAAGGTTTGTGTTGGCACACAAGGACACTTGTGTTCAACAAATATATGTCCATTATATATTTTTTTTCTTTTTAACATTTAGATCTGCAGACTTTGCACAGGTATGTGTAAATACGTAACCGAAAATGGAGAAATGAAAGTTCAAACATAGTGCAAAACTTAAGCAAATGGCTTATTTAGCGCAGGAAGGCAATTTGGAAATTGTTGGAAAGGATTACAGCTTTGGACACACAATCTGACGAGCAGAAGCTGTGGGGCGTGGTTCGTATGGAATAAAAGTTATTAGTGCATCAAAGCTACAATGGAAGACAAAATAATTACATTAAAGGTTTTGTTTTTTTATAATTTAGTAGCAATATATTACACAAATTCCAAATTTATACTTAACAACAAAAAATGGTATATGCTATATATATATATATATATATATATATATATATATATATATATATATATATATATATATATATATATATATATATATATAAGGAAAGGTGGAGAGAAATGCTAAATAACTTTGGATATATGCATACATTTTCTCACAATTTGGCTCAAATAAATATCAAAAGTAAAGTGTATCATCCAGTTCAAAAATAGCTGACTTTTTTTTTTTCTTTTTTACAGAAAAGGGCCTCAATAAGAAAATCAAGGAAAACTAAAGAGTAGACAAAAGAGGACTTAAATATTAGAAAAAAACAAAAAAACACTCCTCTGTGTTAATCTTTTACATTCCTGAAACATTTTTCAGCCATTGTCTTGTTGAAACTCAATAAAAGACTCCGCACAGGAGAATTCGTTTCTGACAGATAAAATGCTTTTCTCTCTAATATGCAGCGGTTGTGTGGAAACATCCACTTCCACATACCTTAGCACCAAAGGCTATAGGTCCGTTTGGATAATAAATTAGGTAATAAGGTACTGCATACGTACTTTGAGCTCATGAAACAGCCAAGGATGCAACTGAGGATGTTTTCACAACTAACAATATTTTTTTGCAATATCCAAATTTTACAGAAATTAAAGCTTACAAGGATCGATTGCTACAGCAGTGTAGATATGCCTTGGATGGTTTCCGGAGTCACTCCAGGAGCAAACATCAAGTCCGACTGCTCTTCTCCGCCTACCAAGTGAGTCGGATCAGTCTGAATAGTCTGTTTGATGAATGTCTGCTGTGGTTTTTCATTTCATCAGCTACACTGATTGATCATACCCCCGCTGTCTTTTGTTCTTTTGTCTTTGATGAGTACCTGTTTGCGCCAGACAAATGATCCTGAAACGTGATGATGGCTTCTTCGGTTCTACCATCACTTCTGTTTTCCAGTCTGAGCTGAACATCATCTGAACTTATATGGCTTTTATAGTACTGTGAGAGTACATGTTTGGGCACAGTGCAAGGGTTCACTTAAAATTTACAAAATGCACGGAAGTGTCGGCAAAAACGCGGGAAAGTCTTTGAAGCGAGTGCAGGAGAAATAAAAGACAAACATGCAGAATTTCTTTCTTTTTTTTTTTTTTTTGGTTAGTTTTTTCTTCTTTCAGTGTTCAGCTTTTTTGTTCACCATCCTCTTGACTTTTGCTCACTCACTTCTCCCGCACCTTCTGATTGTCTAGCTGTCTGTCAGTCAGTAAGGCCTCCAGACGGACTCATCCAAGCGGCCCGAGGCACTCATGGCTGTGGGGGAGTTGCTGTGGCTGCCGTCGGCCTCCACGCCCTCACTCTGGGTGTTCAGGCCAGGGTTCATCAGGCTGTTGGTCCCTCCAGTGCCCGTGGCCCCTGAGCAGGACAGCAGGCGGGTGGGGGAGCGCTCACCCCCGGTGTTCCCCGGCGCCACCATGGAGAACTGGTAGGACCCGGAACCTGTGCCGTAGTACAGGTAGGAGTTGGACTGGAAGTTCTGGGTCTGGTTGTTTGAGTAAGGTGGTGGCAGGTAGGTGTGGTATCTAGAAGAGGCTGACATGCTGAGGCCGCTGATGCCAGTGCTGGAGGTGTTGGCAGAGTAAGGGAAGGCCCCGGGGTAGTGCATGCGAGGGTCTGAGAAGCGAGGATCAGTCAGCGGGGAAAGAGACGGGAAGCTGGTTCTCTGTTGGAAGAGATCTGTAGTCCCTGTTGGCACAAACAAAGAAACAAAGGGTTGGAAAGAGTCAACAAACATTCGGCCATGAATGAAAACTGCTGTTGTGATTATCTCATTTTGCATTAAACTAAAAAAAAAAACAACAACAACGCACATCTCCACAACATCAGACCTTCCCAGACCCACAATTCTGAGCTCGGATTTCTTGCGATAGGCCTGTCCATGGAAATGTTTGCTCAAAGTAATGAACTGAGACATTTTTTCGCTTAATAACAGTCATCAAGCTCTGACAGCACATCATCCCACAGCCCCGTGCACAAGACCGAGTTTATGAAAAGGCCCCTCACCACGGCCCTTCGACCACTCCTTCAAAAAGAGAGTAACGTAGAGAATTCTGTCTCTCTCTCTCAGAGCTATGAAAAGAGACATTGTCAGTGCTGAGGGGGGCTTTGTGTAAACACCGACGGCTCATCGTAAATCATATTTAGGCGACAGAAGCAGACAATCAGATCAGTCACCATCAGAGACAGAGAGAGAAATAGTGGAAAAAGAAAGGAAGCTGGAGAACGAGTGTTTTGGTATCGATGTCCTCTAATGTGTATCACAGTCCGGGACCTGTCAGAATTAACTGCTAAGTGTAATCTCACAGGTAACAGAGCACAGTTGAACCCAGCTGTCGGGCCTTCGATTTCACTGCACACTTTCTAATTTATTCGGCTGACAACAGGGAAATAGAAATATTGCTGCAGGGTTTGACTTGGCAGTGTGGCCTCTGTGAGATTTGGGGCCGTTACTGTCACCAAGTTGGTTTCGTAAGTCAAACACCACATTGTGCCTCTCGCTTCACTGAGGAGCATTATTGGCTGATGTTACATCCTGAGCCTCGGGCGTGAACCCGTTCCCAGTCCTGCAGTTGTGTAGGATGTGTGAGCGTCACCTGCTGCCTCCTACTGTAGCATTTAGGTTCGGACTAGTGTAAAGCAGCAGCTATGTTTCGAGTTTATGTGTCACTAGAACACAACAGTGGGGGAAATGACACAATGGCATCATAGTAGCTTTGAGTCCACAAACACCCTGTGATAAAGCTCATGTATGAGCCTTGGCTGACATTCAAGCATGTCTAGCCTTTGTGTTCGTGACACTCAGATATTTGGAAAGAAATGTTAAGGTGGCCAACGGCCAGGCCAAAATATTCTGTAGCTGTAAACGCCCTTAATCTGCTTGTACGCCATCATAGAAAAAGTTCCTCATACCTGATGCCAACATACAGTAAGCCCCATCCACACCTGTTGCTCCTACACATGTTTACACACTCGCACACACACACACACACACCTCAGTCCATGGTTATTTGTTTGTCCGCATGTGGCTTTCATGGGTCCAAAGTGCCCACATGACTGCAAGTGTAAAATGTGGATTTGGATGGCAGAGAAAAGAGAGCTTGTATTTGTGAAATAGCAAGCGCTTGCATGCCACAGCCCTGAGGGGGGAGAATGCCAAACTTGCGTGCCACAGTCTTGTTGAAATGTCTTTTCCCTGTGTCTGGAGAACTGGGTCCATTTTCAGCTACAAAAAAAAAAAAAAAAAAAAAATCTGTTCCTTTGCAATTTCCATGGCCCCTGCTATACTCTGTTTTTTTAACAACACATTTCTGCACTTGAATTTCCTCTTCTTTTTGGGATGAGGGACTCTGGTGGTGGGGGAGCTGTTTCTTTTTCCAGAGTCTACCAGGCACTGGAGTCGGGTTCCATATCTGATTTCACGCGAGGAAAATCCAAACCTTCAGCTGCTGTTGATTCGGGTGGAGTCAGCCCACTAATTCCTACCGGACTCCCAAAAAGCCTTTTCTCTCACTCTCTCTCTCTCTCTCTCTGTTTCTGATTCTGTTTCTTCATCTCTCTCTCTCTGTCTGAGCTAAATTTAGGCTTCGGGCTGAAGCTGGGGAAGGGATCTACGGTGTGGAGATTTGATGGTTCTGGCTGCTGTGGCCCACCCCACTCATGATCTGCATTTAATTGGAGTTGGCGGAAATGTGTTGGCTAAACTGCGGTGGGGATTGACTCCTGCGTTCTGTCAGGGGAAACTGGACTGGACACTTATCACAACACCTTAATGGACTTGTGCAGTATCAGCGTCTTGGCTGGGAGCCAGGAGGAGCCTGTTACCAACTTAAATTCTCCACAGGATGGTAGCTCCCTCTGGAGGAGAGGGCTAAACAAACTGTCTTGTAATTGAGAAGCAAAGTTTCGCCGTCTGCTTTTTCTCCCTCTTAACCATGTTGCATACCTTACTGCATCCCCACCCTCCCCCACCCAGTATAAGTACAGGCTTCGCTGTTGTGTCTGTGGTAACAGTGGTGTATCTTTGGCAGAGAGGGTCTTCCTAACTGAGCCTAGTAGTTGCTGCCTGTAACCTCTGTGGCCCAAAACCACACATGATCTCCATTAGGCTCATCTGAAACGTGTTGACTAAATTGCAGGGACAGGAGAGGGGATGGACCCCAGAGGGCTAGCTGGCACAGTCTGTCGTCTGTGATGTTCCCAGTCTATGAAGCGGGTACCAGGGAATCAGGGTTTTTATAGAGAACACAGTGTTCCAGCGCTCTCTCTTTCACTTTTCTCCTCTAGCTCTAAAGCATATTTCCACGCAATTATTTAATTCTACAGCACTGAGGGCTGAGTCCTCCTCCTCCCTTCTGCTTAGCTCAAGAAGTCCACTAGTCCACAGTCAAGCGTGTAACCCAGATATGACTGGAGGTTTGCCTCATTTGCTTATGGAAGAAACTGATTTTGGTTGTTAACATAAAGGCAAGTTTGAGGCGGTCACGTCTGTGTGTGTAAATGTGCGCAGGGTTATGTGTGTGTGTGTGTGTGTCTGCATGTGGTGGCTGGCGATGGGGAGATGCAAATCCAAGCGCTCACCTGTGAAATGTTTACTCAGGCTTGATGCAAACTGTGACAGCCAGCGCCCAGGGAATGGTGTCTCAGGCAAATAAGTGGCGAGAAGGAAAAAAGAAAGAGAAAACCCGAGGCTCGTGCAGCTACGCTTAAAGACACGCCGTGTGTGAGTGTGCGAGATTGTTTGCTAATCTCCTTTCCCCTGTATCATGTCAAAAGAAAGTCTGCTGCTCCTTATAGAGGTGGAGAGTGTCTCTTTGATTTACTGACTGGTTTGAACAGTGGATGCCATGAGGAAGGTAGTCGTCATCGTTGATAACAGGGTGATGATGACAAGGCAGCATAATACTGCGGCAGAGCTGCTGCTGCTGCAGCGCTGGCCAAAAAATAGGAGACCCAAATGAACACAAATGATCTTCAGGTGTTTATTTAAGCCCCAAGGCTTTGGGACCAGAGCATCATGTCGAATGCAAATGATAATCACCTCTGCACTGTGGCACCATGGTCAACAGCCCCAAAGCCTCATGCATGTTAGACACTTTATCATGAGACACACAGGGGATTTTGCATGTCCCCAACTTGTGACATGCAATACAAGCAAGGGTAAAGGAGGCTTGTGATTACATAAAACCCAAGATTTTCCTAATGCATCAACAAACAAGGTGGCACGATTAATATGTTTGTTAAGGAAATCCATTTCTATGAGAGATATGATACTTCCCTGTAGAGACACAGATGCTATGTGTGATTTGCTGACCCAAGCATACTGTATTATATAGATAAGGCCATGTGAATGCATCATCCTTCTGCTTTCTTCCACTTGCACATATTCCATTTCGTGTTTTTTGTACAGTTGTGAGGCTGATCGTAATTGTGCAACGAATCTCCAGCTAGAAAAGGCCTTGCACAAGTGGCAACAATACAGTATGTAAATCGCAGTCTCTCTCAAACAGTCATATTTCTGTTTTCTGCTTCAGGCATTGTGCCCTATCTGATAAATTGTAGAAAAGAGACCAAAGTCAGTGAGCCAAATGTTAAGTCTTTGTGTGTGTGTGTGTGTGTGTGTGTGTGTGTGTGTGTCCTCATCACAGTGTGTGTGAGTGGATGACTTGGCACGTCTGGTGTGGTGTGGTGTGGTGGTTTCTGGATAGGGGACGGATAAGAGAGTGAGGGGGCTAATAGACAGCAGCAAAGATCCAGATCACCAAGGAGCAAATGAAAGAGTGGGAGAGGAGGAGGAGGAAGAAGAAGAAGGCAGGCAGCGTGGTGGCGTCCTAGGAATGTTTTGAGATGTAGCAGGGCCCTACGGGCAAAACGAAGCAGACTCCAGAATTGTCGCAACGATCGCCACACCCTGTGTTATACCCGCCTTACCAGCTTCTCCACTTCAGTACTGTTTGTTTCATTTCGTAAAGGTTAGTTGTCAGCGTGTCTACTAATTAAAAGAAATTAATTTGGAAATATTCAGTGCATTCTAATGCCATCTGAAAGGAGGGAGCTCTTTTTGGCAGTCCATAGTGCATCAATTTTCATACCATTGTATTTTTCACGCCTGCTTGCTCACACAGTAATTAAGGCCATTGCTTACTAGTGACCTCACACTCATGCTGTTTATTTATTTAGCCTCACATTATGATAATGTCTTGGCAAGCAACAAACACCCACTGAAACGATTTTCTCATGAACCCACACAAAACAATGGACACGTTTAGTTGTTAAAACGGACTGAAAGCCAAGCAAGTCTGAACACAGTGAGTTTATGGTGAAGGACGGTGCAGTGTCTCACCTGGCCATGGTCTCAGGTCCTCCTCCACCTTGCATGTCTTCAGAGTTGGGGTGTCCATTGGCTCCTGCCACAGGGCTGATGTAACACACAATACAAGCATAGCATTTAACAATACAATCTGCAGATTATAAAAGAAGTAAGTGGATGTATTTTGTTTGTGCATGAATGAAAATGTTGTTTGTGGACTGCATAGAAATGTGTGGCTTGTGTATGTGTACAGGGTGAGGAAGCCACTGTAGGTTCCATAGAAATCTAAAGCACCATCCCCAAAAAAAACCCTTCATGCCAGACTTGTCAAAATTGTCTTGACATCTGGTGGTTTGGAGATGTGTCTTCCTGCCCTCTGCTGACTGAGCAGTGAAGACTGGGAAGAGGAGGGGCGGTTTTCTCACCACGGTGAGACCAAGCTTGGAAAAACATGCTTGATGGGTGCATGGGAGATATTTTTGGGTCTTTCTGGCGAGACAGCAGCAGAGACCTGTGAAGCACAGGACACTCGTTAGCCTGTCCGGCCCAAGCTGTCAGGAAGCGAAGAAGGATCAGGGACATACTGGCCCAACGTGTGGGACCCTGCTTCACACTCAACGGCCACACCGCAGGAGGGCCTGACACAAACAGGGCCTGTTTGCACTCGGTCTGAGACGGAACATTTGTTACAAGACAGCTTGCACGGAGCTCTTTGCACAGACTGCGAACGGTGTTACATATTATTAAAACTTGTGAGTAAATATTGTCATCATAAAAACATAACCACATATTTTCTATGTGGTCCTGTGGTGTCACTAGGACTCTAGTCCTCCGCTGTTGGGATATCGCAATATAGCAAACTCCTAACCTCCTGTAGTGGCAATTAGGATGGAGAAGGGTGCCAGAAGTAGAGAGGAGGGCGGTGCTGGGCTGTTCACCTATAGCCGCACTGGGCGCAGCATGTGTAAGATCTGTGCTTCCCCTGGAGCTCCTCTACTTCCTTTGCAAAGTCCCAAATCAGCACTCAGTCACTGAGAGGTCCTGCACTGTGCCTCACAATGGTAAATTCTTACACATAAATGGCCTTATTCAGAAAGGTTTGCAAGCAGCTGGTGCGATTTGCTCAAGAAAATAAACATTTCCTTCAAATATTTTGATTGGCCAGCAGACAACTTCAAAACCAGAGGCACAGATTACCCCTGTTAATAAGAGGGCCAGCCCCCTGGGCGGAGTAGAGTGGGGAAGGAAGGGGCTGAAATAGGAAGAAGCGGCCGCTGCATCACTAATAAGTGGCTCTGGGGTAGCGCCAGCGATGTTTAGGGGACGACGCAAATAAATACATGCACTAGCTTTTGAAGTGTGCGCTCAGATGAAAGGGATGGCTGAGAAGATGCTCGAGCCAAAATGGCGTCCATCCTCGTGACTCCGGATCCGGCAGCGCCTCTGAGACATGTAACGCGCCTGCTGTAATGAAGCGTGTCATTGAGACACAGTGAATGCCGGCCCTTGTGCTGGCTTCCTGTTTCGCTCGGGCCTTAGGCGTCGCAACAGGGAGAGAATGTGAGAGAGCAAGCAAGAGAAAGACGCCAGCGAGGGAAAGGAGAGAGAAAGAGAGCGTGTTAGAGAGGGGAGGAACACGGCCTTGGCTCAGCTATGTGGGACATTTGATATGTCTTTTGAGCCCTCACTTATAACGTGAGCAAAAACAAACACATGGGCTGAAAAATCCTATGTTCTCTTTGAGAGCCTGTCGTCCTCCCGCCCTTCCCCTCTCCCCAGACTCAATAGAGACTGTTCATGGCACACATGTAGTTTCTGTAATTGCTGAAATGTAAAACTCAGGCTGGCTCTGATGTGAAATTATAACTTACACAAACAGTTGAGTCTGGTAAAAAACAACTTGCTCTCGCTTCTCTTTTTCTTTCCTTTTTTCCACAGAGGAGGTGCCTTCAAAAGATTCTTTTCTTTCTTTCTTTCTTTTTTTTTTTTTTTGTTGTTGTTGAAGAAAAGAAACATTTTCAGTTTGAATTATTCATCTCATGGTCACAAAAAGAGAGTAACCACAAGTGAAGCTTTCAGGCACCATAACAAATAAACTCCGTGGCAGTCATTGACATATTATGTAAATAGTGGAGTGCAGAAGTAAAACAGAGTGTCTAAAGGATTGGTCCAGATTCCTTCTCGTTTCGGTTGTATTGGCCTCAGAGGGCCCGCTTCCTGCTTGGGTTTGGCAGAAATCAGCATGAAACCCAACTAGCATGACGGTTATACTCAAAAGTCCACACCACAGCTACCTGACGGTGCTAATTTCCTGTCTCACTCCTGCTTCTAATTGGCTGATCATGTCACTCTGGATGTGTGAATTAGGTTGAGGCTCTTGGCCTGAGCTGTAGCAGAGTGCCGCCTCGAACCTGGGGGGGCGGCCAGCTTGTTTATGTGGAGTAAACAGTGTGGTCGCTGTGGACAAGGCGGGAGGGGTTACGGCTGCGTCGGGCTGGTTCGCCATCAAACGCCACTTTTTTTTCCCCCCCGAGTGAAGTCCGGCAGAGGCGCAGCCTGAACATACTGAAGAAGAGAGCCAAAGCACAGCTGCGGCAGATGTGTGCCAGTTGTGCAGGAGGAAGCTAGAGGTGCCAGCATTTGTGGAAGTGTCATTAATAAAATCAAAAAAAAAAAGAAAGAAAGAAAGAAAGAAAGAAATGCTCCCTTTAACTAGAATGTGCTGGATAAAAGCTACATTTAGAAAATCGAGCGATATGTCTATTTATGCTCTTCGAGTTTCTACTAATGTTTTTAATGACATCATTAACACACACACACACACACACACATTCAACATGTCACGTGCACCTCTGGGCTCTCATCAAAGGCCCTTCCGCCTCGACTTGATGGCGGAACGTTATGCTAGTATCTGATATTCATCTTCAGGGAGGAACACACAGGTGTTGGAACAAATAACATGTTAAATGATACCACCTCAAAAGTGCCAGGACTTTCTTTTTTGGATGATTAAATTGCTGCTGTATTCCCCCCCCCCCTTCCCCCCGTCTCTCTCTCACTGTTAAAACACATTTAAGTTGAAAGAGCCGCTTTCGTCTCTGCTGTCTGTTAGAGGCTGTGCCAGGGGCTTGTTGAGTTTTGTCCGCATTTAAACTGGAGCAAGGTAAAACTGGAATCTGTTTTCCACTTTGCACTTAGAGGAAAATCTAATTTTCTCTCAGCTACTTTTCTTAAGACTGGGAAGAACTGTGTGTGTGTGTGTATATATATATATATTTAAATGCAATGTCACAGTTAGATGTGAGAGGATCAACTACATTCTGTATCAGAGGAAAAAAAAAAAAAACTGCCACCCACAGACACATATAGTATACACATGTAACTCATTTGAGGTTTTGAAAACCAGAATAACAATTTAGTACTTGATTGTCTGAGTGTCAGATTTGCTTGACTGCACTAGTTGAACCACGCATTTTCAACCACACACACATACACACGCTGTCGCCGCCCTCTCTAAGAATCATTTCACATGTCTAGCAGGCTTACCTGTGGCCACAGAAGAACAAAACAAGCAGCGAATGCAGCGTCTGCCAGCGTGCAGGAATCCTGTCACTGCATGCACTGTAATGAGCTCTTAATTACCCTGTCTGTCTGGGGTACTAGCGGAGAACTTGCAACACTACCGCGAAACTGTGTGTGTGTGTGTGTATGCGTGCGTGTATGTGTGTGTTTTGTATTTTCAATATGCCTGTGGTGCAATCGTCTGTGTGTGTGTGTGTTTGTGTGTGATTTAAGAATCCAGGGTAGCAGATGTCTGGAGACACGTCCTGTTGACAACAAAACTGAGACAGTATTTCATGGCTCAGACAACAAAATGAAGCAAGGAGGCTTTAGGAGGAGATGACACTGTATTTTCTTATTTAGTCGTCTTCAAGGGGAGAATGCAAGGTTCCAGCCCTGGATAATGGAAAACATCTTTTGTAACAGCGAGATGGGAATCCATTTAATTATAACGTGTTGATGGGCGATCTATCACCCTGCGATTTTAAAACAAACAGGCTCGGGGATTTAAAGTATCTGCAAAATACAACAGTGTCTGGTACGGCTGCCAAAAGCCAAGATGTGTGTGCTGTTGATATGTAAACACCTCCGTGTGTCTCTGGATGGGATTTATTACAAGTCTATTTTTGTTTGAGCTTTGCTTGCAACACTGTGGTGTTGTTGTCTGTGCGTGATTCCTACACATACAGGAGCACGCCGTGCGATCTGTGCCATGACCTATATCACCAGTTTGCAGCCCAGACACACCAGCCGACAGATGAGTTGGGAGGGAGAAGGGCCTTCTGCTCTGTTATTTAATTATTTTACCACTCCTGCCCTGCGGTATGCCGTCATGATGGTAATACCACAGATTAAGGTGTGTGGTTTTTACAGCCCTTCCCCTCCTCTGTCTCATTCGCACACACTTCTTATAGACGGCCTCCAGCCACTGGCAGCTGTAATGTGGAGCTCCGAGGCCTTTACAGTCTCTGACAGTTGCGATGATGATAATAATGTTAATGTGTTGTGTCTGCTCACGGTGCACATGCACTGTACATGTGTCTTGCAACAGCACAGCCCTTTGAAGGCAAGACTATGACGCTCTAATTCCTGCCCTAATCCTGTGCGAGGCGGATGGGAGCAGAGCAAAGAGCTGATCTTCATTTGCTGTCTGGACCAAGTCTGTACACCTCTCCCTGCTGACTAGAATGCCCCTCACACACCCACCCTGTATTCAAGTCAGTCCTCAGAAACTTAAAGCTCCTAGTATAAGCTTAGCTGCAGGGGGCTTTTCATTGGCAGACAACCTGCAGAGCTCACGCCAAACTCTAAACCATCAGAAAATGATCATCACAGGGAGCGTATTGTGTGGGAGCTCCATGCTGTTTATTTTCAGCATAACCGGTCGGTGGTGTTCCTAAAATGGCTGACATGTTTTCAACTCGGTACAGGCTGTGCGAGGGAACAAAATCCATATCAACACGAAGTAAGGACAAGGGAGGGCGGGCTAAAAGACCCTGTGTTCTCCACAGTCAGCTGTTAGATAGGACCATCCTGGTGACTCAGCGCTGGCTAAGCTAAGCACAAGGCCAAACACTGGTGTATGACTATGATACACGCTGATAGAGTTCAACCCACACACGGCCCAGCGCTCCTAAACAAGCCCTCCTGTACACAGCAACATGCTGATACAAAGGTAATGAGATTCATTAGCTAGCATGAGAACTAGAGAGTGGGCGGGAGAGGATACAGTGTGTGTGTGTGTGTGTGTTTAGTCTGCGTGCTTCCTGACATCTTGTTAAAGAGGTTCTGACATATGATGGCAAGTGAACATTCATCCTTACTCCAACCACGCAGCTGTCATGCAGTATACACACGCACACACACACGTACGCTTGAAACGGCCCCCTCCTCTCCATAGCACCACCTTGATCGCGGCCCTCCACCTCCCCCTCCCCCCTGCCCCCGCACATTCGCCCGGTCTGAGAGTGACGTGATTGCCAAAGTAGCGGGCGGCTGTTACATTCCTGAGGCTGTAGTGTGCGGGGGCCAGCTTCAGCACCCAGGCCAAGCTTGGTTGGCAGCACCCACCGTGCCACCTGGCCACAGACTCAACCCTGCACTCTGTGGGGCCCGGACCCACCAACGCAGGGCATCCGGGGACAGAGCTGACAAGAGCTTCCCCTTCAGACAGCCAACACACATAACTGCTCCCAGATTTGTGGAACAGAACTCCACAGCCCCTTGGAGAAAACGCACAGGAAGGGCACTTGCCTTGTTTAATGTTGGGTGAACAGTGTGTGCCGTGTTTTAACAGATTTGTGTTACTGATTACTTACCCAGTGGCCAAATAAAACTAAATATGTTTGTTGTAAGTAATGGCGGTTAATGTGAGCTGAAGTGTTACAGGTGATGTTGTTTGGTTGTGGTTCTATGTATTAGTGGTTCTCACCTGGTGTGGTGCTGAGGTGGGTTTGGTGGATTTGACGGGGATTATTGTTCACTGGGCCTATACGCATACCTCGCTGGTAGCGCTCGATCTCTGACAGTCTGTCGGAGAACTGCATCTTCTGGGTGTCTTCTATCTTCACTCTGTGCCCTGAAACAACGACATGAGGAGGACGGGGTAAGTGAGAAATCACAAACTTGCCAATTTATCACCTACACAACCAGGAACGTGGTACCAAATGACACGATATATTTCCAGAGTTGTATAAAAATAGCAAAAACAATCACAAGAGTCATTTTGGAAAACTCCTCCTTCTTCCTAAATTCTTAATGGAGCCAGACAGTTTGACAGTTTCCTGGCAAAGAGAGGTCTCTTTGCCTGTAAACGGCAATTCATGCAAAATTGACTTGAGAAGACCATCGATATCTCCCATTGTAATTCACACACACCCACACAGAATAAAATGATGTAGGGGGAGGTAGAGTCACTATTGCCATGTTTTCAGCTTCCAAATACAAAAATATTATTAAATTGTCAGCAGACCTTGAAATTCATTGGCTAGACACTAAGTGTTACCCAAGCTGCACCTGCTGCTGTGTCATCTTCAGATAACGATAGCATAAGTGGTTGAAAATAATTGCTTGAGGAATGCTGTTTTCTTTGGACCCAAAGTCCAACAAAAACATAAGCAATAAATTGTGCCATTTGGTGTGTCTATGAACTGATGACGTTAAGTGATCTTTATCGTACCATCGCACTTATGAAAAAAACAAGAAATAGTGAGTAGATCTGCCCCCAGTAACACCCCTCGCACCCACGTACACACACATTTAGGTCTGACTGACACAGCACTTACTCAGAAGGAAACACCCAGACTGGGCTAGCAGACCATATAGTCATCAGTCTTAAACATAACCGAGAGACACAAACAGAAAGCAAGCTTTTGTGTTCGAGGGTGTATGTGCGTGAAGTGTGAGAATTAATTCTGAGTAAGTGAAGCATATCTGCTGCATCTCTTTTATCCAGACCCAGAAAACTAACCGACACACTTAGCGCCCATATCGCTTTGATGTCCCGTTCAGGGAGACGGTCAGACAAAAGACGCACTGATCGTGCCTTTTATATAGACACTATGCTTACATTTACAAATACACATGTACTCACACACACTCACGCACGCATGAACATGTGAACACACCTTAAATGTCAGATGTGAGTCCGGATGAGGGCTATGCCTCTAATGGGAGGAAGAGATTTTAATGTAACTATCAATGCACCAAAACTGTGTGTGAACCAGCATGTATACATTCTGTGGTTTTCTCCCTGGCATCTCTACAGAGTAGCCTAATGTGAAGTAATGGCTGGATTTGAATATTTTATCACTATATAAAGGGGGCAAGGCAGACGGACCAATATGGATTTTGCCCATCCTTTCTCTCCACTGACCCATGGGCAATATATCTTCCGTCAGAGGCTGACCCATGGGTAAAGTTTCCTCTCGCTTACCGCTTTGTCCATTTGTTTGTGCCCACCGTTTCTCCCCCTCTCACTCTTTAGGAATAATATAGAATTATCTAGGATTGACGCTTCTCTACACACGTATTGGAGCACGGACACAGTGTCTGAAGCGAAACCACCCCGCTGTCCAAAGTCAATCTGCAGCCCACATCACTTTTTTTTTTTTTCTCACCCGCTGATCAACAGTTACGTTGCACTTTTCTGTGTGAGTGTGTCAGGGAGAGTCAGTCATGACTAATCTGTCTGAGCAGAGACAGCAGTTATGCCGCTGATCTCCCACTGTTTGTCTTCAGGAGCTTTAGGATGTGGGACGCCAAAGGAAAAGACGGAGTACGTGTGATTCCAGCCACCGGCCCACTAGTTTGCTTTGTGCCGTTACTCAGGAATATATACTGGGAGGACACAAAGTCCTTCACACTCTGTAATAGGTTTTCTCTTTCTCTTTAAACCGTGATGGAAGGAATGAAGACCGATGTCTCACTCTCTCGCTCTCTCTCACTCACGCAGGGTCCTCTCTTTTACACACACACACGAAGGGTTAGTGACACATAGCACCAGATCCACATAGACACTACGGCTACTGTCTGTTCCATGCCAGAGCATGGGCAGCCAGGGGAAGGAGCCCTCCAAATATAGCCCTTTATATGTGTCCTTGTAGTTATTAAGAGATTTACACCACCTCAAACGGCTGAGGTCAGGGAAATGATACATCCCTCAGCTCTCTGGTTGGAAAAAAAGACAGACAGGCAGGAAAAAAATGATAATTGGTCAGTTTTTCTGTGGCCAATGGTGGTCTAAGATGAATTGGCTGGCTCTTTAGGGATGAAAGTGATCATTCAGCTTCCCACAAGCACACACACTTGAGGCGAACTGTAGATTCTGTGGCCCGGCTCCAGCTGGCAGGGACACGCTGCATTTGGCGACACACTGTTCAGAGCTTCCAGTAGGGGGGTTTAGTGGGCTGTGAGAGGGAGATTTTGGAGAGCAGGGGCTTCATTAGAGCAAGGCCTGGAGCTCATTAACCCTGGCCTTACAGTTGCTGTTAACACCTCTAATCAAATGGGAGGTGGCTCGAAACTTTCTTTTCCCCGTCTCTGTTTTTCCCTCTGCCTTTGTCTCCTCAATATTTTTTTAAATAAACCTATCAGGAGGGAAGCACACTCACACTTACTTGTTCTCATCTACTTTATACTTTGTGGCTATACGGCAAATTCCTTTTACTGCCTGTGCAGTTCATAATGATAAATTAATAGGCCTACTATGCTAAATTATAATGGTGGAAGGGAAAGGACTTTTTTGTTTTTCATTAACATATATACAAACTACACTCACACAGTATGTGATGCAAATTATGTGACAAAAAACCTTCCTTTAAACTTTTATTTTCTCCTCACAGACACGGAAGCAGAGCCTGTATCCTTCAGTTAAACCTTGTGTTAATACACTCTCTTCGGTCAGTTGACCCTGGCTGTAGCCACACTTTCTCCTCTGACCAACATTTGACTTCTATCTACACGGCGAGGCCGGGGGGCCAGAGGGGTGCCAGCGCTCCACACCAGCCCCATTTCAGAGGGATTTTTGTGGTTGGATGAATATTTAATGTGTGAGGGTGCACTTAGGAGAGAATGCCCTTGTTTTTCTCTCTATGATATCATAACCACAAGATAGAGCTGGGAGATGGGGGCCAATGCACACATGAGGCCTAAACAGCAGCGCTCAATACGCTCCCGGAGCTGAAATGGATGCTAAAGGTTGTAGGTTTACTAGCTTCCTCTCAGCATAGTGGTCGCATCATCTGGAAGCATTATGGAAGTCTATGAAGAACAAATAAAATGCTTGATATAAAATGTCTGGTATTAACAATGTACTGAGAGGCAGTTGCTATGTTTTGAAGGAATGGGTGTGCCTTTCTAAGCACCCGCTTTGTTTTGTGTGTGTGTGTGTGTGTGTGTGTGTATATCTTTTTATTTCCTGATAGTATTTTATCTATGCTGCAGTACAACATGAGCTGCTGTTTTTCCTCTGTTGCTTCTCTGCTTTGAAGCACATGGAGGTTGAAGTTGAATGTGATGTGACAAGTGGAGGTCGCCTTTTCTTTTCTTTTTTCTTTTTTTTTTTTAAACGAGATTGCACCCAGTGCCCTAAGATCAGACCACATGAACGGCAAAATGGAGCAAGTCCTACCTGGCTTTTTTTACCCCCACAAAGCCCATATCAGCTCAACACAGAGACGGTGTTTGCTCAGTAAGGTGACAGCCAGGCCCTAGGCATCGACACCACTGCTGAATGATCAACCAATACGACTTGTTTCCTTCCTTCATCCCCCACTTTTTCTGTACTTCTGCTCTCTTTTTCCTATCTGCATGGCAAGAAAGAAACATATGTTCGTGTCCAAAGGGAGACACATTAAACACAAGCTCTATTTAGTGAAGGGCTGGGTGCTTTTTCAGGGGCAAAGTGAAACCCTATCTGAACGGCAAAGGGCAATACGTGCTTTGGCTGCAGCCCAAGTCTGCACTGAATATATTTGAAGTGTAAATATTTATATTCGTCATATAAATGGACTTGATAGGCCCCTGATAACAGGCTAGAATTGATTTGGTGTGCATGTATTACACATAAGACTGAAAACTATGTCTGGACTGTAAGTATCGTATAGGATTACATTCCAAAAATGTCTGGGCATTGTAAGAAGCATTTCTGCATCAAATACGAGGGCTCAAAATGGCAGTTGATTGTGTATGTTTCTTTACGTAGGTTACAAGAAGTTTGTATGAGGTTTATTCTTGTGTCGATGAGTCATTTCACTATTACCACAACTCAAATGTATCCAGCTTTCCTTTCAGGTCAGGGAAGCCCATATAGTATGTGCTCTGAAAGTTAAGTGTTAAAAAGATGTGAGTACAAGAGTAGCATCCTTATCTCACTTTTGAAAGCCTACAGTGCAATGTGGGGCAACAGTTAAACATATGTTGCAGCGAGGCCTGCTCGCCTGCGAGCACACTTCCGTTTGCCCTCAACAGACACTGGAGACGTTTCAACATCTGTTGAGCAAAGCCTTGTACACCTGTCTTCCTCTTCCTCCACTCTAGCGAACCTGAACCCCCTCCATTCTCGTTCCCACCCTGCCTCTTTCCGCCACGCTCTCGTATACTTCCCTTTTCGTTCTATTACTGGCATCGTCGCACAGCTCAAAAAGCATCTCTGCAGCAGTGCGCTTGGCATCGTGTTTCCCAAGGCCACCAATCACACTGTTGGGTATTTACAGTGGGGCAAATCAAAGTTCTTGTTTTGAGGCTGACCCTGAAGGATGTGGGTTTTACCCTTGGCTGGTGATTGTGGCTGTCTCGTCTGGGCCTAAATGAGTTGATTCTAGCCACACGCAGACATTACACTACTTTGCTCTCATTTACATAAAACTCTTGTAATGCTTTCACTATGAATTCAATATGTTTTACTGTATCTTTGCCATAGATTGAATGCACAGACTCCTTGGACATAAAGTCGGTGTGAGCTTGAAGTGTTTGTCAAAAATATCAGAGCATTCAGTGCAGTGGCCAGGAGGGGTATGGCGAAAAGATTAAGCTCCGGGTGGAGGTCACCAAAAGTTTTGGCAATCTTTTATCTGTAGTTCATCCTCTCTAGCCACAGCTGGGGGATCGTCTGGTCCCTCAGGCAGATGCATCAGCCTCTCTCTGGGGACGTCAACAGTGTGAAAATCCCCCTCGCAGGCCTGAAAACAAGCTGCTCACAGCGGAAGTTGCTACATGAGAGTGTTTGAGCAAAGAGCGCAGCCTTCCTTTTCTGATAAGGGGATAAAGCTCTTTGCGTGTGTCTGCTTGTGTGTGTGTGTGTGTGTATGTGTGTGTATGTGTGTGTGTGTGTGTGTATGTGTGTGTGTGTGTGTGTGTGTGTGTGTGTGTGTGTGTGTGTGGAGCAGAAGCAGTGCCACACAAGGACAACCCTACAGCAAGGCAGGTTGAGGCACGCACACAGAGAAGGGGTGCCAAAATAAGGCCCAATGCACCCGGATTCTCTAACAATACAATAAGCCCCGTAGCGCGTTGAGAGCAATCATCCCTCTTTTGTCCCATCTTTCTGTGTATGTGTGGGTGTGTGTGTGTGTGCAACTGTCTTCTACTCAGGAGTCGAGGCGTGTTGGGGGTGATATGAGCGAGGCTGTTTTTCAGGCCTTTTTGGCTGCTTGCCTTTGCAGATTTCCCCACGCTGCTGCTGCTGCTGCTGCTGCTGCTGCTTTGGCCTTGTTGAGCACAGAAGGCCTATTTGGCTCCAGTGACAGATCATATTAAAGCAATAAGCTACTTTGAGTGTGTTATTTTAGCTCTAATGCTGAATGGGGTTGTTGTGTAGCATGTATGTGTGTCTGTGTCTGCGTGTGTGCACGCATGTTTACGTGACAGTCAGGCTGCACTGAGCAGCTAGGGGAAAGGTGGGTGCCCTGCAAGACTGTGGGAAAGGAAAGCAAGCTGCTGCTGTCACATACATCAATGCAACGCTTGCAGATGTGTCAAACGGCTTCACGTTCACACCTACGTGCATACCAGCTCACACACAATAATTTGCAACAAGCGTGCATTCGGCCTTAAACACACACACACACGCGCGCACACACACACACAGTTCCACAGAATGACAATTGATATTCCAGGTGGGTCAACAAAAATGTGTGAAACGCAAAATGTGTGAATTTTCCGCTGTGTAGGCATGTACATTTTCACTTTGTGAATGTATCATGCAGTTAGTAGTCTACTGCAGTAATGTTGAGGTTGTAAAGATTGACCTTTGCTTTTCTGTGATCATTCCAGTCTGTTTTGAAAAGCCAAGGCTTCCCTCTATGTTTACATAGAGGATTACAACCTTCTCTGCTCCTGGAAGCAGAAGAAAGATCTCGCTACCACCTATTATTTGCTCACTGTTTCTAACCATTAAGGCCAAAAGAAATAAATATCCAGACCGCAGGGTGGTGGTACACAGCGTCTTTTCCAGTAACCAGCAGGTGCCTTGTTCCCACAAACCACCTCACACTCCACCCCCCGTCCCAACTGCCCTAACACAGAAAACTGTTTATTGTCATAATGCAGCAGGGGAGAAAATATTCCTCCACTCATGGGCCATTTATTTTTCTAAATGCAGATCAGAACTTTTATTGAATTATGGCTGAAAGGTCGTAATGGTTACCTCCTGTATGGGTCAGTGTAAATAAGGAAGAGTGAGCACACACAGAGTGGGCATTTTACTTCCCTTTATAGGTAGGTAAACAGGAAAGACGCCTGGCCGCTGAGTTTAGAGAGGAGTGTGCAGGGAGTTGGTGGAGAGACAGAAGGGGCGAGAGCCGAGTGGTGACGCCGGCTGAGTTTCTCCGTTGATTCTGAGAAAACATCTTCTACTCGCATCATCAGTGTGAATTAAAAGTGCTGTCCGGGCCTGCTACAAATAAGTCTGTGGTTCCCAATGTGTCTTACTGTTCAATCTGGCGTCAGCAAATATAGGGTGGAAATTTTTGTCTGAGTGGAAAAATAAAGGGCATTTCACCCAAAGGCTATTGTGTTTGTGTGTGTGAGTGTGTGTGTGTGTCTGTCTGACAGTCATCAACTGGCCCGAGGAGCAGACATTCTGCTTTTTCAAAATCTTATACAATGCTCTTCTTTTTTCCTGTTTTTAGCAGCTCATTGACGCCGCAGCAACATGCCACAGAGCAAACAGAGGCAGCGAGGGCAATTTTCTGTTTATATCTCAGTTTCGTTGAGGTATTTAGATCAATTAGCTCTGCTTTCACAGGAAAGCCTAAGTACAAAAGCCTAAGTAGGATTAGCAACAACCATGCACGTTTGTGTTTGTGTGTGTGTGTGTGTGTGTGTGCGCATAGCCCTCAAAGGGAGTTGGCCTCAAAAGTTCTAGATGTGGTTAAGGTGGCAACAGTGGTCGAAGAGCTTCCATCTTAGTCTTTTATTTACCCTCCCACAACAAAATTGATTATATAACAGCTTCCTTCATGTCTGTTGTATCAAGCTTTAATGACTCCGACAGCAACAATTCTCCACCAATTCATATATAAGGTGTATAAAGACACTAAAATGTAAATAATTAACACAGGAGTGTCCCCGTCTGTGTAGACATCCCATATGACTGCCCTTCTTATCCATCAGCCATCACAAGCATCAGGCCTCTGAATGTTAATGAATGTTTTGTCCCAGCACACAAGTTCCTCTCTGAAACCACTCCAAACTTATTCAATATGCGCTGCTGCATTCCAGTGGATTTATCAGTTGGCCAATATTTGCTCTACTTCTAATCGCTGAGGCCAAGTATGACGCGTCTGTATTGACCCCGGGGAAGGAGGAACGCCACAATCGGGAGCCTCCAGTCACTGCGTATGCCACAGAGTGTCATTTCTCTGAAGAGGAGATAAAACCTCCTCTCTTATCACTTCGTATCTGTCTCTGCATGGTGCTGAGGCAGAATCTCATCTTTGCCAAATTATAAATTAAGTGGTCATGAGTTAGATTGTTGAGGCTAGCCACTATTAATGTGTGTGTTTGTGTGTGTGATTATGTGCGTAGGCCACTATGTCTCCAGGTCATACATCTGAGAGTCATGGTGAGCAGTCAGGAAAGCACCCAGCGTCAGACATGCCACTGCTGTTCCCCTCCCCTGGCACTGATACACCTGTAGGCCTTTCTTTCAAAGACGCCCATCTCCATTTTCAAACATCAAAGTTGTCTTTGAGAGAGCAATTCGCACCGAGCGTGAGCCTTTCATGTGATTTGTGGAGCATGGGCGTGGCCCGTGGGGCCGACTTAAAGAGATGGACACACCTGGCAGGTGCATGCAGCTAAACACACGCACACGCAAATACATACGCGGCGACACACATGCTATCTTTTTGTTTACTTTGCAGAGAGACTGCAATATCACAGGAAAAATAACACAGCAAATGTCATTGTTTGTCTATTTGCATACTTTGTACAGTCTGTGTGCCAAATGCAAATAGAATCAACCCGCCAACTCCAACATGCACCCCCCGCAGCCCTGACCCCCCCCCCCCCACCCCCTCAGCCCTGACACACACACACACACACACACACACACACACACACACACGCACACACACACACACACTCCCGCCATTCTCCTCATGGAGCTGTGCGAACACACCCAGCCAAGTAAACAGAGGCAACAAAACACGACAGCACTTGTGTGATTTCGGTGGATGCGTGGGCCCGTGAGGTGGGAAAGCGTGTGAGCTCTGTCTGAATGTATGCAGGTAAAGCATGTACTATATTGTGTTAGCGGTTAGAGTGTATTCTTGTGTATCATTTACAAGACTCATGAGAAAAATTTGGGCACTGACGTATGACAGACTTGCACATCCTTCGCATGCAGCAAATAAACACGTCTCCTTTCTGTTTCTTTAAATACCTACTACAATCATTTGCTGCTAGGTCTGGACTCCATTTGATCCCAGTTAATTATGTTACTTTTTTAAGTGGCACATGCACACACATACACGCACACATCTAAATGTTAACTCCTGATTTTCTCACACGGAAACACCTTTGAAAATATTCTCAGGTCGAGTAAAAATGTTTTGATATGACTTTGAGAAAATTCCCTATTTATCACACTCACTCATTTGAATTCTTAATAAGCCCTGATGCTGTAAAAATGATTTCAAAACAGTATTTCACAAGCAGAAACAATTTCAGACCCTTTTTTTTTTTCGATCTCTCTGACCTGACCTGTCCCGACCTGCGGTCCATTCACCTTTTCTATCCAGAGACTGGTGCATTCAAGGTCGAGACAGAGAAGAAATAGAAATACAGAAATAAAAACGACCCCTCCCCGTGGGTAAATAAACAGTGGCTGAGGTCATATGTCAGTGAGAAAGGGACCAAAAATATAGTTGTGGAATTAATTGGTGAGAATAAACCTGCAGTGTGCATCAAATGTATGATCAGTGTTGCAGTGGCTGTAACTAACAAGGATGTACGGTAGCTGTAACCGACAGGGAGGGTCTGACACTTAAGTCATCTGCTTTCCTTTTTGGTGTTTCTAAGTCAGCATGCTCTTTTCCGTGTTGTTGGATGGGGCATATTGTTAAAGCTGCTGCTCAGCCGGCAGTTTTCAACAACAGTTGCAACAGTTGTGTTTCCAGTTTGATAATAAAATACTGTATGAAAGATAGATCGGGGGTGAGGGTGGGGGGTGGGGGGGTATGGTGACGAATGCCGGATGTGTGATGAGGAAATCAGCAGCAAGGGAGACAAAAATACTTAGCTTAACATTTACCCTACTTTCTGAGGAGCATAATGCTGTCTCTGTGTGTTTATATATCCATTTATGTGTGTGTGTGCGTGTGTGTGTGAGCATGTGAAAATACATCAGTGTACACACGCTTGCTCATCTGTGTGTCTATTTTATGGATCAAGTGTTTTCAGAAGGCATGGTGTTGTTACACCGCTGCAGGCGAGCAGCCGCTGCAGTCCTGTCCGTCAGGTTCTCCAGACTGGATCAGTAAACATTAATAAAAACCTCCTCCCCCCCCTTTGGTGCCAGCTCCTGCCACTGCTCGGTTGGCAGCCATGCAAATGCAGGCCCTACATAAACAGCCTGTAAAGCCCCATGCAGGCTCGTCCCCGCAGCCTGCCAACATGCGGACAGGTGAACACAGTATGGCCAAATCTGGCTTCGGGCCGTGTGCACTCGATGAATGATAAAGCTGAGATGTTCAGGCAACGTTGTGTGGCATTGTAGGGGAGAATCGGGTTCAAAGCAGCTTTGGAATATATAACTGTCTCTCACAATGTGATTTATAATGAAAAATTGCTGTTAGTTTTATGTGTTGGCAGTGGAGCCTCTGTGCTTTGGCTCTAAACGTAGCACAGCGGATATAATGTGGTGCCTTGTGGTTAGAGAAGAATGTGATTATTTTTATGGTCCTAATAATGTCGGAATAGTAATGTGTGTTCCTGTGCATTGAGTGTGCCGGTACATGAATGATACTGTATGCTTAGAATGTGTTTCTTCTTTAATACGGGAGGTGCTTTATCTCATCTCACTAGTGATTTTTTTTATTTTTGGGTTGTGAGTCTGTCAGTATGCTGAACATGTCTGGAAACTAATCTCAGGTCTAATTCAAATTAAAATGAGAAGCAACAGAAATATGCTGTTTTTCAGAATATTTATCCTATTAACAGTTTGAAATTGGTTAAAGCTGGATCTGCATTCACTCCCGGTCTAACTGGATGTAATATTAATATTTCACATAAGCTTTGACTCAGTATTCCAGCCATTTGATTATTTGCATAACATTATTTGTTTCCAGGGGGTTAAAACTAAAGGAGGCTCTAGTTAGTGCATATTGAAATCATATTCAAATAGATTCTTTTAAATTAGCCTTTGCTGAAGTTTATTTTCTGTCATTCTGTGAATTTCCTCTCAGCACCATGTAACAGAGGTTAACAGACGCCTGAATTTCTCCCACCCTATATTAAAGAGTGTCACTTTATAGCACCCAGGGCCGGTGTAAAAGTAGCACGGACGCTCTGACGCCTCAGCAGGAGCAGTAACATGTTGACAGACAGGCAGGAGACAATGCTAATGTACACAGTTATTTCAAGCGGAGACACTTGAAGATGCACACGAATGCATTTATGAACCAGCGCACACTTTCAGTTTGGTTTTTTTTTTTTTTTTTGCTTTTTTTTTTTAAAGATCAAATTGAAACCATCCACACACACACACACACACACACACACACAAGCCACACTCATGTACACATACAGTGTTTATTATTATCTCACCCTCCCTTCTCTACAGTCACTGTTCTCTTTTATACCTCTGCAAATAGCCAAATAGCTGGGGGGTCGATGTCCCTCTCACCGGCCCCTCAGCTCCCTTCTCTGCCAGCCATGTCCCTCCTCATGTGGCACTTGCTACCACTCTGTCTTCCCCTGCTGTGATCTGCTGTGACCGGGCTAAATCCTCCCTGTCTAGATATCTCCTCTCCACCACCTCCCCTCCGGACCTTTAAACTGTGCACCATTATAAACACCATCTCTACATAGCTACACCCTTAAATCCTACACATCTCGTCTGCTCAACTCCTACATGTACGCACATATGGCTCCAGCCCTCAGCAACTGACTCATCTGAGTATCACTACACTCAAACCATCCCTCACACCAGCTACACTAAACCACATGAGAATGCAGCTGTGGCTGAACGGTGGCGCTAACAGCTTTAGCACTGAGAGTCTCCCTGCCAGGGCTAACAGTGGCTGGAGTCTGCCCTGTGTTAAATCAACGAGCCACTTATGTGGTCGGCAAGGTACGACCCCTCTGACCAGCACTGGGGAAGGGTAGAGGTGAGGGGTGGGTGAGGAGGAGAAGGAAGAGGAGGAGGAGGGTTACAGTGAGCTGAGCCACCTGCGGCTTGGAGACTCACTCTGCTCCTCTTAGTGGTCTTGGGTTATGCCTTAATATGCTTTACAGTTTCCTCTGACTAGGCCCATCCTTGTGCCCCTGCTCCACACATGCACACACAAACGCACACACATAAACCTGCATTGCTGTGCCTGCGAGGACAACTTACAGAACCACGTTCATTCTTCAGAGGCTTACCATAACCACTGCACGCCTAACCCCAACCTTCAACGTGTCTTAATTCTAATCTCAACCCCAAAACCAAGCCTTAACCCCAACATAAATCTAGTAGAAACCGTATTTTTGCGCATGTGATCGTGTGAACAGATTTTCACCTAGACAATATGAGGAATACATAGCACCCTCCCACACCCTACCAGACATGCTCACAGTGTTAGATTTTAATCAGCATATGAATCATGCATGTAGCAAAACTAACACCCCCAGTCTCAGAACCAGGAGAAAGCTGCTTCTAATTGGGTGGCTCTGCAGCACTCAACATCACACCACAATGCATTTTTCGCAAAAACAATAGTAGTGTTGGTGTGTTTGTGTGTTTGTACTCACTGCGCGGTTCCCGAGGTCCATCCACGGTGACTTTGATGGCGCGGTGGTAGGTGGCCACTTGTGGCGGCCCAGTGAACACAGTGATAGTCAGAGTGAAGCTCTTTCCTGCAGCAAAGCAACATGAAGCAACATTTTACTTTTTCATCTGCAAAACAAATTCCCCTCTTGTGCGTAACAATAGCTCGCTGTCCAACCTCAAATCATCAGCTTTTGTCCCGCCGCAGTCTTTGAATTAAAGGAACCTTAAAAAAAAAAAAAAAAAAAAAAAAAAAAAAGAGCAGGGACCACCTCTTTTGATGGCCTGACTGAGGGTATGATTTAGATTATTGAGGGAATGTGTTCCAGATTGCCTGAAAGAGCTTACAGCGATAGTTTATTGTTCAACAAGGAAGGATCTTGCTCCCATCTGCATCAAAGTCCGTGCAGAGGGAGCGGGGCTGCGTCATGCAGCGGGTCCGGTGCGCGCGTCGCCGGCTTTGAGAAAAGCATCTCTTTCAAAAATAAAAAATAAAAAAAGTAAAAAAAAAGGGGGACTGCGTGGGAGGAAAGAAAAAAGAAATAACTGCTTCTTTAACTGGAAGCAGAAATAAAAGGTATGGGCTAGTTTTTAATTGGCAGATGAGACCCATTTTCCATCCATCACAGCTATTTTAACGGGAACAAGCCAGTAGAAAGAGGTTCTGAAGAGACTGACACAAAAGTCTCTCATGGCTTTTAAATTATTATTTTAGTTCAGGATGTTCAGTTATTTATCACTGGACATTTTTATTTACTCAATATAACACAGAGCATCGCAGCAGGTATAATGTCTTAACTGTCAGCTTCCTGCAAACAGACCTGTTGATGTGTGATATGTGATTTGTTTTTTATATATTACAGCTATAAACGCTAGATCCATGATAAGCAGCCTACCTGCTATTACACTAGAAGCTTTTTTTTGGTGGCGGGCATTGCTTGACAAATTGCTCCTGGGCATGAATAGCGAGGTGGTTTTCATCCACCCCTCTAGACTAAAACAACCCAGATAATTATTTGTATTCCCACGGATTAAGAAAATTATAGTCACATCGCAACTGTGCACCGTGACGCAGGCCAGATGTTTCGGATGACACCCATGCAAGTGAGCTGGCAAAGCGTGAGCACTCGCCGTACCCAAACCTAAATGATTCCACGTTTGCATTATTTTTTTTTAAATCTCAGAGATCAGACTAGAATTTGTAGAAAAGTTTCTAAAAGCATGATATTAATAAGAGGGCCTGTAATCAGTTGTTTGCTGTGTGTGCGCCTGTGCAGCATATTTGATACCTAGACCTTCTTTCCATTCTCTAATATTAATATTTTGCCAAACGTTGCTTCACTAAGACATAGAAATTATCTGTTATTTTTATTATTATAAAACGTTCCAGCAAATGTCTTACAAGCAGACACTGCTTCTCTTACAGACACTGCTTCTCTTATTGTGTGTGCATGCCTGCATTATATGTGTGTGTGTGTGTGTGTGTGTGTGTGTGTGAGTGTGTGTGTGAGTGCGTGTGTGTGTGTGTGCGCGCGTCTGTGGGAGAGAGGCTTTCAGCTCACCTCGTCCGCTCCTTCCCACGAAGCGCAGGTCATTGAAGCGGGCCACTTGGTTCTTCATCACGGCGGAGGCGTTCCTCAGCTCGGCCGAGTAGTTCTCGTCGTTCCCGGCCATGACGGTGACCAGAGTCCCGTCAGGAACGTCTCCGAGAGCTACGACCTGCGCACAGGAGAGCGCCGGCGGTCACTTCGGGACACCAAACCAAATGTACACAGCTGCGCGCGTAAAACCGCATCCGGCTCCAGTAATATTAAACACGAATATCTTTGCAATTTCACCGCAATGTCAACAATAAACCATAAACCAAATTGTATAGCAGGGAGACTTCCTAAAGTAGACACATCCAGCCTGTTAACACTTAAATGTAAATCTTCTAAACATGGGAAAGGCATGCATTTCATTTTCTGCTCTGTTACTTATTTTTCTTGGGCACTCACCGGATCGGATCATGGCATGATTTACACAATGCAAGGCTTAATATTGACACAAACCACAAATATTTACCGATAAAGCACCGATAATATATAGAAAAATATTATATTAGAGGCTGGTTTCAACTGGCCAGGTCTCTTGTAATTTCAGATATGTTATCTGCAGTGATCTCTGGGCCGTTTTATGATGATATTATTCTGGAGAGTGAGTTTTAAAGTGAATAAAAATATAACATCTTGTACTTTTAACAATTTCACGTGCTGCACAAATGTAAATTGCAGAAACCTAAACGCACATCTTTCAGAGACCAATCATATTTAATTGCATTTATTTTTCTAAATAAATGCAATTAAATTTGCTGACTTCCTTAAACTTTATCTGAATGGTCTTAAATCAGTTTTATAAGTCTTTTCTCGTGCGTTTCCTACAGATAGAAAACCACAGTGAGTGCCATTAAAATGAGAACATAATAAATGATCATTTAAAAACATGTGTCTTGCCTTGAAAGCCACTGGGAGCGTCTTGTTGCACCTCCAGTGAGATGGGAGGACGGAGCAGAGGAAGTTTGGGCTGTCGGTCCGGACCAGCTCGCCAGCATGGTCTGCCAGGACGTCCACCACGTTCCTGGTGTCCGGTCTTGTCCTGAGGGGACCCGGGTTGGCCATTGTCCCGTTGCCGTCTCCAATCTTACTGCAGGGGAAGGACGTGGAGGGCGGCGTGAACCGTCTGGTGGTGGGCGGCTCTACGGGAATATGCATCACAACAGCTTGGGTCAGTGCCACCTGACTGGGTTTGTATCAGAAGAACAGGACTCTGTGGGTGAAAACAGTTTTTCTTTGCTTTCTTTTACTCCAGACGCCGCTGGTCTCTGGAGTCCACGGTGTGAGCGCAAAGGATGGAGGCGAGAGCGCACTAAGTCTGAGTCAAGGAGAGTCTCGCTGCCTTCACAGAAACAATAAACTCTGCTGACTAAGTGCTAAATCATCTGCACAGCATGTGTCAGCCTAGCAAACGCCAGAGTCGCTCTCTTTTTCGGAAAGGTTGAGAAAACACGGCCAAACGGAAGCTCTCCAAAGTCTCTCGCAGCAGCCGAACTTGACTTCTAACGCGGACGCTTGGTGGCGAGTATCAGCCGCGTGTGTTCAGTGTACCAGCACCACAAACTACCCGAGCTCTCACTGGGAAATCAAGTCAGTGGATCAATGTATTGTCGATGAGCGATCTGTAGGCAGTAATGATGTAAATCCAGCCGGTGATGCACAAAAAAAGTTACACAATCCTGCCGACTGGCTTTCTCGGTTAAAGTTTTGTGAACGATGTTCGAGTTTGAGCAGACAAGACTTTTTCCAGGCGCCTCTTCTGACTCCGCTGGAAAAACAAAGAAAAGCCGCAAAGCTACAGTAAAAGTCTCAACTCCAGGCTTCTACAGTCAAACTGAAGTTGACGTGTATCACTGACTGTCCCCTGCTTTTGGTTTGTTTTTTTTTTTTTTAGTTCTTGTGTGTTTAAAAGTTCTTGCAACTTTTTCCCCCCCCCTTCGTTGAGCTCTTCCTCCGCAACACGCAAACGTTATTCTGGAATAGGAGGAGTTGATCCAGTCGCTCCAGCTGGGTTTTCCTTTAAAGTTATCCTTTCAGCGCAGGGCTACAGGGCGCAAGAAGGAGCCGTGAGGCTGAACGCAGTGCAGAGTGCCGCGATATTATCTTACCCGAGTCATTTTAGTGTTTAGTGGTCGGGAGTGTGGAGATGATCTCCACCAATGAATCTGCTGGGTTGGGCTTTCACCGGACCAATCACACACACACACTCTGCTCCAGCCCTGCGCTGTTGTCACACACTGACGCTGAATTATTGATACATATCTGTGCTTTTCTCTCTACTTGTATACTTTTGCGTGCGTGCGTGTGTGTGTCTGTCTGTGTGTGTGTGTGTGTGTGTGTGTGTGTGTACACGGTTTAGACAGACCTTTAGCTGGAATTAAATTATGATTTATAAGGAAGCCTATTTAAAGAGGCGCCACGTGGTTTCATAGAACTAAACAATGAAGTGATCTGGACATAAATTGATTTTTACATTGCATGCAGTGATCATCACGCGCCGCTGGAGATACGGCTGGATTAATGTGTAGTATTAAATTTGATTAGCTGCAGTATTTAACACAGAATGACCAGTCCTAGTCCTAATAACCGGCTGCAGGCTACACGCTGCAACATCTGCACCTTTATCCCACTGGTTCATCACTGCGCCTTCTCTGACCTCCATTTAATGAAGGTGTTTATGATTTACGCGGCACAGGCCTGTGGTTTGACTTTAATTTCTGCACCTTAAATAAAAAGCTTGCGTCTGCTTTACACCTTCGGTTTCTATAAATTGAAATTATGGGTTTGAGACAGATTCGTATCACCTTAGTTGACTGAACTGAGTTCAATAAGAAAATTAAAGCAAACGGGCAAATTGGGTTTTTCTTTTTTTTTTTTTTTTTTCCACATCAAACGACCAAAACTGGGTAATGAGCGTGTGTTTGTGTGCGCCAGAGGCTCGATTTATTAGAAACTTGAAATGCTGAGGGCTGCATCAAATGACGGCACATCCAGCGAGCCGCGCCATGCTGCTCTCCGACACTAGTTGGCGCATTTGCCTTTTCAATCGCCGTCACAGTCCCACGGTCTGAGGCAGACATTTCACATCTGCAGAGAAAAGGAAACTTTTATCTGCGCCCTGAGATCGTCGGAAATCTGAATTAATTCAGACTTTAGTCAAAACAGTTAAAAGAATGAGGTCCGTGAGGCGTTTTTGTCGTCGGGAGACGCACCGTGGACTCTTATTTTCTACATCTGCGTTACAGTTGTTTGATTGTATCACGTTCAAATTAATTATTATGAACAAATGAAGTGATAATGAAAGCCCGGGTATTTATTCGTTTGATAACCGCACGCTGAAACCGTGTGCTGCCTTAGAGTTTCCATTTTCATCTTTGAATACAACATTTAGAGAATCGATTGCTTCGCTGTTTTTATGTCTTTTAGTGTAAATGCATTTTTCAAACAGCCTCAAAATACTGTGTGTGAATTTATTTTTGTTAAGGTGAGCACTGGTGGAGTTTATTATAGGGGACATATTGCATTTTATGTTGAGAAATGTTGCGATTTGACTGTTGCAATAATAATAAAATGTTGCAGCTCTTATTTAAAAATAAATAAATAAATACAATTTAAATATACTGTGGAAAATAAATATTAAAATCAAGTTAAGAAAACAGGAAATTGATAATTAATTTATCAATTTGGACTTAACTTGAAGCATATTTTTGAAATATCAGTGCACGTTTCTTTTTTAATGAGGACACTTTTTTTATTTTTGTGTGCGTGTGGCGGCTCTTCAGCTGTTTCATGAGAATAAAAAAGTGCAGTCAAAGTGCCGCGGAGTGCCTTCAGATTGTCTTCTAATTTCCTCTGCAGCGCACAGAGGAGTCAGTTAGAGAAGGAGAGGTGCAGAAAAAAGAGTGAAGAAAAAAAAAAATCTAATTCAATTCAAGTGTCCCAATAACGTGAACATCAGAGCTTTATTTAGCTGTTTATGTGGGATCAAACCTGGCCACAAACCTCACAGTGTCAGTGGTGGTGCGTCAATGCAGCATGCATAAATTGTCTAGTTTATGAGAGGAGTAGGAAAAACAAATCTACAATTTATATACAGTTGTTTACCAAACCAGAATGTGAATTAACTGCTCTCAGAAAGTCCACATCAAGTCTCTCTTCTCATTTATTTAGTTTGTACCTGCCTGTTTTTTTTTTTTTTTTTATTTGTGTTTGTAGAAGTCACCCCCTTTTTGGGGCCAGAGAAATATTAACCTGCAAGTTTGTCTAACACCCTTGTTGAACCACCCTTGTTTTGTGGTTGCTTGTTAATTTCGTGATCTGGGATGGTGGTTTAGGCAGGTGTGGTGAATCACCTTTTTTTTTTTTTATTCTCACCATTTAACAAACTAGGATTCACACCAGTCAGAAAGAGAAATTTATTAAAATTATGTTAAAAAATGCTTCAGAAGGATATGTGTCAGTTGGGTTTTTTTTTTTCTTTGTGCTTTTTTTTGTGCTTGAAAATGTGAGGGAAATCCCAAATCACATAATCTACAGTGAAATCCCATCATATAGCAGCAGCAGTTAGATCTTTACAGTCCTAACAGCAGAAAATCATGTGTGATCAGATCACCTGTCATGTGGCCTCTATTTAGAGTAAAGCTCGAATGGGACAATGACAGTGCCGGTGATATTTTAGTCGTCCTTCTGCCCTAGTTCATTATTAATACGTAACCACGTGACCACATGCCCCAGCTATACCGTGTTCAGCCTTAATGTACGCTCCGGGCGCCTGTCACATTTAGACCTCCACATTTCAGCATGCAGTTTCTACAGTTTCAGCCGCACAGGCATTGAGGATAGAGCCCGCCGTGCCCCTGAACGATTTTTAATGATCCGGGTGGGTCGAGCCTGAAATCAAGACAGAACTCCTGGAGGATATGTGAAACCCCAGACCCACCTCAAATAGGCCTCAGCGTATATGATTCTTAACAATTAAGCAGCAAAAGAAAATGGATCCTTCAGATATGAATCAAGAAGTCGCTTCTTTGTTTACTGATGGTCACTTTGTTCTTGGGTTGCTCACCTGACCCATGATGCACACTCATAACAAGAAAGTGTTCACTGGGGTACCAGAAAATGAGTGGTTGGCTCACCGTGAAGCAGCCGCCCTTGTCAAACGCCTCTAAAAAGGTTCATTTATGTCTCTTTAGAGAAATGTAAATAAATGTAGAAAATGAAGTTTAACTAATCGTAAGGTTCACTGGAGTCCTTACAAAGAAACAGCAGAGACCCCTCCTTCTCTCTGTGTGTGTGTGTGTGTGTGTGAAGCCAAAGCAAACCCCACTTACTTCAGGTTTCATATATAATGAGTCAGATTGTAACGACCAATATGAGTATGATCCCCATAAGCACAGAAACCCGTGGAAGCCTTTGGGGTCTGTAAGCGTATACCTGCTTCAAAATGCCACCCACACTGCTTTCAGTGTCACTTGAAAGTTACTTTGAAAACAGTAACAGTCACAGATATGTGGAGATCCCTTCAAAGATTTGCTTTTTCTTTTTTTTTTTTTTTTTTTACTGAATCTGATCTATTAGCCCGTGTAAACTCCTGGGCTATTTTCAGATGTGCACACATAAGCCCTTGGATGCAAAGCTATTCATTTGGAAAAGGGGGCTATGGGGGCAATTAGAAATAGTTTGAGGTTCTGCGATGACATAAGACAAAGATTTCTATCTTTAGTGGAGCTGTGGCGGTCACACATTTCTGTACATTCACAAATTACAGGGCAAGCTTTGGCCCTCAACCCACCGAATGCATTCCTTCCGAAAAGTGTCTGCTCGAATTTCAGCCGGGGGTTTCTGCTCAGTGGAAATATGAGTGTTCTGAATGGACGACTTTTATGAAATGGAGTTTTATTCCTCTTGGATTAAATTAGCTCTACTTTGGAGCTCGGGGTATTTTTTTGTATGAATGATGAATTCTGTGGTGGCTGTGGAACGCAGGGCTTGTTTACCCTTCCCTCCCTTTTTCTGAAACGTAGCTCGCAATGAAATGGACTTTTTCTGCTTGATATGACAAGAGTGTCTGTGATTAGACTTCCAAGCATGATGTAAGTCACCAAAGCCATTTGTGCCAGTCCCCTCAAAGCCAAATCATATTCTAGCGTCGGAGTGTTTATATACACAAGTATATGGAGAAACTTTTAAACAACAGTGAGTGGGTACAGAGTGTTTGGGTTTTGGGCTCTTGCTGCTCTGATGGCTGATTCTCTCTCAAATTTTGATTACATTATGTGTCAGCACATCACAATTGGTGGTCATTTTTGTCCATTTTGATGTTCAGACAAGAAAATAGGAAACACGTTGAACAATTTTGATCACATAAATTCGTATGTTATTTTTTCCTCCACCAAGGCTGTCTGTGTTAGTTTTAATGATCACTGGAATTCATTTGTGTACTCAAACTTTGTTTTAGCTCTTAATCACCCCAAAAGACTTTATTTGATTTTCTATAGTTTTCTTCTATATTTTGCCCCTTGTAGTACATTATACATCCAGTAACTCATGAGAGTGTCAGGCTCCAATTTCAGATCCTTGAAGGCGTTTAGAGTATATATTATCCTAAAAAAAAAAAAGAAAATGATGAAGAGGATGGTGACATTTCCAAAACCAGCAGCTAATTACTGCGTAACTGTGATGAGCCAAGATGCAGCAGTCACCAGAGGAGACAATGAGCACAGTCATCTCATACATCTTTAATACTCTGCTTACATTTTATAAAAGGTGCAGAATGGAGCCAAGGGCTTATTAAAGCCCTCTGAATCAATTGCGCAGCATAATGGCTGTTGGGGGACGACTATGTTTTTATTTCTGTCTGTTGAATGTAAATGGGCTGCATTCATTCTGAAACATACCAAACATGGATGTGTCTGTTTGACACTTCGTCTCACTGAGTTCATTGTGGTCTGACGTTTGGTAGTGGTGCCATAATGACGCCTCCCAAATCCTATGGAGAGGTTACGTAAAGTGGTAGTAGTACGTAAAGTACAATAAATTGGTATTTTACAATATTGTGCTATTTTATAATTTCATAGTTTGACCAAATGTCACAGCAGTAATATTGCTGTACTGCAAATATTTGACAGCTATCGCCTACTAATTATGATAAACCTCTGAAACACAATGTATTATTAAATATTAAACTCATAGTTCCCAACGTTTGTGGTTTCTTTTAATAGCTGCTCTTTCTAAACTTTTCTGATTGTTTGATTTAAACACATCCAAACTATAGTAACTAAAATTATCCAGTAAGTCAAAAAGCAAAAATATGCTAAATAGTCAAAAACTATTAGGATTTGTTTGTTATCTTAGTAGCAGTTTGTTGTTGTTCTTTCTCAACCCCATTAATCACCTCATGACCCTCGACTCTTGTGACCCTTTGGAGGGGGTTCAGCCATCAGGTTAAGAACCACTTGACCGAACTAACCTTGATAAAGTAGTTAAAACTAGCTCTACTTCAACCAGCTAGCACTGTAAAATACATACTTATCATTATCTTATTACAATCCCTTTTCTTTTCTACAGAACAAGTACTTTAATTTAGTAATAATAGTTTTATTCTCACAAATCACAAATTGGATTCCCCATCCATACAACAAACCCTTACGCACACTTCAGGATTTTGTTTCTGCAGCCTTGCTTGGTCTGATATGACTGGGAACAGAATAGCAAATTTTTTTTGAAGTCAGCCCTTTTTTTAAAGACAACGTTTTGCAATGTTTCTGTAATCATCATTATTTGCGCCTACATTAGGCCCTGTTCAGCAAATGTTGCTGCACAGTACATTATGCTGATAATACTTTTCTCAGATAGCCTTTTAAATGGAGGAATTCTACATAGTGGTGTTGGTACTTTTACTTTGCTTTGAGTACCTCTCTCTCCACTGATTGTTCCACATCAGAATTGGTGAATGTGATTATATGATGAAAACATATCAGTGCTCACTTCTTTCCTGTTAACAATAGCTCCAAAAGTCATGAAAAGCACAGTGAAACGCTTCGATGGGTTCACCGTGATAAGGGGTTGAACGTGGTCAGGCCCCCTCCCTGCCCTTTCAGTGACAGTTCAATGGCACACACCACACCCGAGGCAGGCAGAGGGGGAACTCGCCGTAAACCCTGATGTCACGGTCGCTCCGCCCTCACATCATCCGTCGGGTACACTCACCCAACTATGACAGTCAGCAGCGTGTGATGTGGTTTGCAGGCCTGTTTATTCTTTGGAAACCCACTAAAAGTAGCATTGGATGGTAAGCTCACCATAAGGGCCCCGTGCTATAATGGGAGCACTTTGGTTGGAGTTTTGATCTGGTGGGTTTGTAAATAGGGCCCTGCCTTGCTGCGGGCCACCACTTTTTGGCTATATTGTTTAGTGTGACCTGAAGGAAACTTTTTGATATTCGGGGTGATTTGTAACCTGAAACAAAACGTAAAGTCCAAAATTGATATGACTGAAGGCATTTAGTGTTGTGTACTTCATGAGGACATCGGTGTACGCTTTTCATAATGTTGATGATGATAGACAAAGGCCTACTAAATGTACCCTGCTCTACTTTTCCTCATTTTACTGTAGGACAAATTGTCTTTTTTTTCCAGGGTCTTTATTTACCCCTGAAAGTCAGTATAACTTTTAAATCTAAATGAGTCCCATAAATACGTCAACTCCCTCATTTTTTTCAGTTGTGGCTTTTAGTGTGAGCTATAATCATTTCTCATCTTTCTTTGTCTCTGTGTCTGACTGTCTATTTGTGTGTAACGACACGCACACACACGAGTCCACATACACACACAAACGCACAGTGTTTCTCTTTTTCTGGCGAGAGCTTCTGATGCAAGGACGGCAATCTGTAATCTGTAGTAATTGCATGTTGCAGAAAAACATTTTTCCGCTGTGGTAATCGCTGCAATATGTGCAGTTGCGTTGCCAAAGTGACAGCACCCCCACCCCCAACAGACACACACAGAAGCATATACACACACACACACACCCAAGAGTATCTTGACTCACTCTAACTTTGCCAAATGTGTCCAGCCAAAAGTCTGTAGACTGCTCCTCGGGATGGCTGAGGGACAAAGACAGACGAGCAACTGTAGCACTGTTACAGACTTGAGATTAGAGAGCACACACACACACACGCTCAAACACACACACACGCACCTGTGGCGCTGTCATGCTGCATTCACCTTCTGCAAAAGATTTACAGTTCCTGCCAGTGACAGTTTAACTGCCATGCAGTCCCGATGCCAGAGCCCTGCCAGAGCCCAGCTGCCACACACAGATCAGGAGATCAGTAGCCACATCAAAATTCATTCTCTCTGCTGCTTTTAACAGATATCACACAGGTTGATCAGGTGATAAAATTACCCTGAGCGTATCTAATTCGAATCCCTTGTGCTGCTTGTAAATATGTCTTGGAGAATCAAGTCATTTGTCGGAGCTCCTCCTGATTAGTTGTAGCCACATGAAGTGTACTGACTGGTCTGTGTCTGAAGTAAACCTTCAGCTACCACCTCACCGCTCTGACACCAGCATGTACTGTAAAGTGTTGGACTGCGGCACAGGTTTATGAGGTCATCACCACCGTGAGACTGAGGGCAAACTATGGTAGGACAGCACATTTTACTTGCTCTTCCTGCCGCCTCAGCATATAAATCAATCTCTCTCTCTTTTTTTCGCTCTCTCCCTCACCGTCTCTCTCTCTCTCTCTGTCATTGCAGCTTAGCAGCGCCGCACATTTATGATATCATTACCCGCTGCGTCATCACCCCTTTGCTCGAGAGAGCCCCAAAATATGTCAGCCAAGTTGGGCTCTCTTACATTACACTCGTAAACGTGTAGCCACACACACACCTACAATAAGAGTAAGTAATGCTCAGAGACATTTATAGATACACAGCACAGACACCAAGATTGCAACCAGACTGTGTGTGCAAACCTTTTCCTCTCTGGGCTGCTACTCTGACTGCTGAAGCCATCCAACCTCCCAGCAGTTGAACTTCCCTGTGTCTCTAATGGAGTCTCTCTGTCAGATCAAACAGCTCCCACTGACGAGGAGAGGAGACAGATCGCAGCGCTGGAAGCCGTTCAGTCTGACAGCCCGAACACGTTTGACTGGCAACACAGCCTGTGTCTGCTCTTCCATCGCTAGAGATCCTACACAAATATAGTAGTGCCACCAGAGAGGGGAAGAGGGGGTAAAGAGCAGGGAGGGGGTAAGGGAGCCTGTCGGCTCAGAAAATAAGTTGTGAGGCGTCTCTCTCGTACACAGCAAAGCCCCGTAGCTCAGTCTTTTCTCAAAATGAAATCGCATGTGAGTTGAATATTAGGAAGTGCGCATGGCTTCCAGCAACCACCAAGCCATTATAGCAGAGCCTGTAAACCACATTTTCACCAGCAGACAATGCCCCTTTGTGCTTGTTGTGTGGCTGTCCCCTCTCGCCGGAGCCCAAAGGGAAGCCCTTCACATTTAAAACTGTGGAGATTAGAGTGAACGCACGAGCAAAAAGTGATGAAGAGGAAGTGTCAGTTTTAGATCTCTGGTTAATTAGTGGCAGTCATGTCAGGAGGGGCAAGTAGGACAGTCTGCCCTCATTTAGCCCCATGGTGAGGGGGACCTTTGATGTGGTTGCACATGGAATGCTGTTGTTCATTCCTCCCTACAACAAAAGCCACATGTTTTTATTTTTTGAGACTAGGTCCCTGTTACTTCGAACTGCGAAGGAGCACGGTAACATATCTAACGTATGAAATGAATGGTATGAACGTTAAGCAGCAAATCGCAAGTCAGAGAGGGCTCTGCCAACCAGGAACTGGGTCAGTTGTATTGTTCTCCGCCGGCCTCTTTATTCACGTTCACATGGATTTAAGTAAACAAACCTACCGAGGCCTCTTTGCACACGCATATTCAGTCGTAGCATTTTGGGTTACACACTGTGCACACGTTTCCAACTTTTCAGCCATTGTCATCAGTGTTTGTCCCTTTCAACTTTTTTTCCATCGATGTCGAGAGACTCTTTCAGCAGGGGTCATTCCAGGTTCTGTCACACTCATTCAAATCCAATTGGACTTCAAAGATCCCCCCAAATATTGAATTTGCATTTATTTCCCTCTTCAGAGAGGTTCAGCCTCCAGAGCAACATCTGACTCGCCACAGAATCCAACCAGATTCGAGCAGGAACCCGGTGCTGGTTTCCTGACAAGTGTCCGTGCCACTTTCCTCTGCAGACATGAGACAACTCTTGGAAAGTACTCAGCTGTCCCTCAGGGTTTTTCATCATAAAGAAAAAAAAGAGTCTGGTGAGTCACTGCCTGCAAGTCGGGGCGCTCAGGAGAGCACTGAAACGCAACATTGTCCTCACTCATAAATCTTATCTTTTGCACAGCAGGTAATTACTGCCAATCAATCCAATTGATCTCGGAGTGAATTAAAAGAAAATGAATCATCTCCAAATGTTACGGAGCCTCTGTGCAGCCGCCGCTGCACTGTCTGCTACCCTGTGTCTGTGATGTCTCTGGGCCCGACTCCCAGTTTGAGATTAAGCGAACCTAATTGGAGGCTAAAACGTATTTTCAGTGAAGTCCCTCCATTCAAGTCATTACTTTACTAAAGGACTTGGCTTAATTGGAGTCCGGGAAACCACCCCTATGTCCAAAGTGACTGAATGTTTCCTCTCATCATCTCCATCACTAATCAGCAGCGGCGTTGCTCATGTACAGTTAGCACCCTGGCCACATGGAGCTAGCATAGTAAGGCAGGACTTTCCCTTGTTTGACTCAGAGCCTGAGGCATCCATTGAGGCTTTGCTGTAAGTGCACACTAATCCCCTGATTGCTGTGTTTAGGCCCGGTACGTCGCTGCTCCACGTCAAGGCGGCCGCGGCTAACGACAAGCTAATGACACAACGTTGACAAGGAGGGTTTGTAAACCCAATCAGAAGCCTGGAGTCTGGCTGCCTGGTAATTAGGTTAATCAAACTCTATACTGACTGAATGACTGGCTGACTGTCTGCCTCTTATGTCATCACACTGATTAAAGGGGAAAAGTTCTGTTCAAGTCCGTCAGGCACTTTCTGCCATGTTGGCAGTGTTAGCACAACTAGCTGTCATGCTAATTGGAGACCTGAGTGGACTCACTTTTTTTTAAATTTATATTTAATTTAAAGATAATGGAAGGTCACCACAGTTTACTACAGTTATATAACATATGACAATTCATAAGTAAGTGCAGGAATCAAAGCTTTTGGACCTGCATCTGATTTCTAGGTCACACCGCGGGTTGTAAATTGAAAAAGGTTAGACTGGTTAGAAACTCTCAGTTCTATCAGTACACAAGTGACCACAGTACACAGTAGTCAGTTAAATATTTTTGTAAGCACAAGACACAAATTGGCACTTTATAAAATCAAGAAAGCAGTCACTGATATTTTTCAGTTAAGTCCTCTGCTGTTTAGTCACCATGTGGGTAATTCTGCTGGACTAAGGCATCAGGAGACCATATGTTAGTCCTGACCAGCTATTACAGTGAGGTCAGACAGCATTTAGAGTGGGAAAACGTCACGGTCATCATGTTGACATGCCCTGCTCCTCTCTGACTCAGCACGAGGAAAAACTCAGACAGTGGACGTGTGTGTGTGTGTGTGTGTGTGTGTGTGTGACTCTGCGTGTGTAGCCTATATGTGTGTGTGTGTGTGTGTGTGTAGCCTTAAGTTTCCTGTATGTTTGCGCTCGTGACGGCGGCGGTGTCTGTGACCGTGAGAATGGCATTTGCAGCAGACGGAGTGACCTCACAGCAGACAGACTATAGAGAAGAGATGGAGGGGCCACTTCTGCTGCACAGCTGAGGGGGAATCACTGGCATGGTGTTTCCTACTGAGCCAATACAGAAGTGAGCAGCTGTAGAGAAAGTACAGGCTCACTAAAGTTTACTTCAGGTCAAAAACGGCTGCAGAAAGCAGGGATATTAGAGAAGCTGGTGAATTCTGTGTGAATGTTTTAAATGTCGAACAATTTTTTTCATGCAAAAGGCTGAAATTATTCATTTCTCTTTTAGTCAGAAGACAAACATTAATAAGACTTAATGTGCTTCTTCTGCCTAAAGTGTTGCATGGGAAAGAACAAGTAGGTGGCCCATTACTGATGCAGCGCCGTCAGTTAATTGTACCCAACGAGGAAATATTCTAAGAGAAAATTAAAAATCCCATTTTTGAAATGCTGTCTCCACAGAAATCAATTCCTTGTGGTTAAAGATATGTTTGAGGGGAGGGAAGGAGCAGCCCAAAAACATGTTTTATTGCAACGACAATTAACTGTATGTAAACAAGTTGAAAAAAAAATTCTGGGAAAATAGAGGAAAATAGAGAATCAGAAAACATCTCATAGCCTGCAGTCTCTCGCATCCTATGATTATCTGCATATTTCCTCCACCGTAATTAAGTTTTTTCTTTATTGCTTATGGGAAGAGGACTAGGCTATAAGGATGTTTTGAGCATGATTAAAGTTGCTCATAATGAAGTGAAGATTCAGTCTGGAGGACCGATTTTTCTGTCTGTGAAAAACATTCCTTGTGATCCTTTGATGGTGACAGATGGTGCTCTGGTTCTTAGATCTTTGCTAAACTTTCACACATGATAAAATAAAGTCCTCTGCTCTTGCTGTGCTCCATCTTATGTAAAGAGAAAAAGAGTTGCTCTGTGCTGATACTGTATGTTCCTGAACATGTGGGATCTCCATAAGTTTGAGTCATTTTCTGTGCTGCCGACCAGACCCATGCCCACCCATTAAAGTAATTTGTGGGTTCGAATGCAACTGTAATGTCAAAAACAAAAGTGCACAGCAATCGACGTTGTGCTTAGTCATAGGCCTTTTTTTGCTTTTCCTCCTTACTGCAACCGAAAGGATGTTGTTGACAACATCTGTTAAACGATACAGGGAGGGGTCTAAACAATAAGTCTTCTTCATCTGAGTCAAACTTGGGTCACAGCTCCCTAATTGTAGCCAGAGTTACTGAAAACAAACTGAACCTGAGACGAAGCATTTGTCTCAGGTTCTACTTTGAAATCTTATTTTCAGTTTTGCCCGACATTCCAGGCACATTCCATAAAGTTGCGTAATTGCTGCATAAACTTAGGTTAATAATACATAAATTAGCTTAGAATAATACTTGTGTTTTTCTCTACGATCCCAGCCTTACCATGTAATAAGCTGTGGGGCTGGCCTGTGGTTTAGGGCGTAGGTTTAAAACAAAATTAAGAAACAGAAAATTGAGAAAAAGGCCTTTCCTTAATTTAGTCGTCCGCCGTGCAGGACGAATGAGATCATGACGAGTCTAATAACAACGATGTGGGTTTAATCATTTTAACGTAAGGGCTTATATGAAATATCAGCTCGTAAGTGAAATAAAATTAACCGTAAAGAAATGAGTCATAGAAATAGAAGAGCCTCTTCCAGTACGGGCATTGCTTTTTTTTAAAAATGAAGCAAAAGAATTTTATATTGTGACCATTTCCACCTCATTATCCAATTATGCAATCATTTTCAGGACAAGTCTGCATATTTTCCTTCCGCCGTGCAGCTTGTTCCTCTTTTGAGTTCTTTTTTACAGCAGACAGCCCCAGTTAAAGAAGCTGGTCTAGACATTATACTGTGTATTCCTCTGATGTCACATGCATCATATTTGGACACGTGCATCCCTCATATTGTTTTTTTTTTTTTTTCAACCACCACTCTGCAGTGGAGAGACTATAGTACATCCTCATTTTATTTTTTTCTTGAGGGTGGTCTTAGTGAACGTGTTCAGCATACATCCCCAGAGTTCACAGCTCTTCCATCTGTCATGCGCCATCAGATCACACACAGTTTAACATGCAAACTAACTCTGGATGAACTGTGTGAAAGGGGGCAAAGACGCCGAGCCAGAAATTCTTCCTGCCTGCTTGGCCCCGGCACCAGTCTCGGCTCGTATTAGCTCCTCGCTGGACGCTGCTTCTGACTCGTCACACCTCCAGTTCACTTCACAGTAGAATAGCAGAAACGTCCCGCCCTCTGGTAGTGTTTGTTGATACAAGTTGCTCAACCTTTCAGAAGATTTTTTTTTTCTTTGTCTCCAATCACAGAAACATTTACAGCATAAATCCATATTATCAGATTGGCTGAAAGGTATCTGGCCCGTGTGGTTGCTTGCGGACCACCAGAAAATTGTATTTACTACTACACTTTACACGGCTTCAACCTTGACCAACGCAACACTGAGCCTGCAGCTTTGAGCCAATAGCATACACAGGCTGAGGCAAGGTTTGGGATTATTCGACCACATAATCAGCATGCCGTTCTCCATGGTCTACCTGGAAGCCATCTCACTGGTAACCCCTGAAAGTGTTCCCCATACAGTTGTGTTGACAGATGGTGAAAAGGGGGGAGGTGGACCAAAAAGTAAATAAGTACCTACAAAAACGTTTACAGCCTTAATCAAGTCCAGAGCGTTTCTTCCATCCAATATGCCTTCAGAGTTTTATAAATAGATATTATACTCAACTAAATTGAAGACAGGATTTCACTGCTCTGTGACTGCCATACGTTTTCTATTATTTTCTTTCACTTATTGATTCACTTATTGAATATTGAAACTCTTTATATCTGGTTGCAGATTTCTGCCCGCTCAGCCAGTCTTCTTGTTTTGGCGTCACTCTGGGGCCTTGCACTCTGCGGGATTTTGAATGGGGTCCAATCAGGCATGTCAATTTTAAAAGAGGGAGAAAAAATACTTGCCATATGACTTTGTTATTAATAAATTCACCAGAGGCCAGCCATGTGTTCTGTTAAATTTATAGTCTCTTTCTTTTTTGAGCTACTGTATGGCACTTTTTTTATGTGTCAGTGGTTCTGAGCTTGAAATTCATCGACGTTTATCCTCTGTGAATGATTCATTTTAGTGTAGCATGCATTTAAAATGTCTTTTTTCTCACACTTTGCATGTGTCTCTCACTCTTTTTCCTCCCCGACACTTGTAGAACAAACCAGACCACCTCCCAGAATCCTCCAAAATAACCTCTCTACAACTGTGGTGAGGCATGGTGCATTTCTCAACACACAAGCCTTGACTCCCATTCATGCAGCGCAATAAGCCAAACATATAAAACCATTCCCACTCTAATAAACTGAGGCCTTTTTCTCTGCCACAAAAGGAGCTGGCTCCCAGGAGCGCAACGCTCTAAAAAACGGACCCCTGTATAAAGCAGCCTGCAGGGAACATGGCGGCCCTTCCAAGTGGAGGGAAGTGCGGTGACAGTAACTGTGCCAAGGATATGACCCACCACACCGCCCCAGTCACAGCTGCTATAAACCAGGTACCCTACCTGATGCAAACACTGCCAATATGTCAGGAAGGAAAACTCAGTAAAGTTTATACAATTCTGCTTCACAGGTGGAAAGTCCGGTGCTCTTTTTGGAGCCTACTGCTTTTTTTTTTTTAATGTGTGAATGTGTCAGAATTGCTGCTTTCTTATTAAATAGTGGCGCTTCTGTGTGAGGGTTTGCAGGTGTAGCCTCATTGTGGTTATTATCAGTGAACTGCAGCAGCACTGTGAGTCTGGATCAGATTAACGCCTTGTTGATGCAAAACTCTCCATCTCTCTTTCTCTCTTTCTTTTTTTTTCTTCGATTCTGTCACAACAGCTAACTGTCAGACTATTGTCCTTTTCATGCACTCCATGCGGAGCTGAGGCGCCATGAGAACAGCTGCTGGGCCTGTTCTCGTTGTGACTTGGTGTGCATGTGTCATAGGTTTTCCGTGGATGTTTGTATGTGAATGCGTTTGTGTCGGTGCGTGTCTCCCTGAACTTTAGCAGAGGACTGAGGTTTCTGAGGTGAGGCGTCCTCTCGCTTCTCACGCTAAGCGCATCTGATGTTGCACATCACATGCTTACATGTTTTCTCTGTCTGCACTGTGCGATAGTCTGAAATATATAAGAAGTACCAATATAACACGTACAGATAATGTACCACTGATAATAACATGTGATCATAGTACTGATGTCTGTTTTTTCTTGTATCACATAAAAAGATATCAATAATCTAAGTCTTCTCAGCTTATATTTAGCATTTATTTGTTTTAAACCAACTCACAGGCTTTAAGGGGTGTACTTTCTTTTTGTGCCATGTCTGAAATGAATGAGATGTTGCTTACCGCAGTATTTCCTGATTTTTGAAGAGATGAATACATTATTTCCATAAGCTGTTGCACAGTATTAAAGTCAGAGCTCGAGAGTTTACAGACATAACCGTTCCTCGTAATTTTAGTTTGAAAAAAATGGAACCGTGGCCAAATTGCTTTGCCTGTGTAATGCAAGTTGTTAAATTAACCACTGGGGTATTTTGCTTACATGAGGTAGTTCAGATTTGAAGTGCTTTCAGATTGAATTGCAGGATTTAATGACTCTTGCTCTTTGTTCTCTTGCAGTTTGATTTCAATATACTGACAGAATGAATTGTAAAAGGATATTGTATATTTGCTAATGATTTCCAATGGATGATTAGACCTTTAAATGTTTGTCTCTCTTCTCCCCTCCGTAACCTCCATCATCTCGCTTCTCTGGTGGGTGGTAAAATCAAAATCAGCCACCCAAAAATCACATTAGGTTAAAGCCTCTTAAAGGCCTGATGCGTGCCATGCTTGAGACGTGAAGTCGTGACGCTCTGATGTGTGAACAGTGAGGAGATGAAGGGCTGCAGATCCAGCTCTGAATGTTGTCAGGGGGAAACTATAAATGCCTGGGTGTCTGTAGAAGCAGTGAGAACAGTGGAACATCATCCCCCTGTCACTGCAGTTCCACTTAGGATATCAGAGGATTGTTCTCATGTGAGACACAGATGTACTGAGTGTGTGTGTGTGTGTGTGTTTGACTGTCTGTGTCTGACTGTGTGTGAGAGGCTCCAGAGATTTTAAGATATACTCTGCAAACAATTAGGAGTTGGTAGTACTTCTCCTGTGGCTGTCTCTAATTAACACTGCAACAAGGCCTTAATTGGAAAGGAGATTTAGTTTTTTTTTCCTGTTGCCTTTCAGTGGCTGTCTCAGTGGTTGTGTGACGATGAGTGGGAACAACGTGCCTCCCCCCCCCCCCCCCCCCTCCTCTCCCCTCCCCGCTGCCATCAGATTAACAACTTCTCTGACTACTTTATGTGTGTGTTTGTCATCACTTACAGGAATAAACTCAACACGTATTCACATTCAAATCAGGCAAAGCGTTCAATCTTCTTCAACTTCTCGTACGCTCGGGTATTTGCAAGTAAAAGCCGTCTGATTGGAATTACCATGGCAACAAATGGCTTCATCATTGAGGGTAGCGTTTAGCATCACCAAGTATAGTGCACTCACCTCACCACACAGACCAAAAGTACCTACTGGAATTAAAGCAGAGTGAGAGAGCCTAATATGTTTTTTTCTCTTTGCTCTTTTATTGTATTGCCATGTTCCAGTAAAGGGCCCAGTCACATGGAGCCTCTGAGCTCGTATTCTCACAGAGAGAACGAGTTTCACTTGATAATGAATGTCTGTGGTGAGAATCCCATTATGGCGGCACTCCATCAAGCCTACAGAAAACACAGTTGCGCAGAGGCAAAAGGCCTTTAAAGGCCATATCAGTCAACTAAATGATGGCTGCTGTGCAAATCACACACCACAAGAAGCCCCCAGCTCTCACATTTAAACATGTCCTTGGGCTTGTCAAATGTCAGAAGAAACAAGTAGTCAACCTGACAAAGCTACACCTTCAAAACAACTTGGACAGAAAGTGTGGGTGGGAGCGAAGAAGGGGGGGGGGGGGGGGGGAGGAAGAGGGGAGGGTCAGTACTCACCTCTGAGTAGACTGCTGCTGTAGTTGGAGAAGGAGTCAAAGATGCTGTTGGATGCCATGACAGGGAAGCCAAGACGGTGTGGAGCCCTTGCAGCAGTCGATGTGTACCGACCTTGCAAAGGGAAAAAGTAGAATTGAAACACAGAAACCAAGGAGCATGAGGCAAAGAAGAGAGAGAAGGAAGGAGAGCATGAGAGGACAAAACTCCTGGAGCTCTGAGCGCGTTTGCAACCAAGAATCTAGGGTTTGTGACTACCGCAGGAATCCCAAGCCACAAGCCTGCAGAGAGAGCAGCCGCATGTGCTAGCAGCAGCACCAGGAGACATTTGAGAGAGAAAAGAAAAACAGAAAAGAAAAGAAAAGAAAAGAAAAAATAGAATGAGAATAAAGTTTAAACTGAGGCAACAGGAGACTTTGTGTCTCCAGGTGTTGAGGTGGACTCACCAGGGCTGGAGATGAGAGGGGGCCCACCTAACAGAGCCCGGGTGGTGAAGGCAGGTTGGCGAGGAGGACTAGGTTTGTGGTCCTCTGTCACGCAGCCGGCTGAGGGTCTGAGGTTAGCCAGCTGGCCTGATAGCGTGGTCTGTCTCCTTCTCTCTCCACTCACGATGGTGGTGGCCTGACTGGAGCGTCGATGCTAGTAAAAGGCTAAAAGCCACAGTCTATCTGCATCCTCCTCGCCATCCTTCACACAGAGACACACACACACTCCCCTCTGTGAGTGGCGGAGCCCACGTCACATGTCACGTGAGGTCACCGGGCCTCTCCCTCCCTCCCACCCTCTCCCCCTCCTTCCTTCTTCTCCTATCGTCTTTGCCTTTTCTCTCGTTTCTCTGCTTTGGTTTTCTACTTTCCACGCTTCTCCTTCTCTGACTCGCCATCTTCACTCTCACTTTTCACTGGGCGTCCAAGTTTTGGAAACGTTTTGTTTTCTTTTGAGTTCAAACCGGGCAGCGGCCTGCGCCACTGTGGCTCACTGAGGTTTACAGAAAGCGCTGGAATCACTGTGGAAGAGTTCGAGAGGCATTTAAAATGTATTACGCCAAGCACAAACAGAGTGTAGTGAGAGAAGACAGAGAAAGAGAAAACAGAAAATGAGATGTAGCTGTGGCTTTTGCCACTGCTCAAAGACAGGAAAGAGTTTTGTCTGTAACTGCCGAACAACACTGAGCATGCTCTTCTCGACTGTGTGTATGTGTCCTGTGCTAGTTTTATGTTTGCCTGACTCACAGCACATCTGTGTTTGTAAGAACCAGTGGTTTTGGGCCTGCAAAACCTCCACCCTCACTTACCACTTGATAGTATCATAATCTTAGTCTCATTAGAAGCATAGCTGCCAGTTGCTCAGCTCTGCCTGCTGCCCTCTTCTCTCGTTGTCTGCCAGGTTATCCCTTCCATGTCTTCTTCTTTTGTTCTTTCCCCTTCTTTGTCTTTTTTTTATGTATCTCTTCTTGCCACACGTGAGCACGAGCGCACTCTCAGAGTATTCCTCCAAATATTCAGATACACAGTAAAGTAAACTTTTTTTATTTATTTTTTTTTTTGCATGAGCTTCCTTTTGCAATATGAAAAAGAAAGAGCAACAACAACAACAACAACAAAAAAAACTTCAGTATTTGCGGGCTTGTGTAGTCTCTTTCCCCCTCTGAAAGTGCAAAGCGATTTAACCTGATTGTGGTTTTCACACTTTTTCATTTTCTAGGTTGAATTTAAGAGCGGAAAAGTTTTCACTGTGTTCACCGTGTTTTCATGTGGCTACTGCTTGTACAGTATCAGCCTGCGACGTGATTTGAGACCAATATCATCTTTTCCTTTTTCTGTAGTTTTTTTTTATTGCTGTTTACTTTGACATTTGTTTCTGCAGTAATGAGAGAAACAGGAAGTGATTCATAACGCTTAAGATTCATACAGAAATGTATGACGAGCATAGTGACTAATGTGCAGAGAGAAACTGTTTAACAGTTTGCTATCGCTTTGTTAACCTGAGAAAATTGTAGTAGTACTACATGTGTGTGTGTCTGTGTGCCTATGTGTGTGTGAGAATGTGCACAAATTACTGACATTTGCAAACCTGTGGTATCCGCACTTCCTCTCTCCTTTCTCCTGTCTCCCAGTGACACATTGTGACCATGTCTGGCAGTGGGACAACAGACCCAAACCACCGTCTGGTCACTCATGTGACCCGATTGCTTTCCCTGGAAATCAGTGTGTGTGTATGTGTGTGTGTATGTGTGTCTGTGTGTGTGTGTTTCGGTCCTGTTTCTGTTTCACACTGCTTTGTGTATGGATGTCAGCCCACGTTGTCCTCTGCTAATTGCTGGACAAAACTGCTGCATTGACCACAGCATGTGTTTGTATGTGTATATACAGTGCCATGTTCTGAGTGTGTGTGAGTGTGTGTGAGAGAGAGAGAGAGAGCTTGCCGCTCTTCCTGGTAGCCCGCACTGCCCTGTAAATGAGCAGTTGCCGTTCAGTTAGGCGGCAGCGCGGGCTAAATGACACGGCGCGTCGGCAAGTGTGGCCGAATGTTGAGGCCACAGCCGCGGCCTAGGGCTTTTATCAATGAGTCCACGCTGCCACTACAGGCCTCTGACTTAACCTCACACACAGCGAGGCTTCCTCTTCTAACACCTCTCCTGCCTCCCGACATAGCCGTGGGCCTGGCCTGCCAGCCCAAGGACAGATTACAGCTCTGTGTCCTTCTGCTGAACAAGAGGTAGCTGCTGTCACACAGGCCCGCAGGCGCTGTGCAAGGCCGCAGAGCTGATGGCTGAATCATTTTGATTCTTTATATTAAGAAAATATAGGAATCTATAAAAATGAGCAGTGTTTTTTGTGCACTTTCTGGTACATATCTGGTCATCTGTGTTTGTTTAGACAAGGGGATGCTCAAGAGTGCAGTGTGCCGGTTCCTCAGTACAGAGGATCGTGTTTTTGACATTGTAGAATCCTTCTACGTGCACGCATTTGTGCAAGTGAGACATGTACCTTGTAATCACGTTGTTTCATTTTTCAGATGTCATTTAAGTGAGAAATGTGCTTTTCTGCTAGTTGTTTTCACAAAGTGAGACTGTTTCAGATTATTGTCAATTTCCTTACTCTTGTCCACTTGTGGAAAGAAAGACATTGCATCTGGATTTTCAATGAGGAATCGAGAAAAGCAAAACAAATATAGGACCGTCCCACATCGTTGTGCAAGAATGGGAATTGGCTCTATTGTAGTGCAGGCCAAATTTGAAGTTTGAAGAAAGCGCTGGAGTCAAGGCCTTTTTGTCAGTCCTCAGTCCGCTCTGTGTTTTTTCTTCTTTGTCTAGGTAAACATCTGCTTCATGTTTTGAAATGTATCTCATGGCTTTGCGCTGCCCATGACCGTGAGGGGAAAATAGTCTGAGGATCATTGTGGCTGTCTTTCACTCAATTCTTTTTTTCCCCTGCTCAGGCCTTGTTTATCAAGCCCCTGTATTTAAGCTTAATATAACTCCTGTTTTGCTGAGAAAACTGTGGTGGTTTAATCACTGTCAGTGGTCCTACGCCTCTCGGGTGTGGCTCGCGAAGCAAAAAGGACCCAGTGCGGTTGTGCGTCCAGCTGCAAAGGGGCTTATTTTGTGGTCTAAAAATTGCAGGCTTCCCCATATGTTCCCCATAAACGTGGAATGCAGCGTGGGACTTGAGGAGGCTTTTATAATGAAGTGGCCGTCATTGCATCAAACACCATGGTCCTGCCTGCCTCTTGGGTAGGCCATGGAAGCCTGTTTTAGGGCTGCGTACACAGGTCTAATGTCCTGACTGGTCACTCGCACTTCATACTGGACATTTACTTCTAATTATATTACACTGACTAATATTCCAGTCTACTCCAGTTTCAGTGCAGCACCCATAGTCTGTTCTTATAATTTATAACACTGCACAGATTATATGTGCAAACAGAAAAGGGTACTTTTATCCATTACTCATACTCAAAAAAAAAAAAAAGATGCGGCACCTCCTAAGAGTTCATTGGCGCAAGACAGTGTAAGAAAGACAAATGTAAAACATACAAAACAAATTCCCAACTTGACACGCTCTAAATAAACTGCTGTTAAACACGACAGCGGCCGAAACTGTTGATACTGGGCCCTTCTAAACTTCTTAGAAAGTCATATGAGAAATCAGCTCATTGTTACCAGCTCAGCATTAATCTGTGCATGTGTGCGAGTGTGTTTATACGTGTGTTCCTGTGCTGTCGTTGGAAGCGAGGCACTCCCAGATGCAGTGGTTTTAGCGTGCAGTATCACGGTTGGAAGTGATCACCAGGCCCATTATTTATTTATTGTCTCCAGCAGACATGGAGACTGTGGTAACCACACAGAGAGGAGGGGAGCGGGGGCACCGTGTCGCCACACACTGTGCAGGCCGTATCCCTGAGTTCCCGAGGAGCGCTACATGGATACAGTAACCTGTGGCAGGACTGAGACAACAGAACGCTGTGCTACTGCTACGTGGACATTTATGGAGAAAGCCAGTCTGTTACAGATCACTGTCAGGAGCATGAAGATCAAGACAACCCTCGCGTGAGGTGTCTGGATGCATTCCTTCAGTGCCGTTTTGTACCTCTGGCACCTGCACCTCTTTAAGACAAATTTACCATGTTTACGGGTAGTAAACCCTCCATCCAACCCTTTTAACCCAAGCTCTTCCTGTTATTCAGAAACCGTGCCAACACAAAGACAGAGCATCCAGCTTCCTTTACAGCAGCTCGATTCAAAACCCTCACAGCCACTGGCAATGAGCCGTGTAGGCTAATTCGACAATTTATGGCTATCAAACAGTTCCCCCTGTGAAATGCATCTTGTGAAATACGTCCCAAAATAAACACATTTCATCACATCAATCAAATTGCATCATTTCTCAGTGATAATGATTTAATAGTTCAGATTACAGTAATCAAAGAGGAACAAGAGAAGTTCAGGTTGATAAGAACTAATATTATTCAAGTGAATTAGTGGCAGCTAAAAATATATATATTTACAAATAATATTTCTGTATTAATGAGCTGTGACATTAAAAACTTCCCTCAGTGTCTGTTAGAGTAAAATTGTTTTATGCACCAGCATTTATCACGGGCTGCTCTTTTATTTTATTTCTTCTTATAACTTCTTACTTTTAAATTGAGAATTAGCTTCTTTAAAGCTTTTTTTTACCAGTGCATAAAATGATGGGTCAAAGTAATGTAGCTGAAGCTGAGAACAGGTGCACAGTTTTTCTTTCCTCAGACAGATTTATGCCAGCTTTTAGTTTTTAATGTTGGTATATAACATACTTGTTGTCTGCCAAATGTGCATCATACTCAGCTGCTGTTACTTTGAAAAATCATATCAGGAAGAGGAGTAATAAAACTAAGTAGACGCCGCGCTGAGCGCCATCGAGTTTTATCATGTATTGGTTCACAATGCTTATATCGCATTGTGCCTGTGTGTTTTGTGAACCACTCGTCTTCACCAGAGTGGTAAATTTACACTCAGCTTTGAGGTACACAGAGGCACCACATCATGGCAACGGAGCAGCTGGAGAGTGAAGTGCTGCAGCCTCACATAAAAGCACCCGTAAACCCGAGACCTCAGTTACCCCAAATGCCCCAATGCTCAACACACATACAGATCAGCCCCAGCCAGACCAGAATAGAGCCGACCATGGTCTTGCCACAAACCCAACTGATCCCAGTGACCTCAGTGCATCATCAGGATCTTCTGAGCTAACACAGGTGGAATGCTGCAACATTTCTGCATCTTTTTTCTTTGCCGTTTTTTACAGTTTGATGGTTGCCACTGAAATGGAACTCGTGGAAATCACATTTTCTGCGTAGCTGAGGGTTTCGCTTTGCAAAGTTGCAGTTAGTATGTCAGAGTGCTACGCTCACCATGTTTTATTACCTGTGCGTGCATGCCAGTGCATGTGTTTGTGTCTGCGTGTGTGCATACGTATTTCCTGTGGTTCAGACATGGGTTTTGGATGTGACAGACAAGTTTGCAAGCATGCTAGTCTGTGTGAGGCAGGATGTTTCTCTACAGCAGATGCACAGTGGTTTGCTCAGACACTGTGTGCGTGTGAGCATGTGCTGCTGCATTGCTGCATGAAACAGCCACTTTAATCCAACAACTTATTTAAGAAATGTTCAAAGCACATATGTCCAGCGTGCGTGTAAAGACCTTTGTTCACACAGTAAAAAGTGACACAGAGGTTCAGCACAATAAAAGTGGTTCTGTAGCGATTTAAGATGTGGACAGAGTGCTTAGTTGCCAAATTACAGTTGTATAAGACATACTGAGATCATTTACTTAAAAGTTGCAGAACCACAGTTAAAGCCCTACTTACATTTAGAAATAATAAAAGTACAACTATAAAGTTTTATCAGCTAAATTTCCTGAATTAAGTTTTTTTAGCCTAACTTTCGTTGCTATATGATATTTGTGCGTATTAACCGCCGTTGTCAAATGAATCCTGCGCGATCTTTCCCTCGACACGGCAGCATACAGTGCACATGCTAAAGTGAAGTTCTTCAAACTTCTACTCAATGTAAATGTACTTTTTTAAAATGGCTGGGTCGTGTACCTGGTGCGGTGTTTGTTTTTTAGTCTCATCTAAATGGAGCGTGTGATAACATGAGAGTTTGGAGCATGATAACACATGACTGAGTGTGTCTGTGTGTGTGTGTGTGACTACAGCTTGTTTAACCAAATTAGCTGTGTGGTTGATCATTTGCGCACATCACAAAATCATCTCTAAAATGTATGTTATTTGTATTCACCACTAACTCGACTCAATGAAGGGAATGAACGAACATACAAAAGGCGAACGGATCAGCAAATTAAAAAGTTATTTCTTTGTGTCCAACTGTCAGTTTCTGCAATCAGGAAACATTTGTGCAAGTAGATCAAGCAGATAATTATCAAGAGTCAAATCAAAAAGGGCATGTTTGTCTTAACAAGAATTTTGTGACTCACTGTAATGGGCAACATTGAAACCATATCTCTCGCTTCACTCTATCACTGATTTCTGTATGTGTGTGTGTGTGTGTGACCTGCTTTTATATTGCAGCCCACACATTTCAGTACCTCGGTGGGTTTTACTGACCTAGAACAAGGGAAGGGGGCTCAGGAAATCCACAGCTGTGTTCGTGTGTGTGTCTGTGTGTGCTTGTGTGTCTGTGTAAATGTAGGCATATGTGCATAAGCCTTTTATAGTCTTTTGAAAGCCGGTAACATAATAACACGCACACCATTTTTCTCCAAAATGTCGTTCTCACTTTCTCTTTCAGCTCTCCCTCACATTGCCTCTTTCATTTGTCTCTCTTTTTGACAAATAGGCGCGACGTACATTAGGATGCTTTATGAGGTGATGGTGACAAAGGGCATCGTTGACGACCCGTAGCGCTGTCTCAACTCCACAAACACACACACACACACACAGGCGCACACTTTCTCGAGTATCTCTGTCTCTCTACGCCTCCTTGTTCATCCTCAGTGCTCTTTAATATTGGAGCTCATTGCTCTTTGTCATCCATTGCAAAGCATGATGTACGTGCTGGCTGTGTGTGTGTGTGTGTGTGTGTGTGTGTGTGTGTGTGTGTGTGTGTGTGTGTGTGTGTGTGTGTGTGTGTGTGTGTGTGTGTGTGTGTGTGTGTTGAATCCCTCAGCTCTAGCAGCTCTAGCACGCCCTCATCACTAGTCGAGAACCAAGGCTCAGCAGGCGCTACACATGTCTGATCTATGATCCACGGCTGGCTTTTATTCTGAGGGAGACATACAGTGTTTCCTTTGTGGAAGGGTAGTATGTGTGTGGGGTGGTGGGGGGGGTCTGGTGCTGCTCCTAATGAAGGCCACGCAGAGCGGCCTCTACCCCCAGCCTCTAATGCATCCCAGGCCCCCTGGACTGGCTGGCAGGCTGGATGACTGGTGGGGCTCCAGGGTGCAGACCAGCAGAAGAGGTGTACTGCATAAACCTGCTCTGTCCCAGTCTGAGGACCAATATGCTGCATGGACCACATCTAGAGACCTCACAGGCATTTGCACAAAGTAGTATTCTCACAGGAAAACATTGTAAAATTGTAACATTTTCATAGCGGAGTAAAATATTTATAAAATGTAAGTACATGTACGTGTGATGCATGCATTGTAAACCACCACTGTATGATGAGGAAATGTCCCATCATGCCCTTTTAAGGTCACAAACTTCCCTCTAGTAAGCGTGACTTGCAAAAACCAACTGGACACTGGGAATTGCCACCATCTGGGTGACCTTCATCATCGCGAACATGGTCACTGTTTAATAATTAAAGAATAAATTCCACATGCACCACCTTGTTCCTGTAAATACTCAGTAGTGCAGCAAATCGACAGCTGTTTTCGAGAGAACGACTCGCTCAGGAGGGGAAACGCTTCTGTGCTCGTCATGGGAACGATTCCCTGACATCCTGAGATGATGAGAGTCCTCAACACTGACGCTTTTTCTCTTGTGTATGTCAAACATAAAATACAGTAATACATAAAACACATTTGTGTATCTTGTTGATCAGTCACAGACTCACAGACGGCTAAAGTCTGAGAATCATTTTCTCTGACAGTTAGCATTTTTCATTCTTTCTGAGCTCATTAACTGTGACAGCTGTAATTTTTGGCTGTTTAACAGATTGTTTCCCCGGTTCATTTCTGCTGTAAAGACATCGGGAGACACTACAAACTCGTTTTTTAGTCGTCATGGATTCATTTCCTCCTTGGCAGTGAAATACGAGTCGCACGTGCCTACACAAACTGCAAGTTATGCAAGTTATATTGTGAACACATACAGTAATTTTCTCGTCTTTGAATGAAGAGTAAGGTGACCACAACTTTTTTTTTTTACCTAATTTCCAGGAAAGAATATGCTTTTATATGGCAGCCAGTGCAGTAATGAGCATTTTCAAACAATGAAAATGGAATTTTGTGATGTGTTATTGAAGATTTACATCCAAGTTATGGGTTATGGAATAATTTATTGTTGGTTTTGGTCTTTCCATGAGATTTGTCGACACAAATAAGAAGACTCATCCTTATTGTGTTTTTTTTTTTCTTCAAAATCGTTTTCAAACTTTGTACTATGTACAAAAAATGTCTTTACCACAAAACCAGCTCTTCAATTGACACAGTTTTGCCATGGTGTCTTTGTTGGCATTTTTAATGCAATGTAAAAACAGATTAATTAAAAAAATAATACAAAATAAAGTGTGAATTACAAGTTACGCTGTGTATCTTTTGCTGTAACTACCAAATTGTGTAGGAGTACTTCCGTCTGTTTATTTCCTACAGCCACACATGCAGAAAATAAAACACAACTGTGACTAAAATTAGTGGACGCCTGACTGGTAGAGAACAAGGTGAAAATGAGAGATTTCTAAATGTCTGTGCAGGCTTTGTTTTTTTTAACACCTTAAGGCTCCAAATGTAAACTACTCTCAGCCATAAGAAGCAATATGATGCTGCAGGAGAGAGTGTTGAGTCAAGTCAGTAAATCTTTTTTACTACTGTGAAAAAGGGTGGCTGATGTGTGTAGAGATGACTGACTGGGGCGTCCTCCAGGCGCGTAGGTGGATGGCATACGTGTAAGTATGTGTTTGTGCTATTATCTGTACTGAGCATAACCCCCCACCCCTCCCCGTGTACAGAGAGTAGACTTTGTTTTTGAGCTGTGTTGATGCAGAAGTTGATGCATGAGTGTATTTATCCAGGTGTAACGCGTGCTGCATGCATAAGTGTGTTGCATCTTTCTCTAGTTTGGAAATAAATCATATTTATAAAAAAAAATCACAAACAGGTTTCACGCAGTTATCTTCGCATTAAAATTATACAATCATGATCAACATGTGCACATTTATACACGTCTATGTCTAATTTGATCTGGTTTGTATTCAGTAGACGTATAAATAAAGACAAAGCTAAAGTCTTCTGCGTGTAGCATATTGATGTTTATGTTTCGTGTACAGGTTACATGGTGCATGCATTAGTACGATCTCTCAGTTTTGAAGTCAACACTTCTGATGTCGTTTCCCACGCTCATCGCTGTAAATAGGTCTAGAGGCTGCTGGGTTTATTTGTAACACACATGCACACATATACACACATCTGCAAAGAGAGTTGTGCGTCTCCTGCTGTCATCCATGCATTGTTTCACCTATATACATTATATGGCATAGCTTTTAAAGCAGCAGGTGCTTTTTGGATGTTCTTCCTTAGAAGACTCGAGAAAAGCCAAAGTGTGCATCTTTTGGTGCTCGTGTGCAGATAGTTGCGTGTGTGTGTGTGTATGTGTGTGTGTGTGTGTGTGTGTGTGTGTCTGCTGTCTGTCTGGGAGCGGGTGCATAGCCAGGTGCTTGCTGACATACTGGGGCTTTGTGGTTGTGGTTGGTGGCTTGCTTGCTGTGCAGACAACCGAGAAGGAACTGTCTCTCTTTTTTTTTTTTTTTCTATTTCTATGTGCTTGTGTGTGTGTGTACGTGTGTGAGAATATAGCATGAATGTAAATTCTATATTGTTCACAGCTTTCCGTGACACGACTAAGAGGATTTGGTTTCACCCTGTAAAAGCTACTTGAGTTTATGTGATTGTGTGTGAGTTCAGTGCATTCTGCCTGTTTGCGTTTGCAATTCTGTCAACGTGAGCTTTTACTCTTCAATTGTCCTAATCCCATTTTTGAACTGTGAATTTGTCAAATCAGTCAAATGCAACAGTAGGTGCAGACACAACATAGCATCATCTGTCATGCGTCCTGCCTGCAGCCCCTGGAGGACGCCTCGGCGTTTGTCATTTTCAAAAGTAACTGTACTGTATAAACACTGTAGCAGGTGATAGATCAGAGGATATGGCAGCATTGGCTTTATCAAAGGCCCTGTTCCAACCCACATGAGGAGCATATTGCGGGCTCACTACAAAGGGAAACAATGGTTGGAGTGGGAGTAGATAGCGCTCTGCCATTCCCACAGCCTTGGCTCAGGACCCATAGCAGCATGATGTCACATGGTGCCAGAGGTAAATATGATTGTGGCCTCTCAGACTGAAAGCAGCAGCACAGGTCTGTGGGCACATGACATGGGTACGATACGGCAGAGTTTGGCTAACCGAGACTAAAACACTGTCTAAAAGAGGTTCTTTTCTCGTGGTAGACTCACTTACATTATCTAAATAATATCGATTGTAGCTATTTCCCTCTCATTGTAATACATTAGCTACTAATCAGGAATCATTGCGAGCCACATATGTCAGATGAATAACCCTGCATGGGACTTGAACTGCCTGTTTTTTGCTCCTTTGGTATATTTAGGCTTTCTACTTAGACTTTCTGATGAGTGATACACTACCACACCCATGACAGCTTCTAATTACATCTCACCCAAATCTTTTGATCTAATACAAAGCAGATGTTTTAATGCGAGGCGACATCACTGGCTTTGGCCGTTGCATATTAATCAATACTTTCTAAAATAGTACAACACCTTTGTATACAGAAAGAGACCTAGAACGAGGCTGATGTTGCCACAGAACAGGACATAAGTTGCCACATTCTCACGGTGTTGGTTAGCCAAACCTCCTTACCCAGAACTCTTGGCTAGGTTCTGCTAAGTTGAGTCATCTCAGCACAGCTAAAGGCTTGAGCTTCACCCACACAGAAACCACTGCGAACTATCTGAGTCACAGGGATGAAGTCCTTAAACCTGTACACATCATAGACACAGATTTAGCCATCGTCAAAGTCCTGATTTGACCTCAGATAGTTGTGGATTGGTTGATTGGAAAAAAATCATTGTTTGTCAGGAGGTACCGGTGAAACTACTGACGAAAAGTAAAAAAGAGAAAAAAAAAGAAATATACACTAGTGAGCAACAACAACCCACATCTGCAGTTCAGTTGTACCTCACAAATTTAGCAAAAGGCTTAAAGTGGTTTCTGCAAACCCACACACACATACACACTTTTCCACTGCAACGTCAGCCTGTTATATATTACCTGATGTCTATGTGAGCCGTCTCTGCTAAGAGTCATGTGCGTATGGGAATGACTTCTGTTGCATCATTGTGTGACACATTGTTCCAGATAATCTATACTCTTTCACACAGTGTACGAGGGGTCGTTCGCTTAGAGCTGACAAACAGTAGCTGTCTGGATGTTTTAGAAAGGTCGACCCCGTCCGATTTTAAAGACACATTAAATCTTTAGGAGCGCTGGGATATGAATCCTTGATTAGGTTTTTTGTTGATTCTGCATTAAACAAGCCAAACAGTTTGCTAATGTTAGTTAATGTGACAAGTGAAGTGATTGGACTGCAACGATACATTTGAGTAGTTAATAAAGAAATGATCACACTGGTAGCGACCAAGGAACTCAAACGTTTTTAAACACGTATAATTTTGGCACTTTACACCGCGTTTGGGGTCCTATTTTCTACATTTAGTTGAAGTGTAAGTCTAAGTAAAATAATGTCAATGTGGAAAAAAAAAAGAAATGTGAATTTTAATGTTGGGTCTGACTGTGATTTTCATCATTTGAAACTCAAATCCCCTTTCAAAATAAGCCATAACACAAAATGCCTCGGATGGAATGTCGGTGGCCCTTCACAACTTTAACGTTGTGCTCCTAAAATAAAAATATGCTGAAGGATCCAGTTTCTTTTCTAAAGTGATTTTAAGGTTTGCTGAACGGTTTCAGTGTGTGTGAATGTGTTTTAGATTTGTTTGTTATGTGCAGAGCGTGGACCTGCCTGCTGCAGTTGAGTGAAATCAGAGATAGGTTGGCATGAGGAAGACTGGCACTGGCACAGCTCAGGCCGCAGACGGGTTCCGGTATGAGTTTACAGTATAGTTTGCTGCTCTGTGGCTTGACAACGCTGTGCTCTGAGAAAGACTTAACCAATGCGACAGACATGCTATGCATGTTCCCACAGCCACTGAGCAGTTAAGGCTACTCTTATGGTTGCTTAACATTTACACTTGGCTACCTACTTAGCACCTTTATATTGCAGTAACTTCATGTTTTTTTTTTTATTTTCTCTTCCTCTTAAGAAGCACAAACATTATCATGCGTCTAAACCAGAGCTGTGGTTATCTCTCAGCTTTTTGAAAGCCAATTTCAAGACTCGAGCACTGTCATTCCCTCCACTGAGAGCCTATGACCTTTTTTTTTGGTTCGGTATAATTAGACATGACGTCTAATTCAGTATTTTTAATTGGCTTCCTTTCTCGCTGTACAAGTATAGCAGGGTGACTCAAGCTTTACATAAGCACTTGTCAAAGCCAACAGTCAACAGCCAGGAGATGAGAGACAGATATGAATCAGCTCATCGTGGGGTTGTCGCATCTCACTAGTTAGCTGGATGTTTCCATAATGCTAATAGGGAAAGTAAACCTGCTTCCAAAGCCACGTCTCTGATCAGATCAAGCTCGGCGACAAGCTCCCGTGTACCTGCACATTACTGCAAAGAGTGATATCACAAAATCAGATCTCATGCAGTAATCATACAATTAATGCACCCATTAAATAATTATGCATGATATGGTTAAACCATGAACGTTTAACACATGTTTCCTGCGTGTTACTTCACAGTTGTTACTTTCATTTTGGTCAGAAATGAATCATGACAATTTCACATCACGCTGGCTGTATCAGCATTAATTTCATATTTTTCTAGGCTTTTTTTTTTTTTTTTTTTTTTTTTGGGGCAGTGTCGGCTGTTCTCAGTCACTAGGTGATGTCTGTACATCTCCCCAGCCTTCCCTAAATCAAGAAGGCAGAAGTGAGAAACTGTTGAGAAGTACGATCAGTGTCTTCCTGTTATGTGTGCGTGAAACCCCAGACGGCTGTCTAAGTTGCTCGCACGCAAACGACAGCCGGGGAACCATAGCAACGGCAGGTCCCCACATGCAGAAGGCGGAAGTGAGACGACGTGCTGAGGAAGTTATTGGTTTTTTGATGGCCATCGCCGTGGTTTCATGAGAAAGACCATGACTTGGCCCTTGTGCTGCACTGACGGTCAGCTGGCGTGGGAACGTATTTCTCAAAACAATGACAGTGATGCACCGATGACCAGTGGTCACATCTGTTGGACTGATAACTCCCGTTGTCTCCTTCACTATCATGCACACTATTCCCAGCATCACACTAGTGTTGCAAACGGCAGCTCTTTGTCAGAGCGCAGTTTACCAGCCGCTCTACATAACACAAAGGAGAGCCAGACACCAGCTCTGCCATCGCTGCGTCCGTCTGCTGCCGTGGAAACAGTGGCATAGGTCTAACCCTCTCACTCTATTTTTGACTAAACCTCTCTCTCTGTATTTTTGGGTGTGTTAAGGTTGGAGGTGTGGGGAGCATTTACAGGTTATCAACCACAGATATATGTGAAAGAAAGTTATTTCTTTCGCACGTTCACTAGAAGTCTCTCGGAAAATAACTAAACCACCAAGGTTTAACACAGTCCGCGAGGCCTCCCCGAGCAGTTTGTGTGAAGTCATGCTACAATAATTTGATGCCTCTTACGTTTTAGGCTTTAGCTTTCGCTTCTTCATCGGTAGGTTGCCTAATGACTACTCGTTTTTATCAAATCTTGAATAATAAGCTCCAAGTGCAAAAGCGGTCCTGTAAATTCTCATGTTTGTAACAGACAGAATATTTTACAACACAGATGAAATTTCATCTTCAGTTCTTCATTTCTCCTTTTTTTTTCTTCTGCAGATATTAGAGACACTTTCTGTTTCAGTTTGTATCTTTACTTGCAGGCGATGATTTCAAAGAGTAACAAATCCATCATTCGTCATTCACTGACCTAAAAACCACACAAGCTGTTATCTGCATGGATTCTATAATGCCTTTATCTAAAATCTGCAATTTTATAATATATATATAATATATATATACAGTTCTGTAATATCTTCTCATTGCAGTGCAGTGTCTTTATGTTTGTCACTAAGTATGACTATAAGAGTATGATAGTTTTTTAGTCACTGAGAAACAAATCCGCTAAGAACATAAACAATGAATCATTCACAAACAGCAACATCCAAACATACTGCGAATTATTTGAATAAATATTGCAAATTGACTTTTGCAGAGCAAGTGAAGCATTGCATCCTGCTGCAGCAGTGTGTGGCTAAGCATGTAGCTGTTTTCTCCCATATCCCATAGCCACACCTGCCACAGACTGGCTTCAGGTTGGCCTCAAGCCTCCTGTAAGCTGTGTCTAGGTTGACCAAGGATGCCACCAAGCACCCTTAGGGGCAGGGCTTTCATCAGCTAGAATCCTTCAACCTTACTCAGCTTCTCTGAGAGCCAAAGGGGGAGTCACTCTGAGGCGACTGGAGAGAAACCACCCTCGCCTCTGTCTTGGTTCTGTGGTGCTCACACACCAGAGTCGAAATGGACAGAGACAAAACTGGAGACGAGCACCTGATACTAGCTGCAGTTCGTGTAGTGTGTGTGCATGGCTAAGAGACAGAGGAGTCGTGAAGTAGAGAAAGAGGTGGGGAGAAGTTTATGGGCTGCTAAATGCCAGACTCACCACAGGTGGGAGCTCCTCTGTTGACCCCATTAAAACCGAGCCAAATGGACGGTGTTTTCATCTACTCCTTGACTTAACGCCTAACAGTGCTGCAGGCAGTGGTCACATCAGGCACCAAACAACAAGTCAGCACTGAGAAAGTACAAACTTAAACAGTTTTCTTTTCAGTGTGTTGACACAGTTGTAAATGCCACTCGGTTTGGTTAGAGGGACGACAAGCTGGGGTCTTTTGGGAAGTCCCCCGCTGTCAGTGATGTCAACGGTTACAAGCAGCAACATCTTCCAAGTGCAAACACACCACAGGTGACTCACATATTCACTGAAAAAAGGAAAACCAAAGCTTGCTGACCTAAAAAACAAAACCTGCTGCTTTTTCTTGGACTTCATGAGTTTGAAAACCCCCTTCAAAAAGTACACCTGCTTTTAAACCCAAAAGGCAGTCAGGCCTGCTCGCACTGAATTACAATTTACTGCAGTCTTGCAAATTGTCATGAGCATGAGAGAAACGTTTCATTTCTTAATTACAGTTTTTTTCTCTATTTGCCATATATTTTGCAGACCTTTCATCCACAGTGTGGTGGATCTTGTCAGTGCTCGTGATTTTGTGGTAAGATAAGCAGATACTATTGAGGTCCATTACATTGTCCAGTAAAAGGCCACTTCTGTGCGGCCTGGTTTTAGGGCCCTGGTTAAAAACACAAAACCAAGCCAGGCTTTTAGGTTTGTTGCAGAGGAAAACCACCACTCCATGACAATGAATATTTTACCTTGCTACCGGCAGTCCAGCAGCATTTAGTGACCACAGGCAGTGTTAAGTGTTCCTGACCAGAGGCAAAGGGGGCACTTAACAAATGATAATGCCCACTATCTGTCAGTGCTCTGGGCTGCCACTGTTGCCTGAGAGCTCCGTGGTGGCTGGAGCCAGACCACTCTATGTCCACTACTGACCAGCTAGCTAACCACACACTCCACAGCCTTCAGCACACACTCACACACACACACCTCTGCTTCCTGGTGGTAAGAGGGACTCTGGTCATCAGTCAAATGACAGCTGCCACTCCGGTGGCTTGCTTACACTCTGACCCCAACCATCAGTAAAAACATCACCCCAGCCTGACCTTCTTAAGTGGCTTTTTACCGTAACAACAGGTAACCACGATTGCATTTAGGTAAATAGAGGACATAATGTTATCTAAATCTGCTAAAACAGAATATCCAAAAGTTACAGATGTTTTAAATTCTTTAACCTTAGCATACTTGTGAATTTGAAACTAAAAACATCCTGAGTGCAAGTCATACAGTGAGAAAATGCATAATAAAGCCCACCACACTATGCAGCGCCAACAAATGCACCATCTATTTACAACATTTTGTATGGAAAAGTCAGCTTTTTAGGGCCAACAGCAAGTCAGATCAGCTGCGGGTGTGTTTATCTGGTTCGCACAATATCGGCCTGTGTGATGCTTGGCAGAGGCTGGACAGCCAGTGATGAGTCCTGGCTAATTAGATTTGTCACCCAGAGGGACCTCCAATGTGAGCTAATTGTTGACAGGCAGTGTACTAGATGCCCTCAGCCTGCTTGGATGGTTTCACATGACACTATAGTAGTAGATGGTCTCCTGGGGGGGCAGAGGAGTGGACATGTGAAATGATGCTTATCATTCATAGTTAGACACTGAAATCATTTCTAAAAATGGGTCTATCAGCAAATAGCATCAAGACACATACTGTATGTACATTTTGGATGACGTTTTGAACGTTATGTTTAAGTGCAGGTGGGGTACATTCTGTAGCTTTAAAAGCTTTTTTAAAGCTTGAATCTACAAAAACATGGACTTGAATGAACAAAAGTGCAGGGTTTTGTTGTGAAATTAAAACAGAAAAGGGCTGAGGAAGAAAGACAATAACAATACATCTTACTTTTTTCTAACCTTTGCCCAAGGAGCAGCCAAAGAAACAGTGGGAGCAGTAGCTGGGGAGGGGAAATGTGAAAAATTGAGTAAGAGTAGCCAGCAGGCCCTTTGTGTGGTCCTCCTTGAGAGCATGTTCTGTTTAACTCTCGCCAAAGTGTTTTAAAGTGTTACAAGTGCATTAATGCCACGGGTCACGCCTTTGCTTAGCTAACCTCTGACCCCCAGCTTCTCCAGCAGCTCCAGGCAGGATAGTGAGCTCATGTTGAGGGCTTAGGCCCCACTGTTTGGAGAGGGAGTCGCCCCAGGGAAGTGAAGGGGCGGCTGCAGTGGAGAAGGCCGGGCAGCCTGTAATGATCTCCTCATGGATCTTTAATGGCCCTGCTCTGTTAGTGTTAGGGTTTGGGGGGGCGGGGGGGTTAGGTTGGGGGGGGGGCTGCTTAATTATTCAGCAGCCTAAAACTGTGATCACACACAGACATGGTTACAGATATGCACCCGTACACACAAACACACATACACAGAACAAGCACACAAACAAATGAGCACATTTGAATACATACACACACACACACACACACACACACACACACACATATATATATAGAGAGAGAGAGAGAACACATGCAGTAGTACCCACAGTATATTTGTCCCACCATGGACATTTGTCTTTCTTATGTGTCATTTTTGTTCTAAAGTAATTTCATGCCGCACTAAGATAACATCTGCACACTTTTTCTAAGAACTGTTGACACAGGCACTTTGCTGAATGTGCAGGTTATAATCACACAGTGAACAATGTTTGAAGACATAACATCCTTTTATGACTACATCATGTTGCTTGTACAAAGACTAAAGATAGACAAATTGCATATCTGTGCATAGCTGTGTTTCTTGAAGTATCTCACAGATCAGCACTTACTTCTCACATAATGCTCTGTTTCTGTTCTTTTTTGTGTCATTGTACCTCTCATGTGCATCAGCTGCTATCACTCTATCAATCAGATACGCGGCAAAACGTCTTACTCATCAAGCTGTGATGAAACGTCACAATGCCGTGTGTCACATTTGATCGTCTGTGGTTTTTATTTCTCAATGGTTTGCTTTATGTGCGGGTGCTCAAAGTGACCATGCCACCTAGTGGTCCCCCAGCCACAGGTCTGCCTCAGCGTGGGATGTGCTCACAAAAGCTTCACTGACAAACTGCACAACATGGTCACGTTCACTGAAGAGGAAGGTAGAAACCTCCTGGCAGGCTCCAGAGCTGATAACTGGAGTTCAAGGCTCGACTGACGGTTACAAGCTGAATGATCAGGGCCGTGACGACCCCTCTGTTTCCTCCTCTACTTTTGATCCCCAAACTAAAACCTCTCAGCATATGAAAACACTGTCAGAACCCACAGACCATAACCACCCTCATAAAACACACACACACATTCTCCGACCCCTGTGTCATTAGGTGCAGCGTGAGGGAGAGGCCTCCACTCGAGGCCTGCAGCCTCTTAAGCAGCTGTGGACTGCGTGAGGCAATTATCAGCAGTTGGGACGCAGGTTAACCCCAATTTCTGAGCCTCACAACCTGCACCAGTTGCTTTACCGTTCACTAGCCACTAGGCTCACAGGTCATAACTTTGCTGTGCTCACAAAAGGTGATCCTCCATATTCTTTTAACAAACAAGATGTCGTGATATTCGGACTATCAATCTCTACTGCACCAACACAATAGCTGACGACATCCAGCGTCTGCTCTATGCGCATTACATATCTTGTTGGTTAATATCTATTTGTAGAAAAGCTCAAAGAGTGTTTGTACTAAACCAAGGTTTAGTACAAGAGAGAGAGAGAGCCTTGTACTAAACCAAGGTTTAGTACAAGGCTGCCTTCTTCATGCTACTCACTATAGCATAAATGCCACATTGTCTCAAAGCGCTGTCCGTGTAAAAGCAGAACTCACTGTTCAGTGTTGGCGGCAGCAGGGAAGTGTGTATTTCTGTGTATAACACTATAAGCCCTGATTGAGCATGTCACTGATGGCTGATGGAGCGTCCCCGGACACCAAATGACCCATCGCCTCTCCGGACGAGCTTCATCTGTCTCTCTCTTGCTCACTCTCACTCTCAGCCCCTTAAGAGGCCTGCTGCAGTTTTTGCTGTAGACCCAGGGGTCAGATGGAAAACATACACTCATAAACAGCATCTATTATTCATGCCTTACAGCCCAGCGATCCACTCACAGCACGCACTGGCTACAACAGATGTCCAGCCACCCCAGTCGCTGACAGACAGATAGGATCGCTCTAACGCCAACATGTTTTCAAGTACATTCAAGTTAATATATGGCTGCTTTAACCAACTGCAGTTATTGCCGCAGTGTACTGAGATAAACACATCTGTGTTGCATCTGTGTTCAAAATAATGCAGCCGTACACACTTGTGACAGCGAGTACATTTTCATAAAGCTGATGATGATCACTTGTTGTAAATACACTGTTTGTATTGTTGCCTTTTTCTAATCAACTGGCTCAAAACATTGGGCACAAAAATGAGTCATTTGAGTATTATGAAGTCCTTTGTTGATGTCTAACAGGGGCAATTAGGACTTTTCCAGCACGGTGATTGTGTCATTTGACAATGTTAGCAGTTTTGTGTGGGCCCAGCTTGGCCCGGAGTTGACAGTGTGTTAGTGTACTAATCCATTAGGGTCCCCAAAGGCCCTGTGATTATACACAGCGCTAATACACACATTGGCGCTTTTCTTCTGAGACTTTTGCTGATGGTATCAGTGGCAGCATGGGTGGTTTCGGTGAGTGTGTGTGTGACTGTTGTGACTGTGAACAGGTGGGGCAAATGGATATGAATGCACATACGCCTGTATGTGCATTTAGGCTCCCGCAGCTCCTAATGACAAGAGAGCGATACTTGTTTCCCCTTTGACACCTCATACTCACCACCCCTTCCCCCACCAGCTCAAGCAGTGCCCCCTCTAACCCTGTTTTTCCTCTCAACCCCACCCAACCTCCCCGCGTGTTCAGCTGTAAGTGACTCCCACTAACGACCTCTAATGATTTTAATCGTCCGCAATCAGACGCAGGAGTCATGAATCTTTGGATGAGAGACAGAGAGACAAGACAGACAGAGCAGGAGAAGGAGTACATTTTCTTTGGTGGGGCCGCAGAGCAACATAAGGGTGGTTATATGGAGCATAGGAGCCTGGCACAATTACCTCCAGAGCTCCACGGGAACTTGACTCCCAGCTCCATAGCAGGGAGAGGGGAGTGGGAGCGCTGCGGTGGTTCAAGCAGGCTTGATTTGTTGGCTGTCTGCTGTGATATCTGTAATTGGAGAATCTCAAGTCCTCATCGTGTAATTTGACAGTCAGTTTCCAACTCATCACTGTAACCCCGAGTAGCGACCGGCCTAACGCTGATTTCGGTGCTCCGTCGTGATGATTTTAACTTTTGGTCATGGTTCAATGACGAAGTGAGAGACAGAGGAAAGGAGATAGCAGCAGGAAGACAGAGTTAGATATGTCTGCAGGAGAAAGTTGAATGTCGGTAGGTGAGTGGCGTTAGTGAATGAAACACCAAGATTTCTTTCCTTTCCTTCCAACTTCTGTGAACCGTCAGTAACACCTATACTAAAAACAGCATGCAAATATATAAACACATATGCAGACTAAATATAAACGCCCCAGCCTACAGACATTCTTTTTTCACTTTTCACTTCTCCAAAACCCTCAAAAATACAGTACATCCACATCCTCCCTTATGATAAAAATACAACTTGCAACATTGACTGATTCTCAGTGGAGCTCCACATTGGGAACACAGCGAGGTTGTTTGTGGCTGTCGAGGGAGCCAGAGAGGAGGGGAGCTGGGGGAGGGAGATTTGAGTTGGGCCTTGCCAGAGCCGCATGAAGCAGGACCACCCAGGGTGGCGTCAGGAGCTTGGCAGAGGTTCAGGGAGGTTGGTCGGCGGGCCGGCTGGCAGCCTGTGCCCAGGGCTGGGGCGGCAGTAGGCACTCTGAGGCCCTGCCAGAGTGGACGGAGATATTCAGCACAGCCCACAAAGGCCACTTCAGCCTCCCACAGCAGAGCCACAGTGATAGTGTGTGTGTGTGGGTCCGTCCATGTAGGTCAGGTAGAGTCTGGGATAAGTTGAAGGAGATATTTTTAGGATCTGGGTTTCCCAGCTATAAGAGACCTCCCATATGGAAATGAAGAGGTTAAACCAGAATATGTTTATTCATGAGAAGTCCATACATCAGCAGCCTAGTATCTATCTTAAGAAATTCTTCCTCTGCTAAAGAGGACAGTACGCTGCGGAGCTAACTAGCGAAGGCCCAGTGAATGTTAACCAGTTTCTCTCTGCTGGCCTTCCACGGGTAGATTAGGCTGCAAAACAAAGACTTTCCCTTCGTGTTTATCTCTTCCAATGGGGCCAGTCATTTCATCGCAGCACTTACAGCTTATAAACTCCTTGACAAATCACATTAGTATTTAGCTTCTCTCAGCAGTTTACTGCCTTGCTGCCAAAGTATCGTTTATCACCCTGTAATTCACTTTACTAGGTAAATTCACTTTGGCAGGTCTGTTGGGTCTGTCTGCTGCAGCCGATGTCAGAGCAGAGGGCAGTCTGTTTGAATTTGAAACACCTTTAGCTATATTACGTAAAAAAAATAAAATTTAACTGAATATTGTCAGTCACGTCAGTCGTATTCACTGAATAATACACGGTGTTGCTTTTGCAGAGTCATCCAGACACTCTCACTCTACATTTTCACCTTCTGTTTTTCTCTTCCTGTGTTTTCCCCATGAGAGGACCAGCGTGCATCCCTTTCAGGCCTGATTCCATTTAAGGCTCACGAAACTTTCTCTAACACAGAATAATATTTGCTGTCAAGCTTTTATTGAATTATGTCAGTGGAAAGGAAAAAACAGAGCAGGATGTGTAGGCTCCTAAAGGACACATCTTTGTTTACAAGATTCACTTGCAGCAGTGTGGTGTTCAGGGTTTTACTCAGATATTTTCTGCTGCTTTCAAAGAGGACAATCATTCTTCCGAGATACTGCATCAGTAGACCCAGTGTCATTCCTTCACACAGTTTTTTTTTTTTTTTTTTTTTTGAAGAATGTGTCCTTCATGTTTTTTATTATTCTAACACTGATATAGAAAAAAACGTCTCAGTCCCATGAGGCCCATAAATCCTGAGGAATGAATGTCACAGAAACCATACTGTCAGTGCTATTACTGTCACCCAGGCTGTGAAGTTATTTCTTTGCATGTTTATCTTTATAAAAATGTCCACACTTTTAGCACAATTGTATCATTGAACTGGTGGATTTATTTAGGCTACATACAGTAGATACTAAACTACTACATACTATAATTTTTAAGACTAAATAAACTTTTTTTTCAGAGTGCACAGAGCCTGGTGTGATTAGAATAATACACTTTTAATCAGTTTGTTATGTTAGAAATTGCATTACTTGTATAAGCTGCCTCCTCCTTCCTGAGCTGGCACGCTGCACTTCCTGCTCCCGCATGTTGTTTGAGTTGAGTGAAGCTCGTGCAGCGCAGGGCAGGTGTTTGACTGATCTCCATAGCTTATTTCCCCAGGCCGTTTATCACTGTCACAGCCACAGCCCAAATCAAACTCCCGCTCCCTCCCGCCCCCCCCCCCCCCCCCCCCCCCCCCCAGGCCTCTCTGCTTCCAGCAGTCAGCTTTCTTAAAGATTAACAGATCTGCCTCGGCTTTCAGATGCACTCAAACATATCTGCCCGTGTAACACCCCGCTGCTCCCTCTTTCTTTCTCTGCCCATCTTTCACTCAGTTGAATCTGTTCACCTCATCACCTGTGTTGCTTTTCACTTGCCTCCTGCTGCTCCCCGTTCTCTCGCCGTCAGCTCTCTGGTCCTGTCCCCGTCCGTCAGCACAGATAAATCGCCCCAATCTCTCCCCTTTGCCCCCACTCCCACCCTACCCCGACGATACATTTGCAATTAATTTATTTCGTCTTGGTTTCCTCTCCCCGGTGCCTCTCTTTCCCCTTGATCCAGAGCGGAGCAGTCTGGAAATGATTTTGACGCTTTAGTTGTAGCGTGCAGCTGCCTATTGGGGACATTTTAAACTCCCTGACTTTTTATTACAAGGGAAATGCCATAATAGGTTGTGAGGGAAAGAGCGTTTAATATGAAATTTTAAAAGGATTTTTTTCTTTCCTCTAACCGTAAAGCTTTTTAAGTATTGCAGCCACAAACACTGGAGCTGTTTTAAGAGTGCTGCTTTGTTTATCTGTCTTCATAGATTATATAATTAGGGAGTGGATAGTGTAAATGTAAAAACAGCACTGATGCATATTACCACAATGTATATCTTTACTTCCTATACAGTACGGAAGCAGTACGTTAAGGTAGCTGTGAAGCTGTGAAGGCGTGAGCTCTGAGGTTTGCTGTGTAACTGGCCCTCCACCCTGACACTTCTCCCCACCCTGCTCATCTCCTTCTGGCACTACGGCCAAAACACCCACCGACCCTCAGATCGACGGCCAGCATTTGGCTGACCGAGCAAATCACTTTTGGCACTTGTGAAGAAAGAGAAGACATTAGTGGCTACAGCGGGGCCGATAATGACATATCCCTACTCCCATCATCATTTTTTCTAACTGAATAATTATGCATGTGTGTGATTTGAAGTTTAACCCAAGCGTCAGATCAACGCGATTTTAGTGTCAAGCGTCTTGAGAGCTGTTTATTCTGTGTTTTCTAGCTGTGATATTACAAACGCTGTGTGACAGCAGTTTTCATACACAGTCTGTTCTTTGTGTTTTTCCCATTGGTGCCACAAAACACCTTGCAGGGCATGGATAGGTCAAACCAAGTGAGTCTTAAACATGGAAAAACATAGTTCATTTACAGTTTTCTGCTGACATTAACTTTTTTTTCTACCCATGACCACAATTTTCTATAACTTTGAACTTTCTGTATACAAAAAGTTCAGCTTACTCATCACAAGTACTACTGAGCCTACAAAAACAGTTATATAATAACTTCTGTGGCTGGTGGGAGATTTCCAAAGTCTAAAAAAGTAATGCTGATAATGTCATCAAGGTTTTTGTGCCTTTGGTTTGAGGCACCGAAGCCACAGAATGTTACTGTTTCTGTTACTTGTCTGCTGTATAGACAAATATATAATAAAAAATATATATGGAAACTAAATATTCATGTCTAAAGGCTTTGAAGCGAGACCCTCCTTTCTCTTCTGATTTAGCTTTAATTGTATTGTTGTTATTCTGTTAGTGTTATGATCTGAACATGGGTAGCAGGACAATATAAATATCCATATCCATATACAGCCATATCCATATACAGCCATAAAACTATCTAAGAAGTGTAGTGAGACATATAGAAATAAAATAAAAGTATAGATGATCTGTTGAAGAAGAAGAATTCCTGTAGTTAAACCTGCTTCAAATACACCTGCGTGTATTTTCTGTCAGCACTAACCCCCTCTACAGTGACCCTGTGGTTTGTGTTTGCCCTGCAGTTGTTTAATCTTCACTCAGCATCAGCGCCTTAGCTGTTTGCCGGTAATCTGTCAAATCAGGCGGAAGCCATATTAAACCTTCAGAGACACCCAAGACACACTGTCATCAGTTTTCACACCCTGTGCTCTGCACTCCACTCCAACTGACTGCTTCAGAAAATGTATGTAAAAAACATACAAAGGACCCTCTTTAACTTAAACCAGTGTGGCAAATTACATTATTTGCACAAAGCGACGCTGGTGGTAAAATAATATGGAGAAAAGTCAAATAGAGAGAAAGCCATTTGAATTTTGAACTCTTCTTGCTTTGCAGCCAATTATGTGGCCACTGGCCAAACAGTTGTTTATATCGCCACCACTTTGGTTGATTTACCCTCCCTGTGTGTGTGTCTGTGTGTGTGTGTGTGTGTGTGTGTGCGTGCGTGCACCATACTCAAGTCCCACAGCCTAGTGGTCGTCTGGTGGTTTTACGGGGGAATCTCCAATCCAAGCACAAAGTTGGCTAATTGCCCCCCATAGCCACACCACACACCCATATAGACACACACAAATACATGCACACACACCCGCGCACGTCGTTGATCTGCTGGTTGCAGGGAGGAGAGGAGGATTAATCCTAATTGCGGTGTGTGGGAGCCTGGAGAGAGGCCAGGATTACTGGGGGCTTCTCCTTGATCCGCAGAGATGCTGATGGTAATGCTCCTTGCCCATCCCCTGGCAGCTGCCTGCACTCTATACACATATGCATCGACACACGCCACTCCCACACACACATAGTGCGGAGTACAGTTTCATGAACACAACAGCCCATAAGTATAGGTTCTGTGTCCTGAATCACCAGGCTCGGTGAATCACTTCTCCCAGTGCAACCTTAGCCTTTCTCTGAGTGTGTGTGAGCATGTGGCCTTGCGTCAGGGCTGCTGCGCTGCTGTTTATGTCTGCTGTCGTGTACGCAGGCAGCACCCCCAGCTGACGCACTACCACCTCAGTGGGGCTAATCTGCTCTACTATGGGAGGCACATTTAGTGCTCAGTGCGCAGAGCAGAGTTTTATAACTTTAAATTTGACTAGGCGCACAGTGCACTGTTGATTTCTTTTACCTGTGGAAAGCACCAGCGTGTATCTTTTCCTTCCTGTTTCCAGTCTTTTTGCTAACTGGCTGCTAAGTGTAGCTTTATATTTAATTTTTAAAGACTTCACAAGTCTGTATTTATCTTCTCATCTAACTCTTGGCAAGAAAGTGAATAAATGTATTTCCAAAAAATGAACTACTCCTTTAATGAGTGGCCCACATCCTTTTTTCACCTGCACTTTGCCCTTTCATTTCTTCAATTATTTTTGCAATGACTCAAAACTGTAAATATGAAAATCTAATTATAGGGAACTCTTAATTCACCAGCAATATTTGTGAGTTCTAATAATGTTCAAAACAATTTTCATAACCATTATTTTAAAGCTGTGTATACGAAAACTCCCTTCCAGCAAGGAGCCTGAAGCCAGATCCTTTCTGCCCTGTCAGGCTTCTCCACTATTATATTGCTGCTTTGTGAGAAGCCACAGGCCTGCCCTCCTCCCTTAACAAAATCATGTCAAAAAGCAATTAATATCTTAATACCTCCATCAGCGCCAACCACCAAGCCACCAAAAGGCCCGTCTCCTTGTTTTTTCCACCTCTGTGTCGGCTGCTGTGCTGTTCCAGCCTGGCCAGTGGTTTTCTCGGTTTCATTTCTCAGTGCCCCGGTGGTCAGCTGCGGTTTTCCAGGGGGCACAGGGTAGGACGTTGTGGGCAGGAAGGTCCACCACTCCCCATGAGCATTAAGTACTACTCGCCAGGCCTGAGAGCTCCAGCGGCCGCAGCCCTGACCCCATCTAATGCAGCGGGCTAAAGATCAGATCTGACCAGAGACACTCATCCACTCTACAGGCTTTCCATCCATTAAAGAAACACCAGATTAATGGATGACACCTCGGATTGTTGCACTAGACTGTTTACTGTGATGATGCTTTCTTAGTTATTTAAATGCGGAACCATATACAGCGTGAGTACCACCCCGCTCTGCGATTTGTAGATGTTGTGTCTGGGACAAGAATTACTTCTGCATGTTTTACTCTTGCAGATCGAGGCATGTCATGAAAATGATTAATGATGTTGCCTTTTCTGTTCTTAAGCCAGATAAACAGAAAATGCTGACGCTGACATTTTTCTGTCTTTGTATAGCTTATATGAGCTTATGTTGCACAAGCGTTAGCCAGGTAATATTAACCACATAAAATGCTATCGTATCGCTAAACACGAATTAAATGTTTTCCTCGTCTCTCGTTCACACACTGTGAACACAATACCTGGTCCCTGTTAGGTATTTCTTTTATAGCTAAGGTCTTCAAAGGGGAAGTGAAAGATGGGTTTTGACTTCTGAGCCATGGCTCCACAATATTTGGTTTCTCTACATTTTCATTCATTTCTCTTGGCAGGCATGACCAGTAACTGGTGGAAGGTCTTGGCAGAACATGCGATAAAAACTCATGATTAAAGGGACTAAAATAAGTACTGTATATAACTCATGTATCCATTAACCACTGAGAGGAGAAACAGAAAGAGCAAAAAAAATGTTTTTCTTTTCTACCCTTGCCTGGACATATTATAAATGTATAAAATATTCATCCTCGTCCTCTCTCTGTTTATCTCTTCTTCTTTTTGTTATACTGCGCCTTCTCACTGGGAAGGCTATATGTGTCCTCTCTGGGTTATGAATTTTTGTGACGCACGTACTACATGAGCAGGATGGTTGCCTCGCTTCTGTGCCTTTTGTCAGCTCTCGTTCACACACACACACGCATAAACTTTGACCAGTGTTTGCACATCTACACACAGACTGTCCAGGGTCATCCAATCCTAGCCAGCGAGCCCACACACCTTGGCTGGCTGGGTGGTGGTGCCTTTGAGTACACTGTAGTGGTTTGGCCCCGGGCCTCTGCCTGGCTTGCCTGCCGACGTGTGTGCTTTAGCTCTTCTGGACAGTCTGCCTCACAGCACTGTCAAAGACCTGACTATACAGCTTTCTTCTACCTTCAGACAGCAGCTAAATAGCAGCTGTACAAACACATATACATTAAACTAGGTCTATATTAAAATGACTTTATTTTGGAGCCTCTCTGCAGGGGCAGTTCAGATATTCTTATAGCGGTCGTTGTAGTGGTGGTCTTCCGCATAGAAACGCTGACGCTTTCAAGGGCACACACTGGTGGGGAGTGATGGCACGGCACCAGCTGGACTGGGCTGGACTTCAGGAAGTGGATTTTGAAGTGTGTAGCCTAAGAGTGATTGCCCTGACTTGGACAATGTAGGTGGCTATAAACTATTGGGTTACAAGTGATTTGGCCATAGCCAGTGCATTGTCTTTTTATAATGACAGGTTTTATGATTATGGGGTTTCAATTCTACATCTGCCTCGGGCTGCAGCCTTTTCCAGAACTTTGATTTATCTTTGAAAGGAAAAGACAATGAACCAATTGAACAGCTTGAGTAGTGATTGTTGATGGTTTAAGACAGAGAGAGGGTGTTACGATCCATCCTGCACAAGCTCTGAGTGGGGCCCATTGTAGAAAGATTGATTTAATGTTTATCCCTCTGACAGTGCAGATAGAGAAGAGTCATAATTCTGTGCACTGGGGAGATTAAATTCCTGTATCGCTGTCAGCTACATTAACTGACTTCCTGGATCTCAATTCAATTAGCACAGCAGCATTCTCTAGCATTAATAAATCAATAGTGATGGCTTACTGATAGTCATGCTGCACGCAGCATGTTGAAGATGCTTTCTGTGCACGTACACATACACGAACGCATCTGTTACAGCATGTCTCTGCATTGTTCATTACTGTTCATTAATGATTTCCAGCCCCGCTGTATTCAGAACAGCCAGCCAGCAGGTTAGCTGATGTTTAACTACACTTCCACATGGCAGGATGGCGCGCATTCTTTGAACATAGATGTTGTGCACCTTAGGGTAATCACTCTTAGGCTACACACTTCCCACAGTCCAGTTGGTACCATGCCATCGCTCCCCACCAGCATGAACACAGAAGTGTTTATTCTCTTGATCAGCTTATTGTTGCTGTCAACTGAGTAATTAAAGATGGATTGGCCCCCAAGGCCTTTACTGAAACTCTTCACTTACTACTTGAGCGAAGACGCGAGCCAAAAGACACTTTGTGTCTGTGAGCTTCAGAAAAGGCACAAGCTATTGTTTTCCAGACGTTAAACCGCCACAGCTGTTTGGAAACCTCTATGACAGCCACTGGAGAAGCGGAACCAGATCCTGAGTGCCAGTGACAAGGAGAAGGAGCAGGAGGAGGAGGAAATAAGACGTGCTATAATAGTTGACCTTTTCAGCTCTTTCAGTCTTTCAGCGTTGGCAAAAACATCAGCATGGGTGGAATAAAACGCCCACGTAGTCTCACAATTTGATAATTGATCGTTTTATTGGTCTTCGACACATGTGCATGTATTTGGCAGATAATATAGAGACAATGTCACTATGTGTGTACGAGGATTATGTGACTTTGTGGTGCATCCAGACACTGCAGAGTTAGTTAGATAAGCTTTTAAGTGCTTAAATTCAGTTTCTCTCATACAGTGTCTGTCTTTTCAAGCTCATCTACGAATGCTAGTAGATACAAATTCTGCCAGTGTAAGAGGTACCTCCTGTAGTGTACAAGGTGTCTTGTATACTTAAAGATGGTGATTAGTTGACCTGAATCTTTATCACTGTCTTCATCTGTTTCTGTCACTGGCTATTTCTCTACTTAAATCTTCTACTCACTATTTTTCCAGAGGATACTCTTGTTTCTTAGATGTTGACTTCACTCTGATTACACAAACTGTGCGGCACTCTATGAATTGCCAGACGCTAATTTGGCCAGTCAGCCTGATGAGACAGTTGATAAGGGCATTGATTGGCTTCTGAAGGAGGGAAGGATTTCATTGGGACAAAGATATGGGTGCAACACGGCATTCATTTCAGCAATCAGCCCACCATCCTCCCTCCTTCCTTTCCCCATTTGGCCAAACTCTTCCCAGAAGTCTTTCAATATGGATTACACTATATGGTGTGCACAGTGGTAATTCAAGGTGAAATAAAACTCTTTTAATCCTATCGGCTATACAGCAGCGGCAAGACTTGGAAAGTGTAGGAGGACAGACATCAAGCTAGAGGCATTTCCCTTAATGGCCATATCTTCCTATTCCTACCTCTGGAAGTTGATTTGGAACGGTCTAGTGAGCACATCCGAGTAGTCAAGTCGCTGTCTCGTCTTTCTGGATTTGAACACTGCTCCTAAAAAAATCATAGCCCTTCATTATCTCCAGTCAGGCAATTTGGGGAACATAATACTGTCTCAGGATTGGAGAGCTACCCCCATCAGGGCTGGGGCCTGATCAAACCACTTGCACCAGGAAGGGAAGTTGAAAAGAAGCACGCCCGCCAGTCGGTTCATCTCCCTTCAAAGGCATATGGTGCAAATTTGATCAAAAGTGTAAGAGGGGGGTTTGAGGAGCCATTCACGTCGCTGATGTGAAAAATAAGGCCAGGCTGTAAAAAACCAAATCAAACCATGGTTGGCTCTCTGGGAATGATTAGAGCCAAAGAAGAACCAGCTGCAGCATTGTCAGCCGCATCTCAATCTCCTCCGCGCGCTGGCAGCCTGCTGGCTGGGCAGGGCACCGGGAGAGGGGAAAAGACAAGTGCACATCCCTTTATCTGCTTCAGTGGCTCCCAAACTCTGAGGAGCCACAGAAAGAGGAGGCAGCAGGCGAGCGTGAGACGAGAGGATGAGGGGAGAAGAATTTCGGTTGCGAGGTGTGCCAGAAAGAACAAAAGAGAAAAGAAGCAGGGGAAGGAACGGAAATGCAAGAAGATGACAGAGGTCGGGGTTAGGAGAAAGTGCAAAGGAGAGAGTGAGGAAATATGGGCCTGCATCTTCCCCTCTGGGATGTCAAATGGAAGAGTCCCAGTGTGTCCTTAAATATTGATGTGTAGTGTGAGTTGTAGGCCTCTCTAATGTTCACTAGTGGCCCTGGGAGACCAGACCCGCTGTGGATGAGTGTACACTTCATTTCAAATTACAGCCTGTCGTTTAGACAAACACTTATAGATCATTTATAGTCATGCCATCCTGTGCTGATGAACTTCAGCAGCAATGAATTCTGGGCCTTTAGTGTTAGAAGTCACGCAGTATATTAACTCATAATAAATGACAACCAAGTTGTATCTTAGAAGTCAGGTTTTGTCAGTGGTTAAACATTTAACCATTTCTATATGTTTCATCCAGAGGAGAAACATCTTTCCAAAGGGTTAAGTGTAAGTGTCACTTTGGGCTGACTCCTCCTCCAAGTCTTTTCTGCCTTAATGACAGCAATAATTGAGATGAGATACAGAGCGAGTCACCCCGTGACTCTGACTACATCCTCATCAGAGTCCTAAAAGCCCCTTTGTCCTCCACAAGGGAGGGGTGTGAGATGGAGCTGAGAGGGTGTAGGGACCTAGAGGTAGCGGTTGTCATCACCTTGAATCATTCAACAGAGCCGTACAACATCCATCTTGTCCCCATAAATCCATCAGCTTGTTTTATCTGTAAGCAGCGCTCACACCCAGCTATGCCTGTCCTAATACACACTCACATATCCCCGAGTCCGGGAGCAGTAATCAATGCCATTACCAATAGAGTCACAGAAGTCAGTGCAGGGCATGGCCCCCTCTCTGTCCTCTAAAGCCACAGTCAGCTCCAAAGGTGAAGGTCAAGTTCCAGAGTGACTGTTCCAGCTGTAGCTCCACCACAGAGCAGAAGGCTAAACCTTTTTCTCCGTCTGTTTGCGTATTTTGCCCTGACCTGAGTCTTTGTCAAGGCTGTGGATCCCCAGATTGTGAATAGTCCCTCCTGGTGGTCCCTGTGGTCACAGTCAGCAGTGACCATGCTGCTGGAGAGAGAGGGCGGTCATAGCACAACAAAGACCTCTCCTGTTAGCTGCAGTTAGTGGGTTAGTCAGGGTTGGAGAGTGCAGGATGAAGTGAGGGGTGCTGTTATTGATTAGTTATCTCGCAGGCCAAAAACAAAATAAGTTCATGGCTTTACTGTATCTCAGCAGTGATTGATGAGTTGAATTATTATTTGGGATGTTGTTTTAACAGGCGTTTGTAATTGAGTTAGACAAAAACATGTTGGATCCTCTAGAATACAAACAAAATGACAGATTTATTTTGTAATACAAACTAATGGGGACGAAAGCGGTCCACAGTTGTGTCCTAGTTGTTATTTTGTTCAGCGCTATAGTGCACGCTGACTGTATTATTGTTGTGTCGCCATGGTGGTGTCTGTGTTTGTGTCTGTCTGACTGTGCATGGACACATTCCTGCAAGCACAGTAACGATGACTCATGTTATAAACTTTGTACTTACACCACACGTTTCCTGTGAAGACATGCACAGTGTGCCGATGTTGAAATATTTTTGTCAGATAATGCATTAGTTTGCGTAGGTAATTAGTGTAGTATCGCACTTTAATAGCTCCATACTGTGTGTGCGTTGACGTGTGCCACATGTACATGACTACTGACATTTTTTAGTGTATGAAAAGCTTAAAATGCATCTTTGAGGAAATTGACCAACTGCTTAGTGCACAGTTTTAGGTTTTGGTTGGCATGAGAGGTCGGTGCAGCAATATGGTAACTTGCACAGCAGCAGGCTGACTCCTACCTGTGATGTCATATAAGCATCACCCACATTCATAAAACCTCTGAATACTTTGACATATGGAGAAGAAAAAAAAGTTTGACAATTACCCCCCTTTCTATGAGTCTTAGTCATTTTTCTTCCCCTGCGCTGCTTCGAATGGATGTATTCAATCAGAAGCCATTCCCACTGAAACATGCTCTTACACAGCAAGTGAGTAAACCTTTATGTAACCGCCAGTCGAGTGGGGAGTTCATTTGATGGAGAGCTCTGCTTGATTTGTTTGTGGCTCCAAAGAGGCTTACGACATGCAAGCTGCCCCTGTTCTGCTCTGATAAATGGTTCTGGTGAGAGGAAGGAAGGAGAAAAAGTGTGTGTGAGACCTTGCCAAAGACTTTGGGGTTTTTCACAGCTTAACTATATTAAGAGACAATCCCCCGCAGACACACACGGTACATATACATATTCAACTATTAGTAGTAAAAGTTTGAAAACACACTTCTACTTTGAGTCAGGTGTGAATGTTGATGGACATTCTCGCCGGTGTGTATTACACACACACACACACACAGACACACACAAACACACACACACACACACACACACTGAGTGGCATTCAGTGACATAAAACCGTTCCAACATTTCGTTGGAAGGGTGGGTCTCCATGCTGCCACTCGCAGTCCATCTTCCCGTGGAGTGTTTGCTTAGCAACGCAACACTGGTGTCCTTTTTTTTGTTCCCTCCTCTTACCTCATTGAATGTTACCTGTCCCACCCAGCGAGTCTCTAGCAAACACTGCCACAGCCAATTAGTCCACAGTGCAGCTATGCTAATGGTTCGTGAACACACAGAGGCCCGCGTGGAAACCGTCTGTGCATGGCCCGGTGTGTAAGTGTGTGTTTGTGTTCTTTACATCTGCCTGCCTCTTTGTCTCTGTGTGATTGTTATGTGTAGTGAGGGAGCATCACTATAGCGACCGGCTGCCGACAGGCTACACAGAACGGAACACAGTGGTCATGCAGTTGTCCTACCGACTCCCCCACTCTGCCCACATCACACACGCAGTCCTCATGTCAAGACTGGGCAGAGAGTGTGTCACTAGAACACACAGATTTGCTCCGGCTGATGGCAAACCACAGCAGTGGAGCCTGTGGCGGCCTTCATTTCCTTTAATATCCTGGCTAATGTACAGAGAGAAACCAGGGCCTCTAGAAAACCACTGGATCCCAGCCAGACTTCCTAACCTACTACCACACCAGTCTTATGTAATGTTTTGATCAGCACAGTAGGCAGTGTTTAGTGCCGCAGATGTAAATGGGACTTATATGCGGACATGGCAGTGTCTCAGCTCATATGAAAGGGCTCTATTTGTCTGCAGTTTTTCTTCACTAATTGGTTCTGCTTGGTCTCTTGGCATTCATAGTTTCATTTTGTTAAATTATACTTTCAGCTTGACATGTGCAGAACCTTTACTTTGACAATCAAAAGATGCAAAGCTAAATTACTGCTTTGGCTGAGTATAAAATGAACACAGGCTAATCCTCTTGGGAAGGGCTCCCTAAAGATTTGGCCAAGAGTCACATTGTCCTTATCTGTGACTTTTGTCCTGTAAAACGGAGACACGAAACGCATCAGTCAGTTTATAATAAAAATGATTACTGTGCAGACGATGAAGTGGAATCATACGTCTCAGCAAGCTCACAGTAAGAAAGCAAACTGGCTTTTCATACTGTACATTTGAATGCTCCAACAAACTCTGAATGTACCACAGGGTACACCCTTGGACTTTTTCAAATGTTCTATACATAAAACATTTAGTTTTATATTCAGGGTAATACAGTATATAACGAAAGGAGGAACAGAGGCATAAGCTAACAGGATGATAATACATATGATGAGATACACGTATGACGTATGATGAAGAGAAACAACATGGAGAGAGATTTTGGAGTGAAGTGGAGTTGGGGGGGTGTATCACGGCCTCGACCGTGCAAATTAAGCACGGCTTCATGCGCAGACCTTCGCAGGATCCACTGCAGCTGGAGAAACCGCATCTCCTCCCATGGAGCGGAGCCAGGGCCACAGCCTTACCCGAGCAAGCATCATCTTTTTTAAACCACAAAAAGAAAAAGAAAGAGAAAAAGAGGTTGAAGGAGGAGAGAGTTGGGGTGGGGGTGTGTGGGGTTGGGGGGAGGGGGAGGACGGTTTAGAGGGCAGCAGTAAAAGGGAAGCTGTCTGCATGGGGGTTTGGAGGCTGGGGAACTGAGGAAGGAAACCACAGGAGGATTACGAGCGAGGGGCTCTGTGTTTCAGTTAAACTTTTCTCTCGCTCTGAAACCGTTATATAGACTTTCTGACCCTTTCTCCCTCAGTTAGAGCTTCCTGCCCCTGTCTACCATGCAGAACTCTTCACCTGCTTCATGCCAAATCACACCTTTCAGCTGGACTGAGGCCGTTCACGAATTACTCCTCAGAGACGTGTTCTTGCCCAGACTCACTCCCTTGCTTCCTACTCACAGCTGGGAGCCACTGTTTTGAGTTTGTCTATTATAAACTTCAAACTGGCAACTTTTAGGCTGGCTGTCACCAAGTTGCTGAGTAGGCACACCTGAGGATCGCCTGCCCGACTACCTGGGATGTAGCAGCTGTTTCTGGCTCTTTGATAAATGGCAAATGAAATGAGGGTGGGAATAGGAGAGGAAGGCTCACTCACTGGTGTCCTTAACATGCCGAATGTTATTTCTCTCATTCTCAAACTTCCTGTTGACCTTGGTCATGTGACAAGGGTGGTTGCGGCCAGTCGTGATTGGGTGTTCCGGCCTCGTCTGGCCGGGTCCGGTTTCTCTCCTCACATGGGAGGAGCTGTGCTTGGCCCGGCTCGCAGAGGTTGGTGTTAACAATGGCTAAATGTTACATATGTGACATCTACTGTGTTTTGGGTCAACACAAATAATTGCACCCTGTCGAATGGTCTTCTTTGGAGCAGAGCTATATGCAGTGTGTGTATTGACTTTACTTCGTGGACCCTGTACTTTTCCTTTTTCATTTTTTCCTCTGGCTATTGATGGGGTTTTCTGCTGTTTTGGTCTGGCTTTACGGAAGTGGTTTCTCTGGTAACATTCTGGCACTTTGAAGAGCTTAAAAGCACATTTTTAATTATTGCAGAATTATCAAGAACTGTCTTCTTGCTATGTTTGTGTGTCTTGTGCAGAACACAGTAAGATTGTGACCACCTACGTTGTACAGTAGAAGCCCCAGCTATTTACTGTTGCTTTGGAGTTCATCAAACAGGAACATGTTTTGCTAATAGTGTGGCTAGAGTCCAGAATCAATGTTTCATCTACTGGTGCAACATCACATTTCTAGTCATGTCGTCAAATCTAGAAGATGGGAAGAAGAGAAGAGGAGGAACATCTGCAAAGAGCCGCCGTAATTATATCTGAAGATGTGGAGAAACAGAAGGGGGGAGTAAAAGAATAAAATAAAGGGGGTGAACAGGGGGGTGGGGGCGGTGGGTTCTAACTATGAAATGACTCCCAGATTTCTATTTGTGCATCTTGAAAGGCCCGTGTCTCTGCCGCTGCATGGGATGTGGGATGAGAGCTCTGGCAAATCAAAGGCGCACTGGATAAAGATCTCTGGAAGCCCGTGCTAGTAAACAGGCCCATAAAAGCGGCTTGCGGGGAGGAGCGTCAAAGAAAAACTTGAACGTCTGCCCACCTCCAATAAAGCCAGAGCTTCTGCAGGCGTCAGTTCCAGCACTGTGTACAGCCAGGCGTGCGGGGCAGCCGGTGGTTTGGATCTCCATCACTGTATCATATGCACTGATTAAGGGCTATCAGTCATGCAGAGTGTCTCAGATGTTTTTTTTTCCAACTTGTCCTCTGGTCTTTCTTCTCTGTTTTTCATCACTTTGTTCATCGCCCGACATGCCAACCTTTCTCCAATTTTCACCATTGCCTTTCCATCGATATTACACACATTTCAAACACTCTATTTGCACATCCATCCTGTCATTTTCTGTAATTGTTGACCACCAGCTCTCTTCAATCTGACCCACTCAACAATTCTTTTTCCAGCAAACAAGGCCCATTCTCCAGTAGCACTTGTAGCATTAACACTAGCAGTCCAAAACCTGAGTCAGCAGATCTGGTCTGGCTCTGCAGCTGCCTCATTTTTTGCACTTTATCGCTGCCAACCGCCATTGCACACTCTGTTTTTTTTTTTTTTTTTCTCTCCATCAAGGATGTAAGTGTTTGTGACATTGTGGCTGGAGGGGGCGGAGGTGTTGAGGCCAAACTATTTCATTTAAAACAACTCAAACCCGGTAGCAATCCAATGCAGGCAACCCTCCTCCAGCCTGAGAAGGAGAAAAAAATTAGGATGTAATAGAAAAGCATGGCTGTGAGCTTTGTGGCGGAGGAGGCTCCATGCTGTGTGGCATTTGTGTGTTGTTTTTCATTTTAGTGAGCACAAGTGAGCCACACAACAACAACCTTTTCCTCGAACACACGTCATTTATTTGGTGTTTTTGTCACCATTTTTCTGTGTAGACCATTGTATTAATATACCTAACATTTTGGGGTACTGAGAGTTAAACACATGTTAGAAAGGGAGCAGTAAAGAGACACTCAGTGATCCTGCTGTGAGTGACACAAGCCTTTATTTCCATAGAAAAAAATGTTTAAAACTTATTTAACACGTGATGCAAATATCTAATATATCCTCACTTTATCCCTTTTAATCTTCTTGATGCCCTGTGTCTGTGGCAAAAACATTTTCCAACAAAGAGCAGTCTGTATGAAGACAGACAGAGCAGTGCCCTCCAGTGGTATAGAAGCTAAAAAAGGGGCCCTTCAGAGCCACAAAGCTTTACATGCATTCCTCTTCGGTCGTAGTCAAGGGCTCCTGGCTGACAAAAGCACACACAGCAGCTTTTTTTAAAAAAACCTGTTTCCACCACAGTCTGAGGAATGTTTATCAGTGGTAAGCACACTGCCCTGGAAGCATATGCTGTGGTTTCACTTCTTTGGGTGCATGAGAGGTGAATTTAGAGAAAAGTCATGTGATCACAGGAGCCCTAACGGATGGTTAAACATGTGAGTTTCCAGTAATTAAGTCTGCTTTGTGTCGTTCACCTTTTCATCTGACACCTTCCTCTGAATTAACTGAAACTCACACGCCTGACATAAACACAATTTACAGTATACATATGGTAATTTGGAATGTTTTCGATTTTTAAACACTGTCAGTAGCGGAAGGTAACGTAGGAGATAAGTATAATAATATATTATAATATATTATAATATAATAAATAATTAAGATAAGGATTAATACTGTACTTGAAGTAAGTGCAGCACCTGATCTTCAAGCATTTCCAATTGATTTCCCTTTTTATTATTAATATTTGCTTCATTACATTTATTTAACAGTTGGAGTCACTATTTGTGTTTTAGGTTGCACTTCAGATATGTCATTCAAAACATGTGATTTTAGCATTATTTTAACAATGCATGCAAGAAAATCAATCAATCAATCAATCAATCAATCAAGTAACACTATGAAATTTAAGGGTTTTTTCTTTAAGGTAGTATTGAGGTATTGCTCCTTAAACTTTTATTTACTGATCAATTCTGTTCAATTCAATTAACTGATCTGATCTGAAAACCCATTCAACTACTGAAGGCAGATAAAAATGTACACAAGAACACATGTGCAGTAGAATATACAAATCTCAAGCAGTACATGTGACTTTTCCTGAATTTATAATGTATTGCGTATCTTTTTTTTTTTTTAAACACACTCAAAATTCTTCAAACTCATCATATACACACACAGGCTTACTTGTCACTGTCAGCAAGGCTTACCAGTGCCCAAAACTTTAATGAAGCTCTCCCCAGTAGGCCTCGTTAACTTCTCCTCAGGACAAATTAGGAGGTGTTACATATGTCAGAGGTCACTCTGTCGCTCTTACAGCGGTATGCGGCTCCCCAAATACATAACACATGTTCACATCATCTGTAACCCTAAAAGGTGTTAACTCAAAGTTTACCACCTCATTTATATCCCTGGTTACTGCCACAGCACACGCAGTCCAGCTGAGTCATTTACATGTACATTTTACATTCAGTCATTTGGCAGACGCTTTTATCCAAAGCGACTGACAAGGCAAAGGCAGATTGAGCCTAAGGACCCTTACTCGAGATAGTCTCCCCCGCATGGAGGGCGGCGATCTTATCGCTAAGCTTTCCAGCCGTATACACAAAAATGAGCCAGAATGGGTTGAAACCTCACTGGCTGCACAGTTTCATGACAGACAGCTGTTTTTCTTTGGTCCAGATAAATCGGACCGCTGTATGGTTGGATGCAGAATAATGGGCAGTTGGCATTATGGTGTATGTAATGGAGTGGATGTGCAGATGTTGGACTACAAGATGTGAGGAAACGCTCGTCCAGAGCCACAGATTCTTTGTTTTGGTGTTGTGCCACATGCTACTAGTAGATATTTTATAGTATGATATTTTAAGCTCAGAGGGACGTTTTGCTTCGAGTTTTGTGGTATTAAAATAGCAGCCCCTACAGAGTTTCATCAAAAGCAGTTTTCTAAGAAACAATAAATATTCCACTCCTCAGAGTTTGTGCTAAAAGGCAAAATATTTTTTATTAATTGAATTTGTTTGGTTCACAATGACGAATGCATTGAATGTGCTGTTTTCCAAACTCTTCCAATACGAATCAAATCAAGCACACAGTCGCTGCTTGCAAGTGCAGATTATTAGTGAAATTGGAGCCCGCTAGATGGGATTCATATAACACCCACTGCACTCTTTGGAATAAATACACTTGTTTATTTTGGTCTGTACCCCGTGATTTCTCGGGTATAAGTGTAAATTACATGTCGCCACCATTAAATATTAAACCCAGTGGAGCGTTAATAATTGATGGAATCACTTCTGATGCAACAGTGGCTTAGGAGCTGGCCAAGAAAGGCCCTTTGCATTAGGCTCTTCTTGAGTTTACAGACTGTGGCCACCATATCCACCCATTTCTTTTTAGCGGGTTGATGGATGATCACAGGAAGTTCATAAAAGAAGATCTCCTCCACCAGAAAGATATAGTCTTGGGCAGGGAATGGAAGAGTGCTGAGTGGATGTAAGTGCTTCTTCAACCACAACTAAGTATGTTCTGTAGACCTGAGGACTCTCAAGCTGTGGGCAGGATGGGTATAATGATTGGTTTAGGAGAGGAGAGAAGAGAATAGTGTGTGTGTGTGTGTGTGTGTGTGTGTGTGTGTGTGTGTGTGTGTGTGTGTGTGTGTGTGTGTGTGTGTGTGTGTGTATGTGTGTGTGTGTGGACAGAGTGGTGCAAGCTGGGTTACCCACATGGCTTCCAAAGCCTTTAAGATGTTCCCTCTTCCCCTAAAAGTGGTGCGTGTGGGGTGGCTCTGGTATCTTTCAAACTATTTAATACACAGACAGCCGTAATTATTATGACAATAAAAGCTCAAATCTACTGATGGAATTTGATGGTAAACATGATTTCCCCAACATAGACCCAGAAAACTGAAGCAAGATAGTAAACAGCTCTGCTATAGTGCAGAGAGCCATGAAACTATCTCCTTATACAGTTCACCAGTCTCTCTGCCAGCACACTTAGGTCCCCCTGGCAGTAATCAATACAGCTTAATAATAACCTATAATCAGTCTCATCACGTTGGGAGTGATGTTGACGGATGGGCCTCTGCTGTCCGCCTGGCGCTCCTGCTGACACTAATGCACCAACTGTCTATAAACGACTGTTTATTACTCAGTAAGGACATTTGGAAAAAGCTGATCAATAATGAATGCTGCTTCCTTAACTCTGACTGCATGCATGGAGGAATAATATGTAAACAACACGGCGTCTTGTCAAGAGAGTTTTACGACAGGGAGAATGAGAACCGTCGTCCAGCAAGAGGTGCACCAGAGAAGAAAAATGAAGGTAGCAAACAACCAGGTTTCTAATCTACACATCTACAAAGACAAGAAGGGATTTCTTTAGAAAGACCATTCCTGATCCAGCTTCTCCGAAGTATGGAATGATCAACTTAACATCCAGATGAAGCTGCCAGATGCTGAGCCAGGTCCTTGCTAAATGTCTTCTGAATACATTTGTATACATACATTTGCTTCATTCAAGTATTTTAATCGTTTATATCAGTTAAACATGAACACTAGTAATTAAGAATATTAGATTCTTTCAGGTTTGCTGTGTAGTTAGGGGGCCTTGCCTCTCAATAGAGACTCGTTTCTATAGTTAAAAGACTTTTCTCTGGCCAGTGCATGGTCCTTTTCAGCTGACACTCTCATTTTCAGACAGCATGGGTGACAGAAATGTAAAAGCAGCTCTTCAGGCCTTCAGACCAAAACAGTCTGGCACTTATGAGAACAAGCTAGAGAGAGAGAGTGACACTTCATTTCAGTGTAGCTGGAAAGAAGATGGGAGGTATATCTGCCTGTTGAAATCTCACTGGAAGAAGAAAATGTCTTTTGGCCACAACGTAACCCAAAGAATCTGCTGTCCTGCACGCTCCACTGTCTAATGGTTCACTGTTAAAGTTTGCCTCCAGAGTTGGTGGGACGGGGTTTGGAGGGGTGGTGGGCAGCTGATTGACTCTAAAAGTAGCTGAGGTTTCCTCAGGTCCTCTTTGGACTCACAGCACTGAGGCCATCCTGTGCTGAGCCCGGCCTAACACCAGAAGAAAGCGAGTCAGAGAGAGAGAGAGAGGAGACGCCCCGTCGTCTACCCGTCTCTGTCAAAATATTTGTTCCACACGGATGGGGGCTTAGCTGAGTGAGTGTGTGTGCATGTGTTTTTGTGTGTGTGTGTGTGCTTAATAGGATGGTCAGTGGGACTTCACTGTGGCACTCTATGTGTGGGCACTGCCCAGGCTATGCCACCACACACACTCACTCATCTCACCTTTGCACGATGGGTATATCCGTCCCTGTCCACACACACACACCAATACCAGACCACCCAGGCAAGTGGGGAACCATGAGAAGGCCACTTTATGCTCCCAGACAGCCCAGTCTGACCACAGTGGCGCCCCTCTAACACCCCGTGCAGGCGCTACTACCCACAGAGCCTGTGTGTGTGCACATATGCATCTAGGTTTGTCAGCGTATCCGCCTGAACTGACAAATGTGTGTGGACGAGTTAGTGACTTTTCTCTTTATATTCTGCCAACCACAGGCTCCAGCACATTTAAATGGGTTAATTTAGTTAAATAACTTCAGTGCAACATCAGACGTTTCACATTTGCTACCTTGCCCCCCCCCCCAACCCCCCACTGTATGCATTAGCACCGAATACAGCAACTGTCATTGCTCCGCTGCTTTCTTGAAGACAACCATTATCCTTGCTAATATCTATTGTGCTAATGTGTGTTGAGAGGAGTTCAAGAGGAGGGTGGATTGGTCAAAGTGCTGAGATTTATCCTGTGTGTTTGCGGCTGCGATGGTTTGGTCAGGACTTGTCATGTGACAGCCTCAAGCCTGCTCTGTTGCTCTGCGTAGACCATCACCAACCAACCAAACATGACGGAAATTGCCAGGGACAAATTAGCCACACATGTTGAATAACGGGTACAACAAAAGGCTGATTGGGCAGTTGATTGAGGAGTTTGTACGTGTGAATGCGTTTATATTTGTGATTAAACATGAGCACTGTGTGACTTTAAATTTTAAGAATGATCAAACTCGTGAATTAAGTTTGCACGCATGCACGCAGACCGGCACGCCAGTTGTTGCGTGTTTGAACTCGCCGTCTGGCATGTGCAGTGCCACATTTGCATTAGTTTGCGTTCATCCTTTCATTATCAAGTATCGGGGACTGATATTTTCTTTGACTGCTGCGACATTCCTGATGAGGGAGGAGGACGTTCGAGGGAACTGCAGCAACAAATTTGGAAATGTATGAGTCACTTTGTGTGATGCTTTTCCAGCCAAGACTCCCACTATGCCACGCACACCATGGCAGCCTCTCCACCTTTGATTGATGACTTCTCCTATTGTCGGCCCTCGTGCCTGTGATCTTTTAATAAAGTTTGTTTTTACATCTACAGAGCGGGTTGGACTGACTACAGTGACTCACGGAACGGATGTTGTTCCATCACAAACAGCACAGAGCAAAACACCCGGTGTTTTGTGTTCATTTGGAACAAATATAATAATACATTTATATATACAGTTTTTTCTTGAAGCTTATTTTATAACTCATTTGTTTATTTGTACCTTACATCTCTGAAATCTCGTGCTGTAATAATACGTGACTCTGCCTATTTTTCACATCAACTTCTGCCATTGTGAACTCTGGAGGAGCTAATTAATAAATTGCCTTGATGATGTCATCAAGTTTATCAGGATGATGTCATCAGGATGTAATGAAGGAGTTTAGTTTTGCAAAATAACCTTTGCTTTATTTCGTTGCTTATGTAACGCTCTGGCATTTTGTTTGAAATCATTTTTAATGTGCCCATAATGATGTGTTTAAAAGAAGTCATAAATGGGAGGTGAAAGAAAAAAAAAGAACACCCTCTGTCACCACACCAGGAAGATGATGACACCACCCGTGTGAGTCGTCCATTCAGGGACAGAGCCTCTTATTTATTTTTCTTTCCTGCCTTCTGATTGGCTTGTAGAGGTGTGTGGCCAGAGAGCTGCAAGTTTCCCCTCCAGAGCCCGATGACAGATCTAAAGGATAGCTCCCTATCCCCCTTGTTACAAATAACTTCCTCTGACATGTTTGGGCACGCTGACAATGTTTTGAGTGAAAACAGCTTTCAGGGTTGGATGGGATACAAGCTTTCAACCCCTAGGGTGGGCTACTTCTTCAACTGCTGCTTTATCCCTCTGAAGAGAGAAAAGCAAGAGGGACCAGAGAGGCAGAGGGAGAAACAGAGAGAGCTCAAGCTAGACTGGGATTAAGAGCTGCACAAGACAGTGAAGCACCATGAATAAAAGCAGTCTGGACTGTAAGCGCTTTGGCTTTACAGAGTGACAAAGGCCTGTTTTTTCTCTTTCATTTTCTGACAGCGCTGCGAAAACAGGGAGGGAGGGGACGAGCTTGGAGCAGAGGTGTGTCATTGTTGACACAGACGGGGAAGAATGCCTGGACAGTTTTCCTCTGTTGCTGTGACTGGATCCACTTCTGTGGTCTGGCGTGTGTGTGTGTGTAGAAGCAGTTCCAGGTCGTTGCATGTGATCTGTGTCGTGGGCAAAGACAGGCTCTGCGTCTGCTCTCTGTCCTCCAGGTCTGAAATCATTGAGCAGAACATGTTCCACTGCTCTGTATACACCACAAATCCTGCGATTTGACTCAGTGTAGGCATAAAAACATTGTTGCTCCATTTGTTAGGGTCTATACTTAATTTACTTTTCTCTAAATCCCATCCGCGAGCAGTGATACTCTGATCATACTTAGCGACTATAACTAGGCACAGCAAGCCAGTCAAGCTTTCCATTTCTCCAAATCCTAAGGCTGGAATCACACAGACTTTTGCCTATGTTAAAACAACACAGGGCTTTGTTGATGGCAGTGTGCACTGATGAGACAGTAGAATACAATGTGGGTATCCACTTGGAGGAACATGTGTGGAAGTATGCCTTTAAAGTTTATTAGATGTCATAACGCAGTACATTAGTTCAAAATGTTCAGGCAGGATGTTACAAATCTGGAATGTTGTCACAGTGGCATTTAATCCATCGACCTATTAATCTACCAGGAACGTGTGTCTCTGTGTGTGTGTCTCTCTTCAAACTAGAGAAGCGCTGCTTTTTTTCACACACTATTCATTTCTGTTTGTTTTGTTAATGCAGCGATGAGCCTCCATGCACTGAAGAAATCTGGTTACTATAAAGCTGCATATGTAGCAGACAAGTCCTGGAAGCGTGACTTGCACATTTTTGACTACAGTGACAGAAGATAGTGACTTTTGACAGCGCAGTGCCGTGAAGACAGGCAGACACAGTGCAGACTTTTACAGGCCACACTGTGTTTGTCATTGTGCTTACTTAATTTAAAAACGAGGAGGCATTGTTCCTTTCGTCCAGCCGCTCTACTTCCGTTTTCCTTATCTGCAGCCTTTCGTCGTTTCGTCGTTCTTTGAAAACCTTGTTCCACGGATGCACGACGGTGAAATCAGAATTTTACAAAGAAATGAATGGAAATCGGGCTTTTCTGAGTTTTTGTTGTTTAAATGATGGTTAAGAAATCAGCTTTGCCTGATATGGTAAACAGTGTGTTTGTCTGCTCTAATGTAAGAGGTAGTCATTTGACGACTAACGGTAGTAATGTTTGGTAGAAACTAGAAATGACTCCTGAGGCCACAGAGCACATCATGAACTAATTTCATTTACAGGTCATGTAAACACTCCACTCTGCTCTACTTATAGCTTGTACAGGATGCTTTAACATTTACCATATTCCAAACACACGTTGCTATCTCTAAGAACAAGGCTTCTATTTTCTTTGCATTTGTGTAACGTATTAGCTGGTGGGGGTTCTAACTTTTTGCACAAATGATTCAGCTTTAGCCTCAGTCTTTTTAATATTCTGGTTTCAAAATATGTCAGCTGAAGACATTAAAAAGTCAGCTGGGGTGTTTTTAGACAGTCTTTTCATTTTCAACTCATAGAGGTAATGTTGGTATAATTAGCTGATAACATCTAGTAGCGACACATGATGCCGAATATGTCATTTGTCTCTTAGACTTTTTTCTTCCTTGTTTTATCACCGATCCTTTGGGGCAAGTCTTCCTGATCAGACCCATTGGAACACTGTTATGTTCCCTTCAATTGCTTAATCAGAGGAGATAGTGAAATCAATGAGGTGGATGGATCCTAACAGGAATCTGAAATGAACACCAGCTCCTAGGATCAATGGGTTTCTTCTTCTGCGCATGTTTGTACGGGCAAGTGTGAGGGGCAGGAGATGTTCGACCTCTGCCAGGACAGTGATGCTTTCAGCCCTGGCAGTGTTGGGTCATTTTGGGGAAATGATAGAGGCAGAGGACGAGTGGAAAAGGAAGGGGGTGATAAAAGGTGGAGGGTTTGCAGAACAAGGCAGCCACCACAGGCCACTTTACTAAAATCAGAGCACAATCTTTTGAGGCTAAATCAATCTATCTACAGTATGAAAAGGGCAACTGATCCTGTAGGATCAATCATAGCAACCAGCAGAAATGTGTGGGGTGAAGTGAACGCACATTGATTTAGTCTATGGCAATTGTATTGGAAACTAAAGGCAATAAAAACACATTTTGATGTCAGCAGCACAGGAGGATAAACCCCAACAATGTGCCAGATAAGATAAGCAAAGGGCCGAAAGAAAACCACATGAATTGAGTGGTGAGGAGAAGAGAGGCTCAGGAGTGGCTCGTCACCATCTCCTCACCATCTGGTCCCCATCACCTCTGCCATGACTCCAGTGATGTCACTCTGAGAGGAGATGGTACCAATTAGAAACCAGATTGAAGACATCTCCTGAACAGAGAGATATGGGCTCAGTCCCAGGTTTCTCATTTGATAGTGAGCTGCACAGTCAGGAGGTCAGAGTCTTAGAAAGGCAGCACCTTTGCCATCGAGGTCAGGCACGTGTGTGTTACTAGTCGTGTCGGTTGATATACATATAAATGTATTGATCCTATACTGGAATGATGCAATGCAAATCTCGTTATAGTTTTCAGCTCTGTAGATAATGGCTGCCTGGCTGGGAAAATCCATCACATTTTAAAGCTCCTCTGTCACCTCAGGAGCGAGACGAGCGGCCCCGGCTCTCCCCTTATTTCTTTATCAGGACCGGAGATGGCTCAAGCGCTTTCCCAGAATCTGTCAGGGCCCGGCAAGCGCAACGCTTCATCCATCACAGGAGCCAGCTCCACAGGCTTTTCATTTTACTGGGGAGGCCCACTTCAGAGGCCAGGCCCATTAAGTTTTCACATTCGTGTCCCAGCGCCTGTCATTTGGCTCACATCAACCAAAACACTTTTTCATTTTAGCCGTTTCTCTCTCTCTATTCCTCATGTGCCATCTATCTTTATTTCTCAGTTTCTCCCTCTTTGCCCCGAGCCCGCTCCATCACTTCTCTCGCTTCTAATGAGGAGTGAACCCATTTTTAAAAAAATTATGGCGTGATCCCGAGGTCAAACGCTGCAAATGAAACCCACGTTTCGGAGCTCACCCAAGACAAAGCAGGAGAGGATGTGCAGCGCTTCCAAAACGTAGCTGGTGAAGTGTGTTCCTGCGTTTTTGTGTTTCTTTCATGGTGTGACTTTGTTCCCTCTTATCCCACATAAACAGAACATCTCACTGCAATAGCTGGTTTAACAAAAGTCTGCTTTAATCCTCAAGTTAAGCATAACATTTCTGGATGTGGTGAATGGCTGAATTGACCATCTAAACACTATCAGGTTCCTGTTATTAGCCTACTCTATTTCACCGTTTAAAAGCACGGTGTGCTGTGTGTGTGTCATTCTGCAGGGCCCGATCACAGACTAACATTGTTGACAGTCGGATTCAGTCTTGGAACAGACCTGACGCCTCAATTGCTTTTTCCTCGTTCATTTTCTCTGACCATTTAAAAGTCGTTCTGGTATCACTGCCAATCATTCCACAAGCATTTTCCTAATAGGAATCCAATGACTCAGTGCAATTTATCCCTCATTCAGGCACTGCTTAAAATTGTCGTGAGGCCACAAATCTGGCATGATAACATTTGGTCTCAAAGGAGGCTCAGTGGCGTCTCTGAACAGTAACAGTGATGTATCTACTATCTACTGTACTTTAAGGGCATCTGAAAGAAGCTCACAGCGCTAGCTTTGGAAATATATGTCTGTGTAACTGACATTACTGAGTTCAGTCACTTCTTCCTCATTCAGTGCTGAAAGAAACATTTAAAGCCTAAAGAGTTCTTAAATAATCACTCAGTCTGTTCATTGTTTTACAGTCATTTATGTCTTTATCATCATCCTGTAAATGGAACACAAGGCCAAAGTGGCTGCTCTTCAACACACTGACGCAATGGTCTGTGTATCGCTGTCACATAGATTATCAATGCTCAAATTACCCCACATCCTAATTGCTTAATTATCAAGGTATTGAAGGTACCAGGTATTTAAATGATTAGCACAGAACTAAACACACAAACTCTCAGTTCATTTGGAATTATGTCTACAGTGAAATTTACTTCCCTCCAGCTCTACACTACAAAGCATGCCACACACTTTAGGTAATAATACCATGTAGTATTTCTGTAATAAGTGGTCTGATCGTAACCACAGCTCCCAACTCATCAGGCAGGAACAGACATGACGAGGATTGGGTATTGCCATCTCATTTGCATGTTTTTATTGTTGTTAGGCAAGACAGGACTTTGTGGCAATCCACATCAGACTGCCAGTGTGGCAGTGTTTCAAGTAAACATGCTGAACCTTCCCGTGTGGGGTGGCTGTGGTGCGGTGTGTTGTCACGTTTCTGGTGAGGTTTTTGAAACTTGCAATTCTCCCTGAATGTCAAAACCTGACAGTTAGGGTCCAGGTAGATAGAGGGTGTTGATTAAAAGTGAGCAATCAGCACAAGGTTTATTTATTCTGCTCTGTAGGTCGCAATTTAAAGGGAGGAGCTGACAGGTTTTCCTCAACAGCCTCTTTGTCAATTCAGAACTCTCCCATCGCTTATCTCTCTGTTGTCACTCGCTCCTCCATTCAGGAAGGAAACTGTTGTTGTGAAACGTCTCTTTCCTCTGTGCATCATCTAAAAAGCTTTCGTAGAAAAACAGCAAGAAAGAAACAAGTAGGTTTGGACATCTGTCTATCAGTATATTTGACTTATCTTGCAAAGCACTAAACATTTATTTTCTAGTCTTATTGCACATTTGCAGCACAGCACAGTGAAAACCTTTTATTTCATTTCTTCATTTTGACTAGTTGACTCTGTGTTTAGGTCTAGGTGTTTACATAATGAACATATTGAATTTGTTGTTGCACCCAAGTCTTATTTGCAGTCCACTTAAATAAATAAAAGGATAGATCTTATATTAAAACCTATTTTTTTAAATGATATGATAATTAGACCAATTAGGAGTTGTTTATGGGCCCGTGCTTGGGTTATGGCCACTTTGGGCATACCATTGAACAATGTGGATCTTGTTTGGCTGACCTTTGAAGCGGTTTGGCTGTTTGGAGGGTCCTGTTAACCGAGACTTTTAAATAGCTGCTTTTTGAAGCGCTGTCGTGCGCTCCACACTCAGTCCAATCTGTGGGCTCCTGGAAACCCAAGGGAAACATTATCAAGTTTAACATAAAAACACACATTCTGTTTTTTATTTTTTCAACTATATTCCATGTACCAACCCACCCCCCAACCAGGAAAGACACTCCGGCTTTTTTTTTCTGCAAGAGCTCCATCTACTGTGTTCCACGTTTTCATCCTGTAGTAAGTGTGGATCACACTTGGACATATTTCAATATCCTGACTCTCTCTATAAGGAGTGTAATTTATGTAAACCACATTTATACTCCACTTTAATCTTAACTGTGTTACCATAGTCTTGCACAGGCTTTTTTGTGGCTCAAAATCAAAACCATTTAACATCAAAATGTAATTTAACTTGTGCTGTTGCAACGTTAAGTTTTTAAAAAACTACTGTTTGTATTTTTTGATTTTTTTATGATGTCACCTCGGTCTTTAAATGATCAGATTTATCTTTGAAGTTTACATTAAACCCATCGTCTTGTTGCTTGGAGTTGAGCAAACATGGGCTCTATGCATGCGTGCGCCAGTGCCTTTCCTCTGGCACATTTCAGAGAAGGCTTTCACAAACCACTGGTAAAAATGTTTGTTTCAAGTTAATGGTCTTTTCCTCACACTTGAGACCAAACAGAACAAACAAAAAGCACTTATGTCAAGCAGCATCCTTCATTACATAGGCAAGAGAATGTTTTATTAACTCTAAATAAGCCCCACACCTATCGTAAACACCTATATTACTGTAATGCTATCATTAAATGCGTGAGAGGAAGCTTTTCAGCCTGATAAACAGCAAACAGCTCTCCATTTGCCTCTGACTAAAATGATTTAATGGCCAGATTGAATAGGTGAAATTAAGTTGTTGTTTCAGTCCCAATGTATAAGCAGCTTGAGCCTGAGCCAAAGGGAACTTACAGTATATTTCTTAACTTCTGATTGTTATTCCATTTACAGTATGGAGGCTCAAAACTGACAAAATATAAAAAAGACATTTGAAATTGAGAATTGAGAAAAATGAAGAGTAAAATAAATGTGTTTTTTAGTTATATAATTACATCTTTGGCTTGTTTGAGAGTGACTAACTGTGTTTTGACAGTTTAAGGGCGCCTTAGAAATTAAGATGTTATGTGACCTATTTTATGCAGTTCAGGTTTGAGCAACATGTTGCCTACAAACCCATAAATCTATCTACTGCCTCTAATATCGCCGAGTGTAGATAGCATCACCCTGCATGATAAGGCCTTGTTTACTTTTGAATATCAAACAACTTGGTCTTTGCCAATAAAGAACCCACATGCCTTCATGTGTGGGAGGACTCCCAGGCCTGCACTCATACCTCTGGTTAACCATTATCTTACATCAGGTTTAGCATGCAAGGCCGCAACCCAGATCAGGCCTGAAATAGGCGGCTGATGTGAAGAGTGTGTGTGTGTGTGGCAGCCAGTGTTGGTCGACTCCAGCGAATCGGCGTTAGCTCCGGCAGCAGCATTTCTAGTTCTGCTCGGGGTATTTTTAACTGTCAGCACTAAATGCCTCATTCAGCCCCAGCCTACCCCCCCACCCACCTTGTAACCTCAGCCAGAATACCTTCACTTCTGTGTACACAGCACCACAGGCAGGCTTGCCAGCTGTTTACACATGCGCACACAGACTCGGACGCGCACACACACACACAGAGTCTTACACATACTCAGAAATCACAAATATGCGGCATGCTTTCTGTGCTACACACACAGACAAACACTCAAACACTGAACCCATCTGTGCAAACTCAGTCCGCATGAAAACATATTCATATTTTTGCAAATGCAGTCACACAAACAGGCTCTTCCACCCATTGCTATACACACACACACACACACACACATCATGTGATTTGGCCCAGGCCTGTCCTGTCTGTTGGCAAGTTAGAGGAACGGAATGTGTAAGGAATGGTGCCCACACATCGAGCAGCCGCCCAGCTCACAATTAAACACTCTTTTTCTCACCTTCTGTCTCACTCTCTCTATCATCAGATCGCGGAGATAATGGGTGGCACTATGTGACGAGACGATGGTTATCTGTGAGAGCCAGCCGGGGGGCAATCCATCATTTTGGTGAGACAGCTTTATGACTTTTAATGAATTTCTCCCACGCCACCACAGACACTGGATATTCAATCACAGCCAGAAGAAGTTTTTGTCTGCAGGCTTAAATCTGAAGGCATTTATCTGGCACTTATCTGAAGTTGTGCTCTTTTGGCAGAAGAGCCTGAGCTTTTTTTTTTCTTCTTGGGCGTGGATGAGATCTGAAGTTGTCTCGTAGTAGACAGCCATTGTTTTTCCGCACCTACTGTGAGAGATGTTTCAACATTGCATCACTTCATGTGCACAGCCGCCTCCCAGGCCCCGGCGTTTGTTTCCCCCGTGTTAGCTCCTGAGTCTGTTCAGTGCTAGTGAATGAACGAGAGGAGCTGTGGCTGAGCTGTTCTGTATTTTTAGGGCTGTGCGCCTGTGGTCTGCATGGCCTGTCCCATTCAGAGGAGCCATGGGGGGATATTTTTGGCCACAGGCTGAGTTGAGTCCAGGCCCACACAGAATCGCTGACAGACGCAGGCATGGAGGAAAGAGGGATGTTTTCCTATTGGGAGGAAACCAGGCATGATTATGAAGGGGAGAGAGAAACCAAGAGAAAAGGCAGATGACTGTGTCCGAGCATGTGTTTGTGTGGATGAGGAGAGAGAAAGCAGGATTTTTCTGATTTCCACACCCTTCCACTCTGCAGCCCACATATTTGAAAGGCTTTTAATTTGACATTTGAGTATAATGATGACAATGAAGTAGTCATTTGTCATACCATTACCAACTTTTGCTGCTTAATTGCGGCCAGTGATACAGAGTGATGCACAAGGTCACGGCAACCATACACCACAGCACATTCGCATGCAAATGAAATAATGATAATTAAAGTAATCATTTTCCCACTTTTATATTATTGTTTCCCGCTACACTTGCTTTAGTCCATAATAATGATATTAAAGATAACCATGGCCTTATTTATACAGCTCTCCAGATGCTATTTCAGTTGGCTCACTGATTGGAGCGATTTGCATGCTCCATGTAATGTGGATACAGCTCTCAGGCTATGATTCCCCATATTAATATTTAATTGCCATCAAAGTGTGTTTTCAAAGTATAGGGTGACACTCCGGTCTCTCAGCCCAGTCACGATAGAGCTGATTCCGGAGCGGGGGTGAGCAGCGTAGTGTGGTTCCAAAGAGTTCTTGGTCATCTTATCCCTCCCTTCTCGTGCGCTGGCACCTGTAGCGCCTCTCCAGCAACAGTAAATCACGTGACCATTTCCTCGCGAAGAAATCCTAATCCTCGTGCCAGATCCGTCCAGGCACAAGCAGCTGCCTCGACCCAAGACATGTTGAAATCCGAGGCGATGGCATTAAGAATTAAAAACGCTAGAAAGTGGTCCCTGTGCGCGCCTTGTTTTGTCATCAATGTTCCATTAGTGTCACTTTATTCCATGCCTCCCCTCCTTCTCCCCTCTGTGTGTTTGAGTCAATATCGGGAAAGCCGGCCCGTTTCTGCCCAAATGGTTACAATATACCTTCTTCACGCCTAAAGAGCTGACAAAGGTTATTAGGTTGACCTGCGTTCTGAACAGCAAACAGCGACAAACAGATAAATCAGGGCTGCTACAGATATGTAATCTCAAGCCCTGGGAATTTGCTCAGAGAGACACACTGTGAGGGGAGATGGGCCTGTTGAAGTCCAATCATTAACATGGAACTGTGATTGAAACACACTTAGAGTTATTATGTCCTCTGCAGTTCCCCTTTAATGTGTTGCTGTCAGATTGAGGTACCCGACTTCCTGGACAGTGGCCTTAGTGTTTAGAGGACTGTCCTCCAGCAGGAAGTCTCATGGATATAATACTTATGTGCGGCTCCAGCGGCCAGCGTGGTGATGTTGATACAGAAGCAGACGTGACACACAGCTGTTGTTTATGATGCAGTGGCTAGCCCAGGTGGATGGCCCACAGCCACAAACCAACCTAACCCCAAATCCACAGATCTATAGTCCCAACCAGAGTTGTTTTTATTTCTTTTGGGGGAAGTCCATCAGGTCTGTGCCAGCATGTATCAGGAAAGGTCCCAGCTCCTTTCGAGCAAGTCCTTACAATAAGTAAATGAGTCAAATCATTTCAGCCCCTCCTCAAAAGATCAACTATCAACATTTATTGAAAGTATAATTTTTACTTGTTAAAATAAAAATAAAAATGATAAAGACATGCATGACATGTCACTAAAATAAAAAAAAAATCCAAGTTATTTTTATTCTCTTTGCTGTTTGAATGAATGAATAGTCTCTCTCTAATTTAGTCACACACTGCCTCACAGTAGGCATGATAGAATTGAAACGTCCATTGTTTCCAGGTCTCTAAAAAAAGAGTTTATATATAACTAGTAATTTACTAGGAAGTTTCCTGGAAGCATTATTATATACTTATTATATTGAAAATGGAGTGCAAGTGCAATGAGTACAGTCAGTAAAGACCTCACAGTTTATTTAACTTTCAAAGAAACGGGCCAGTAATTATGTATGTAGTAGTTACATAATAGAAGTCAGTCCAAACAAGTTCAGCAGAAGCTGTTAATATATAACAACATTTTCCTGGAAACAGCTGTCAGGATTCTGGATTCATAATTGGAAAAATGGCAGGGATTTATTGTATAGCGTATAACAGGGAGTAAAGTTTGTTGACAACACTGTAGCACCTTGAGCGAAGAATCATTGTTAGTTTTCAGACACAAAAACATCAGAAACAGACAAGTCTGCACAGGCAGGTTTTCACACACGCTGCTGTCTGATGTTCTGGGGAAAAGGCTGTGCCAGAACCTGGGGCCCACAAAGGGAAATGCTTTGTCACCATCACTAGTGAATTTTAGTCTAGACCTGGAGTATTTAATGTACAAGTGTTCAAGGAATAGTATGACATTTTCAAAAATATGTTCATTCACTTACTTGCCAAGAGTTAGATGAGAAGACTGCTATTACTCTCACAACTACTACTATGAGTGCAGAGCCAGATAAGCTGTGCTTACTGGCTGCTACAGATAAACCTTGTGTCAGTCTTGTCATCTTACTCTCAACAGAAAGAAAACAAATAAGTATATTTTCAGAAATGTCAAACTCCCGCTTGGATTAAATATTAATTTACAATGAAGTTGAAGAATTTACTCCCAGTAAGTGGTTAAACTGTAGCTCATGACCACACAGCAAGTCAAAGCTCTTGTTTGACAAGCGGAGTTGTTGGCCATGGATCAAAAGGCCTCGCGTCTTGACCCCACGTCCAGGATTGTGAACCTGCAAGTAGCCTAATAACAATCTCTAAGTAACTCTTCTGTACTTTCCAAAATAATTTCCTGATGAATTATTGTAGAAACAAATGTAAGTTCACATATAGTGCACCACTTCCATATTCAGTGTAATCACTACTTTGACTTTCGTAGAAACTCAGGACTGTAACAAAATGAGCCTGCTGCACCGTTTTTGTCCACGTTTGCTGTAATAAGTACATAATGCCAGGAAATGTATTAAGACATTATCAAATACAAATAAACTGCTTTCTAAGCAGTTACTAAGAAACAAAGGAACTCAGAAAATAAAGATGGTTATCTGTTGTTTAGAACCGCTGAAGGCAACGCTCTGCAACAGCCTTTCAGCGTAAGATAAAAACAGCCTTTAAACTGTTTCTTCCCCGTGTTATATGAGATTTTGTGAACCCATAAGCAGCAAACATCAATGCCGTTAAAGCCTGGTTGTTGCATGTACAGTGCATGCGTTGACTGATATGCATCTACGCACACGAACACAAAGGCAAGTAACGGAGCTCTCTGCTTGCAGACCTCCGAGTCATCTCCCTACATCAATAAATACAACAAAATAGCATTAGCAATAACTTCAACTATATGACCAGGCTCTAATATGATAGAATTAGAATCAGTGTTTTAAGGTTTGGCCATTTAGGTGAAATTCTAAGCCGGGCAGGGAGTAATTTGGACACAGGGAAAATTGATTTTGACCATCAGCACTTTCTCATTTTCAAACAGCGCCTGCGGCTAAATGGGTTAGCCTGTTAAGCACATTACACAGGTAGCTTCTCCTTTCCTCCCCAATGATTATGTGTCCGCCTTGAGCAATTGATATTTCTTGCAAATAAGAAAATTATCATATTCTATGACTGGAAAGAGATATTAGGGCCTGCTGTTATGGAGTGGAGTCTCTGGACTGAGAGAGAGTGGCCGAAGTACATTTGTCTTTTTTTTGTTATTTTTAAGGGTGGGGTGTGTGTATCAAATATCCTAAGCTATATTGGAATTGGGGCGCTGTCAGGTCATATCAATAAAAATATACAGTGATAGACTGCAAGTGGTAGACAGGGGACATGGAGGGATGGAGGGACGCGGAGACAGAAGAACAGATATTGACTGTGTGCTGAGGCAGAGAGGGATGGGAACATATAAACTAGGGTGTGTCATAAGAAAGCTGTAATTTCACCACCAAGCAGTGCATTGGTCTCATAAATCATAACTCTAGTAACATTTCTTCCTCTGGGTTTTTATTTTGCTGCTGTGTCTGAACAAAATGAACGAAGCATTACTTCTAAATGATCTGTAGATTATTATTATTATTATTTAATTGATTCATTCATTTTAAGAGTGGTTGTCTTTATTTACTATGTCATCTTTAACCTGACAAAGCATATCGCCCTAAGAAAGCAAAGGAGCCCAGTAATGATCAGTGAACAGAAACACTTTCACTTGGGTCAGTCAGGCACCAAAGAGGCCACGAGGCACCAGTTGCTTGCGATGAAGTGTGTGCATGATGTGGGTTATTGAGCCAGTTCAGTGGGGCCTTTCCCCTGCACCACTCCCACCCTGTGGCCTGAGAGGCTGTCTGCAGACTGTAGCTGGAGCCCCTGGCGGTCTAAGTGGAACCACATGGGGCAACCTGATAGCAGCAGTTGGTCAGAGGAACAGCTAACCTGGGTAGTGCGTCAGGCAGCTCCAGTGGATGGTCACTGCCACGGGCCCGACATTCAGCACAGACATTCAAGCATACAAAATATCATCACATAATTCATTCTCATATGCATTTGTGCTCACAAGCATGCCTGGACACACTGTTTCCTACTTGCCCTTGTGTATGCACCTCATCCATCGCACACTCTCTCAGGGGTTTCTGTGGCGGCTGTGCTCTCAGGAGTGGCCAACCGATAAGGAGCATTTACCGTATGGCCAGTCGGCATCCACAACACCAAACACACTAATGGGAGAAAGACAAAGCCACAGGCCACAGACATCCAGTAAACAGCAGACCACAGTCCATGAGATGTATGCTCTGTCTTCTATTTGACCATCCAGGTAGACTGAGGCACCAACCCGAGCTGTGACATCCTCAGATCTTTTGTATGTTACCACTTGCTGTGTGGCCTGGGTAACTTGAGTTACTGTCCACACTAGGTCTGTATATAATGAACCAGTAAGGGGCTGACTAATGTGGGATAATAGTGTCATTAGGTTGGTTGCTCTCTTACATTTTACTACTGCGGAGGACATTTAATTGGGTGGGTCAGTTAATAGGATGAATCAGTCTCCCTCTGTCTCCCTTTCCTCCTATCTAATGTGCTTCCATGCAGGAGCCATGTGCTTTCAGTTAAGTTGGCGCGCAGCCCTGAGCAGAGGTTAAGTGAAACTACCTGCTCTTGTGTGTCTGGCGATTATTTGCTTTGTCCGCGGTGCTGCCAGATCATAAAACACTTGCGTCCACATTCCTCCTGCTCTCACAGTCCCTGAGGTTCATTATTGTTACGCCTGGACGTGTGGCTGTACAAGGCCGCCTTTTTAATGTCATGCTGTGACAGCCTACTGAGGGTTTCACTAACAACACGTACCACAAGCCAATATTTCAACAGCAAACTATTAAGCACTTCAAACTTTTTTTCCGAAAAGATTTTGCCCGCTCTACAGTTACACAATATTGATGATCATCAGTCTGGAAGTGATGCAGTAAATAATGAAAAATTAGGTTTCTGCAGGCAAATGGGATGAGACATGAAAGCGGACTGGAGTGCTGGCTCTGGTTTCCTGTCTGAATGGCTGCTAATTAATGAAGCAGACGAAGACCATAATTCTTCACTGGACCAAGACTGCCACAGTGCCAGGCAGTTCAGTGATCACAATCATCCACATGCTGCTAGTCTCATGCTTACATTGTTTTAGTGAAGCGCATGTTTCTTTTTTTTTTTTCTTCAGTTTGAAAAATGTTATGTTTATTAGTCTTCTGGGAAACCCAAACCACTTTCTCTCTCTCTCTCTCTCTTTGTTGATTTACCCCACGCACACTTGTAGAAGGAGAGAGATAGGGAATCTGAAGCAGTAGATCTAAGAAAGATCAAGCCATTTTCACCCCCTATCAGTTTGGAAAGCCAGTCCATTCTAAGTGATTTCCAAAACCGCAGGTGATTCATCTCTGTCTCTCCCCTTGACTTCATTTGCAGAATTCAAACATCAAAAGGGCATGCTGCTCTTCTAAGATGAGCCCTAATCACTTGAACTCCAGCGCAGTCATTAAATACAGTAGTATGGATGTCTTTACCCCAGTGCCAGCTGAAAAACAGCCCTCTCTGAATTTCTGCTCTCTTTAGCAGGCTCCACTCATGGGGAAACATTGGCGCCTCCCATAGACTGTGATTAAAGTAAATGAATGAAATAAGATACAAGGAAATTGAAATAATTAGTTTTTATAGTAACCACGATGACTGGCAACGTCCTGTCGCTTCAGAACAGTAACGACTGAGCCAGTAAAGTGATTGCATTCAACTGTAAACGAGGGAGTGGGCAAGCGTCTGAGACTAAGACAGAAATTACATTGATTGTGTTTTCCAACCCGTGGACTTCTCTGAGAAATGTGGTCGGCTTTCAAACACGGTTAAATTTCAGAGGTATAGTCAGAAATCCCTCAAACAATGTCTGGTTTTGATCATTGACAGACACTGACATTTCTGTCATGGAAGAACGTGATTGCTCCCCAAATTACCACCGTAACACTCACTTTCTAATGTGCAGTTAAGTCGATATGTTGCTAGCACACTGTTGCTATTCAGAATAAACTGCACATTCAGAATAAACGATACAGAGCAGTATTATGATTTAGTGTTGTGTTGGAAGGTGCTATTAAATTAAGAATAGATGAGAATCAGTTCAATTAGGGGATAATTGTCCATGTAATGATCCATTACTAATATAAAAATCTGAATTATATGTTGCTGTAATGTATGAATTGTGTTGCCACAGCTGCAGTGTAAATGTCAACTATAATACTATAAATTGCAGTTACCTTTGACCTAACTTTACTGAAGTTATTTTTATTAGTAGAATATTTAAAAAGCTAAATTCCTCCCTCACCATAATGAGTATCCAGTCAGTTCCCATAATATAATGTGCTGTATGTAGTTTCTTTTTATAGTTTGAATTCATACAGTATGTTATATTCATGCTGTTTTTGGAGGCTTGACTCAGTGACCTTGTTTTGCGCTGTCAACTTCACTCTTCGTGGCCGTATTTCTTCCTTATTTTTGTATTTTTACAGGTCTTTCTCCCTCTCTGTGTCTTTAGGCGTGGGTGTAAAAGGGACCGCATTCCCAGCGGGGGCAGTTAAGTCCCTCGCAAAGGGGAAGCAATCAGACCCAAACCTCCAAATGATGAGTGTCGTCTTCCTCCCTCCCCATCCGGCCGGAGCCAGTGAGTGGTGGTTGGTTTGTCCAATCCTCACCACCACACTCTGGGCTGGGGTTCCCCACTGAGAACCCACACGCTTAAAGTTGGAAGGGTTGGGATAATGAGACACTATGGGGACAGCAGAGGCATCTGCCCATGCTCTTGGTCACATTGCAAGTATGTATGTGAAATTCCCAACCTCAAATACATTATGAAGAATCAAAGTTTGAACAGTGACACTGTGAACTGGCAGAGTACAGGCATGATCATGGTAGGAAAGTGGTATATATTCATTGAACATGCTTGGCTAGTACACATGGGGCAGCAATCTAAAACATGACTGTACTATCAATACATCATATTAACAACTATTTTAACAAATTCTTTTTTTTTTTTAACAAAAACCTTTTTTGAAGCCTGTTGTTTACAGGATAAACAGAACAGGAGATATGTGTGTCGTTATGCAAGGTATCAGAAAAGGAAACGAAACCCAATATCTAACATTTTAATGAATGAGGCTTTAATGGAAATATTCCAAAACCAGGCGCTGGGAAGCCTCATAAACATAAACAGAGAGAAGAAAAAAGCCAAAGAAAATGCATGGACGATTTGTGCAGTAATTAATTGCATATGAATTAAAACCGTCCAGTACATTGACCGACCACTCCAGACACTCACATAACCACCAACCCCCACGAACACCACCACCCTCTGTTGCCTCTCTGGTGTTTGATCCCAGCCTTGTATCTACTAACCATCCCCCCAGTGCCCTCTTTCATCCCCCGCCCACTTGGCACAAGAAAAAAGGTTGCCTCTAAACACAGTACAGAGTGGGCCGGGCCCAGCAGGCACAGTGCCATGCGGACATTTCCACGCTCTCATTGCTCGTGCTGTGTTTCCTCTCCAGAAGCTATACATCAGCCTCTGCCGGGCTCGCGCCTCGCCCTGCCCAGCTCCTTTCCGCCTCGCAGCCCAACTTCAAAGCCGTGGGCGACATGACAGGAGTGGAGACGATGCACAGCGAGAACACAAGCAGAATTAAGGGCACAGTCGAGAGCTCTCTGATAAATTAAAACATTAAGAAATCACCACCTTCCCATGAACCTGTGGTGGGGTTGGATAACATGGCTGGTTGCCAAGTTGGAAGCTTCAGGGATTCCTAGTAAGGCACAAATTGTCACATGCACCAGTCGCCAAAACCAAACCACCATGACCAAGGGTGGAAGTGACATCATTCTCTTATGGCTTGGCAGCCGGGGATGATGGCATTTTAATAGCGATGGCGTTGCACCAGAGGTACGAGCCAAGAATCGGTTAACCACTGAGGCAAAGACATGGGGGTGCGATGAACAACAAGAAAGGAATAGGAGGATCTGTCATGTCAGGTGAAGGTTAGCTCGTGCCTTTAGCTCGGGATATGGCAATTTTGGTCAGTCAGGTGTTGCTCGACCACTTTGGTTCAGATTGAAACATGTCAACAGGTTTAACAGGGATTGGCACAAAGTGTCAATCCTAATATCTTTGCTGCTCCCTTCACTGTTAATTCAGCGCCAATATCCAATTACAACTTTGCTTAAGTTTGGCAGGTATTAACCATAAACAATGACGTCAGCCTCAGCTTTATCGTGCTTACTACTAATAAACCAATGTTAGCATGCTAACATGCTAAACAGAATGGTGCATGCTGATGTTAGCATCTAGCTAGAGATGCTACAGATGCCTAAGTCACAGTTTAGCACAGTTTCACACCTCTTTCAGGCTTTGCTCTCCCGACCCTGGAGCTCCGTGCTCAGCAGTGGGGCTTTCGAAACGGATGATACTCCCGCAGCATCTTGAATGTGTGTTTATAAACACGACTCAATATTATTGTGATGTCTGAGCTGAATTCGATAGATTCTTCCTCTGTCAGCTGCGCTTCCGCTGCAACACGATCTGAAATTACATTCAACAGCAACAGGAGACGGGCACGGCTCATTCTCCCTCTCTGCCGTAGGGCTCGTGCTGCCTCTCTAACTTCATCACAGGGTCTCGTAGGGCCTCGTGAGGGGCCATGGGAGTCTGAAAATGCCCTGGTCCATTACTCAGAGTGAGAGGCTAACCTGGACTTAGAGTGTCTTGGATACCTCCATCAGAGTCCCACGTCTGGCTAGAAGCATTCCCTCAGAGGCTTTTGGCTTTAATGGACTCTGCTAAACGCATTCTCTCTGTATATAACCTTTAGGATTGGCCCCTATCTGGTTTCTATATACTCTGTTTACACACGGCTCACACTTACTCTGCCTAATTCTCTCCTTCTCTTCACTTTTCATCCCTCAACTTTTGCAAAGGTCCCTCTTTACCGTTTCACTACATTCCTGTGTTTTGTGTTTTTAGTTGTGGTCAAAAATCCATCGTCTTTTCCTCTGCAGGTACAAGACTTAGAAATGGACCTCCTGTCTGAATTCGCACTGAATATTTTCCACGGCACTCCGCCTGCTCCTCCCAAGAGGGTCAGATTATAGCTCACATTAGGGGAAACACCTCATTCATTCACACACATAACCCTACATCACTGCAGATTGTCTGGCTCAGACAGTTCATTGACTCTGGAATATCCGTCATTGTTTTCCCGTTCCTGTTCGGCTCTCCCACGTGTGAGTCTGGTTTTAATGACTGCGCGTCACCCACACACCCGTTATAACTTGACGGACCAAATAGTGCCAATACCACACTGGAAATTTTTACACTTTAAAAACAGTATTTTCTGAGCCTTTTCTAACACCAGCAATTGCATTTGTCATTAATTGTATGCGGTTGTAATGGTTTGGTTGCATGCCACGGCTCTGTGCTCGTCTCTTTTCTCCTCTGCCTCCAGTTCTGATTCATCACTTTTGTGCACACGCTGTAGTAACCTCTCCTCTTGTGTCAGACCGGCCATTCCTCATTTGCCCACCAGTCATCACTATTGAGTTTCCAGCCACAGCTCACTCACATTCCTGCTGCTTTCATCAGCAATCAGTCCCAGTGTTTTCAGAGGTAACCTCACAGCCTGTGTGTCTATTTGTACTGTTCTGCCTGATTGTACCGTCTCGAGAAAGTAGCACAGTGAAATGAATAAAACACGTGTAATGCAACACAAGAAAACATCTTGTGGAGCAGAACAAAAATGTATACATTATTCTAAAACAAATAAGACAAAAATAAATTGCTACGAATAAAATATATAATTAATAAAAAAAAACACAACAGTAACATTTATTTCTTACTACACTGTAGATACATTAAAGGTGAAACCAGAGTTTGTAGATGTTTCTTTGATAATTAGTAATTAGATTTTATGAGTAAAATTTTTACCTACCCACAGGGTGAATGTAGTAGCTGTTCTGTACTTTTTCAATAGTATTACATTCATTTTCATGAAATATTACTCAGATCTCATGAAAAAGCAGAGGTAAAAAAAAAAATTCTCAGCAATGTATATGTGCTTTATAATAACTGCCTTTATGACTGAACTAAGTTGAGCATGTGATTTTTTTGTTTTGTTGCACCAAATGAAAAAATCGAAGAAAATAAATTAATTCTATAATTTCATAGTCATATAATAATTTCTGAACATATTTTCTCACATTGCATATTACGCTTTGACGCTATTCCCAGGGGAAAAAATCTCTCCACCTTGAAGAAGGCTAAATCAAAATTTTCTGCCTTGTTCATGAATATAAAAGATCTTTTAAGCCCTAAATAACTCGGAGAATAAACCATACTGACCACGAAGAAAGAGCTTATTTATCACTCAGCTGTTCACAGTAGTGTCGTTGTTGACACTTGTTTTAGATTTGGCACTGGTTTGTTGATCATCAGATTTGAAATTAGATCACTGGTGCCTTGAACCCGAGATGAAAGGGGCCACTGGAGTTTTGTGCTAAACAGACTGTTAGTTCGCAGAACATAGAATTGGGTGTGATTGGCTATCACTTGTGTGCATGTGTGTGTGTGTGCACGTCCGCATGCACAGCCACGTGCATTTTCACACGTGTGTCTGTGGGATGCTATTTGATCTGCCGTCTGATTTTGCGTGTCAGGCAGGGGACAGATAGGGAAAACTACACAGCTGCATGTCCAGAGGCTGTTGACTGGGCCACCTCTTATCGCAGCCCTCTACAACAGTGTATTGTTTGGCCAAGTGAGAACTTTACTCTCTCATTAAGGTCACTGGGTAAGAGGATGGAAACTCAGAAGCGGAAACCCATGACACTTTTGGGGCCCTGCTCAAGGGTAGGCACTTGTGTTGAACCTCTGTGTGGGCATGGTGGTGACTAGATGCTTCACGGCAGATATGGACCCCAATGCCATAGAGAATTGTGGTGAGAATTCAAATCTATCGGTTATTGCGGCTGTGGGAAACAGAAGCACAATTGCACGAGTCAGGATAAGCATGAAAATGTGGCCTTTTTCTTTAATATTTTCATTGGGATTTAATAGGACTGTCATGTCTGCTAATATATCAGGGAAATGCCTCCCTCTTGTGGTAAATTGGAGCTTAATGGGCTGTAAGAAAGAGCGGCTACAGTGGCTGCCTGTCATCACCTCAGTATATTTTTCTGCTCAGGATGAACATCTCACAAACACTTCCCACCAATAGTCCCACTTGGCCCCACTTACCGGAATCGCTCAAACTTTTTTTATTGCCGTGCTCTGAGTTTATATTGTTGTTGCACTTTAATTTTGATCAGTAATTATGATCATAAAGTTTGTGGATCAGTCTGAGTTCCTTTGGATGACAACACAGGAGACATCTGTGTGCCCGCAATGTACGGGCCGTGGAGCTGCTTTCCCTGTGGTTGCTGCTAGTGGAAAACCCATAATGGCCTTTAATTGGGACTTTAATTGTGTGTGGTGGAGCAAAAGCATTGACTACAAAACTGGTGGTATTTGAGTGCATACATGCGTCTTTTGTGTAAGTATATGTGTCGCTCACCAAATCCTTCTCCTCTCTTGGCCTGTGAATGGCTTCAGTTGGAATCAGAGCACCATGTGAAATCACAGACGTCACGATCTACATGATATTAGCATTAGTTTGGAAGATGATAGTTGGTTACTCAAGCTGTTTATGTGTGTCCTTACTAGGCATCTTCGTGTTAGCATTTGGGAATATGCATTTGGATTCAGCCGTTTTACAATGACTCCTGTTTAAATACTGTAGCTCTATATTAAGTCCATTCAAACAGGGACTTTGGAGAAGTCGAACGGCAGCAGTAGCTTTGAAGTCAATGGGGAGCATATTGAATGTTAAGTGTGGCTCCTAATGATGTGCTGTAGGGAATGTTTCAGCTGAAAATGTGCTTGATGGCATGTGACCCTGTGAGAGATTGCAATGTCTGAATAGCTGCAGTGAGTATTCGCAGTTACTCACTGCAGCCTATATGTTATGTTATATTCATCAGCCTATATGTTATTTAAACACGCCTGCTATTCAACTTGGAAGGCATGTCAGACAAAACTAGAGGAGAGAACGGAGAGGAAGAGTAGAATAAATGGGGTGGGGGAATGAGTGACAGGGCATGTGTTGAACATACTGGGAAGCAGCAAGAGGAGGAGTGTGGAGGAGAGGCGGAGAGAGAGGAGAAGGGGAGAGATGAAACGGGATGGGTTGTGCCTGTCATGATTATACTGGCACCAGTGGGAACATTTGGATGAGATGGAAAGCAAGACGCCATCTTGTGTTCCATTCATGTCTACATGGTCTCTGTTCCCAACACATTCACACAAGCACTGGCAGAGCGAGGCAGGAGCTTGTGGTTCCAGTCCAGCGACAGCGGCCTGTAGTCAGGGTGGGGACGCTTCAGGAGTAGCTCCTCATATTGGAGAAGCATGTTTGTGTTGGCCCTGAATTAATAACTTTTCATTTAGTGCGGAAATGACAGGAATAGTAATTAAGGAAATGGAATGATTTTATTGGCCATGATGTTTATATTAAGTTCCAGATGCGAAGCAGCTGCCTGCGCAGCCAGAGGCCCTGCCCCCCATGTGATATCTAGAGGAACTCATATTAAGAGCAAGATAACAGCACCAGTCAAATGAATTTCTGTATGCATAAAAACGTACAGTATGTCATTCACAGCATGTAACAAACTGTGATTAATGGGAAGACAGTTTTGAAGCACCATGTGGTCTGCTCTGTATTTATAAAAGTGGCCCCTGAAGCTCAATTTATTTGCAGATATAATGTTACTCTGTTTCATGTCTGATTTGCCTGACTAGAAAAGTTAATATTGAGGAGTGACTGTTCAGCATTTTTGGGTGGCCTAACATATGTGAGGTCCACGCCCCACTGCACTTAAGTTCAGTATTCTTTAAATTGCATCGACAGGGTTGCTGAGATCTAGACATTGCCCCTGCCACCAGTCTCAAATTTAGATTAAACTGATCTGTACTGCAACTTAGGAAGCTGTTTTCAGGCCTACGACAAACACCGGCACAGCATCGACATCGTTTTGTTTTTTTTATTTGACTTTGCATTAACTATACTGTGAACATTAAACATGAACTTACAATTACTCCTACATAGGTTCATTACTCTGTCCATTTGTGTTCATTCCCAATGAACAGATCCAAGATAAAAGGTGGTGTTTAGGAGTGTTTAGTTAACACATGAGAATACTTGGCAACTCTAAGGGAAGTGTGAACAACATTAACAGAGATTACAGCAACAGCTATTGAAGAAAATGAACACACCCCAAAAGTTTTACTGAAAGCTCTCACGCACGTTTAGTATTGATTCGGGCACATTTAAAAGTCATACACACCAATCTAAACGCCTCTTTTGCAATTCTTCTGCCATTAGAAATCGAAATGAAATGCAGAGAAAACGCTATTTTGAATCATTTACTTTTTTTTCTGTTCCTTTTAGTGTTTCTCTCACAAACTCATGTGAGAGTCATTTATTATGAAGATGGCTTCTCTTATTCATGGCAAATGCAAGCCAATGGTGTTTTGTGCTGTTGTGATGTGCTCCCATCTGGTTTCCAGTGAAAATGCATCACTCCATTAACATTGCCTGTGATCTAGAGGATGCTTTAATCTAAGACTATAAACTCCACTTAATTACATCCTCCAAAAGAGCTCTATTAGTATAATGCAATCAAACAGGGAGCACATCCATTTTGGCAAGTCAAACATGTTCAAATGGCTCTTGAAAGTGTTTACTTTTGTCTTCTGATCAGATCACTGAGTCATATGTGGAGGTCCTAGGTTATGTTCCAAGGTCTTGATTGATACTTGTGTTTTTGTGGGTAAAAATAAGATGCATAAATAATTCCGAGAATCCATTTCTCCACAATGAAAACAACCATAACAATTGAGTTTAGGAGAGTCTAAACAGACTCTCTGTGTGGTACACTGACAACTTTCTCCTTGACCTTTCATGCCTCTCAGTATATAACCTCCAGTCATATTCATAATTGCTGTCTGTGTGTGCCATGCCAGTTTCCATTAGCTTAGCAGTATTTTTCGATGAATTTTAAACTTCAAAAGGAAGCAAGATGGCCTGCTCTAAAATCATACACAAAGACGGTATTGTAAAATACAAGATGCCTGGCAGTTACTTTTGCCATGGTGTCACGAAAAAATTTGCTAAAATGCACTCAACTGATGCAACATTACAGGAAATAATTGCAAGTTTCTTGTGATGACATAACTGGTTTGTCATTATTTTTATGGATAATAGCTTGACAGAAAATTGTTAGAGAAATTGCTCTAGACGAACTTGTTGAAACACTAATTCTGCTTCACTGTCAGCTCGTTCCTTGGAAGTAAGACAAATAACCAGAATTGGCGCAGGAGAAAGTACAAAATAATAAAACACCACCTCAAAAGCGAAAAAATAGCCTTTAAATGACAGAATGTTGCATAATATTTACCTATGTTATAAATGTGGGAGGCTTTCACAAGAGGAAGGGTGTTTTACTTTATATTCCATGCTTTTATCATAAATCATTTGAAGATTGAATTCATTTTAGTTTTGTGATTGTAAACCAAGTGCCTATATCAAAATGCATGAGTAAAAAATGAAACATTTATTTTATGTGAAAGACTGAATATGACAGAGTGGTGTAATCCTGAAATTAAAAGATATGAAGAAATAATAATAATTCAAATCAAGAATTTACATTAATGTTTTTATTGTTGTGATATTCTGCAGAATGGATCCCCAATAAATCCATATTTATTTATTTATTCCAATATTTTCTGATAAAATAATAATACATGACGTTTACACGTTGTCCGTTCGTAATATCCGGTACATACGTCACACTTCCTGTCTCCTTCTTCGAGTAGCACCGCAATGGCGTCCTGTAGTGAGGTTTGTGTTATTAATTTACACACTTATTTAGCGTTTGTGGCAGATTATACTCGTTTAATATTATTTATTTGAGAACTATGTCTCGTTATGCGGGTGGATATTTCAGTTTATGTTCCACATTTTGATGTTTAGAGTCTTGTGTTGTTGTGCTAAGCTAACCGATGTTAGCGTTAGCTCGCATTAGCTCATATTTGTTGTCGCTGCCTAACGTTGGCAGATATTTCTGTCCGCATTGACTTTAATAGACAGTTGGCGATTGAATAGTTAATTTTATATGGTGTCCCTTCCATAATGCCAGCTGTCTTTATTTACAGGAGTCTGCTACAGCCACCGAGGAGGAACCAACTGAAACTCCTGCGTCCCAGAAGAGAGAAGCGAGACTAAGAAAATTTCGAGAGTTACATTTCAGACGGGTGAGTTGCTAATCTATTACCCCGTCCAAGTACATTCTGATTGTAGAAACAAACTCTTACAACACAGTGCTTCAGTAACCACATAAGTCATAATGCTTATGTGGTGGTGGAGGAAATGAGAACAACACAGTACTCAGTAACTGCTGTTGGTGTATTTCTGATAAATTTACTTGCACTGTTTGTACTGAACCATCATCATGTGTTGTTTTCTACTGTAGAATGAAGCACGTAAGCTCAATCACCAGGAGGTTGTGGAGGAGGACAAGCGCCTGAAACTCCCCACTAACTGGGAGGCAAAGAAAGCTCGTCTGGAGTGGGAGCTTGCAGTAGATGAAAAGAAAAAGGTATTTCAGTCATATATAATAGTGTCTATAAACTCAGTATGACCTTGCAAGATGCAAAAGTTGAAAAAAAAAGGTTGTTGACCAGATGAAGTGACAGTGAACAGTGACAACAGATAGCTAAGTTGTAGACTCGAAGGTGTTTACTATTATGATGCATCAGTAGGATATAATTAATGCTAAAAACTAGTATTGTCTAAATCTGTAATGTTTTCTGTTTTTCTTGAAAACTGCTAAATTGTAATTAAATATGTTCATATATTGTGTATTATTTGACCCTAAATTCATCTTATGTGTAAAAAGAAACTTAACTATTTAAATTTAAAACCTGTCCAGAACTTAAAGTTGTAGAACAATAAATTCATATGATCTTATCATTGTATGATTGTGTTGTGCAAAGTCATTTAATGATATAGGACTGTATGTTTGTTTTGAGTCAGGAAAACTGCATAAATAAATGATACCGGTGTGACTCCTGTACATTGCTTGGTACAGTAAATTTTGATAATTTCACAACTTGAATTCAAACAAAGTGAAAGTAACAAAGTATGTTTTGTCTTTTAAATGTATAGCGACATTGTGTTCATCGTTTCATATACAGATATGTTTTGTATTTATTGAAATCTAATATTTGGCTCTCAGGAATGTGCTGCAAGAGGCGAGGATTATGACAGGGTGAAACTGCTGGAGATCACTGCTGATGATGCCGAGCGATGGGAGAGAAAGAAAAAGAAGAAGAATCCAGACACAGGCTTTGCAGGTTGGTGGCAGGGTCTCTAAAGACGAATAAGGCTTGATTTGCTGAGTACTCTTTGGTTTGATTTGGTTTATATTGTATGAGGCATGTAAAGTGGTTTATTTGTTAGTACAGTAAATTGTTAGTTGGTGTACTGATGGAATTAGTAAGAATATGTTTAGTATTTAGTTTATTAGCTTTGGTCCTTTTCTTCAGATAGTGGTTTGGTATTAAACCAATTTTGTAGAGTAATGTAATTTCTTCTTTATTATAAATTTTATGATTAGCATATGACAGCATGGTAGGCATTGAATAGTAAAAGGCCGACCTCATGTTGGTACTTTAGCTGCATTCATTTATTTACATGTTGTAAGTGTTTATGGTTGGCTTTTTAATTTGTTGGTGGATTGTGAATTTTTTGTTGTGGTTGATAAATTGCATTTTTCATAGGGACAGAAGAAATGGTAGTTAATGACATTTTAAGTATTTTTTTGACCATCAGTCTGCAATTAGGATTAGCTTATTCTTCCATGCCTCTATTCAGACCTCTTTTTTTAAATAAAGACAGTTCTGAACAGGAAAATTATTGTTTGCTTTGATCTCTTTATGGGAAAGATGTTGTCCGTTAAGGTCAGGTAACAGCTACAATATTACTTTGCTTTAATTTTAAAAAGGACATCTAAACTGATGATATATTTCTCTATTAATCAGAGCAAAATATATTTTTGTACTTTTCATACCTACCCTGATTGGTAGTCATAGTTCAAACTAAAGATTATTGTCATTATGCATTATTATAATGCATAAATAATGCTGTTTGCTTAGATCAAACTGCTTTATTTAGGGCATGGGAAGCCCTCCTGTCCTGCCACAGAACCTCAATCTATTCATGTAGTGTATAGTAAATTAAGACGATTTACTGAAGCAGGAAGTGGTGCACAGTGATTCTAGTCTGTTTTGTTTTAGTGTGTTCTAGCTTGTGATCATGTTTTCCACTTGACTTTTTTTGACATAATGAAATGCCACTAAAGGCAGTCTAAATCCTCCATAGCAGCAGTGTATCAAGCTATACTGGTTGCATGTAAGGAGCCCTTGGGATGTTAATCATCTCAAACTGCTCCAAATTAAATCTACTGAAAGAAAATAGACTTGTTGTGTCTTCTAAATATGTCTGCCATGTGTTGCATCAAAACCTCCTCTGAATTAAAACCTCTGGGGAGAAAATTATCACCGGGAAGGGGAGGGAGGAGAAGAGTTGCCTCTTTGCATCTCGTGCCTGCTTGCTGTTTGTTCCGGTAATTATAACTCACTCTAATTTTTCTCTCTCTATCTCACACAATGGACTGCAGGTTACGCTGAGGCCCAGTTCCGACAGTATCAGAGGCTCACCAAGCAGATCAGACCAGACATGGAGAGCTACGAGAAACAGCGGGAAGAATGGTAAGTTAAGTCTTTTTCTCCTCTCGCCTCTGCTGTGGCAGTGCTGTATTTGTATCATGTAATATGTGTTCCAGGTTAATGGTGTTAGTGTTCACCCAACACATGTGCACAAAGCATTTCTTGTAGGTTAACTGATGTACCCCCTTATATCTTTGCCCTCTTAAAATAATTTGAAGATCTGAAAGTGTTTTGTATGGAATTCAGTGCCTGCAGGTTTTTAAGGCTGCCAAATGCAGAATAATGCTCCAATAAATTTTACCCTGAAGTCACATCAGCTTCTCTAAATAGAAGGAAAATGATCACACTGGTAGAATGGAAATGTCAGTTTAAGTGTGTAAATTGGTGATTATCTGTGGTTACACATTTCTAATTTCTTGCTGGTGCTCCACAGTGGTGAGGACTTCCACCCAACATCCAACAGTCTAATCTATGGCACCCACGTCCCCACAAAGGAGGGCATAGACCGTATGGTGGACGATGTTGAGAAACAGTAAGTCACACGTGATATATAAGAGATCAAAACTTCTCATTGTGCTCCATGAATTTGATCACAGAGCCTGCACATATCAGTCTGACTCACTGGATAGGCTAATAATACAAATTAATAAAACTAAAACAACATGTCCCAACAAACTAAATGTTAGTTATGGAAAACCTAAACAAAACAATGTGCTCTACAGAAGGCATGTTTATTTCAATTCCATCCCCTCATGACTTGACAAGCAAGGGTGAGCTCAGTTCTGTCTAATTGGCTTAAGCGATTCAAACAACCCAAAAAGGATCTCACAATGACAGTGGGTCCAGTCAGGCTTTTTTCCCCAGGAATGCTCCCAATGAGACAACAGATAATGCCCAGGGGTATCTCCTCCCAGATCTGAGCTAATGCATCACTGAGCTCCCGGACAGTCTGAGGTGCAACCTGGCGACATAGTCAGAAAAAAAATGTCAGTGGCTCCACAACTGTTTGGTTTCATTGTACCATTGTTTCTTTGTAGTTTCATTAATGGAGCTAAGATAAGAGATAAGAATTCACGCCATGTATACAACAAATTGTTGGTTAGATTACACCCCCACTAAGACAGATCATGCAGAAGTGACTGATGCTTGTATTAAAAAGGACTAGTAGCTGTGATTAGTGATGAGTGTGGACCTCGTTAACGTAGGGTTGATCTGAGAAATGCACCTTGGTGGAAATCCTTTCCAAGAGTGATAGGAAAATCATTGGCATGTCAGGACACAAAGCAGTGGCCAACCGATAGATTTCGGTTTAGTTAGGCATAGCAAATCACACAGCGTTAGTCAGTGCTCCAGTGTTTACCACAACAGTAATTTGCCTGGGTAGACAGCTTAGTATCCTTAGAAAACCAACAGGGTTCCTTAAGTCACACATAGAGGTTTTGTACTTCAGTCAGTATGTTGTTAGTTGTTTTTTGTTTTGTTTTTTCTTTGCTACAGACGTGCCTTTCACCTTTGATTACACTGGTCTTTCCCAGAGCTGTTCTATATTTGAGACAGCCTAAGGCTTGTGTTAGAGATGCAACTGTAGGGACATTAGACAAGGATTTAGTTGCCAGGGCATGACGCACAACAATGCTTTGAAGATACAGTGATTCAAGACTGGGGGCTCACAAATTGACAGTGTTTTTCTCTGAGTGTGTGCGAGCGCGCGTGCATGTGCGCTCATGTTAGGTTTTCCATTGCCACTCTCATTGCCAAATTTAAAATGTGGACAGCCAAATTTTTGCCTGTAGCCAATTATTGTTATTGAATATGCCATGGATGGTGGCCATACTGGATTATGAAATCCTCCTAAAGCCTCTTTTATTTGCGATTGTCAGGATCGAGAAGCGGTCCAAGTACAGTCGGCGCAGGGCCTACAACGACGACGCAGACATCGACTACATCAACGAGAGGAATGCCAAGTTCAACAAGAAGGCGGAGCGTTTCTACGGCAAATACACCGCAGAGATCAAGCAAAACTTGGAGAGAGGCACAGCTGTCTAGTGAGTCCAGGCATCACAACAGACATGTACAGGCTTTGGTTTTGTTGTCATTTGTTGCACACCAAAAATACTTGTATCGGAAAACAAAAATGAACTGTGTATTTGCTGGGCAGTTTCTGAAATCTTTTATATCATGCTAAGGTTATTTTGAGCTGAGAGATCCAATTATCTGTTAGATAGGTAATGTGTAGTGTTTCTTTGTACAGTATTAAAAGTTTAAAAATGCTGTTGGGTTTTTTTCTTATCCTTGTTTTTAAATAAACCACCTCCAATGATCCAGTTGTCTTGCACTGTTGTTGGTGTTTCTTCAACTTTACTGTGTGTGGTCTCAAGGCGGAAACATTTTGAGTGTGAGAGAGAACGACCACTAACAACTATTAAACCCCGGGGGCATGTTTAGCGGAAGATGCCAGCCAAAATGATATTTTTACGTAGGTGCATGTAGAGATAAAGACAAACAACTGAGCAATTCAATTTATTCTTTATCATCTGCATCTCGGCTTAGCCATCGTGCCCTAAGCTGCGACGTGAGCAGGAAAGCCTTGTGACTGCAGATGAGATTAAAGACATAAGCAGGTTCCCATGGAAGCCTCCTGTTCCCGAGGTCCTGTTTGTCCAAATGTGGAAGCATTGCACCCTCTAGAGGACAGAATGCAATCTGTATTTATGGAGAAAACATAGTTAATTTACAAAATAGTGCTTCTTGTTTAACCTCAACAAATAAATGCTCACCAGGACACCATGGCAGATATTGTTGATATTTTGCTGATGAAAGATACTTTTGATATTTGACTCTGCTGTGGATTAAGAGTTCAGGTTTATGATTGGGATATTTTTAGTTATCTGATTTCCCTGAGGGTGTTCACTGGGACTTTTTTTTTAAAGAACATAAATTCACTGTTTGCCCTCAGATAATCTGACACCTCTGATTCTTTAAAAGCCAACTACCAGTTAGTTTCCTGTAAAGCGAAATGAGTTTGATTTAAACAGAAGATGACGATAACGTTGTTAAGTCAGTTCTCCACTGACGCAGAATCAGAAGCAGTTTCTTAAACGTACATTTTTATATGTCATACAAGTGCAGCAAGACAAACCTGTCCATGTGCTCTGCTTTGCCTGGTGTCACCATAATGGACTGTGGAAATGAGCATTCATGCTCTAATATCTTGTGCTCCAGTTTTACACAGCTCACTGTGTTATGTATTTGCATGCTTTATCTTCCAGCAAAGTAATTAATCAGAATTAACAGGTCAGCTTACAGCAGGAGACACGCAGTCTGGCAGTAAGACATTGAAAACTGCGATTTTCCCCTTTTATTACAACAGACTGTGACATGTATCCAAATATCATTAAAATCTCGTGGAGGTTAAAATTTATTACTTGCTCAGTAGACAATTACCTTCTAGCAATAGTTTACTGGTATTTTTAAATGTATGCCAAGAACCTGTCAAGATAAATACACACAGGCTTTAGGGTAAGTAGCAAAGCAGCCACAACAGCAGAATAATAAGTCACTCAGGAGGGAACATGTTGAAATATTGTGTTAGCAGATGGCTGACATTGATAGATGTAATGTTCCCTGTGACTCCTGGATAGCGACAGAAGTTATTACTGGTTTTCACAGCAGACGGCAAATTGATCACTTTAATCATACTAGGAAAAAGCACAGGTGTTTCTAACAATGGCCCTGTCCTAAGTGTCATGTGACAGTGAGTCAGCACGCAGAACACCAGGACCCTCAAACTGAAGTAGTCACCCAGTATTTAACTATTATCTTCAACTGTTCTGTGTCAAAGTGGTTCTATGACAAAAAACCAAATCGTACAGACTGTAATAATTTACTGTTCTGCAGGATATGGAGAGGTTTCCTAATGAACTGAATTCAAACTGGGGATTTCAGCATACCCCACCATTTACCCCAGCTGTTTACACTCAGTTGTCCAGGATAGTGTATTTGTGAACCTTACATATCCAAGTAAAATCTAAATGTAACCTCATGTGATCCAAGTTACTAGCTAGTTAACAGCAATTCTTTATCAACCTCTGATTTAAGCATTAAACATGTCAGCTTTGAAATGACACCCGTTCTGATTAATCGCTTTATACTAAAACCTTTCATCCCACAATTACAGTAAGCCTTTTCATCTCGAAATGAAGTCACTTTATGCAGCTCAGCTTTTATGTGTTATAAAAACTTGACAGCCATTTTTTCCCCAAATAAATATCTTTATTGAATCTATAAACAGAACAATACACAATGAAGGGAGAAACAACCCCACCTGAAACGTAATCTTCACCTCTTCACACTTGTTAACATCTGAAAGAAAACATTAACCATGAAATGAACATATGTACAAATATTTACAGTGTCCATTTACTCTGCCACTGTAGTGACATGGTAAGTATGTTAGCGATGTGCGTTGGAGGTTCGGAGTGGTTTTACTGGAATCCAGTGGCCATAGGGCTTCCTGCTTTCATAGCTGTCCACTCTGGGAGTTACCTTAGCACCAGATGATGGTGCCACTGTTGGTTTGGCCACAGAATTCTAAAAAAGACAAAGAAATAAAACAGAGAGACATTAGTGCTTGGTCTGGCAACAAAACAAACAACAGGATGACAACCGTAATTGAAGTCACTTACATTAGTGCTGAAAGCTATTTTTCTTTTTGGTGACATCTTTGGGCTGGATACCTCACCAGCCTCCACCTCAGCCTTCTGTTTCAAAAAGAAAACAACATAAGTTAGGTACAGGTATAAAACTGGTGGTAGAATGAGCTTTAACAGTTTGTGAAGTTTATAAAACTGGATTGACCATGACTAATGTAACCTCTATTGCACAGATAAGTGTTAGCTTCAGCAAACTGCAGCTCTCATGCAACCCCCAAAATGTCAGACATTAAATGACTGCTTCAAGGACAGACCCTGAAACCAAACAAAATGCTAACAAAATATCAAAGTAAAAAGGAATGTCTTCTCTGTCTAGAGTGGCAAAGTGATGGTGGCGCAGGTTTCCCAGCCCCTCAGCACACAATTTGTGTACCAACTTATCTCTGGCATGTGGAGAGGAGTTCTTCGTCTGTTTTTAGTCACTATAAGGCAGCCCACACGCCTGTGCTCCATCAGCGAGTGAAGGATTCTGCTAAATAACAATGACCCATTTCAACTGCAAGCATAAATACATTTGTAATGTCAAAATCTACTGCCTTTCTACATCAAGTGTTTTAGTCTAAGCTATGTGTGTAATTAGCATTTGTATGGCCTATATCATGTCTAAATGTAAGGTAATCTACATGTTTAACTGTAAATCTGCTTACAAGACATAACATTACAAGTGTCAACCTTTCACGTAAACACATTTTGTTGTCACCCAAGTCACATGACAGCCTTTTAATCCCAGGAGTCGATGAGTGAAGGAGACCACTGTCATGTTATCTATGAAGACAGGAATAAATAGAGAGTATGTGTGTTCCCCCAGGGGTCCAAAGGTTAACACAACACAGGAAATTCAACACAAAACAGACCTGAAGAGACATCTGTAGACATTACACTGTGCCCCTTGCTTAGCTTTTACACACACACAAAAAAAAAGAAAAAGATCAGGGAAACAAAAACCTGGCACTTATTAAGAATCTTTGTCAGAGTCATATCATGTCTTGTGTGTGCTGTGTCCAGTAAAGCTGACATTCACTTTCAGACACCCACCTGTGACCTTTCAGGGCTTTGGCTCACCCTTGCCTCTGGCGACACCCACTTGGATTCTGACTGCTCCGACAAAATTGGTTTCACACTCTCAGGAAGGTCCAACTTCTCCACTCCTAGGATCTTCATAGCATTGGCCTTTGCAGATTTAAGGAGTTCTCGTTTTTCTAAAATGCACACAATTTATAAAGAATTAAATGGCTGCAAACACAAAATCTTCCTTGCTATGCAATACACATACAGTATTTACTATTCACTAGTCTTATGCATTCATCAACTTACCATCCAAACTCAAACTGAGAGAGCGTCCTGAAGATCTGGACCCTGAGCGGTACCTGTGGGTTCTGACTGGAGATCGGGAAAACCTGCATCGAAACCGGCTCACACCCCTACTGTACCTCCTCCAACTGCCAGAGGACCTGGAGCGGGATCTAGAACGGGATCTAGAGCGGGACCTATAGCGTCTGCGATCGGAGTACCCATCTCGGGATGGCGTGCGGCTGTAAGAGCGAGAGTGGGCCCTGTAGCGGCGCGGTGGAGAGCGCCGGCGGCGGTCACTCCCATATCTGCGATGACCATCGCAGCGGCAGCGTGAGGAACGTCTGTGGCAGCGGGGATAAGAGCGGGACCTGGAGCGAGAGGAGGACCTGCTACTGGATGAAGACGATGAAGAAGATGAGGAGGAGGAGGATGAGGAGGAAGAAGAGGATGATCTGTGACGGCCCCTGCGACTGTCACGTCCCCTGTAGCGGCCAGAGCCAGATGAGCAGCTGCTGCCAGAACTGCTTCTGGACCGAGAGCGAGATGAGGCAGGGCTGTTCTGGTCAAAGATTACATTGATGCCATCGGTCTGACGGGCATGGGCCATTTCAGAGTGCGGCTCTGCTCCCTTGGCCATTGTTTTGTCTTAGAGTCTAAAAAGGAGAAAAGAAAATATGCGTGATTAGTTTTTAATTACGTATCCACCGTTAATCAAACACGTACTTCCCGCTAAATAGTAATAAAGGTGATTAACTCTCTATTTTACAGAAATAAGATCCGTCAGCATGTGTGTAATCTAAGCTTGTTGTTGCATAACCATCGCTTTTGTTGCTGCCCCCCCATTGAGCAAAGCAACGTTACGTAACTGCAACGACTGGAACGTTCTGGAACGACGCAGGCTAAAGCTAGCTTGTGCTAACGACTGCTACCTAAACAATAGGTACGTCCGAATCCCTCCTTTACCGTTTAATACATATAAACATCACAACCACACAGTTACAAAAGCACACGTATAACATTTAGTCAAAAGTCTATTAAAAGCTTCTCTCAACGTGTAACTCGAGGTAGACGTAACGTTAGCCGAGGTAGCATTTCTTACCAGGTCGGACGCAGCTTCAAACCTTCTTTCCTTTGCTGTGATAACGCCGATATAAACGAAAATCGTTAAGAACGCAACACGAGACGATAACTCACAACTATGACTGACAAAATGCCTGAGTATCTTGGTTTGTAGCCAAATAAAAAGCAACTGTCCGCTCTTAGGTGCTGAACCCTCCGTCGTCGTCACTCAAATGAAACTGAGGCTGGTCGACGGAGCGACGGGCTTTAACGAGCCTCTGGAAAATTCCACCCGCGTTGGTCGAAACGACTCGTGTCGTGTGAACGACTCACTGTTCGAGCGACTCTCATGTTCGGTACAGACTAAACGAGTCACAGCTGCTCTCTGCACAAAAACTGAGAAATTATACCATATGATAGTAGATGTCACGGCTCTTTACATTAAACTGGAAAGTTCTACCTTATATAGTCGCCAGTTAGTGAATGTGCCCATATTATCCTTATGTGCCGCACTGAATTCAGTAATAGTAACGGCACAGTATCGGCTTGCTCAAACTCAAAAGGGTGGTATCATTTAGTTTGACCGATTATCCAGCAGAGCTTCGTCCATTTTGTCAAAAGGCTAAAACTACAGTCAAATGTAGTATTGTCAAATAACTTACTGTGGCTGGTGTGTCTTCACACATGTGTCTGGATCTGGATATGAATTCATTTCCCTGGCTTGTACTAAAGATAAAAAAAAACGTGTCTTTCAATCTATATTCTGTAGCATTTGTGTTTGTGCATATTGATGTCTATCATCTATACGTAAAGCATATCAACAACTGATCGAGCAATGCCTGCATCAGGATCCATTACAATATGCGTTTCCTGCAATGAAAACAACATGCCCACTTCGCGGAATACTACAATACTACTGGTTAAATAAAAAATATTATCATCAAAATATACCCAAAACTACCCTCAGTGGCTTGTCTTTCAGACCAGTGCAGCTATTGTCTATTCAGTATCTATAAGTTTTGCTCACATATCCACATACAAATAATTGTATGCGTTTCTGTGTTAAATCGTTTGATGTATTTTACTGCACTGTTTTGGCATAGATCTAGATATATAATAAAATTGTTGCTGCTGTTGTTAGAGGTGTGGGAGGGGCATGCAAGCCTAGTGATCTTTGGCATAGAGTTTTCAGATAAGAGTTAAGCCAATGTCACAATGATGAAGCACTCTTATTACCCTAATATATTCCCATTGTTTCTGATTAGCAGTTGTCAGCATCTGAGCTGGGAGCCATTTGGATGACCAGCAGGTTTTCCTATGCCTGGCGTTACTACACAGGACGCACTGACGCATTATGCAGTTATAATGTGGAGGGACTTATTGGAGCTCTAAAGCGTTTACACTCGCTTTGGAGCTGCAATTGTCAAAAGTACAGCATGTGTACAAATATTATGATCATGTCAAATGTATTGACTCGTTGTGGTTGAAATCGCGGTGAATGTTATTGACACGCCAGGTCTCGCGATGTTTTGTTTAACCTCTGCTCCACTTGCGTTTGCTTCCCGCGTCTCCGCCCTCCTTGCTCCGCTGCGATAAAACGCATCAAGTGTCCCCAGTCAACTGTTTTCTGCTAGTTTGCTGAACGTCGAGCACAAATGGACGTCCTCGCTGCACTGCCGTCCAGCTTCGGCTATGTCATCCTTACTTACCTCTACAGCTGGTTTATGGTGGCGTATTTAGGAGTCAAGGTTGGGGCTGCCAGGAAGAAGTACAGTGTGAAGGTACGCCGACATGGTTGTCTTGACAGAAGTATGTAAGGAACATTGCGCTTGGGTTTTTTGAGTTTGGGTGGCTTTTTACTTCGTTATTTTCTCCTATTAAATAAATAATATAAGTGTAAATAGCTGCATATTATACTGCTGGCATTGGACTAACTATGTAAACTATACAAACTATGTCAAAGAAGTTGATAATAGACGTACATAGTTATCTTTTCGTTACATTTGGTGCTAATTCATTGCATGTTTGATCTTTGCTTGACTTTGCAGTATCCCACGATGTACAGTGACAAGGAGCAGATGTTCAACTGCATTCAGAGAGCACATCAGAACACCCTGGAGGTGTACCCTCAGTGGCTTGTCTTTCAGACCATTGCAGCTCTCGTCTATCCAGTATGTATCCAGTTTTACACACATACGTATACACAAGTGACAGTGTCAGATCTATTCTTGTATTTTTGCTGCACTTTTTTAGCATAGACATATTCACCAAAGTCGTTGCTGCTGTTGTTAGAGTTGTGGGAGGGTCATGCAACCTTAATGATCTCTGGCATAGTTTGCAGATAAGACTTATCCCAAAAGTCAGTGTCACAATGATGAAGCACTTTTCTCTATCTTAATTAATTTCATATTGATATATTCCCATTCTTTCTGATTATCAGTTGACTGCATCTGTGCTGGGGGCCATCTGGGTGACCAGCAGGTTTTCCTATGCCTGGGGTTACTACACAGGAGGTAAGAGGGACTGATTATGTAGATAATGTGAAAGGGCCTAATGGAGATTAAAATCACCTACACTCAGTTCACATGATGTAGATGCACATTATATTAAAATACAAACCATTAATATGATTCATATATGGGTCAAATATAATATTTTCTCATTCTAAAATGAGTCCAGTTTATAATAGTATATGAGCCCTTAAGGAATAAAACAAAAAAAAAGAAGATTTATAGTGGTAGTTGTTAGGTTGTATAATGACCACACATATGCTGCTATTCATCTTCCATAAAACATATAGTCTGGTGATTAAAAGTCTCTGCAAGACTTGTTAAATAATTTTATTATTCTTGTAAAAGATTTAGTAAATCACAGATATTTCTAGTTTCAACAAAATAATACTCTTAACTTTGTAGCATTAGAGCTGTTAAGGCTGCAGAAGTCACAGTACTGTGATTGCCTGAGCAGTTTTTGTCCCTTGCCTTGTTTTGTTTAATCATTCACTTTAGATAAGCATATGAGCAAAAAGGTAATTAAACTAGGACGTATTAGAAGTATCTGCCCAAATTATAGTTACTGATATAGTTAGCTTGGTTTATCAAGTAACATTCTGTCACTGAAATATCTTTAAAATATTAAGAAATCCGAATTTCAAAAACCGATATATTACCGTTATATTATATAAATCAATATTGGTTTATATATATATATATATATATATATATATATATATATATATATATATATATATATATATATATATATATATATATATATATATATATGATATAACATATCATAATATTATGATATGTTTCATATAGCACTGCTTAAGTAAAAGTTTCTTTGTTCTGTCTTGCATTTTATTCCAGATCCAGCAAAGAGGATGAATGGTGTTTATGGCTACATTGGTTTCTTTGGAGTCCTCATTCTGTCCATATCGATTGCTTTACAACTGCTTGGAGTCTTCTAAGATGATTGTTATCTTTTATTTGACATCATCTGAATCAATTGTGTACTCATTTATACTGGCTTACATGACATTTCTACTACTCAATAAAGTATCTCTACCATCGTTTTTCTTTTTTTTTTTTTATGCTATTGTTGTGTTATGATGCTCAACACATTTTGTGGACCACTACCTTGAAAATGTGATATATTTCAATTCCAATATTTTGTTGTGATTGCCTACTGCATGTAATCGTCATCAATAAAATAGATAATGATTGATTTTGCTGCCACAGATGTATTCTTTATAGTCCTCGACTCATACCTAAAATCACTGCAGTATATCAATTGTAGATATGTTAGCAGCAGGCAGACCCTGTGCTAATCACACAAGATGTCTCAACAAAAACAATCATTTCCCATCAGTTGGATCAAATAGCTTTATGAGGATCTATAGTACATATAATTACCATGTGTCTAACTGTGTTTAGGATGTTTTTTTTTACCAAAGTGTAGACTTTTCTCCCCTTGTTTTAATAAACCGTATGTTTTAAAACACATAATTAGCTGCCTTGCACCTACACCACTAAACCACAGATGAAAGTCTTAATTCAGTACAAGGAAACATTTTCCTATATGTAGGTATCCTTTTACTATTTACATATTTGATAATGAACTTTTTTTTATTATATTAACATATTTACTGGTGACAGTTATAGCTTTGTAGTTAACATACTTCTGTATGATCTTTTAGATCGACTCCAGTTTGATTTACAGTCTACAGTAGATGTGAAAGTGTAGTGGTCTGTAAAATGTAGGCTACATACACTTCCTTGAAGTGCTGCCTTCACGTACTGGAGCTAAGGTCACCTGCATATAGGTCACCTGCATCTACCAAATAAATACGGAAATTAAAGTAGTGTTTCAAGGTAGCGAACATATCCTGTATATACATTTATATACAAGCTATGATAGCGAGTAACTTATAAGACGTCTATTTAGAGTCTGTCTATAGTTCTTACAAACAACAATAAACACAGTATACAGCCAATATTGAGTACTCTGTTTAATATTATTAAACAGAAGACAGAGCTGTCTGTGCTGCTTTTTTTATTACACTTATTTGGAACTGTTTATGTTTCACATTACATTGTATTACATGCAAGTGCGTACTTGAGCCACAACTACATCGACCAATGTGTACATTTTACCAACACAGAGTTTCGAGTGTATTACTTTTGACAGTGGCTCGTTTGTTTGTAAAATTGAGGTATCTCCCATTTCTGTGACGGCACCTGAAGGCACCTAGATCAACAGCGTCTCGCGGATTCGCTCATCAAACGGGTGTGGATGTAATGCGCATGTGCATAACTGAGCTCTCTCGGAAGCAAAGTCGGGTTTCAGCTAGAAGATCACATCAAAAACCGAAAATAGAAGGTAAGAATTCCTTTAAAATCCACAATACCGTCAAGTAATGCTGCTTTGGTGTGTATTTTAGCTTAGTACAACCACTGTCGTTTCCTTATGGTACTGCTTTTAGCGACTTCGTAGCAAGAAGAAACCTTCAAGGAAATGTTTGCTAATTCCAGAGCGATGAACAAAAGGCTCCGACGACACAGCCGTGTTTTGATCTACTGTGTGAATACACTGTCTGCCTCAACAACACTCAAGTCTGATATGTTGACAGCCTATCTGACGAAAAATGCTACAAAGCTTCTCTGTTGTGTAAATGTGAAGTTACTGAATTGTTGCTGCTTGTGTGCGAGCATCATCTTTACTGTAAAGCGACTGCGCACAAAGGTATGGGTAGTATTATTAGATGGGAAGGAACTGACGCTAGCTAGTATACACTGGTTGGTATATGTCAAGAACCCCTATGTTGTTGTGCTGACAGATTGCTACTGTACAGTTGTGATTAGTTTCTACCCGTTGTTGAATCCAACGCCTTTTCCAGTCATGTCAGGATTTCTGGACGGAATCCGGTGCGGAGACTGTGAGTGCAGTGTGGACTGGGGGGAGCGAAGAAACGCGATCGCATCTATAGCTGCTGGAGTCCTGGTATGGTCCGAATGATTAGCACATAGCTGTGAATCCTGCTTGCAAATTATTATTATTTATTGTTTAAAAGTAAAGTTTCACATGTCCCATCAATTACCCAGTTGGCCTCTAATGTTGTTGCAGTTCTTCACTGGTTGGTGGATCATCATTGATGCAGCTGTGAAATATCCTGGACAGGGGGAGTTTCTTCACGCCTATCACACGTGTGGAGTTATCGCTACAGTGGCCTTTCTCATGTAAGACAAGTGGTTTCTTTCACAAGCCACGTTTGCTACTTCAGCATGACTAAGAATTCCCCTCACAAATATTTGATATTTCAGGAGCAAAGTCCAAAGCTGATGGAGAGTCTCGGTTGTCATCCAGATGGTTTAGTTGCTACCACATGACCCACATATGTAGCTTTGGTCATATGATAAAGGGTAGTCAGGGGCGCAAATGTTTACTTCTCTCAAGGATGATGTCAGCTGTTGAATGGCGCTTTCATCTTCACTCACATCTCGTTGACAGCTTGACTCTTTCCAAGTCCATGCACGGTTGGCCTGGTTTCCATTTGCAGCTGTTATTACATGACTGAAAATCTATACTTGTGTCACATGGTAACAACTAATCCATCTCCATGAGAACTGAGTAACTATTTGCACAGGAGAGCCATGACTAAGGCAGCAAGGGGGGCCCTTTCATATTTTTCTCCTTGAGACCTTTTGAAACAAAAAGAAACTAACACACTAAGTAGTTTGTGATATGTTTGCAATAATTTTTTCTTTCTCTCATTTGACTCATTCAGGATAAATGCTGTTTCTAATGGCCAGGTGCGAGGAGACAGCTACAGTGAAGGCTGCATGGGACAGACAGGTGCTTTGCCCCAATTTGAAGCTGTTAACAACACACATGCAGTAAAACGTCCATAAAGTCGCACTGTGTCAACTCACCCAATTACCCACCCTTTCTTATCTCTGTTTGCAGGCGCTCGAGTGTGGCTCTTCATTGGCTTCATGCTGGCCTTTGGCTCCCTCATTGCCTCCATGTGGATTCTGTTTGCAGGATTCGTAGTACCTCGTAAGTCCTGTTTGTTTGCTTACCTAATGGCAGCTTGCACTAACTGTTCAGTGGGCAGTTATGGGGAGTGACACTGAGAGGAATTTTACAGTATTAAACAACTTAGAAATGTGTTTTTAAAAGAGTGACGTTACAGAAAAGCCAGTCAACAATGTCAGATTATTAATGTTTCCTCACTTTGTAACCTGTAAACCTAATGTGTCTTTTACAGAGAAGCCTGTTGTGTACCCCGGTATTGCAGTTTTCTTCCAAAATGCTTTCATTTTCTTCGGGTAAGTTAATAGTCACAAGTGGCATCTTACTTCACACCCATGCTTACTCTTCAGCAAAATTTCAACACTATTTTCCCATCTTCTGATTTAGGGGTTTGGTCTTCAAGTTTGGACGTACAGAGGATCTGTGGCAGTAATGGACTCTGCATGTCTTTATGTCCACTGTTCTTCTCTCTGCTTTCTATATTGTATAAGACAATACACTTTAGTGGTGGTTCACTTTATATATTTACTTTTTTTAAGCTTTCAGATTAACTTGTTTAACTTATGTCTTTTGCTGTATAGTGGCTAAATCACAACTAAGCACACATTTTTGTGAATTCCTTTGAATATTTTTGAAATGTGGCGCATGTCAAAATGTGTCTGTCTGAATTGAGTGTGTAGCCATGTTGTTATAATGGTTTACAACAAATACATACAACAAACTGTGTATATTGAAAGATTTACTTCCCTGAACTGACTTCTGATATCCTTTTAATTTGAGCTGTTTATTAAAAACATAACTTATTATGTTACAAGATGTTATACAGTAAAATGTTTCATAATACTTTACAAATACTTACAGAATGTAACTATATGGGGTTGCTTGTTTTTTTCCCAAAAGAACACTATATCAGATCACATTCGCAGTCATCCAGATTTATTGTTGAAGGTTAATTAGCTTGCACTGTTGACTTGGGGTCAACACAGGTTTCACAACTGTGGGGTGTCATTTCTGTACTGGAGATTTGTTTTTACCATTAATTTTGCTTGTATAACTTCCAAACCATGATGTCCGTTTCTGGCACTCATGGCAACATTAAATACGAACATACTGAGCAGTAAATGGGTCCTGTTGTTGTCACAGTTCAACCTTATACTTTGTCTCATCTCTGCACACATAAAACATTCCAGTGTGCTGGAGCTCTGAGAATTTTATGAAAAAGTTAACTTATTGACTTTAGAGTGACAAATACCTCATTTAAAAATTCAGTGAACACCTTGTTGTCTGTTTCATTTTACGGTAGAATGTGCATTATGGAAGTGACGACAACACACACACACACAAACACACACACACAGAGCAGTAAAAGCAGCTTAAGTGTTAGCTATATACAGCCTTTTAAAGAAGATGGAAAAAAAAAAAATCCAGAAAGCGCCTATTTGTTTTGAATAGATAAAAATCACCCTAAATAGTTTGCAATAGAAATGTAATAATGTTAAGACAGTTTTACATTAACTTGACTTTATGAAACATAGTTTGTACTTCCAGAATAAGACTTGGTCTACTTCTTGTCCTGTCGTATTACTTGAGCACCGAAAGATGGGGAAACTGCAAAGGAAAAACTATTTAGTACATTTCTTTTTTTATTGCTAGAACTTTTGTTAAAAATTGTACAAAGATGAATTTAATATTGATTACCTCCCAGAAAGCTTGATCATCAAAACATTTCTTGTCTTGGGGCGTTTTCCAGAAATTCCACTTAAGTAAAAGTCCTTTGAAGTAAATAAACGTCATAAAGAAAAAGAGCATATGAGCAAACGTATGAAATGATAATGATGATCACTGTTATTCTTTCTGTTCTCGTTTCTAATTGTGCATTGCTGTTGATAATTGAAACCTCACTAGAGAGAAGGCTCACCTGTAATGATTCCCATGGACAAACTTATAGTGATTGTGATGAGGAGCACACAAATGTGAAATACAGCAAACCGGATTGTCCTGCAAAGGAAGGGCGCATGTTGTCACACCTTTGTGCGTGTATGCGTTCTTCAGTAGCTATCATATGACAGGTTCGTGCTTACGTTGTGTGATCCTCACAGTCTATAATCTGCAGGAGGAGATGTGCCAGCCATCCCAGTAGGCCAGGGAGTCCATGTGTGCTCAGGACAGCACAGGTGTCGTGGCACTGAAATGCAAGTAGCATGTGGCTCTGGAAAACAGGTGGTTAACAAGAGTCACAATGGACACTTTATTTAATAATCCAGGGGTAAACTGACATTTGTGGTGATTCAGACCTTGAGGTATCGGATTCCAATGGTTGATACAACAGCAGCAGTGAACCCTATTGTCATGGCTTCCCACGGCTGATGAACCACTGACTTGGACACTCCGACAGCAACGCCGCCAGCAAGCATGCATGACTGTATATGAATCTGACAGACAAGTGAACATAAACGCCACATTATACATCGCTGTTTTAGGCTTGAGTGAGTGATGGATTGATCGATTACATTTTTGTTGCATCTCGTGCTATTAAAACAGGTATCACTCCAACTGTGACTGTAAGAAAATGTTGTTTGAACATACATACTGTAAGTATCAGATCATACCAGGTTGAATTTTCCCCTGGGACTGGAGAGCACAGACACAGCAGCTGCTGTTACAGCACTGACACCCAGGGCTAGATAGGTGCTGCACACGACCTCTAGCTTCCTCCCAGGAGTGTGACTGTCCACAAGGAACGAGTTGAAACTGGGCCAAAACATCCAGAGAAAAACAGTCCCTGGAGAACATGGATGACAGAGAACAGGATTTCTATTTACTTGCTCACATCAGTTTTCTCAAGTTGAAGGATGTTCGTCCCACTCACTGCACCGTCTGGCAAACCCCTATACAACAGCAGCGTCAGAAGAACATTTACTTAAGCTTATACTTGCCCAACATGGAGAACAATCCTGTTTTGCGATCGAATTTCTCTTTTTCAAATTGCTGCTCCGATTCTTTCCGAAACAGGATCCAGGTCAGCATGAGTCCAAAGAGAGCCCCAAAGATGTGAAGCATCATGATGCTATTCAGAGACCGGACCTACAGTCAGGAAACATTAGTGTCAGAAGAATTACTGACAGAGGGGGGAAACACAGGATTAAAGCCACATACCTTCAGCAGAGTCTGGAGAACCCATCCATTCAAGACAAATCCTGACACTTCCAGCAGGGCGATAACTACGAGTTGGACAGGGTTGGTCTTCCCCAGCACAGCTCCAATTGAAACCAGGGCAGAGGCTGCACACATTTCAGCAACTACCAAGCTATGTTAAAACATAAACAGTGACTTAATACAGGTCCCATTTAATTAAAAGGTTATATATCCAATCAGATTTGTGTCATTGCTTGAAATTAAAAACATAATACTCTACCTTCTCAAACTTAGCCGGACTTTTCCTCTGTTATACAAGGACTCAATACCATTGAGTATGATTGCCCACTGAGTGGCCATAACAACCACAAGTAGGTTGAACCCAGAGCCACTGAAACCATACCGCACTAGAAATGTGCATAAGAAACCAAAACCAAGAATCACAATCACGTTGACATCTTGGAACTCTGCAAGAGAGAAATAGTAGACGTCAATAACTGTCACACAGCTGAATCTCAGTACATTGCTGGATAATATGTCCTTACATAATAATAACAACAACACCTCAGGTCATCTGCTCCAGCAACTGTGAGCTTATCAGTACCCAACAGTGATGACAGCAGCCTCCTCCCCTCACTACTGAATCCAACATGTCATTTCAATTAGCGTTTTAAAGAACAAGTGACTTCAAGAATGTGAAGTCACTTAGAATGCATTTTTTTCATGAATTACATATTTAAATGAATCATTCAACATCCACCATCCAGTTCCCGCTGACCCCACACCATCACTCCTCCAAAACACACAACTCACCTGCGTAAAGGTTGCGGAAAGTCTCCACATCTACTTGGATGTTGCTTTCTATCTCAGTGTAAAAGGCATATATGACAATGAATCCTGTCTGCAGGAGAAGCAACAGAGGCGCCACACGGGAGCGCAGACTCGGTGCGTACTGTGGAGCCATTGGACAGGTCCTCTCCGCACTTCTTCTCCAACTGACGCATGTTCACGCGGAGCCCCCGTCCCTTTGAAAAGGGGCGCAACCCAAGCAGCATGTCGTTTGTTTATCAGCTACAGGGCAACAGAGTCGAAGGATCTGCGTATCTTGTCCCGCTGAAATGAAATTTCCTCTCTGTAAAACAATTTTGCAAAAGTGAATCTGGGCTATTCTTAACTTATTTTTTTTTTTACTCTATAAGCACATGCTCCAACATTTAATGTGAGCAGGGACTACTAGATACCCCACTAAGAAAGGAGTATATTTTAAAAAAGTGTAAACTTAAAGGCAACATAAATTCTGTACAAGGACCTGAAGACGGAGCTTAAACATTGAATGTGCATACATCCTCTGGTTCTATTAGTGTAGCCTTTTAGTAACATACCCACACACTAGGAACAACTTGAGGCTCAGTGTCTTGCTCGAGGGCACTTCAACACACGATCACATGGGCACTTCAACACGTGGACTGGAGGAGCCAGGGATTGAAGCACCGATCCTGTGATTAGTTTACAACCCGCTTAACCCCCTGAGCCACAGGCACCACAGAGACAATGATTTAAACTAAATGCCACGGGTAGAATGAATAATATAAGCAACTATGACTGTAACACACTCTTTTTTTTGACACGCTCATAAACAATGCACACGTTTTAACCTGGTAATAGAATATGGATGGCAAACAAGGCTGAGGATCCAAACGTAAATTGCCCTCATATGTTATGATGGATGTCTTTGTGTCTCACTGAGACAATTTTGTCCCAGACACTGAATGTTTTCTGTTCATAATAAACCTGAGGTGAAGCCCGCCCCCTTTCATCCGCTGATTGGCCCATTATCGATGCCCGATTTGTCCACAACAGATCTGATTGGTTTATTGGCGAGATGCTCCGCACACAGCGGCCCTCACACGTCAATGGCTCCTCTGTGAATCCGTCAAACACAGAGGCCTGGGCGGATACATTGATTGGATGGACCATCCGTCTGACAAGCGGACGTACGTGAACTACAGCGCGGTTTAGGCTTATTGAGCCTGCGCTAACAGAAAAAGAGGAGGTTCCTGAGCGGAGTCCTTTATTTATTTCTTTGTTTCCAGTGGGGGAAAAAAATAATAACAGCGACATATACCACAGGCACTTCATTTATTAGCGTTGTCCGTATACGCAAGAAAACTGGATAAGATTACAGTGGTAACTCGAAGGCCAAAGCCAAGGGGAGGAGGATGAAGCGGCGCAATGCGGACTGCAGCAAACTCCGACGGCCGTTAAAACGGAACCGAATCACCGAGGGTATATACGGCAGGTAACTCCTACGGAGCCCGATGGAGGGTCCTGCTCACGACAACAATGGAGGGCGCTGGAGGAAAGATGCCTGCAGCTTTATAACTGCAGAAAGTGAAACTTCTCAACGTGACCGTTTGTGTCAATGAACTGCCAGTGCTAGCTAGCGCGTTAACCTAGCTAGCTGCTAGTGATAGCGTAGTGTGTGCTAGCGGTATGTTTTCGTTGTCCATTAGCAGGTAACGTTAGCTGTTACGTTAGCTAGAGCGCTAGGCCCCAACACAGCCCGTCTCGAACCATGTCTCAGTGTCTCTTTTATATCGACGCCGATGTTTTGAAAGAGATTTTTAGTGGATTGTAGATGGTCAAACAACCAAGAACTGTCTTCGTTTGCCTACTCCAGGTGTCATGTGTCAGAATTAGCCGCTTCCCTGTTAGCTAGTTGATGTAACTTATGTTAGCTAGCACCACAAGAGCTTTGTCTTTTTATTGCCAGTTTCATATACACCTGAATATACCCCACACAACATGTAAATATAAACCGTACATATGAGTTGATAAGACGTTTAATTTGTCATCTGAAGAGCCTATATTACACTATGTTACTCAGTTTGGACAACTCTAAATAGCTAAGTTGTCTTTCTCAGCCACACCTGTCAAGTCCTACCTCAATGTGACTACTATTAATATCTGATCAACCAAACGTTAAAGGCCACCAGCTACACACGTGGCAAAGAGATCTGGAGGTGCGGGGCGGTTCTTGAATTATTGAACAGTTGCCACTCATCACAAAAAGTCATGCTATGAGATCAAACAACACCCCCGCTGTGTCTTATTCTCGGTTTTTGGTGCTCTAACCACAACAAATGTCTATGAAGTCAAATATATTTATTTTATTAATTTTCCGTGAATTGTGACACAAAGAACTCAGTTTGTGCTGCCTGCACAAACCTATGGCACCATTGTCATATTAATCTTCAAAACATAATAACATAACATTAACAGAGGGCAAAAGTGCATTTCTGTTTATCTACAGTTCTATTATTTTATAACATAAGCCCCACAAATACATCTTAGACATCTGGGGACATGAGACACCCCACATTCTCATGTATCAAGGTGAATATCCCATGTAAGTGAGTCCAAAAGATAATTTTCATTCTTAACCCAAATCACATGGCATATCTGTCAATATTAAGAGGTAACGCAGCCCTTAATACAATGTACCAAACTTGATTTGCCAATAAAGTTTGCAATTTACCATTAAGAGATTTTGCTTGCAGGCCTACATTGGTATTCTCCTTTCTGTATGTGCATTCTCAAAATAAAGGACAAAACATAAATCGTATTGCCTGTATCAAAAAATATTAGTGAAGGTTGAAGTGTGTTTGTGATGCAAAATATCTAATGTCGTCCAACTTTTCCCCCTTTTTTAGTACCTTTCTGTACCTGAAGTTCCTCGTGGTGTGGGCCCTGGTTCTACTGGCAGACTTTGTGCTAGAGTTCAGGTTTGAGTACCTCTGGCCATTCTGGCTCTTCATCCGGAGTGTGTACGACTCCTTTAGATACCAGGGGCTGGTGAGTGGCTGTGACCTAATATTTTTATTTATACTTATCCTATACACATATATATATATATATATATATATATATATATATATATATATATATATATATATATATATATATATATATATATATACACACACACACACACACACATACACACACATATATACATATATACAGAACAGGGTGTGATGGCTAACTGTGAGGCTAACAGCCTCCCAGGGTGTAGACACCACACACACACCTTAAATCACAACTACATGTTTTGTGGACCTGTGTGGTAAGCTAGTTGTTAAACCTGCCTTTTGTCAGGTGGCAGGTTTAACATATTTGTATTACATACAAATAGAAATGTACTTGGCTTCATAGGTCTGATTGAAGTCTGGTGTAATGAAGGGAAAATAAGTACAAAGGTGTGGTTGAGCGATTTTGTTCCAAAGCAGTTTAATACAATAACAGGCTAATCATAAAAGTGAAATACAAAAAGTCTAAATACTTAAGTTAACTGGACCTTTATTCGCCACAGGTTATTTTAGATACATGGTTTTACAGAAGTATCTCACACCACAGAAGTTAATTTTATCAGTGGCTTGTCAAAGCAAATGCTTCACTCAATAAAGAAACATAATACTGTGGGAGTATTTAGCATTCTTGTATCATTGATTTAATTATAATTTTTTAATTATAATTAAATCAATTTAATTAGCAAGAGGAAAAGTGACACAGTGGAGTAAAGTTTCAAATGATATGGCATCAGTCATAGAATAACACACAAGATGGTAACAGAGAGACAGAGAAAACCCAAGCAATGAGGTAAATAGAAGCTTTATGTGCAGTGCAGTGCAGTGCAGTACAGATAAAGATGTAAATATGAGGGACAAACAATGTTGTTCCGTCACATTCAGACGGCCCATTCAGTTTATTTGCCATGAGTTCATCTGAGACCTTCCACCCTCAAAAACAAGTTGTTTTTTTCTTTACCTTATTTGCTCATTTGTCTAACATAATGTACAGATCTGATTGCATGCTAATGTTAATCTATCATAGTCTTATTTTCCCTAGGGTCCGTTATTGTTGCTGGACAGTTTATTCTAATTGAAATGCGTTGTGTAGGAGTGTGTGTGTTGGCGTGTCTGTATCTCACGTAGATGCACAGAGAAAGCTCATAAAATAGAATATTCAAATAACAATGCATGGTATAGTTTTTCATTGGTGAAATATTTTTCATAGTTTAATCGATATCCAGCATTAGATCACTCTCATTATAAGGCATACATATATGGTAACCAGCCCTTCTTTGCAGGTATATAAAGGCTGAATAGTGAAATATTTGGTAGTCTTGTCAAAGTATCAACTGAGTAATTCAACCTTCATGTTTCCTTTCTGCATATATTGCTTTTTTATAATGACCACCTCTCACCACCAGGCCTTCTCAGTATTCTTTGTGTGTGTGGCGTTTACCTCGGACATCATTTGCCTCCTCTTCATCCCAGTACAATGGCTATTCTTCGCTGCCAGTACCTATGTGTGGGTGCAGTATGTTTGGCACACAGGTATGGTTCTCCTGGTTAATTATCTCGATATTTGGAAAATATCACACAAGAGAAAAGAGCAAAACCAGGAATTAACTTGACTGATGTTTCGCAAAAAAGCTCATGCTGTGAAAAAGGGACCAAGGATAATTTATGGTTGTGACCTTTGTGTCTACATTAAATATTTTTTCACACACAAAAAAAGGAAGGAAAGAACAAACTTTGTGAATTTACAAAATTTACAAAATACATTTAAAAATAAATTGTAATTTTAAGTCCTTTTTAAATCTTGGTAATTGCAGGGACAACTGCAGGGAAAAGCACATGTGAACAGTGTTGTGCAGCAATGCCATGCACATTGTGTTATATTTACAAATTGTTGGCTTGCTTCATAGAATTTTGCGTGGTGTGTGTAAGTGACCTGCACTCTGGGTTAGATGAGTCCTATTGTGGTGCCAGGTGCCAGATTTAAATCCTATTACCTGCTTTTTGGGGGACAACTCCCATGTTTATTTTTTTTTAATACATCATATTTATATTTAGGCATTTGGAAGACACCAAATAGATTTTTATCCAAAACGACTTACAAATGAGGTACAAGACAATCAAAATATCTAAGCCAAGGAGACAAACTTAAAGATTTTGCCTGAATATATTGTAAATTCCCAACTCTTATGTCTTTCTCTTGATTTGCTGTGTTGTTTTATTTTTTTCCAGAGAGGGGAGTTTGTCTGCCCACCGTGTCTCTATGGATACTTTTTGTGTACATAGAAGCAGCCATCAGATTCAAAGACCTGAAGAACTTTCATGTAGACTTGTGTCGTCCTTTTGCCGCACACTGGTGAGCTACTCTTTGTTGTTTTTATTTATTTATTTTATTTTATTTTATTCTATTCTAAGAGCTGTGGAAATCTGACCTTGTCCTGTGTGCCTTGAATGCAAGGCATGCTAGGTTTAGTTTTGACTATGAATATGTCAGCATGGTGCAGAGGTATTAAATGATGTAAAGACTACATTCAAGAGTCATTCACTACATTAAATTGATCTTATTTTTTTGGGGTACATGACTTCCTTCTGTTTGATCACATATATTGCAAATCAATACAGTGCCCAGTAAACTGAAAATTTGTGCACTTGAGGTTATGTCATTGTGCAAGTAGGAACTGCTGTGACATAGTCAAAAAAATTTGTTTTCACCAGTTAGCCATTAACTTTCAGAAAACATTAAAGATATGGACTGTTTGATGTGTTAGGAACTAAACCTACAGAAGGCTGACACCCTAAAAATCAAAGAAATATGCTGCAGGTTAGTCTATTTTGCTGGAATTTCATTGCAGCAACTCAAAATGGTGCTCAGTACTTTGTGTGGCCCCCACGTGCTTGTATGCATGCCGGACAATGTCAGGGCATACATAATGAGATGACCGATGTAGTCCCGGGGCATCTCCTCCCAGATCTGGACCATGGCATAAAAGAGCTCCCAGACAGTCTGAGGTGCAACCTGGCTGAGTTGGATGGACAGAAAAATAATGTCCAAGAGGTGTTCTATTGGATTCAGGTCCCGATACCTAATGGCACTTAGGGTGCTGTTGTCTGTTGTAGAGGTGTGTGCATCCCTCCATGGATATACCTCCCCAGACCATTACTGATGCACCACCAAACTAGTCATGCTAAACAATGTTACAAGCAGCATAACATTCTCCACAGCTTCTTAGACCCTTTTACGTCTGTCACATGTAGTCTAGGCGATCCTGCTCTCATTTTTGAAAAGCACAGGGCACCTGTACAACCTCTGTAGGGCCCAGGTATCACCTCTCGCTACCAGTAGTGACACTGACCCTAGCGAAGTGCGAAACTAGTCAACAATCAGAAAAGATGAGGTGGGAAGCAATTTCAGAGGCCTCCACCTGTAAAACCATTCCTGTTTAGGGGTTGTCTCATGTAATGTAATGGATTAGAGAAATCTGATGTCCAGAGCTAGATTTCTCCTGGAGAAAGGTGATTTCCATCTAAACGCATAACTGGGTTTCTAATCGGCTTTCTGCAAGAGTGCATGTGCATAACAAAGGCTGCCGAAACTCACCACTCTATCATCTGTGGAGTGAAACTGGATGAAAGGAGAGATGTGACCTCGTTTTTAAATCTACTCTGCCCAAAATTAAAATAATGCTGAAACCAACACATAGCTCACTGTAGACAACTAAATATGTCACTTTTCACCAGGCATTTAATTAAGACAAATTGAGCTGTAAATAGTAATGCAGTGACCACCTGTTGCTGTGTGTCTTCCAAAATCAGCCCAAGGAAGTGAAGAAATCAAATTACTCTTGCTGCATGTATACTGGGATTTCCAGTAACTAGTTTTCTCAGTAACCTAGTTACTTGAGTCCATGTAATCACACCTATTGTTGTCCCTCTGCACCTGTTGCTAATTTCATAAACACCAAAGCAGCTGAAAATGATTAACAACTCCCTTTGCTACTTAATTGACCAGATCAAAATCCCAGACATTTGATTGACTTTATATTATATATTCTGATTTAAAAGTTTTCCTTTAATTTACCTATCTATTTGTGTTTTATTATGAAAAGGTATTATAAGCAGGCAGTTGACACATATGAGAAATTCTGCAAAATGTTTTCTTAAATTACCGGAGTAGTGGAACGATGTGTTCTCACATTTGGATACGAAGCACTTGGCCAATGTTTTTCTGAAACTCTTACTTTTTTCTTGTAATTACATGATACAGTGTATTAAAATTACTTCCTAGTTCTAATGGATATACTACTTGTGTTCCTCTCTGCAGCATTGGCTACCCAGTGGTCACTCTGGGTTTCGGCTTCAAGAGCTATGTAAGCTATAAAATGCGCCTCCGGAAGCAGAAAGAGGTGCAGAAAGAGAATGAATTTTACATGCAGCTTCTACAGCAGGCTTTGCCTCCAGAGCAACAGATGCTTCAGAGGCAAGAGCGAGAAGCAGAAGAAGGTAACGCAGAAACATGCATACTGTATGCACATCAGGAAATGTGGCACTCACATACACCATCTACTGGGACTGAACAATAATGATAATAAAAAAGTCTGATTGATTAGATGTTTTAAAAAAAATGGAAATTCCTTCAAGGGTATGTATAGTCTTGTTGTTTTACTGTATGGTTCACTATCTTGCTACCATGAGTCAGTGATGATGCATCCTTGGATAATTAAAGCTCTACCAGTCAGTCATGCATCAGTTAGGACTGTTGGAATTGTTTCTGACAGGTAAGGTAGCTACGCCTCATGGTGATTAGGAACTAATTTGGTTATTACTTGGGTGGCACTTCTCCAATAACATAAGGTTTTGAAGCGATGCTTCTTTTCTTTTTATAGATTTTTTTTTTTAAACTGTTGCACCTGATCAGTGTATACATCTTAGTGGTTGTGGCTTACATCTGTTTGTTTACAGTCAATTAATATCATAATCATCAATAGCTTTGTTTAATCGTTGTTGTTATTTTCATTGGGCTTGGGGGAGAATCCACAAGACAGACACAGGCTTTTATCAGGTTCTTGTTAGGTTTAATCCACTTTGTTAAACAAGCCAACATTGCTCCTTAACACTCACATTTGCAGCATGTGCATCATTTTCCTGTCTATCCAAAGTCTGTGGTTCCAGGTGCACCTGCCTCACAGTTTTAGAAAAACACACCATGCACATAATGGTCACAAGTGTCTCTGGCCATTGGGATAGATTAGGCAAAGGCCTGAAAGATGTTGTGGTTGTCTTGCAGGTTATGCAATGGGAAACTGAAAACTACACTGTCACTAGAAAAAGACAATGATTATTTGTGCAGTTGTTGGTGTGGCAATTTCACACAAGTAACTTAAGCAGCTTGTGTATACTTGCTCAGTGCTCTCGGTGGTTATAATAAGTCATAATTCAGATGTAGAGAATTATATATTGGTCAAGTAAGGATAAGTAGACTTTTTAGATGAAATGTCATGGCAGCCGTCATATATTTAATGTGTCCTGTGTCTCCTTTATTTCATTCTTTATTCATACAGCAGCTGCAACTAAAGGAATATCTGAAGTGGACACGCCACCAGTGTCACAGAATGGTGCACCAGCCAATAAAAAGACATCGGCACCACTGCCAGAGCTAGAGTATAGAGAAAAAGGGAAGGATGGAAAAGGCGGCGGAGAGGCTAAAAAGCAGCAGAATAGCAACAACATCCTGCCATCAGTGGACTCAAAACTCCAGGAGATGGAGTATATGGAGAACCATATGAACAACAAGAGACTGACCACAGAGCTGGGCAGCACAGAGAACCTGTTACTTAAAGAGGACAACAATTCCTCCTGCTCCTCCTCATCCTCCTCCTCATCCAAAAACTACAAAAATGCTAGCAGCAATGCCACAGCACTCAACTCCTCACCCCGCGGCCATAGTGCTACTAACGGCAGCGTGCCCTCTTCTGCATCCTCCTCCTCCTCCTCTTCGACGGGGAAGAACGAGAAGAAGCACAAGTTGGCTGTGGGGAAAGGAACATCGGGTGGCTCCCATAGGGATCCCACAGACAACTGTATCCCTAACAACCAGCTGAGCAAACCAGAAGCACTTGTTAGGTAAGCACATGCTCAGACAAGCACATGTTCATCTACAGTGTATCCAGAAAGTATTCAACTTAACTTTTCCACATGTTGTTATGTTACAGCCTTATTCCAAAATGGATTAAATTCATTATTTTCCTCAAAATTCTATAAATACCGCATAATAACAATGTGAAAGAAGTTTGTTTGAAATCTTTGCAAATTTATTACAACTAAAAAATTACATAGGTAAGTACGCCAAGCTGTGCGATCAAAAGAGAAGGGCCTTATTCAGCGACAATTCATCTTTCAACAGCACAATGACACTAAGCACACAGCCAAGATAGCCAAGGAGTGGCTATTGGTCAACTAAGTGATAATTTCCTTGTGTGGTCTAGCCAGAGCCCAGACCTGAACCTGAGTGAATATCTCTGGATAGAACTGAAAATGGCTGTGCACCGATGCTCCCCCATCCAACCTGATGGAGGTTAAGAGGTACTTCAACGAAGAATGGGAGAAACTGGCCAAAAATAAGTGTACCAAGGCTGTAGCATAATACTCAAAAAGACTTGAGGCTGTAATTGGTGCTAAAGTTGCATTAACAAAGTATTGAGCAAAGGCTGTGAATACTTAAGAAAAAATGTCAAACTTCTTTCACGTTGTCATTATGGAGTTTTCTTTGTAGAATTTTGAGGAAGACTATGAATTTAATCCATTTTGGAATAACACTCTTTTAGAAACTTGTTGGTTATTTTTTTCTTTATAGTATACAGTAGTTGTTTTACTCAGGCATATTATCAGTTCAGATTTTGACTGGCTGCTGTTTATTTCATAATTTATTTGTTTTATGCCTCCCTCAGAAGTATGACTCCCGTGTTTTTATTAAATTTACATGTTGACAGCTGTTGCACCTGGAGCAAACAAAGCATTAGAAATTGATTGTGCCACATACAACCAAAACAGATTCGTCTAAAATGCTGGAGTCTTTCTGTTGCGGTTTTCTTTGACAACTCTGGCACAACAACATAATTTAGAAATCTCAAATTCCACTTAAAGATTTCAGCTCATTTTTAGTCATAAATCATAGTTGAACCAACACTGTTTATGAAGGTTTAATTTAGAATAATAACATCACTGTATTTTACAACACACTTATAAATGTCTAGTTTTTTGTTAGTTTAGTTTTTTAATTAAGCTGTGCATTTAGTTTAAAATTTCTAATTGCATTTATGTCTTTATAGATTAAATATGAAAATACTCTACCAACTGCACTAGTAATTTAGTCAGTGCTTTGTAGAGGCAGGTGTTGACTACATTTGTCTGGGCATGTGCACCATGTGTGGCTGGACCATTAGACCACAATGACTGGTATCATGTAGCCATAACTTAACGCTGTAACATTTCTTCCTCTGTGCTTAAAACCAATGGTCTTGTGCATTTATAAGCATCTTGAATGCTATTATAAGCAACATGCCAGTTTTTCCTTACTTTCACTATCCCACTCTGGACAGATTGGAGCAGGATGTTAAGAAACTGAAGGCGGACCTGCAGGCCAGTCGACAGGTGGAGCAGGACCTGCGCAGCCAAATTGGCTCTCTTGGCAGCACTGAGCGCTCCATTCGTACTGAGCTGGACCAACTACGCCAGGAGAATGAGCTGCTGCAGAATAAGTGAGTGGTGCTACTATTCAGCAGTTCCCATGAATGTTAGTGATTCCTGTGGATGTTTTAAGATCATTGTTCACTTCTGACATTGCATATATTGGCTAGAAAGTAGTGTGGCTCTGTTAAAGTCGTTCAATAGCATCTCTGTTAGGTTGAGATCTGGGTTCTACATGGCCACTTCAAAAGGCAGATTTTGTTTTTCTGAAGCCATTCTGTGTTTTTGGTCATTGTCCTGTTGCATCACCCAACTTCTACAGAGTTTCAGCTGGCATACAGACATTCTAACGTTCAAAGGGTTTACATACTTTTTTCACTCACACTGTGAGGTTTTTATAGTTCTTCTCAATAAAGACATGAAAGATCAGCATTTTTGTGTTATTATTTTTGGCACATTATATTTGTTAATACACTTGGATAACATTTTTTGACAAATTAATTAATTAATTAATTAAATTCACATACTTTTTCTTTACGCTGTATGCATTTGTGCACTTTTAGGCTTCATAATGCTGTGCAGGCAAAGCAAAAGGACAAACAGGCAGTGGGCCAATTGGAGAAGAGGCTCAAAGCAGAGCAGGAGGGTCGAGCCACCGCTGAGAAACAGCTCGCAGATGAAAAGAAGCGAAAGAAGTTAGAGGAGGCAACAGCAGCTAGAGCAGTAGCATTAGCAGCAGCATCCAGGTAGGCAAACATCAAATGTCTGAAATTTTCTTTTTTTTAATAAGCATTTTGCTCCCAACTTGTAATTAGTGTCATTTGTTAAAGAAGCTACACGTTTCATTTATTACAAATGTGATTTGTTATTAACACTGATATAAATTAACTGCATTTCTACTTTAACATTTTTTCAGGGGGGAGTGCACAGACACGCTGCGGCGGAGAATCACTGAATTAGAAACAGAGTGTAAGAAACTAACAATGGACATCAAGCTAAAGGAAGACCAAATCAGAGACCTTGAACTGAAAGTGCAGGTAAAGATTTAGTGGAATCATTGCATCAAACTCTGATTCAAACATAATCTGCATTCTTTACATTATTGTGCTTAAATTAATATTTCTATACTACTCAGTTATTATATCAAAGCATAGCAAATTCCAATAACATTGATAACCATGATTATAATTTTCAGTTAATAAATGTTCATCTGAGTCAACTTTACTGCACAATCATCCATTTAGAAGACAACAATTGGGTTGTGTGGCTGAGTCATGTCGGGCTAAAATAAGGAAAACCCTTAAAAGCTGGAAATGTCAAAATTGGCTATTGTAAGGAGTCATACATCATGCAAAGAGAGATCACAAACCTGCTGGTGTTGCAGTGATGACCTTCTACAGTGGAGCATTCCCATGGGCAAGTGGAAGATTGCAATGTGTGAATGTGAAAAGTAATTTGGCACTCTGTCACTATTTATCAGCAAATGGCATGTTTACAAAACTAGATAGTGGAAGTGGAAGATAATGGCTTTCTCATTTCATTCACTTTCAATATGCCAGTTACAATTTTCAATTTTTTTTATTTGTAAATACCAATGTGCCAAAAAGTACAGAAATGAGCCTGCAAAAAATCTGGGACAAAGTTTAATAGACTGATGAGACAAAGATTAACTTTGAACCTTTAACAAAGTGATGGAAAGTTCTGCTGCCAGGATCTGCTCATTACCCTACACATACAAGCTCATCTGTGAAACACAGTAGAGGTAATGTCATGGCTTGGGCTGCATGGCATCTTCTGGGACAGGCTCAATCATCTTCATTGACAATTTTAACACATGATGGCAGCAGCAAAATGAACTGAGATGTCCACGGAAACATTTTGGCCAATTTAAAGAAAGATGCAACCAAACTGACTGGAAGATCCTTCGTCGTGCAGCAATAATGATCCAAAACACACTGAAGAAACAACAGAGGAGCTCATCAGGAGCAAGAAGTGGAAGGTTTTAGACTGGCCAAGTCAGTCTCCAGACTTGGACCCTACAGAGCATGCATTTTACCTGCTAAAGAAGAGATTGAAGGGAGTAACCTCCCAAAACAAACAACTGGAAGAGGCTGCAGTAAAAGCCTCGAAAAGCATCACAAAATAAAAATGCAAATGTTTGGTGATGTCAGTGGGTAGCAGACTTGACGCAGTTATTGCAAGCAAAGGATTTGCAACTAAATATTAAGTCTTATTCAAATTCATCTATTTTAAATCACCAATACCTTTGCTTTCATGAAAACTGTGTAGGTTCGAACAAAAATGTTCACATTGCCTCATATTCATCTTGTGACGCTAAGAAATTATTAATTAATTAATTAAAATAAGAAAATTGCCTCACTGTTCCAATACTATTGGAGGAAAGTGTGTGTGTGTGTGTATATATATAGAAAGCCAAAGCAAATGCCAGCAGCCATTGACTGATGCTCCAGACTTGACAGTATTGCTTCTCCTCAATTTTTCAGGAGCTTCATAAATATAAAGAGAATGAAAAAGACACAGAGGTGCTGATGTCAGCGCTGTCAGCCATGCAGGACAAGACCCAGCACCTAGAGAACAGCCTGAGTGCAGAGACCAGAATTAAACTGGACCTCTTCTCTGCACTGGGAGATGCCAAGAGACAGTTGGAGATTGCACAAGGTCAGTCCTATTCACATACAAAGTGTTTATTCACACATGAAACTTGAGTGAGAGTATGCCTACAGATGCATTTTTGCTTTGAACTCCATTCTAGAGTATAGTGTTTGTTTTCTGGCTGACTTGTTGATGCCTGTTTTCAGGTCAGATCCTGCAAAAGGATCAGGAGATCAAAGACCTGAAGCAGAAGATAGCGGAAGTGATGGCCGTCATGCCCAGCATCTCCTACACAGCCGACACCAGCAGCATGACCCCCGTGGCCCCCCACTACTCCTCCAAGTTCATGGACACCAATCCCTCCGGCCTAGACCCCAATGCCTCTGTTTACCAGCCACTCAAAAAGTGAATGCTTCATCTTGCTCCTCCATCCATCCTCTTTTCATTTTTATTTCTCCTGCAGGCCCACCACCTTCCAATCTGCTCAGCATGTCTGCAGCTGACTTTGGTTTTTTTTTTTTTTTTTTTTTTTTTTTTTTTTTTTTTTTTTTTTGTCTCCATGCCAGGTCAGAAGGATGTTGTATTGTGTGACTGTATTTGTTGTAGTTAAAACAAAAGACAAAAAAAACTTTAAATGGACATCACATGTCAGCTAGGAAGTCCCAGTTTTTTTTCTCTCTCTCTCTCTCTTAAGTGTCTAGTGAAACCTCACAGAATCGGGTATGTGTCATCATCTCAAGGATGTTGCTCTCCCTTTCTCAGCACCACTGCAACCATCTGCAACCAGTTACCTGCTCTTTGGTCCTGGGGAATAGCTGCTTTAATTTTTTTAGGTAGATTTGTTTTTTCATGCCAAAATTTGGAAAACAGAATTCTCGACCATCATATAGCTTGACTTGTATTCCAGTTTCATTTACAGATTGTTTTTCTCACAAGGTAGTATGGAAATGTCTGTACAACCTGTGGAGGAATGTATTGCAAAGTTGGCACGGAGTCTTCCCCTATTGTGTTTAATTTATTCTTTTAATTCACAATCAGACACCAAATTAAACCTGCCCTCCACTGCTTCGGGTTGTGGTCGTAAATCGTTTTTAAAGTGTATTGAGTGGTTCTATCTCCTGAAGACTCGAGTGTTGATTTCAGCAGGCTTCGAGCATTAGTTACAACACAGTTGGAAGATCTAGTGTTGCAAGCAAAAAGAGACTCTAAATTAAAAATAAAATTAACCCACACCGTTTCAAATGTCAAGCATCAGTGATAACAGTGGTTTGTTTTCCCCTGCTGTGTTTTCTGTAAGAGGTTTTGAGTTAAAGGAGCACAGTAGGAGAAGTCTCTATGTTTAAGTGTACAGTTTCTCAGTACTCTGCAGACTCATCAGTTATCATGATCCCAGTGCCTTGGGTTGAGAACATAGAGATTACGTTTATTGTCAAAGCAGATTAAGTTTTGAATTTAGCCCAACCCTATTGAAATCAATGGGAAAGATCGGGTTAAGATAAAAAAAAAAAAAAAAAAGTAATTTGACCTCTCCCAATAAAGGGGGCAAAGTTGCCTTCACACCTAGTTTTGGTTTTTGGACTAGTGATTTCCCCACTGGCAGGGAAACTGATTCATCATGTTACTTGAGGGCAGCTTTGTCCCTTATCACGCAGGTCACATTTAAGAGATTTGTTGAACAGCGGCACATGAAAGTGTCATGGTATTTCCATTTCCCTTATATGTTGATTTGATGTTGGCCACCACAGAGTACTGCACACAACTGCTGCACCCTTTATTATTATTATTATTATTATTATTATTATTATTATTATTATTATTTCCAGTTTAAAGTTGCACTGCAGAAAACACATGCTGTTTAAAAGGGAAACTATAAAACTGGACTATACAATGTCAATGGAGTCATGGAAAAGCCAACTTTAATATAGCAGGAAATCATTTTATCTTAAGTAATCTTCCACTTCAGTTCATGTGCCAAGACTAAAATGCTTGTTTCTCTAGTAATGTGTTCAAGAATGTACTGCAAATACATTGGCTGACATGTCTGTCAGATGCCCAGTTGAATATGACTCAATGGAAGTTTGTGTTAAGCAGGTAGAGAACGTGGTCACCTGTTTGTTGTAGACCGTGTAGTAAAAAATAAGGGACTAGAAAGTCAGATTTCTTTTATGTGAATGTTACAGTATTTGCTGTTGGGCAAGTGGCTATTTTGAAGCAGTTTTCCTTACTCCTGTTTCTGGTATTATTGTTATTTTCCTTCAGGGGGAAAAAATGCTCGAGTCTGATGTGGTTTCACCATCATCTGGAATGGTTTTCTAGAATTTGGAGAAGCTTTTTTTTTTTTTTTTCTTTTTTTTTTTTGTTCATTGACTTTTGAGGGAGAAAAATACAGTTTAGTCAGTTGCTTGAACAACTGATTGTTGGAAGCATAGAGAAGTGTTTTTGTTTGTTTTTTGTTTTCTGGCCACAGTCACTGCTGTTTCTCCCCAGGTCTGACCTTGGCTGCGCTCTTGCTCTGTGAGGTTTACAAGGAATAAACATTTTTTTTCTTGCAAATGGACTTTTCTTTGTTAATGTTACTCTGTCCATATGTCTAGATATTTTAAAAACACACAGTGGGCAAACAATTTCACATGTACTTGCTATTAGGGACTAAAATTAAGACGGCTCTGGCTTTACTGCTTCACATTTGAACATTTCTTTATGTGCCCCCATGAGCCTCCAAGCGTAACATATGTATAGTAATAAAAATGCTGGAGAACCCTAGAATCACAATTCAGCTTAAAATAATAAACTAATTCAGCCATATTCTTGAGATCAACGAAATCTCCAACACCAGAAAGTCATCTGGCTGCCGCTAGGAGGCAGTGTCTGTCTGCGTGATGGAAGGTGGAAGGCTTATCTGTCCACAAATGCTCTGGTTATTAACACTGTGAAAAACCATAATTCCTTCTTTTCAAGATCAGAAAATCGCATTCAGCCGGGACAAAGAGAAACTTAACTGACTAATTGGTTAATTCCGACCACCAATCACAGCTAGTCAAAACAGTACCACGTTGCTATGCAGCAGCACTGGGTTGGTGTGTAACTGAGGTTGGATGTGTGCACCATTTGAATAATACCAGAGGGGGAATTGTAGCTGCTGACGCTGAAGGCAAATTTTTCTAAGCTCCTTCTTTATCTACATTTCAAATTCGCATCTAATTACCATCAGGGAGTTTCGGTGCTCTGCTGACCTCTTGGCCTGAGATTTCACTCTGTGATGGAACCATGAAAGCCACCAAATTATGGGCTGCCACACATTTTGATTGCAGTGATAATTCTTTTAATGCACTTGGGAATTTTGGAGAGGGAGATAAAGAATCCCTCTTCGAAGGACACTGAATTTCAATGCATGAAAGAGAAGCCCTCTGCTCAGCATTCTGTCACGTGCCAGGCTTCCCCAAACACGCTTGATTAACCTGAGCAGCAAGACAAATGTGGGTAGAGCCTCTCTCATTTCCTCTGCATTAACTAGTGCTTAAGTTAGGCATACATTTATTTCATACCCATAATATTATTGCTCACCCAGTTCCAGTTCGCCACCACTGCGTTGGCAGAGTTATTTGTGGAATTAACAGATGTTAGATGAGGTCTTTTCTTGTGGTCGACATTTGGCACAACAGTACTCCCTATGCCATTAGGCCTCTCATATCTACAGTAAATCAAGCTGTTTGAAGAGAAGACGCCATTAACAAGAAGCACCAGTTACAGCTTTTCTGTATGTCTTGACTGAATCAATTAACATAAAGCTATTTTCTTTGTGGACATACACTTATAGCTATACCTGTCCCACTGGTAAACAAAAAACCCAGTGAAACAGATTAAAATGAATTGGGTTTTCTCAGATGATTGGTAAAGATTTGGTGAGTTTGCAGCACTGGTGTGTAACGGTGTGTGTGTGTGTGTAAACGCGGTGCAGCCGCCTTGTTTTCTTGTATTTGTCCTCATGCATAAATAAGTCATGGATTTTTGCCTTTCATATTTACCTTCAGAGTGAGGAACAAGCTCTGTTGAATGATGGTCAGCCTGCTCACATGCTCCTCTTCATGTCTGGTTGGAGCCTTGTTCTCTCACTACCAGCAGAAACTCATTGATTTTTCTACCGCCTACTTTACCTGTTACCCGTGTTGCTGCTTTTAAAGTCAAGACTGCGTGCTTCACTACAGGGCAGATGTACCAGCAGAGTGCATTCTTTTGTCTCATGCTTTTGAATGAAGTATGGTTATAGCAGGCAGCGAACAAAACAGTGATTTATAAGGCGTGCACCTGTTTGAGTACTGAGAGTTCATTTAGTTTACAGTGCTACACTGATGTAGTGATAATACCCCCTTTGAAACTAACTCAGATTGGAGGTGGTGGGATGGCCTAATATGTCCTTGGGGATGTCTTAGCCTGTTCAACTCCTGTCTTTGCGCTTTTTGTCTCTTTTGGAATCTGGTACTGCAACATTTTTTGAAATCCATCCAAGTGATTTGTTTAGTGGGTGTGGGGGGACGCCTCGGTGAAACTCGATGTGTAAACTGGGCTTGGCCCTGGAATGCTTTAATATCGGAGCCAATACTATAGAAGAGTAATTTGAAAGGATGATTACTTGGAAATTGCTTCATGTCAAGATTGTGAGATCTGTGAGCGATTTCCTGTGTCTAGTATTATACTAACATTTCATACAGAGCATGCAACGATCAGTACGCTATAAATTCTTCTTGAGTGGTCAGCAGGGTTTCCTCTTGAAATGACTTGAGTCATCTTCGTTTACAGTTTAAACCTCCCTAACTTAATGTTTCTTTCCAATCAGGAGAACCCGCTCCTTCAGATGTGCCGCAGGAACTCTGTGTCTTTCACTTTGGAGCAGTGACTCACAAATCTTTATTCCCTGAAGCTATTCACTTTATGATATGATACTAGTCATCAGAGCACTGGGGCAGAGGTCATGCACATAATTATATATTATAATATGTATACAATAACCTATGTTGTAAATCCTTATTATATATAATGTGAATTTGCAGAGGTGGCTGATCTGAATGGATATAACCCCGTTTGTGCTGATGGCTGTGCTGACACCTCCACTGGACAGATCACGCTGTGAGCAGGTCAGAGGAGACGAAACGTCGAGGCTGCATTAAACATGAGCGCTCCCTGCAAACACATTTCGTGACAGGACTACCAAACGACTTTGTCACCGAGCACGCTGGGTGGGAGCAAGAGGACGGTGAGCTGCGTGTGTGCAGAGCAGCAGCAGCAGCAGCAGCAGCAGCAGCAGCAGCACCGCCCGCCCGGGCTGCAAGTGCCGCCGCCGCCGCCGCCGCAACGGCTTCACTTCATTTACATACAAAACACCGCCCAGGGGGACGAACATGATAATCCAGCATCGACTGAAAGCCGAGCGTGCGGAGGGCAGAGAAACACAGCTGAGAAAAAGTTTGAACGGGAGAGGGCTGTTTTAAACCAGAACCAAGTGTTTCGACAGAGACGGACGGACGGCTCCCGGGCTCTTTGCCCCACTTTTGGATATGGACGCTTTGAAATCCGCCGGAAGGGCGATTATACGGAGCCCCAGTATCGCCAAACAGTCGTGGGGTTCGGGCAGACATAAAAGTAAGTATTCCGCCGTCGCGTACATCCACACAGAGGCGTTAGCTGCTGCTAATTTGGCTAAAACCTCGGCTAACTTGGCTAAAACAAGCTAACCTCGACAAGAAGCTAACGTGGACGTTACCGCCCGGCGTTTAACGCACTTTCCAACTCCTCTTGAGCGGATTTCAGCGGCACTTGTTGGGAGCTAAAAAGCTGTCGGGCTGCGGGGGGGAAAAGGTGTTTGACAGACACGGTAACTCTTTAAAAAAAAACAAACAAATCCCCAGCTTGGCACTACAAAGCGTAATGAAAGGTTGAGTTCATATCCCGTTCCGTTTGAACTTGACGCTGAGACTGACAGCAGGGCTCCTGCTGAAGCTTTGGTGGAGTCGCAGCCTCGTCTTCTCCACATGAGCAGCGGGTCGAGGGACTTGTTTGAGCTCGATTTGCGGATATCAAACAAAAAAGCGGACGCATGTGACCACAAAAGTTTGAATCCCGTGCAGCCCTCTTGTTGTTGTTGTTGTTGTTGTTGTGTGCCACGTCACTCTGCTAGCTGCCCGGACATGGTTTGATTGCAACAGGAGCCTGTGCAGGAAACTTAAATCGTGCAGCGTGTGGACAAGTAGAGACACAGGAGTGGGAAAAGGCATGAACAGATGAGTGGCCGTCTTCCTGGCAAGGCTGCACAGCCCTAGCAACGCACTGTTGCTAGGCAATACACCATGTGAAACAAAAAAAAAGAGGAGACGATGGATGAGGAGTGGTTGCGGAGTTGAAGTCTTAGAGGGGTCTTCAGTTCATCCTAATGCCAAGCTCGAATTAGGGGTCTAATTGTTATGAAAGCTGCCGGTTTGGCTTGTGACGCCTGGCTTCATTTCTCCAATGTGTACAACCATCGCCCAGGCAGCGGAGCGTGATCACATTGAATGTGGCTTTTATGTTTGGTTGCACAAAGGGGTGATGTCCCCTGCTCCCATGTCTCTCTCTCTCTCTCTCCCCCCTTGTTTATATCATAGACAATGGAGCTGTTGGCAGCAAGATGTCACACGTGTCAGACAGTGCGATCGATGCTTTGTTTTGGCCCCCTCCTCTCTGGGGGGGGGGGGAGGTAGTCATGCACAATCAGCATGTTCCCTCCACATCAGACCAGGCAGTGGATGCAGAGAGCTACTGACCAATCAGTCGCTGATAGCTGGACGTTCAGACCGATGTTGAGCTTTGCTCTGACTCCACATTCAGTCTGTAGCAAAAGTCACATCCCTCCCCTGCTCTCTCTGTCTCGGATGCCACCTCAGACAAGTCGAGCAGAGACCTGCTGGACTTCAGTTGTTCAGTCAGTTATCTAGCTGTCAAAATGTATTAGTCACTCTTATTAACTTACTTAAGAATTCTGCTTTGCTTGCGATCAAACAACTGCTAACCTTTCTCTTTTTTTATGTGTGTTGATATAATCATAAGCTTAACTGCATTTCAGAGGGCACCAGTAAACTACAGAGTTAGCATTACAACCCAGCTTGTTCCATCTTGTATTGTCTGTAAGATTGTGCTCCGGTTTGCATGCGCTCTTACTTGGGTTGTTATTTTTAAGAAGGGAAGAATTTCTAGATTTAGACAGGCCCATAATTTGAGGTGAAGTTTTGTTACATGTCTCTAGCGAGATTGTCTTTCCCTCCTGTGTGTGGGCATGGCCTTGTCAAAGCAGCTTATTCACTTCTTTGGCATCTATCACCACTGCATTCCTTTACTCCCTCTGTCAGTGTTGGATTATAACAGGCTTCAGTATTGTTTTCATTAAACTGGCCCTGTCTCTTTAACGATGGCTGCATTTCAGCATTAAAAGTAGGCAGGAATTAACACCTTTTTTTTCTGTGCTTCTGCAGTCTCTTTTTCTGTGCACGGGCAAGAATGCATCCACCAGGTCATTTCCTGCATGGTTTGAAACAACTCGGTTGCTTTTTGCACTCTGCTGAGCTGTTGCCAAGTCTGTCTCTGTGCACTAACCTGTCATTACATCCAAATAGTTGGAAGAACATTTGGGAGAGGCAAAAAATGGTATGTAATGTTAACCGTCTTTTGAGGTCATGAAGGCCATTTTTTTTGCCTATCTGAAAAGTGTAGAAACACAAAATCTCTGTCTTCATGGAGGAGAAACACTCTTCTCCCAAATTCTGGTCAAGGAGTTGGGTTGTCACTCTTGAAGCATATCAGGATGTCAGTTGATCCATGCAAATGGCTAATGGGGATTGTTTGTGATCTCAAACCATTTGGACTGCATCATATTAACACTTACAGTAGATTGATGTGATGGCATTTGGTGGTTATAGCTGCCAGAGATGGTAGGTAGTGTAGCTGTTAATTAATTTGCATTGAGTACATTATTCATATAGTGTCACTGCTGTGACAGAAGTTGAAGCTGGTGTTAAATAATACATCTGTAGCTTCGGTTTAAATATCCTAATGCTAAATGACTGGCACACAATGTCCTAAGCATCTTCTGCATCATATTGTGTGGTGTGCTCTGGTCAGTTCACCCTGAACTGCTGGTGCTGCTCTGACCAGTCAGTCTCCTCTGTACAAAGTCATCCAAAGGAAGCTACAGTATCAGCTTGTAATGGAGATTACTTCCTGCAGCCTTCATTTATGGAGTTGTAAAGCCCTCACTGATTTATAGCCTTGTTAGCTCTTCTGTAAATGTTAACTGCTTCTGTGTGTGGGGCTGGTGTAAAGAGTCATACGTGTGCGGAAAGAACTGCACTATCATTTTTGTCACTGTTTCTCCAAGAGGGCGATTGCTATTCCTAAGGGGAAAAGGATATTTGATTTCAGACGTTTCAGCTGACTCTGCAGGAAAAATGTGATGGTTTAAACATCATAATTGTTGTTTATAAATCAGCGGTTGGCACAGGCTAAATTGAGCACTAAATTGAAGTATGATGAATTCTTGATACAAAAACTGAACTGTTTGCATGTGTTATTTTATTTGCTTGATTGCATTTAGTTAGCTGCGAATAAATAAATAGACATCTATTCCCAGTGAACACTATTTAGCCTGAAAAAAAAAAAAAAGACATATTATAATTTTAAAATTCCTTTGGGGCAGATCCAAAATAAAATGTGTATATTTTTTTGTGAAAGCATTAGCTAAGCCTAGGCAGGAAGTACAGTGGTTAACCAGTTCACCTGCTACTAAGAAATAATTGATGTAATCTCCTTCAGCCATATGTCTAGACATATGTTCAGTGTGGTGGTTAACCCCCCTTTAGCTCTATTGTCAGTAAGAGATCTTGGTGCCTAAATAAAGGCTGTCTGAGACTTACATCAAGAGGAAAAGCTTGCAAAGCCTAGTTAAGTATATTTAGATCGCTATCTCAGTCTGGAAGCTGTTATTTTGGTGGTCATTCTGTGAGCCCAGCAATTACAGCTCCTTTCCTTTAATCTGTTCACCTCAAGCGAGTTTATGTTACTACACTACACACACTGCTAGCATGAAAAGAACATTTTTCTGCAGCCACTAAAGCACAAGCAAGCTGACTGGTTGTCTACAACCTTCAGTCATCCTGCAAGAGTTGTGGGGTGTTGTTTGGGTGTATGTACAAAACTGATGTTCATGCCACATGTGTCCTCAAGTGAATATTGCAGGATATCTGTTGTTTTCCACCCGTCTTCGTGAAAGCTTATGAAACCTCATGTGGACACACCCTTTCCAGTAAACTCATTTTGTATATTAAATCTGTAGCAATCCATGGGGATTATTTTCATTAATGGAACATTCCCTTACCCCATTGACCTGGGTTTGTCCACTTCACCTGTGTCTACATCTCCTGCCAAAAGTATAGCCCTGAGTTGAAACATGTCTCTGAAGGGGGGTATAAAAAGAAAATAAGTATAGTGGAGTAGAGATATAGAGGATGAGATTTGCAGAAGAGCTGACAGGCAGACGTTTCAAATTTAAGGGACACATTGTGCAAATCTGCAGTCTCGTGTGTCAAATGCTGACTGGTTAAACAAGAGGGGTACTTACATCTACTGTAGTCTCAGAGATCTATGTGACTAAAGCAAAGATTCAAACAGTCAACGCAAACAAATGGTTTATTGTTCACTGTTTGCTGTTTTTCTTGTACTGGTTTGGTTTACAGGCTCTTATTTGTTCTCTTGGTTCCCATTGGACCCGACCTTGGTCAAGCTTGATCCAAATTATATTCTCCTTTGTAAAATATGTATTGTTCAGTTTGCTAGGAAATATTTGAAATATTCCACAAATTTGACAAAGAAAAGCTTTGAATTCTTTACATCTGAGAAGAACATTTTTTATTTTTGCTCAACAATTACTGACAACTCTAACTTTGCTACTTGTAATTTTGGTAAGCCGCGTAGCCTATATCGTGATGAAGTAGTGAAAAATATCCGTCTTAGATCTCAAGGTTATGTCTTGTGCTTTTGTGTTTGTGTCAACAACACGAAAGCAAAATACTGTATATTATATTAGGAATCCAAAAACAGCAGCAAAAATAACAGTCTTGACATGTGAGAACCTTGAATTACTGTAGGTAATGTTTGGTGATCTCTGCTTGAAGAACTTTTCAAATCACTAAGACTATTTTACACAGCTGTTTTGCTGTCTTAGCAAACTAAGAAGATTGACGAAGCGAGAATGATGAGTAGTGAAACCTTTTGACCTAACAAGAAGGAAGTCCATTTGCCGTGACTCAACTTTAGATATTTCGGCTGCAGTCGAATCCTGCTCTTCCCGTTTGGCATGGCTGTGTACAGGATGTTTTAAGGATCCGTTTCAAAAGCCTGATTTCTTGTTGAGTACATTCCGGCCTCAGCTGGTCATCAGCTGTAATCCCTGACTGACATGACGACTAATTTCTTTTCGCTCTCTCCCTCTCCTCACTTTCCTTCTTTGAGTGGATTTAACCAATACTGAAAGACATGTGTCTCAATGCTAGGATTTAAATTAAATTGTGAATATAAGACTCTTATCCTCTATGAATCCTATCTTTCACCCCGTTGGAATTGTTTTGGATGGTCATCATAAAAAATACTGATAGCTACATAGTCATGCATAGCTTCCACCATATCTTCCAACACAAATATTAGAATACAAATATCTTGCTAAGCTAGTTGTTATAGGAGATTAAACTAGAGGAACATTCAGGTGCCCAAGGACAGTGAAAAGAGGTCACTGGCTGCTGGACATAAAGGATCCTCACACGGTGTTCATCTTACTTTGTATTGATAGCTCCTTTGGTGAACTGGACTGTAGTTTATGTCTCTGTGGTCATTTGTGACTAATACTGTTTGCGTGCGTCACACAGAGAGACTTTGACCTTGGCTTCTGATACTATGTAAAACATTTCCTATATCCTTTCCATAGAATCCTAAGTTCATAGGAGGGATCGGTCTTTGTACCAGTCAGAGACAGACACTGACAATTCCTTCATGTGCAGTAACACGCTTTTTCCCTTTGGTTAACACTCACTCATTCTCTTCTAAACAATGCTCTATCTCAGGCTTTTCCCATAATGGCTTCCCATTGTGAGGAATTGGTGATGATTGTGCTAGTCTCTAACCTGCACTGCAAAGACTCAACAGCATATATAATCTTCAGTACATAACATGTTCATGTGAGACTCAACTGCAGTAATCTCCAAAAGAAATGTAGCACTCAAGTTTTTTTTTTTTTTAAGTATAGTTAGAGGTTGACTAAGGCTCTCTCTCAACAAGCTTTGTGCTGCGCCTCTGTGTATCCCTCAAGGCATCTTCTCTCATCTGAGTCGGCAGTTTCTAAATTAGCCAAAGTGTCCTGATTGGAATTTAATAATGCTGCAATAGTTTTTTTCCCCCCCTTGTTACACGTGTATTGTAATTATTAGATAAGAGGAGGTTGCTTCACTTATTGTGTAGGTCAGCTGAGGCCTTAAATAGTTTAAGACAAACGATTACATTTTGTTTTGCTCACTGGTTACAGTAGTGCTGCATCATAATAAGAAGGAACTGTATTTAACTCTTTTAATTTTTGAAGGTTTAGTATTTACCTTCATGTGTAAGGATGTGGTATTTCTTTTCGGCAACAAATTCATTGAAAAGAGAACCATGAACTAATTCTGTTAATTATGTGTAACACTGCCTGTCGACAGACTCAGATGAATGTACTGGGATTTTCTTGTTATTCATTCCTTGAAGCTGATGTAACGGCACACACAGAGCTGTCAGTGCTGAGAAGGTTCTTCATTGACTCATGGAGTCATGCTGGAGCTGTGGAGGGCGGTGGGGCTTTAACTGTTAACCTTAACATTGTTTGGTTTGTACATTAAACCTAGATTTATTACTAGTCCCCCTGCCGTTCCTTGGAAACTCAGAATAATCATTCATGAAAATCTCAGTTGAATATCTAACTGCACCGGCTTACTCATGCATTCACAGCTTTGTTAGCAAAATCTGGTATCACTTGTAGAATGATGTCAATAACAGGGATTTGAAAAGATTTTGTGCTCGTACATGAACTCCTACAGTTTGATGTGATAGTTAATCATTGTGCAAAGTTTCAGTACGTCTGACTCAGTCACACTAAACTCAGGTCACCTGCTCAATTTTGTCACTTTGGATATGGTGTTCGGCTGAGAAATGTGTCACTGATGCTGAGGGCTAGCGGGCACTTTCATCTTTAATTTATCTTTGTTCTCAACAAAACTCATGTCTTGTATTTAAAGCAGCATTTTCAAGCAGAAAACCACTGTTGGCTAGAAGCAGCTGATAAAATGACTAAGTTGTTAGGATGGCACTGGTGATTTGTGTTTTTTAAAGCCTGTATCACTGTGTGCATATCTCCCTCTCTAGCCTGCACTCGCAGCATAGCAGTGTGCTCCTGCTGTTTCCACGGTGATTAAATTGCTGCACCTCCCTAATTGTCCATTATATTTGTTGTGCAAAGGGTGTTCATGCGTTTGTGAATTTATCATGGGCAGTTTGACTCCCACATTCAATTGCATGTTTGTCCTGGTGTTTGACTTCAAAATGATTTCTCTGTTCTCTTTTATCTGTTTGATCTTCATTTATATTTGTCCCGCTTCCTCTGTTTGTCTTTTCCCCCCTCTCTCTCTGTCTATCTTGCATCTTCCGATCTTAAAGCAGAGACGAGGCCAGGCAGAGCAGATATCCTCCCCTCATTAATGTCACTGTCGCTGGTGGTTGACAGGGGCAGTGATAGCGATCCTCTCTGACCCTCCCTTGTCCAAGTCGCCTGCTTTGTGTCCTCTTGTTTTGGCTTTTACCAAAATACCCACCACCCTTTCTGCTGCTTTAATGCTGCACAGGCTCAGCCCTCAAATCCCTTTGATTATAATTCCCGAGACCTCTGTGCTGTCTTGCCTCCCTAGATCTCTTGTTGCATCAAAAGGGCACAACTGCCTCTGTAGTTTTAGCTTCATTAAAACTTCATGTGAATTCCTGGCTTAGATTCAAATTATCTGATTTTAAAGGAGAAGCTAAACCCTAAAACCAGCGCATCTTCCTTCACAACAGTCTTGTCTAAGAATCAAATGGTCTTGGTCTCACCCTCAAACCTCTTTGGCAGGAGAAATACTGTGTGGACTCCCGCAAACAGGTTTATTAAATTCCACGGCTCCAACATCCTGACTGAACTCTGCAAATACTGAACACTGTATTTCATAGTGTACAGTTAATAGTCTTAACTTTTCATATTGGTATCCTATTCAATGTCAGAGAAAGGTCAGGCAAATTAGAGGGGATGAGAAAAGAAGGAATAATGTTCCCTTGTTTTAAATAAGTCGTTTGGTTTTTAAGACTTTTTTTTCTTGATTTTAGGACAACTCCATATTAAATTGAAGTTTGGGAAAATACAGCATATTTTAGAAAATGTAAATAAACAAACAAAAATAAATTAAACAAATTCTCAGATGCTCATGAGAATTTGTTTATTATGTAAGACACATTGGAGGTTCCTGTATCATTAAACCTCTGTTTGCTTTTTACACTGTTTTACACTCAGCTGATGATGTGATATAGAGATTGTAAAAGTCTGTAGGCTTATACTGCACTTCAGATGCAGAAAGTGAACTGTAGAGTGGGGGAGTTGCTGCATGTATTTTGTTTGTGGTTCTGTTCTCCTGGCTGAGATTTACCTGCGGAGGGTTGAGACTTGTTTGGAGCAGATTTCCATCTGACTGGCAGAGTGAACTTCACTGACTGGCTGTGTGATTACAAGCTGACTGCTTTAGTGAGTGGCTGCCAAGGGGATTTTTGTCAAGGCTAGTGAGTATGACATACTGCAACATTATCTGTTGTCATACATTCTTTCACTGTCTTGATGATTGGATGGATGATTAGAGTTCTTTTTTTCTGTGTGGATGCAGAACTGTATTGCACATATTGTTATTTGGTTGCTTTTCACGTGTGTGTGTGTGTGTGTGTGTGTGTGTGTGTGTGTGTGTGTGTGTGTGTGTGTGTGTGTGTGTGTGTGTGTGTGTGTGTGTGTGTGTGTGTGTGTGTGTGTGGAGGTGTGAGCTGAGAAGATATAAAAGCGTTTCTGGAGGATTTGACTGCAGGTACTGTGCACTGTAAGGATGTGCTGAGCAGGAGCCAGAACAGGACCAAATGAACTAGCGATTCATTATCCACACCTTTCTTTGAAGATGAATGGCTAATCAAACCCTCACACTTCTTACACATACTCTACCTGTCCCCCCCAGATCCTATGTCTTTCCACTCAGCACACATCGCCTGCCGTCTCTGGTTTATTCATCTAAACAAGCAACACTGACCAGGAGCTCCAGTATAGCTTTGAAGTTTGCTCCAATCAGCAGTGCAGCTGCAGAAAGCGGCCATGCAGGGGGCTGGTGCTAGTGTTGGTTGGGGGTTGGTGGTGTTAATGCAAATGTGACCAATATGAAAATAGATGGTTATTCCATACAAAGGAGCAGCCTGGGTATATGCACCAATGTAAAAAATAGCCCAGATTCTCAAATTGCTTGTTTGAACTGCAGTTGTATCAGGTTCTGAACAAAGCTGTTGTTTGTTACTACAAAATATTAATTACCCCGTACTTCTCATCATCTGTGTAGTCTAGTCTAGGGGTTCATAAGACTACTGCCTATCCCTGGAGACTTGCCTCCTGCAAACAGTCGAATCTCTCCACTGGACCAACATTAGCCTGCTGCTGCTGCTGTGCCTTGTTGAATGACAACCCTTGGATCACTCAGAGTATTTTCAAAGCACATCTGATGGACTGTTGAAATTTAATTGAACACAGCTGTCAGCTTTTTACCTTTTTGTAGACACTGCTGGAGGTTCAAACAGAAATGCTTCTACAAACACAAGCAAGCACAAGAGGTTAGATATGCCATGCTAGGCTAGGTGAGGCTAAGCTTGCATTATATTTGTTTAACTGTCTGCAAATGTCTTAAGTGGCCATGCTTCGTAATGGACATTTATAGTCCACTGGGACCACTCGGTAACTTGATTTAGGTCATGAATAGCAGCTAGTGATTCCTTGGAGCAGGTTATATTACAGTAGGGTGCTACTTATCTGGGCACTAATGTAACTACTGGATCAGCAGGGGAGGACAGCCTGATCTGTTTCCCGCACTTAGGAGCTCTAAGACCTTGACCTTAGAGTGAGTGTTCACTGTCAGACTCACCCATAACTTAAGTATGGGTTTGGTTAGAGCTGCATTTAGACCATTAAAAACCATTCCCTATAACCACTGACAGTTGGCTTGGTTTGGCTAGAGAAGAAAGGAATATTATAGGCTAACCTAGCTTCTTTCTCCAAATGATTAGTCTTTTTTACAAAAGTCTTTCTTAAGCGATGGTATTTACAAAGTTTAAATGCATTTAGAAGCTTTTTTGTGTATTATACTTCACTTGGTAAACAAACTAAGGGCTATTTTGTGAATATTGCATTAAAAATGTGATTAAACATTTGATTTATTAAAAAAATGTTAATAATTATTAAATTAAATTAAATTCTTGAAATGATAACTTTATGCCTTTTAATTTCATTATTCAGTCATCAGCCATGATCATTTTCAAATAACTGGTTGATCATGAATGCTTTTTAAAATGGATAATAATTCACATGAAGAATCAGACAGCAGCTTCTAATGTGCTGAGAATGAAATAGTTCATTTAACATTGCATACAAATCATGTGCTGCTGAAGAAAATTAAAGGACTCAAGATGTAATTGAGAAAATAAATCAAAGCTTTATTTCAGTGGAGGCAAACTAGTCTGACAATCTACAGATTAATAATAAAAACTGTCAGTTCAGTTTATCAAATACAAATATGAATATACACAAACATTCCTTTATAGTTTCCCTGATCACATTAACATATTTAAATGTCTTGCTTTGTCTCGTCACAGTTTACTGTCACAGATGGCGACAAAACCAGTAAATACTCACAAGTAGCAGGAATCTGTGATCACATTTTGAATGATTAAAATCAAATTGTGACCAATTCTCTCATTAATTCAATCCAGTAATGATCTTATTGTAAAATATGTGATGAACAACTGGATTGCCCTGCACACATTTATTTTCTTTTGGTGCTTAATTCAGTGTTTTAGACATTGTGTTATCAAGCATATAGCTGCCTGCACAACTCTTTGTGGACAAAAACACAATGGACAAAAAACTATTTTGATCCCCCTGAAGACCACCCCAGAAGGAGGAGCTGATGGTGGCATTTATGTTTTCTGCTGGGCCTGTTTAAGGAGACGGATGTCCTCTGCCTACCATCACACCTCATTGTTGCAAGTCTGTAAATCTTTTATGAAGAAGTTGGCAAGATTGTAAATGTATCCTGGCAAACCATCATGATAGCTTAGCTTTATCTCTTGAACTCACATTTCACTAATCTCCATCATCTAAATGACAACAGTTCTTCTAAATACCATCCCTAAGTTTTATGTTTTACCTAAATTTATTATATAATGGAATTGTTGAAAACAAGAAAGTAGCTGAGGACTGCAGATGAGGCGTCTTAATTATGTGATTGATAAGACGTTTATTGCTACCACACAGGGAAATTAAAGTATCAATCTAGCAGAAACTGAGAGCTAATGTGTAGATAGGTAATGTTTAAAAAAACAAAATCCACACATGTAAATTGGAGTTACTATTTTGGTCAACACTATTGATTTGTTTGTGCATAAAGTTACCTTCAAAACATTGTAGTTAAACAATGTTGAAGATTTTTCAAAGATTGCTAGCTTTTTCTTTTTTATGATAAATATTCTAAGTTTTAGGTTGTGCCTGTAAAGATGATACATAATCAAACTGAAGTAAACATATACTTTCCTTGGTAACTGACTTAATAACTGACACGGCTGCTTTCTTTGCTGCTTTTCATTCACTTTACCATGCAGTCCAAGTAGCATAATTACAACTGAAGCAGCTAAAATGATGACTCCCTTTCATTTTGTTTTAAAATAAATGCCTGTGCCTTGTTTTTTGTTTTGTTGTTTTTTTTTTTTTACTTAAACTACCAATAGATTTACAACTTTCTATAGAAAAAGACATATAATATAATGAGAACTCCAAAAGGCATGTGCTCATTACACTCTGTCATAATGAGGACAATGGTTTGGCTGCTGTCATCTCTAATCTAGTTCAGTCTACAATCCTACTAGGGGACCAGAAAAATGGTGAACTGTAGGAACACATGTCTAACAGAGTTTCTCTCAGCCTGCCTAACAGTAAAACTGGAAGTTTGTTGAGGAACATAGGTGTCACTTTTGCCTTTCTCTCATCTTGCAGAGCTTCCAGAGAACTGGACAGACACGAGGGAAACCCTATTGGAGGGCATGGTTTTCCACCTCAAGTACCTGGGAGTCACTATGGTTGAGCAGCCCAAGGGAGAGGAATTATCTGCAGCAGCTGTCAAGAGGATAGTTGCCACGGTGAGAGACACAAATCTGCACACTTTCAGCAGTGAAGTAGCATAAAACCACAGCACCCCAAAATCTCCTGCCAACACACTTTGACTTTACTTTGTGTGGCCCTGGCTGACATTTAGAAAAAGGTGCAATTAGTTTGGACACAGTTGCTCGGTGGTGGCTCAGCCACCTTTATCGTGGTAGAATAGGCTTAATGTTATTGGATCTGGCAGCTCAGCGATAATGAACTTAGTGGTAGCAGGATAGTGGCATTCGGGACATGGTGATGTATGAAGATGGAGACAGAATTTCTGACCTAATCTGTTGGCTGCCCTTGGTATTGCTTATGGTGCTGAATGTCTATTTGTATTAGGTGGACTTGATGTAATATTACAATATAATATTACCTTAAGCTGTAGTTAAAAAAGATTGTATTACTTCTCAGCTGCACACAATCAACTTTAATAAAGTTTGTTTGTGTGCTATAGCCAACATACATCTTCCTATTATTATTCAACCCTAATCAGTCAAACATAGTTTTTCTCTGACCTTTTTGTCCTAAAGTTTAGAGTTTATCAGAGCTTGATGGCAGGAAATGTTTTGAAACGTAATTGTTTTATCAAGCTTGTATTGCTGGAATGAAAGGATTTTGATGGGCTGGTCTGATTAAAGATTAAAAGTCTGAGCTAGATTTTTTTACCCCTTATCTCTGTCTCACTGACACAACCTTTTGTTTCTTTGTGGTCTCCCCCTCTTCTTTTTTCCCTTCTCTATCTTCTAGGCTAAAGCCAGTGGAAAAAAACTCCAGAAAGTAACGTTAACCGTGTCCCCACGAGGTATCATCCTTTACGACAGTGCCTCCAACCAGCTGATAGAAAACATCTCCATATACAGGTCAGCCCTCTTCCAACTCCTCAGACCAGTTTTAATATTTCTTACACATTCAGTGTCCCTGACTGAGCTGGGCGTCCCGAGTTATGAAATACTTTCACCTAAGCATGTCCCTATCACTTTCATGAACCAAATTGTTATTCTGGTGTTCTCATCTATCACTGTAAGGCGGTGTACTCAAAATCTGCATCAAGTGTGTGTGTGTGTGGTTGTGTGTGTGTGTGGTTGTGTGTGTATGTGTGTGGTTGTGTGTGGTATGTGTGTGTATGTGTGTGTATGTGTGTGTATGTGTGTGTATGTGTGTGTATGTGTATGTGTGTGTGTGTGTGTGTGTGTGTGTGTGTGTGTGTGCTAGCACTTGTACATGTGAAAAAGAGCAGTCTGTCCATCAGCAGTTTCTCTCATCAATCTCAACTTTAATGGAAGCCATATAACAGCTGTATGTCTGACATTCTTCTCAGGTGTGTGTGACACGCACACACTCACACACACACACACACACACACACACACACACACACACACTGCCTGCAGATCTTACTTGGCTGCCGGGCCCTGCATGCTGAAAGCTGCCTAACCTCTGCTGGCCTCGAGCTTATGAGCAAAGCTTGAATCACTTTTTGAAAGTTCCACATTTATGAGTCTACATATCAAGGCAAGATGAGCATTTCCATCATTTTTCCAAGCTTGAACAGTCTTATGTTTAATAATTTCTTCTAAAAGTTGGCAGATTGAGGACAAATCTCAGTTGCTGACAGTTTTTAGGACAATTTGATTGACACGTTGTCTTCACTGACCATGTTCCAAGCTCTCCAGTGTCACCTTGGGATGCTGAGTTATTTTAGAGATAAGTCCTCTCATCTGTAGAATTCTACATTGCTTATAATTGAATAACAGTGGCTTGGCTGTGCAAAATGGAGTTTATTTATCAAGTCTACAGCATTTTCTATTTATGCCTTTACACCTTTACATTGGAAATTTAAACAGGAAGTACAAAAGTAGATGTGGGTTTCAACTTCAGTGCATTGTGGTTTACCCTGCTGTGCTTATATTTAGCAAATGCACAGAATTTAAAGCTAACCAAATTAGCTATTTTAATTCCCTGTTTACAGTGTACACATTGATTTACAGACAATCATCATGGGATTACTTGAATACTATAGGACACTTAAAATCACAATGGTTCATGATGAAAAACAAGTAGTACCTTAACTGCGTGCACGAGCAGTGTGTCGCAGCCACAGCTGCGACTGTTGACTGTTTTGATAAATGGGCCAAATCAGCTAGTCAAACTACAAAAACAAACCAACAGGTACCTGTCTCGTCTATCTCATGTCTCTCACAGTTTGCAGACTTCTAGACTAATTCTTTCATCTCTACTGGCAATATGTTCCTGAATTCAGATAATAGCACAATGTGTGGGTGTGATTGCACTCATAATCATGGCCACATTTGACAAATGAACTTAAATAGTACAGTAATTAAGAGGCTAATGGCCTGAGGTGAGGCCAGCTGTGACCTCAGGAAGGTGTGAAGAGATAAAGCACCTGGTTGTATCTCATAGACCTGTGGAATTCTCCTCCCCAGACATCTGATGCATAAAGATGGATGACTAAGAAATTGATTCACCCAGACACCCAGCTTCCCTGATGCCCTGTCACTAAAACATAAGCCTGTAAATCCTATTTGTGTTGTGTAGACCGTCGCTGCATTTGTTAAACTCCCACAAACCTTTCTTCACTCACTTAGATTTATTGGTTAGACACAGTATATTCCTTAAGCATTAGTTAACCAAGTGTGTGACTATTGCTGATGCTTGAAGATGACAGGAAGGACATATGGTTTTCTCACATTTACTAAAGAATATTTTATTGTTGTAGGTCTCCCCACCTGGCCAGAATGCCTGTAACTTCAGTGTTAGGGTAATGACATGATAATCAAATAGTGGAGAAAAGCTAAAATTAAGCTGTAATGCTCCAAACCTGAGACTGACAAGCGAGAGTCATACCTCATGCACACGAGACACAGAGGAATGTAACATCAGCCAATGACCTCGCAGAAGCCAGATACAATGTCTGTTAGCTAAGGGTGGACACCTGATACAGTAACTCATTTCAAAAGTCCAAATGAATGGTATCCCTCTTACCGAATAGCACAGATGTCCATTGTGCATGTGTTCATTCCAATTTCCAGACATTGTTTAGCTCTGTACCTGCACACAGCTGGAATGTGTTTCTCATTACATGCAGAGTGCTGAGACTGAGTGCAGCTGGCATCAAGAATACCAGGGATTTTTTTACATAATAGTTTTTACAGAAATGCTGCACTGAACAGTTTAACTCGGATTACTGGACCAGCTTAAGGGCTTACTGCAGATGAAGTTTCATGGTCTCACTTGATCTATAATGATGCTACAAGATCTTATTTTAGTTTTTATTAAAACGTGTGCATCTGCATGGTTGTGTTTTTCTTTCAGAATATCATATTGCACGGCGGACAAGATGTATGACAAAGTGTTTGCTTACATTGTCCAGAGCCAACACAACGAAACTCTAGAGTGTCATGCCTTTCTCTGCACTAAAAGAAAAATGGTGAGTCAATGAGTTTCTAGAAATTATGTGTGTTAGACACAAGTTGTCTGTTTACCCAAAGTAGTTCAACAACCTACAATATTCACATGAAAGACAAAACTAAACATACCCACCTTCTGAAAGGGCACCCACATTTTGCCTGGATCGACATTTCAAATATAATTTTTACTTTATGCTCACTTTCCATTTTAATACAAATATTATTTTTTATAGGAAAGTTAAATAAAATATTCACATTATTCACATAACCTTAGCGTAAAAATTGGGAACAGGGACATATAGCTACTATATGAATTCTGCTACGGGCTATCAGTGTCTCTTAATTTTGCCATTTAAGTCTCATCTTTGAAAGAGTTTAGACAGAATGTAACATTACCATCTTCATGAAGGGATGATTTATAGTTGGCACCTCATATATTGCCAACTGAGTGCATATATCTAAACATATAGTGAAATAATCCTACAGGCTGTGTAGGAACTGTAGGATATAAATTCTTCACGCTGTGAATTTGTCATGCAGGTATTTGATCCACTTTCTTGGCAGTCTGTGCAAAACACTTGCAGATGTGTTGCAAAGAGAACTTGGAACAACTGCACTGCCTCTCTGAATCATGCTTTATTGCAAATGTCCAAATATTAAGTCACTAGATGAGGAGTGAGAACACAAAGGGTGGGGAGGGTGTCGTTCCTATCCTGGCATCTGCTCCATCTCTGGAGGTTTGTAGACTGAGCGAGACACTCCCTCCTCTTCCTTCCCTTCCCTCTCTAATTTAGTTTTGACCAAAGGCCATGTATCCTCCCAGTTACATAAACAACTTGTCATGGAGCCCGCAGGTTTCCCTTCCTCCTCTTCAAGTATCTGTGAAGGAGGCACTCCTTGTGTTAGTGGTCAGTTCCTGTTTTTATTCCACTCATAGCGCCTTGACTTCCTGCAGTTTTCCTTCCTGTAGATGAGGTGCAAGTGAGTATAATTCGTCTTTGTTTTATTCTTTCTCTGTATCTGTCTGTCTCACTCTCGTCTGTTTTTCTGCTTTTTTCTTCTAACAGGCCCAGGCGGTAACCCTTACGGTGGCTCAAGCTTTCAGAGTGGCGTTTGAATTCTGGCAGGCTGCCAAGGAAGGTACGCATGGTTGCCCTCGAAGATGAGAGTGTGAAGGATGAGTGAAGCTGTGCTTTTCCTCCTCCTTGTCCTCCCCCTTTGTTATTCTTTACTCTGTATAACTGTATAACTGTATAAACTCTTTATCTTCAGTCCTAGTGGTCTCTTATTCCCTCAGGTTTCCTGGGTTTGGCCTCAAGAGCAGGGGTTCTCAACCCTGCTCTAGAGGAAGTACTGTAGAGCTGCCAGTTGCCATAGAGTAATGTCCCCATTGGTTGGACCAGGTCTCCCCACAGTGGTTAAATCATCACCCAGGGAACAGAGATTTCTGTTTTTAGTGTGCTGACACCTTTTTATTACAGGAAGCTCAGTCATGTTAAAGACTCCCCTAGGTATCAACATGAGGAGGTGTGGAGAGGAATTGGGGCTAGCCTGTGACAAAGAGGTGGGCTGACTAGTGTAAATTTCTTTTTCCCACGTGTGGGGGCTCAGATAGATTATCTCTTGATATGTTTTACTTAACTGCACTCAAAAATCATATTTTTGTCCTTGTTATGCATCTATATTTTTCTGCTTTATCTTAAACTTGTAAAGCATTCAACCTCTGTGAATTTGGGAGTGCCCGTAACAGTAGACATTACATTTACATTGCTTGTATCCACAGCGACTTACAAGGCAGGGTAAGGGTAAACCTAAGAACCCTTACTGGAGGTAGGATTTGAACCTCAGTGTCGCACATGGAGGGTAGCGATCTTACCACTACACTATCTAGGCGCTTGTGCATGTTTCAGACACAAATGTGGACACAGCAGGCAGTTGAAGTGCTGTGTAAGGATGGTGTCACACAGATTCTTTTGTGGAGCTCAGCAGAACATGCGTGTAATTTACTGCATGCAAGACTTCAGTCTAAATGAACGGTTCTTGCCACATAATATTGGTTTCTGCATCATCGCCCTCCTCATATCTTCCCCTTCTTTTCTTGTGTGTTGCCTGGTAGGCACTCTTTGAATTTTATGATTAGCTATTGTTGCTGTCTGTCTTGAATTGCACCTGGCACCTTTACCCTCCACCTCCCCCCTCCCACCCCCACCGTCAAGTTGTTTTCTCTTCCCTTTCCTCCCCCCATCTCGGTACTCATTTCTATTTATTATAAGGAGCAAAAAAGAGTAAAGCAAGGAAGGGGGATGGGGATGAGGCGAGGGGGCAAGAGAGCATGAAGAGGGGCAGAGGGGTGTTGGGATGGAGTGTTTAAAAGGGAATGGAAATTGGTGTGTGTGTTTGTGTGTCAGTGGGAGCTCAGCCCCCTGACAGATTCAGCGTCAGTGCCATTGATCCTGTCTCAGGCGAAGGCAAGCTTATTTATTCACTCCCCATTTCTACCCCTTCGTCTTCTTCTGCTTCTAATGTGATGTTTAGGAATGTTTTAATGTGGGCACATTTCCATTTTTGGGGGTGGACTATTTTTCCCAAGATGAAGGCCACAGGCTCACGCCTCTTCATTTGGTTGCTCGTAGTTTTGAGTTGAATATTTAATTTGCCTTGCTTAATCTTTCCTTCTCCTATTATTCTTCACCTCCCCTTATCTCAGGCTTTATAATCCAGTTAATTTGTAGAGCCGTTTTCTCTAAGTTCAGTTCAGTGTCATTGATAAAGAGGAGTTGTTGTCTACTGTAGCTGGTAGGGGGTTATAGAGGGGAAAGAAATAAAAAAAAGAAAATGTTTTCAAAAAGAAACAGTGCATTCTCTAGGGGCAGGGATGGAGAAGGAGAGATAGGAATAGGAAAAACATCCTTTTGAGTCTGTTTAATTAAAGTTACAAGACCCCTGAGAATCGGCGCAAAATGCGGGGGTATCTACTGTATGTCTCTAGTTGACTGCTGTTACTTACAAATTCTCCTCTCCCACCTCCAACGGTGCTTCTCCACAGCCCACCACATATCCCTGACCCACATTCTGCTGTATACTGCAGCTAGAATATTCACTGTAAACAGCGTAGTCAGCTTTGAACTTGCATGTCTTTAAGTTAGTTTCATGTTTAGCAGCAGTTTGATATAGAAAAATACGCACTAGAAAGACCATGAGGCGCTTACGGAAATGTTTGCAACACTGCCACTGCTGAGATACCTGGGCTCATGGGAAGCAGGATGCGTTGTTTCTTTTTTTTCTTTTTTTTTTTCTTCCTTACCAAGGATGCTGATGAAATAAAAACACCCCTGTGGTGACGGTCTCATTTAGGCTGCCGTGGACGTCCTATCCAGCCACTCTGTTGAGAGCTGGGCTCAGCATGTTTGCCTCACACAGTTATCATGGTCACGTGTTTTCCTTTGTGACTTCTCTATTTGGTTAAATATTTGCATACCATTCACACCCAAATGGTGATGTTTTACTTTATTGCAGACAGGAGTCTTAACCTGTCAAAATCATCAGAAGGTGGTGTTCACTCATTTTCAGTAAGGAGAGAAGTTTTGGAAATGACAATATTGAAAAACAGAAACAGGATAATGGGCCTTCCTTTATTAGATTGACATTGTGCAGGACACACATGTTGTCCCTGCAGAAACGGGTTCCCTCTTTAGCGTGTACTTTATTGTAACAGTACAGAAATTTGGTGTCATTCTTGTCTGTTCCTTGTAGTAAGCAGGCTTCAAAGATTTGTCTATCATTAACATTAAACTACTCTATTTGAGTGAGCATTGTTGTGCTGTTTCCAGTTGCACTTAGTGACCTGCATTGTGTAGTAAATCTTCAACTTAGCAGGTGAGAATGTTTGGAGTGAGCAGAGCTTATTACCAGTCTGACCCACGTGCCTAGTCAGTGATGCTTAAATACTACAGAGTACTCCTACTGCACTTACTGTTTAGAGACAGGGCTTGAGTAATGGCCTCAACCTTATCTGCCAGTTTACCGCGGCTAATTACTTTACACACATTATATGCCCGGCCAGTGAAATGTTTAATACCTGTATTTTATTTGCTGTTTCTTTAGCACTTCAGCAGTCAGTTTGAGTGAAAACTTGCCTGTTGTCACTGACTGCTCTTTTTCCCTTTTGTCTTTTTGTCTTCCTTTATCCCACTCATCCACTACAGAGAAAGAGAAGCGAGTGAAATCGGGTTCAGATGGGGAGGGAGCCAGTAATACCCAGTCGGACAGCACGGCCAGCCTGAGCAGCCTGAAGGGAGGAGGTGAGACATGTCACCCACCATCACGTCTGTCTTTCTGTCTCTCTGTCTCCCTCTCAGTCACAGCAGTCATAGCCTCAGGGGAAGCAAGAGTATTCGACCGCTTGTCAGAGGTTGGCCTATATTGAGGCTGCAGGTCAGCTTACCAGGGTGTCCATTATCTTGGGTATTCTTCCTTTCTAATCACTGCTATGAACATTGAATTGTGTTTTAGGGTGGTTATTTATGATTTAAGTGGTAACAATGTTTTTTTTTTTATTATTATTTGAAAACAGTAATGCCCTCTTTGTCATGTCGTGGAACTGAATCCCCTTGGTATTTTATGATAATTCGTGGACACATTATCGTTCTTTCTGACTGTGGAAACACGGTTACAGGCCTTTTTGTTTACAAAGCATAAAAAGAGGCCTACATGTTCTGTGACCCCATTGTTCAATCAGATTTCCAGAAATTCCAGGACTTTAGACGTGGGTCATGCCTCCTAAACATGTTGTTGACATTCACTGAGCCAGACAACCTTGAGGCATTTTAGCTCCGTTTCATCCAGAGCCTAAAAAATGAAATTGGATGAGAAGCATCCAGTTGCCAGTGGCACAATGGATGTGCACTTGCTCGCCATGTTTTCTTTCTTATTTAGCTGTGTTCATGCTTACCCTTTTCCTCTCGCAATTTGTATGCTGCTGTTAGTGTTTCCCCTGATACTTTGCTTCAATTTGAAATGGAGACAACTCCAGAAACATATAAAAACATCAGCTGTGTACTGATCTCCCTCCCCTGCCCAGCCAAGTGGCATCCAGCCATAGAGGGATCTCTCTAAATCTGCTCTGACACTGTATTTTGGGCTGTGGCCCTGGGTGTGTAGCAATATTAAGGATGATCCCCAGAGCGAAAACTCAATAAAGCCGGTCTTGGAACCAGATTCTGGGTACAGAGAGGCATGCTGTGCATTTTTGAACATTGAACATTATCCAGCTGACCATTCTGTGGGGTGTTTAGCTGCCAGTGGATTAGATTTCTCTAAAGCATATTGGCGTAATTGTACAGCAGAGTAATACATGCTTCTCTAGGAGCCTCCGATTGCCCTTTTGAAACTGGCAGAGTATTACTCTTCTGACGGAGGTTTTAAGCATCAGCCCCAAAGCAGTGATAGAGGACTACAGAGCTTTAGAGCTTTCAGAACGTTACATTCATATACTCTTCACTTTGGCTGATCAAATGACATGCCACTGAGTCAGAGGCTATCTTGGCTTCACTGGTGTTGTCAGAGTTGAGTCAGCTGTATTCATTGAGACATGATACCTTCAAATCTCTCTCGACACCAGCCGTCTTACTGTGATCCAAAATGCAAATGTCACTTCTTAATGCGTTAACCTGATCGATGGGAGTTTGCATGATTGTCGTTATGCAGCCTCCTCCTCACAGTGTTGCAACAATTAGTTCTGGCCATTAGTTTCTCAATTTGATGACTCGCAAGTAGCCCACAAAATGTCAAAAAAATAGAAAAATGGACATCACAGTTTTCTATCATCAGTAAACACATTCATTTACTGTCATTAATAAAAAATAACAGAACTGATTAAACATCATGAAAATGGTTGTAGATTAATGGAATTTTGATTAACTAATCAATTAAGTGACTATTTGCTGAAGCACTAATTAAACGTGCCAGCTGGATGTGCCAGCAGAGCACCACTTCCACCTTAAGAAACACTTAAGCTCTTAATTTAGGGGCATTACTATCAGATGAGTCTTGATCCGTCTCTGTTTTCCCCTCAGTGACACTCACAGTCCCACTCAGCCTTCTTCATAACAGCAGAATACTGTAAAAGCCACTGACAGAGGACACGTTGGGTGAACTGCTGTTTCAAGCTGACTCAGTTGTATGTGTGCTTCAAAGATATTGAGCAAGAAGATCAGTTAAGAGTAGTCAAGTCTGAAATGTCTGCATAATGGAGTGAGGTTGTGGTATTAGAAGTGTTTGTATTAGAAGAGTCAGTGAGGTTTTACTGTTCTCAGTGGACAACATTAGCTTAAAGTCTAGACAGAAATTAGTGTTGACACACAGTATTGACACACATTAATCATTATGCAGGGCCATTACAAGCCAATCTCATTCTAGAGCAGTGGGGTCAGACATGTAAGTCAAATGTTACTCTACTCTTGCAATTCACAGATGGCTCCATTGATGAGATACATTAGAGGCTTAATAAGGCGAAGCAGATGTGTGTTATTGGTGTAGCATCAAACTTTGTGCATACATGTTGCATGAGAATATGTTAATCACAATGTTTTCTATTGAAGAGGTAGCCACGGGGAAACTTCTGGACTTGGCTGAGGGAGCCAACGCGGCACTGGTCCACTCAGGAACAAAGCAGACTGAATCGGATCCCTTTATGGTGCATAATCACGCAACAGAAAACAACAATACTGTATGGGTACGACAAGTTGGTCATTAACCTTTTAGTTGTTTAGGATCAATAAGATGGGAAGAAAAGAATGCTGTGTAGGACCAGGGATGACCAGTACCTGTTAAGATGAGTTAGACAATAGCCCATTGAACCAAACTGGCCTTATCAAATGGTAACATAGCTGGGAAGGGTGTGGGGCTGTAAGTACCTTAGATTAACCTCCTGAGACCCTTGTAGGTACAGTATGTAGAAGAAAAGGTGCATGTGTAAGTGTATCCCATGAATAACCACTTCCTATTGCTTTTCTTGTATTATTATTCTGTTTTGTCATAACAGTCAAAACTTCGTCTTAACCAGTTTGTATGTGTTTTCTCTGTAGGAGCTGGAGGACGGTCTGGACGAGGCTTTCTCAAGGTGAGAACCAGAGGAGATTTGGGTTCTCCCTAAAACCTGGGCTCTGTTAAACAGCCACATAAGCTGCTGTTCTGGAAATAGCTGCCTGTGGTTTGGGCTGCTGTTGTCATAAACACTGCCTCTCCTTCTACTCTGTTCACCCCAGTGCACTCCCACAGACAGGAGACAGGCTCAGTTTACAGGCCCTGGCACAACCGACACCCTCCCTGAGTCATGCTGCTCTCGTAGACTTGGTTTACCACCATCTCAGGCCCACACACCGATTTTATTTTATATGACCCCTTGATTACAGATGGGTGCTGCACATTTTGGGGTATTTATATCCCAACATCAGCCCCAGGAAAGCAATTTATTTTGCAGTGCCATAGCACAAGGACAAAGACTAGGTCTCCTAATTTTCATGTTAAAGGTTGATTCGAATTCCTTAGACTGTCTTCATCTTCAGCAAAACTCATCACAGTGGAGTTTACTGTTTATCAGCTGATAACTGTGGTAGGTTGCTGTCAGTTTGCACTGTGTAACAGTTTATTTGTTCCAGACCATCATGAAGACTCATTCAGCCCTTTTATTAGTGTATTTATTTCTGTTGGCTGCTTTTTATTTCCTCTGCTAGTTCAACAGAAGTCTTGTTATTCTCTCAGTATCATTTAGAGAAATAAAGAATGGCTTCCACTGTTTCTGTTATCGAGCACTAAGAGACAATTTTAGCCTTGTTATCAGATAATTATTTGTCTGCACTGACTGTAATTACACCCTAACACCGTTAATCACCCCACTCTGTGATTAATGAGGATGCTCCCTGCATAAGCAGAGATGCATCCACATGTAGATTTATGTAATTAAGGGAAGTTCAGGGTCCCAAGGGCCAGCAGGAAAAAAAAAAGCGAGATAATTCATGATTAGGTGAATAAGAATATCTCTGTTACTTGTATTCTCTATTGCGTACCTGAGAGCTGGAGTGTGGCACATACAGTACAGTGTGAGGAATGAGATAAGCTCTGGATTAAAAGAGTTGTTTATAGTTGAGTAATATAAGTGGGATTTTTCATCACTGTACCTTCTGAGTAAACTCTTCCACAAGATTATTTCAGATAAAAAACCTGTGAGCACAAGACAAAAGTGGTTTCTCCTCCTCATTCTTTATGCTTCGCTAGAAAGAGATTATGCAATGTCAAAACACTCACAATGGAAACGGGCACCAGGGTCTTGTGTCCCAGACACTTATATTGTCATACTGCAGTGCTAAAGTTGCTGTTTCTAAGTATTATTCTATTTTTTTTTTTATTTGAATGACATTTAAATTGGCTTAGTTGAGCTCTCTAATACTACTAGTAATGAACTACAGACTAAATGTAGTCAGGAATCATCTTTGAGAGACTGCACTGCCATCTGCTGGCTGTGGAGTGGGATCTATTGCCGCTAGAAAAGCCTGTTGACCATTAGTGAAGACATGAGTATGGTATGCATTTGTTTTCTCTCATGCAAAGATTAAAATTGGTCTGTTTTCTAATTAACTCTGTGGTTACGGACTTTTGTTAGTCAACTCAGAGCATAAGCATTTGGATGAAATGAAAGTCAGATGGTGGCCACGTAAATGTATCAGTTGATTTACTACAGCACTAAAGCAGAATATCATTGTTGCCTGATTTGTGATGTTTCCTTTGCACCCCCAGCCGCAGTCTGGATAGCTTTGAATCCTACTCAGGTAACAATGTCCTTCACTAAATGTAGTGACTTCCACCTCATTCTCTCCCAGTCAACCCAGCATTCAAGCCTGCTCATCTTTCTGGTTATCAGTGTTCAGCCAGAGTAATTAAGACACATGTAGTTTCACATTTTCTTTTCAGGTCATTCACCATTAACATAGCTGAGAACCTTTGTTTGACTTAACTTAAATTTGCTGAAGGGAGGGGGGGGCACCCTTCACATTGTCATTCCACCATTTGAGCTTCATAAAAAGCATTTCTGACAGAGTGTTCCAGTGCGTCCACGTCTTCATCACAAATGTTCCGTCTCCTCCTCACATTCATCAGCTTCGCTTTCTGTAAGTGAAATGAATCTGAATGAGAGGGGAACAAAAATGGTCTGTGTTTACGTGGTGGTGAGCTACTGATTAGTTCCTAATTGGAGTCGTTTGAAATGCCACATATGTCCAGATGTGGCTTTGCCTATTTTTTAAATTATAATATTGTGGACCGTGTTTTACAGTATCTCACTTCTATTTACGCCTACCATTGCTCACAAGCTTTTTAAATGTTAGGAATTGTCTTTAGTATTAATTGTAAATTTTTTCTTAGCAGATTTTAATACAATTTCTCTGTTTCTTCAGACTCGCTGAGTCTCGCACTAACCCCCAGGTCCTGGACATTGGGGTAAACCCTCAGGATCTCAACACTGAAGAGTGCCTGTCCCCAAGCAAATGGGACCAAGAGGACACAGACTTCACTGCACAAAAAGACACGTTCTAAAGTGAGGCCTCCGCCAAGAAGGGAAAACCAGAGCGAGCTGCAGAGAAATGGTCCTAAAACATGGTTGAAAACCGGAGAAGTGGCATAAGAAACATTTCTCCCTGCTGCCACGTCCTCTCAGCGGTGCAGTCTAGTGGCTCTCTGATGCACCAGCATCTACAGGACCAGAGAAGAGCAACATGAGCAGGCTGCTCACAGAAAAGGCCAAAGCAATAAAAACCAATTTATCCCTTTTCTATGGAAAAACATGCAGTCATTTAAAGTTTGTTACAGTCGATGCTTTATTTTCTTTATGGCGTCTGTTTACCTATTCACTGTTTGTAATGTGTTTGTGGTACGTGCTTTGTGGACTTTGTGCTAAAGAAAGTGTGTGTGTGTGTTTGTGTGTGTGCGCGCGCGTATACCGTTTATAAATGAAATGAGACGTGAGAATTACGAGAGTTTGGAACAGTTTAGTGAGAGAAAGGCCAACGTGGATGCTGTCACATGTTTTATTTACTTTGAGATGGAGCGATGAAACCGGATTAGTGGGAAAACTCATCAGTGCACCAGTGCTGGTGTTGGGCAAAACAATAAAGTTACTACCTATGTGCTTCAAGGCTTGAGGCTTTCATTGGACAACAAAAGCTTTAAAAATATGTGTGTATGTGTTGTGTTAAGAGTGTTTGTGTGGGGAAAAAAAAATGGATATGAACAAAAAGACAATCTTATTTTCTTCTAATGCAAAATCTATTTTTGCACTCAGTATTCATTCATCTTTAAAAGCACACATTTCATGTAAGGGAATTTAATGTCAATAAAATCATCAAACTCATTTAGTCTTCTGTCTAGTGCCTGTATGCGCTCTTCCACTTGGACTTTAATGTTTTCTTTTAATACCTTGGATTCTTTACCCTGCTTTGACTGGACGTGAACGGACCTGGAGGAAAGTGGAGGAAAGTTGAGTTATTGTGTTTAAATCTAAAGTTGCCGTTGTTTATTTGATTGTCAGAAAGTCTCAGTTCAGCATCAGTTACGTGATTCCTAGATGAATAATCCAAACAAGTCCAAGACTGGGAATGTGTTTTATTTGGCACTCCAAGTTAAATTCTAATGTTACATTGACTTTTCTAATTTACCATATTTGTTTGGGGGTGGTTCCCAGTGTTATATTTTTGCATTTGTTAATGTATGAATTTAATTTAATTCATTAATTTACATAAATATCAATAAAAGTACAGTTGCGTCTGTGTGTTTATTCACATTGTTTTGAACTCTGATGTTCATTTGTCTTAAGCTTTCACTTCATATTTAATTGTCATGCACCTTCAATCTCAGTGCAATCCAAACCTGGCACATGTTGCACGTTGCACAAATCCATCCAGCACGTGCAACAGTAACAGCACAGCATTTTTTCATTCTCCTCATTTTCCACCTGCAATTTGAACATTTGTGGCATCTGTGTTTCTGAATTCATCAGATAACCATGGAATGATTGCACTGCACTGCCATCTGCTGGCAGTCAGCTGTTAATGGCCCTCTGAGACTCTTTAATATACCAACACACTGTGTTTGTGCTTTCTTCATAGTGGAGTCTGGGACCAGGTGACCCTCATGTTAAGAAGCTTAAGAGTTTGTTACTAAATATTTTGTGGCAGATTTCACTTCCATTAAAGAATGTGTAGCTACTGTTTAGGTCCATTTATATTTAAAATCATAAGTGAAAAATGTATATAGTAATTTACAATAACCTCAGCTAACCTTCATACACATTATGATAATAAGAAAAACTTTTTTTATGTTGAATCTTACTAAGAAAAAAGACAACTGTGAAGACTGGGTTTGGTTTATGTTTAAATTATTTATTTAGAATCATTTAGTTCCGAACAAGCAATTTAAAGTGAGTTTGCTTAAATGTTTCCTTAGTCACTGTTGCTTTTCAACTGGGTCATTTACTTTCCCCTGGCATTATTTGAATTTGTTTTGATTAGAAATTTTTTTCATGACAGTGACATCACACATGACATATGACTGGCTTTGATCTCACAGAGTCTTGAACCTGGAACATTCACAAGATCAGATACCTTCAAGGTGCAAACACTAGTGAACTAGTTAGTTGCTTGTATCGAAAAATTTGTGGAAAGACAAACAGAAAAGATGGCTCCACCTAACGTAGCCGAAATTGATCCTGCAAACTCGGGAAAGATGTTTTCTGCCAAAGACATCCCTGAGATTGTGAAGCTCTTTCGAGAGGCCGATGCAGATGGAGGTGGAGGACTGGACATAGAGGAGTTTTGTGTAGCAATGAAGAAGCTATACGGTTTTGTGGACAAAGAAAAACTCACTGCCCTCCACATGCAGATTGACACCAACTGTGATAAAACGGTGGACCTCGGTGAACTAATGGACTTCCTGCTGAAGAAAAACAAAGCGTCAGAATGTTTGGATTATAAAAACCAACCCTTCCCCAAACCTTTCAAAATCATACGTGTGGATCACCATAAAGCAATTGTTCGTCTGTTCTTCCGTGACTTTGTGAATAAAAGGGAAAAGGACTATGATTTAGTGGATTCTGCAGATCAAACTAGGATTTACCAGAAAGGTCAGTACATTTCCATCAGCTCTGATGGCGTCTTAAAGTTCTGGACTGACAGGTTTGAGCTCACACACTCGTTTCCCTTATACAAAACAAAGGAGGCCCTTCCGTATTCGCACGAGAAGAAAATGCACGTTAACGACATGGTGCACATCAGAGAACTTTCACACGTGGCCGTCGCCACTAATGAAAAGGAATTGCTGTTTTATAATTGCTCCAACTACCCTGATCTGTGTGAACTCTTTTACTCTTTAAAAGTGGAGGAAATAGTGACACACATGAACTACTGGTTCTCTAACGCTAAAGGAGCGTTTTCCTTTGTGGACATAAAAGGTTACTTATATGTGTTTATCTCCTACAGAATCCAGGCAAATGGCCTCTTCTACCGAAAGGCCAATGAGAAAATGTCCAAGAGAGGCTGTCTAACTATTAACGTTTCATCCCTACTTAAAAACCCCAGTCCAGAGTTTTTCTGCTTTAAGGTCCATGTCTTAAATGGTATGTGCAGACAGATTCAATACTTTAAATCCCTTGAGTCATTTGCCATCTGTAATAGCTCATCCACGAGAATGGTCCTTGTGACCCACCCCAAGTCCAACACACCTACAGTGTCTAAAAAAGTCTTTGGGGGAAGGGGAGACTATGAATATTTCAACTGTGCTGAATACTCCCATTCGGCTGGGCAACTGCTGACTGGTGGCGCAGACGGCTTGCTGCGGGTATGGTTTCCTTACAAAAACGTGTCCTATGAGCACGTTTTAAAAGGACACGTCAGACCTATCACGCACATTATGTTTAATCCCAATGAAAAAACACTCATCAGTTTATCTGATGACTTGAATGTTTGCGTGTGGTCTGAGGACGGCTGGATGTGTAGGCAAAACATCCAGGCTTATGGTATGGAAAGGGCCCCAATCTCCAGTGTGTTTTACAACATCTATAATAATGAGTTGGTCTTCGCTAACTCGGATATAGCGACATGTCTGGGGAGAGGAACGGACTTGTTTAAAAAGATGCTAACATCCCATGACAAGCCCCTGTGCTCTTTGCTCTACCATGACATCTTCAAACAGGTCGTCTCTGTTTGCAAGAACGGTGTGGTGACAGTGTGGGATATCGTGACGGGAAAAGCTGTCATGCAGTTTAAGGTCACTCCAAAACAGCACGTGGGGTTCACCGCAATATCATTTGATGGACCACAGCGCAGGCTCATCACCATTTCCAAAGATGGGAAAGTGAGACTGTGGAACTTCAACAACGGAACAGAGCTTTCCGTTCTTCCTCATAATGTGCCAAAGAAGGTGACAGGTATTATCTGCATAAACAACAGGATGTTTGTGTCAGGAAGGCACTCCAACATTATTTTCAACCTGGATATGGACAAAATTGACCATAGATTTTTGGAGCATGATTTCTTAAATGATATAATCTCCATGGATGTGCACGATGGCTTACTGGTTACTGCCGCCAGCAATGGAAATGTTGTCTGCTGGGATGCAGAGACTGGTGACGCTCTCTACTGGTTCAACGTCAGCATGAGTCCTCGAACACAGATGGTCACCAAAATAGCTGAAGGCCGAACAGGACGTCTCTCTAAAAAGCAGCCTTTCATGGACAATGGAAGGGGTAAAAAACCTGCTGCTCATGATGGGAAAGGAAGAAAAGGTCCTTTACTTTTATGTCTAAAGACCAGAGAAGATAATATTGATACCGCTACAGTGCTAACTGCAGAAGGTAGCTACATCTATGCCTGGTCTATTAGTAGTAAAGGAGGAGTATTAGGAAAGTTCAGAGCAGTGAAGGAAGAAGATGCATTCGTTACCACTATGTCAACTGATGCCAGTGAACAGATACTGCTGACAGGGGATAGTAAAGGAATGATTTATCTGTGGGACATCGAGGAATTTGGGTTTAAAAATCAGGCAGACACAGCGCCATTTGAAGAAATACAGGGGTGGCACGTGCCCCTGTGTCCACCTCCACTGTTGGGCTCCTGGAAAGCTCATCTTACTGGGGTGGTGAGTGTTAAATGTGACCCTACTTGTGAAAACATACTCACTGCAGGTTTAGACTGTAATGTCTGGCTATGGACAAACACAGGCTCCTGCAAAGGACTCTTTGGGAGAGACCAGTGGGATCTTACACAAGCCTTACCCGAAGAAACATCTGACCAGGAGCCAGCAGAAAAAACAGGTGAAGCAAAGAAGGCTAAAGTAAGAAAGAAACCTTTTATCAAGCCAATCCCTATTCCTCCACCATCACCAACGGCATCACTACCAGACTTTACAGACCTCTATGAGAGTATTAAAGAGGCAATCAGACCACGTAAGGCTATACCAATACTAAGTGATGCTGAGATATACGCTAAATGTGCAAATGTGGACAGGACTGTGCATAACCTTATCAGACAGATGGAGAAAGTAAAACACTCCAAGCCACATGATTTTAAGTCCTCCCAAAAATCTCCTAGTGAGGCCCAAAAGGAGTCATGTCCACCAGACACCACACAAAGCACAGGCCGCAGTGAAGACACGGACGACTCACAATCTGCTGGGGTTGGCACCGATCCACCTCAGCAAACTCCAAAGCACCCACACTTACCACCAATCCCACATAAGGTTCCACTCACACCTGACCAGAACCAATTCAAGCCACATCCGCCTCTGACCCCACTCACTGGAGGCACTGGCCGCAAACAAAGCTCTGCACCTTTTAACCAGAACTGGCAAAAATATAGACGTATACTCAGAGACCCAAGACCAGACCATCAGGAATCAACTTACAACCGCTTACCACACATTTCTGGAAAGATCCAACTCATACCACAGCCACCTCAGCCCCAGCTCACCACGGACTGCACTAATGATGGAAATCACTCAGGACATATGGAACAAAATTCAAACTACTTACACTTGCCACCTATCTCTGACAAAGTCCAGCTGACCGGTCATCAGACACATTTACTTCAGACCCCATTCACCCGACATGGCACTGAGCACCAACAAAGCTCTCTTGAGACAGCATCTCCATGTTTGAACCAGACTAGGTCCAGATATGGACGTGTGCTGAATACTCAGCCCAGAGACTCATTGAAAGTTGGTGCCTTTACACCATGTCGACCAAACGTCCCACCTGGAAAGCAGGGAGCTGACCAAACACGGAAGAGTATACACTTACCACCAATCTCTGATAAGGTACAGCTCACACAACATCACACCCCTTTCAGACCACATCCACCACAAACCCTGCTCCGTAGCGGCACCAACCTTAAACAAAGCTCTGCTGAGGCAGCATCTCCATGTTTGAACCAGACTAGGTCCAGATATGGACGTGTGCTGAATACTCAGCCCAGAGACTCATTGAAAGTTGGTGCCTTTACACCATGTCGACCAAACGTCCCACCTGGAAAGCAGGGAGCTGACCAAACACGGAAGAGTATACACTTACCACCAATCTCTGATAAGGTACAGCTCACTCAACATCACACCCCTTTCAGACCACATCCACCACAAACCCCGCTCCGTAGTGACACTAACCTTAAACAAAGCTCTGCTGAGGCAGCACCTCCATGTTTGAACCAGACTAGGTCCAGATATGGACGTGTGCTCAATCTTCCAGCCAGAGACGCATTTAAAGTTGGTGTCCCCACCTCACATCCACCAAACATCCTTACTGACAAGCGACGCCCCGTGCAAACATCCGGGCGTGTACGCTTACCACCCATCTCAACAAAGGTTGAGATGGGTGGTAAGCATTAGACACATCCCGTTGGACCCAGTTCAACCCACATCCTGAAGGTGCTGTTGAGCGGCAGCTGGGCATGCTTTACGTTCTTAAAGAAGTTTCGCCTCCCATCAGAAATGCTTTGGTACTTCTGATGAGAAGTGAAATGTCCAGCAAGTTCAGGTGCCACTGAGCAGCACATTCAGGTATCATCACGGACACTCAAACCACATCCATCTCACAATCTGCTCACATCAGGCTCCATAAATCATCACCACTATTCATCTGTAACCGGTTTACTGGACAACACCCCTTCCATGTTTGAACCCAATCATGTTCAAACATGGAAGGGGTGTTGTGTGGGTTTACCCCGGGTTCTCCGGTTTCCTCCCACGTTTTAATTTTAAAATCTTCAATTAAATTCAAATAAATTGGCAAAAAAATAAAAAATAAAATAAATAAAAAAAGAAAATTACCTTTGTGTCAATGAAATGTCCTGTCAGTATCTAGATATATGTGTTAATTATGGATTCTTATTATTACACTTGCAGTTGCTCTCACAGTTGTCTCTAGCATTAACTTCAGAAATTATTTACCCTACAAAGGATCAATGAGTGCATTCTGACCTACTTTGAGCTCCTCAAAATATCTTTATTTTGGTTCTGTGCATCCTGTAACCATGGGAACTGCGTCTGGATCTAGTCACCTGATCGACAACTCCCTCCCCTTCAATCTATAGAGAGAGAGAGAGAGACAGAGAGAGAGAGAGAGAGAGAGAGAGAGAGAGAGAGAGAAAAAGAGAGAGAGAGAGAGAGAGAGAGAGAGAGAGAGAGAGAAAGAGAGAGAGAGAAAGAGAGAGAGAGAGAGAGAGAGAGAGAAAAAGAGAGAGAGAGAGAGAAGAGAGAGAGAAAAAGAGAGAGAGAGAGAGAGAGAGAGAGAAAGAGAGAGAGACAGAGAGAGAGAGAGAGAAGAGAGAGAGAGAGAAGAGAGAGAGAGAGAGAGAGAGAGAGAGAGAGAGAGAGAGAGAGAGACGAGAGAGAGAAGAGAGAGAGAGAGAGAGAGACGTACAAGACGCACGCGTTCATCCACGTTCTCACACATCAGATTCTCCTTCTATATGGCGGGAGCAGGGATTGAAGTGACACGGCCCTACGTACGGGACCCACGGAATAAAAGTGGAAATATCTTCTAGCAGAGTCACTTTGTGTTCTTAGTTCAACTCAGAAGACTTCGATCCCACTTTGGGAGGCAGGAGACGACGTGATCGAGTTGGAGGTGTCCCTGTAACATTCATACATGTCGTTGACATCCACTGACAGGGAACAGCGACTCACGTATTTACATTTATTTATTCACTCTGATACCGATACTTCCAGGTGTCAGTCAGTCTAAGGACGACGTCGGGACACTTCCGCATTTCCGCACACTCTAGTTGAGTCCTGTTGACTCCAGTTGTGCCATTGTGCGCACCTCCACCAGCGAGAAGGATGGCAGTAGGGTGGGTGCTCGGCGCTCTGTGGTGTTTGCGTAAGTAGCTCCATCCAACAGCTCGTATAAGTCCTTTTATCGGGGAGCCTCTCACATGCGCAGCTGACGTTTCAGTCAGTTTCAGTCCACTCGGTTTGAATCTGATGATCATGATGTGATGTTTTTGTCTCGTTGCCTCCCAGACGATGTCCGACGCGCCTTCAGCGCAAACCGCGTCAACTGCACTGTGACCTGGGATGCTGAGCGCACAACATACGAGGTTAGAGATGTGAAGGCTTCCCGCTGCGAATACTCGTGGGCCAACACAAGTGGAACAAGTGTAAGTTCACAGTCCCTTCTCTTTGAACATGTCTCATGTGAGAGTAGTACAGGACAGCACAGTACTGTGGTTGTTATTTTTAAAAATGATTTTTAATAGTGGGGTTTTATTATATTTAAATGTGCTCTAAGCAGTGCCTGTGCATCAGTATGCACCATGGGATGGAGAAATGAAGAGCAGCCATTATGTTCTGTGCTGCTACATGTCTGATCGCCTTACTTTCAGTATGGCAGTGTGCTCTGATGAGCACCACCCTGTATTCACTCTAAAAGAAGATGTGAGCCTTTTGAGAGTTGCTTTTGTAACGACTGAATATCTTTCCTGTTCGACTGCTGACTTCAGACCCACGTGCTTGCCAATCACCTGACGAAAATGGACGAGCTGGTCAAGAATACGTCCATCAGCTCTCTCATTACCTCCGAGTGCTTCGACAACATTATTTTCACCCGGAACTGTGTCTCAGAGGTATCACGCTTTTGTTCTGAACATAGATGTCACTGTGGTTATGTTGTGACAATGTTCTGTAACTGTAAGTCTAAAATCCTTTTTTTCAAACCTCCAGACAATAATAACCTCACACTTTTGTCTCCTTGTTTCTTTTCCACAGGGCACTGAATACAAAGCTAACTGTACCAGTGAGTATTTCCTGTCAAACACTGTAGGTGAAAGCTATTTGAAAACCCTTTATTTCCCCTTTCACTTACCTCATCACGTCCCGTTGTGTATTTGATCCTTAATTTTAGTCCTTTAAGTGAAATGTTTCCAGTGTTCTGATGTCTTCTCTTTACAGCCAACTGCACCGAAAATGGTTTGCTTCAGGAGAACACGCACAGAGGTAGAGATCTAAAATTACAATGCAGCTAAAGAAATAGTTATCAGAAAGCAGATACAGGTTGGTGGAGACAGAGACAACCTAAACCCAAGCAATAAGAGCAAATGATAGTGAGCACAAAGCGTAAATGCAATATTACATCATGTTTTCTGTACTTCCTGTGTAACAAGAACAACCACAGGCGTCTTCCTAATAGCAGTTTTCATAAGTTTCAACAACAGTTAGCTGTGATTAACAGAAACCAAGAATAGTTCTACTGTTGGTCTGAGCTTTGTAGTTATTTTGTAATCACTCATATCGCGGATTTAGAAAGAACAGGTCTGCTTGACCTAAATGTACTGATTTATATAAACTTTACAGTAAGTAAAGTGATTTCCTGTGAAATATGCAATTATAGCAAGTTATAGGAAAATTTATTATATATATATATATATATATATATATATATATATATATATATATATATATATATATATATATATATATATATATATATATATATATATATATATATACATAAAATATTATATTTGTAGCTTTTAATGAGTCATTTGAATAAACTACTGGATTTTTGAGGTGAAATAAAAATGCTGTCTAATGAACTATCAAACTCAATTTGCCCTAGACTGGATTGCTGCTGTTATCGTCCTGCTGCTGGTGCTGCTGATGGGGCAGCACCAGCAGCAGTGCTGCCCCCCCCCCCCCCCCCCCCCCCCCAACCCAACAGCGACCACGCTCTATAGGGCGTCACCAGAGAGAGCAACCTTTCTAAGGATCAATATTGATACAAGTGAGGTACAAGTTACAGGACAGAGGCAGGGTAAGCAAGGAGGTGTTGCCCTGGTTCAATCCCTGGTCTTCTGCATAGAGGTCGGCGACCTTGCCACTACACTATCTAGCTGCTTTAGCTCAGCATTCAACATGATAAGGCCTCAGCAGCTGGTGGTTAAACTGGTTAATCTTGGGCTAGGACTTTCACTCTGCCACTGGATCCTCCATCTGAGAGTCATAGTTCTAGGTAGCATCTCATTTCTCCTCATCGTGGAGCCCCAAAGAGCTGTGTGCGGAGCCTCATTCCCTTGACTCGCCTTGATGCCGGCGAATCGACCCCAAACACTGTGATCTACAAGTTTTGCACCAGCAGTTGTTGACCTGACAACAGGACAGCCTTAAATTTTCATGAACTGCTTTATTGGCTGGCCCTCGGTACGCCTGCTTGTAGAGCTGTGTATCTGACACTGTAGTCTGCAGCACAGTTCTGCCTGTCTTCACCCTGTGTACCTCAGACGTTAGGTAGTACTCACAGTCCTGCCATCTTCAGAAGTTCCCTGTGATGTATTGATTGTAGAGATTTCTGTCATTCACTGACAAGGAAGTGGAGGTTGTTTCAGACTACTAATTCCCTAGAGCCAGCTAGCTGTATTTTCCACATTTTCCAGTGTACACAGGGTAATTAGTGCACAAAGAGAGACTGGAACACAACTACCTCACTTGGATAATGTGTTTGATAAAGATTGCTAGAATCATCACCAAGGATTCAACATAGCGTGGACATTATCTCCTTATCACTGTGCTTTCTGTCATTTGGACCTCTTCTGTTAAACACTTAAAACTTTTCTTTTGCACACTTAACTCATGCACCTTGTGTTAAAATCTTTATATGGGTGATGCGAAAGGCGCATTGTTCTATGTTTAACGTATGTACATGTAAATACCAGAAAATAAAAGCTGTCTTCTCTTGTTGGTCTTAAATCTGAATTTTTTCAGCTTACAGTCTTAAATTCTAGATAATTGGTCCTTTCATCCATTATAACACATTTTCAGTATCGGTGCTAAACTTTGCCATTGTGAAAGGAGAGTTTTGTTTTTATAGTCCAGTATCAAATAACTGTAGGTTCCTATAGCAACAGAGGTGCATTTTATCTTCTGATCATTGGACTCGGCCAGTGACTGTGAGTGAGGTGAGGTGGTGGGAGGTGACTTGTGAACAAGTGTGACCAAGACTTTGTTAACACCGTCTATGTAATAAAGTGCTAAACTGCAGTCTGGACCTGAACACTCTTATTAAGCACGCTCTTTCTCTGATACGGTGGTTTAATGATCTTAAGTTTAGGAGTCCACTCGTGTGTCAACTTTTCCTTCTGCTTCTATTTATCGGATGACGCGGGTCTGACTGTGGGACATAAAGTGTGTCATTTAAAACACAAACTCCTGCCTCATGTATGTCTACTGCTGCTTGTTACTCACACAAAAGAACGGAATTACAGGCGATCCGGTTAGCGATGTGACTACATCTTATAACTATGTGGTCTCACATTACAACATATGGGATTTATACTGTTCATATGACCATATGTGGAAGAGATTTCCTCTTTGAATGAGATGTTATTTATCTCAGGTTGAATATGCTGAGTAATGCCTTATGATGTATCATGCCTTATTAGCATAATAAAATGACACATCAGGTGTTGCCCAGCAGTTGTCAAGACAACAGTGATAACATAAGACAATACAAAAGTGAGCATGCTTCCAATAAGTCTAATCCAAACTTGAGTGATGGGGACTTTAAAGTCATGGAAGTTTGCTTTGCTGCTCTGTGTTATCACATATCTGTGCGTGATGTACTGTATGTTTGTGTTGTATTTGCCCTACAGACTGTTCAATGATTGGAAAGTAAGATCATCCTAGCTAACCGTCAGACTGGTGGTTAACCTTTAACAAATCTTGACCCTCTACCTGAATCACCTTAATTTAAGTTGGCTGCCTTCGATCTGCATGCTGCATTAGCTTGTGAGCGTTAACTCTCTTTATCGTAAAGAGAACTTTAATTCTAATAAATGTAACTTTAAACCACTGTGGGTTTGAATAAAGCTTTTCCCCCAAATACACTTTTACTTTAGATTTAGTTTTGGGTAAGAGGGCTCCTTTGTCAGTTGCTCAGAGAATGAGATTGTATTTTTATCATACTGTACTGTTCATGTAAGAAGATGATGATAGTTTAAGAAAAAAGTTTTTGAAAAAAGAATGAAGAGTTCCTTCTATGACAAAGACGGTGGTGGACATGGTCCATACAGCTCACAGTGAATAAGAGCCACTTTCATATTTTGATCAGCATTTTGGGTTTTGGATTTCTTGAAATGCTTGACTTCATCATGGGATACTAACAAGCAGACTATTTACCTGTACAAGTACAGAATTAGATTTTATTTAGCTCTATTCAGAAGCTCTGATGATCATTATTTGGTGTTTACTAAATTACAATGTTACTGTCCCTTATTTCAATGACCCTCATCATCATATTATGTCACAAACATAACATCCCTAAAATCCCATTTTGGTGTTCAGAAATAGCTCAGATTCGATTTAGTCAGTTCAGGACTGTAATAAAATCCACACTGCATACATGTGACTAAAGACAAAGGACAAGAGAAGCTGAAGAAAGAAAAGTCGAATTTGCTTAGTGAGCAAATTTTTTACAATGTGCTTCCTCTGTGTCTTTCAAAGCGAAATGTTTGGTGGTTCCTATCCGGGATACTACCAGCAGTGAACCACTAGCACTTCCTCTGTCAGAGCAGAACAAAAAACCTGGCACTTCCACAAAAGGCTGTGGCTTCCCAGAGTGAAAATGTGCTAAAAAGCTAGAAAGACGTAGTGAAGGACGAGGATCTGAAAGAGTCGGAATGTAAAAGAGGAGCAAGAGGATTAGTTATGTCTCCACACAAAAAGCTTTAAACAGCTCCCTACCGCTGTATCAGGCCTCTAACCCAAAGGCATGTGAAGAAACGGTGCTGCAGCATAAGTGCCTTCCAGTCGACTCGTGTGTCAACTTTTCCTTCTGCTTCTATTTATCGGATGACGCGGGTCTGACTGTGGGACATAAAGTGTGTCATTCAAAACACAAACTCCTGCCTCATGTATGTCTACTGCTGAATTACAGGCGATCCGGTTAGCGATGTGACTACATCTTATAACTATGTGGTCTCACATTACAACATATGTGATTTGTCAACATGCTGACCAGAACATGCAGGAAGTATACTGTTCATATGACCATATGTGGAAGAGACTTCCTCTTTGAATGAGATGTTATTTATCTCAGGTTGAATATGCTGAGTAATGCCTTATGATGTATCATGCCTTATTAGCATAATAAAATGACACATCAGGTGTTGCCCAGCAGTTCTCAAGACAACAGTGATAACATAAGACAATACAAAAGTGAGCATGCTTCCAGTAAGTCTAATCCAAACTTGAGTGATGGGGACTTTAAAGTCATGGAAGTTTGCCTTATGATGTATCATGCCTTATTAGCATAATAAAATGACACATCAGGTGTTCATGTAAGAAGATGATTATAGTTTAAGAAAAAAGTTTTTGAAAAAATTATGAAAAGTTCCTTCTATGACAAAGACGGTGGTGGACATGGTCCATACAGCTGTGAATAAGAGCCATTTTCATATTTTGATCTGTCCAGTTACTAGATTTGGATGCAGAAAGCATTTTGGGTTTTGGATTTCTTGAAATGCTTGACTTCATCATGGGATACTAACAAGCAGACTATTTACCTGTACAAGTACAGAATTAGATTTTATTTAGCTCTATTCAGAAGCTCTGATGATCATTATTTGGTGTTTACTAAATTACAATGTTACTGTCCCTTATTTCAATGACCCTCATCATTATATTATGTCACAAACATAACATCCCTAAAATCCCATTTTGGTGTTCAGAAATAGCTCAGATTTGATTTAGTCAGTTCAGGACTGTAAAAAAATCCACACTGGATACATGTGACTAAAGACAAAGGACAAGAGAAGCTGAAGAAAGAAAAGTCGAATTTGCTTAGTGAGCAAATTCTTTACAATGTGCTTCCTCTGTGTCTTTCAAAGCAAAATGTTTGGTGGTTAACAATAAACCTGGCAGTTCCACAAAAGGCCGTGGCTTGAAAAGTGAAAATGTGTCAGTTTAAAGACGGACAGAATCTAGAAAGACGTAGTGAAGGACGAGGATCTGAAAGAGTCAGAATGTAAAAGAGGAGCAAGAGGATTAGTTATGTCTCCACACAAAAAGGTTTAAACAGCTCCCTACTGCTGTATCAGGCCTCTAACCCAAAGGCATGTGAAGAAACGGTGCTGCAGCATAAGTGCCTTCCAGAAGGCTTACCTGAACAAACTGGGCTGTCTGGACAACAGTCAGTGATATGTGTTGTAGTGTGTGTATGTGTGTGCTGCTATTGCATTCTGTCAACCTCACCTATACAGTATTTAGAAAGTGATGTAGAAGATATGTTAATAATTTGTCTCCCAATATTTGAACAGTCACTGTGCTGTGCTGACACAGTGGCTGTTCACACTGGTAGTGATTTAAAATGGATTACAGTCTGAGGTCGTCATGTCTCATCTTGGCACAGACAAATGTTAAATCAAGTGTGTTCTTCTGTTAACTCTATGAAATGTGTAAAGTCAGTCAAATCAAAAATTGATGTAATTTTCCTTTCAAAAAAATATAAAGCTAGTCTTTAAAGGTTTTTTTGTTTTATTTTTGTTCAGTAGTAAATAACTGTAGGTTACTATAGCAACAGGGGTGTGTTTTTTATTATCTGGTGACTTGCTTCTGCTAGACAGGATGGTTTTGGTATAATGAACTCTGTGAGCACTGTGGAGGAGTCTTGTAACAGAAAAAAAAACTTAATATAATATACAAACATATACAGTAAATGACAATATACACATATTTCTGACTTTAACAAGTGAATAAAATTAATAAAAGAGAAATGAATTTGAAATGGGTGTGTTCCAGGTGTGGAGGGGTCCTGTTATGTTGTCTCACTTAGAAAAAGGGCTTGTACAATGAAGGAGAGTTGTATTTGCATTATGAAAACTAAAAGTTGCATCCTACTCCAGAATAACTGACACCAACTGTCATGTCCAGGACATTGTACATTGTACAAACATTGGGTTTGTATGAACAGGATGTAAAATTAAAAAAAGCATTTCCTGCTGAAAATGCACTGTGAATGCTGTGAATCAGAATTCAATCCTGAAGAACTGCTGAAACTTGCTCAATGTGCTGAAATTATTAAAACATAGTTGAATTTACCTAAATAGTAAATTATTACATTTACATATTACATTTTGAATTTATGAAAAGTTGCAGAAACATTTACATTAGTTGATAATGAATAATTTTAACTGAGCTGAATGTATACAGAAGAAGCTGAAACAGTTCAATCTCAAATTAAAGGATGTAAAATCTATTTGCTAAAATTAATAAAACATAGCTGAATTTATAGAATATGACAGTTAAAGGGGAAGTTAAGCAGTTTTGTTTTAAGGGGCTGAAAGTATGTAGAATAAACTGAAGCAGGTGAATCTGCAGTAGTAGAAACTCTTAAGATATGCTGACAGAATTTTCCCTAATATTGCTGAAACTTTAAAAACAATGCTAGAACAAGGACACTTTAAAGTGTAGTTACGATGACCAGGGAATTGAACACCTGACCCCAATGGTCGGTGGTCAAGCCCTCTACCTGTTGAACCATAGCTGCTCCAGTAGTTTGACAGAGTTCAGGTTAACATGGCTTAATATCATAAAAAATATGAATATTAGAAAAAGGAAAGCTGACGCATCCACAGTGATCAAGAGAAGATAAACATCAGCATGAGGAGCTCAGTTCACATGTTCACTGTGCAGAAAGTTCCATTTAAATAAAGGTTGAACTTGAAACTTGAAATGTCCGCGTGCACGTTGCTGTTTAAGGCGCCTATGCGCGTCCTCGTCAGTTTGCTGATTTTCGAAAACAGGTGAGTTTCTTATAATACTCAACATTTTGCTGTGGCCTTGGTGCTAAATTCACTTGGCCGCCATCAGCTTATTTTACCTCAGGGTTCGGATATGACCTTTGCCAGTGAACTTTAACCAAGTTATTTGGCTACAACGTTAGCTAAAGTGTGAACAGCTAGCTGGATGTGGTTGTTAGCTAACCGTTAACGAGAATACCCGCGGAGTATTTCTGCTACTGAGGCTTCAGCGTTAGCTCTGTTTAGATCAAACTAAAAAAACTATTAACTGACCCAAGTAAATCTAATCCACCAAGTTTGGTTTTCCATTGCTAAAAGTTTTATCTTAATTTTGTTTGGTTTTGGCTTTAGCTAACGTCAGCTTCCGACTTAAACATGTCCGCACAACGAATTTAGGCTAGTTAGCTAAAACACACCGGCTAGAATTACAGCAAGCGTGTGTTTGGCGATTTCTGTGCGGATAACGTTAGGTTTAGTTCGCCATTTAGCCATTTATTCAGGAGGAATTGGTGCTGTTTTTTGTAAAATGATACCAAAACATGTTTAATATATACATTTCAAATGGCAATACTAAGCGAAGGTGGGAAAATGCCTCTGACTACTTTGAGAAAGGCCAACTATACAGGTGTCTCCTCAGCTATGGCGAAGCATTTTGACTGAAGCTAGTCAAGTCAGAAGAACACACTGTGCTTGAGTGATACTGTTTCTGTTTCAGACACATGTAAGGAATGAACAGTGGCTGACTAAGGAAGAAGTGGGGAACATGGCCCAAACAGTCCATAGTGAGTTTTTGATGTTTGGCTATTTGAATGTGGGGAAAATTCTTGGATCTCACTTTTCTTGAAATACCAGAGCTTATTATTGGCTATTTTAAACGAAATACCATATGATTATAACATTTCATTATTTGGTTTTAGCTCAAATAATTTTGGGTTTTGGTGTTTGCTAAAACATGTCATTCCTGATGATGTTTTTTTCCCTCTCTCTAAACAGATGAGGTTGAACAAACTATCTCAAATACAGTTTCAAGGCTGGATTTCCAAAGCTGCAATGTGGCCACATTTCACCTAAAACCATTATCTGTATATGCAAAAATGACTTGTCATCAGGAGACCAGTGTGCATCATTCAGGGAAACCCTTTAACCAGTTTATTAATTTTAAAGTTGAGAAGGGTGCTCAAAAGAGGCAATTGGAGATTTCAAGTTGTGATGATGGTTATGATACACCATCAAAAAAGTTCTTTTTTGACTCTGATATTGATGATATCTTGTGCCTTAATCCCATTGGCACTAAAGCACCTGAAGAAGTTTCTGCAAGAAGCTGCCAAAATTCAACTAGCTGCACACTTCTAAGTGAACAGGTTGGAAAATGTGGACCAAAGCTGCAAAGAAATGAGGTACTGAATGGCCAAGAGAATTTGAGAGAATGTCGAAAAGATGAGCTAGAAGATAAGGGTTATGTCTCCATGTCCTACACTAAAAACCTCAATGAGATGCCTACGACTGCGTCCAGCTCCCAACCAAAGGCAGGTGAAGGCAAGGTGCTGCAGGACAAGTGCCATCCTCAAGGCTTACCTGAACAAACTGTGCTGTCTGGACAAAAGATACCTGTTACAGTCAGTGATATCTGTTCTAGTGTGTGTGTGCCGCTATTGGATTCTGTCAACTGCCCTGTAGAGTCATTAGAAGGTGATGTAGAAGATATATTAAATATTGGTCCCCCAATATTTGAATCATCACTGTGCTGTACTGACACAGTCACTGTGCACACTGGTAGTGAACAAAGTAGATTATTGTCAGAGGTATTGCAGGAAGGAAGTATTGGACCTATCCATGAGCATCACACCACAGAGGAAGTCACTGTGGATACAAGTTATGAATCTACATTACCTCTTCAAGTACAAGTAAGTTGCCTCACCTGTATTGTTTGTGTGATGGACCATACAAGTGCAGTTTTGACTTGTAGTCATGTTTGTTTACTGAAATTATTTTGTATAATATATGTTCCCTATCTTTTTAAGGTAAAATCAGTTGTGGTCGTGGTTCCCAGGCAAAACACCAAAAACAATAACCCAGGTTCCCCGCATCTCTCAGAACTTGACAGTGCTGCCATGTCAAAGCCAGATGAGAACAAGTGTAAAGTCTGTCCCAGGAGTCAAAGGTAGTGTTGTGCCCTTACCTCTAGGGGGAGCAGTATGACCATAGCAAATACAATATAGATGTTTGAGCTGTGGCTGAAAGAGCGTTGTACTTAAGTCCCACCTTTTTACCTGTCTGTTGAGTTGTCAGTGTCTTGGGCCATATTTATGGAACCTGGCTTGGCTTTTACTGTACTATCAGACTGCTGTCTGAAGCAGCATACTTTTACTCTTAAGGGGAATAAAAAAAAAGGTGTTTTTTTTTTGTTTGTTTTTTTAAATGGACAAATATGGCTAAGCCTGCTTATGTAGAGACGATAAAGATGTCTTTTATTTGCTTTTTAAGGCCTGCAATCTTTAATGGAGAAATGGACTGGGAGCATGAAAAAGAGCGGTATATCCATCTGGTCAAGAAACACATGAATGACAGTCCAGTAGCAGCTCATGGTACGAACCAGCTTTACAAGAAACCCTGGAGAACCACATTGAGATTTTTCATGGCCATCCAGAATCTTGTACTTTTATTTCTTTAATTGTTTGGAAGGTCAGTGTAAATATGATTGTTTTATATTTGTTTTAAAAATGTCACATTTGTGTTTTCTCAAGATGTCATGACTGAGCTCGTCAGTTTGATGAGCCATGTGGCTGACCAAGCCCCAGGCTCAGGTACACCATGGCAGCATCCATCAGATCTTACGCGTAGGTAGGTTGTCCTTAATTATAGTCCTATCATTATAGTTATCACGTAGTGTTTAAAACTGTTCAAAGGCAGACCTTCACTCAAGTAAAACGTGGCCATGGATCTCTCCTTATTTTCAGGAACCACCAGAAACGCTTTGGCAGCTCTTTGATGCCCAAAATGTCTCTCAAGGAATGGCAGGCTAAGAACGGTATCACATTGAAGCGCTTTGCCAAAGTACCAAAGGTTTTTCAAAGAAGTCAGTTGCCCTAATTTAGATGTTGTGGACTGCTTTCATGAAACAAATTGCTCTTAGTCTCATAAGAATATAATATTCTGGTTAAAACCAGGTCCAATGGTCTTTAGATCTGTTTGTATGTTTCTTTTAAAAGTTGAATTTGTGGTGTGTATTTTCTTGGTTTGTCAATTTGGGTGTCAACTGTGTAACTATGTAAATTGATATGATAATGCGTGCATCTTTTAATGGGCTTTGACGTCTCGAAATTATGCTAAGGAGGATGCACTTAACAGTTTCAAGCGTCTTAAATGTTTTGCCTTTGTGCTATGTTTCATACTTAAAACTGTTTTAATGTGTAGTTTGTATGTTTTGTACTTCCACTGTTTGGAATTTTTGCACTTTTGTTGTTGAGTACAAAGAAAATCACCACTCATGTTTGTTCTGAATATGATTAGAACCGTTCAGGCTCTACTGAGAAGTTTATTTTTGTTTGTGCCCCTTTGGGACAGTGATAACCTCACGCTTGTTCTTATAAAGGTCTTAAAATTACAGAAGATACATTAGCACAGAATTAAACATTACAAACTTTTCTAGTATATTAGGTTGCATTTTCATACCAAATGTACATAAATGGGAAAACAGGTTAAAGTATAATGCAGAGCAAATCACAGTAGTTTGCATAAACCTGGAAATGCAAGGTTTTAGTAAAACCCTTTGCCCAAACTTCTTAAATTTCATTTAAATAGGATTCCTTCACGTTTAACTCTTTAAACTCATTAACTAATTTTAATATTTGGATTACTTCTTGAATTAATCTGCACAGTTTAGAGTTTATAATGTAATTTGTCTATTATCACGGCAGGCAGAAATTATTTAAGTTGTCCTCCATAGTTGGCCGTAGTGGTAGCTGTAACTGGTAAAGTCAAATCACTCATGATGTAAACATCTTTCAACCATACCCCTAAATTGTAGTGGGTAATCACTTACACTTTTGTACCTTTTATAAACAAGCTCAGATGTTCTGAACCCAGTTTTCTTTTTCTCTTTTCCCTCCCAAGGGTATTGATAGGTTAAAATCTGGCCAGTAATCAAAATACTACCACTGGGTGGTTGAGTAAGGGGAAATGTTTTGTGTGAACTGACCCTTTTAATGTGTAGTATAGCTGTGACCACAGTTTACTCTCAGCTGCTTGGAGGATTCTCTGCACTGTGGTCTCATTAAACCCTGCAACATTGTGAGGAAGTGCCACAAGCACTGAGTGGTGAACTTGCTCCCTAGAGTCAGAAGAGTGTGTGTGTGTGTGTGTTTGCGCGCGCACAGGTGAGACAGTTCCGCTGATGAAGCACTTATAATAAAGTGTACTATGTTCAACTTGCATTACACTTGTCTGCTGTTAATATTTGGTGAATAATGCTGCAGCTTTGTCAGTTTTAATCTTCAATTTACTATGTAGCATCTGAGTGCAGTGCACAGGTACAGGCCGACAGGACTGACCCCCGGGGAACTGAAATACATGGAAGGTATCAGCATGGGGTCCCATTTGTTGAATAATGCAGGCTGTGAAAGTAGTCCTGTCTGTACAGATAGTGGGGCAGCTTGTCCCTGGCTATCCATCCAGAAGGCAGAGGTGTGTGGGTGTCAGGGAAGGCCTCAGTGACACGTGCTGTACATACTGCAGGGCACGTGCAGCTGAACAGCCACAGCACCTCTTTCTTCACTTTCCAACCGTTTTGACGCTCATGTGCAGGAGCTCTGCAGTGGGAAAGCTGTCCTCTACATTAGGTCTCCACTTAATGTTATTGCTCTCAGTTAGGTCAAACAGACTTTGTGGAAAATATCTTTTATTTAAGCATACACAAGTAAGCATACACCATAGTCTTCATAATTGAAGTTGTGTAACCTTGTGCATAATAGTTAAACCATGCTAGCCCTCATTAAGCAATGACTGCTGTACACGTCATACAATGAATATAAACGATAGCATCAACAATGCGCTTCATTTTTCAAAACCATGCTTCTTTGTACGTCTCATTCCTATATTTTAAGAACCCATAATGAATTAGTCCAACTTCTCTGTGTGTTCTTAACAAAACAAAACAACAACAACAAAAAATAAAAACAGTCTCTTAGCTGGCCTGCAAAATAGTCCATTACTGAGACCAAGCATATTTTCATGCATTGTATTATACGTACAGTAGCTTGAGAAAACACCTTAGGCCTTTGATGCCGAAAGAAAAATGACCAGTGTTTTTCAAGAGTGGTTGGATATAGAGCTCAAGTGGAATGTTGAGTTCTTACAGTCACCATTTGTTGATCAAGTTAAAAAGATGTTTAAAGTCTGTCAATATGTAATCAGATCCAGCCATAAATATCAAGTGTCTGGATGTCCTTACACCCATAAACAACCTAATTCCAAATGATCTGTTTATTTAGTAGAATCAACAAGTTCATGACTGAATGGTCAGACTGGGTTATTGACTTTCTTATATAATTCTGTCTACAGTTATATTTTGTAAGGTCTTAAACAGAGATGACCTCTGTTGGGATTTGGCGCTATACAAAAACAAAACAGAATTGAACTGCAGTTGACGTGTTCCTGTTTATCTTGGTCATACTTCTTTTGATGTCGAATCAAATGGTACTCTGCAGCTGTTTCACCATCACACAAGCTTCACCCACCAGCTGCTTACAGTGACTCAGCATATGAAGAACAGCTCGGCTGTGTCCAGATGTAACAATACCCCTGTTTCCGCTCTTTAGGCTTCAACTAAGCTAAACAGCTGTAACTTCATCTCTGTTGTATAGATATTAGTAGTATCAGTATTCTTATCTAACTCTGTAGTTTGAATAAATAGTTCACCCAAGTTGTCAAATTGTCGGGAATACTCACAACAGCCCTACATTTAAAGGGGTGTTACAGAATGACAGTATTTACAGTGGCAACAGAAGAGTTTCCCATAATTTGGACTGGATCTCTGTTGTTGCTAGCTTAACTTTAACTGATGGGAATGCAAGTAAAAATACCTGTCGAGAAATATACATAATAGAAAGTTGAGCTATGTTAACTGTGTGGACAGATGCATTTCGATTGGAGGTGCCACCACCGGTGCAGTGCACTGTTCTGGAGGGAATGTGGATTCAGCCTTCAGCTGCAGAAGTTTAGGGTGAAGCTCTGGTCACGTTGGGTAATGCAGCAGATCTCTGTTTCAAGGCTTCACCAAGTTTGTCCACACAACAGCAAAAAACATCTGTGTTAATCAGTCGGAGTTGCTCTGCAGCTCTCTCCCCCCCCCCCCCCCCCCTTTTCCCTTCTCTGTGACTCTGAACCCATTCTTGCCTCTGACATGAATCAGTGTTTATTGGAGGAGTGCAATCTTGAGGTTTCCCACTCTTATTAGGTGAAGGAGTGGGGAAGTGATAAAAACCTGTCATCGCTTTAGTCGTCTTTCTACCCACTCCCCTCATCTGCAGCCTTTCTTGCTCTCATTCTCCCACCTTCTCTTCCTCTCTGTTCCACCACATCCAAAAGCCTGTACGAGCTGTGACCTGTGATGCTTGTGTGTGCACACGTGTATTTGTATTTGTTTCCAACAAACGACTAGCCAGCGTGTCGCAGAAAGACTTATCACAGAACCAGTCCTTCTATCTCTGCCCGTCCACACAGATTATACAGCTGCTGAATGGATATCAACCGGTTTGCTTGTGTGATTATTTCAAACCTTTTCACCACCACGAAGAGGATTTTGTTAATGCACATAAACAAGCACAATGGTATAATGTAATAGAAATACATAATAGGAGAGGAGTGCTCTGAAAAAAAGTCATTAACAGGACTAAGAGCTTTGTATCAGCAAACAACATCATCAACTACATTTTCACCAGTAGCAGTCCCCGCTTACATTATCAGTCTCTACATTTGCCACATTAGTCATGTCATATAGCTCTCTAAACTCACAATACAAAGCTGAATCAACTTGAAAATGCATTAGCACATTTAGTTCCAACCATTTCCTCCACAGTGTCAGACTCAGCTCAGTCTACACCAGTCTGTAATGTTTCCTTTTAATTTGCACACACAATATAAGACGAACGTTAAAGAATATGACGTGAAGTACAGGGCCTTCCATCTTACTAGGTAAATCATAAAATATATATTTTAAGGCAGTACTACTGAGTATGAATCAGCCCTCTAATGCATCATTTGCTGTCTTGAAACAAGTTCCCTTACAGTGTACAGGAACGTAGTATATGGCGACAGTTGATCCTGTATAGTTTTTAGCCTCTGTGAAGTTGTCAACACAGATGTTTGAGGAAAAGGTCTTGATAAAAGCCCTTCTAACGTGGTGACATCTGCTCAGAATGTCGTGGGGAAGTCTCAGGGTTGAAGGTTGGGCCCATAAAAAGTTTTTTCCATGCTCACTACTGGAAAACAAAGTTCTTAGAACAGCGCTGAAAAACTTTTCTCGCTAAGTTCAAGGGAGAAATTGCCCACGATAGCAGGCTCAGGATTAATTCCCTCATATTCGATGTGCAGTTTGTTCATCTGCCTGACTGTTGCATGCTGAGAGGTGGAGTTTTGGACGAAGAGGCTACGGAGTTTAAGTCCTTGCTTCCGCGCTCCACTGAGGGCTGTTATTGCTGATATAAGGGATCTCTTTAGTCCTCTTGTCCGTAGGCATCCACAGAGTCCGGCCCCTTTTAAAGTCCCTTAATAAGACGAGTGCGCTCCATTATGGCGGCTCTTTTACCTTCCCACAATGCTTTAATTCATCACCCTCCAAGAGAAAGACACAAGGAAATACTAAAGGGCTCGATCTGGATATGGAATGTAACATTTTAGAAATGCATAATAAAAGCACATAAAGAAGTAAGAGAACGTCAAAGCAAACGTTACCACGTGACGTCACTGTATATATTCATATATATATGTGTGTGTGTGTGTGTGTGTGTGTGTTCAGATCAGAGAAGCTTTTCAGCATGTTTTTCTGACAGAACTCGGTGACTCAGCCCTGGTGGCGAGCTGACCTGTTAAAGCTGCTCTGGCGTCATCAGAGCACATCTAAGAAATGGCTCCTAAAACGGCCAGGTGGAGTCTGGACTCCCTGAGGGTGGGGGTGAGGGGCTGAGGGGGGTGAAGAGCTCGCCAGAATGAAAACAAGACCGCTCCGAGGGCACCTTGTTAAAAACCAAAGAAGTAGCACTACAGTGATACGACGTAATCATCTACAGTGTTTGCTTCTGGTTCAGAAAACCTAGAAAACAGGAATTCTGTGGAGACAGTCAGGTGGACAAAGTGTGACTGAAGCACAGGGGATGATACTGACAAAGTGGATGCATGTCGGTGCCGCCCGGAAATGGGAGAGTTCGGGTTTGTGGTCGTTGATAACATACTGAAAGGCTCAGAGAAGAAAACAGTGACAGAGGGAGAGAGAGACAATGAAAAGGTCTCTGGCTCTGTTTATCGGTTTTGGTCCCTGGAGTTGGTTTCTCTGCAGCCTCTTCGCTGCCGGAGCCGCTTGATCATAATCTCTGCTGCCCTCCCGGTACAGTACTTATTGAGCACGGTGCAGCCGGTGAACTCTCGCCACTGTCTCTCCGCTGCCGCCTCTGCTCTCAGGGCAGCGCGGGGCCACGCAGTGCTTGACCGCTGGAGTCACGCAGCTTCACGTCAGCGCCCGGCCTCGGTACCGAAGGAGAATAGGCGCCACGGAAGGCCCCAGAGTCCCAGCCTCATCCTGACAAACAGATAGGCTTAAAAGGGGCTCGCTTGTTTGTGAGAACACAAAGTCTTTTGGATAAACAGAAGACGTCCTGGCAGTCACACCTCGATGATGTTGACAGATGGCATCCTATTGTTGTTGTTGTTCTTGGGGAACTGTGGGAGGAAAGAAGGAAGATGGCAGGTATGAGAAATCGACAGGACTCACGGGAGTCATATTAATATGCATGAGGACGCCGCTGTACTTGGATGTTTTGTTGCCGTTTGTAGCAAGACAGTGAAAGGAATAAAGAACAGTTTGTCTTGACCTTTGTGTGGAGCTGTGTGTGCACTGATCAAAAGAGAAGTGATGATTTGAGTGTGGGTACTATCTGATGCTACATGTGGCAGCGTGTTGAAGCAGTGTTTAGCTTTAGCCGCTCAGTGTGCATGAGGTGTCGGTGAGAAAAAGTCTAGAGGTGGCTGGGAACCATTCACCTGCCCGGTGCCGCTGAGAGGGAGGCACCCAGGGGGAGGAGGAGGAGGGGGAGTGGGTTATACCTTACTGCGCAACAGCCCACCGGTTGGGTGTTCAGGAGTGCTGCACTCGGAGGAGTTTTTGGCTTTGTCTTTGTTGTTGTTGGGCTCGTTGTCTTTGATTATATCGTACTGGCGACAGAAGAGAGCGATCACACCTGGGGAGGAGAGGCAGGATGTATTCATGATCAGCCAGGTCTGCTTATCCTCTCTGCACACACGAACGCACTGGCTTTGTGTCAAGCACAACAGGATTGAGACGGTGGGATGTATTCCCGGTTTATCCTCACCTGCCCACATGATGAGTACCACCACAATGATGATGAGCTCGCCCGCCCTCAGCTGGGTGGTCTGGCCCACCTCCTCCATGGTCACTTCGTCTGTGGTAGTTGAGAGACACACGTTTGTCAGTGTATTTCAGAAAACACAAATGCCAGTTGATATTACAACCGGAAAACAACTGAGTATATACAGTATCAGCACATCCAATGAATAATTGAACACGTAATCACTCAGAAACACGTGGGACCTTCTCCCGACACATTTATCCATCAGAATCTCATCACGCTGTGTGATGATATTCATCAGAGCCTATAATTAACATGAACTTTCAATTAATTTTCTTCCTGTTTTAAACACATCAGTGTTATTGGTTGCCTCCCTCAGATGCTCTTTCATACCCTGAAGATTTAACAGATTCGGTTTTACACCCATTAATGAAGTTTTCTGTTTTTTTTGCTTCATTATAGTTCAACCCTGCCTTTGAGGTGGTAAAGTAGTGTTTCTCAGTCGTAAGGTAAATATGTCTGTGAGGATCTAATTTGCTTAAAACAGCAATTTACTCAACATATCAGCGAAATGTCTTTCTGTGAGATCAGGGACTAATGACAGACACTTCAATCACGCTGCCACAGAGTGAGTGCACGAATCGTGTGCTTGATATACCAACTTCACATCACCCGTCTTCTCAAAGGATTGACTTTGATTGGATCACGGTGTTGCAATCAGTGGCGAGGTTTTGATTTAACATGTGGATCAAACAGTAGACAACATCTGATATTCACTTTTTAATGGTTATTAAGGGACTGTAGAAACAGTCAGAAAGAAAAAGGAGCCAGGAAAGAGTATGCAGTTTTGATTTTGCTGAAGGGAGAGTTGTCCAGAGAGAACTTGAACATTTCCTCGCCACAGTTATTTTATTCCATTGTTTTCTTGCAAGATTAAAGAAACTAAAGGGAAAAAAGGATCCAACAGTCACAAATCAGTGGTCTGTACAGATGCACTCCACATGCAGAAGACAAAATGACTTCTACAAGCCACTCAGTGATGTGGGATATTTTTTGGAAGGCTGTTGTGTCAACACTGGGGAGGATATTGGTTTTTGAAAAAAGTTAAATATAAGATTCAATCAACTTTATTTTATGTGCTGTCCCTAAAGCAGCCTAAACAGCAGTCTGTGCACAAGTTAGAAACCACTAGGAAATCAGTTTGAATACCTCTCTTCCTCTTTCAAACGGTGTCATCTGAACCACTGTCATTTTTAACTAGGTCATTAGCTTTGTCACAGCACCTGCTTTTCATGTCTCCCAGCATGTCTGTCTTCCTGCAAATGGCAAAGTTCTTCCTTTGATGTGCATTCAATATTTGCAGAGCCTCTCTCTGTCTGTTCCATCGATCATTACCGTCTTTCCGGAATAATTGGAGGGAGATCATCTGAGGAATTCTTCAACATAGTAGTAGTACTGTGTATCAGTTTGTTGTCGCCAGCAGAGTCCACACTGGAGAGGCTTATTCAATTGATTGTTATCGTCTTGGAAGGCACCACATCACCCAACACGACGATAGAATGATTTTGTTTTTCATCCTGTTTCCTGCTTTCTCTTGAGAGGATACGATTTCTCTCCATGTGTCTTCAAGTTCACATTTCTGTGGAACAACAGTCGACTTGACTGAACTGCACTGCTCAGTCGTTTTATCCATTTGGGGCTTCGCTCACACGCTTCCTGCTTCGGGTTTAGACAGAGCGCAGTTCAGCGTCTGTTTGGTTAATCGTAAGATCTTGAGCTGTCACAGTTTCACAGCTTCTTTTTTTTTCCCTAGATGCAGTATGAATTGCATACTTTTACTTACTCAGATATCAGTACATCTACCACATCCACCACTAGTAGTACTGACACTTGTCAGCTATTCTTCTCTTCTCAGCTGCACCTCAAATTACAGGTATAAGCTCATAAAGACCTCAATTGCAATAGTAAAGTAGCTGGTAAAGAGGAATTATGATTTTCAAAAGACTGACTTCAAAAAGTTTCTGATGGAAAAAAAATCCCAGCCAGGTGGGAACATGAAGAGAATAGTTGCAGCTTCAACTAAAGATCCATCGAACTAGAAGTTAATCACAGCAGTCAGGATCAGTTCATACAGCACGGGGCCTCAATAAATCTCCAGCATCTTTAAGGTTGAACAACCATCAGGAGAAATATCAAAGAGAAGTGTGTGTTTTCTCGCTGTTTGCGCAGACAACTGCAGGCTTCTCTCGAACACAGCAGACAACACGTAGCACATTTTTTCTGCACTGCTGAATTCTCTGGAAGTCGCAGGCTTGATCTAAAGTTCGCCGCATCATTGGGAGCTTTCCCATCCTTTCATTAGTTGTGGTGGGTGACATTTGGAAGGCACAGTGCGGCAGGAACCCCACGCTCCAGTAGCTTTTAGCAACAAGCAATTCTGCCGATCGATTGGCCTCTGTTGCCCAGAATTAACTAATCAAAGCACAGCCGCCCGGGGCACCTGACACTGTTGCCAGCTGGCCTCACTGGGGCCAACTGGTCAGCTGTTAACACCTCTGATGATCATTTGCCAGGCGAGACTCAGCTTTAAAGTTCTCTTCACTTTTCCCACTGACTGTACATATCAAATTAACTTTTTCTCTACTGTAGACACAGGATTGGATTTAAGTTATTCCTTATTTACATGCTTACCCTAACCCCTACACTTTAATTCACACTTTCTGTATGTATTCATGGGTTCTATAATTTGCATATATTGTGGTCACATTTCTAATTATGTGTACAAGTGCAAAAGTAAAGCTGTTAGATACAGGGATTAGTCCACGCATGGATGATCTCTATTACTACTGTACCGCATTATGTAATGACAGTTATGTCCAGGCCATTTCAAACAATAGTAAAGCTGGTTTTTTAAGATTTTTTAAGAAGAAGTGAAGTAAAGTGCAGGTTAAAGGAAACTGTTGGGGAACTATGGATCATGTTTATTTGATACATCATGTTTGACATATAATGTTTAGCTGGAGTGGATTTAAGTGGAGTCATGTGCTGTAGCTGACTCGAAACTGTAGAGACTAGTAAAGAAAAACCACAGTTTGGGATATACTGAGGTCATAAGTCCATGAGCCCCCAGATCATTAAAAAAAATATGTTCTCTATATGATCTAAAAGACCCTGATGCTGTGGGATGACTCACTGTCTCTTTGTCCTGATTTGTGCACAGGTTGTGCTGTCCCCCCCCCCACCCCCCACCCCCATGTCTCTCGCGCTCCCTTTGATCTCCTAAACCCAAAATCCATTGTGAAGTAGGAAACGGGAAGACGTGTGGAATGATTCCTTGCATTTCTGGCTCATCCTTTGCTCTCTCCACTGAGATCAGCATGATACTGCAGAGCAGAAGAGCTGAGTTGTGCAAGGATGGAACTGTTCTTTTCTTCTCAGGATATTTGCCTGTGGGGTGATATTTAGACAGAGGCGTAACAGCTTTAATGAGGGAATAGCCTGTGCACGTATCTACAATGTAAGACAAACTTTATTTTTCTCTTTTTAGCTAATTTTCCTTCCATTAGTCCTTTGCACTAACAACGCAAGCCGATTTTGACACTCCTGATCTTAAATCCAAACTGCACCCATTTCCCTTTAAATTGCAAAATGCTGACTTTGACAACATCTGCTCATCGGCCATAAAAATGTTTCCTTGTTTCAACGAAGCTAAGCTAATTAAGAAGACATCCTTGCGCAAGCGGTTCAAATGAGACAGAGATTTGTGGTGTTGGGTTAAACTGTGAAGTCGTCGCAGAGTGAAGGATGATCCATCTCAGATCTGCTCTCTGTGCGGATTTGTTTGCTGAAACGTGTGCGTGATGGGAAATGTGTGGAGGAACGGGGAGAGTTGTTTTGCTGTGCAGAGAACTTTTCTTCAGTGGGTGTGTGAGCGCGTGTGTGTGTGAAATCTTGCAGTTTTGGGCAATGGAGTAAACTGACTGACTTCCCTGATGCCACTCTTTTGTTTTAAACAACCTTCCACATAAACAAGAAAAGGAGATCTGACTGGAATTAGCAAGAGCAGAACACTTGGTTCTCAGAGTGCAGGTCTACTTGTGAATCCTACACTTTCTAGATGTAGGATGGGCGGCAGAGCCATTAGGTTAGTTATACTGCTATAGAATGAGTCTAATGGGGGACCATTGATACACTGAGCTCCTCTCCTCTCCTCTCTGCAACTCTCTCTTGCTGAGAGTAACATATGAAGATTGATCACAGTCGTCACTGTAAATATGAAGTTACTGCCAGATGCCAGCTAATTTATCTTACCTCAAGACTGGAAGTACAGCACAGAGAATTGCTCATAAAAAATTAATTACTCCTCGCAGTAAAACTATATCTGCGTCTCAGTGTGCTGTATGTTTGTGTCTACAAGGCGCTTCTGTTTATTCCTGTGCATTGTGCATGAGCTGGAGCCACTTTTCTGTCCTCATGGCTTTTGAATACAGCAGGAGAAAAAAGTCATATCTGTAACTTTAGCAAGAAACAAACATGCACAAACACAATAAGAAGAGACCTACAGTAAATATTAACTTTATTAACTAAACCCGTGCGGGTGCCAACACACACACAAAATATTTGCTATTTGTGCTATTTAGTGAGAGAAGCATGCCTTCAGTGCTGTGCAGTGCTGTATTAATATTCTACCAGCCACTATAACAGAAGTTCAGACTTGTGTTTCAGAAGTATCAGACTGTAGTGGCTCATGACAGATGTGTGTAAATGAGAGGAAGCCAAAAGCGCATCGATTCGCCGCCCCCTTGCAGCTCAAACTACCTCCTCTCTGTGTCTGATAAATGCCTCTCCTCGTTTTGGTTTACTGTGCAGTTGTGCTGGGTGCATACAGGGTGAAGCCCGCAGAGGCACGTCGATACACTCCCCTCCCCCCCACCTTGGCTGTTTTATTCCTGCATTGTGGTCAGAGGGGGGGAGCTTCGGGAGCACTCTGTTGAGAAATTTCATTTCACGCTTTGTGTGTCCATTGATTTTTATTGGTCTTTAGACAAAAATCAGTCAGGCTATTGTCAAAAGGCCAAGTTCCCTCCGCACTCACTGTCTAGAAAGGGACAAGAACACAGGGAGGAAATCTGCAGTTCTGGTCCTGAATGTGTGGATATGTTGGATGACTGCGCAGGTTTATGTTGTGTGTGTGTGTGTGCGCGCGCGTGTGTGTGTGTTTTGCCTTTGGGCTACTCTACCTTTACCCTTAGAGGCCTGAGTCTCGGCCTCCTTTGGCGTTCGAAAGCGCAGTGGTTCGCTCAGCGGGCTCGTCCCAGACATGCTGATGGACTGGACATGCACAATGTAGTCGGTCTCTTCTTCCAAGTCCCATAGTGCACATGAGCGTGTGGTGGTGTTGACTTCCTGGATGAATCGCAGCATGCGCACGTCCTTCTTCTGTTGGGGTACGACACAGGACACACAGAGTCTCTAAGCAGCAGTGGTCAAAATGCTAAAGTGGCACCACACAGTGCATTTGTAACTTCCTTGCTGAGAGTTAAAATAATTTGATATTTGTATATTAAATATGAAGCTGGAGCCAGAAGTGGGTTGACTTAGCTCAGCTGTTGGTGGGCAGATTTTCTTACTGTTGGATTTCTCCTCAGCTTTTGGTCTTGGCTAAGTTAAGCAGGCAGTCTTCTGGCTTAAGCATCGTATTCAGAGGACAGAAGTGCAGTACTGACCTTGTAATCTGACTCTTGGCAAGAAAGCGTACAAATGTATTTTGAAAATGTGACATTGCTCCTGTAGAAATGTAAGGTTATGTTTGTTATATAAAGTAAGTAATGCAGCATAGAAGGTAAGAGAAATGGGAAATTAATTAGCAAATAAAATGTACAAATGCATATTTCTACTTTGACTTGCATTGCTTCTTTTCTTGTCATGATCCCTCCTCAGCGTTTCAGTTTCCTCTGCACACTCACTTTCCTACTGCTGCAAGCAGCTGACCCACACTGCGCCCCCAGCTGTCCTCCTCAATCATGTCAGTCCGAACTCTTGGGAACGTGTGTGTGTGTGTGTGTTTGTGTTTGTGTCTGTGAAAATTACAAGATGGCAGTTTGTCTCATGTAAAGTGATGCGATTATAGTGTTGCTGTGAACTGTGTAATGTGTGTCTGTGTGTGCGATGGCAGCAAACAATATCACCTTCGCCTATCACATAGCTGTCGCTGTCTGCTGCAGTCAGAGAGCAGACAGGCAGTCCAACATGAACCAGCATCCTGTGATAATACCCATAATGCATACTGATTCAGAGCAAGGGAACGAGACGATATAGAAAATTGGACATGGCAGAAAACAACCAGTGAAGAACTACAACTTAAATTAATTAGTGTGTGTCTGAGTGCGTTACACTTGCATAAGCGTATATGCCCTGTTACATTTGCATATACTTTTTATACAGTTCCTCCAGTATAATCGTTCGTGTCTGTTCTGTGCATTGTTCACCTGCTGTGTGATGGCAAAGCCAATGACGGAGTCTCCCTCGGGGATGTCCCATGTCACCACAGCAGAGTTTGCTTTTAGTGCTCTGATGGTCACATTGACAGGAGGCGACAAGCTATCTGCAAACAGACAGAGAGACAAGCAAGAGCTGGTTTCATCATCTGTGGTATGAAGCAAATGAGAGCGGCTGCAGAAATGACCACCAGAATGACAGGAAGCCAAATTCAGTGGCGTGATTAATGGTCTCGGCTGAATCTGCTGTGAATGATGTAATCGATGACAGAAGCACGAAACAGTGTCACAGTGTCAGTAGACTCGTCAGTGTGTATGATGTGGATCAATCCAAGGCCAAATCAGTCTCACGCTTTATTCATTTAAAACTAAATGAAGCTATAATATGCAGCATGAGACCTGAATTCAGTCCACTCTACTGACTACTCCATCGCTGCCGTGTCAAACCTTACATCCATGCATGTGCCACACAGGGTTTGACGTCTGAATGTTTAGAAGTTAAATACTTTAGTCTTAGAATAACTCAACTAACTCAAACTAATTTACATTATCTCCACATGAATTCATCGGTTTGTCTTTAACTTTCTGTCTCAGTTTGATTGAAAGTCGTGAAGCTGATTCGTATTGAACATCATGGACGTCTTTACAGTACATCCTCATTAAATTCTACCACTGACTATTTCCTGGTAGTGACTGATACGTTTCAATAATAGTTAAATATTATGAGATGTTCTGCATCAGGATGAGATACAACAGTACAATGTAATGAAATTAAAAAAATGGAAATATACACTGATGATTTTTGAGGCATTAAATATTAGTCCCATATGATATGCTAAAGTGTGTGTGTGCGTGTGTGTGTGTGCACACGTTTCCAGCTCTGTGTCATGTTTCATGTTCCATATACACTCGCTGTAATTAAGGTCATAGGCTACAAGATCTGAGAATAATGATTTGGTTTGATTACATAATTAAGTGTGAGATGGCGTGTGTCTGTGTCCGTGTGTACTCTGTAGGCCCCAGCTGCTGCTGAATAAGACTCTAATTACTGTTAGAACATGTTGCTGCAGCCTGCACAACACACACACACACACACACACACACACACACACACACACGCACACACTCAGTAGCTACAGTCTTACACAAGCGTATGTGCAGCTCAGATGATTAAAGTGCCTTCAGCAAAGGGGAACACACCAGTTTGGTTAAAATGAGTGTGAAATGGATTTTTTTTCTTTCAGTGTTTATTTTGACAGTGTTTCCTTTCTAAAATTCATTTGAAGCGTAAGCTGTGTCAACTATGTCACAATGTCCATTGTCAGATTTATATTGTCTTGTATGAGGGTGTGTTGTGTTCTAGTATTTACATTTTATCCAAATTTCTAATACAAGACATTTCTTAGAACATTATTAACTGATTTATTTTTTTATAAGCCTCTAAATGTCTTTACAGACTCCTCTATGCCATAATTATAGTAAGTATAGCTCAGGATATTCACTTTGTGCCACTTTACTTGAGTGTCTGTCACCACACCTTGGCACAGTGATAGTGACTCATGCAGCACAGAGCTGAATCTGAACACATGCAGTAGTTTGACCTTTTTCTGAAATATGCTTATGTATTTAGATATTAGATGAAAAGACTGAAACCACGTCTCCCAAAAATGACATATCTATGCAACTAAACAATCACAAATCTGTGTTAGGGTACCTAATTTCTATTAACGTAATGACAGAGTGTTGACAGTCATTTCTATAGCTTAACAGATTATGTGCAGAATAAACAAACAAGACATGATGTGAATTAGTGAGTGTGGAGATGCTGATTCCATTACTTTCAGAAATAACCAGATCCCTTCTCAGCCTTTATGCTATAGCTTCATATTTAAATACTAAGGATGTGTAAATGAAGCGTCTCATTTAATTCTCTGTAAGCCAGTAAACGCACACATTGCCCCAAATGAAACTGACACAGAGTTTCTTTCACTTTGTGACAGTCTGTTACTGTTACTGTTCATTCAGATTACTTACAGCTGTATCATACAGACATCTCAGCACAGATCCATTCCTATGAATCACTGTGACCTTCCCAGACTGATTGATATTTGGATCATCGGGCAGAAGTGAGAGACATGAAGAGCGACAAGGAGAAGCGGTCACTCTCCCTGATGCTACTCTTTTGTTTTTAACGGGAGATAAATCTAATTCAGCCGACCAAATGCAATCAATGAGTTATTGAATAGGTTAACGCTCACTTGCCCTTCGACAAGCACAAATCACAGTGGCGGTAATTACAGCTGCTCGAACGCTGATGTTCTGTACACAGCAGCAGAAACAGCAGACCAATCCAATCCAAATCCAGAGCCTGGTTCCACCGCTGCCTCCCGCTGACGTTTTGATGAATGGCCTGACTAACAGCGGATGACAGGATGGAGACCTGATGCATCTCTTCATCAGGGGGCGGACTCTGTTGTTTGAAGTGGCTTTGCTTTTGTTTACTGTCTGCTGTTTGTTTGTCGTTTCCTCAGACGCCCGAAGAATTGGGCGGAGGGGGCGGAGGGGAAGAAGAAGAAGAAGAAGAAGAAGAAGAAGAAGAAGAAGTCACAAATCAAACTAACTAACTCTTCTCTGTCGTTTGAGTCTTTCCTCTCTTTTTCGTGAGCCAAAGCTGCTGTCAAAACGCGCACACACACACACACACACACACACACACACACACACACACACACACACACACACACACACACACACACACACACACACACACAAGCACACCTAAAAGTGAGTATAGGACATTAAAGAGAAACTCCTGTGATTTACAGCTGTACATCTATAAGGTTTGGAGACTTGTGGAGACAGACATCCTGATGACATCACTATAACCAACAAAGAAAAAGGCTGAATGTTACAGAGCAATGATTGATGTTTGTGAGTACTGTAAAATGAGAGGCCTGGGCTTCAAGAGACTGTAGAGACAAGAAAGAGAAGGGAAAAAAGTAAAAAGTAAAAAATAAAAAATGAAAGCACAAGCTGATTTTTGACACGACTTTTGTTGACTACATGAATGGAATCGAGAATCCAATCTCGATGTTGTGATTACAGAATCACTCTGGTGTCACTCTTCTCCTCTGTCTTCTTAATAATTGCCTGACAACAGTCGGATCTATAAGGCTCTACTTGGGAACCTCTGCGCCTCACATCTCATGTCTTTTAAATCCTACAATTTTGCACAGCCTTGGTTAGGTTTTAATAAAGCCTCTCAAGTTCGGAGCTCGGCAAGATGGCTTTCTCTTTGCTCCTTAAAATGAGGAAGCCGGCTGCAAAGCCCTTTGAAATTAGAACAGCGTTTCCTGCTGGATGATCTTAAACCGGTAATATCTCACATCGTCATTGATGCCTGTAACCTCTTTGTATTGCACAGCATTGATTTTGTTTAGTGTCTTCTTTTATTCTACAGTATATGGTGCTGACTGCCTGTTGGATTGTTGTGTTTTAAAGTCTCTCCTGGAAAATACACCTTGATCTAAGTCTCCAAGATTAAATAACAGACAGATGAAAAAAAAAAGGTTTAAAGTATTACTTATAGATTGCAAGAGATTGCGATAAGGTGTGGAGCAGGGTTTTAAAAAACGCCCTTGTTATTTCTCCTTAGCTCTCTGCAAAACAAAGTTAAATGATCTCTTTCAGTGTCCTCACGTCCCGGTGTTTCCGGACACTTTTTGTCTATCTTTGTCTTCGTCGGCTCTCTCCCCCGCGTGACTGCGTTACACTGACGGACAACGGGAGCTGACGTCGGCGGTGACCGCAGGCCTCAAATATCCACATTACACCAGCGTCAGCTCTAATGAAACACCAAACAGATGTCTTCATCACTGTGGCGCACGCTCTGCCTCGCCCCGAGAGATGGAGGTGACTTTGAGCCATGATGCATATGCCTGGCGTGCCTGTGTCTTTGTATGCCCACATGATCAGAGTGACAGCTAGTTGTCTGTCCCACGCTGAGTGGTGCGAAAGGTGACAACTCCTAAATGTGTGTGTGTGTGTTAAACTGTATACACTGTTTAATTTAGTTTTTTGAGGAAGTTATCCATCTGTTGCTTCCACTGTGGACGACCTCCACTGTACCCTCGTCAGCTGCAGCAGAGTGACTGAGGGTGATAACCTGTGCAGACAGCTATGTATGGGTTGAATGCTGAAAGATCATGAGGCTTCCAGCTTCCTTCTGCCCCTGTGGGGAGGTATTAGTGATTTGTACCACCTTATTACAGTTTTGCAATTCATAGAAATGCATTTCTCAGAGTCATGCCCCTGGGCTGACTCTGCTCCCCGGGATACTAATGAGATGGAGTGTAGGCCTGTGAACTAACATAAAAACTGCCCGGCTACATCATGTTCCACTGATATCTGGCATTTCATTCTAGCTACCACAGTCCTCCGCTCTGTGCTTCTCTCTGCTCTTTTCTTGGAATCACTTTGCGGATCACTGTGCGGCTGCTAATTCGTGTTTGGCGACTTTAGACACTTAAGCTCATTGAACAGCTAATAGTAAGTAAACAGTCAATTTGTATGGAAGGTGTAGTACCCAGCAGGTGGGAGAGAATATCAAAGCGACATGCATTTGAATGAGCACTTTAGGAGGGGGGAAGAAATAAAACTTGTGCCACTGCCATAATGGCTAGAAATTGTGAGCCCGTGGGGAAATTAGTGGCTATAAATTAGCACATGTTGATTAACGTGGCGATGTCTGCCGCCAAACCTAATGACAGCACTGGGGGAATTACACTTGCTCCTTCTCCTTCCCTGTGCTAACATGTTATTGAGTCAGGCGGGGCTTAGCATGCATGCATCTGGCAGGGATGCAAGCTCCCTTTCATTTCTAGTTAATGTGTCATGATAGAGCCATCAGGAGCTTGTGCTGATCTGGAGTTTCGCCCTTGCATTCGTACTTGGCACATGTTCTCGTCCTTGTGGATCCGCACATGTCGCCGTCACAGCGTGTGCGACAGCGTGAGGGGAGGCACACACCAGGCGTTAATGTGTCCCATTAAGAAGTTAAAGCATCTGGTGAAGTGCTCTCTCATCCATGTGTACACGTTGAAGTTGCGTCGCACTGTTCATGTCATGTTTTCTAACTACATTTCTAATTTCATTTCATAAATGTTTTTTTCATTAGAGACCGCCTCCTGTACTGTTTCCTATAGGAACTCTTTCCTCCTGTTCTTTGTCCCACTATTTCCTTCATACAGCTCCCGTCCCGGAGCTTTTGGATCTATATCCTCCACCTCCTTGTCAGAGGAAATCCACCTCATACATCTTCTGTTTCTCTCTCTATTCACTTGTGCTTTGAACGCCTTTTTTTCCTTTTTTTTGCCTGTAATGGACACTTGGTGTTAAACCTCCCACTCACACACACGCACACACACTCCCGCACCGTCTATCTGTTTTGTCTCATTTTCTTTTTATCTGCGTCTGTCTCTCCGACGCTCTTGCTGTATTTCTGTGCAGCTATGACACCGGGGCTTTTTGGCAGGTCCTCCATAGCCTGGTGTGTGACGCTCTCTGCTTGAAACTGACACTTCAATGGGAACAGGGTGCAGAAGGGAGATGTGTGCATGAAGAGGAGAGACTGTAACCTAGCTGTGACTCATTCATACACTATTCTACTATTGATTAGCTTCATACTACTCACACACTGGCTGCTGATGAGCTGCTTTATAATGTGGGCAGATGTACAGCTTATAAATGAGGTATTGTTTTTAAACTTCCTTTGACAGTCATAGAGTGCTGGTTTGTGCATGTAGGAGGCATGCATGTGTGTGTGTGTGTGTCAAAGAAGGCCTGTGTGTTCTCTGTGATCCATTCTGCCTCTGTACAGAGCACCCAGCCCCATCTGATAATCACCCCTAAGGGTATTTCTGTCCCTTTGTAGAGAAATGAGTTATTTACTCATAGGAAATGAATTTTCCAAACCCCGCCGGCCACAAGAATGCTGAGCAGGGACGGGTGCAGCAAAACAGCATCTGACTCCCTCTCTTTCAATCAGATGGACGCGCTCACACACTTTTCTCTAATTAAATGTCAAAAGGCATGGTATGAAAATCAATGCAGCATTGTGTGCAGAGAGAAGGCGAGCCGGCTAATTCAAAAAGGCAAAGGAGTGCCGTGAGGCTGATTATTTGACAAACTCATTGCTAATCTCAAATCAGTAACAACCGAGTCCCGCTCACCAACTCAGGCAGGGAAACAGCAGTAACATGGGATGGGGCTGATAACGCAAAAAGAGCTCACAGCTTGATTTAAAGTTATAAATATGATATTAGCACTTGATAAGACTCTTTTTTGTTTTCTGTTTTTCAATTCACTCTGTAGCTTCTTGAGCTGCTGCGTGTGTGTCTGTGTCTCTACTGAGGACTCGGACACAGCTGGTAAAGGAACGCAGACAGTAGCTGCCTGTGAGGACTGGTATCACAGACAAGTAGATGGGGAGAATGTGAATGATACTCTCTGTGCCACTTTGTGGATTTGATCCTCATCCTCCTCATCCAAACCAAACCTGTAGTACCTAGCACAAAGGATCACGGGAAACTGATTGGCAAACACTTAAGGATAAGTAAGCTAAACTTTTGTCAGAGGAGGCAAAGAAGCAAAAGTGTGTGTGCCTGTGTGTTGGTGGAGCGAGCGCAGGTAACTTCACCGGGGCTCCAACTGTGCCACAGACTGTTCAGACATAACACAAACCATCTGGGCCACCACATGCCCACTCCTACAGGATTTGACTGCTCAATGCCAAACTAAAATCAGTTCTTTTATGCTGTGCTGGGCTGCTGAGGAGAACTGGAAGAGGAGGGATCCAGCACAGTTTGTGTTGAAGTCAATACAAATGCTGTTATTCCTAAAGATGCAAATTTGTAAATGGATTTGTATAAGCAGAGGCATATGATTTCTTTATGTTGCCTCTTCCCACTAGGAAGGGATTGTGGCTGCCCATGACTGGCATGCTGGAGGCATAAATGAGCCTTGACCCTGCTTTTTGTCTGTGTAAAACTACTCATATCTATATTTTTATTATGGACAGCTCCTACATTTACATCTTGTTCCATCCAAACTCTGATAAATGAGGTCTCTGAGCACATGCTCATGTACATATGGGTCTGTGACGCACACCTTTACATCTCTGGCACTCAATCCCTATAAATGGCAACCCAGACCCTTCTCCACCTGCACACACTCAGATGTGATACTGGACAGACGACAGGCTGCGTCAGAGAGCTGCCGCTGCCACGTCAGTCTGTTGGCATTGCCGTCTCTTTTTCCCACAGGCACGGTGTCCACATTATCCCGCCAATCTGTCCTCTAACGCCTGTTTCGTTTCATTTTCAGCATTTAACAAGCCAGCCTGACATCAATAGATGAATGCGGACGTGGTAAAAGAGCAGCTTCCAAGTTAATGGAACTGCATAAAAACAATTTCTGAGGGAAAAAAGATTGCTTTTATTTTTTTTTGTGTTTCTTGCTTCTGCTTTTTGGTCTTAATCCTATCGTTTCCACTAGATGTGGAAACTTTAGCACACACGAGCTCTCGCTATCAAGGCCGTCGCTCTATTTATCTGTCTCGCTAAGCCACTGGCGAGCTCTCAAAGCAGAACTAAACAGAGGCTCTTTGTAAAAGAAGAGGGCGACTAAGTGCCAGAGGAAAGAGCAGCAGCACCGGTTTGTGGAGCACTATTGGTTTGACTAGCAGACAGCTGTGAAAATGGTTTGTCTAAGTTAAGTTTACCCGTCAGGTGACAATTAAAATGTGACCGGGTGTGAGACAGATTAAAGAAGATCATCAGAACAACAACAAAGCCACGGAGAAGACAGACCTCTCAAACACATGCTTCCTCTCTCCCAGCCCCAGTTCTGTATTCCAAAAATACACAGACACTGTCGAGACAAGATAACGAATTAGTTCTATATTCTGCATTTACACAAAGACCTACACACACCTGCACACCAAAAATACCTGTGCACATGCAGCCTGAAAAAAACTTAGATGTCAGAATGTTTGTTCACTTTATGTGAAGATAAAGGAAAACAAGATAATTAGAGAAATAAAATAAAAAAGAAAAATTACGTTAAGAGTGGATTGGTGAATTTGCATATAGCACTGTAAAATTAACAAATGTCACCAAACAAGTCACAAACCACGCTGCTTTGCTGGCATGTTACATGCAGTTGCATGTAATTAGCTGTCAGACCATCAAGTCTGATGCAACAAATGATTAAGAAGAAGATGTGGCAGTGAGTGTAACACGCTCATGAAGAAAAAAGCTGAGCACAGTTACAAAACAACGTATGTGATTACAAACATCTAATAATTACACACAGTTAATCGTGTTCACACAATTGACAGGAGGACAACTAATGAACAGATAATTACATGCACACACACACTGGTGCATCCCCCGTGACTCTTAACTTGTACACACACACACACATACACACACACCTCCTATCCTGTTAAAGAACCTATTCAGAGGGACCAGAGATGATTCAACCCTCCAATCAGGCGGCTGCCCCAGATACCCAGCAGGTCTAAAGGACAACAAATCAGGGCAGCACTTCCAGGACTAAAAATCCACCACAACACACTTGCTAGTGTTCCTGAGGAACAGTATGTAATCAAACTAACGACGCCACTGTTTCAGTGAGCCCTGCACGCTGCCTCTGACAGAGAAGATGGACTTTGCATGTGCTCGTCAAATTTTATGCACATGACAAAACAGCCATCTGGAAACAATAACATCAGAGCCCTGTGGGCTGGGTTTTTTTTTTCTTCTTTTTTCTAACAAATATTCCTCTGCATGATGTTCCTACCAAACAGAATGTGTGTTCGAGGAGCAGCGTGTGACGAATAGCAGAGAAAACCTTCTGAAAGCCACTATCAGTTTTCATTAAGTCCTTTTTGTTTTGCATGTTCCCTGTGTATCTGCTCATGCGCCGTGTTTGTTCTTTTCTGGAACAAACATTAGTTTTCACAGCCGAAACCTTTAACGCAGCACTTGACACACAATATACTGGAGAATTTATCATCTGGCAGGTGGCTGCCAAAGTTTTCCTACATTCTGTGGTTCGCAGCATAAATAATAACCTCCACACTCTTGAAAGACTCAGCTTTCCTCACTTATTATTATAAATGTCTCTCAAACGAAAACTGGAGTCTTTCCACCGCTTGCATCACCGTTCAATTTGTTGATTGATTCACTGATTTCTTTTTTTTTTGTCTGTTCCTTGTTCTTTTCCAAACTCAGAAACGTAAGCGGCCGAAGACAAAACCCTCTGAGCATTCACAGCCTCATTCGGATTAACGTGTTAGGAGCGTGGATTTACATTTTTAATGGAGACGTTACCTTTGCTTTCCAAAGAACAACTGTTTATGAGTCGCTCTTAACACAGGCACAGTAAAGACGTCACCATGGTGTAAATTCTGTGGTGCTGCGGCACACACCCACTCACTTCTGTGCGTCCAGCTCTCTGCCTCAGCATTGATTTGGCCTGGTTTTCTGGTGCAGGTGTCTAGGTCTTGAAATAAACTGGGAGATTGTTAAAAAAGAAAAGCACTTACACTTATGCATCTTTCTGAAATGGTAGCAGCTTCCAAATCTCTTAAGAAAAAAGAGGCATCACTGATGGGTGTGTTTGCAGCCAGTGATGCCACGGAGGGGTCCCGGAAACCACCCGCACATTACTGCAGCCAGGTGAGAAGTCGAACCCACAAAAACCAATCCAGATTCAGATTTTGATGGAACTGATTCTAATAGGGAGCAGCGACTACATTGACCTTAACATGCTTCTATCTACATGTTATTGTTCTTGTGCATCTCAATGGTTAAAACGATGCTTTATTTTAAACCCACAACTTAGGATTCGTTAGCACTAAGTAACACATGTTTTTATTAGTCTTCTCTGTTCCTCTTAGAATCCATAACAAGTATATAAACAGATCATAAATGATACTGATGTAATTTCAGTCTCATCGCCATGTTTTGCAAAGAAATTGACATCGTTATGACTAATGATAGCTTTTATATTCATTGCACTCAAATGCAACTCAACTGTTTCTTCATCAGATGTGGGTGCTTTCATAGGAGCACTTAAGTGTGACAGGAGCCATTCATGTAGAGCCTACATCCTACTTATACACTATATAAACACTGAATCCCAGTGTTAAAGAGAATATAGTCTGCTCTATTATTAAATAAATAAATAATATATATTCTTCTTAGGTGCTACTAAATACAGAGGAGTTCATGCAGTCAAATACAGACACATACTGTTAATAGCATCCTCCATTACAATCAGTGCTTTGTCACATTTCCCCGTCTTTTTTCTGAAAGAGGGACAAAAAAACCAAACAAAACCAAGACAGTGTATAAGTAAAGTGACTGTGTCAGCAAACCCGTATTACAGCAACTGTCTGTGAGCGGCTGCGTAAGGGAGAAAGAGAGGAACACAGTGATTTATTGTGAGAGGAAAAGGTTGAGGAGTGGGTGGATGCCGAGTGAACCACAGGTGAATTTTTTATAGCAGGAGTGTGTCAGTGAAGGATGTGTGGCACTCCATCGTAGTAAGTGGTCAGTGTGCGTAACTGTGTGTGTGGGGTCTTCCGAAAAAGCATGTTTTATAGATGTGCACATGCGTGTACGTGTACATCAGCACCCACACACACACACACACACTCACACGCATCAGTGGCGTTTCCATGGATCTACACAAGAGGACCACCGTCACTCCTCAGCGGCACAGTCGTGTGTTTGTAGCCTCTGGCAGTGCATTACAGTCAGATTTTCAACTCCACCAGGTCTCCACCAATCATCAGCAGACACCGAGCATTCCTGCACAGTTCACATATTCATCCACACAATCTTCTAATTCCCCCCCTTGATGGATGGTGTTAATATACGGCTGGGGTCAACACTCTGCTGGGAGACCACAGATTAACGTTGACGTTATTACCTGTAGGTGTGTGCAGCACTTTATAGTAGCTGCCTGAAATGAGATTCAAAGGTCAGCTTGGCACACACACACACACACACACACACCTAGAGAGAGAGAAAGCTTTACTTTAAGAGACAAACAGCAACATAGCAGTTAATGGGTCAGCTCCACATGCTGCCTGATTGTGATTGTGTGCAGATTTATGTTGTCCACTGTCATGTTTGTTTCATTAGATCACTGCACGGAAATGCATCTAATAGCCTCAAAACACAGCCTTTCTACAACACAACACAACACAGACGAAGTGCACAACGTCTCACAACAACACCGGTTCCAAATGTAGAGCCTGCACAGCCCAGCTCCGCGGACGACAGCAGTATTTCACCCACATGCCTCTGCAATCCCCCCCCTGTGATTTATTTAATTAGCCAAGGCAATAAAACACCACTCTGCAAAGGGATGAAAAGCCAGGCTGCGCCAAAATTCATGGAAACATGCCCCTAATTGCACATAAACATAAACTTACCCGCTGTGACTCGAGAGACACCGAGACAGCCGAGAACGAGCAGGAAAAATCTCTCCATTTTTCTAACGCTCCAACGACGTGAGGTCCCATTTACTCTGGCCGGGGGTGCTGTGTGGAGCTGCTCGGCATTCACGTCAGTTCATGCGTATCGTCTCGACTGGAAAAGGGGGATGACGGCGGCGTGTCGGCGGCTCTTCAGCTTCAGCACCTCGGACAGCGCGTCGGCGACACCTCGGCTCACTCAAGCAGCCTCCACCGTCCCCGCGCCACAGGCGACCAGCCAGCAGACAGCGAGCATCCCCAGCCTATTGACTGGTGTCGAGCCTGGCGCTGTTTATATGCGTCGTCGGTCCTCCAACTGTGCTCCACAACCCTCCCCGATCTGCTTCTGCTGCTTCTGCTGCTTCTGCTGCTGCTGCTGCTGCTGCTGCTGATGATGATGATGATGCTGGAGGTGGTGCTCAGCACCGCTCGGCTGCTGCAGACACAGTGAAACGTGCTGGCTTTGTGTATGAGAGCCGGGACTGTCCCTGCCTGCTACACTAACTCCTGAAGTGAGAGGGGGAGTCTGCAACACAGGCTAAATAATGAATCAATTAGGAATCGTTAGAAGTCACAAACTGAAAACGAAACTTCGAGGATTTCCTCTAACTGTGTCCTATTGCCAAACACTTCTAGAGAATTCATTCCACCACCTCCAGCCCACACACTTCACATTACAAACGCCTGCACACAACACCAGCTGGAATCAGTTAGGACTTCACCCAGGCCTTCAGAAGCGCAGCAGATCAAGAGCACACTCGTCTCCAGAAGCCCCGGTCCTCTCTCTCTCTCTCTCTCTCTCTCTCTCTCTCTCTCTCTCTCTCTCATCCTCCAGCGTCACTTGCCCACTTGGTGAGGCAGCACTCTGAATTACTGCTGCCCACTCATCGATTAAATATGCATACGCCGACCCACGCAAACAGTCGCCTGTGGAAAGATAAAGTCTCAGCTTTGAACTTGTTGTTGTTGTTTTTTTTTTTCTTCCCCCCACTTCAAAAACAAACACGTGCCTCTTGACCTCACCACCCCGCTCACATTCGTGCCAGCTGCACCGGGAGCGCACGAGAAGCGAGTGCACAAGCGGGTGAAGTCTGCGCACAGTACCTGATGGTGTCCCCGCAGCGCGCGCGGAGGTCTTGAAGCCTGCCGGGATCTGAGTCCATGTGTCACTCCCGACTCAGGAGACCGGCACTGTCCCCTAGCTGTGCCCCTAACAAGTGTTTTCTTCACCCCGCTGCGCACCTCGACTCACAGCATGCTGCCTCTGACGTGCTTCAGAGGAACACTGTTGGTGGTGCTGCTGCTGCCGGTGGAGGGCTTATTGTGCTGTTTTTTTTTTCTTGTGTGTGTGTGTGTGTGTGTGTGCTTCACTCCTGTAGGCTACTGCTCGCTCCCTCCATCTGTGTGAAAGAGAGGGAGAGGAAATTAAGATGTGCTGTACCCAACATCACTATCATCAGCATCACTTTCTGTTCAAAGTATTCCCTGAGTGGCAGCGGTGGAGGACGCGCTGGCGTCCTTTAGTTGAAGTAACAACACCTCTGCTTATTATTTTTCTTTTTAGAAAAAATACAACCCCAATTCCAAAAACCCAATTGATTTTACACCTTAAAGAGACATTTGCATAATTGACAAGGTTTAAGTTCAACCAGTCACGATGCTCTTTGTTTGAGCATTTCTCCTCTGATTAGTTGTTTTTATTCATCTACCTGAGGGGAAATGTTACACAATCATGAAAAATGTTGGAAAAACCTCCTAGAATCAAATGTGAAATAGTGCAATTTACTCCACTGTGTGCACACTGTCCATTTCATTGTGGCTGTGAACTGTGCAGGCCTCAGGAATACATTTGGACCAATCCATTATTACCTTTCCACTGCTAATACTGATGTATGTACTGAATGTCATTTGCTCTGTTCTCAATACACAACGATGCCAAACGCGACAAAGTGCTGTGCTTGGTGTTCGGGGAAAGTATGGAGCACGATTTTGGATCAGGAGCAAGAGAGTTTGAGTGAATATCGACTGACTCTATTCAATCAGAGCGGCCGAGTGAGTGGGGAGCGGCTGGATGGATGAAACCAATACACTGATGAGTGACAGGATGACATCTTTGTTTTTCCAGAGCAGATTGTTATTGAGTTAATAAAAGCGGATGCATGATATGAAGCAGATGGGACCACTGCCAGCCAAACGACTTGTTATTCAGGAAGCACAGTGTTGATGTGAACTGTCGAGGTCAGTGACGGAGAAATGGCGCAGCAGGAGACATGATAACCACGTGAACCAAGAAAGCTACTCTGTCATAATTCTGCCATCACGTTCATTAAACTAGAGCTGTGTCACTGTAGCTCACAATGACACAGCTGAGGTTTTCTTTTTCACTGTGGGGACACTGCAGTGCTGACTCTGTGCCAGGAACATGTGAGCATCACCCGTAACATCAGCTTCACGCGAGGACCTGATGTAACGTGCACACGAAGAGAAAGTTTAGAGATGCACAGACTGGAGCAGAGCCGCACACACACAGCTCCTGTAAGGCAAATTTACTTTGTTCATTTTGAACGCAGGCAGCACAAAGGCAGGCCACTGAATTGTCGACAGTTTCCACACTTTGGGGATCTCTCCGACATCTCTGGGCCAACAGGATGTTAATGGTCTTTAAATACAGCACTCAGCAAACACATAAAGGACTCAGCCCAAGCGAGTAATTTGCTTGTGGAAATTGGCCTCGCTGAGACCTCCCAGTCTCCTACATTAAACGCGGATCATGCAGAAAATCAGCAATAAATCTGATGTCTTTATGGACATTCCAGTTCGTCTGTGTTCCTTTGAGCTTAATCCCAGTGGAGGGAGATTTTAATCTCAGCGTGTGTGTGTGTTTCTCTGTGTGTGAATGTGTTAGTGTTTGGTCAGGGAAAAAGGTTTTGTATGGTCCCTGTGATCATTTATCAAAAGTGGTGGTCGGGGGCCGTGAAGTGGAACATTAGTCTAAAGTTATAGAGGTTCTGCTCAGCTTATTCACCTCTTTGAAGTGTCCCTACTGCTAACACAGTGTGGTCTGACACGTTAGAGGTGGCACACTGAGAGACACTGAAGAAAAAATCATTCATTTTTGGATTTTTTTGCATCATGTCAAACCTTCTTTGGCTGCAAGCATCACTACAGCCCTGAGTGCCGAGAGCCTAAGTGGAGAAGGTTGATATGAAATGTAAAATCCTCTCCATACAGTTCTGCAGCTCCGGGTTCATTAGTTTATGGCTGTTTGACTATTCAGACAGTCTGTTATGCATTGGACGCGAAACTGCTGAAGCATGAAGCTCATTATCATTATCAGTCATTATCACTTTTAGTCACAAAGTCAGAACTGCATCTGACCAAGCACTACGGCCACAGAGGATTAGAGGAAAGACTCCAAAACAGAACCTGATTTAGCATTTAAAAAAAGGAGTGAAACAGCAAGTAGGACAACCCAGCATGAATATTTTACACGCATCACTATTTCTTGACGTTACATTGGAGCTTACCGGGATTTTTTCTGACTTCCAAAATGAGTTTGGATTAAGAGTTATGGTAGGTCGTTCAAAGGTGAGGACCACGACCAAGAGGGGATTTTTCTAGACCGGTGTGGGGTGGAAGCAGGGGTGGGAGGGAGCACGAAGAGGGACAGCAACCTTTGTTCCTGTTTCAGCTTGATACGATTGGGATTCAGGCCCAGGCGGAGACGCAGCAAATACTGAGCTGTGGTGGCAGGAGAAGGTTAAACGTAGGAGAGGAAGAGGAGAGAGGAATAAATGAACTGAAAAAAAGAACTCCACTCTCTCTTTCCTCCTTTTCAGTCTTTAAGTTTTGATTGACGCACACTGTTGACACGTTAGGAGAAGTAATCGCGTTGTTTTTTTCTTTTCTCCCCCCGTGAAACAACTGCAGCTCTCAGATGATTGAGTTCCCGCTCATAATCCCATTACAGCGCTGCAGATTCAGAGTTCATTTGTAGCTTTGTGCAAAGACGTGCTGCTGTCTGAAAATGGGGGAAATCTGAACTGGCAGTTGATCACTCACTCAAAGCTTCTTAGTGGAGAACGAACGGGGGAAGACGAAGCCGTTAAAGTGACCAAAAAATGAAAGTAAATGAATTTTAATAGTAGCAGAAAGCACAGCCACCTGTGATGGAAAGAAAAAACGCCTTCCTCTGTCAACAAACTCCTTCTCCAGGCAAATGTTTTGCTGCGACGCAAGAAAGCACACATCTTTGGGATTATACAAAAGCAGATGCTTACAGTGCTGGACTGCAGCAGTGTGAGGCTTTTTCCTTATTTTCAACTTTGTCAGGCTGTTGATGGAAAATGATCAGGCGCTTTAACTGCTTTCTATGGTAACATTGACCTATAAACATGAAAGTTTAGTCATCTGAGGGAAATCTAGCAGTCAGTTTGAATTGTTTTAAGTAGAAAGGAGTCACTGCCTTGGCGTTTCAATGAGTGCGTTTGCTGTGCAGTGTAAACTTCACAGTCGAAGGGCATGGTGGGAAGCTGCCTGGACACGGACAGGTCACACCAGCCAGAAGTCTTTTGGCTAAGAGCAGCAATTCTGAGTGGCTGGCATTAATAAATAGCAAATATTGTAATGTCATAGATAATATATTTTGTTTAAGTCAAAGTATAGATTCTTATGGTTCTTGCTGGAAGTGTACATGAATCTGATTTAGTAGTTTGCATATATATAGTAGCATACTGTGTACTGTGTACTGTGTACTGTATTTTGTGTACTGTGTACTCTATACTGTGTACTGTGTACTGTGTACTGTTTACTGTATTTTGTGTACTGTGTACTGTGTGCTGTGTACTGTGTACTGTTTACTGTATTTTGTGTACTGTGTACTCTATACTGTGTACTGTGTACTGTGTACTGTTTACTGTATTTTGTGTACTGTGTACTGTGTGCTGTGTACTGTGTACTGTGTACTGTTTACTGTATTTTGTGTACTGTGTACTGTGTGCTGTGTACTGTGTACTGTTTACTGTATTTTGTGTACTGTGTACTCTATACTGTGTACTGTGTACTGTTTACTGTATTTTGTGTACTGTGTACTGTGTGCTGCGTACTGTGTACTGTGTACTGTGTACTATTTACTGTATTTTGTGTACTGTGTACTGTGTGTAACTGTGTCCCTGACTGCAGTCAGGAGGCAGACTCGCCTCTTCTCTTAGTGAAGGAGTCCATATCCAGCATCCAGCTCTCTGTGGGAAAGATAAAAGCAGTCAGGTCAGGAATACAATTACGGTCATCTACTTCGCCCTCTCTGTCTCCTGTCTCTGTCCCAGTCTGTGCATTCTCTGGGACTGAGTCTGAAGAATTATGGGCTCATTAATGGCCACAAGAACATCTTATCTCTCTGACTTTTGTTTTGGTTTAGTACCTTTACAGTATTGTCTTCCTCCTTTTCTTCTTGTTGTGATCGGCGATGACTTCTGGCACTGCTCCATCTCTTCATCTTCACTTCTTGCTTTGTAATCTTTTAAAAAATAGCTTTCTAATACTCTCTTGCAGGCTTTAGGTGTTTGCCTATATGAAACTGAGAGATTTAGAGCAGGTCTCCAGGTCACGGCTGTTGAGACAATTCATGAAGGCAATCATGCTGTTCACCCAAATAATGACTAGCGTTAATCAGCCCATGAATTAGATTCAGCTCTGTAGTTAGCACTTCTGCTTTTAACTAACCCTAAGAGTGGATGATAAAACTATAGTGCACGCTGTTTGTGTTGGAATGAGTACCTTAGACGTCTGCTCCCTGGTTAGTGTAAGCTGAATTATTTGATTTGGTGGAATAGTTAAAGTGGAGAGGGAGCATTTCTTCCCTTGGTGGAGAAGTCAATTTAATTGGACACGTTTTGCATCAAAGAGCACAATTGCATAGCTGTTTTTTATGAGATGCTGCTGCAGGCCTCATTGGAATAAAGCTTTGTGACTCCTGCCGCAGCACCTATTCATCAAGGCTGTAATCTTTACGTGAATGAGGAAGAGTTGATGTTTACTGTGTGAAGCCAGGGGAATTATTTACCTCTTCCTCTTGAATGTTTGGAGTTGAACTCCACCATGAGCCTAGATGAATGAAAGAACTACCTCAACGCTGAGAGATGGTTTTATTAATCTTTTATTATTAAGGATTTTTACAGGGCTTAGGAGAATAAGCAATGCACTTCAATAACAGTGATATAACTTCTCTTAAATGATCATTAGAAGTCCAGAAAAAATAGAGCAGCTCAGGTAATTCCCTGTGGGAGTGTTGAACTAATAAGTAATAAGTAAAACCTCTCACTTTCTGGGTTACTGACTCAGTAACCAAGTGAGGCTAACTCACTTGGCTATAACATCCAAACAAAAATTGGCATTTGCTAATTATCCTGTGTTCATCAAAGCCGCAAAATCCGCCAGTTCTAAAAGCCCACTGATCATCTGAGATGAAACAGCGGAGATTGATTTGAGAGAAAATCCCCTAAGCTGCCTCTGCATCTAGCTTCTGTCACTCTGACTCTTGATCTCCTGTGTCACTGAAGTTCCAGCAATCCAAGAAAGCACTCAGGAAAACGATGGCTGGAAAAAGAAAAAGAAAAAGACAAGACTGACATCATCTGCCTGTGTTTGATGAATATTCATAAAGCAGGAGGAGGGGTTGAAAGTGATGGTTGTGACGGCATTGTTGGACATGGCTTGTGGAACTAGGAGGACAGGGCTGTCCTTTGATGTTATTTGTGTGTGTGTGTGTGTGTGTGTGTGTGTGTGCGCGAATAAGCCAAAAACAGCAAGACATGATGAAAGTGCACATTTGACAAGCAGCTTGGTGGTTTGTGACAGGAGAGAGGTCACTGTATCCTCCTTTTCACTGATGGGACTGTCACATCTACTGACGTCACTGAGACACACACACACACACACACACACACACACACACACACACACACACACACACACACACACACACACACACACACACACACACACACACACGTATATAATCATTTATTAAAACTCTATTCTTATTTTAATATAAAGCTTCATTTGTATAATTATGACATATTACTCATCGGGGAATATACACACTCTTTTATGTACTGGTGATTTTTTGTTTTCTTAATATTCAACTTGAAATCAGGTAAGGTTGAAATTAACATTGTTTAAGAGCAACAGCTTCTTGCCTGTCTGTTGGTGTGTGGTCCTGATCTTTCTGGCCTTATTAGCCAACTAGACCACTATTGTTCTGTTCGCTAACACAACCTGGAGAACAAGTGAGCCATGCCGCATAGGTCAATGTGACACCAACGAGAAGTACTATAAGGTAGCTTTTTGGATTCAGTGCCACATGGAAATATCTGCAGCTTTGCTAGGGTTACTGTACTGTTGATGTTTTGCTTGTCGGAAACAAATCTCAAGTTCTGAAACCTCCACATGTTGCTATACAGTATGCAGTGATGGGTAGATTATTGTTCCACACCACACCAACTTTTATATTTAATTAACAACTTTAATTAACTGAACTTAAACTATAATTCACTAAAACAAAAGAAAAATTTGTCAATAAAATTAAACCAAACAAACAAAAAAAAAAAAACTGCGCAACTTCCCAACATGAACAATATCAATACACCTATTAGACAGTGAGGATTAGCTGAGGGGCTCGCTCTGAAAGAAAACAACTATATTACAGCAACTGGAGAATAGAAATGTGCTCTCCACGATGTACTGTCAGTAGCCACACTGCACTTGTGTGGCTTGAGGAGCATTCAACTGCCTCCTGAACCAGTGCATCGGCTCCTGTATTATGTAGTGGCATTCTTAAAATCAGCCTTTGTCTTTCCGCTGAGCTGATGCGCTGGTCAAAAAGCTCAATGCAACACTTCCTTTTGTGTGAGTGAGTAAGTGTGTGTGTGTGTGTGTCTTGCTCTCTGTGCCCTATTGCTGCAAGATGCTGCGAGCATCCTGCTGCAGCAGTGTTCTGCTCGCTGCCCTTTTCATTCTGTCGGCCTTTTCACTTCACCTCATCCCTTTGTCCATCTCAAACATTAACACACAGGTGCTAGCGATGATGTTGTTATATAAAGGCGCACATGCTTGCACACGCAGAAGACACAGAAATGCCCTACGCTGATGTCATCTAGCGTCTTCCACACGCACACACACAGATGTAAAAACACAGATCATTCATCAGGCCTAGAGAAGCCATGTGCTCAACTTCAAGTGGCAGATCTTATCATTTATTCTCAGAACGTTCAGAAGTTACAGAGAGACACTGAATGACACCAACGATAGTCACACAGGAACAAATAAATATTTACTACACACGGAAAAGTTGGAGAAGAAGCCTCAATCTATCTGCTTGCCATTTCTCTCTGCGGCGTGGCTGTGGCCAAATTGAGCAGAGCAGCATCCCCGCACATCCCACCTCACGCTGACAGCAGCTTTATTCTTTTCACCTGTTGCTCGGTACCTCTCTCAATTAAATGGACCACTAAGCACCAGTGTTCATCTCCAAGGAGAGATTTACTTTAAGATAAGGGACTGTGGATTTACAAGGCTGAGGTGCCGTACGTAGGACACGTGTTTGTCTACAACCAGTGGCGGACTGAAGTTTTTTGAGGGACAGGGGCAGAAAGATGTAAAAGGCACCTTGTGAATTCATCATTAGTTAGATAGATAGATACTTTATTAATCCTAGAAGGGAAATTCTGGTATTGCACTAGCCATTACATAGAAAAAGATACACACACACACATAGAAGATAAAAGGAAGAGGAAAGAAAAATACAGAAACCAACACAATCACTGTTGTCCCAAAATAGAGTGAGTGTTGAAGCAGTCTCTGATCCTCCTAAAGTCCACAGCCACCTTCTCGGTCTTCTCGTCACATTTTAGGTCAGGTGATTGTTCCCACACCACTTTACAAACAGTCCAGCAGACCTCTGTACTCTGCCTCCTCAGCACCACTGATACTGATACACCCCACGACCACAGAGTCGTCTTTGAACCTCTGTAGATGACAGGAGTCAGTGTTGCACTGAAAGTCGGAGGTGTGCAGGGTGAAGAGGAAAGCTGAAAGGACAGTCCCCTGTGGTTCTTTTGTGCTGCTGATCACCTGCTCAGACTCACAACCTTGCAGCGGTACAAACAAAGTTAGTCAGTAACCCAGGAAGCTGTGGAGGAGTCAACCTGCACCTTTAGGAGCGACTGGTCTGTAAACATAGTGGCAGTGGAACAGGACTTAATGTCTTCCAAAGCTTTGTCACACAATATGAGGAAACTAACAGAAGTTTTAAATGAAAGATTAGGTTAATGTTTTTCAAAGCGACTCTTAACATGCTCATTATTAGGATTGAACATCTCTGGCATACAGCTCTAAAACTGCACCAGCCCTCTTGCCTTTGTCATCTAGTTGGAAAGGAAATTCTATTTCTTTTCTCTCTTAGTGATTATTCTCCAGCTTTAACAATGGGAATCATTTCAGTAATGTTTTATCCTTGCTAGGCAGATATTTCACTTCTGCTGGGCGTCCCCCTTATTGCTAATAGCCGAGTCTGCCACTGTCTATAGTCACACAGGAACAGTGAACGGCACTTACAAGCTTTAGTGACACTGATCTTTTCATGGCTGTCTATTAGAAAATCCAATCTTGTGTGGGCTCCCCCTGTTTGGGCAGACAGAAAAGAAATTGTGCCCATGCCTTTAACATCACGACTTTGAGCCAGTGTGAAATCAACCAAACAGCTGATCAGAGCCACGGTACTTGAATACGAAGTGAAAGTCGTGTCTAATGACGTCTTGGCTTGCTCAGAATGGCTGAACATGATTTGTCCTCTGCTTTTCAGACTCTTGTCCTCTCCTTGCTTCTCTCCTTCTTTTTGCTGCTCCCCATTGCACATTTATCTACTCGTGTGTGTATATAAATATATATATATAATATATAGTAGAGAGAAAGACAAACATTTGGGCGTTTAAGGAAGCCAGCCCACTGCAGAGCTGCACTGAGTAAAAGCGCCAATACTCATGAGTGTGTGTGAGCTGAACACTGGCCTCTACTCAAAAGGCTCTCTCCCTCCAAACGCCCCCTCAGTCCAGCCTCTGATGTAACAGGTCACTTTCACACACCTACACTCTTTATCAACATGTTGTTCATCCTTCAATGAACTTGAGTTGGTCACAGTCACAGTAGTACTACTCTGAGCTATTCATATAGACGTGTTTGGCAACAGAATGCTGAAGAAATACTGCACAGTGGGAAGGTTGTGTTGTCTGTGTACACAGGCGAATATAGCTTATATGTGTGTACCACATCAGCAACGAGTAACATATTTATTCATTACAATGAACACATGCACTGTGAATTACATTAGGAAAATTGCACAAACACCAACATGCTGCTGTACATCCTCACTTGCTCACTCACAAAAAATCAGCTCCTACGAAGAGTCGTCCACTAAAGACTATGCATTCCTGTTAAGATGAGATAAGAGAATAAAATATAAAAAGCAGTTTGGCATTTTAAAAAGCAACCTATTAATTGTGACCTGTGTTTACTGATTTAACTAAAGAATATGGACTTGGAGTGGGAGGCAATCAGAAAGTAAAGACATGCACTAAGTCATTATGGTTTTCATGCACTTGTTGATGTTTTTTCTTTCTTTCTGAGACTGAGAAGGAGAATCATTAAAAACAGACCTTCCACTGATGTCACTATATAAAACTCTTTGCTCGTAAAAAGATTTTGTCATTAATCATAACGACTAATGTGATTTTAGAGAAGAGGTCCTTTGCTTTTAATATTACTTACACAGGCAGGGAATGGTTCTAGTCAATTCCAATCACAGAATAAAATACCTTTATTACGTTTTTATTATTCTCTTTTATACGTTGTCCCACGTATTTTCTATGATTATTGTTTTCTTTTTTCAGATTTCCAAATATATAAATACTTTTTTCTCCTTCTCTGTAAACCCAGATGATCCTCCCTTTGTGTCTCTCTCTCTCTCTGTCTGTCCCTTTATATCCTTTCTTCTCCCTCATTGTCACTGTCTTCCAGGTTATTCCTATTAGACATTATTCAACATGGGACTGACAAAGACCTGCCTGCTGCAAGCTGATACAGCCTCTGAGCACTGCTGCAGCCTGTCCTCTCTGATGTTATGCCATGCGCGCACACACACACACACACACACATTCACACAAAAAATTCTCTTTGTATTTCAAGCAGTATGATGGTGTGGAACAGAACAAATTGATGCATTAAGTAAATAATTTTCTGTTCTTGTTCCCAGAACAAGGAACAATAGAGGTTCACTGGAACATGGAGGAAACATAGATTTGGATTTGCCAAAGAGAAGATAGAAGAGCTTTGAGAGATAGACGAAAGGGCCGCCAGACAGTGATGGATGCACGCAGACGGTGGGCGACAGTGAGGAATGAGAGGATGGGAATTGTTCTTGAGGTGACACATACTGATGATGGCGGCTGCAGAGAGAGGGATGGACAAAAAGCGCCATGGAGAGCTGTTTGTGACATCAACCTGAGCAGTCTGGCCAGTGGAAGTAAGCTTCCCACTGTGCAGGCCAAGCCAGAGCCCAAAGTTGCACAGGTGCTGAAGGACCTGACACAAGCAGCGGGATGACTACACGATAGCATTAGATAGAGCAAAGAAGAAATTGTGCAGATACACACTGAGATTCTTATTTAAGGTTGTAATGACAAGTAATCACATCCAGTTTGATCAACGTGTTTAAAAGAAGCTTAAATGGATTTTCAAGTTGGCTCAATTTACTCAGTGAAGTGCAAGAGAAGAGATGCAGCTCCAAGCTGCTGTCATGCTCATGTCAGATGAGAAATGTTACAGAATTTTGGGGGAGTGGAGTTGAGGAGTATTGTTAAAAATAGGTAGATGTGCGATGGGCTAAATTGGTGCAATATTCTTATTCTTGAAGTCCTTAGGCACCCATGTACCTTTAGGTAGAAGCTAATATCAGTGTGCTAAAATGCTTAACTCGACACAACTCTGCTCACTTTTAACATTTTCCAAAAATAAATACTACACAATACTAATACAGACTATTGATTGATCAGAGACAAGTGACACTACTACTTCATGGATCCATCACTCATGTTTGCATACATGCATGCACAGTACACAGATGAATACATATTTCAATTTAGCAGAGGAGCACAAAGCTGAGGAGATAAAAAGGCTGCAGAAAGTCAGTGAGTGAGAAGCCAGCTTTATCTGCACTGCAAACCTGCAACATGCATGATCATTCACAGGCCATGCCATGGGATGCAGGCTGGGATATCCGGCTCCAGCATCCGCTGTTGTGCATCCTCCTCACGGAGAAACGTTATATAAAACACCACCTCACGAGGAGAGAGAAATAAAGAAAAAATGTCTGTGGAATTCAAAATATAGCTTTGTGTGTCAGGAGTTAACCTTAAAATGTATTTCACTAATTGAAGTTCCTGTTTGACAGAGGGCCCTTAATCTACAACATCAATACACTTCAAGGCTGTCAGTGGCATAAACATACTTCTCTGCACAAGCCTCTTTAGTTTGGTGGAGGAATGCCCTTCGGAAATATGGAAATAAATATGAGAAGTGCTGTAGCAATTAAGAAAGTGAAGTATCTCAGTTTGATCAAATTGAAGCAGCATAAATTAAATACTTTTTATTTAATGCATCTAAGTTCAATAAAGTGCTCATTTGCAGGAGATGCATAATAACAGTCGTTCTTCAGCCTCACAAGTACATCTCCGGCTAATATGAGTCATAAACAACGTACGGTGCAGATGTGCCATCCATCAGGCAGCTGATCAATTTTTCATTCATTTCAACCCACTGAGGAGAACTAAAAGGCCCATTCCTGAAATAGTGTGCCAGGCTGTCAACCTGTCAGCATCGCTGGTTAAATTTACTGTAGCGCAGCCTTGAGTGCCGTTTGAATGATGAGGAACACAACTGCAAAGTGGAATTTGGCCGTCGAATGAGGTTAGCCCTTCGTGACCTCCTTCTGCTGGACTCCGCTATAACCGAACCGAGTGGAGGCTGCATCCACAAAGTACTTAGGGATTACAGATCATAAAGAAATGATCTCCTGGATTGCATCAGGGTGCTGTCTTGTTAGTTCAGATACACACTGAGTGTGTTTTTTCTTTGTTGTTTAAAAGAAAACAAAAAAAAAAAAACAAAGAACTGAAAGTTGCATATGGATGGCGGCGTCATGTGGCTGAGTGACTCCCTGAGTTTAATGAGGGTGTCTGTCAAAACAAAGGGCATGGCTTTTGAAGTCTGGTGGCCCTGACTTCTGATAGCTGAATCAAAGCGGCATTAGACTGTGGTGACTTGAGGTTTGATCTGTTGTTATTTGCATGAAATCCATCCATCAGGATTATATCAAAAAAACAAAAGTTCAACTGTAATTGAGATTTCATTAAAGAGAAAAACTAAAGATTGTTCTTGATTCTGACAAATGATTTAAATCGTATCTTACACCAAAAATCTGCTCTAACAAAGGGGATTAGTTACCTTAAAGCCTGAGGACCTGTCTGCCCATAACTTCAGCCCATCACCATCTCCTTCAATCACACTAATGAAGCACATCCTTCTTTTAGGTCCTCAGAGACCCCGCCTCAGTGCCGGCCTAATCAGCCACAGAAAACCTAAGCCCCCCCGGTGGCATGCGTTTCAGGCCAGGCCACGATTCAGTCCAGATCGGTCATTTCATCAACACCCGCTGCCTAATGAACTAGAGGATGGAGAGCAGAGATGAGAGGGAGGAGGGAAACAAGGGAACTACCACCATAGGCCCTTTGTACTAATAAAGAGACTCTCTCCGTAATGAAAGTGGCTCTTTTGTTCCATGTGAGGCACACTCGAAGGACGGGACTCAGCAGTCAAGGCGATCTGACCACTTTAACATTCAGCTCTGTGATGAACGGTTAAGTCAAGTAAATTATTTCTCCCTTTTGGGAGGTCTTTCTTCTCATATGCCAGCACTGTATTAAGCTCTCATTTTAACTGATTGGTTCCTTTGTGCTTCGAGGGCCAGGCGCAGCACTTGCAATCTCTCATTCTACGTATGCAAAATGTATATTTCTTTGCAGAGGCGGTTCTTTCGCTGCTCTGCGTCAAGTTGGTAAGTCACATTGAGTCTACTCAAGTCTTGAACAACAGAGGAGCTGTGCATGTACTGTGCAGTTTGTGATTTTTACTCTATAATTAGAAAATTAACAAGATTAATTAGTGAGTTTCTCAGCAACTGTGATTATTAGTGATCTCCTTTTAAATGAAGAATAAAGTGACAAAGAAGTGGCCTTGGAGAGAGCTCCTTGCAGCACAGTTTCAATGTTATAATCGAGCATATTAATCATTTATATAACCTCTATTCACCACACACTCTGCACCACCTCATCCCAGATTGTGACTCTAAATATAGTCCCTCCTGTTCCTCTCTCCTACACACAAACATATACTGTACACACACACACACACACACACACACACACACACACACACACACACACACACACACACACACACAGACACACACACAGACTTGTAAGACTTTCCCTGTAGCCATGTGTTGTCTCTCTGATTCAGCTCCCAGTAGATAATTCACTTTTGTATGGACAGATGCCAGAGGGAAGCCAGTCAGGTTCGAGGAGGTAAACAAGTTGCCTCCTCGTAGTGTGGGAGTGTGTGTGTTTATGTGTGTGTTTATGTGTGTGTGTGTGTGTGTGAGAGAGGTTATGATGCTCCATTTTTAAACAAACTTGATTTATACGGTTATTCTCGTAAAGTAAGCCCCAACCACAACGGCGGTGCATTTCCATTTAGAGGAGTTTTATTGAGGCTGGAGAAATGATAAAACAAATGATTTATGAGTGGGAGCAACATGACAGGGTTCTTCTAATCCCACAGCGGGGGGGGGGGGGGGGGGTCACTGATTCTATTCTGAAATAGGCAAGAGGGCAGTTTGGCAAATTGCAGATAGTAAGAGATAAAATCTATATGTGATAAGAAGAGATACAGATTTTTGTGTGATGAATATTAACATTTTAACCTGACTGTAATTCATCACAGATCTAAATCTGCACAGGTGATTTTAAAGCTGAATATCTGATCTTTTCAAATACTATGTACCAGTTTTAATAGCGTTGTCTGGCTTTGTGAGGAGGTTAAACTGAAGTGAATCTCAAAATCTGTTTTTTTTGGAAGAGCCCCTTCAGTGTAACATCTGCCAGTGTCTTCTGGCTACTGTGCTCTCATTAGCAGGCAGACTGGTCGAGGACTTGGTCCATCTGGTTAGCCCCAAGCTGCACACATTGTACCGCACTCAGCACATCAACACATCCACACAGAGCTGGTACCAACACGGTGCAGAGCATGTTGCTCGACATGCATGTGTTTGTACACTAATGGAAAACATGTAAGCGCCTGGCTACAGCTGCAGCCTGAGATCTGTGGCTGTGTGTGTGTAGAGACTGGAACGATTTTTAAAAATGCTAAATAGATGTGATTCACAAAAAAACAAGTGTTGGGGTTTATCAGCTTTATATGCAACAGCTGATACTGTTGGAGACTTAAAGATTTATTTGAGGTGTAACCAGCAAAAAGTAGGCACGAGAACATCAACCTTCACAATTTGATGTTTGATTATTCTTTACTCAGCATAAGCAAAACAGTTCTGAAAAAGTAGGACCATCTGTGGTGCGTGTAAACTCTTAAAAAGTGATGCATCAGCACAACAAAAGCAGCTTTTAGTGAGTCAAAAATATGTTAAACCCGCATTAAAGTCCCAGTTGGCAGGAGGACGCAACACCTGCAAACGAACAGCAACCACACGGTTATTTTTTAATGCGCGCTGCTTCTCTTCACTCGAAAACAGCTGCATTTTGACACGGTCTTTGTCAAGATAGTTGATGTGAATGCAAAGTGAGCACTGTGTTTTTTGCTGTTTTTGAATCACCTTAAAAAAAAAACAAAACACTCACACACAAGCATGGTTAGTGTGATTGCTCCCAGTGAGAGGTGAGCCACTAACCAGCACAGTTAATGATGCACTCTTTGGGACAAAAACATGCTTCCTTGAGTGTTTTGCACTTGCAAATGAGCTATTTTTGAGCTTATGAAAAATATTGTACCGTAGGCAGAATGAGCCTCAGCCCTTAGCCTGCTGAGCTCAGCCCCTGCTCTGGAGTTTGATTGGCATAGTTTGAAGGACGGGCAGGTTTTTGATGTTGCTCTGCCTGAAAATACACGGCAGGCTTCTTCATGAACGAAGGCAAATTATCACTTCCTTTTAAAGCTTTTTTTTTCACTTGCTGCTTAAAACAAACAGATAATTTGGAGCCGTGTATCACACCTACCTCTACCTGCTAATCATCTGTCATGCATGTAACAGTGTATTTGTGTAGTATTATGAGGTATTTGACCTACAATCTGTAAACTGGTTTATTCTTGGTAGGATTTACTGATCTGTGTGAATAGCAGATTATTAGATTTTTTTTTAATGCAGAAGAAGAAATCCAATCCTGTAATGCGTCTCAAAAAGATCAATAAATAACTTTCTATAGTGCTAATATATTTATATGTAAATGTTTTACATGATACCGCAACAGCAAGACAAGAGACACGGGGCTGAACATGTGACAGTGTGGACGATTCCCCATGCGGCACAATAGCAGGATTAGCGCTTTCCCATTCACTGGAGGGATTACATGGAGGGGACGGCACAAACTATATTTGTCTGCGATGCAAATGAGACTTTTTCACACACTTAAAATGATTTATGGGATAGAAAAGGCTGGAATATAGTGAGAGGCGGAGACGAGTCAGAGGAGAGAGAGAGAGAGTCTTGGGAATGAGAATGAGGTTACACTGAGTGACAGTTAGGTGAAGTGTCTGTGGAGAAATGATGAGATATTTAAGGTAAAATATGCGCAAATGTATGTAGAAGAAAAGTAGAAAAGTCAGATATCTTTTAAAATATTGAAACTCTATTTTCATTAGGATTTACACACATGCACGGCTAAGATCACTGACCACTGTGAGGTGTACAGTCTACAGTGACATTTTCATGCATCCATTCACTTATGCATCAGCAGGAGACATGTCCGCAATTGGAAATGGCTCGACTGCACATCTACATGCTGGAGTAAGTTTGTAACAGTGTTAAAGGCTGTATTTCTACTTGTCACAGCTCATATGAAAATCCAAAGATATGACTCAGGGGCACAGATAACAAGAACAACACTGTTGACCTTTATGACAAGGTCCCACAGACAAACACTGGAAAATAGGAGACGAAGTCAGTGAATATGTAGCGGCTGACAGCAGGCAGGCAGATAATCCATGGAAGAGGAGAAGGCAAGACACAACGTCCAGAAAACAAGCAGGACACTAACAACTGGCAGACAAAAACAGTTAAGCAAGGTAGAAAAGCTGCAGCTGGGATGGCAACACAGACAATCTGCAAGATAGAGCTGTAGATTAGAGAGAAACGGTATGAACGTGTGGGATCTTTTCCAGTATAAGACTCTGTCTGTCTCCTGGAATACAGGTACCAATGAAGACTGGATACATAAAGGTAGGTGCAACATTGCAGTAGAAAAGGTTTGTTACTTTTCACTTTATTTTGAAAGGTTGTTCAGATAATGAGTGAGCTCTACGGGCCTTTGTTTCTTATAGTTGTATAAGTAAAACATCATAAAATGAAGGCTTTAAAATCATCTTCTCTTTTTGAGTGGTTGACAAAGCCTGGGAATTTTATACTGTAGATGTAATTTCGACATAAGCAGCAAAGATGAAAATTTAGCATAGAATAATCATATAATTCAGAGTAAATCTCCCTCCAGTGAGGTGTTTCTGAGGTTCTGATTATTTTACTGTAGATGAAAGAATCTTGAATAACTATAAACTAAAACTAAAACCACGCTCCCATTCCAAATACACAGTGTTAATGTGAGTGCCTTGCTTTGGAAGTGTCACCATAACGGCCCGCCTGCTTCCTTGGGTTTGAGGAGTGACAAGTGTGAGTGAAGCGTTTGTCACTGATGGACGAGCTTCATCCTCGCAATGTCAAAAGGCCACAAGGCCAGATGGAGACCTGAAGGGCGCTTCCTTATTGATGGGCTCCACACGTCAGGGGAATGGATTGATGGAGAGGAAAAAAATGTTTCACCTCCCAATTTTCAAAGGTTTTGGCTTCAAATCAGTTGCACCCACTGATTTTGCTATTACAGTATGTGTGTTATTTGAATAAATATTAGCTGCCATGACTGAGCGGCTGACTGACATGATAATTGCAACTTTGCACTTTCCACATGCTCACAGGCCTGCACCTAACCCACACTGGGTTTCCTCTGCCCACTCACACACTCCCCAGCTGTAATGCCATTAGTTGGCAAAGCATAATGACAAATTAGCAATTAGAGAAGAGCAGGTTTAATGATTTCATCGGGCTCATTGCTCTGCCAAGCTTTATTTAATTGCAGTCAAGGGGAAGGCAGTGGTATGGTGACACAATGCCAATAAGGCCACTACCAGAAGGAAACTGCCGCTGCTGATGCAAGTCATACACATGTGGCAGCATGCTTCACAGAAATCTAATTGCATGTGTTTATGTTGACGAATAAACACTTTATTGGAGCGTTGGTGGCACTTTATTGGATTTCTTTAAGTCCAGTTGAGGTTATTAGTGATTGTCATGATGAGAACATCAGATTTTACTTGACTTGTGAGAAGATAATTACCTGAAAGCATCTACCAAGCTTCTCTGCTGCTAAAGAAATTGTGAAAGTGGTTTTACTTAAGTAAATGGAACTGTAATAAACCTCTGTACAGAGATATTGTAGTATCTTCCACCCATAACAAGAAACATTGATATTATGTAGTTTTGCAGTTGGAGTGGCTTCTGATTTTGACTGTGAAATATTATATTTGAACTGAATCTGCAGAAGCTCACAGATCAACAGGTGCTCAAAAATGAGCAGTTTAACATTACATCACTATAATGAGCGGTGGGGCTTTATCATAGCTTTGTTATGAACATAAAGTTCAAGACAACCATGGTGGACTGCTGAAAACTACACCAGCTGTGAGTTGTGAATTTATCAAACATAGAATGCAATGTGCTCTGAGCTGGCTTCAGCTGAGAAAGGTTTTGAAAAAGCCTCTGCTCTTGTGAGATAGAGAGATGTAATCTATCTGTCCATCACACGTGACAAACCTTGATTTGCTTGATCAGGGATATCAAACTTGAAATCAAACTGAAACCACCCAGTGCAGCTATGTGATGGCCAATTAGTTTTTCTTATCTTTGCACAGCTGAGTGATGTGTTTGAGCTGTAGACAGCTCCACTGTATATTTAAGGTGCTGCATGGTAACTCACTGGATTTTTAGTATGATTTAAACAGTAGTAGCTGGAGTCTATAATGCAGTTTCGGGAACCAGTGAGGCAGTGGACTGATTTGATTAGATAAACCATGCCTGTTGTTGACACGGGAAAAATGTTGCAGAGTGAATGTGTTCTCTGTATTACAACCCAGCATACCTTTCACTATATTACTTCAGTAAATCATAGCTCCGACATGATGAGCATCTGTTTGTGTGCACACTTCAGTGTGACTAAGGTTCTCGTTTGATTGATAAGCCAGAATTTACGTGAGCCTGTATGTTTGTGGAGATGGACGTTTATATGAGAAAGGTTTGTTTTTATGCTCTGCACAAAGGGACGATGACGTCTACTGTTTGGATGCAGCAACATAAAGGAAATAGACTTACACACAAAGACAAGATAAAACTGCAGAAAGCACATAAAGGACATATCTCCTTCGATGTATTCATTAAAGCAGCTTTACTTAGTATCTTCTAGCTTTAAAGAATTGTGCTGTGCTGCTGTATATGTAATACTGTTAAATGAAAAATGAACTTTATCTCATCTTAGCTTCTCTTAAAGCACAATTCTACCCCCAGATAACTGCAGCTATTGTACATGTACTGTATGTCATCTCTGACAGTGCCCACTCCTCATATTATATAATTGTTTTACATTTTGAAACTTATAACCTCAAAAAGAAAACGAAAAAAAAATCCATGTTCAGTTTAGTGACATGTGGGACGACCTTGTTGCTGAGTTAAAACACACAGCAAAGAAAAAGAGGGCTCTCCGTTCTCTCACAAGATCAAAGGCTGGATTTAAAAGTAATTTTTCAGTTGATCGGCTGTTTATCCACGCAACACGATTTTCTGAGAGGGGTGCTAGGATTATTAGTGTATTATCCCACTCACAGATTTATGCTCAGGGTGAACATCAGGCTGAACTCAGTGTAAACACTCTAAGGGATGTAAAATGATTAGCTCTGTTCAGAACAGAAAACAGATTTGAAACCATTTTGTCCCTTTTCTTTGGGTCACTTTTAACCCAATATGGCAAATTTGTGACCCATTAACACTCCAGCAGACACTGATTCAATTGGAGTCCAACAATTAATTCTTTTTGTTTAGTTGTGTTGTTTTCACTGTGCTGTAGCTGCTAAATGCTCCAAGACATTAACCAGTCAGTCACTTTCCTTGAATGTCTGCCATTATGGTGAATGGCAGGTAGCTGAAATAATGTGCCTAACTGTTTCTAGAAAAGACACTGACGAGAGGGATGAGAATGAACCAAGACATCACAGGTTGCAGATCATAAAACCAAAAGAACAAGATGAAATACACATTGTAGAGCTAATGCAGAGTTGTGATAAGTCAGAATGAGCAACTTCTTTCAGATGGTTGTTAGATCTACGGTATCACTATATTAAAGACTTAATGGTTTAATAAAATTGTTTATTACAGCGGCGTTAACGTTTTGTTAACCTCCACATTCTCACTATTTGCCGTGTTAAATGTGACATATATGCTTAATTCTACGTTCTGCATTGGCACTGGACACTGGCACATTAAGAATAAAAATGACGAGGAACACGATCATCAACAACATTAATTCAACCTGAAGCGAGGAATATGTGACATTGGAGACATGTTAGAACTTTCTACTAAACTTAATGTCTGCATTTAAATCCTATGGAAACACAAGCAAGTTAATAAAAACTTCCAACTGCACCAGCCGCGTGTAGGAAGAAAAGCCAAACGCATGTACTTTATCCTATCACGCTGGCCTCTGTCCCAGACCTGCTGACAGCCAATGTTATTGTTTCTTCATCACTGGCTGTAAGTCAGCACCCATTACCTCTGGGAGCCAGCCCACCATTTTCCCTGGCCCCTCTTTCACCTTACCTCCAATCAGTGCCAGCACCAGCACAGGAATGCTAATGGTAGCCTGTGATGAGAGCACTCCAAGCTGACCATTTCCCAAAACAATAACCGACTCCCTCGGTCTCTGGGAGCAGCCACAGTACTGCCTCCAGCATTATTCTCTATATACACTTATTACACCAGCTGTAGTAAAGGTGCTTTAGTAATAGGAATTGCAGGGTAATGATGAGGAGGGGACATTTTTATTGATGATGAGCTCTGGTTATTAACCTTCAGGACAAAATCAGACACTTTTTTATTTAACACTAACACAGGGCAGTATATGGAGTTGTGTATCATGTTTGTGGCCGTCTATCCAGATGAATATCACTGCATTCTGGTGTGGATACCGCCACTGTTGGAGTGTTACAGCCTCAGACAAATACGTCTAAATGCTGGAAGTGAAAGAGAGAATAAATTCTTTTTTTTCCAGCTTGCACATTATTGATCAAAAATGTTTCGGGCTTCTATTTAAAGTGATACAGAATAAGAAGTGGGTAAAAGAGACACAGAGCAATTTTAAAAATAGACACCAGCGTGAAAGAGTTTAAATAAGATTCAAGTTTGAATAAATCCTCTCATTATTACACTCAATTTCTTCCTCTCGTCAGAGTTATTAATGTTTGAGCCTTAATTACTTGTGGACTGTGGTGAGTCGACGCTTTTATCCTGAGAAGGATTTTTTTTTTTGTGCTACACATGCTTGTTTTTTCCACTTTGGACCATAATTAATGGTCTGGATAAAAAACATGAATAGCAATGTGGAAAATGTGTCATTTTTTTTCGAACGCCCTTCATTTTACTTCCTCCTTCAGCTCTCCATAGGAACTACTTTACACTGTGTGATGGTTGGGGGCTGATCCATTTACAGGGAGGCTGTTTGAAAAATGGATATGCGTTTAATCATGAAACCCATGTTGAAGTGTTGCTAGTTCGGGTGCATTCAATCACTGCTCATCCTGAACTAAGAGATTCTGCTCACCCTGATGATGTGTTGCAGAAGAAGAACAGCCCCACAGTGGGTGTTTAGGCAAAGCCTGATTAAAAGCATAGAGAACTACCTTTAGCCTGCTGTAAATTTCCCTCATTGCACTGCACATACAGTATTATCAATCAGAGCTCCAGGCCGATGACAACTTTTTGGATTGGCTTTTCAGATACAAGAAGCTACGTCAGCACTCAGGACAAAGTACATTCCCTTGCTGTGTTAATTATCTTTAAGCTTGTGCGTGTGTGTGTTTATCCATGTGTGCCACAGTCGTGTTAGATGAAGTCTCGGCCATTTGAACACAATGGATGGCCACCATTAATGAGGCAGGGTTAAATAATTCGGCTTAATAACGGTACAGGCCACGATAGCTTTCCCTGTTGCATTACCACAGCAGCAAACCCTGTAATCATCACAATTCTTCGATCGATGAGACGTCCATTCAGTGCCCCAAGTGACAAATTGACTCTGCAGCCTCTCCTTCCTCTTTCCCCGTTCCTGGCTTGTGATGAAAGTAGAAACGACTCAGCACCTTTTTATGCCACATTGTGTGTAATCCCCCTTCATTTCCATAGCTCTGGGGTATTCAGCCTCTGGATAAAAAATAGCATCTGATTGTTCAACCTAAGCATTGATAATGTGGCTTTTGGCTGCTCTTGAACAGCGTTGAGCACAATAATTCCATTAAGAGTTCAGCTCCACATCAGCTTCGGGGCCGACATTTGCTTTCTCAGCGCTGGTTTGCTTCTATTCAAGGCGTCTCCCACTGAGAAGATACTTATTTCTGCCTCTGTACACATGCACAGCAGGGATGGCTGATAACCATGTTTCCATGAAAGTGGAGTTGACACAGTTGATATTTAAGGAGATGCATCAGTGGTTCCTCTTAGCGGTTCAATGGTAAACTGCTAGGTAAAGTGCTTATGTAATGCAGTAAAACCATAGGTTTCTCTTTTGCCGCTGTGTCCATATAACAATTGATACAATAAAAAATAATTAGCAATACCACATTGGACCATTTTGACGTACTGTAGTCCACCGCTCTCATCCACATGGAGTCAACGACCTACAGAACATCCTCATCAGACCCTGAGGGTGTGATCACGCTGCTACCAGGAGCTACTCATTCCTTAGGTGTATTGAGAGCCAATTATCTTTTCATCTCTGTCGTATTCTGTAGGTTTACTGCCCCCGAGCGTCATTAAGACCTTAATGGGGAAATGATTCTTTGGCGCTGAGTTCTAACCTTGTCTCACTTAAGCTGATGGAGATACAGTGTAGACCTACAGCGAGTGGAATAGAGAGATAAGGTTACAGTATATAAGTAATAAATAGAAGATAGTGTCAGGTTTAACTTACGTTTGTGGTTAATTACATCCTCACTTCACTTCACTTCTGAATATGGGAGTGACCTTGATTCACAGAAACCCTTAAGATAACATTACATAACATGTGTGTAAAAAGAAACGTTAAAAGCACTTGTAACAAACATAATGATGTTAACAGGTAGATATAATCATAATGTCACTGTTCACTGTTAACAATAACAATATAATAATTTTGCTGTCTGTCTCTAGTAAAAGACCTCTGTTTGTTCAGTGTTCAATGTAGAAACTAAAGACGCGAATGCATGTGGTGGTGTGTGGCTGTTATTTTGTCTATGGTGCCTGACAGTTTTGATGAGAGCAGGTCAGAGCGGCCTCCACAGGGTTGCCAGTACAGATGGCTCATTAGACTAGTGTTTGATACAACCACCCCCCACCCGCTCTCCACTTTGCCTCCATTTCCCATCCCTCCATCCCGCTGTCATCCCGCTTTCATCAGTTTAACACTGTAGCAGCTTCTCACATCCAACTACCACAACAGTTCACACAGCAGAAAGAAAGAAAAAAGGGCCAATCCGCACATTGCACCATGTAAACTGCGACTATCACACACCTCTCGTACACTACAAAGTTTGGAGTCACTTCAAAATGTTCTTTTTTGACATGGAAACATATAAACAGCTGATCAATTTGGCTCAATGAAACATGGAGTGCACCTTCCCTCACCATAAAATCTGAAATTCTCTCTATAAATGTATCACTATGATCAGCTTTATTCATTTTGGTGCATTGTTTTCACATTAATTAAGAAAAGCACTTTATATTACTTTTCACTAGAAAACAATTATGTTTGTAAGTTACTTTAATTAAAGCTTGTGATACTACAGTTCTGTTCGTGGCAACTGCTTTTGATTAGATGTTGCTACAGACCTTTCTAGCTTTGTGCTGAAAGTGATTTTTATAAAAGGTGCTATATAAATAAAGTTTGATTGATGGATTCAATTCATTTAAATTTTATTTGTATAGCGCCAAATCACAACAGAAGTCATGTGAAGGCACTTTATAGTGTTTAAGGTTTAAGACCTTACAAAATATAACTGTATACAGAATTAAAGTATATGGAAAATTCAACAACCCTACCTGAGCACCACTAGGAGACAGTGGAGAGGAAAAAAGTCCCTTTAGGGGAAGAAACCTCCAGCAGATCCATGGTAGCATTTGAATGATACAGGAGCGGGGCACAGTGTATAAGCTGAGGTTCCCCAGCAGACTAACCTATAGCAGCATGACTAAGAGATGGTTCAGAGTCACCTGATCCATCTCTAACTATAAACTTTATATAAAAAGCAAAGCTTTAGGTCTAGTCTTAAACGTAGAGAAGGTGTCTGCCTCCCAAACCTGAACTAGGAGCTGATTTCACAGGAGAGAAGCTTGATAGATAAAGGCTGAGGAGAAGTGTTTTAAACTGGATTTTACAGGGAGTCAATGCAGTAGTAATGTAGATACATATGATCTCTCTTGCTAATTCCAGTCAGAAATCTGGCTGTAGCATTTTGGATTAACTGGAGGCTTTTAAAGAAGTTATTGGGACATCATATTAATAATGAATCACACAAGTCCAGTCTGGATGTAACAGATGCATGGACTAGTTTTTCAGCATCACTTTGAGACACGATGCTTCTAATTTTAGCAATATACCTCAGGTGGAAGAAGGCAGTTCTAGAGATTTCTTTTATGTATGATGTAACGGAGATATGCTGGTCAAAGATAACTCAGAGATTCCTCACAGTTTGACTTGAGGCCAATGTTATGTCATCTAGGGTAAGGATATGATTAAACAAAACAAAATAACCTCTGTCTTTTTTTAATTTAAGAGTAGAAAATGTGAGGACATCCAGGCCTTTATGTCTTTTAAACAGCTTGAAGTTTTTTAAATTGAGTTAGTTTCTTCTGGTTTCATAGATAAATATAGCTGGGTATCATCTGCAATCCAAATGTATAGTGTTTCCTAATAATATTGCCCAAGGGGAACATATAGAGAGTGAGAATGAAAGACTCATTAACATGCACATACTGCATCTGTCTGATATTTGAAACAACCTAGTGCTGTTCATTTGAGCCCAATGACATGTTCCAGTCTGGAATAAAATGTTGTAATCTATAGTGTCGAATGCAGCACTAAGATCTAACAAGACAAGTATGTTGTCTGACGCCAAGAGAAGATCATTAATGACTTTTACCAGTCATACTATGACTACTATGTACTATGATGTACTTTGAATCCTGACTGAAAAGCCTCATGCAGGCTACTACTTTTTCAAGGATTTCTGAGACTTTAAGACAGATTGGAGCTTGGATTTGGATATCTATAATAGGCTAAACCCCCTGAGTCCAGAGTAGGCCTTTTTAGTAGAGGTTTGACTACAGCAACCTTAAAAGCCTGTGGTATGTAGCCTGTTAGTAAAGATAGATTGATCTGATCTAATATGGACGCGCTAAATAAAGGTAAGTCTAGTCAAGATGGAGTCTAAGAGACATGTTGATGGTGTCGATGAATTAATAATTGACTCAGGGTGATCTACGGGGAAGAAGCAGTCAAGTAAAGTTTTACAAATGAATCTAGAGCTGTAGTACATACTGTATGAGTCCATCCATACCAGTTACAGGGCGGATCGGATCAATTATTTCTCCAATAGTTATGATTTCATTGTATGAAATTAATGAATTCATTTCTACTGAGAATTAAGGGGATACTAGGCTTTGTCAGCCTGGCTACAGCGCTGAAAAGAAGCCTGGGGTTGTTCTTATTTGCCTCCAGTAATGAGCAATAATATGTGGTTCTAGCTTTACGGTTGGCTTTTTTATATATTATTAAACTGTCTTTCCAAGCTAGGCAAGATTAATCTAAATTAGTGGAACACCACATCCTGTCTGGCTTATGTGATGTCTGCTTTAAGCTACGGATTTGTGAACACTTTGTGATTCTCTACCTTCTTTTTTAGAGGCTGCAGTATTATCAACAAAATAGTCAACTTGTGCTGGAGCAATGTTAAGGGGAATGCCCTCCTCTGTGATGGCATATGGCTCTGAAATAAAAGTAAAAGAATCAGTTCTTTAATTTTGGCGTGTGTGTTAGATTAGTTCGATACATTTCAGCTAATTAATAAATCAGCAATTCATTGCTTGACTGTTCATATACTCACCAGTATTTTTATTACTGCAACCAATACATTTCCACTTTTATTGTTTCTCAAACAATTACTTAAATGGGGGCACACACGTGCATGCACACAGCAGCTACATATTTTCTGTTTAACAACACATCATTGTGTGAACAAGTGTTTGTCTATGCACTGCAAAGATTCCTCTCTTGACTGTCAAATGCGATGTGTCCCACTTCATCAAACAGCTACCGCACATTGTTCTTCACCGTGGCAATCGAATGGGGGTGTTTTACAACACTTTCATCATCGCAGCGTGTCGTTTATTAGACACTGTTTATGGCTCTGGGAGAAGAGGCAGCATGCTTGGTGTTCATGTGAGTTATGGATGTGTGTATAGCGTCTGCGTGTAATTGTGCCGTGAGGTGTCTTGTCTGTGATGACAGACACAGTCCATTCTTGTGAATGCGTTGCTGATTGAATGGCTCCGATTGAAATGTGTCCACGGGGGACACAGTGGACTTCACCCATGACGTACCAGCAGCACCACACTGCCTCAGTGCTCCTGATGCTACCACTGTGATTTAAGACATAACCCCACACACGCTCTGCCGTGCATGCACGTGCAGTGCGCTGGCTAAACACAAGCCTGTGTTTTACAACCCACCAGTTTATGAGTGAATGTGCAAAAAAGTCAACATGACCTAGAGACTGATTTACTTTTTAAGCATGGCTTAAAAGCATGCTGGGATCCCGAGGGGAAGTATAAATGAGAAAAAGGCAAATTAACAAAGATCAAAGGTGTTTGTAAACTGTGAGAATCACTAGAAGAATTTCCATCTGTATATTTCTGCCAGAAAAGAGGAAAGACTGAGGAGAAGTGAGTGAGACAGAATCATAAAAAGATTGTCTGAATACAGTTTCAACCCTTCCACAATTCACTGCATATTTTATCACAACTGTGGCAATTAAACTGCAATAATTTCCACCCCCTGTGAAGTACAGGGTCCTCTCCTCTCCTCTCCTCTCCTCTCCTCTCCTCTCCTCTCCTCTCCTCTCCTCCTCTGGCTTACAAACATCAAAGAGGCAAACAGGACATTTAAACAGTTTACGTCCTACTTCATGCAACGTGTTACCAAGCCCCTGAATTCACCTTCAACTTGCAGTGCACTTGCAGATAGCAGGCACAAGGGACTGGAATTTGACTCAAGGAACATCTTCCATGGGGCTGTCAAGTGAAAATTGCATTAAATTTGAATGCATGAAGTGTTATGCTGCGGTAAAACATCAGCCCAAACTGTGTGCAGATGGAAAATGAGTAACTGTGCATGGTTAACACCAACTTACTAAAACTGCCCTCGGGATGAAGGTGCTGCCAGCAATATGTGTGTGTGAATACCCCTAACCAAGTTACACCATCCCTGCATGCAAAGCCCTGCAGAGAATATGGGCCACATTAAGCTAATCTCTTTATCCACCTCAGATTTACAGGCAGTGATGTTTGCATGTAAGCACCACTCTTTTCATCTGATGGACTATAAACCCGGGGGACGTCTTTTCTATAATGGGTTATCACAGATAAGGTTCATGTCCTCAGCTTCTCATCCTCTCACTCCTCTACATTTATTTTACATTAAAGATGGATAAAATAGCTCACAGTAGAAACCCGTGAGCAGCTACTGAACCTTAAACAGGCTTTCCTTCTCGCAGACAGCGCTGGAAATTGACTCCAGATTCAGTTTGTGGAAGTGCAGAGGTGACTGCAAGAGAACAGCACATTGATTCCTTTCCGGCGGCGCTGTTGTTTGGGTGCAGGTAATGTGTCTGAGGGCAGGGAGAGACACTCACAACTGCTTGGTTATGTTGTCTAATGAAGGCTTCTCTGCTTTTGGATCGGCCACACCTCATCTATCACTAGAAGCCTATCACACGGTGACAGCAGGAAAAGTGTGCAGCCTCTGGGACTCCCTTCATGTCCATCTCTGAAAATGAGAACACTAATAATAGAGCATAGCTGGGCATTATCGCAGAAGGCATCGCAGTGTCCACTGCTCTTAGCAGGTCCAGAACACTCACTGCGGCCTTGATTCTGCCCTGTTATGGATATAAGGCTGATTTCAATGAGTGTTTTGGACAGAAAAGGCTTTAGTGAGATATCAGGAAGAGGAACTGTCTTAGCGACCTCTCTGGGCTCCAGAGCGGCTCCAGAGCGTTAGCAGCCACACACTGCAACCAATTAGATATGACCCAGAACAGAAATACACAAGATTACAAAGGAGCAGTGATGGAGCCACTGGTAAGTGTGAATGTCTAGATAAAGTACGTTGTAAACGTGTAAATGAAAATGAACCTGGTAACTGTGGCTGCTTGTCACAATGAACCCTCAGAGAATAATCCTCCAACTTTGAATGCGCCCTCAGCTGTTGTTTGGATTTCACAGCCCTGCAGCTTTTACTGTTTTGCTTTCCAGTCTAGGATCTCATCCAGACATGGTGAGCAGGCTTTCTGATTTCAGCAAAAAGCACTGTGCACTGCATGTCAAGCCCCAAAAAACAGACAATGTTAATAACTAGTTTGTGAACATGTATATGTCCTGCAGCAGAGGGTGGTGGGCGGAGAACAGTGGCTGTGTCTCTCAGGAGTCTTTTAGCGTCACTTTTCAAGTATTTTGTAGTCGTTCAGTGTCTTTTTGGTCATTTGTGAGTCTTCCTTGATGCTCTCAAAGTGGTCCCTTTTCATCCATTTGCAGTCGTTTTATTTCTGCTTGTGATTTGATGATGATGATGATTTGTTTGACTTTCCAACAGAATTATTGAATGCTTTTATTATTCTGGGTCGAGGTGGTTCAGACTTTTTGCCAGTAGTTTCCGGTAATATGTCAATGTTGACATTACAGGTGTTTCACTGTCCCCAATAAGCTAACATGAAATAGAATAGTTAAACAGATAAATAGTGCAAAATTATTGAATCCTGAGAATAGTAAAAAAACAAATGAGGTTTAGCTTCAGTAAAGCAGTGAATGTCTCAAAATGGTTTACCCAGCCTATAACAATCACAGATTTACAGACTTAATGGTGTTGGTGTCTCACGCTGTTAATGACTTTCAGCCTACGGAGAATTCCAGAGCTTTCTCTTCCTTCACCCCCTTTTTCTCCCCTCTCTCATTTTTCTCCTCTGGGTTTTGCACTCTTTCTTTCCGTTGCACTAGAGCTGCTGCGCTCTCCTTCACCTCCTCCACAGCGCTCCCTGGGGATCTCATCACGCCCACCATCTCCCATGGATACCTCAGCTCTCCCTCTCATCACCGTGGAGACCCAGCCAACCGTTTGCTCCCAGCAGGCATTGGTCCACGGCATCATTCCACCAACGCCAGGATCAGCTTCACCTGAGTCATTGAGCTAAGTCATGTGTGTCACCAAACATCACACACCTTAATCTAGTCAGAAATGTCTACTTTGGCTTCGTCTGTCCACAGAATATTCTTTGAATAGTCCCCCAGTAGTGTTGCACTAGAAGCTTTTAGCTTCCTAAACATTACGCGACGGGTTTCTTGTGACATCCTGTACTATTACACACTTTGCTCTTGGTGTGATGTTTGCTGATTCACCACTTCTGGGGATGGGTAACTACTGTGTTGAATGTTCTCACTTTGTACACGACCTATCTGACTGGTGGTTGTAACCCAGTCTGGTGATCAACAAGTCTTCTTCTAATGTCTTTTATAATCTTTTCATTTATATATTTCCACAATTAATAAATAAATATGCACATTTTATGGCTTATTAATTGTTTTTGATCATCATTCCTTGTGAAATCTTTTGACTACAGTTAGTTAACTTTTAACTGTCGAGTTATAAACTTTTAAACTTGATTTTATTATATTTTTAACACCAGGTGTTTTATTTATTAGTTTTCCTAATATTTATTTAAACTGTCTTCTGTTATTCTTGAACAGGATTTCTTCTTCTTTGAGGCTTGTTCGGGATTTCTTTACCTCCTTTGCAGAAACAAATCTCCGGGGTTTCTTTTTCATCCTTGCAGGCAACACTGTGTGCACACTTGATTTATTTAATTAACTCAGTAGCTTGTGATATTCTGTTGTTAATCTCGGTGTGATTTCTCCATATGGTTTCCCCCCCATGTTTGCCAACAGCAATCAGCACTCACAATCCAGAACAAAAACAGCAGAAGCAGTTTGGACTTCCACCTGAAGCGACCAGCTAACAGCCCAGAAGACATTAGTTTCCATTAGGAGCCCTTAAATAAGAACGTCTATAAAAACCAACAGCTAGGCAACACACAAGGCCAGTATTGTACAACAAATCCCAGTATTTCTTGGTAATCCCCAATAATCTTCTATCACAGACTGTTTCAGCTTTATGACTTTCTGCCTGAACACTCAGCTCCAACACATCCCATTCACTGTAACAATAAGCTCAAGAGCGCCACACCTAACAACTATTGCCCTTTTACAACAGTGTTTTAGTTCACTTATACGTCATAGACCTTAATATGATGTGTGATATGAAAGAATTTAGCCTTTAACAAATTCAGATTTTATGTTTAGTCTAATAGAGCCAAGCAGTTTACAGTTTGTTTTAAAGTATCAGTCACAGTCTGAAGAAAATAAATTAGCAGATATCAGTTGATTTTTTTGGTAAACCTTTCAAAATGTCATTTTTCCAGTTGAGAATATTTTTGCTATGTGGGTTGAACAAAAATGTCATTTGTAAGTTATCAACTTCACAAATTCTTTTTTTTGAAAATATGTTTTTGCACTCGGGGAACAATTCAAAGTCACAAATTCTCCTGTTAATCTAGGGAACCCTTGATTCGTTTTCTCTCTGCTCCCCGCTGAGCCTCTGCTTCCTGGAGGAACCATAAGCATTTATACTTAAACTGTGTCTGTTTGATTGTGCTCCTATGTCACTGCATTTGAAGTGTGTTTTATATACACACGTAAAGCTTATAGCCATCTGACACCAGCTAACAGTATCTAACAGTATGATGTACTGTAAGACATATGATTATTTATTCTACCTTGTAACTGTTGCTCTGCAATGTCTGTCATTTACAGTAAAAGGTTGCCATAGGAGCTTACGGAGCATGACAAAGAGTCACTGAGCCAAAACTACAGAAGATGAAAGTAGAGCAGAGTGTTTCTTTTTCCGCCTGCCTGGCATGAGTCCAGTAGAAGCTGCACATGGCCACCCTAACTGAAGCTGACACCCAACATTGGGGTATTGTTCCAGCTCCACTGGTTTCTGTGGTGAGTCTACAGACCCTCACTTGATTTCCTCAGCTCCTCCCCAGCTACCTTCTCCCTCAAACTATCAATATTTCTATAAAAGTGTGACTCAGATTCCCTCCAAAAAAAAATGCCCTTCAAATGCGAATGTGCAGGGCTGGTGCACTGGAGGAATAAAAGCCCTCTGCTTAACGGGCTCGTAAAAATCGAAGCCACGGTGACCTGGGCTTGTTACGGTGGAGTGAGCACGAGGGGGATTTTTTATGAGAGATGTGTGACTTAGTGTAAAGTCGGGAAATGCACGTGACAATACCAAGAGCCAAGAGGCACTGCGGGCACTCAAAGTACATCACACCATGGGGCTGAATCCCCTTTTTTTATCCTTAAAGACATTACTGTGCAGAACCTCAGGCCCAAAGGATCTTCAAGAAGCCAATAAAGTTCAACTTAACCATGGCTAAAAGCTCTTTAGGCTGAAACTCTTCTGTCTAAAACAAATGTAGACTAATACAACAGCCTTGTGATAAATCCTGTCTTCGTGGAGTTAATTGTGTTCAGGTTTTTGTTAAAACTGATTTAGAGAACTGTTAAAGTCAACTTAAAGTAATAGCAATAGTTTGGAAAACAAATTGGCTTCTTGCTAAGAGTTTTTCTGCTACAGGCTACTGCCAGCAGCTGGTTGGTTCAGCTTCACATTTCATAATAAAGTAGGGGGAAACAATCAAGCCTGGTCCCGTGTGCATCAATTTTATTGTTGAAATAAAAGTACACGTTTACCAAAATGATGAGTTATCTCTCTAACGCTTCACAATATCTCTTGGTCAATATCACGGCCACGTCATCCAGTCTTGAAGAGGTGAAATAAACTAGACCTTCAAAAGACATTACTTGTCTTATCTCACCTCAGACAGATCTTGAGACACCATGAAATACTGACGCCTGTGTTCATCTCTGTAGGAACATTTGTCTTTTCTTTTGCATGGAAATAGTATCCTCATACATACTGTGTCAAGTCTCTGATTCATATAGGTATGCTGACAAGTCAATTTCCCTTCAACATTTCTTCTCTTACACACATTGCAGGTAGAAGAGCCTCTAGGGAAGCTCCACGACTTTTGCACCACTGGGAGTTTAAGGAGATTAACAATACGTCAAAAAACAAATTGCCTCCTCATGTCTCGCTCCTTTTTTATGTGTTATTTTATCTATGTCTCCCAGTGTGTCTAGCAATTATTATAAAATGCATTTTCACTCCACTGCAAAGGGGGTGTAAATGCATTGGGACAGATGCTGATGTATGATTTGGTACATGTCAGTGGAGACTGGAGAGGAGAGCCACAGCTCCCCCTGTCAGTAACTGTCGACAGTGCAACAAACATATTGTCAAAGCAGCTTGAAAGCTGTCATGTGCGAACAAAACACAGAAGCAGCACACGAGATGCAATCAATCCAGTAAACTCTTTCAAGCGCTACACCCCACATCCCACCTCCCTTCCTGCCTCTCTCCAGTTCCCTGTCTTTTCCTGAGGTCAGTGAAACGGTGCATTGTGTTTGTTCCCCCGTAAATGCACTGTAAAATAGATGATCCTAAAATGGGGAAAGGTCCTGCAAAGTCACAGTGACATTGCTGAGCTTGGGAAAGAGTGCTGATGGAGCCACAAGATTGTACACAGATGAATATTCCATTGCTGAGAAATATCATTAATCAGGAGCTCACCTTTTCTGTCAGGCTGTGGTTGAGCCGCCCCAGACAAACGCCCAGTTGAGGTCAGGATGATGACTGATACTAAAGATGAAAAAGTCCCTATTTAACTGTCCTTGTCTAAATCTTTTCTTCCCTTTTCCTACTTCCTTTTAATAATTTGTGTCAGGGGCAGGTGTAATTAGAAAACTGGCGATGTGCATTTTAAATGTACATGAGATGAGCCACATTTGGATAATCTGCTGCACCCGTGAGCTAAAAAGTCATACGTATTGTGTATTTAACGAAGCCCCTAGCTGTAATCACGACATTCTTGTTTCCGCCAAGCTTTTGTAATTTAGCATCAAAGGTGGTAAAAAAAAAAGAAAGAAGGGTGACGTTAACACAACCGTGAGCCCCTCAAGCTCTTCCTTTCCTGCTCTTCATCTCTTTTATTCACAGGATAAACTGGCAGCCGAATTGAATTACCTTTCAGAGAGTGAGGGGAGGAGAGAGGGCGCAGGAGGTGGAGGGAGAAGACAGGCTGAGAAAGGGGCCTCCTCTGCCCCGGGATATCGCTGCCGTCTCCTTTATCCAAAGTTGAGGAGCTTCTGCAATAAATTTAGAGAGAAATGAGAGGCGATAATATGGCAATTTATCTGCCAAATATGAGCTGGATTCCATAATCCTCTTCCGCTCTCACACGGAAAAATGGGATGATTTTTCTGGGGGATGTGATGTGCTATTGGTAATAGTCACAGTAAGGCTGGGTTTTCTTGTGCCAAATGATATTTGAGTCAAAGGTAAATGAAAGGTGGGGGGAATTAGCTGAAGTTGGGCGAATGATCCTGGTGTCCTTTTTGAAAGACTTCTTTGGCTGTTTTCATGTCTTTCGTGTCTCTTACATTAATTCATATTTACATGCGTTTATATAACATTCAGACCGCGAGGAGGGACAAACAACCCCAAGTGATTTCAGGATGTTTAGGCTGAACTTTCTGCTGGTGTTTCTTAATCATAAAGGCCAGAAATTAGCACCTAAGAAGCCGTGCTGCGGACTGCACAAACAGGAGTTTCACTCCTCTTGGCTTCTTAAGCAGCCTAGCAGGTTGTTTGCCAGTGAAACCTGCAGCTCTCCCCTTCTGGCAGCATGGTTTATGGTTCTGCTGATTTGTAATTTCCTTGTGCCCGCAGGTCTCCCCATGGAGCAGGTTTTTTGCTTGCCCTCGCTACCTGCATTAACTCTCATAAATGACTGAGTAGGCACGTGTCGGCCTTGGTCTGGGTCACTTCTCAAAACACGCTGATGCCATCAAATAGTATATGTTATAAATTTACTATAACATATGAGATGTGACATGCTGATGTGTATTTCTAATGAGTCAATTCCTGGAATCAAGAAGGAACAGAGCTGCATGTCAACTTTTATAATTCTATTTCTAAAAGAAATGTTCTTAGTGAATAACCTGGACATAATCAAAACCTTTTTAATCATATTAACCCTTCTGGGAAAATGTAGCTGCAGAATTATGTTGAAATAGTTTCTTTCATCATTGCTTCACATCCTCTTTAGTGTCAGCCATGGTGGTGGGTTCAGGCCCTTGGAGAATGATGATGAATCCCAGAGGAGGGGTGAAGGCACTGTGGGTGCTTTCTTCAAAGGCGGGCTTGTCAGACATCCTCAGCCACAGTGCTCTTATGTAACTGTACGCCTGCCTCTCAACTTGACAACCATATGTACCTCATCAGCTGTCTGCACTGCATTATTCATGGAGAGAGTGGAAATGAGTGACTGGAATACGCTCCATCTCTCTTAAATTAATGTCTCAGCCTGTGACAGAGTGCACGCAGAGGGCTGGGTTAAGAGCCGGAGAGTGGTCAGACATGAGGAAATTGAAAAGAGTTTACTGCAGCTGGTAGATTCAATAATCAATCAAGTAAAAATGTTGTCATAGCTCTACAAGAAGGCAATTTAAGGTTTACGTAAAAATGTTAAGTCTTAAAAAGCTGTGAGTGATTTTCAACTTTACCATCTCACACCTTGTTGTTTCATTGTCGCTAAATGAAATAGTTGCGTTGCCTCTGGGCTGTTGTGTCCTGTTCTATGCCTCAGTGAGACGAACACACCCTGGTTTAACCACTAGAGGGTGCATTAATTCCTAAAGATTTATGCTTGCAAACCTATGTTGAAGTTAGTATTTATGGATGTCTCTAAAAATCATGCCCCAAACTTATAGAGAGTCATATAACACAGAGAAATAAGTTTTACTCAGCTAAACCATGTTAATGCCCCTTTCTTGTCTTTTGGTTAAAAATCCCATTCCTTGAGACTGAAGTGATACAACATTTTACTGGATCTCTCACTTGATCATCAGAGCAACGTCCTGACAAATTACTGTCAAATTACAATGACAGTTCAAGCATTAACTCAATTACATCACAGCATCTTTCACTTTATCAAAGTTGTTTTTCAGAAGATAGGAAACTTTAACTTAAGAAATGACTCAAAACTTACCATTTTGAGCTTTTAATGGTTGATATAAAGCCTAATATATTATGATCTTGTTCAATTTTAGCTTGGAAATCGGTTAGAATATCTTGTTAAGAGTTTTAAGAAAATGTAGGATTAAATCATATATCATATATCATATATAATATATCATATATAATATAAGTCAAGGACATACATACAGGGCCTAAAAGTTGTGGGTAAGATTAAGCGAAGGTCTCTGGTCTTATTCTTTATAAACTCACAGTGGGACACACACACACACACACACACACACACACACACACACACACACACACACACACACACACACACACACACACACACACACACTCAGATTTGTCTTCAGTATTGCCACAAAATGTCATATTTTCCCAGAAGTACTTCAGTGCTGCGATATCTCAGCATACATGTTGAGTGAGTAGCAACAGCCACACAGCTGCTAGTATTGATCTAAGGGGCTTTGATCCATTCTGTATTCTTGAGGGGGTGATATTTACCAAGTGTTAGATTTACACTCTATCACATCCAAGTATATGATGGATTGATGGGGTCTGTGTGCACTGCAGACACCATGGAGTAGCATACATTAAAGCATATATTGTCTATTACAGTTTATCACTTTTTAATTGTATTAATTTGAAATTGTTTTCCTCATCTGTTAGATCTTTGAGATTAATAAAAAATAAAAATAATCATATTATTTTGTATTGTACATAATGCTTTGTATTCTTTGGCAAGGAGACATGAGGAGACAAAGCCACTGACAACTGCATTGTCCAGTCTTATATAGAGGTTTGGGATTTAGCTGATACCAGCATTAAATCTTTTCTTTTTGCAACGGCTAACACAAATCAGAAAGTTTCTCTTGGCCTTGTTCAATGCCTTTAAGACATGATGGAAGTAAATAATGTTATCTGGGGACAAGTGTTCAGCTTCAGTACTTCAGCTGCTCCTGGCAGAGACACGTTGCAGCGACACTTCGGCATGTTAGATGATCAACCAGCAAGCTCTTTATGCAAGATAATGTTAATACATCATGTAACCAGCCTCTGAGAAAGTGATCTAATGTCTTTCCCCATGTCTGTTTGTTTTTGATCTCACCCCTCTCTCGCCATGCTCCCTGTATGTGACCTTTATCCCAGCCCCACCCAAAGCCACGTACATTTTCTTTGGGGACAAAAGCATGTCCCCGAATCCCGCTGACTCCGTGGCAGTGGTCCAGTCGCAGTGCCGCACCACACTGAGCGCCTCCCCCCAGGGGCCCACGTCCTGAAGCCAGCAGCATCAAAGAGATCCCGGGTCAAAGGGCTGAGTAGAACCTGGTTTAACCCTCCTGTGCCCTTTGCATCACAATGTCTGAGTATGTTCCCACTCTTTAGGCCTCACTTTCCCCATGATATGCGTATATCAATGATGTCCCCCCTCCCTAACATGCTCATGTGTCCCTCCCACTGCTACTCACAGATCACACAGTTCATGTTGGTGAGAGTATGTGACCTTGATAAAGTGAGATGATGAACATTTTACTTTATATAATGTCAGCCAGTAATGTAACGTAAAACCTACAACATTTTGATTTGGGAGTTGAAAATGAATCATTAATTATTATTAATGCCATCAACACTGAAATCAAAACATAACATTGTATAAATTGGTAATAAACCCAAATAATTCAACTCTAATGTTCTTGTAACTTCCAGCTAATTTGAATGTCTACAACCTGAATTTTAAGCGTAGTAATGCTTCAACAAGAAATGTGCTGAGTGGTGATCATTATACAAAAATGTCCTCACTTAACACCCACTTTGGTTCCACATTATACAAAACGTACAATGCAGATGCATGGAATAAAAACGGTGTTAAGAAGTTATATCCCATAATGGAGTTATTTTGTCAAACATCACTCACGCTAGATGACATTTGAGATCAGAGGATGTAGACAACCCAAACTTTTCTTGGGGACCCAACCATATTACTCCATCCATAAAGATGTCAAACCATCACAAATCCCTTTATCTCCCCGCCATTTCCACTGAGATGGCGATTATCCATGCCGCGTGAGACACATTATGCAACAGAGTAATAGACTTGCCATTCAAAGTTAATGGGATTATATTTCAGTCTGCGCTGCTCTGACATGTCTATAAACAGGGTTTTGCTGAGGGAAAAACTTCTTCTGCAATCTAGATTTTGCAAGACACGGTGGCACAACATTCAGGAAGTGTAGTTAATGGATTTAGAGGCATTTCAATAGCTCCCTTCGGTTCTTATGGTTATTCAAATAGATGTGCTAAAGTTAAGTTTAGGGGAAGACAATAGGCATGTGGCTTGCACCATAAATAAACAAAAACACAATAGTTTTCCACTCAAATTGTTGCCCGAACTCAAAGCCAGCAAGTGAAATGACAGTGAAGGCATCCCTTCTGGCCACTTTAACATAACAAAATTCATCGCATTATCATGAGTTTACTTTTCTGTGGTCAGGCAGAAGGCGAGTGTTTCAAAGAGACTTGGTAAACTCGAATGGAAGGAGGAGAAGTGGAGGGCAAAGGGCAGAATCTTACATGAGTTTCCTCTTTCTCTGATGCCCAATAAAATTGTGAAAGGACTGAAAGTGAATGGCGGGGATGGGGTCACTGAGAGACACAATAGTCACTGAGAGGAGAGGAACTCTAATCAGCTTGGAGATGCTAATTTTATGGAGCACCAATTAAGGAGAGTTTTTTTATGACACTTTTTTGAGAAAACAAAACCACAGAGCTGTCCCCTCTTAGCTGGAGGCCTGTGGTCGAGTGGCCCCTGTGCACTAGTGAAATGCTCCCCCCCCCCGCCTCAGCCACAGCATCATTGAGCCCAGGCTCTAATGGGATGGCACCTCCTTTACGCCTGCCCTCGCCCACATTGGGGAAATGAGGCAGTGTCTGTTTGTTGTTCTGGAGGGCTGCGTGTCCCGTTTATCACTGTCACAGCACTGAATCACACAGAAAGAGGAGGACTGAGGGGGGCTCTGCTGTCCAATCTGTCCTGCTTTGGGCTTTACAACCACAGGCCCCACGTGGCGAGTACCCCACCCTGGATCCATACATCTCCATCTCTGCCTTTCGGGCACTGACGGCCTTTGTATCGGCTCACTCCGGCTGCCAAGATATGTGTCTGCCCTGCTAACGGGGGCCCGGGTGGAACTCCTAACTAGACAATGACAGGAGATCCAAAACGGCCAATGTTTAACCAGCCAGCGGCCCACTCACGCCCCTGCCTGGCCCCTGAGCCCCTTGTTGCCTTTGTGGGCTCATGGTTAATCTTTCAAGGGCCAGATATGGGGCGCGCCCCCTCCTACCCACTGTCCCCCAAATATACTGCCACACAGTCACTAGAGCTGTACTTTTATGGGACCCTTTGTTTAAGTGCTGCGTACTCTGCCTTTAAGTCCACAGTGCTTCATTACTCTCTGATCCTTAAATCGTTCATGAATAATAGATGACTTTGAAAATGAAGGAGAGTGAAAACTTAAAAGCACACTTTGTACTGTTCACTGCTACTCTTGATAAACTTAAATAAAAGAATTGATTAATAGATGTTGGAAATTATAGATGCACTGCATAAAAATGCCATTTAGGACACAATTACAACCAACAGCAGCTGCAACACATGGACAGGTAGATGACACCCAACCGTACTTCTTTCCTTTTCCTTAAGATGCAGTCAAGCTTTCTATTTCTTCTCCTTTCCCCACTTTCCACCTTCATGCTCATGGGAATAATGTGTCATCAGATTCCCTCTTTCCCTGATTATTCTGTTCTGTATCAAGCGTTTATGGGCCCTCGTAAACATGTATTGATATTTAATGCTGCACTCAGCAGGGCAGGGTCTTTCGGGTCGAACTTAGAGGCCTGTCGCTCTCTGAGACAGGAAAAGTGAGACAAAGAATGATATTAATAACAAAGGTTGCTAGAAACCTTCTCTGAGACCTGATGCCACTGAGAGGCTGCATGGCCGTATGACAGTGGACAAATGTAGCAGCTGACAAACAGACTTGTAGTTCTTGATAATGAGGGAAGAGTGTACTTTTACTTTAAAAGGTACTGCAGCTTACTATGTGTAGCTGCTCTGTGTTTGAAAGGCACTTCACAAACAAGTTTACCTTGCATTAGGTTCCAGTCCATAGTCTTGATTGGCTGAGTTGTCTACAGTTTAATGCTGATATAAAATAGCAAATACATTCAAATTTGATTGCATAACATTTTGTAATAATGTGCAATCCAGAATTCATAACACAAATAAAAGCAGTATGTTAAGCAACCTCATAAAAATGTAATTAAAGATAAGGGTAATTAGAGCAATAGCATTACAACTATGAAATGAGTCACAACGTACTTTACAGAACTTCAACAAAACAAATAAATCACAATAGAAATAAAGTCAAAACAACAATGACCACTTGTATGTAAGTCTGCAATGGGCATATGCCTTCAGATGGTGCAGGCTTTTAATTGTAAAGTTCTCTCTTTTCCTTCTTAATGGGTATGTGACATTGCTTTACAACTTTTTGGTAATCACAGGGTCTCTAATTTATTAAGCACATCGCTAATCAAGACCTACATATTTACTTAGTATAAAAGTTATAGAATTCAGCATTTTTCCAGTGTTTAAAATGAACTGTTAAAGAATTTTTTTCCTCTCTTTAATTTCTTCGTTAGTTAAAAAAAACCTTTTCATAGCAGACATTTTGACACAGCTTAAAAAACACGGGTTTAAAAGAAAACTTCATTTTAGTGACGTAGAGATCTCTTGAGAGAGAGAGAGAGCGAGAGAGACACCCTTCATCCACCCACTAGTCAAACAACAGGAGGTCTATAATCCACAGGGTCATGGCCTGGTTTCCTCAGAAAAACTAAGTTTATTTTATGTGTGTGGCTGCCATTTCGTGTGCGTGCATGTGTTTTTGCTTCGGACCATCGCTTACAATAGTAACCGTCTGAAGTGGACAGCTCTGTCCACGTTTCAGCCATATTGGTCACTGCATGATAATTTGCCACAGGAACAGATCTTCTCATTAGTATTCAGATCCAATCATATGTGAATTAAGGTTTAATGTGTGCCCATAATCGTCCACCTGAGCCTCTTGGGTTGCTCGTGTAGTGGATATGTGTGCATGGGTGACATGAAGAGAGGGAAGAGGCGGGGGGTACAGAAAGCAAAAGAAAGAAATCCAAAAAATGATGAGATGAAAATGTCTCTGAAGGGATATACCAGAATTTTAATGATGAATAATCTCAGAGCTGTGGAATAACACAGCTTCATAAAGCATAATTTTCATTAAATATACTTTTCTGAAGCTGAACTCACAGTTTTCAGAGAAGGCATGTGCCCATTGAGCTAAATTGCCGTCATTCATTTCACTACATCAAGCTAAAAGCCAAAGAAGTCAATTGTGTATCACTAACTAGTCTGATACCTTCTAAAGACAAATACTTACAAAACAGACACGCTTCATTCAATGGGTCTGCAGAGGCTGTATAGAAACCTAACACGTGGGTGCAAGCACACTCACACACCATTGATCAGATCGTCAATCAAGCCCCAATGAGGATAGCCACTGGCCACCAACACTCAGGTTATTGTGTCCAGTGACCCCCGGGGTCAGCGGTAAGTAGCCGAGGACTGAGCCTTGCACAAAAGGACAGCATCATGTACTGTCTACATACAGTGGCGTTGCCGCCGGCACCCTTATGAATAGACACATGGCAGGCCTGTACACAGATGGGACAGGCACAAGGGAGGGGGGCCGTCGCATGTGTATGTGTGTGTGTGTGTGTGTGTGCATGTGTTGCCGTGGTGAAGGAGCACAAGCGGAGGTAACAGACTGAAACAATGGTGCTGATAAAAGGCAGGAGTCGTGCCTGGGCTTTGGGGAGGGAGATTATTGGGCGAGCAGGTCCCCTGTTTTATCAGACTGGATAACGCAGAGACAAGGGGCACGGAGGAGACAGAAGGTGGGGGGCACAGAGGGCCAGAAGTCTGCAGACCGCCGACACAAAGCCACCCCCATGCACCACTAAGCAGCCAACTGTTTAAAAGTGTGTCCAGCACAATGCCAAGCAGATACACGTTGTGTGTGTGTGTTGTGTGAAGTGTGTGCAGCTGGATGGGCTTGTAGGCATGTGTGTCTTTTTGAGATTGATCGCCAAGTAACTATTTTACTTCAATTCTACGACGACTTATGCTCATACGTCTTTGTGCATCACCAGTATTTCTTGTCGTTTGTTCAATTTACGTTATTGTTAGTAACTCATGTAGCAGCAATGACATCAGAAACTGCATATGCTTGCTCCTGCTATGTGCAGAGGAAATAGTTTGGTTATATTTGTCAAAGGTTTGAGATTTCTGTCTCCACCAGTGGTATTTGTGGTACTCAGAGCACTTAAAAGTTTATTTCAGGAAGTTTCCGCAGCCACATATTTTTCTTTTCCTGTTTTATTGGATGGTTCACAAACCTTATTCTGAGAAATTTTCATTTGTAAATGTCATACACAGAGAAATCCATCTGAAATCATTACGTTTATTATAATTATTCAGCGTAACCTGCGCATTGTTTCTGGAAGAAGATTTTGCTGCTGAGAAGAAGAGAAAGCAAGAAATGATTGTAATATAAATCAAACATGTAGGCTCTGAAAGTTGCCTAATTAACTTTTTAAGTATCAATTACAGGATCATGTGACAGTAGAAGAACAGAGTCATAAAGTCCACCACTACAAGCTGCTGATCATGCCAGACCAAGGGAGGCTGCGGTACACACCCACTGCGTGTACTGAATTGAACAACAGTATATTTATGTGCTTATAAAGTTAACTTTTAATTTGTTAGCGGGAGAAATCTCTGTTTCTTATTTTGCAGGTTACAGCCTCCCTTTAAGTAGTGAATCTTTTTATGTACTGGAGACAGTTGTCAGGAAGCTCCCATCATTTGGGTTCTGCAACCTGAAGGCCAACATCTGGACCCGGTCCTTGCGCCTCCTGATGGCGGTCTGCTCAGCAACCGGTTCTGCTCTTTACCCTTTCACTCTCTCCCCCTCTCGCCTGTCTTTCCTCCCTCTGTGTCCCCCCCAGGGTAATTGTGGGGTAATTTATGAAGTTCTAGCAGCATGAAGCAGGCCAGTGTATGGGACAGCCTGCTGACCGAGCTCCATTCAGCTCCAGAGCATAGGGCCTGGACTCCTTTTATCCTACCCATAATCAGCATCTCTCCCTCAGCCTGGACCCCCCTCCTGAGTCCACTCGCCCTGCAGCCCTACACAGCATGCAACCCTTCGTGGCCGCTTAAAGATGAAGGGGAAAGTTATTGGACTCTTTAGTGACTCATAAACATCCTAGGGGATTTTCATAGCACCTTTGTGTCTTTTTGTTGTGGCCGAGATAATGCAATTGTTTCAGGCAGTGTAAATGAATAAATCACTGAGCAGTTTGTCCCAGCAGTGAGCGATAACAAAGGGCAGCACTCCCTGAGCTCAGAAACACTTGTCGACCCGTCAACACTATGCGTAACTATTTTATATCTCTCTCACCAGACTTTGGTGCTCAGAAGGACATGTTCAGAACCGCGGATGAGACAAAGCAAACCGATTCCACATATCTGCTCCCTCTAATCACCTCACTTGCTATGATCTTGATCTCACAGCTTTGATATCTAAGCGACATTGAGAAAAATGGTGGTAAACAAAGGCTGCTGCGAATGCTGCAAGGCCTGTGCTCTCAACCACATGCCCAGATTGAAGCTCAGTATGTGTGTGTACAGAAGATCTAGGTGCTGATCCTGTTAAACAATGACCAGCAGAGAGTGAAGGAAGCCTTATGGTACACAGCGCAGGTTTGCTCTTTGGCTTAGTGCTTTATTGAGCCATGATAGGCCCTAATCTAGCCTGATCCTCTGTTGCTACAAGCATATGCCTGTAATAATGCCCTCATTTTCTGGTCACCTGAGCACTTTCACTGCTGTGCACCCCATGAGGCAGCAGAAAGGGGGTCTCTACAGCCTAAAAGGTCTGTCACAGAGCCCTCCAGTTGGATGAAGGGTCCTGGAAGGTGACATCTAGGGAAGAAAATCAAACATTCTCATGCAGGGTTAAAAATTGAAGGATTATGTGGAAACATGGAGGGTGGCTACGCTTTCATTCGTAAAGCACAAAGAACAGACACCTTTGTATCTCTGTGTGGCCTGTTGCCTCTGTAAACACATGAATAAGAATAAGAATGAGCACAAGAATGGGATTTATCTGGCTCATGCATATAATAATGGAGTAAGAGAAGGACTGATTACAGTCCTTTACTTCAGCTAGAGCCCCATGATCCATACATACATGTGTTCTAAGTGATTCTACTTATGTTACTACTAATGTTATTGCTTTCACTAGCTGTTTTCTCATCATCATTTTTGTTTTCCAAAACTGTCAAACTCACTAATCAAAGTTTGTGTGTAGTTCATGAGGTCTGTCATGTTTTTTTGTCATTTTATAGATTTCTTAATAAAAACTATCAAAAAAAATCACTTGGTGTTTTCTTCTATTTGCTGTATATAAAACGTGACAAAAGCTGTGGCACGGAACAAATCATTAAACAGTCTGAAAGACTGGAAAAGAAAGAAATCCGGACCATTGTGTCCAACAGAGTTAATTAGGACCTGACCCAATTAACAGAGAAGAGTCCAGCAGCCATGTTGGCTCTGAGCCTAACGATGGGAAAATCCATATGCTCCAAATAAATGGCTCATGTTGGCTCTCAAGGTTCCCCAATTATAATGTCACTGAATGTTGGTTGAGCCAAAGCACCCTGCAGGGCCCTCTGATGGAGCTGTGGTGGGGGGTCCTGAGGGCCCTCTTGATTCTCGATCCTAACTTTTTGTGTCACTTTGAGAACGCAAGCACAGTAAGAGATGCAGATCGATGAGAGCTTCAACGCAAATCTGTCTAAATTTATATGCGTATAAACTTATTGGAAATACTAGAACTTAAAAATACCAAAAGATGCAGAAGGAGAAGCAACACAATTTGTGGAAAATAAATCTTCACTCACCTCCCTTAAGACTATGGAGGACAGTGGATTTGAGAAAGGGCCCGTTAAGATGGAAACTGTCGGGATTGTTAATTGGCTATTGGACATAGCAAATGCAGCACTAGACTTAAAGCAGTTCATGTAGAGTCATGTATTTGCTCTTTTTTTTCTTTATTTCTTTGCTCATGAATAGATGAGGTAGGGTCAAATACAGATTCATGAAATAAAATTAGGTTGAATATCAACATAATTTGTGGTGTTAAAAATATTCAGCCATTTTACTATTGGGGGGTTTAGGATGAAACATGGCGGCTAATAAAGAATATTATTATTATCAAATATAATATTCTTCTTCTATAATTAGCATATCATTCTATTAAAATATTATTGTAACACTTCATATTTTTGGTTATTTATATCCATATTGTATAAACTAAGAGTAATAACATTTTGTAAATTATATATTTTCAGCTAGGGATGTTGTACATGTATGTGTGCTGAGAACAACACCCTGATGGAGGCAGGTTAAGCAAAAATGTTTGGCAAACGTCTAGAGGTGCTTGATAAATATAAACCTCCTGTGCAGAAGTAGAGAAAACAGCTTCTTAGATGATAATGGAGCATAGTCCAGTTTCCACGTTTCTTCCTTTTGAGCTGAATAAAAACTTTTACTGTAGTTGTGCAGTTATTATGCTCCAGGCAAGAATCAATGCTGCATCCAAAGCTCACAAAACCAATGTTTTTGCAAATGGCTTTTGATTTGCCTCACTGGAGTTTTTTGCTTGGCAGAGCAGAGGCAGGAAATTCCAGAGCAGAGCGGAGACATGCAACCCCTGAAAGAAACGTTTAGACGTTAGTTTGATCCAGCCACAAGATCAGATCAGCAGATACATGTTGAATATTTGTCCGGGCAAGACGTTATATGACATAAATCTAAACCTATGCATGTGAAATGAGAACATTAGAAACAAGAGGTAGATCAGATTAGAAAAAAAACTGAAAAACATAAAAAATAAACCTGGGAAAGTGATAGAAGCTTTATGGTTGAATTAGAGGAAGACAATGCTGTGCCCACTCTTTAGTATCTTTTTAGCTACCTCCTCCCCGACTGCAGGACCCCCTTCCAGTGACAGTGATGGGACTTCACAGGTTGTTTGGGGAGCCAAGTCAAATTTATCTGACCCCTTTTGTCTTAATCTCCTGTTTCAATTGTATCTAGTCTGCCATTAACGCTGCTCTTTACATGTTTAAGCACCTCATATGGTGCTTCATACCTTTCTCCTAAGTGTCTCATGGATACCATATGTAAATAAGGCCTTCAAGGCATCATATATCTGGTGTTATGGAGCAGGGCAATAAAACAGTGGTTAGTTTCACTCTTCAGCAGATCTGTGTTTCACACTCTCACTTTTACTTCAGTACTATCAATTACTTTCCATCCAGTTCATCACATACAGTACAGAGCTTGTTACATGAACACTGGTGTTTTATGAAAGTTATAACAGATACCTATTTAACTTCTGGGTGTGCAGCTTAACACAATTTCCCCCTGGTTAATGTGTATGGGGTTCAATGAGGATGGGGGAGATAAATGTGGGTGTGGGAAGGTATAGTGGGAGCTTGCAAGAAGGAGGTGTGAGAGGGGGGTGAAAATGTGTCCCTTCTGCAATTGGCTGTGGCTCAAAGTGTCTCATTATGCGGCTTATTGTTCCTTTGTTGTGTCTGCGGTATAAATACACCCCAGTTGGCCCAGAGGGTGACAGTTTAAACAGCCCTGCTCCTTTGGACAGACTGATCATCAGATTGAACACAAACTTGAAGAGAACTCGGAAGACACGACTCTGGAACAACTTGAAAGCAAAGAACCAGGAAACAATTAAGTCAAGCTCTGCTCAAGCATTTAGAGTTTCACTTTTGGACCTTTTTTTTTCATTTTTCCTGCTTCGGCCGAGATGGATTCTGACGCTGGCTCCACCTGCAGCCGCTCCTCCTCCCCAGACTTGGTGGTGGATGATTCAGCTGGGACCTTCTTCTCCAACAAGATGTTCCAGACATACTGCCAAAAGGACAGAGCAGACAGCGAGGCCAGCCAGGGCAGGATGGATCGCTGCAGTGGTGGTGGTAAGACCAAGACCAGGTCTGAGCTCAGCAAAGAAGAGATACAAGACCTGAGACTGAAAGTAAACAGTCGGGAGAGGAAAAGAATGCATGATCTGAACCAGGCGATGGACGGCCTAAGAGAGGTCATGCCTTATGCCCATGGCCCCTCAGTTCGCAAGCTGTCAAAAATCTCAACCTTGCTACTGGCACGCAACTACATCCTCATGCTGTCCAGCTCTCTGGAGGAGATGAAGAAGCTGGTGGGAGATGTTTATGGAGGCAATGCCGCTGTGCAGAGCCGCACTGCTGCCCATCCCACCATCACCCCTGCAGCTCCAGCTGCCCATCTCTCTCTGCATCCTCTGTCCCAGTCCCTGCACTCTCTGGTGGGCAGCACACCTTCCACTCTCCAGCATCACTCATCTTCTCCTTCTTCAGCTCCAGCTCCACAATCCCCTCCATCTACCAGCTTCTTGGGTTTTCATGCTCCAGTCCAGAGCCTTCTGAAGGACCCCCTCCACCTGACCAGCTCCTACAGGCACTTTCCAGGCATGCCCTGCCCTTGCTCACTCTGCCAGCCTTTGCCCACTACTACCTCCACGTTGCACAGCCTATCTATGAACAAGTGAGCAGGACTCTCTTAAAACTGACTGTTTGAATCAGTGCAGTGAAACAAACAGCACAAAGACAAACTCATAGAGTGATGGCTGGTGCCACAACTTGTACATACTGTAAATATTTTCTGCAATGCAAACTGCTGCTATTTTAATGAATTTTCTTCTCTGCATTGTTTATGCAGAAAATTCTAAATGCACACAGGATTTTATCAGAGTAGCAAAAACAGTAATTTATCTGATATTTGTGGTGATCGAACAAAGTCAACAATGGAACAGTTTTGTCCTACTGTGCAAGATTTCTATTTTACTAAATTAAAATGTTGTTATAATAATAATAACTCTTGTTTGTCCTCTTCTTCTCATTAATTCACCCCTGAACATATTATACTAAGGTATTTTCCAGTTTCCAGAGTTTCTCTGTGATTGTTCATACTACGGAATTAGTATTTTTTTAATAATTCTAGCAGGTCCTGCTTTCTCTTTAAACATTTAAACAACAGCTACTTTTCTGTAAGTGCTGTATAGCCATGATCTAACAAACACACAGCAGCTACATTATAACCTCTTGTTTTAATAGAAGGATTTTATGGGTGCTTGGAAGGACAAGTAAACAGTGCAAAAAATGGATATCTAGCAAAAGGGTGTCATTGGTTGCTAAAGAGGGACAGAAGGGCGAGACAATACGCCAGCACAGAGGGACTATCCATCTTCCCCTCAACAGGGTGTAGGAGATGAAAGGATGACACAGGCGCCACAAAGGCGCGTCACTTTTGTCTGACGCAGGCAAAAAACATAGCCATGTCCTTAGCTCTAGGCCAACGATTTGTCACTGTCTCATAAGAACATGGATAAAGGCAAACATAAGGCGAATTTATAGATGTGGACATATGTGATCAAAAAAAAAGTTTTTTCTTTTACTTTTGCACGATTCATATTTCCACATATTATCCATGCATCTTAACATGCTCTGATGCTTTTGTGTTAAATGTTCTATCTGATTAATAACAGTGACTACTCCACTAGACCAAAACTAAACTATTATACACACAGATTGCCATGAACATGATTTAGCATGATTTAACAACCCAACAATGTCTGGCCCTCACTTAGCAACAAATCAAGCGTGTAAAATACATGCTTATCCTCCCACGGCTGACAGACGAGTTGGAGATCAGGGCAGAAATGAAGAGATGTAACTCATTCTCACCCACACAAACCCCTCCTCCTCCTGAGAGCCCTGAATAGGTTTGGACAATGGCCATGCGTGGGACACAAAGACCGGAGGAGTCCAAGCTCTCGTGCCTGGGACACAGGCCCCCTTCATTCAATCTATATTTCATCATAGTAACAAGCGCTGTCGGGCCAAAAGGCCTGACACCCTCGCTTACCACAAAAGCGGTTAGCTGTAATATATGAGGCTATTGACACTCTAAAGAGCTCCTGTCAGTACTGGGGGATTGTCAGCTGTGGGATGTCTCAGCGGGGGGAGGCAGCTGCCAGCCAAACCAAGCAGTGGAGCTTCTGTTGTGGGGACTGGCGTTGCAGCATCACCTGGTCCCTGGTCCCTTGACACATAGACCCCAGCCCTCCCACGAGGCCCCCCTTTATTTGGGCACAGGTGGGAATGGGAAGCAGAACACATTGTGGAGATTAGTGGGGATTGGCCTCCCTTTGCTCTAGGTAGATAATTAGAGACAGTGACTTGTGCAAAGCTGGTGTTTCCTGATCGGCACCAGATGGTGTTAACCCACGCTGTAGCATCAGCAGACTGGAGTGTGTGTATGTGGGTGTGATGAGTGTAGAGTGTAATTGATATGCTTCTTAAATCATACAATATGGGCCAGTCCTCCGTGTGCCATTATGGTCAGCCACGGCTGTCATCATGGTGCTCTTTAGTGTAAGCTAACCAGCAGTGGCAGGGCTGGCTTTAGTCATAATGTTGCACACGATTAACTCTGCAAATGAAACACAGTGATAAAGAAAAGGGACGTCTTAGCTGGGGAGAAGGAAGTTTCCTTCTATTATAAAAGTAATACTTCTAAAATGTGGCAATTGCTAGGGTAGAAATATAAAGCATAAATATAATATTAATAAATATGTACTTTTATATGTACAGTTCTTAAAAAAATACTTAATTATTTTCTACCACTAGAATTTAGTTCTCCATATTAAACACCACATATGAATATGATTCAATGATGTGCTAAAACTAGCCTATTAGCTCAGTGCTGATACATAATGGAATTCCCCATTAACACGCTGACGGAGATTAACATCAGTAGTGCTGTTATACGGTAGTGAGGGCTAGGCTCATTCCCCTTATTGTGCATTAAATGTCATGCAAACACTTTCACGCCATGCCCATGTAGACAGATGGATAAGTTAACTACTTCACATGCTGATCAATAGAGGAGCACTTGTCCCAACTTGGCTCAGCACAACATGCATTGACAGAGTTAATTAAGGGACTGAAAAGCCCAATTAAGAGGATGGGGGGACCGGACAGGGGAGACATATTGCTGGACATACGCACACATTGTGCAGCGTCTGGATAAAGGGGTACTTCAATTAAAAGAGAACACACTTCCAGAGGCTTCTTGCCTGTTTTTTTCATTTTGCGCTCAGTAAAAGCCTACACCCCCCCTCCCTTTCACCCAGAATATTGATGAGGGGACAACACAGCTGCTGGGGGTCAACACGCGGTGTGCACACATATGCTTAAATGTACATCCACAGATTAGAGAGGAAGAGACTCAGAGACACAGAGGACAAGATTCAGGTTGGAATTGCTAAACAGTGATTAGCCAACGTACGTGGCTCATGAAAGAAAATCTGAGCTTGATATTGTTTGGGTTCATGTGCAGCTCATTGGTTAAATTAGTTTTAATGAAAAGACAACAACACACATTTGCTTAAGTTGTTACTCCCCCACACAGAAGCACTGTGCCACTGTGCCACACTTTATCTTCCTTAGTTTCTCTCCACTTCAGTGCAGAGAAACAAAGGAAGTGTTCCTATTTGCTTCATAAATGTGCACAGAGAAGTCAGAAGGAGACAAACCTAATACTCAAGTGGAGGTACTTGCCTAAAAAATAACCCACTGCAAGGACAAAGGGGGTCTCAGAATTAAAAATGGAAAAATTACCATTATATGTCTTGATCAATCTTTTTACCGGTACAATCAGAGAGCACAAAGTCAGATGCAGTAACCACCACATAGTATTTAGTGTAGTATTGGAAATGGTTCATGGTTATGCGTCCATCATTGAGAGATTATTATTGGTCTCTTCTGGAAAAGAAGAAGAGTTACCTCTGCCTTCCCTGTATTTCAACTGTTGGGACACCTGCTCTAAAACTTACTTAAAGTGCAAGTAACCCACTAAGAAAATATTAATTTAAATGCTGAGTTTCTAATATTTAATTTGTTATAATAAAAACGCAAATGTCAGGGTCTACTTTTTAAAAGAAGAGAATATATAATGTAAAGTCATTTAACATCTGTCCTATTAACTACAAACACAAGGTTTTATTTATATAGCACTTTTCACACAGTACAGAATGACACACACACATTATAGTTTGTCACCAACTACCTCAGAATCTTACTTAGATAAAGTACTTGAATAAATGTACTTACTTTCCATATCTGACCATGGTCAGATATTATTTATTATCTTCTTTTTGTGATAATTCTAGACTAAATGATTGCTTGTGATGTAGATAGTTGTTCTTTTGAGAGAAATGCGTGGTATTAAATTAATGTATGAAGACACTATAACACGACACCTCTGTTGATGCCCAATAACAACATAGTCCTCAGTGTTTAGCGTTGCCGTCATGTTTGGACCTCTGCAGCCACTATAGTAAAAAAAACTGTTAGGCGATCGCTTAACAATAATAAAACAATGTTTTTTAAGACCGATGTTTGTCTTTGTAAGAGTGTAAGAGTGTGTAGTTGTCACGTAAACAGAGTTTGCATCACGTGTGTGTTTTTTCAAAGGCGTGCAGCCGGGGTCAGAGTTCACTAAATACTGATGATGTCATCGTGTGAAGATGGCTGAAGGGTAAGAGTGAAGTCGCAAATTACTTTTAGTTTTTAAATGTATTGTAGCAGAAAACATCGGCATCGTCGTGACATTGTGTCCCTTAGTGTGTGACGTCTGTAATTAGATGTAGTGTAGTTACTTTTTTCAAACGCTGTTTTCTAAAACCTCAGGAATCAGTTCAGGAAGTGCATTTGTTTACCAAAACATAGCATGGCTAGCGTTAGCATAGCCCAGATAGCAGTGGCATAGACCAACTTAAATCACATTATAACACAATTTTATTGTAAATCTGTCTTGTGTTTTTCCAACTCGCATTTTTATATAGCCTTATTAATGGACTCGTGGTTTGTTTTAGACAAACTAGCGTGCATTGCAGCGTTAGCCTACGTTAGCTAGGTTAAATCGTTTAGCTTACTGTGTGTATGTTAGCTAGAAATTGATCGAAGAAACAGCTGACACAGTCTGAAGTGCTGCTTGCCTAGTTAGACATTTAGAGCAGTTCCTGAATTATCAACCACAATGCAGTTGTCGTTACGTTTGTGCAAGTCTTTTCTTTGCCGTATTTTTGGAAACGTAACGTGAGCAAATGTTTGAATGTGTGTATGATCACAGAGAAGGCTGGTGGGGAGGCTGGCTTCAGCAGAGCTTCCAGACCGTCAAAGATAAGGTAAAACAATCATCCACTTCATGGAAGTTAGTAGTTCTTTATGTGGGTTTAGCAGCTGCTAAAGCATTTACAGTATTTTGGATTTGCTGCTGCCCCGAGGAGTTTCTACAACCCCAAAGAAAGATGTGATGTGTCTAGTATGAAGAAATTAAGAGATAAAAACCATGTGAGTTTTCTTCACAGTGCCTGAGAGATGTGGAACCTAGATGTAAATCAGACATTCTTCTGAATTGATTTTGGTTAAGTTGAATCTGACTGTTGTTTTGATTGAACTCTCTTAATCGCAGTCATCAGAAGCCTTAGAGTTCCTGAAGCGAGACCTGACTGAGTTTTCCACTGTGGTGCAACATGACACAACCTGCTCAATTGTGGCTACAGCCACTGCTCTCAGGAACAAACTTGCAGTAAGTTCGAGCCTTCGCTTAGGTCTATCTGAATATTAGACCCTATCTCTGGTACAAGGTTTTATTGTAATATGTATTGGCAGTAACATTACTTAACGTCTGTTTATACTGCTTCAGGTGGAAGGCTCCACGGAGACCACAGAAAAGGTGAAGAAAAGCTTCTCCAGTTTCTTAGGAGTGATAACAGACACACTTGCTCCACCCCCTGATAAAACCATCGACTGTGATGTCATCACATTGGTGGCAACACCAGCGGGAACTACAGAGGTCTACGACAGTTCTAAGGTAGGGTTGAGTTCACTGAAATATGGACAGTAGAGTAACCTGCTTTTGTTGCCACACGAGAACCGAGAACCATGAAATTAGAAATTGGAATCGTTACCCCTCTTCCCTTTTTTACCTTGATGAACAAGTGAATGAAAAACCTTTCTAGCTAGTGTCTTTGAAAATATTGAACAATGTGTTGATTCAGGACATATTTAGATGTAAGAGGCAGCAGGACTGTGACAGTGAGCACATGCTGTGTGCACAAACAAGCCAATGAGTTCTAAGTGTTTGTTTTTACCTTCAGGCTCGACTCTACAGTCTCCAGGCTGACCCTGCTACATACTGCAACGAGCCTGATGGTAAGACACCCTGTATAACAGGACTGTACTTCAGAATGTGAGACTGCTATTAATTGGTATTATAATATTATATTCCTAACTGAGATCCAAGTTTTTTTTAATTATTATTATTTATGGTGCGCTGTACTGTGTATAATGCTAATGTTATGTTGAGTATTCTAGCTCTTTACTTTTAACATGCGTTACAGTATACATTACTGTGCTTCAGTTGTTTGTACGTAATTATACTGTAGCACAGAATTGATGTTATCTGCCTGTAAGACCTGCAGTTATCTCTAAGTCATTTATGTTTATCCATTTTTCAAGATGAAACTGAGAAACTGATTTATTAGTATATGCTGGACTGTTATTCAGCTACATATACACCATTCAGATGTTCATGTATATTGTGAGGTAGGAGCAGTGATAGTTGAGGCAAAGCAAAGCAAAGTAAAGATATGCTTTACATATCTTTGTGATTGTTTTTTTTTATTGGTTTGTTTTAATGAGACATTGTCTTTGTCTAGGTCCTCTAGAGCAGTTCGACAACTGGCTGTCCAGCTTCAGTTTGGAGGATAAGAAAGGAGAAATCTCAGAGCTTTTGGTCAACAGTCCCTCTATTAGAGCCCTTTACACCAAAATGGTAAATTGTTGCTCTAGTTTTGTTTTAAACTAATAGACTAGTTATGGACAGTTTTTTTTACTTATTTTTATAATCCACAGGTGCCAGCAGCTGTAGCCCACTCAGAATTTTGGCAGAGGTATTTCTACAAAGTCTTCCAGTTGGAGCAGGTGAACACAATGTTAATAATAATGTTATATAATTATATGTACCTATATTTATTTATAATTGATTTATTTGTTTTCTATATTGCAGAATATCTTCATGATATCAGTTCAGTACATTGTTTTGGTGCCACCTGCTGGCTTATGTTAGAGTTACTTCAGATTGTTACTGTGAACAACAGAGATGCAGTCTACATAATACCTACTTGTTTTTTAAGAGGAATAGAAATGTAAAAATTCACTGGGTCCTCCACCTGTTTCAGGCTATTTCTTGTTATATATTCCTGGTTTATAGAAAACCAAATAAACACTAATTGAAATGAGAACTATTGATGTTGTCTGAAAACATATATTTAAATGGCAAAGTCAGATTCCCCTAATCTGTTTAAAATTACCACTAATATAAAATGTTTTGGATAAACATGAACACCAGTACAAGTTGATGCAGTTTAGTATAACAGTCCTACAATCCGTTCTACGTTATTGAAGCTTGCTCTATTGTTTTTAGTTTTTGATATGGTGAATAATTTCCCTGCTGCCTTGAGTTGTTTTTATGTATTGTTCGCACTTTACTAACAATTATTCTGTGTAGGAAAAGCCCCTTTATTGTAACACAAAGTTGCATATTCATGAAGGTCAAATGATACAGATTTTAGAATAAAATTCTAAAAAAAAAAGGTTAAAGTTTCATTTTTACTGTGTCTTCTAGGAGGAGGCACGGAGAGTGGCACTGAAGCAGAGGGCAGACCAGAGTACACACACAGAGACCCTGGGCTGGGAGGAGGAGGAGGAGGGTACGTTAGCATCACTGTTAAATCTTTCAGCCACATTGTGAATCTTGTCACTAACTCTGTCATTAATACTGCTGCTGTCAGATGACTTCCTCGGCGCCTCATCGTCATCACAACTCACCATTACACCTCCAATGGACACCAGTTCTACTTTGCAGTCTACGACCTTGGCAGCTCCCACAGCAGCGACTTTGCTGAGCCCAGTCTTGTCTCCAAGTGAAGAGCGTGATACCACCCTCTCAGTCAGCAGCGACAGTGTCAGCCTGCCGACGCAGGTGGAGGTGCGGCCAGAGCCTGTGGCTACAGAGCTGGCCAAGAAACTGACAGAAGCTAGCCTGGAAGATGTTGCAGACAAGACAAATGAAGAGCAAAAGCCTGGAAAGACACCCCCTGATGCCCGAGTGGAAGCTTTAACCCAGCCAGAGGTTACTGTTGATGGGACGTCAGCAAAGACCTCAGCTTCTAAATCTGAGGCAGCAAAGGAGGAGGGGCCAATGGACCTGAGAGTGTTTGAGCTTAACTCTGACAGTGGGAAGTCTACGCCCTCTAACAATGGCAAGAAAGGTACAATGACCTGAAGACGTTTGTCTCTTGGCAGTGAGACTCTCACTATTCCAGTTTGGGAGTATAAATCCAAACAAGATTAAATGGAGTCATCAGGTTTTCAGTTTTCCACTAAATAGGCTTTGAAGATGCACCAGAGTAAAGATCACTGCAAGTTCTAAATTTGTCTCTCCTCCAACTGCAGGGTCCAGCACCGATGTAAGTGAGGATTGGGAGAAAGACTTTGACCTGGACATGACGGAGGAAGAAGTGCAAATGGCACTCTCTAAAATAGAAGCTTCTGGAGAGGTTAGTACTTGTTTGGTCTTATTTCCCTAAATTAGCAAATGAATGTGTAAAAACTGAGGAAGGTCTAAAAATTGTTTTTTCCTGTTTTTCACCAGCTGGACGAAGACTGGGAGAACTGGGACTGAGAGCCACTGCAACACAAACTCTGTCCCACCATTAAAGCTAGTTCTCGGCAGACGAACCATGCTTAACATGTTTTAAGTCTTTGTCCACACTGTCACCATGTCATGATTGTCAGCCGCCGATTTTGGACCATGCTGGTAAACCTGTTGAAAAGCAACAGGAAGACCAAGGCAATAAGAGTTAGACTGCTTTGTCAGCTGTCAGTTAAGTGCACATAGGCCGCTAGTGAGAGAGATGGCTCGGGTCTTGGAGTAACTTTTGATTTAGCGAGCATTTTGACACTGTTAATAGACAGAGCGTGTAATCATTCTGACCTTAAAGCTTAAGGACAAACAGAATGTGAAACGTTTTTAAGCAGCAGGGGAGGAGCTGTTTTCTCTTTTTTTTCCCCTTTATGCCATTAAATACATCGTGTGTTGCGAGTGTATCTCAAGTTGGACATTGACTTAACTGCAGGCTACACAATAGCCATAAACTGTAATGCTGCTTGTCACCTTTATAAGATGAAATACCAAGTGATTTTTGAATGGTGATTGATTGAATTGATTCAACCTGTGCCCAGCTTCTTTCTCATCCTTATTATGCAAGTGAATCTTCAAAATGATAAAAACAATTTTGGCCTTCATTCATAGAGCACCTTTCATTTTGGATTCACTCCCAACTCTAGATATACGGCCTTGTGAAACACACATTAGTGTGATAATGTTATCCAAATGGTTTTGTTCATCGGAAACACAACCAGCTAATGTTATTAGTTCCTTTTTGTCATATAGTATTTTGAATATATGAACCTGTTCGAAGGCTACGTGTTGTTTTCTTTGAGTGTTTCATGTCAGTGAGTGGTATATCTCCTTATATTATTTGGGTAGAGGGAATCTGTTAATTATCACTCTTTAAGAGAGCAGATATATTTGACATAATGAGGATAATTCAGACTGGTCCCAGTGCCATGCTTTCAGATTCGTTGGCTTGAGGTTGAGAGTAGCATCTCTGTTATTTACTTGTATAGAAGAAGATGACAAATGTGACATTTTTGTTTCCTAGTTGGCTCATGTTTGGAACAAAATAGCTCAACAGGCAGTGTGCCGGCTAGACCAAGGAGCAACGTGAGCACAGCTCGGTTCATTTTCTGATTTCCTTTTCCGTCATCTGTAATGTAGCTGAGAGAGATAAGCCTAGAGGTGTAATATTTATACAGAAATAACTGCTTAATTATTGTATTATGTGCTTTGGATTGCATGTCTGTGCAATAACGTTATGCAAAACATTGTGCAGATAGTTCCTGTTGAGTTGTATGTTTTTTTTGTTCTTCAGGTTTTTGTGTTCTGACAATGTTGCATGTCAATAATTCTCAGCTGTGTATTCCCTTCAGATTCACACTTCGAACTAATCACAACTGTTCTACACACATCTGCTTTCAGAGCTTTCAGAGTTCTTTTTTAAGTCAAGTATTTCATCATGTTTTTCAAATGATTATTATCATTAAAGGATTCATGGCAAATGGGACTAATGGGAGTATCTTACATTACAAAATGATTCAGTATGAGAGGTTTTACTGCTGAAGACCAGGCCGGTACTTTTAAACCAGACTAGGCTACTAAAACATAATTAGTGCAGCACTGACTAACCTATCTTTAACTACTATTTTGAGTATGATGAGAGTGAAATGTCACAAAGTAAATCCCCCCCCCCCCCCCCACTATGAACAAAATAGTTGCTAATACTGACTTATAGAATCTGAGTTTGTGGTAATGTACAGTATAGAAACATTTGTCTGACTAAATTGTGCTCACTTGTAATCTTTAATATGTAGTTGTCCCTTTATCCCTTGTGTGCCTAAGGTTGGAAAAATTCCCTAATTACCCACTGTCTGATGATGGTAATCTGTATGGTAATTTAAAAAGTTAAACATTATGATTGTTGAATGATGCCTTATTAAGCTAATTTCCAGTTTGAGTAAACTATGAGTACTATTCATAAAGTATGAATTTCATGTATGTCTGTGGTAGAAAAAGGTGCAAGCAACTAGTATGACCACACCATTAAGAAGAATGTCAAGCAAAGCCGATTCAAAAACCAAGGAGCGCTTCACAGAAGTGGACTGGGGCTGGGGTCAGTGCATCCACAGCCACCATGCACAGACATCTTCAGGAAAAGGACAACAGCTGTTGAATTCCAAGTATCAAGCCACTCCCGAACCAGAGACGTCAGAAGCGACTTACCTGGGCTTAGAGGAAAAATAATTAGCTGCTCAGAGGTAAAATTCCTCTTTTTACGTGAAAGTCGTTTTTACATTTCATTTGGAAATCTGTGTCTCATAATCTGGAGGAAGAGAGGGGAGCCACAAAATTTAAGCTGCTTGAAGTTTCCATAGTCAGTGATGCTTTGAGCTGTCATGTCATCTGCTGTTAGGGTTAACATAGAGTCTACAAGAAGATTTTACGGCACCTCGTGCTTCCGTCTGCTCACAAACTTTATTGAGATGCATTTTTTTAGCACCTGTCACCATTGAAAAGCACCACTTACTGGTTTGCTGACCGTGATTTGACTGTGCTTACCCGGCCAGCCAATGCACCTGACCTGATCGCACAGAGAACCTGGGGTCATGAATTTCTGAACCCAAGTTTTTGTTGTGGCACTATACCGTAATATCAAGTGGAAAAATTTCAGATGTCTTTTACATCATTTTTCATATCTCCCTCCAATTTTCAGTTTTACATAGTAGCTATCTTTCAACACTTTGGGTGGTCAGTGCTTACACAAATTTCAATTAATTATGTGGAAGATTTGTTTAACAGAACAATATGCATTATATGCAACCTGCAGGTTGTTGAACGAGTCACCTGGTGGTGCTGTTGCCACATTTAGGTGGCCTCTGTCACAGCCTGCCACTCCTTTTCTTTCAGCTGCAGCATCCATCTGGCAGACATGGATTGGCCACATGTTTCTCTCGCACACCATCATTCATCACCGGTCGCATAAATAATCAGATTTATGCTTTTTCATTTCATTTTTCCTTTATTATTCATCATCACTGCATGGCTCAAAGAGAAAAGTCACTGAAATGTTTCTGGGGTCTTTGTGGTGGCGTCAACTGGGCTAACGTAGGTCACGCTGGAAGGACACCTGTGAAGCGTGCTGGCACTGCAACATGGATGCTGCCTGTAAAGATGGCTACTGTCTGTCTCTGTTTCTGTCTGGCTTCTCCTTTCTCTCCCTCCTTATTTGGTGCACACACAACAGTGACGATGCACGGTGGGCGTGTCCGCAGGCTAGACTGATGTCGACAGAGGCAAAGTGGGTATTCTGACGCGTGACCATCAGTCCACGCCACCAAATGTCAAGACTAACACAGCAACAGCACAAGGAATATTAACATTAGCCGATGTGAAATGTGTGGTTTTATGGATAAATAAACAGAACTTTGATCCTCTGTGAGTACATGGATTGATATAATAAAACGCTCAGACCTTGACTTGTGATGTTTTTTGAGCTTTTGGTGACACGTAAGGAAAACATCATCTAAAAGAAAGAACTCGCTCAGCTGCTTTTTTGCTAAAACCTTCTAGTGCTCTTTTATTCTGAACCCAGCACTACTCACCCATGTGGTAATAGCTTGCCCATATGTTTCTCTACCAGACCCCAAATAACACAGACGCCATATACATTGCATTCTTTCTTACCCTGTTCCCACTATGAAGCCTTAGTCAGCAAAACAGCTTTAAAGGAATTTCCTGTTGAAGCCCACTCCTCCCTGGGCCTGGCGCTGCATACTGTATGTGTGGATGTGTGCTGTATGTTACCACCATCAGCTTTCGCCGGTGTCATGTACAAGTCATTTCACCTTGGACAGACAATGAGGCGGCTGGACGCCAATCAGACGGGGAGAACTACATCCCTCCTGAGGATCTCTGCAGCGTCCCCTCTTACCCACATAATCCGTCTTTGACTGAACACTTCCTTCTTGTCTTTCTGCCTCTTCAACGTTCCCTTTCTCCTATCACAGTCCACACATTCAATATGTACTGTCAGAGCCACACACACACTCTTCTAGTCTCTCTCAAACACACACACACAAATGCATACACACGGAGAGTCAGGATGAGGTCATTGTCTTGAGAGCGAGTATTATTCTCGGCACCCTAAAGGGAGAAACCCTGTAACCCCTCTGCTTTTCAGTAAGCACAAAAGACTCCCTTTGAGGGAGGAGGCAGACTCCTATGGAATGTGTTACCAGGGTTCTCCGTAATGATGGGCCTCTGAATCCACACACATTGCATGTCTGTGTGTGTGTGTGTGTGTGTGTGATTTCCTGCATCTTTGTGCTTTTGAGGAGCATGTTCCTCTGTGTTTTCATTCAGCATTAGCTTTAAATTGTATCAGTACTTCACTCGCAGTGACAGGTCAGATAGCTATACTGTCTGTGTGATACAAACTGACATCTGTGTGTGTCCAACAGAGATTTCCTTCTTCTACAAAGAGAGAAAATGCAGCCACCAGTCTAAGTGTTGATCCATCACTGAGCCTTGTGGGGGGAAAAAGAAAAAAAAAAACAAAACAAAACCTCTAAAGCACTCTTGAGATGGCTCAGGATTTTTCCATGACAAACCATCGCCTTTCCCAATGTCGAGCGGTGGGAACTGGCCACTTTGTTTGTACGAAGCAGTGTCTGAGAGGAATGTGGGGTTTAAGCTGGGGAGGGGACGGCAGGGGGAAAGTATGATAACTCCCACTCCATTCAGATTTATGGTCAAGACAGAGGGGCTCCTCTGGATGCATGTCAGGGGACAAGTAGAGCACCGCCCTTCTGCTTTGGGCCTGCCAACACAAATGTTTAGTCAAACAACCCCTCGCTATTCTCTACATCCTTCGCTGTCTTTCTCTCCTCTGTGTGTCTTTCTCCCTGCCATCATATGGGAAAGTGAAAAGCAGCTGTCCGGTAAATCTTTTACACAGAACGTTATGTGTTCCCATTTCGATGTGCACGTTGCATGAACAGTGGCTGCACAGTATATGGTTTTGAGTTTTAAACTTAACTTTAAGCCACCGTGACTGATTTTCAACAGCGCGGAGAGTGTGCACAGGTCAGTGAAGGCGCTTTAGGTTTTTAAAAATCTGTGTGTTTCAGTGTTTCTGTTTTGCTTTCATTCATAAGAAATCTCCTTCTTTCTAAAATGACGATTGATACCTCTCTCACATTTGCACGTGAACCCACCAGTAACATCGAGTCATCGCAGGTCAGCGTAAGCGTACAGATAACCTGCCTCTGTTCTGTGGAAACTAACTGTGGCAGTGTGTTATTTTGAGGTTGCCAGGTGACCAGGCAAGTTTCAAGAAGTCACTGAGGAAATGGCCCAGTCCATAACCCCCAGAAACCGCAACTTCTTGTTTTTATGTTTAGCACTTTGTAAAAACAAGAGCCAGTGTGTTAATTAGTGAACTTCAGCTCACTGCTGTCTGTGGGCAGGCACATTGTGTTACCTTTGGACAGAGCCAGCTGTTTCCTCCTGTTTCCAAACCTTTGTGCTAAACTAAGCTAACCAGCTGCTGGCAGTAGTTTCATATTTAGAGTATAGACACCAATTCAATATACAGGCCTGAAAGCAAATGAGCCCATTTGCCTCAATATTAAATTATTCTTTTCAGATAGATGACTCCACAGACTTCATTTTCCATACTGAGTGCTCTGTTTCAACAAAAGACCACACTTCCCCCACTTTTTTCTTGCGGGCTCTATTAAAAATCTCCAAATCCCAGTTGAGATAACCCTCATGACATCATCAGATGACCTCATCAGGGTTATCGGTGGACTGTCTCCTAGACCAGTTGCAACTGTCACAGTGATATCAATCAAACTGGATCGTACATTTTGCAAACAACAGTGAATTCCTGATGTGTCAGTCATTTGACGGTGAGGCAGGATTTATTAAGTGCTCAAAATGTCTTCTGTACCCACCTATTCACAAGAGCAAACACACAACTGCCCATCCAGCCTTCACATGTGTTCATTTTATCCTCGTCTTCAGTTCTTTCAACAGCCAGACAACCAGTCTGAATGTCCCGTTCCCTTCCGTCCCTTCTCCCCTCCACCTCCTCCTCTTTTCATTACTGTCCCATTCATTCATTCATTCATTTATTCTCAGTCTTCTCCCCTGCTCCGGGACACCAGCAGACCCATTCATCTCTCGCTCTGTGTCTCTTTTTTCTCCCTCCCTCCCTGGTCTAATCAGGGGACCACACACTCCCTCTCCTCATTTAAGGTCCGGTAATTGAAGGTGAGATTGTTTTGGTGGTGAAGAAGAGGCGAGAGGCTGAGCCGAGTTTGACTGTCTGCAGCCATGCAAATTAGACTGTCAAAACTTCATGGTCGTCTCCATTATTCTATGAATAAAAGCCGACACTTCCTAGCCTCTTACATAAATCAGCATTGTAAATTGTAGCATCCAAAAAAGAAACTGTTGCAGAATGGAGGGTGTGAAGAGGACTTGTATTGACTAAGTTTAGAAGTTTAGAATCCACCAGTCTCTGCTCATTATTCAGTTTTCAGTCTCGGCATGTTGTTCTCCTCCACACGTTTCCTAATGTAATTCTTTTTTGTTTGTGCTTTGACCATACCAGCATGTCTCTGGGAAAGGCAATGTCAGTTATTTGGTCTATGATGTATCTTAATCGACTATTTCTAATGTTGAACAAATTTGTCTCCACTGGTTGTGTCTATAACATAAGAGATGGAGATTTGTTTTGTTTAGAAGTGCTGCTAGGTGTTCATCTTTGGTCCAAGCCAGACTAGCTCCTGTGTTTTTATCCATCCATCCATTTTCCTAACCACTATTTGGCTTAAGGGTCAGGCATGTGCTGGAGCCAGGAGGTGAAATACACCCTAGACAGGTCGCCAGTCTCACACAGGGTTTTTTATTCATTGTGCTAATTTATTAATTATTTGAATCACCAAACTTATAACCAACATTGTCAAAAGGCTGAGCTGTAACTTAATGCTAATTCACACTTAAAGTTGGCCTGATACTAATGCTAAGCTAAGATGGCCAGCATGGTAATCATCAATGGTAGCATCACAGAGCTGCTGGCTTGGCTGTGTACTTCTGGGTTGTCCAATGTGTATACAAAAAATGTTCCTCACTTTTCATACTGCAGTAGGCAAATGTCCATACCTAGATTCCTTTCTCATAACAAGGACTCTTCAACAGGCACAAGATGATGGCAAGTGGCCACTAGGACTTTATCACCCCAGCACTCTGTTGTGGGTACTGCGTCTTTTCTCAGGCAAACACGTCAAACACCAGTCTTAATGTGTGCCGAAGAGGACAGAAAATCTGAGAGGTGTGTGTGTGTGTGTGTGTGTGAGTAGTAACAGGGACAGACAAGACATGTGTAGGAGCCTGGATTAATCCTAATCCTAGCCTGCAATTGTGTCCAATGTCAACTCTGTGCTGAAAGTCATTTCTAGGTCTGGGCTTAGTCTGGAAAAAAAGGTACTGCTCCACTCTACTGATGCTGCTGCTGGCTATAGTCAAACCTGCTGATCCCAGCGAGATGGCTGGCGACCCCTGGAGAACCCTCCTCATCCACCGTCCCAATCCAGAGGATCCGATTGACACCATGAGAGTGCCATCTGCCCCTCGACAAGATTACTCAGTGCACTGGACCAAGAAATCCTCCAGCACAACAGATTAAATATGAAATATAGGGCAGGAATAGCTGTGCCGCTGCATGTCTAGATTTAGTTATGGTGTGTTTGCTACTCCATATTCGTGCCACTCCGAGCTTATTTTTTCTGAGTACGTGCCTGGATTTGGAATTTTCTTCATTTGTGCAAGTCATTCATTGAACAGCGTTTGCGTTCGTTTTTTGATTCGGTGCGTATTTGTTTGAGTCCTGTAGTACAGCACAGCCCGATTGTCCTCCTGTCTGTTCGCTTTAAATCCTAAATGAATGCAATCCAATTACCACCTTTGCTCTGTTTATTTACCAAACTCGCCGGTGGTTGATTTATTCACAAAACAAAAACAACAACAAAAGAGAGGAAACAGTGACAGGAATGGAGAAAAAGAGAGCAAATCAACAAAAACCTGTGAGGGAGCGAAGACAACCACTTAGTCTGAAATCGGTTGCTATGGAAACTGTGCCTTTCTTTCCTCTCCTCTGGTCCATTTGGAGTTGCACATTTTAGTGTAATAGTGGGTACAAATTAGAACCACCCAGCCCCCTTCCAAAAAAAAAAAACACCCTTCAGCTAACACTTGAAAACGTTTTTTGGAAGAAATACATTCAGTGTTGCATTAAATTCCCAGTATATGTTTGGTCATTGTCTAGAGCCATTTCCTTCATACTTTTTCATCTCTAATGGAACAAAACTGTTTTTGGATGAGTTTGAAAATCAATTAAGCGGTGCCGTTTTGACGTAGGCCAACATCAACATTTTCATGGGATTCATTTTTTGTTTCTTCTCCTGGTTGAATGAGAGTCCGCTTCAGGCCCAGAATGTGTCTGAGAGAAACCATGAAGGGAGGGAAGTGTCATCTCGTGGCCGCCTTAGAAAAGACTTTCTTTACTTAGCTTGAAACAATCCAGATCCACACAGTCAGAGCTCTACAGCTCTACACATGGCTGTGGTCGAAGCAGTGTGTGTGTGTGTGTGTGTGTGTGTGTGTGTTTATGCATGCTTTTCATCAGTTAACATCTCAGACTTGGCGACTGAGTGTGTCTCATCTGCTTAGATTTTTAATGCCACTCTGTTGCATCACTCCCTTGAAAACAATACCACAGTTTCATCATGGTCTCAGTCTTTCATTAGGCTTTTTGACTTGTTCTGCTTGCTGACCTCTGATGTAGATCCTTCCACAGGCTGCGCTGATGGGATCCTCCGGCTTTTTACTGCCTTCTGTCTCCTCTTTGCAATCTTTCCTTCACTTTCAGTCTGCTCTGCGTCACAGTAGCACTGTCTCTCTACACCCCAGTGCTGTCTTTTTGCCCCCTCTATTTCCTCTCTACACCCCCCCTCCTGTTCCCCCTCCTCAGCACTTCTGGCTTATTAGGCCTGGATGCCAAGCTGTTTTCACTGAGTGCCCATTTGTGGATTACTCACCAAGAAATCATGTGGCACAATTGAATTACTAGTGGTTACAGAGGCTTCACTTACTGCTGAGGCATCTGGAGAATGCTCTTTTTAACCAGCCAGTCTCAGCCAAAACATCCATGATCCCAGCACACAAAGAGACCCTTCTCCCTTCACTGGCCTTGTTGTCCCTGAGGCACTACTGCAAACTCAGGCTTTTTGTCCATTCCTCAGGATGTTCTTTCCAGACAGGACAATCTTACACATACACAAGGGAATTCTGCAATGAACTCCAAAATATGTTATAGCTATTATTATTTCTTTTTATGATAATACGTTTTCTTTTTTATATGTCCAGTTATGAGCCTCAGGTGTGTTTTTAACAGGCTACCTCCTTTCTTCTTCCGTTTTCTGTGACTTTTCTTTTTTGCCTTTACAATATAGGACTGGTCTCCATTAATGGCCGAGTAGGTGCTCAGTCCAAAGGAATCCAGCATAAAGAATTTACACACAGCTCTGAGTATTGTATATATTACTAACAGATGATATCTGCGTTGTAAAAATAATTCCGCTGTCCTTTGTTTTAACACAATAGATGCTTGAATCTGTCATCAATCAATTCATCGTAAGACAGCAACATTGCACTAAACAGAAGTAAGATTGAAAAGATACTTAACAACGTCAAAAGAGGTGAGAAAAAATGTATTTACATTTTTAATATGTCTGTCCCTCTTTGATTGCAGGCTCAGTTGGATGTTTGGATAGTTTTCTTTTGTAGAGGATCAATACATTCATTTTAATTTGGATAATTAAAAGAATAAATTAACTTATACCATATATGTGATTTTTTAAAATACATTTTTCCTGAATTCAGTTTGGAAACTCTTTATATATAAAGTCAAATAAGAAAGTTAAAATAACAACTTTGCCTCATCTGGATATCAATATGTGTCTATAATACATAGTGCTCTACTGGTAGCAGCATTAGCAATGTGAGATAGGGAGGTGGGGCAGGGAAGTCGTCACAGTATAGCACCAGGAGAATTTCCTGAGTCCTGCTTATTGTGCCAACCAACAGCAGGATGCTTTTTTCCGCTGTAATGCAAATGCATCTTTAGAGTCAACACCCACACTGGAGCAGCTCTGTGAGCCTGTACGTGCTAACGTGCTGATGTTTAGCATCTCTGTTGTAGATTAACTGTTTAGAACATGAGCCTGGACAGACATGCATGATATGTGCAAGCTGATTGTCTGGTGGAGATAAACAAACATGAGACAGTAAATGTAATTATCCTAGTTCCACATAGTGGCATGTTAATTTTTTTTTAAGTAGCTCAATGTACAGCTGAGACTGATAGGGATGTAATTAGATATAAACCAAAGGGGATACAAATTCAAACTTTGAGACTGAAAACATTTCAGAGAAATACCAAAAATATGATATATGTGTACCACATTTCATGGCAGTGCCTCAAGTAGTTGTAACTAGGCCTGCTAAGAACTTGCAAAGTATAAATGGAGATAGACGAGAAAGAGAGAGAGAGAGAGAGCGTGTGTGTATGAGAGAGAGACAGAGAGACCTAGGCTGGGTCCTCAGAGTTTTTATTACATGGTCAGTTCTCTTTTCAAAATGACAAATTTATATTCATAGTGCTGCTACTAAAATAAATACCAAGTCCTTTAAAGGTTAATGAAATAGCTCTGGCACTCTCCCGCTACCATCATCAGCACGCGTCCTACCGCTGGCTGCCTTGGCAACGCACCCACCTCTGATTTATGCTGCAGATAATTAGGAGCAAAGATGACAGAGCCCACAGGTGTGGATGCAAACACACAAACACATACAGTCAGCTCACTCACACACACTCGCACATGCAGTCTTCTGCTACAAAAACTCATTATCAAGTGGTTTTGCTTCCTACATTTAATATCCCCTCCAGTTTGTCAACTGGCAACCTGCCTGGCTATTAGTATAGTTATAGTTATATATACACTTTCTCTTGTTAACACACTCACACACACCTGTTGTCTGCCAGGCCTGAAGCCACACCTCCACTAGTCTGCAGAAACAAGATGTATAGAAGGGCAGAGCCTGTATACAGAGGTTCCTCTGACTCTGCATTGCCTTGCTGTCTGTGGTCCACTGCAGCTTGCTTATCGTGATTGGAGGCTCCCTTCACCTCAGGGTCCCATTGAGAGTGTGAAACTAATCCAGCCAAATGGGTTTCATTAAGTGAAATGGAAAGGTAATCATACCTCTGGCACTTTAGGCCCTTAACTGTTTTCATCCAGTCTTTTTCTTCTTTTCTTTCCTTTCCTTTGCTCCTGCTGTGCTTGGAGAGGTTTCATGTTCATGTTAAGCCTACAATACTCTCATGCTTTCAGCGTGGGCACGTACAAGCATGCACTCACTGACACAAATGTGTTTGGGGTCGAGGAGAGCTGAGAAGCATCATCCTTCCACCTGACAAACCACACCCACCCTCCTCACTTCCCACAGGCCTTACTCTGGGGTCACTTAATAGATTGAAATTCCACACACCAACGGACATACACAGGCCCACACACTCTCCCTCCAACACACACACACACACACACACACACAGTGTGAACGTGACATCACCAGATGAATGAGTGGGTCCACTGCGAGGCTGAGGGCTCCTCTTTCATCAGAACAGTTTATCTTGAAAGTGCACACTCTCCAAGTGCACACCGCGATGAACATTCAGTCCCCTGGCACCTCTGCTGGCCCTTTACCACCCAATCCACGCTTCTAAAATGTGCAAAGACCAAAGTCTGTTACCCAAACTATAAAAATGATGGATGTTGGTGAGAAATGTGACCTTTCTTTTTGCATTTTCTTGTCACTCTTTCCCTCCTCCCCCTCACAGCTCTACTGCACGTCTGATTTGATTTCACTTGGTGGAAGTTTTTCAGTAAGGAACAAAAAAAAGGTGCACTGGAAGAAAGTGGATATTTGCCTAAATGATCATATCATAATACTACAGTATGTTTTGGGACAGTTTTGCAAAAATCTTTAGGTTTCAGGTTTTGTTGCTCTACCTCAAGCCCCAGATGTTACTGGGTTCAAGTCCCTAGAAAAAAGGTACATGTCCCACGTACAGTTTTCTCAGAGTACAGATTCATCTCTTCATCCATTATCTGGTTGGACAAACTTGCATTAATGTACATATATAAAGGTCATCCCTCTTTCACTCACGCAGCTCCATACCATCACACTCCCTCTACCCTGTTTCTCAGTTGGCACTATCCAGTGTCTGACAGTCCTGGCCAGGTTCATACCACACATGCGGGACATTATTTGATCCATACCAGCTGATTTACATTTATTTTGACATTTACATTTAATCATTTGGCCCTTTTATCCAAAGCAACTTACAAGGTACAAGGCAGGGTAAGCGTAAAGCCTTGCCTAAGGACCCCTACTAATGGTATTTATCACAGTTCTTCTCGTGTTCTCTGACAAAGTTTAAGGCTGTTATTTTGTGCCATTTTGAGAATTGTGCTTTTATTTTGAATGTCATCCGTAGAGATTGTCTGCATACTTGTCCTTCACACTATCCAATCACTGAAACACCAATTTGCACAGTTTAATATGTCAAAAGCACTTACTTGTTTCTTTTTTAGTGCCAGATTGCATAAATGGTGAATGTGTTTAGAGTCATTTTTCAAGGAAGGTCACTGTGTCTTCAGTTATTTGTAGAGTAGTTTTTGCTACACCTAATCACTGCTACAACTGTGTTTCATTTTCTGTTTTGTAGCCTGCTGATGCACCTTTACTTTCTCCCACATTCTTAAAATCTGGTTTCCTACTACGTCATTATCTTTTCTATATTTTCACGTTGGTTGCTTTGTTGGAGGGATAAAAGTACACCTTGTTGGAAATGACTTTAAATGAACTCTAAGTGAATTCACATTACATCCCAAATGGAGGCAGTCACTAAGTAAGTTAGGTGTTGCTCTCTCACTGACAGATGTGTGATGGAGGTTCCAGATGTGCACGAGCTGTAATATTTTTGTGTTGTATTTCACCGACAAGGTTGGAATTTCTCCATGTTCTCCCCAAAGTGGTGAGATTTCATGGAGGCAGATAAAGTTGGGGAGAAAAATGAAGAGTGATGAGAGCCAGTGGCGTGTGAACTCTCCTCCCTACAAAAACCTCACATACCAACCTATTATACACATGCACACGACAGGCACATCCTCCCACACAGGCACTCACACATAAACGCATGTTCTCACACCCACACACAGACACACACACACACACGGACCAAGTCATTAATCGCGCACAGAATATTTTGGCATTGTGATTTTCCACCTCTTTCCTCAAAGTGGACACTCTGTCAGCCTGCCCCGTGGAGTCATGAGCCTTAATAAATGATAAACATGTGGAGTGTAATTGTTTTCACACCACTTAAACACAAGTCTCGATGCTGAAGCCAGTCTCCAAGAAAACTCTGACATCAATACAAAAATGTATTTTTTTCATTAAAAAGATAAAAAGCCACTAATGCATTAAGGATCTTTTTGCTTGATTGATAGATGTATAATTCTCTCAGAGCCCCTCACCAACAGCCCAGACACTCCCCTTTTACTCTAATTATTGTTATATGGCAGCAACTAACAAATTAAATCCATGCGTATTTGCTTTTTTTCTCTTACATTCAACACATATTGGGCTTTTTGAATTTAGTTGTATAGGATATACAGTAAGACTACATCTAATTCAAATCAGATTACTTTGAAATCACGGCTCTGTGTAAAAACAATGTGCATCCATGCTTGTGTTTTCTGGCTGTCTGAAGACAATGAAAAGAGCTACAGTAAATCTCTTCCTCCTCCTTTCAATCACCACCTAACACATTTCTCCATCACAGCTGACACCTGTTAACGTGTAGTAATGTACAGGCAGGGCCCACAACGCAAGTTTTATTGTCCATATGAGGATGTGAGACCAGCATTTTCAAATTCATCCAGTCATTCATTTTCAAAAAGCTTTAGGTGTGAAAAAAAGAAGGAAACAGCTCTGGGTAAAAAAATGAAAAAGCATGTTGTTACCAGTACCGTTTAGGTTTGCAAAGACTGGTTTGATTACTAGCTCCATAAGGCCTAAGACACAAACATTGTGCACAGAGGATTGATATGGAGTTTTACAACCCTTTCTTTTGTACTAAAACGAAAGCAACACGTCCAACTAAACAAATAAAAGTATACTTTAGTGAAACTGTCAACCTCGAATCCCTTTAACCGCCAGGGCCTCACTTCTCTGACCACTCCACACTCCAGAGTAAAGAGCTAGCTGTAGCGCCAAAGCACAATATCACAATAAACTTCCCGGCTCCAAACTCTGGTACCTGACCAAGCCTCAGATATTTCATTTTTGTCGACAAGACACTTTTCACTCCAGCACTTCCCCCCCTTTGCTGCACCCCTCTCATTCTCTATCTCCTCACTTCGAAACTATCCATCCCCATGTGTACAGTGCTGCATGCATGATGAAGACTTGGATCATGAATCATAACAGATGTTTTGTTGGACGTCCACACTTTAGAGAATTGTGGTTATGCTTATAAGGTCCACTCCTTAACATGCTCTACACACATATGGAAGTGTTTCCATCCAGCAGAAAAACTGCTTTGGGGTCTTAACCACTCAAGGCCACAGGCTCGAATGTGGGACGGTGGAAAAAAATGCATTTTTTCACACTCGCACCAAAAATGATGGGATGATGTACTCGTAAAGACAAAGTTCCCCTCCTCTGACCACATTCCTCGACTTGCATGTGTTCAGCATTACAACCCCACTTAATTTGTGTCTTCCCTGTTTTCACTTGCAGTGCTCACCACCTGGTATGTGCTCCTCCATGACCATAGTAAGACGGAGCTGAGAAATGCATCTGCATCTGTCTTTTCCATCACGTCTTCATATGCATCTTCTTTATCCTTTGTCTCCTCTTCTTAACTCCTTGCACAATTTGCACGGATGAATGATGAATAGAGGACACTAATCTGCACTTGGGTCCTGCTCTTTGTCTCTTAATAAGAAAAGGCTGATCTCATTGTGTTTTATTCTGTGTGGGGAGAGGTCCTGGACTTATCTGGGACTCCCCCCAGCAGATCTGATCCTCAAGCAATCAATCCTCAAGCTTGCTGAAGAGGGGAGACCTGGCTCCTCAGTCACATCAGCTGTAGCTACACTAGCCAGCTGTCCACATGTTTCTTGTTGAACCTGGGCTGCTCCTTGTTCAGCCTGTCTCATATCAGCCTTGACTGATCATGGCATTCTTTACTGGGAATCCCCATGATCTCATTACTGAACTGAGGGGGCTGAAGTGGTGCGACTGATTAGCTGAATGGCGCGCTGACCTTTAGTTTGGTTTTTGCTGGAAAGCAGCATTGGAGAGAGTGTGTGTGATGTCTTCCAGCCATAATCAATGCTCTGAAGCACCCTGGATTTCTTTAAATTTACAAACCAGTTGTAAAGTGATACCCCAAACATCCACCCATGTCAGATAAAGTATGTTTATTTAACATGATTCTGGGTGGTTGTGTTGAAATTGAATAATAATGTGTCAGGGTGATTTGAGCCAAACCTAATCTCAAAAGGCCTACTACACCCTGTTCCTTTTATTGGCTCGGGGGCTGATGTTTGCAGCTGAGATGAACGGTTGGGACAGTCCATCGGGAGTGAAATAGGTGACTTGGATATCTTTAACGACTGTAAGTAATGAGTTCTCCCCAATGTACACAGGAACAGCAACCCCACCTTGAAACCCTCGATTCTCTGTCTATCTTAAAGATATTTCTCCTCCCGTTCACAGCTGCCTTGGATCCAGCTTTCTTTGGGGAGGAGGGAAGCAATTATACGATGCAATGAAAAACAAATAACCTTGGTTATAGCCGTCCACTGGGTTGGATTACACTGATTGGCTGGTGGGTGTGCTTTGAGGGCCAACTCTCTGAGACTTTGTTATTAGAGTTCTGGCCCGTTCTGTCTGCCAGGGGAGAAGAAATACCATCTGCATCCTCTACAGAGCTCCCTCTGTGATCTGGCTCTGATGTTGGGCACAAGCTGCAAATCATTGTCTAAGCGGGAAACAATGGACCCACATGAGCCGTGTTATGTTTTTAAAGCCCTCAACAGCTGCAAGGTAGATGTTCAGCACTGGCCTTTTTACTGTAATCAAATTACACAACCTGGAGCTGTTTGGGTGTGATTGGATTGTAAAAAGTTGGCATCCTTTGATGTAGGCCTCAATGGGGCCGTTACAGTAATTCTATGGGACAGCTGAGTATCCACAGAAACTACATCTACTGTGTATTGAACGATTTCACCTCTGAATTTACAGAGTTTAAAATGACAAGGAAGGAAGGAAGTGTCAAAGGTTGACCACAAACAGCTCCTCCATTGTTTTAGGTTGTCTGCACATTGTGGGAATTTAGTTCTGTATTTTTGACATTGTCCAATTTTTTATAATAAGCCGTCTTTGGTCACAAAAACTTGAAGCCGACCATCAGTGGCTGTGCCTCATTGTCCAATCTATGATCACTGTTTTAGACTTTGTCATGTTTGTCTGGTCAAGTTGTGTATGTGTTCAATTTTTGTCCACTAATAATGTTCTTGCTGAGTGAGACAAGAGGTTTAGATGTGAAACTGGAAACATATTATTGGAATATATTGTTATTCACATCTTAAACATAATGACACACTACAGCTGGGAGTCTGTAACATTATATTATAGAATTCTAACTTTTTAAGAGTGATTGATGAGTCTGATTGGTTTCTCTGGTCTACAGTTCTTTTTTGTTTACAGCTGCCTCTGGTTTCACTCACTGTGGACACTGCCTGAGGATAAAGTTGTTCAGATTACGTGCTATAGGTCTTGTAACCTCCAGGGTACACTAACAGGTTTTTGACATGAAAAACTCAGACATGCAGCCCCTGTTTGTTATGCATGTTAATACTCAGGGACGCTTTCTTTTAATAACATAAAAAAACATTAGAGATCATCAATCAGTCTGGAATCATAGAAACTGTAACTTCATTAGCAGTTTGGCTGTAATTATATTTCATGTCAATTAGGAGCTCAACAAATGCTATAAATAAAAGTATCTACCATTTTACTTTTATAGAGAGCACATTTTGTGGAGTAAAAACACTTAACAAAGTGTAGAGAAGTTGTTAGAATCTACGTTTTTAATGGCATTTTAATTCCACAATAGGAGGGTATATTTAGTGTGTATTCTGTATATTTTACAACTTGTAAAGTATTTGTAGTGTCTGCACGTTGTGCAAAAACAGCTGTCTGAGCCAGGCAAAGTGTAAGCGACACATTTTTTCACCAGCTTTAGTGTGACAGAGACTGGGTGATTTAATCCTTTAGTGCGTAGAATTAATTTGGTGTTCCTTGACTCCCTGGCTCAGAGCGTTGGGCCATATGGCACGGCTGGTCAATGTGGGCTACTGGGAGGCACAGCTTCAGGTGAGAGGTGAAACTGAGTGGAGAACATGACTATCAGATCATGCTGGATCAGTTGAGTCTATCTATCTATCTATCTATCTATCTATCTATCTATCTATCTATCTATCTATCTATCTATCTATCTATCTATCTATCTATCTATCTATCTATCTATCTATCAGAGATTTGAGACATAGCTGCACCTGCAGTTGTTTTGCGTGGGTGTCCCAGTAATGCTTCTCTTTAACACAGTGTGACTCATAATGAGTGTTTGACACCTAACTCAGGGGCTAAAGGGAAATAGTAGTCACATGCTGTTGTTTTCTGCTGCACTCTGGGCAATGCACTGTATTTCTTATAGTAGCACTGCAGAAAACTCAGCTTTTGATCAGCAGTATTGGATTTGATTTAGTAGCAATAAGAATTTGTTTGTTCAGTCAATCTACTATTTTTGAAACTGTGGAGATTCACCATTCCTCCTGCAGGAGTGAGTATTACAAATACACAGGCAAAGTTTCACTCTGTTATTACAAGTCGAGGTGTCACAGACACACGTCAGAGCATCGCCATGACACGACCCTCTCACCGTCCTCCTGTGGTTGCTCTTAGCAACAGAATTTTCCCGAATGTCAGGAGAGTGAGAGATGGAGCCGGGTGTCTGATTATGATGGAGGGAACAGGCTACAAGCCCAGAAAACAATGCAATTATTGTCTGCGTCATCTCGCCGTACAAGGAGGTGTGCGGCTGGGAGATGGAGTGCGCTAGTTGTACGTTATATCACGCATCAGTCAGTTAGATAATGGCAGATTAATTTAAGGGGCTGTCAGGTTTGCACATGAATGAAACCGTTGCCATTTCATTTATCAGTTCCTTTCTCTTGCTCTTTGTATATCTCTATTGGGCCATTTAATAGTTTGGTGCAGTTTCCTCCTACCTTGAAGATCAATATATCATCTCATTAAGGCATCTTTTGTTACAAATGGTATCTCCTCCCTCTATGGAACTGCGTTCTCTCAGTTTCTCTCTTTATCCCATTCTCCTCAGCAAGCAATCTAAAGCGCTCCTCTGGGATGCTAGCTTTGCTGTAATTCAGGAGTAGATAAAGAGAAGATATGGTATCTGAAGGCAGCAGGCCTGAGAGAGACAGCACTAAAGAGACAAAGAAAGGAAGAGGATGATAGAGGAAAGTAAGACAATTACAGAAACAGAGACATGCAGCGATTGATGGCTGCAGAACTCCTGGTATGGTAAGCAAAAGTGGATCAGATAAAGAAAAAAGAGACAGACACCGACATTGATAGATTCAGACAGACAGTCTTTGTTATTGGCCCACAGGGACAAAGTTTTCCAGAGCCACTCAATTCCTCTTAGTCTTAAAGACTCTCTGTTAATCAGACAACATCATACAGTTTCTGCTGGAGGGCCCTCCAGATGCTCAGCCCAAGACATGCAAATCACAGGCTCCACATTGTTACACAGAGTGTGAAGATTATGGCCATAAAAAAACACCACACATCACATGATAATAATGGATATTACAAATACAGACACTGAATGACTGCCCTAAACATCTACATATCCTAAAATAAACTGCTATTCAGTTATTACTTCATTTATGAAACACAGATGGTAACAGGCTGAGGGTGAGAATCAAACCATTGTATTGAAAGGACAAGACTCAATATCAAAAGAACTGTCTGTAGCTGCGGCTATTTGACACTTGAAGGCCTGTTCGTGACCTGTGCTTGCCCTCACATGGACATGCTTCTACTATTCAGTACAGTATGTCTCTAAAGGCCTGTTTTATACGTGGAGTGTTCCTGGCAACAAGAACAACTTTATTGTAGGTGGCTGAACAACTTAGAAAAGTCCTGTTATCAGGTTTCAGTTACGCCTAACATCACTGTTCTGCAGTGATCGGCACAGTGTGCTCATTGGGTTTGCTCAGGTGCATTAATTTTTTGCCAGCAGGATCCCACTCCACCACCTGCAACCTGCACAGCTTGTAGCGGCCCGCTCCCGTTCCCCTCCCGCTGGTCCATAAAGCATGGTGCCTGTCACTCTGTCGCAGCTTGGTGTGTGTGTGTGTGTGACAGCTGGGACACAGGAACAGTTGGAGAACGAGTCTTCTGGCCACGTCCCAGTGCGCTGCACCATCATCCCGAGGCAGGAGACAAGAAGCTGTCAGACCGGTGCAGCACCAGTAAAACCAGTGGTTGTACTGCTGTGAGCTATTTATTTTAGCACTTAATATCTGATATCTGTGTGTTGATCTTATAGTCTGGTAAATGAATTAGCATGCATCTGTCCTGTATTGCACAACACAGCCAGCCAGTATCTGAACTGGATCGATACTGCATGCTGGGTAACACAAAACCAAAAAATGTTCCATTTACATTTGCTCATTATTCGAAATACTAGTACTGTGACATGGCTGTGTCTGCCCTCACACTGTGCACCACGCTGTCCAAACACCACCATGACATGATAACACAGTCTGCCCCAACAGGCGGCACCCTCTCTCCTCCACTCTCTCTTCTCTCTCCCTGTTTTTGAAGGGGGGTGGTGGTGGTGGTGGTGGGGGCTCCACACCCCAGTAACAGGTTTGATTGGAAAGCATCTAGCCCCCAGCAACCAATCCCCCAGCAGCACACACACATCCTCTCTCTCACACACACACACACACACACACACACACACACACACATACACGGTTTCCGTGGCAACTGTAGTGCAGGGGGTAGACAGAATGATTTGGTCTGCGGAGCGAGCAAGACTATGGTGATGAGGGGACGAGGCCTCCACCAGAGAGCGATGGGGGAGGGCGGTGGGGTGGTGGGGGTCGAGGGGGCATCACTGGTCAGTGGTGGAGAGAAAACAGTCGAGCAGAGAGAGATAGAAACACGGTGGTGAAAGAATACATCAACAACACCTACTGAATTCATTTTATTGGACTCACAGCATCCAAAATGTGCACAAAGATCTAAAAGGGGGCATGTTCATAATGATTCAGTGACAAGGCAGAGAGAGAGAGAGAGAGAGCAACTTACTTGGTAAACATTTGTTTTTCAGCATCTCCTCTCATATTTTATCAGGACTTTGACAGATATTGCCTGGCGTCTTTCACAAACTGTGATATTTGTTTGAAAGACGGCCCTTTCTTTTCTGTTCTGCAGGAGATTTTAAAAACAAGGCTTAAACAGCCGACGAGCTGGCTGTCTGGCTTGTTCCACTTGGAGCTGGATGTTACACAGCATCCAAAAACTGGGCTTTTTGGAGATTAATGACTCTGAACCAGTTCTCTCTGGTTACTGGAATGGGATTAACTGCTGTGTGTACATGTGTGCCTTTGCCGCGCGTGTTTATGTATCCATGCGCATATGTGCATGTGTGAAGTGGGAGAACAAGTTAAAGAGAGAGACAAATTGTGTGTGTGTGTGTGTGTGTGTGTGTGTGTGTGTGTGTGTGTGTTTGTGCTTTCCCAGCATCCTTTGTTGTCTGGCCTGATAAATGTGGCTTAGCCCAGAATCGTCTGTTTAATCTTGCCGCCATTTTGTTGTCTGGTGGTGTCTATGGCGCTTCTCTATCTCTCTCATGGCAGTCGTAGCGGCTGGCTTAACTTTGCAGAATAGTTACCATAGCAACACTGACAGAGGTTTATCAGTGGCCATGGCGACGGCTGATGCACTGAGATGTGGCTTGCCATGGTTTTGGGATGCAGAGCAAGGAGCCAGGGGGTGGGGTGGGGGAGTGAATAAGGACAGCAACCACACCTTGATGAGTAAGATGGTCGGTGCGTTATTCAAGAATCAAGTTGTGAATTTCTTTGTGTGAACTCCTTTTCTTCATTTACCACATATTGACCCACGCGCCGATCAGCGTCTGGGTCGTTTCCAAACTACAGAAGGTGTGAAGGTGAATTTTTTTGTCTTATTCGGACTGTATGTCAGACAAACGTTTGTCTGTGTGTATGTGTGCGACATAGCTTGACTGTGCACCAATCAGTGCCGTCTGGTCTTAACAGACTCAAACCCTGCTTCTCCACTGTGGTAAGACTTCTCAAATCAATTTCTCTTCCATTTTCCCTCCACCTCGAATGGATTGGATTCTTTTTTTTTCTCCTCTCTCACTCTCTCTTCTCCGCTGCAGTCGAATTGTAATTTAAAAAGCATTTGGTGTAAATACTGCTATTGTTGGAGGCGTAATCAAACATTCATGAGGGAGAGGGATCTAGGGAGAAGCAGAGAATCTAGGTCACGGATGCGCTGGCAAGTCTCTGAGACGGCAGCTACGCTGAGTACGGCGCTCTGTCTTTCTAAACCTCTCTTTCACTCTGTATTCTCCTCTTTGTCTTTTCAACTACCTCTCCTTTTCCTTCACTACCTCACCCCCTCTGCTTCCCTCTTCTTATTCTCTCCTCTCATTCTCGTCTCCCCCTCTCCCTCGTCAGCCTCCTAATTCTCTCCTCTCATTTGTATTCCTCTACTCCCTCTCTCCTCTCATCTTCTACCCTCTCATGTCTCCATAGCTCCTCTCTCTTTGCTTCAGCCACTCTCTTCTACCTTTTTTCATTTGTGCACATACATTGTTTTGCCTTTTCGCCGTGCAACTTCTGTTCATCTTATAACCGGGTTTTTTGAAGCATTACCAAGGAAATCCAACGAGTCATCCGTATCCACATATAACCACAGTGTAACGGCTGCAGACAGCTGAGCCAGTAGCTCATAGTAATGGCCCTCTTGACCATCATCAGTCAAGGAGAAGGTCATGTTGTCAGTGCTTTTACAACCATCTCCAAGCCAACTGAGCATTCAGAGCAACACATTAGAAGAGGCTGACCTTGTGAGGACTCACAGTGTCAGTGAGGACAAGGGAGGAACATAAGATGAGAGAGATGCTCCAAAAGGAGGCACTGGGTCTTCATCTGCTTGTCCTAAAGAAATATGTTGTATTGGTGTTTTGCCATTGGATTTAATTATGTTAATTTGCATGCTGTAGAGTGGCCTTGAGACATGCTTTTATGTTAATTGTAAGCACTTAGTGTAATATATTACTGTAGTATGTAGTGGCGACAGAGGTTTTTGGAATCATGGCGTTATGTTGTTGTTGTTTGTCCGTCTTGAATTCAGGTATGTGCAACATGTCCGAAACACCTTGAAGGAATTTCTTTAAAATCTGCACAGGCATCCAGTTTGAAAGGATGAATTGATTTGATTGTTGCGGTCAGAAGTCAAAGGTCAGGGTCGCTATAACCTCACATCTGTCTGATTTCTTGTCAGCGCTGTATCTCAGAAATGCCTGGATGGAATTTCTTTAGTTATGGTAGAAACTCTAGACTCTGGGATGAGCTGACATCGACTCACAGAGTGAGCTGAGACAGACTGCAAACAAGATCTGCACCACTTTATTTAAACGTAAATCGAATACAGCAGCTGATCGTGCAAACTGTATCACATGCTTACAATTCATAGTTTGAGCATTTACCTTTCTGAATAACTTTGACTAACCTGCAAGTCCTTTTTTAATCTGTGTGCACTAATTGCAGCAGAAACCATAGCTGTTTCAGCAGGCTGTGAATTCTTTCTTTTTATGTGTGTGTACTCCTCCTCTATATGCCTCTGTGTGTTTGCATGCTTCCCACTGAGTAGAAGTTGACTTTAATTCTGGTCTCGCCATGTTCCAGCTGATCAAGAACCTAAATCCCTGAATCTGTCCATCATCCACCCTCCTCCCCTCGTTTCTCTCTCTCTCTCTCCCTCTGCGGTATTACAGGGTCCGAATCTACAGACCCGCTGGCACTGAACCATCTCCAGCTAATCCATTTGTATGTTTTCAATTATATATCGGGGCCTCGGGAGCAAGTGGACAGTAAGCTCTCGGCCGTTCCTCCTGAAAAATGCCGTCCCCACGTGACCTAAATATCAAGCATAAGAAGAGGGAGAGAAGGGGGTGAGGGAGGGATGTAGGTGGGGGGTAAAAACAAAACCCACACACACACACAAACAAACACACAGAAAAAAATAGGTCACATATTTCCCATTTCCACGCCACAGAATTGGATTGTGCCATGGAGGAATAATCACGGTCATGTTTGAATCTGACAGGCAGATTGCCGGGCTGCTGTTCCTCTCGGTCATTTAGGACGAGCCAACTGGCTGAAGGGATGACTCAGTTTTCTGTGGTGAGCACTGGTGGAGTCACACACTCCATCTAGGCTTGAACGTAACCCCAGACAGCAGAAAATCAAAAGGATGTAGCCCACGTTCCTCATGTGGAAATTCATTACATATTTACATGGTTGAGATGTGCGGGGCATTAAAACTAGCTGAGCCACATGAAAGAAAATGACCAGTAGCTGCCACATCAGTTTTTATCTCAGTTATTTTCAAATCCCTCAGCTCCATTATTATTTTCTCATTTTAATCTCTGTCCTCGTCCTCCTCTTCCCTCTGTTAGTCTGGTTTTCTGTCTGGCTTCCACCCCTCCGTCCCTTTTCCTCTTCTTTTCTGTCTCAGCTCATTTTTCACCACTGTCGTGGAGAGCACTTTTGGGCTCAGCAGACCTCGAGCTGAACTCATCTTCTCACCCCACCCTTCCCTTTTTGTCTTTTTCACAAATCTTTATTGAATTTTAGCAAGCGACGAAGCCTCCTTATTTCCGCCTCCTTCGTTTGCTCGATCCCTCCTTCCTCTAGCTTCCACAACCTGATGAAGAGTAGCCTTGACAGGCTTCATCAATAAAGCAAGGAAGCCTAAGCACACCTCCAGCTCTTTTTTATATGTAAGAATTAGATGTCTGTTTTTCACTTTCTTCCACATTATTTAAATCGGAGTATCTTTAAGCCTTCACTCCTTTAATGCTGCAGACACCACAGTTCTCCCTTTTCCTTCCTTTTGTTCCTCTTCTTCACTCTGTCTTCAAAAAACACTGGCGGGAGTTCTTTACGCTCTACCTCCTCCGCTGCTTCTTCTTACCACCACTCCCTCCATCAACCAGTCCTGAAGGCTGGACTTTAATAAATGTCACATCACGTTAGGCAGAGCAGCATCTGTGGAGCACAAGGAAAGAGGAGAAGAGAGGGGTCAGACAGAGTGTCCCCTGCCGGCCCCAAACCTTCGTATAAAGCAACATCAGAAGGATGGAAAGCAGAGGGGAGAAGCATGACAGTGCAATGAAGTTCCCGCTTTGGCTTTTCCCATGTTTATCACTTTTCTGTGTGCAATATCCCAAGTGCGGCACCGGTCACCTTTGGACCTCTATGCCTAATTTAAAAGTGCTCTGTTCATGTGTACACCACTAACAAAAAGGCTTCACTGTGTCTCCTCTCATTTGAAGAGGTGAGGGGTGATGCAATTCAAATGACTGTGGAGGACATGAGGTCTTTAATGTCCCCCTGAAGTGACAAGGTGAGGGTCTTTTCACAATAGTAAAAGGATGATGAAAGCAGTAAGAAAAAGGGAGCCACAGGTCTTAAGTTCATATGTGAATGCTCCATGTGCGCAGGCACAAAAAGTTTGTTTTCATGTTTGCATTCCTCTCATCACAGGAATGTATTTGTTGACTGTTGGCATGTAAGTGCATGTCACAGCGTTTCCACAGAGTTGACTCAGTGCCAGAGCCAGTCCCTACTTCCTGTGTCTCATCCAGCCAGCCCCCAAAACCCAGACAAGTTTACCTCCCCATGCATCAGCGCCTCTGTGTCGAGTGCGCTTCGCCGAGCAGAGAAAAGTTCTTCATGTTTGGCATTATTTCAAAGTGCTCCTTTAGAAATAACTCATGCATCAGTAATTGGCAGTCCTCTGAGTGTGGCCCGACGGCAGCAGCGAGTTTGACCATCCATGCTGCGTATAATGTAAACAGGGAATCAAAGCTGAGATGTAGCTCAGGCTTCAAAAAACAACAACAACAAAAAAAAAAACAATGCAGCGATGGTAAAGGGAGACGCTGCAGGTCTGTCTAACTGAGGAGTTCATGTTCAGAGCGGGACTTTGTTTATCTCATAATAAACTCTATCAGAATCGACATTTGGCAGTAATGCATCTGTATTAGTGCTTTATAGATCAAGACAATGAATTCAGTTTTGGTTGGTTAAATTTGGATTGCCTTCGTAACTTTTTAATTTATTATCCAGGAAAATTTAATTTGCACTCTTTTTGTCCTTGTCATTGAAGGACAGTTTTAATCAATCAGCAAAACAGTCTCAAGGTCTTTTAGAAGCTGCTCTGAAGCTTTTGATTGTGTTACATGATCTTCCTAAGCAGATTAGAGCTGTCCATTTGTTGTGACACTGTGCTCAAATTTCCATCATTCTGAGCACTTTATTCACATAAAAAGTAAAATAATAAAAATAATGTAGGACAAATGGTATAAAATGTCTCCATTTTAATCTAAATGAATTACATTACGACATCTTGCAGAGAGAGGCACTAACAATCTGTTCATTTTAGATTTTCATTCATACATTTGCCTGTATAAAAGACTAACTAACTGACTTCCAAAAAACAGTCATGATCTTACATCGATGACCTGTTCTCTTTATATAATGTTAATTAATAAACTATGCAGTTATAAACATCAGTTAGTAAAGGGGTCATATATGTCTTGCTTTTATTCATCTAAAAAGGCCATTTTGATGGCAACCTAAAAGTGTTGTTAATGACTTATTTAATCTAGAAAGCATTAAAAATAAATTACTACCATTACTAAACTGAATATAACATATGAAGTATGATTTATTAAAAATTAGTACCAAGTATCTCACTGCATCAGTAAGAATCCATCAACCTGACTCTGACTAAACCAGCCGACCGTGAGAGACAGAAGATCCTTATACGAACTGTTAATTCTCAGCGGAGCGTCCACAGGGAACAGGTGAGTCTGAGTTCTGCTTCTCAGGTGGTGTCAGGGGGGGTCAGGGGATGGACGGCTGCTTCTAATTAGGCTGTCTCAGTGACAAGTGCATCTGCAGCCTTCCAACACCACGCCACGCGGTGCTGGGCTTAACCGAGCGAGTAATGGGTACCCAGAGAGAGCAGCATGACCCAACGGACCCTCCCCTCCAGATATGTGGCCAATTAGATGAACACTGGGTAATGACAGCGGCATCTTTGTTTATCTCTGTGTAGTGTAATAGATAGGGCACTTCTGTTCATAAAAGTGTGTGTGTGTGTGTGTGTGTGTGTATGTGTGTGTATGTGATTTTGCATGTGCGTTCACTCTGATAGAGGCCAAGCCCTCGCCACCTGCTACGGACACATTTTTTAGGGCAGCATGTGTCAAATGATGACACCAGCACTTCTGCTACACTGACACGCTATAACAGACACAGAGGCACTGCGCCTTAGGTCTACTATTGGAGTGTGTGACCCAGCTTTGTCAGCTAAATCAAATTTGTCATGCTCCATGGATCCTCTATTAGAACAGGCCATTTCAATAAAACCTGAGCTTTGACCATTTTGGAAATGCCAGTGCTTATGTTTATGGCAAATAAACCATGGGTTTGCTCACCAGAAGATATCCACATTGAGACACGCACACGCGTACACACAAAGGCGCCCCACAGTATCTAAGTAGCTAAGCAGGGTGCTTAGCAGAACCAACAGCGGTGGAAGGGAAAACAAACACAGGGGCCACCAGTAAAGCACCTCCATCCGCAGCAGCTCACCAAGGATCAGATGGCACCAGGAGGCCCTGTGAGAAACAGCAACCAGGGAGGACATGCTTCCAACACAGAGGAGGTGGTGGAGCAGGACCCACAGTCCAAACATTCAGGCCAAGGAAGACTTGATTGATGCTGCTAGGAGATAAAGAGGCAGAAGAAGGCAGAGGAGGAAAAACAAAACCAAAACCAATCCTGCCCAATTTTTCCCAAGTAGTTATGAAAATGAGGAGGGCAGGGTAAGTGGAGAAGAGGGCTGGTCACAGCTGCAACAAATATCACACCAATGTCCGCCCCTTTTACGCTCTTCCAATCCCGTCGTCCTGAGTGGCAGGAAGCAGGACATTTGGCCCTTTGACCTGTCAGGAATGTTTTCCTCCTTTGTCCCAGCAGCTGAAGCAGAACTCCCAACCTCGATGGTCAGGCCCGTCAAGAGCTGACAAGTGGAGCCTGTGAAACAACGCTGTAAACTCCTGCATCGCATGCATGCATAGAAAGCCTCATTTTTAAAAATCAACACAGTTGTAAATCTGTAAAATAATCACACATTGCACACTGTGTCATTCCACGAGGTGTGACTGAATGTCGGGAGATGATGTCTCTGATATGAAGAGGTAGCCTGCCAGGCTCAGGTAGCAGCCTATCTGTCCCCTTGGCACAGTGCCAGCCTGCGAGTGAGGTACCGCAGCGTGGTCCTGGCTGAGCTGCGTTTAATAATGACTGTGAATGGGCTCTATCTATGGGCCATTACTCTGTGGACTCAGCTGAGGCAGCAGAGTAATGCTGACTAATGGAGATGAACTTTTCGACTAATGAATAGTATACCCACTTGATGAGGCTCTGCAATGGCCACTGTCCCTGTTTCCTCATGCTTATTTGTACATTTCCAAAGCCATGGCCATTAAAAAAGCAAAATTAGTTGGCAGAGCTGTAGATAACTTGTTGGATTGAAGAGGAGACTGTTTATTATAGCTAGCTATTAAACTGTGAATCTATTTATACATTGTATAAACCAGACAGCAAATTAATTTGGGGATGTATTAACTTGGATCCAGCTGTGATATTGCTTTTCCTGCACTAAGGTCTTTGTTAATGAGAGGAGTGATGGGTAATATTGCACATACAAACAATATGTAAGTCTCATAAAAGCTGACAATACACTTGATTTCCTATGTTTGCAGACTCTCTATTGTAAAAGAGGAATTTTGTGTGGTTTGAAACAACATACAGTAACTTATCAGGTGTAGGTCAGATGTAAAAGTTACCCCTCGTCATGCCTCTGTCCTCCCTCAATGACCATTTCGGGGATGAGCCCTTTAGGCGCTTTTCAGGATGGTTCAGTTTCCTCTTATCATCATTAGATCCAGATGAGGCCCAGGCCTCCTCCTCCTCCTCCTGACCACAGCCCCGTCTCAACTGTTCACAATTCAAAGCAGATGGCGGCTAACACAAGCCAAAGCTGCCTGCCGAAGCTGCTGCGGTGTGCATCTGCCAGGACAAGAGTAAGCTAACTCACAAATTCTCTTCCATTAAAGGGAGTGTGATTGAATGTCAGCAGCTGTTAAGCTGAGCCGAAGCTCATATACTGGAATAATAGTTTGATGTAAAAACATAGGACTTAAATGCTGTTTTCCTTTTGCACAACAGAAACTGTCAGTCATGATCTCATAAAGGCCTGAGAGTAATGTGAAACAGAGGATTTGAGAAGACCCCTCCCAAATACAGATTTGGGGCACATCACATGCTGAGGCTGTGTGTTAGTGTTATACATTCATAAAAGCCTCATTTATATGTGTGTAATATTTGCTCAGAAGCTGCCCTGAAGCACTTCTCCTACAGTATATACTGAACTGTACCCGACACTCCTATATCATTAAACAACGAGGGTACATACTGTACAGTTTGGACTTATTCTTCACAGGGTGGAGAAATCCCAGCATTAAGGGGCCATCGGGGGACATTAACTATCCAGTGAAAATCACACTATGAAATTATTACGTTTGGTTAGCAGCCCCATAAGGCAGGGCGAAGCAGGGTTTATTACAAGGTTTACAGAATGAAAACCGTAAGATGTTGAATTAAATCATATTCGACTGGCTCACAGCTGAGACTTAGCAACAGTCAGTAAATTTGTGGGTCCTACTATAATACAGGTTCGTTTTTTAGAGTCATGTTTTATTTATGTCTTATTTTTGACTTGGCTAAGACACACTGACATAACATAAGGAGTCACAGATGAGATTGAAAGATGCTGCAGCCCAAACCAAACCAAATGCTGATGTTCCAGCCCTCTGAACCCATCCTGGTGTCTGTGGCTGCTCCTCTTCTCCTCTTTCACTAGGTGGTTGTCGGTATGGGTGCCGACATGCTGGTGGTGTCTCTCCTGTCTCTAATCTCAGTTTATGGCGCTGTCAGTCCTGAGCATTCAGCACCTAATCAGGTTCACCCTGGTGCCAGCCGCTATCATATCGTAAAACAGGGCTCCCACAGGACCTACAGTGACTGGATGACCTTTGACTTTGTCCTTCCCTACACACACACACACACACACACACTACCAGCCCTCCTTTTGAAAATTGTGTTACACAATCCAGGATGCAGCTGCACTCATGCTGAGAGTGATTTGTTGCTTGTTTGATATATCACGTTGTCATCTCTCTGTCTGTCTCTTTCTTCTCCTCCCCTCCCTCCTTTTCTCTCCCTTTATTTCTCCTACATCCCAATTTCCCTTACAGCCGTTACCAATTACGATTAAGCCTTAAAAAGGGGGGACGGCCAAATCTTTTGCTTTGGTAGAGAGCGACATGCGATATGATAGATGCCTGAAAATTAATAGGATGTAAAAAAATAAATATTAATGAGGGCAATAAAAGATAGTGTGTCACATGTTTTTATGCAGACGCTATGGGAATCATCTCCAAATCACTTGGGGACATTAATCTTTAGACGAGTCAACTCATGTAAATGACTGTTATATAACCCAACATGGGGGAAAAAAACCCATGTGAGTACTCATGGATTTTGCACAAATATGTAAACTGTTTTCAACAAACATGGAATTAATTGTCTAATATTGAATCTGCCTCTAATCACTACAGTAACAGTTTTCACTTTTCCAAGAAATGTGTCATGAAATTGATACAATTTAATGATTACAATACTCCGGCTTTGATGTGATGTTAGCAAAACCTTTTTGAAGCATCATATTCAATGAACTCATTCTATCGAAGCATTAGCTACTGCTTACACGATTATCCTCGAGGGTTGCAGGGCGGTGGAAGGTGAACCCAGCTGACACTGGGCGAAAGGCAGGGTACATGGACTGGTGACCAGCCTGCCACAGGATTAACATAGATGCAGACACGTTCATTCTCATGTTATGTCGGTTTTTCTATGTAGGTGTCTAGACAGAAAACTGTGCTCATATACGTTAAGATGTTCCGTTTATGACATGAGTCATAATGTATTCAGACTCAGATTTTGTGTTTCTTCTATAGTGAATAGAGACCTACACATGCACCTACACCTACGCATGTGTGCGCTGGATTTCCATTTTAATATTTGTTACGCCACAACGCCTCTATGTTTCCACACTGCTTCAACAGGAGGAATCCTCACAGGCAGCTGGCGAGGACATTTATTCATCGCACTGGACTCCCTCAGTCTCTGTGCAAGGAGACAGCACTATTCACTGGTGTGCCAACATATCTATTCATTCCATTACACAGAGACAGATTCTAGTCAATATCTGCTGTGTGACAAGCCAGAACAAAGCAGAAGCTCCAAGAGGCATTGCCAGAAGGGGATCAGATGTATCTTCCCTACTCATTTGCATGTATGAAAACATTGTATTTTATGCTCTTGTGTTTTATTAGGCTTGGAATTGGATTCTGAAGAGTTTTTTTTTTTTTTGCTTTTGCATGCACTCTCAAGTGTGTGTGTGTGTGTGTGTGTGTGTGTGTGTGTGTGTGTGTGTGTGTGTGTGTGTGTGTGTGTGTATGTGTGTGCATGAGCAGTGCACGTGCAGCAGTGAAGTTACGGATGATGCTGCTGCAGCGCTATCTGAACCCTCTGACCTCTGCAGGCTTGACTGACAGAGGAAAGAGAGGATCAGAGAGCAGATAGAGAGGGTTAGTGACATACCATACATCTCAAAGACAGCCTCCCGGAGCTTAGGGACAGTCCCCAATTTAATTCAATTGTTCTGGGCCTGAGACTGATTGAGAGTTTTAGGGTGGCATGAAGGGATGAGAAGAAAAAAGGCATGGGGATAAAGATAAACTATAACCTGATGAAAGGATAGTTGGATTTGCTTTTGTGGATCAAAATGTGTCACTGGTTGGAGGAGCTTTCAAATATGGATTTCAGTCATTTTGCCTCCATAGCAATCATCCTAGCTATGCAATGAAATATGCGTCTTCATAATACAGGCTGGTGGTGGTGTTGAAGTCAGAGTGATGTTTTTCATTCAGCTCATGGCAGTGAGTATCCACCCCTGAAGTTGAGCTATTGCAGCCATCTTACATTTTACAGAAGAGTATAATGGAGACGAATCTGCACATGGAGATTAATAATCAGAGAACACTGGTGAATCCCTCGCCATCTTCCACTATGTGAAGTTTCCCACATGACCCCTGTATCTCTCTGAGAGTGTCCTGGCTACCTACTGTACCGTCTGCACTGAACAAGATCCACACATGGCGCCCAGTGCAACAGCAACACTCAGATGGTTTCAATGATTTACAGTTGCACAGTAGACACGATGGCTGAGCGATTACATCTGGCTCCAACAACTCTTTCTATTATCTCCACATCTTACAAGGATGACTTCCCACAACGCTGCTACTCAGTGGCCTCACCTAGCAACCTTGCTCACCGCATGAGGTTTAAGGTATGTCAACTGTGTATGAATCCGAAACTAAGAAAACATTTAACATGGTGAAAACACAAAAGTGCTGATTAATCATACATCTCCTGTATATCAAATGAATTAGTTGAGTGGTTGTTCAAAATAAATCAAATGTTTTCCAAAGCAATCACTCTGAATTTCAATCGTATTTCACAGGTACAGACAATCTAGAAGGAACTGAGAAAACCACATTTAGATTTTGCTGAGTTCAACATTTTCCCAAATTTCCAAAGAAAGAAACATCCCAAGACAAGGGGGAAGTAATGTCAGTAAACTTGCTCCAGAGTAAACTTTCTTTACTTGAGTCAGTTCCTGCAGTTTCATTTGTGTGGATTTCTTCTTGTGTCGTCCATTTAGACTGTCCGCAGTTGGCTTGTAGTGACTGGTGTCAGGTGAGGGAGGCCAAAGAAGCACACTTATCCTATATTGGTCTAAAGAAGCACTTCTCTTATAGTGAATAGTTTAGTAAATATTTCCAATATGTCACTTTCAAGTGAATAACAGAAATAAAGATTTCAAGAGTTAAATCCATTTTTGACATATTTAATTCTAATTGTAGTCTGATTTGTTTAGTCCGTGTTAACTTGCTGTGTTTCCGAGCTGCTTATCTTCACAGCTAGGCTCTAAATTGAGGTTCTAATGCGAGTAACTCGATGTTTAAAGTGCTCTCTGTACCCAAAGCCCAATTTTCACTGCCCATTCAAGATGAAGACGTTTGCTGAAGGAGAAACAAAGAGACTATAAACGAAATGATCGTTATGACCTGTAAGCAGTCAGACAGCGGAAGATCTGCTTCTTTTTGGTAGCCCAGTCGGTCCCATCTTACTTACTTAAATACTTAACCTGACCCCAACCTTACTCCAAGCCTAAGCCTTTACCTCAACCTGCTCTAGAGCTGCATGTGGCAGTGGTCCTTGATGGTGGTTTTCCAAGTAGCTCGCAAGTATAACAACACACAAACAGGATGCTTGGTAGCATCCTGTTTGTGTGTTCTTATACTTGCTATATGAGCTACATGTATGTGAATGTTGTGGGACTCTACTCTGGTTTCCACCTGTTGAAACACATCAGCTTTTTGATGATAACATCTAAAGGAGTTTTTCAGTTCTGATGATGTCATCCGAGGGGCAGCTCAACAAAGCTTAAAACTTTGTCGGTATGATGACATCATCTGAACAGTCATAACTGAAAACTCCTCCAGATTATGTCATCCATTCAGAAGTAGAGGTTCATACAAGCACTGGCTCTGCATTGGCAGACACAGAACTTTAAGAGCCAAATGCAGGCTAAGCAATCGTGATCAGGACATCCCAAGTTGCCCCATTCCCAAGAGTTTTTTTTTTTTTTTTTTGACCAAATAAATACAAAAGCCAAAACAAACACTGGTATATACACAGCTTTATTAACAAAATGGTGATATGTTCAGCTAGACTTTAGGTATTTTGTGGTGCTTACAATCAAACTCCGACTTAACTGGCAATAACCACATTCTTTTGAAGAAGCCCCTGTGTTGTTTATGTCTCGTATTAAAGTCATTAAAAGTAGCTATGGGAAGCACAGAGCTGGACGTTGGTATGTCAACACAATATCATTTCAACTATTTCCTGCAGTTTATTTTCACACAGCAACAAAGGTTAGACGTTTGTCAGGGCTGTGATAAAGGCCTCCAAACACTAGTTTGTACTATCAGAGTCCCTCCATATTTTCCTGTATAATTATTAATCTACATTCAGTGGATTACTGTCTGTAAGAGAAGACCAATTAGGAAATGGAAGAAGCTTCAGAAAGGATGAAAACAATAACTTGAGGCCAGTGGTTGTGTTTACATTCATCTATGAATAAATTGTTTTCAGTCAGGGTTAAGCGTGAGGCAAATATGTGTGTGTCCCTCCTTACTGCATATGCATTATTAGCTGAACTGATAAGAGGCTGGTTCAGCCTTGCTCATGTCCTTCCTTTATTCAGCGTGTCACTGAACAGTCACCACTATGTTTACAGCAGCAGAGGTGTCGCTGGCTGCCACTGAGATCAAAACACACACACGAACAACCACTTGCGCACACACACACACACACACACACACACAGAGACATGCAGCTGGAATTCAAGACCTGCAATATTTAGGGAATGCAATTCTGTTATGCCCACTTACAAATGTCAAAATGTTGACCTGACATTTAAAGAAATATATACACACACCCCCACCCACACATTTCTGGATATGAATGAACAGAGCGCACACACACGCACATGTGTGTTGTAGAGACGTCATTATTTGATTGAGTAAAACTAACAAAACCTAATAAGAATATACGTGTAGGTGTTTCCAAACATTTTCTCACCAGTGTATGTGCGTTTCAGTTTGTTGTATGACAGAAATGATCGGATGAGCTAACCTCTATTAGCCTTTGTTTGGCATTTCATAGTAATTTAAAAAATGAGAGCGCTAATGCATTTAATTAGGATAATGAGCTTGATAACATTTCTTGGTAAACATCTATCCATCCATCACTGGGAGAGAGGCAGGTACACCCTGGACAGGTCGCCAGTCCATCACAGGGCTCTTGGTAAACAGCTGAATGTTTTTTAAGCTTTAAGCTTTATTTTAGTTTGGTGCATTTAGCATTTAGCTCAACTGAGAGGAGCTTGATTGTGTTCTGTTGGGAAAATATGGAACTATGAGGTCTTTAAGATATGATGGAGCTTGATTATTAAGTGTGAGGAGAAGGATTTTAAATTATATTGTGGATTTCATTTGTTTGAAGTGAAGTTTAGTACAGTAAATAAATTCAAATGTTATTTTAAAAACATGGTCTGATAAAAGAGGGTTTTGTGGGAAAAACTATTAAATTATCAATTTCAACACCGTATGTCAGAATAAGATCAAGGCTGTGATTAAAACAGTGAGTGGGTTTATTTACATTAAGAGTCACACTCTTCAACGTCTACATGGATATTAAAGTCACCCACTATAATGACTTTATCTGCACTAAGAACTAAATCAGATAGAAAGTCTGAGAATTCAGTTAAAAACTCAGAGTAAGGGACAGGAGGACGGTACACAATAACAAACAGGACTGGTTTTTGACTTTCCCAGTTTGGATCAGATAGACTAAGAGTGAGGCTTTCAAACAAATTAAAACTATGTTTATATCTGGGGTTGATTAATAAGCTTGAGAAACTAAACATAAGACACACAGAGCAGGTCTGAGCAGGAGAAGCAGAGGGAGCAGGAGACGCCACGGCTAACTGAAGAGCTAGTTAAATGATAAACTAGCAGACCTCAGAAAACAAGATAACATTGTTTAAAGAACCTTTAGTAAAGAAAAGACATCTACCTTCTTGTGGATTGAAAATATAAAGCAGAATTAGTTTAAAATCACTTTAAACTGAAGACTCTCTATTTTTATTAACATTACAGAAGCATTTATACATGGCCTAGACTAGAAGGTATAAATGTATTTGAATTCTCTATAGCTCATACATGGACAATATCCTCTGAAAGGGTTATTGACGATTAGCCAATGTGCTTTTTATGCACTTGTGTGTTTTGTCCCTTTCATTGCCAGCTTACACAACTATTGAGAACAGCATAGCGTGTATAATAGATTTATCACTTGTGCTGGATGCTCCTGAAATAGACATTTGGACAAGAGCGCAGACAGTGTGTTACCCAGCTCTTCCCCAGCTGATGTGCCTACCAATAAAAAAGATAATCATAAAGCATTTTACGTAAGAAGGAGATTGTGCGGGATTATGATGGTGGCGAATGTACACGGCCTTGCATATAACATTAGCAGTGGAAGAACAACAATGCAACAAGGCCACACAGCAACAACTGTGATTTGGGTCAACCAGCAGTGGACCAAGGTTTTAATTCTGCTAATGACTAAAACCTGTCTGTCTCTTATGTGGCATTTACTGTGGCTCAGTTTTGCCAAAGGTCACAATCTGAGGACAGGCTCATCAGTACGCTGCTAGTTTCTGCTGCTGCTTTGACTCTGAGGAAAAGAAAGATGAAAGGGAGGAGGCAAGGAAAGACAGAGCTTCTTGTTTCCTCTCGGCCAGCAGAGGAAATACTGTTTCATAAGAGGTGTGGGAACGCCAAAGCCAGCAGCTAGGGGCTCAGCGGGACACTGAAGGCCTCCTTGGCAGGATGCAAGCAAAGGGGATTGTGGGAAATTACACGGGATTAGAGCGGGCATCTAATGCCCTCATCCAGCGGGACATTTTCATCAAGAAACAGGACTGTCGGACGGGCACAAAGGAGAAAGTGAGAGAGGGAAACCTCAGTCGACCCTTTTTTCCAGCTCCCTAGGATTAGACTTTACAGAAGCCTTCTTCTTCTTCTTTTGTGTTGCGTTTGCAAGCTGGCATCTCTGCAAGCAATTGTCATTGCTCATAGAAAGAGAGGGGGAGTAATAAAAAAGAAAAAGGCATCCACTGTGGCTACACTTTCCTTTTCCATTGTAAGTTCTTGTATCGGTCCACATGAGGTTTGTAGCATAGTAGCTCCTGAGACTTTGAAACTTTCAAGTACCTGCAGGGGCCCTGAGCTCCTGTGCCAATAAATAGAAGGATGTTATCTTCCTAAAAGTAAACTTATTGGCTTTATAAAGGCCAAACTGAACTTAAGAGTTCCACAATTAGTCTTTGTTCTTCTATGTTGCTGTGACCATGTTAAGTGTCCATTATGAGAGAGCCGTTAATGGCTGCTTGTTACTCAATCAAAATGCAACACTGGTCAGTGCTTTCTCCTCACAGACTGCCCTGTCTATAAGGTAAGGGAGTCCATAAAAGTGACAAAAAGAGCTCAATCTGTACTGTTTTTAAAGACCGGCTGTAAAAGCAGATGGCTTTATTGCCTCTTTACTCATCCTAATGATTCAGGACATTTTAACACACAGAGGAGCGGAAAGAAATGCAATCCTCAGCATACATACCCTATGGTTGGCAAGGCTGGAAAACAGGAAGCCACTGTCTTTATAAGGCAAAATAAAACCTTAATGGCCTTTTTAATATTTGGGTTGCCAGGTGCCGGCTTCTCTGGCATGCATTTTCCCCTTGACTTGCCGGTGCCTATTCTCTGTGGGCCTCTGCTGAATGGTGTGAGAGAAGTCACAGAGAAGCCATTCACAAACCTTGTAGTGGTTTACATGCCCATTAAATCAGGCTTACACAGCGTTGATACAGACATGACTGCTTTGTGTAATTAGTTGTGGAGGGATAATTGCAAGGTCACTGAGTGTTATTGTGTACAATCTGATTAAAAATCCACTTCTGGCCAGCCGCTAAACTAATAAGACATTAGACCTTGAGAAGTAATGGATTTATAAGGCAATATTCTACAAAGCTCTGAGGTCTAACATCATCTTCACATCTTTAATTTAACCAACTTTTTAAAATTGATTTACATCAGATTATGTCCTTTGATGGCGGATTCGTGAATACCATATTTATTTTTATTGCCAAACATACACAGGTTAAATTTGAGATCCACAGCAGAACAAATCAGTAAATCTATCTGTGGAAGACTTCAAAGTCCCATTGATATCTGAAACTCATGGGGATTTTCCCTTCGCCTGACGCTTTCCCTCATTCTATTTTCAATCTATTTTTTTCCCTCTCTTAAAAATCTAACTTAAAATGGTATTTTTTACCTTTTTCACTCAACCATCCTGCTAATGTCAAAAGCAAAAGCAACATTTCATTTGTAGCTTAGCTTACTGGAAGACATAATCAAACGTAAATACTGCAGCTAGTCTGTTTATTGTTCTACTCTCAAAAAAGGGTAAAACATTTTTTGGGCATATTTTGTGGAAGGTGAAAGCTAGTGTTACCTGTCTGGGTGTAATATAACAATGCCACATATTCCCACCAGTCTTTTTCTTTCATTATTATTATCTCAAAACCTGCTGAATCACTGACAGCTTGTACACATTCATTGTATCTCCACCTACAAACAGGAGGGGGCTACAGCATTAGCGGTTCCTCATTCTTTCTAGATCACAGTAGGCTGCTCCTGTAACCTCAGCAATCGTATGCACTGTAGTAAATAGTTTCTAACAAACATTTCAACAGGTGCTAACGATTTTAAAGTAACCAGAATTAACTGCATGTGCATTTATGCCACTCCTACACTTGTGTTCATTAATGTGACCTAACTACAACACTCCCACCATATTGAAAGTCTATGGAATATAGCAAAAATAACCCAAAACTATAAAAACCTGCAAGAATCTAAGCAATAAAATAAAAAGTAACTGAACTTGGTGAAAAACTGCCCAATCTAGCAACAGTGGTTGGACCTGAGGTCACCATATTTGTGCTTGCCCACACAATTATTGCACAAATTGAACTGCAGTTTCACAAATAAAACTCTTTTTTCTATTTAAATATTTCAATTCATATACCAAATAACCGCAAGTCAATAGGGATAAATACTGATTTCTTCACAAACGACAATTTTAATTTCAATTTGACTTTACAAATGCAGCTGGTAAGATATATTAAATCTGGATGCAGTGATAGTACTGTTTATTGTTCAGGCATTCAGTTAAATACAGCACAGCCTCTAAAACTGTACTTTCAGCAGACCAGATAGCATGCCACAACTGCCAACTAACACAAACTAAAGGTCACATGGTTTACTAATCCTTCCAAGAACCAAAAAGTGCAGGCGGCAGGACTTTCCACAGACGAACACCACTAACATGGAATAGCCACAAGTACGGGGCAGGGTGCACACAGTGTTGGTGTTCAAACCCAAAGACTGTGGTTCTCGGCTGCCTGGCTCTTAGCCCCAAACACCCAGGAGGAGCAGGGTCCCTCTGCTGCCAGTCCTCTGTTCGTCCTCTGTTTGAAGCTGCAGCTCCTCTTCACAGTCAGAGCAAGTGATGTACAAACAGTGATGACTACCTTGTATTTCATGATGCATAACTAGAGTCATTAGCCAGAAAGCTAATTATTCTTTCTGAGAAGTGTGGTGAAAGACCACAGGCTTAGTCATAAAGTTTTTTTATTTATTGTTTGAAGTTAACCTCAAGTAACTCTAGGGGGGGTGGGGGGTTGCTGTGGTTAAGTGTAGAGTTTTTATATTTGCCACAAATAACCCATGGTTCTTCCAGTTTATTTAGATATATCCCTAAGCCCTCCTATTGTCTGGTTACATCAGTGATTTTGTTTCCTCCTCATAAGAAATCATAAAGTAAATTGTATAACTAACTAATGATGTCAGCAATAAGTTGAATCCTGAAGATACTTCACCTCTAACACCCTTCATCTTTAAGTCATCTGATCGGAGTTTCACACATTCATCTCTAAACAATGTCATTGTGTGCCACTCTGCGTTGCTGCTGTGCAAGTGAGTCATATTTGTGCAAAATGCTCGTGACAGGAAGTGACACATTCAGCAGCAACTAAAAGCAGAATAAAGTTTATTGGTATTTGCTACGACGGGGAGTTTTTTTTTCTTATCAATTGTTAATGCTTCAAGTGTTGAATCAGGATGTAACACTACTAAAAAAAAAAAACAATGTAAGTGAGAAAAAGTCCGATGAAGTTCGACACAGGAGAGAAGGTTACTGTGGGTATTAGCCATAACAAACGTTGGCATAGTAACTTCACACACACCCACCAGTGAATGCACTAAATACACAGCTTGTCCAGTGAAAAATCAACAGTGTCACAGCTGGCAGGCTGTTTGTGCTGCCCGCACACCAGTCGCGCTCTGTAAACAATGCTGCAGTACAGCCGCTGCCCCACAGCTCACGCATCCACACACCCACACTCGCACATGCACCCCACTGATCCACTTGTTTGCATTCCCTGCTGCATGACATCACTGCCACGGGTCAAAGCTCCGCAAGTTGATTGGTTGGCTGGGGAAGAATTGCTGATCAGGACCAAAGATCACAAAGTTGTGCCAACAGGTGACATCAGTGTGTGGAGCTTTTTAGCCAATGGCCGACAGATGCCTGGATGACTCTAAAGCAACATCCTATGTGCACACGCTGACACTCTCACCCCCCCCCCCCCCCCCCCCCACACACACACACACACACACACAAACACACACACCCAAAATAAGATTTCAACAAATGCAACATACAATGCGGCCCTTCACACCATCCAGCTGATATGCTGAAGAGGATGTGAAGCAGCTGTGTCGCAGTTATGTGTAAATGTTTTTAAAAAAAAAGTTCTGTGGTTGAGTTTTGAGTGTCTGTTTCTTATTGACCTTCACTTCCACTATTAAACGATGATTTGACAGTATTGCAGAGTGATTCGCTTTCACGTGCAAAATACATGTCTGTAGTGCATGTATTGTTGATACCCCCCTGTTAAAGAAAGAAAAATCCACAAAGGTCATTGAAATAACTTGAAACTAACAAAAGTAAAAATTAACTAATGAAAATCAGACAATGTTTTTGAGTTGTGGTTCAACAGAAGTTTTTAAAAACTAACTAATGAACCTGGCCTGGACAAAAATGATGGTCCCCCTAGAAAAGATGTAAAATAATTTGACCACAGGAACATGTTAAACTAAAGTGTGTCCTGTAATTAGCATCACAGGTGTCTTCACACTTGTAATCAGTCAGTCAGTCTATTTAAAGGGTGAAAAGTGGTCACTGTGCTGTTCATGGTGTGTACCACACTGAACACAGACCACAGAAAAATAAAGAGAGAGTTGTCTCGGGAGATTAGAAATAAAAATGATAGAGAAACATGTTAAAGGTAAAGGCTGTAAGACCATCTCCAAGCTGCTTCATGTACCTGTGCCTACAGTTGCACATATTATTCAGAAGTTTAAGATCCATTAGACTGTAGCCAACCTCCCAGGAGGCCATAAGAGCATTGATGAGAAATTGAAGAGACAGAAAATACAAATGGTAATTAAAGAACCCCGAACAACTTCCATAGAGATTAGAGGTGAAATCCAAGGTCAAGGTACGTCAGAGTCAGATCACACCATCAGTCACTGTTTAGGCCAAAGTGGACTTAATAGAAGACTAGGTGTCTTAAATCTGTGCAGGGTACAATAAGATCCCAAGAAGGCATTCTGGAGCAAAACGTGCTGCCCAGTGTCAGAAAGCTTGGTCTTTGTCACAGGTCATACAAATAGCAGTTTGCTTGTGAGAAGTGAACCAAAGTACATGTCTACAGGTGTAGAAGTCTTATTGACAGTTACAGAAAACCTTCGGGCTTTTATGCACATACAAACCTTAGTGGATACTTAAAAAAAAAAACATCCAGTAGATAAGAAAATAATAATAGATTGTTGATGGCTTGATGTTGATGTCACATGTGTGGCCTTTATAGTCTCGTCAGCATTTGTTGCCTTGAAATTCAGAAGGCTCACAGCCTCCTTTTTTAACCACTTTCTAGAAAAAATCTTTAATAGGAGAAAATTATTTATATGATTTTACACACAGATTTAATTGAAAAAGAACTGACACAAAAAAAGCTGCTGATTTTGTGCCAGAAAACTATTTTAAACTATTCCCTTAACACACTTTTTTAAGGGGCACATAAGGGCAGGGTTATCAGAGGATGGGTGCAGTACAGTGGATGCGTGTGCCTTTGTGTGTGTGCTTCATTGTTGTTCAGCTGAGTGAATTAAGTCTAAACCACCAGGAGATTCAGCACAAGTGAGTCAGCTCTTGATGGGCGACCCTTTAAAAGTTTCCCCGCTCACAAACCGGTTCCTGGAAGAAAACCTTTTCTCAGCTCAATGTGGGTCTGCTTTCTCGTTCAGCGCTGTTTGATTTTTTCATTAGGAAAAGAAAAACTCAATCCCCTCCTCAACATGACATTGATGAATCATTTGTCTTTTAAACGGTGGTTAACAAACTTTGACTAACCAGACTCCTGGAGAGTTTCCCACAAAAATTCCCAGGGAGGCCATGTTTACAGCTTTTGTGATGTGGATAAAAGCCTGTCCCACTGGCCCCTATAAGACTCCACACAAACCTTTGGGGTTAAGTCTCAACTAAACTCGACTGCATTTGGAACAAAGGGTCTAGATGCTCCACATACTGTCATACTGTTTTACAGAGTAATATAGTTTCTTTAGTCTTAATGGGCTGCTTGCTACAGTATAGTATATAAAGCTTAGCCCTAAATATGACAGGTTCACCATTTTGCAATGCAGAAGAATCTCTCCAATTTAAAATCACGACATCTCTGACCTGGGAGTGATAAAATCCATAAGTCTTTCTAACAAAGGGAAATTTGCTGGTGAAACACGTATTTAAAAAGTGGCATTTGGGATTTGGGGGATTTTGGTAAGCTGGCGTGTGTGTTCTGTCTCTGTATGTCCCCTCTTCTGATACAACAAGGAAAGATTAAATTGTCTGTAAAAACCTGTTAGTTTAGGGACTTTTTACTCTTAGTGATAGCTGGATATTTACCCAAGTCTTTGTCACAGTGATTGCTGGAAAGGTAGGGGATTTTTCTAGCAGAGTACTACTGCACCAAAACCAAAATGCCACTGTGAAGATGAATAGGAGCTACACTTCTTCTTTTTCCTTTAGGTTTCAGTTCTTTTCGTATCTCGCTTTAAGCAGAGACGGAGTGAAACATAAAACAGAAGTAGACTTTACTTATTAGATGACGACAGATATTTTGGCCCATATTTCACAAGAGCGTTCACTGTTGAGGACTCAGGGAAGCACAGAGTGTAGGAAGTCAGCGAAGGGTTTAAAAGTAGGCTTCTGTTAGTCATTATATCTACATTACCGTTAACACGTCTGACTGCCTGGCACTTATTCCACTGTACAAGAAGGAGCATGAAATCCCATCAGACTCATCAGAAGTCATGTGTCACAAACACTCATATTAAAGCAGTCATGTCACAGTTACACTCCCTCCCTCTTTACGGACAGGTTCGCCTGGCGGCAGATACAGTAGTTTGATTGGCAGCCACTGAGGGAGGGGCCTGCGTGCCCTCTCGCCTGCTTGGCGAATAGGGTTTGACTCAGCTTTTTGGCACTGAACCTGACGGTAGCTGCAGGGGGGAGTAAACTTCTTCTGACAGCTCGAAAGCAGTAGTCATCTATTAAAGTCATAGAGATGGTGACAACTCTGCAGCACAGGATGGTGGTTAAGTGCTGGTTCATTTGAGGTCATTGTGGCTTACATGTCACATAAGCACAGTCGTATACTGTAAGATGGCTGTCAAATACCAAACACCCATAAACACCAACATCCCTGGGTGTGCAGTTACATTGGCTGAAAACAATTTCTTCTGATTTATGATTTATCAATATTTGATTTACACTCTTAAATCACACATCAAATGTTTAAGATATGCATTTTTTGTTAAGATCATTGGAAAAGACCAGCTAAAAAACAATTAATAGGTTTTTTTACTGTACAATCCTGAAAAAATACTGTTTTTAATATCACAATTTGATCCATTTAGTCCAACATATTCTGTAAAGTAAAAAAAAAAGCCACAAACAGGACACTAGCTGGGTGGTGGTTGTGTGCTTCCTGTCTGGGACCAAAAACACCAGAGCATGTGGAACATCAGAGTCAATTTTATCACTGGAATCTGGAGGCAGGAAAAATCTATTTGGAGTATGCGCCACTGAACAACGGTCATATAAGTGAATATGACACCATCTTGTAATCCAGCGTTCAGTTCTGCTTAAAGGCTTAGAATGGTGACATTTAGGGGATTTTTAAAGCTATAGTTTGTTCACTCTGGTCTGAATCAGTGGACCTTTTTATAAACTTGGTCCATTTTCCCCTGGTCTCAGTTTCTCGAGGTTGCTGTATTGAGGTCTGTTTTTATGTGCATAATTGAAAATGCACACAAAAACAGATGGATAGAAACATTGTAAAGAGACTAAATCCACTGCTGTGTTTGCTACGCTCGGAGGCTCAGACTCTTTTATTCTCACCCTCACCTCATATTGCAGAAATCACAGGCTCCTATTCTTTAAAAAAAATCAATTATAACAGCTTGCAGAGGCATACTTCTGCACTGATGAACATAATCCATCACTGTAAATGAGACGACTCAATTTGTTCCTCACATTTTTCCCAACATGACTTTATACGACAGTATTGATTGCCGTTATAATCCCGTCAACAGCAGTTTCATTCTGCTAGAAATTAATAACAAGGCACATCTCCTGTCTAATCTGTCTCACTGCGTTGCCTCTTCACTGCCACCAAAAGTATTATTATATGCACAGTAGAAGGCCTTAATTGAAAAACATAAACCAGTTCTACAAAGTTTGGTGATTACCGACTTTGCAAAGTCCTGTTCAGAGAGAGACAGTAGTTGGTGGGTCTTATCTACATTTGTCTTGATGTTAGCTGGTTTTCTAAAGTTTATTCCTGATCAAAAGTAATCTGATACTTCACTTAAAACTTCTTTGGGAAAGTGGCATTTATCAAAGCTTGCTTTTTTCCCCACATAATGCCCTCAGGCAACTCTATGGCCAATAAAATATAAACTGGTTGGTGCCCCCAATGTTTTTGGCACTATGTGCAATAAACGTTTTAGAGATTTAGTGATAAAAATCTTTGAAATGATTTTACCTGTCATGATTAACGACGTGCGAGAGCTGCTCTGTGAAATATTTATTTAAATGCATTGCAGTCATTGCTCACCTCAAATGTTCCTAAAGTTGTGAGAGTGATGAATGATTCCCATGGAGTTGGGTTTTACTCAGTACTAAGTGAGAAAAGGCCTCCAGCTCTGCAGTCGACTGTGGCAGCTGATCTGGGACAGGATGGCTTTGAAAATCCCAGCATGTCCATTAAATCAGAGCTGTAAATATCATATTGGCAGTCAGCAGCACAAGCCCCATGGGATTCAATGTGATATCCCAAAGGGGTCCAATGAAGAACAGGCAGGGTTTTTTTTTTCTGGATGATCATACATCACAAGATGCAGAATATAAACTTTGGTACCAAATTCCACGTTGATAGATAGTTGTTAAATGTTTAATTAAAAAGCACAAACAGTTGACGGACAAGTCAAGGGATCAGTAGTCAGTCGGCTTCATCCTATTAAGAACATAAATAGAACATAATGTCATATTTCGCTCAGGACTACAGTTGTGAGTCAACTGACTGACTCTGCCACATCACGTCAATGTGGCTTACAACATAACAAAGGGCATGGATTTATAAAGAAAAGGAAACTATTTCAAATTGGCATTTTACAGTAAAACATATTGAGAATTGTTGTGGTTTTGTTTCATTTTTGACATACATAATGAAACTGACCTCGGCAGTTCCTCAACAGTTTTACTCCCTTCCTGTCTGACTTCAGAAAGTCTTGGCAATGGTTGCATTTTAGTGGTTCTCCACCTGAGATAGAAAAGAGCAAAAGAACCCTGGTATTTCCATCAGCCTTTATCTAACCCGGCCAGCTGTCAGGTTCTTTCTGTTTGTCTCAGTGGCTTAATGCATATCTCAGAGGATTTGACGCAACTCTCTTTTGGAGAGACTCTTATATCGTTCCACTGTAGTCAATGTCATGAGGCCGTAAAACAATGCTCTATATTGTGGGAGAGTGAAAATATTTTTGTGCGGTTATATTTAGAATATTTTATTTTGACACTACTTGGCAGATTCAAAACATAACTGCATGTTTCTGCATCACACTGGAATTCAGTCTAAGCTGTAGTACACAGGCCTGGTGCTTTTCAGTGGGCTTTGATATTGAGAAGGCAGTGCTGTGTTTTGACAGCTCTCAGACTATATGATGGAGAGAGAGAAAGGAGGGGGATTCAAAGGGGTTTGAGGGGGTTGGGGGTGGGGAAGTGTGGTGAGAGGAGGTGGGTGTGGTAGAGAAGGAATCCGGGGCTGCTCAGTGTCACACTAGGGAGGACTGCAGGGAAAATAAAAGGATGGGGGAGGTCAGAAGGACACGCTTATCAGTGTGTTTTTGAAGATAGAGGGGAGCGGGCTGGCTGCCTGAACCACAACAGGATGGAGAAGCAATCTGTACAGTAATATATACTGTACCTCCAGCTCTCTTACACACATGCTCACATTATGCTGAGCAACACTGCAGAAAGGCTCAGGGTGTATGGATTTTTAATGAAACACCCCCACTCCCATCCTCCACCAAATCTGCTCACTAGCATGGGAGTCCAATGGAGGAGGAAGAGGAAAAGTAGGGCACGTCTGCAGATTTAATGAGGCAAAAAAGCGCTGTACGACAAGCTTATGTTTTCTCCTCCAGCAGAGCTCCTCTCTTCAAAAGGCAGACTCCATTCTGTTCTGACACACAGCCAAAGAATCAAGCATTATTCAGACCATCCCATACAGTTACTTTCAATCGTAAAACATGATTTTTATGAATCCCTAACAACGGGATCCAGGCCAGAGAAATGAGTCCCATCTACTGCATGTCATCACAATCACGTTTGATCGTTTTTAGTATGTAATCCCATTGAGTAGGCTTAGAGTGCATTAAACCTCAAACCCCTTTTCATTTCCGATGTGTATTAGGTCGAGTCACAAAGCAATGTTGGGAGACAATTACTCAGACATCATTAACTCATGAGTTCCCCTCATATTTGGGATGAGAAAGGAAACGAATGCTTGAAAGCCTGGACTGGGATGAAAACAGGAGGAAATGTAACTGCTACCATTAGCATAAGGCGGTAAAGCGACAACAAAAGAAGTCGTTTTCAGATGGTCATTAAGCCTAAGGGCGAACAAGCCTGAGGATGCATGGTGCTAGTCCCTACATGGCTCTCTCTGATTCAGCCCCACAGCTCTAAAAAACTATTTTAGTCAACATGTACTCGAGCTGATTCCACCTGGGGGGATTCTGGTTGCTAAAACAGGGACACAAACTCATACAATTGCTTTGGCGTGGCTACAGAACACACCCCTACACAAAAAGGGACAAATGTACATACTTCAGAGCAAGTGCACAAATCAGCCACAGGGAAGAATCAAGATGCTACAGGCAGCCATGTACCCTGAAACAGCTGAATACGTGGCTAATTACATCTTGAGGTAGGTCATATTTGGGACCTTGTTTACCGTTCGCAGTAGATATATATAAGTCATTGTATTCATAATTGAGGACATGGGGTTGTTTTCAACAAGGTCAATGTGTTATACTGTGTGGAGAGTGGCGACATGACTCAGATGTTTGTTCAATAGGGTATCAGCGAGACAAAATTTTCTGGAATGGATGTCAACTTGTTTGTCCACATTCTTCCTACAGGGATTCATGGTGTGACATTGTGGTTTTGTGGTAGGGGGGGGTTTGGTGTAAAGAAACACATTTACCATCATTTTTCAAAGCGGGCATGTAAAAAAAAAAATTAAAAATGTAAAAAAGGAGACATTGCTTTCATTATGACAAAAACCCACACCGTTTCTAACCATCTTCTTCAACTCTGATTTACAGCTCTTTTACATGTTCTTTGGCTCAAGCATCCAGCTTGAAATGTAGTGATAGCCACAAACTAGTAAAAGCTAAGTGTTTGTTTTTCCATGTATATATAGATATATATATATAAAAAAAGAAGCCTTGACAGTAAGTGCATTTTTTCATCTACGGCTGAAATGAAAAATGCATGTCATCACATCCACTCTAAAAGTGTCTGTCATTTTCACCCCAGTTGAGCTGAAAGAGGAGAAGGGGACACGAGTGGAGAAGCAGGGGGAAAGAATGAAAGATGGATGCGGTTCAGTGTGTATTTGATTGCTGTCTGATTTCTGCTGCTCCTCGTAGGACAGGCACAGACTTTCTTTCACAAAAACACACATCTATACGTCAGTGAGTTCATTAGAGGCCTGCTGAAATCAGATAGTTAAAAGTACATCACCACCAATAACGCTCACACTAATAAAAAACCATGTGTCCAAACATCCAGGATAGCAGTCGAAACACACTCCACTTTCTCCTGCTAAAGCTGCTTTCCCCCCCTCTTTTTTTTTTTTTTTTTTTTGCCAGTGGTTTTATAATTGCTTTCTGCTTTGCCTTGGGTGGATTCGGATGGATTGAACCTCTCTCAACAGGAGGAGATGGAGAAATGGAGTAATGCGAGTGTGCTTGTGTGGAAGGGAGTGCAGCCAAGCGGGCCGCAGGGGTGGTGATGGTAGAAGGGTGTGGGGGTGAGTGGGTGGAGGTCTGAGGCCCCATTCCCTGCCATCGTATCCCCAGGCATCCTTCTAAAGTTACCCACTGTCTGTGGCTGCGGCTTGCTGGTCTCACATCACTGTGTTCATTATAGGTGCCCTGTAAATAGCCTCATCTGGACCAACATCATATTTTGGTTTGCGCGTGTGAGGTCACTCGCGTGCACTTATGAACTCATCATGTATTCTCACCTGTTCTCTTTCAGCTCCTCTATTTCTCTTTCCCGCAGGCCAGTTTATTAATGGTCCAGTGTGGTTAATGAGGAGTATGAGGTGCCAACACGGTAAATCACTTACGTGTAGCTGGCAACACTACTAATGCTCGCAACAGACATTCACTAATAAAGACAAGACAGGGAGTTCATTTTCTTTTGTTGGCATATGAGTCACGTTGGCATTCCTTGCTGTTTCCTGTAGTTATGCTAATTTTCAATAACACAAGCACCAGCATCCTTCTATTTCTTAAACTAGACTGAAATAGGTAAAGACCTTTAAGTGTGTGCCCCCTCGCTTTTATGTCTGTGATTAAATAGGCCCGCTACACTAGGAAATGCGTACGCTGAGTAATGCTGTGGACGTATTGATTTTCTGTCTCTGCTTCCTTCTCTTTCTCTTCTCCTCCGCCATGTCCCCCATGCAGGAAGCCTCACTTGAGCCTGTACGAGCCCCTGTACGTGAGGCGCTACTGGAGACCAGAGCTGCCCAAGTTCACCACCCCACACCAGGGGAAGGGAGGTTTCTGGTGGAGTCCCCAGAGGTATCAGGAGGTGGGAACTACATGGAGGGACACGCACCATCGCCGTGTGGTCTTCCCTGGAAATACTGGCTTCTCTGACGTGCCCTCAAGTCTTGACGCGGGCTACTGCCGCCTGCACCCGACCCTGGTGTGAGTGCCTGAGTGGTTATTGAGGGATTACAAGCATTTCTCCATGCATGTGTGCATGTGTTAGCATTGTGCTTCTTGAGAGGCCTGCTTCTGACAAGCCTCTTCTTAACTAGAAGTTGATTGTCATCACTCTGGCAGAAACAGAAGACAGGCTGTTTGTACTCAATCAGCACTCCACCAGCTTATCAGAGGCCGAGCGTGGAGCCACAGTCAGGAGCTCTCCTCACACTGTCACCCTGCTTGTACGTCACCAAGGCCACATCTTTACAAAGGGGCATTAGACCTGCCAGAAAGCATGTACACTGAAGGGGTCACATCTTTTTCTGATGGTATTCTGCCTACATCCAACCAATGCTATGGTTGTCCTTCAGCTATAATGTTTGCCCATTGAACTTTGAGCTAAATAACATCCCAAGATATACAACACTAACACTGTATCTTAGCTTCTAGCTGGTCTTGTTCTGATACCATTATTGTTGTACTGAGGCTTATGACAGTCTATGCTTACATCTATATCTATGATTAGGTCTGCAGTGATGCTTGCAGCTCTGTGAGGCTATACTTATGTATAACTAGTTGCTTATGCAAACACACAAACATATTTGCAATTGCAATACAAACATACTGATGTTAGTTATGTTTACTGTATCTAAGAATACAGCCTCACTGAACCTCAACTACCACCACTTAAATCCATCACGTCACAGTGTCCACAATGACCCCATACCATATATAGCACTACTCCACTACTCCACATCACATCCAGACAGGACTGACCTAAATGGATGCACAGAGTAATGGCCTACATGCCCCAGAGCATCTTGTTGCCATGACACCTGAATAGCTGTGGCTTCCTGGTATTTCCTTGCACTGTAGCTGATTGTTACAGCTGTCACTTGTGGTGGCTGGTTAGAAAGCAGACAACTGAGAACAGTTAAAGGGAAGACCCCATCAGTGGCCACCTTTTCAGTGTTACAAGATGGGACACAGACAGTAAAAAAAAACAACAAGAAGGAGTTTTGGGACAGAAAAAAAAAGTGGCATGCTATGGGGGGGGGGGCAGGAATCAGGAAAGGAAGTAGGCTGATAAAGAGAGACACTTAGAGTGGAAAGAGATGGTTTTGAGTGAAAGGGAGAATGATTGATGGTCAGGGGTAAGAGAGAGAGAGCTACAAAAAAATAGAAAAGAAGTGGAAAGAGAGAGAAAGCCACAGGGCTAATGGGCTCGTGGCTAATCAATTCTGAGTGATGGCCACTTTAGAGTGGGCCAGGCTGACAGATGGAGACCATCCCTCTGCTTCAGCTCTTCCTCATGACTCTCCAGCTGCTAACTCTCCACACCAGAGCACATCAGCGCCCACCCTACGTATTCCCTCCCCAGAGGGCGTCTGAGATCGCACACGTGAAACGTACATACAGAGACACTCGTGGCCTAGGCAGCGCCTGTCAAATCAGCCGTCATCCATTTATCATGTTAAAAAAAGGCCGTACCGGGGCTTCAAACTGTTATTACTGACATAGATGAGTTTGAACGAGTGTAGCATGAGTTGTAGATTGATTCTCCATAAGGATTGATTGGACTAAATGAGCACTCAGATTGATCAGGAGAGATAGTAGGGACAAACAGTGACATGACTTACTACTGAGGCAGCCACATGATACTTTTATACACTTGTTCTCGGTGAGTAGGAAAAGAGGAAACTGTTCCATTTATACAAGATTACTGAATAAATCAGTGATGTGCCACCACATCAAGAATGACACACATTTTCCCTCTTTGCTCTGCAAACCCGCAGCATGTGGACAGAAATGGACAGGGGATAATGAATGGAAAAAAGGGAAAAGAAATGCTATTTAAAGAGTCTGAAGATCTTGTGGTTTTGTGCTTTAATGCACAGGAGTTGTGGTTGAGGTCAGTAATACTTTTCAACACTATTTTATACACCCCTGGATTACCACTGGTGTAGGAATCACCATGTAGAAACACAGCGATTCACAATTCAACTAACAATGTGATATTTCTATTTCACCCGCACCATCGTGATTATCGTCTCGACATTAGAGGTTGTTTACAGTCTTGTACTGAAACTGAGCCAGAGACCATAACAGGGCCAAGCAAGTAAGCAGTGTCATAAATTGCACTCTGCTGGCCCTGTTAAAAAAAGATTAAAGGGAAGAAAGTGCAATCCAGCGACAGGCTGCTTGGACACAGGGTGGATTCAGGGCAGCTATCAGCTCCTAAAAGACGGCAGGAGCGAGGGGAGGAGGAGGATGGTGCTGTGGTCTCCACTGATAGATATGCAGCAGTGTCTTTCTGGTCAAGTTTACCAGGAAGGATTGCTGCCAATGGGCTATTCTCTGATGGCCCAGTGGCAGCCTCTTATGCAGTGTCAACAGCTGCAAGATTCAATTGCTACTGTGTGCCTGCTTGTTTCTGCGTGCGCGTCCATCTGTGCATATATACATGTGCCACTCATATGTTTTCTTTGTGTGTACTAAATGAGAGCTTAGCACAATACAGCACTTTGTCTTTTATGTCTTTTGCTAATCTTCATGCTATGGAACGGCTCTGTTCTCTTATCCAGCTGTTATGTTGACATTCAGCCAGTAAGGGTTTTTATTTTTTTCAGAGAGCAATGCGATTCTTTCCCTAGACTCTGCTAGAGCTTAGATCCTTCTCTTCCTGAGCCATGGAAAAGGGTCAAAGCATAAGCCACAGATGCCAGAACTCAGGCTGAGTTTTGGAGAAATCTAACTCTGCTCAGGGGTGGAGAGCCAGAAGGTCGAAAAGGCAGAGAGAAGGGAAAAAGAAATAGATCTGGCTGGAAATGAGGGAGGAAACTGAGCAAAGACAGGCCGTTTGTTTCCACAAACCAGCACACACACTGGAGCACATACATTAGGATTAGAGAACATTCTCGGCTGCTTTACAGAGCATGAAGAATTATTTCAAAGCATATTCATTTTCATTTCACCTATTAATAAATTCTTGCAGTGTTTATTTTATAGTGATGTGTTCTGGTAAGATCGCACGGGTTCCTATGTGTCTTTCTTTAGCACTTATGGAAACAGAGGTCTCTAATCCGTGGTCCATTCTGAAAGACACAGTCTGCTCTCCTGGTGCTGTGAGAAAATCACCTGCTGAGTTTGATAATTGAATGGAACCGTTCTGCTATTATTATCCCAGTTCACCTCCGAGAGGCTGACATGCTCAATAATGAAGTAATTAATTTATCTGATTAGGAAGCTGATATATAATTAAATGTAAAAGGAACAGTCGTGAAGATTGTCTCAGTTTCATTGTTAGCCCAATTTAGTCTTAGAGGAGATGAAAAATTTAATATTTATATCCTTACCCTCCCATAAAATATAATTGCTATTTAATAATTTAAAAAGTACTTACACTACTTTACTAACAAATGTATTTAGTTACATTACATTCATCACTTCAGCACAGCTCCAGCGTTGCCAGATGGACAATAATTATTGTGTTGGTATAACACTTTGTACATTATAGTAGATAGTTTCAGAGCCTACACATGGAGCAGAATATGTACAACTCTATACTCCATGTCCGACTCTGCCCGGATGCACCGAGACACCAAGGGCAGCAAATCAGATAAGTGAAGTGCTAATGCTTGACAAACACCCTTTTCGTTACACCCGCTCTGTCCATGCGTGGAGTGTCCAGTGAAAGATGATGCCGGGTGGCAGAAGGCGATGTGCTGAACAGGTGACAACACAACCCCATCCCTCCCTGAGACGGCCGGCCAGGCTGGCACACAGCAGATGGTGTCCAAGGAAGTGAATTAGCTCAGAGAGGCCATGTCCACACGCACCAGATGGGGGTAGAAGAAGAGACAAAGAAGCTGGGGGGAGAAAAACAATGACATGGAGGCAGAACAGCCAAGGTGGAGGGAGCGTGGCATTGTATGGGCTCATTTGTTTGTTTGCTTGTGTATGTGTTTTTGTCTTTGTTGGTCCAATGCACGCCTTGGCCAAGGTCATGGGTCCGACGACCGGGATAATATCCATTCATTGCCTCATTAGTAGTCCGCGTCTCGTGCCTAACACTTCTTATTTTGATGGTAATTTTATATGTGCTGTGCAAAGTGAAGCTGTTCAAACACGCTAAATTGTGTTTTGTTTCCTGGTTTCAAAGGTGGCGATATCGCTGGCAAAAACTGAGGGAAAGGGTGCCTCAAGTGCTCAAAGGAAGAGAGTAAGAAACAAAGCCCCACCTCCCAAAAAAAAAAATAAAAAATATCAGTGATGTACAGTGTACCTCAGCATTTTTCTAATATGATGTTTGTGTGTTGTTTCTGTCCTTTTCTCTTCTAGTAACTTTCTTATCCTGTGAGGTTTCTTTAGAGTCCCAGCCTGAGAGCCCTGACACTTCATATGTTCACAGTGCTGCAATTAGTTTTGGAGCTGGAGGGAAACAGCCGTGTTCTGGTCAAGGTAATCTCACTGTGTCAGTGGTTCAGGAATGGGCTCTGGAATGTTAATAAGGGGGCAAAAACGTACAACACGACTCGAATGCCACACAGATGTGGCCTATCGGTGATGCAATCTAGCGGGGAAAAACGACTAGTGGTGCTTTTAGCCATAATATTGTGTTAGAAGCTGTTGACTTCGTGTGTTGACTGTACACGAGGCCGTGAATGGAAATGTGACAATAAACTTGTTCTGTAACCTAACTCTGAAAATGTCCCAGTCTGTCTTGTTTTTCAATCTCCCTCTCTGTCCACGCCCCACCACAGCCCATCTGGCTGTGATTATTGGCCGTGGCCTAATCCAACACCGTGTCCCTTTTTGACACAACGAGGAGGGCCAAGTCTCTGTTGTCTCTCCCTTCTTTCTTCTTCTCATTTTTCTTCTCTGTGTGTCTTTCCCTCATTCTTTTGTATAGCTCGCTGTCCCTCCATCACGCCTTTTAACGCTCGCTCCTTTTCTTCTCTTTGCCTGACTGCTGCTGCATCTGTCACTAGCCGAGCGGCAAGCGCCTGTGTGGCACTCTGCCAATGCTGACAGCTGGCAGAGAGAGAGAGAGAGAGAAATAAACAGAAGAGGAGAGAGGGCAAAGAGAAAAGGGAGGGTGAGGGGAGAGCGAGAGAGGGAGGGCGTTCAATAAATATCAGCACAATTCAAAAATTCCAATATCACCTTTCTGACTGCACACAACTTTGCAGAAGTAGCAAAGGAATCAACGATAGCATGACAGATACAAAACCCTTTCCAGAACATTTATTTGCTTTTACCCCTAGCTATATGAGTAGTGGTTTGAATAAGTCGCTGGGCCTTCTGCCCCTGTCTTCTCTTTTTGTTGGCCGACAGCCATGTTTGGTGGCAGGCGGTCCAGTCAGGAAGAGAGCTCCGAGTCTACTGCTCTATTTTATTGACCTTTGTTTGTTTACAGGAGGAACTAAATAATCAGTGGATGGATTTTGTGTCCAGCCGAGGGACTGTGGAATGAACCTAAAATGTAGCTCATCATCGCAACAACAACCTCTCCAAATTAAACAATGACACGGAGAAGCATTTTCTGACATGAGAACTATTAGCAGGAAAACATAATCCATCCATCCGCGACATGGAAACACTGTCCTCAAGATGAATTAATGAGCAATTCATTATTACGGAAATTAAATGGACTAGATTACCAGGAGAGCTGTTATTATTAAAATAAGATCCACTTGGTTAATGTTGTAGCATGACCAGGGTCATGATTGTAGGGAACGGGAAATGCACTGGGCTCCCATGTCCAGTGTTTTGTTGACCCATCCATCCTGACCTCCCCCAGTTGGTCCCCATTGCTTTAGGGGCAAGATGCTAAAATCCCATTCTATCCATTATAACCTGCATCTCTCTCTCTCTGTCCCTCATTTCCTGTTGTCAATCTAGTTTCTGCATCAGTCAGTAAAGGAGCCATGCAGCTTTCTTGATGATTTCTAAACAGAGCCTAGTTGATTAATAAAGAGCTCTTGCACTCCTGCACAAACCAGAGGGCAACGTGCACAAACGTTTGTTGGGGACCACATGCATACACACAGGAAATGGTCAGTTTGTTATCACAAGCATTGTATGAGAGCGTGTATGTAGTCTTCATGGCTATTTGATAATGTGACACGGTTTTTGTAGTTTGTTTACATGTTTAAAACTTCTGGGGACCTATATAGTTGCGCTGTCCTACTGCTAGAGACATCTGAAGGTCATTTTATTTGTGTTTTACCTGTTTCCCTTTGCTCCCTGCAGACAAGCCTCAGCTCCTGCAGCCACTAAACAGTTTCATACAGTTCGTGTCGACACATCTTCTTCGTGTGCTTCTCGGGTGAACACAAAAAGACTTTTTGGGTGGTGAAGCAGTAAATAGGCTCTGTCTGTTAGCAGCGCATGAGCAAAAGGAGTCCCACGATGCATTGCTTAACTCCACATCCTACTGAAAGACAGACGGCAGCAGGCCATGAAGGGGTTATTCTACACTTTTGGGTGGTCTGAAGTCAATTATTATTTTAGAGACAAGTTTGATAACAGTCATGTCTAACATGTTTATATAAACTAATATTGCAAAGAGAAAGCTGCTGTTAAATCCAACAGGCGTGTGAAAGTATAAGACAACTCTTGTTACTGGCCGTGTTGAGGCCCCGCGTGCCAAGCCATCACAGGCAACAGATTAGTAAATTGCCCTCTCTCCTGATGCAGCATCTTTCTTGTGTTAGTATTTAATCCTGTCTACGACGTCAAGGGAGTACACCGAGTGACCCGTCTTATTAATATCTGCAGTGTGTTTATTTGGCATTACTCTTTGCCTGCAGTGCAGAAACACTGGGATGTTTATAATCTATACATACAATGTGTGAGAGCCCTAGTAGAAAAATATTTCTGTATTACACTGTCTGTAATCTCTGGAATCTCAATGGCCCTTATTCTGACAACACTAAAAGGGGATGCTGAGGGGTTTGAGGGGGGAGGGACAAAACTAAACTGCAGCATTCCAGCAATGAAGAAAAATCGTTGCACTTTTTCCACCGTGTGATGACAGAATGTGTTACAACGAGAATCCGTGCGCTGCTGGAGAGACTAGAGGAGATTTATTGAGAAGATAAGCAGCAGGTTGTGTGAGGAAAAGAAAGGGAAAAGTCCAGATTTGTTCCCACTGTAGTGCTCCAAACACACACGACAAGCAATAACACTTGAGAGAATTGAAGCTTTTCCTGCACAGAATACAAAATGGTTCAGTCACACTTGGGAATGAACCAGTCAGTGGGGGGAGGTGGGCAGTGAGAGCGAGAGAAAAAGAGTAAATCTCAATTTTTCCATCTGGAGAATGTATGTCAGTGGGCTGCACTATCTGCCTGGCCTACATCTCCCTCTGTCTTTCTCTCATTTTGTCAGCATTAGTGAGAGGGACTCATTCGGTGCAGTGAAATACAGTAGACTGTTGCCAAAGCAGCCAATTCCTATTCAGAGTGCGTCGTCTGCACTCTCACACAGTACACGCTGCACGCTGGCTGGCTGATGGACGAACTGAAGAGGTCTATCCAGGCAATACATAGTTCATTAAAGTGATTCTTTTTACTGTAACGTCTTTGTCATATCCTGCAACGCTGTAAGTCCGCTGCCTAACGAGAACGTTTACACTACATGGTTAAAAGTACGTGGACCCCAGATCTAATCATGTGAATGAAACATTTTGTTCCAGAGTTCTTTTAATCCTTTTAATTCTCAGCAAGATGACAACATTTCTCACAGTGTTGAACTGTGCCTTTAATTGCAGATGAGCTCTTTGACCAGGAAGATGAAACAATGAAAACTAGATGTCCCACTTTACACTGTAATGAGTCGGAGAGGCCGTGCACCCTTAGTTCACCAAGCAGTAGCACAGATTCAGAGACGTGATGAACCTGACGAGCTGGGAGGCTCCTCGTTAGCTCAAATTACACAAGCGTCTGCGCGATCAATAAGACCTTGGTATGTATTTCCTTAACACGTAATGAAATTTAGAACTTTTTAGATGATCAACAGAGCTCAGGGGAACATTCCCCTGGCACAAACACAATTATATGCACACTCTCTCCTCACCACAGCCCATAATGCCCCCAAATTGAATTACAGTTTTAATGAAGAACTTATTTACCTCAGCCTGTATAACCCTGAGCAAGAGAGAAAAGACAACGTTGGTGTAGTAGGATTAAAGATTCACTGCCTGTTTCCTTGTCTTCAGCCTACATGCACCAGTTGATAACTAACATAATTTCTCTGTCTGCGTTTAGGTTAAACAGGCATCATGTCTGAGCAAAGAAGAGTTGTGCTTCTGCATCTGAGGACTTTGTTCGCACTCTGTTTCCTGTGTTGTGGTTCCAGTGCCAACAGCTGTAGGGGAAGTCAGGGGGTGTCTGTGGGTTAGGTTTGTGTGCATATGTGTGTGCGTCTGCGCTAGTCTACAACAGACTGTTCTTCCACCTCCCTGCAGGGGCTGTTCTATTTCCTCGCTACAGGTGCTGCAGTAAGATCACTTCCTGTCGTCTCTCTCCTGTGTGTATATGTGTGTGTGTGTGTGTATCTGTGAGCTCCAGCCATTTCCTGTGCATGGGGAAGAGGAAACTATAAGAAACAGGATGAGCATCCCAGGCCGGACAGGTCATAGAGTGTTGCGCGAGGTCAGAGGAGGGGGTGAAGCCCCTGGAAATAGACAAGACAATTACAGACCATATTGTTTATATTCTTGAGAGTAGATAATGATGTTTTTTTTTTTTTTTTTTATTAAAAACACATAACAGTCATTATGTTGTCTTTCTATTTTCAGAAGAGAGTTTAAGGGAAACAGTGAGCAATAAAACGAAACCTTTCTCAGTTTCATTATTACGGAAATTAAACAGTATTATATTATTTTAAATTTAACAATCAAATAACCACAAAGTTTTAATATCATGCATATTTAGATTTCAGCAAGGACACACAGCTGGTCTACCTGATCCACACCTTGAGGCACCCTAACGCCAGAGGTCCAACCTCAACAGGTTTTTAGCTTTGTCCTAAGAAAATAAAACCAATCCAAGCCTATATAAAAAAAAAAAAAAGATTTCTGGATCGTTGCAGGACGCAAGTTTAAGAGTGCCATGTAGTAGTCAGAATTCAACTTTCTGTAATGTCTTGAGCTGATGATAACGGTGTCTCTGTCTGCATTATGTCGTTGTAATCAAAAGACAAATAGATTAGGGAGTCATCTGTATAGAAACAAAAACTGCCATGTGACCTATACCAGTCTTGTATTTGTGACTATAAATATTCCTATAAATATAGTAAGCGGCGAAAAGAGTCTGTGTAGCATTCTTTTAAAGGGCAGAAATGCTAGATATACTATGGCGCCACTGCCAAAAAACTTTGCCAAGATGAGGTCAACATTTGTGATGATGACTTTTAAATTGGTTTCCCATCTTTAACTCTGTCATATTTCCTTTAGCTGACAAGAAACTTCCTTTACTTCCTGAAAACCTACTGTCACCCATGGAGACAGGCAGCACAAGACAAATGTTATTCACGTATGCTGACATGTAGTCACACATACTGTAAACGCTGACACACACGCATGCTCATTCATTACCCAAGACCTTGTGCCATGGGTAGGACAAGCCCTGTCACGTTAGTCGCTTTTCTGACATTTCCGCTACATTTCATGTTGTCAGTCCGACTGTTCTAGGAAACAGTAGGACTGTTTCCCCTTCTAGGAAAAATCAGGGTCTTGTGGAAAATATGTTGTGACATCAGCTTTTAAAAGGGTTCTGTACGTGAGTGTTGAAGGATGTTTCACAAGGTTTAGGAAGATATTTTGTCACTAGTGAAGTGATTTTTTTTATATCTGTCTTTATGGTCTGCTGTAAACGTTGGTCACACTCTAGTCAAAATAAGATTGTTCCCGAATGTGCTATAACTTTCAAAGGGCCCTATGATAGGAGTCTTTTTATTATTACGATCAACTGCCCTGTATGCACAATAAATAAAAATTTCTTACCATAGTCACCCTATCGACATCGACTTACGGTGTGTGTAAGAGAGGAAAGGACCCAAAAGCTTCAGCTATGAAGACATCTGATCTGCATCTCTTCAGGAAATTCCTCTCCACTTTACGGCCAACTGAAGATGCAGATGATGCATCTTCAGTTAGAAGATGATCCGACGGTTATTTTTGTAAACCCTTACAACCACCCACACAGATCCCAGCATAAACCTAGCTCTCCGTTGACCTCTGACCTTTTCATATCCTGTCAGAAGTTACCGCGTCTCCGACTGACACAGATCTTCATGCGCTTGGTACGCTGGTTATGCTCCGTGCTCGTGTGTATTTGTGTATCAAGATTTATGAATGAACCGGCAGGCCAAGCCTGGCAGAGCTTCCTGTCTTGCTGGCGTTTGTGTGTCGATGGAACATCCTGTCAAAAGATGTGTGATTTCCTGTGCTCATACAGCTGGGCTGCTGAGCGCTCTGGGAAAAAAACCCTTTGCTGTGGGGAATACTGGGAGAAAACCCTCGGAGTAATGTTCAGAGACAATTGTTGGAGAAGAAAGGGGGAGAAATAGATCTCATCCAGTTCGTTTTATAAAGTAAAACGTTCTCCTTTTAGCAAATGTTTACACTCCTTTAGTTTTTCCTTGTCTTGATTAAAAGCCCAGAGGTACATGAGGAGTGACACACACACACAGGAGTCCTTAAAGTCTCTCAAGCTGCGTTCTTATTGGCACATGTGATCGTTCTACTCAGGCATGCGAGGAATGTAAAGAAAAAACAGAAGACGGTGACACACGCTAGATAAATGATAGAGAGGGTTTAGTCTTCAAAACAGTTCAGTTTAATTCAGAGCTTAAAACCACAGGAGCTTTGTTTTGCCGCTCATGTACCAATATCAGTTCTTCAACAATTCAGCAGTGTTGCTGCTGTAGGGTGTGTTGTTTTGGCCAATTGCCGTTAAGTTAGCTGTGCACTGACTTAAAAAGTTTGCTTCACAGATTTGTTCTTATGTGTTGGCGCAAGTCCCTCTGGGAAAACATCAAGGGAAATCAGATAGAAACATATCTGCGTGTTCATCTCGACTGAGCAGGTGTGTGTATTTGCGTGTGGCAATAGTGACGGAGGTGATAGTCACGTAATATTCATTATGAAGGAATGCAGCCCAGATTGTAGCCAGTACATTAAACAAAACATATTAGATGAATATCTTCTGTTAATCAAATAACCTATTGTATCTCTCTGCTAGAGGAGATGATTCAGTTTAACACAAAGGCTGCATTATTTTTAATCTAGCCTAATCACAGACCATCTCACTATCTCCTACTTGCCCCTGTCATCATAAAGTACCCCTTCTTTTTATTTATGAGGTCCTATTTGTTGGAAGGCTGCTTTTAGGAGGCAGCCGGAATGGGGCCACATTCGAGAAACAAACTCCTCTGATCTCTCCTGGGGGTAGGCTAATGGGGCAAATAGACCGAGTAGTCAGCCAGTACGCCCCCAGGACCAGTGTGTCAAAGGACCATTAACGCATTAGCAAATACGGCCCTAGGTGTCGAACCTGGTGGGACAACAACCAAACTGCTAAAATGGAAAACACATAGAAAGGAGCTAAATTAAGTAGTTGTCTTCCCTTGTAGGTGTTTACAGCAGCCGGCCAGGTATTAGACTGTATTGTCAGAGTCGAGTAGAGGCTCATTCGTTATGAAATGATTTCCTCTTTCCTCCCCGGAGCCACAACAGGAACACTACATCCGACCTTAACTGCACATCCTCATCTTTCATATCTGCTACTTCATTGACTCCACTTATCTGGGCACTTCATTCCTTTGTGGCTGAGAATAAATGGCTCACTATCACTGTTTGGTCTAAAGAGACTCATTAGTTGGTGACTCAACTTCAGCACAGCCACTATTACCCAATATCCTCCGGTCCTGGCTCTTGCAGATGTTGTAAATTCTTTGAACAGTTATCAGCCTGACACTCTGACTCTTTAAATCCCTGTCTGTCTGTCTCTGGCAGGCCTTGACATATGTGTCATACCTTCATATCTCTGGGGACACCATGTAAGGCCACTTCCTCTTCCTGTGGGATGGGTGGGCTGGAATCCTGCATGTGCTTTGCCGTCCAGTAGGGTAGTGTAGCTTCCTGTATGACCTGGAGGCACAGGGGGTATTCGGGGGGGGGATTGGAAGAGGGAGTTGTCTGAGAGGTAATACCGTCATATGATTCAGTGAGTGAGCTGTATTCCAGGTGTTGTGCTCATCTTCATATAGATCTTCATTATGGCATGATGAAGGGATTGTTCAGAAAGCCCCAAAGAGGCTGAGACCGAAATTAATGAGTGGGCAGGGGCTGAATATTCACATGTACTCAAGTCATAAGTAACTAATGTTCATTCAGCCTCACTTTCAAAACTTTTGTCCCACTTTGTAGCTGCAATAGTAGAAAATGGTTCCAGCTGGACAATATACACAGTTTGCAGAAACTAATAGTAAAATGAATATGGATATATGATAACTGGCACGGTGGTGTAGTTGTCGGCACTGTCGCCTAACAGCAAGAAGGACCCTGGGTGGAGAGAGCGTGGATTCTCTCTGGTACTCCGGCTTCCTCCCACCTCCTAAAACATTAGGTTAACAACAAGGTGACACTAAATTGCCCATAGGTGTGAATGTGAGTATGTCTGTCTATGTATGTTGGCCCCGCGATGGACTGGTAACCTGTCCAGGGTGTACCCTGCCTCTTGCCCGATGATAGCTGGGACAGGCTTCAGCACTCCCGTGACCAATTTGTCCTTGATGGACAAGCGGGTGAATAATAACCAGTCAAAATGAAGAATATGGTCTTTATGAAGGGTCTTAAATGATTAGACTAGGATACACTATATGGTACATCAACAGTAGGTGTGCAACATGCTTTCGTGTTCTAATGCTACTGGTTGATTTTAACAACAACAGAGACATAAATGAATTCAAAAAGTTGACTTTGAAGTGTACTGTAGCAAATATGGCCTGGTTATAAAAGAGAGAGAATGTTAATTATTGCCTCTAACAGAGATCCCCAGCAAGTTGAATGTGTTTTTTATAGTACTCTAATAGGTGTTACATTCACTTCTGAATTTAACAGAGCCTGACATGACCTTATTGATGCTACATGTGAATAAGAAAGCAAACCATTAACTAGACTAATCTTTTTAGCTACTAATTAAAAAAAGTATTTTATGAATACATGTTGACATGATTGCATTTTGTATGAAATATTCTTTATACATATTTTGTTTGTTCTAGAGATGAATAACACATGAATCACTAATACAATGACTCATTATAAAGATGAATAGTAATCTGGTTACTGTCATGATACATGACACATCATTAAGCAATAAAGAATTTGACTACACGTTTTCTTTGACTCTAAAGCAAAAAATGAATGCACTTCCAACAACGCAGTAAAGCTACTACACAAAGTCAACGAGCATCTGTGCTTCTTCACTGTAAAAAACAAAGCTCTCCACCAAGTGAGTCCCAGATTTCCAATCTCAGTGAAGTGGCCCCACAAAAATGACACTTATTCTGACACAGGGATGCAAAAGAATGCGGTCAGGAACACACATGCCCACGTTGAAAATTGGCACCTTGAAAGTGGCAGCTTGTTTGCACTGCATTGTTATCAGTGTGTCTATGCGGTGTGGCGTGTTTGTGTGCATTTGCATGGATTTGTAAACAGTGCCTAACCCGAAGCTCTCATAGCTGGAATTTCTCTGGTTGTCCGTGTTTACAAATAGCAGGGATTCTCCACTCCCTGTCTTCCTCCATCTTCAGATTAAGCTGAAAGAATGCTTGGGTTTAGATAGTGAGGAGATTTACCAGGAGCTGACGCCAGTGCATTTTTTTTCACGGACACCCAACAACAACTGTGTTTTTTTTTCCAGGTGTTTTTCTTACTCATCACCCGCCCCTGTAGTACAGTCTCTGACTCCGCTGCTTTGTCTTTCACCACTTTTCAACTGTAGCTCTTTATCACTTCATAAGGGAGAATGATTTGAGGTGGAGCTCACAGGACTCAGATGAAACAAAAAAATGTACGTCCACTGTCCAAAACATACAGGAGCATTATATAGGTCCAAGTCAGTAGTATACAGCAGTGGAAATAAACAGAAGATTTTATATAAAGATAAAAACATGTTGATGTCCTCTGTGTTAGGAATGTGGCCTCCACTACTGGATGTGTTGCAGTGATAAGTGGCTTGGCACAATACACAGAGATCTGATTGAAACATTAAGTGATATCTATAGCTTCAGTGAAAATGTCCAAGCTGCTTCCAATGTAGGACCATTCAAAAATGATGTAGTGCTTTTCCACTGCATTATACCGACTCTACTCTACCAGGTCCTTTTTTTGGTACCGCCCCCATCGAAGGTCCAAGCGAGCTGAAGCTGTACCGTGACATAAAGTGATGTGTTGCAATGATGACCAGCTACACTGAGGGGGGTACCTTCTATCCAGTGGAAGACAAAGTTGCTGTTAAAGTCTAGTTGAAGTTTTACCATATGCTGGAAAAACCCTTATGGAAAACAATATACATTCCTGAGCAATGTGCGCATGTAGGCAGTTTGTCATGTCATTGGAAGATTATAATACTTTTTTTATCATGACATTCTCACAATTCCAGTTTTATTGGTTTATAAGACAATACCATCTAACATTATGTAATGTAATTTTCTAAATGCATATTTCTTTCTTCATCTTTTTTTGCTTTTTTTTCCTCCACCCAGACTAAAAAGTTTTTCCCCTCGTTGGAGTTGTGGTGCGCATGGAGAGAACATAGTTTTGTAGAAACTCTATTGCTATTTCACTCTTAAAAGCAGCCAGACTTCTTTCTCTTTCTCTTTCCAAGCGAAGAAATCTTTGAAAAAGAGTTTCTATTTCCCCAATACTGTTCTGTTCTTGTTCAATGACCAACCATAACTCTAAACTTTCACTGAAATCCTTTAAACAATGCACGGAGCAGAAGCCGAAATACCATTTTTTTTCTTCGCTTGTTTTTTGTGGCTGGCTCGCTCTTCACGAGCCAAGTGAGGAAAGATTTGCCCTTGTTTTTTAATGCTAAAAAAAATGAGCTGAGATATAGGATGTGTAAGCTGTTATTGCACCAGAATCAGCTGTGCTTAATGCTTAATGCTCATTAGAAACTATTAGTATGCTCAACATGGAATAAATGCTTGATGGATATGTTTAGGCCTATGCAGTATTAGGTAGAGCTTAGAGGAAGACTCTGGTCTTGGGTTAATGCTACAAAAGTCAACAAAACAGGACAAATGTAGATATGATTGAAACAACAGCCTTTACCTGACCTTTACCAGATGGGTTTTGTTGCCTTAACTTAACCACATGAAGGATGTGAAACCCTGAAAATATCAGAGCCTTGATGTTGATGTTCCTCCACACGCTAGAGAACTCATGACCGTGTAGTAACCAATCATCTAACATGTTTTGCAGCATGTAATTCTGTTTCCCAAGAAATGGCCTCCCTGATTCCTGTGTGACGTTAAGTATTGAGCCTTTTCAAAATCCAAACTGAGGCTTAAAGTGGAGCCTAAAGGCACTTTTGAAGAGATGTTTGGCGGCGGAGGACCGTGTCGGGGCTTATTAAAAAAGATCACGTTCCCTTCTGAAGTCCCATGGGGTGGCCACTTCCTGTGGCCGTGCGGCAAGCACTAAACCTTGTAAAGACGAGACCAAACAGATGGACCAGGCAGAGTCCAGGGAATTGAGAATTTCCTCTTCTCTCTTTCAAGACTACTTTCTCCAGTTTCACTTCTTTATTCTGACACACATTTCTGTTAAGCTTTCTCTCCTTGTTTCACAAGGCTCATTTATTTTATTTATTTCTGCATCACTCACTATCATCCAGCCTCCTCTGTCTTTTTTCCTCCCATCCACCTCAGCTATATTTTTCTTTAAAGCTCACACCTCATTTCCTTTGAACCCGCTCCAAGTTCATCTCATACGTCTGATTGTGCTCTGTTGAGCTACAACATTCCCTCACGGCTTTGACAACACGTAGCCTTGGATCTCTTCGCTCCCCTAAGATGAGACAGTTGTGGGACAGAGGTGTCAGATCTCTGGCTATGAACATCTGGAGAATGTTAATGTAATCAACGCAAATCAAATTCCTCTAACAGTCACTGGCAGGAGTTCAGGGCTTTGGAGGGAGAGATGTGCTCAGGAGAAATGGAGCAAAAAGAAAGGGGGGAGTGTCAGCAGAAAGAGGAAAGGAGGTTGCTGGTTTGTGTTCAGGAGAACGAAACAGACGTGCTGTGGTGTTGGTGGCACATTCTTTGTTTCTTTCACTTACACTTTGCTCATGTTCGTAGGCCGAGCGGTTACAGAGGAAACACTGAAAATGGTGTCCATTTGAGAGTTTCAAATGACACCCCCAAACCATGAGATGTATGATAATGTAACATGGAATGAGAGGGGGATTAAAGGTCACTGTGTATGTGTGTGTGTGTGTGTGTGTGTGTGTGTGTGTGTGTGTGTGTGTGTGTGTGTGTGTGTGTGTGTGTGTGTGTGTGTGATTAGTGTCCCTGTTGACTGGCTGAACGTGAGAGTGAGCCATTTGTAATGGTAACCTTTGACCTTGCAGTTCAGGGCTTTCCTCTCCCCTAGCTAAGTGTGTGTATGCTCATGGGTGTGTGTGTGTGTGTGCACATGTGCTATCACATGGGGAATCAGACATATTTCCTGGTGCAGAGTATCCCTGAGATCCACTATAGTGACTGGCTGGGAAAATAATGATAATGCAGGAGCAATGAGGTCAGTCAGTCGCTCTCTCTTTCTCTCTCGCAGCCCCAACTGACCCAGATTGCTGTAACGGCCAAAGCAGATTCAGATCCACCCCCCTATACATGCAACTGTGGACAGAGCCTGGCCCCCAGGCCTCCATGTGAGCCACACAATCCTCACTCCCTCACTCGTGCCTTGTGGGTTTATCGCTGTGAAACTGTCATTGAATACTACTTCATTGTCCGCAGGAATCAGAACCACTGATGACATTCACACATGCTGCTACAGCGCGCTCAACATAATGGAAAAATGTTCAGCAGCGCAGTCTGTTGCCTTGTGCTGTGCCTTAAAAAAATATATATATATATACATGCAATATATGTATGTATGTATATATATATATATAGCATGTTTATTATTCTTTGTCTGACCTCCTACATGTTTTCCCCAATACAGAAAAAAACAAACCTGAAAGGAAGGAAGGCAGACGAAAGATCAAGCCAAGGGAAGGATGTGAAGGACAGGATGAGGTAAAGAAAGATACTGGAGGGAAGCCTGTAAAAAGGTATTTATACTCTCCTATTGAGCCGGCTGAAGGACTGGCAGAGAGGCAGACTAACAAGTATACAGCCAATACAGAGGCAGAGGAGTAAAGCCAGGTGGCTGAACCAGACGGTATGCAATCAAGAGTGAAGATGGAAAATCCAAGGGTGAAATTTTCAGATAGCTGTAGAAGCCTTTATGATCTGAAGCAAAGCCAGACATCATGTAAGAGATGTTAGCAGCAAAGGGCATCTAAAGGTCTCTCTGATACAGTGCAAAAGGGAAAGCAGTTTTAGTTTGCACAGGGTGCTGACCTATTATTTTGAGAATATGGAAAAATAAGTCTTAGGACACTTAAGGACTAGTCGGCACTGTATCTGATGTGATCAACACTGGACACTAAATCTATAATTACTGACTGAAGTCTTGCCTTGGCTGGCAAAGACTATGTTCTCCCTACATGACAAAAGGAAACTAGCTTTAGTAGTAGTAGTTTTATTCTTGAGCTGTAATTCAAGACCCACAACATACATACAAATTTACTACAACTGGAATTAATAATTAATTATTCTCATTTATGTGTATGAAAATAGGCTATATAAGCTAATCATACTGTATCTTTTGTATATATATTAAAATATAATCATATTCCATCAAAAATGTGTTGCTGATAAGCTCTATTTGTGATTGTGGCAAAGGCCACTTCATATGGAAAGAGGCAAAAAATAAAGAGAAAAGGCTTCAAATTTATTTCCAGCCTGAGTAAAACCCCTGAATTGTCCGACAGCTGTCACCTCAATCCCAAGAAATTACTGTCAAAAAGCACTTTATACAAAACACATGACACAAACCAATAGTGAGTAAAAAAAAACATAACTTGGAAATCACCACATATAAGTCTGTGGTGCATCAGATAGCAGGTGTGCTATGTGGCACTGTGTGTTGGCACAAGGTACTTACGCTACTATCATGAAAGTATTAAGGCCCAGGCATGTTGAAAGTGAAAGCCAGTAGCCAGGAGAGTGTTGAAATTCAGTGCTTCTCATCTGTACAAACAATGTCAACAGTGTTTTAATAAATGGAGATGATGAGATGCAGTGAGACTTGATAGAAAAGTGGAGGCCAATTGTGATGTCCTTTAAACTTAGTGCAGAGTGTGGTAATCAGCTTAGAAGTTTATGTCAGCTCTTGAGAGTTAGTCGCAGGACATGTGCTAAAACCATGATGCATTATGAAATAAAGAGCTCAAAGCAACTCCTAACACAATAATGTTATTTAGTTATCCCATAAATGGCTCAGCCAAATCCTCCTGCTGCACTTTGCTTAATGTACAACAGCTGGTGGCAGCTGGGGCCTGTGGCAGCCATGATGGATGTGATGTCATATGGCAATTCCCTCCCACCCTGACCTCCCATGATTCCTCAACTGTTGCAGACTCCAGGACAGGGGCGAGTGTTTGTGGTATGCGGATTAAATGAATAAAAATGCATCCATTGACCTGCATCCATGCATCACAAACTGTAGCTGCTGATTTATAAACACCAGACCAGACGACCCCAAAAAACAGCTGAGACCAACGCTGAAAACGCAGGCAGCAGGACACCATTTGTGAAAAGGTAAGATGATTTAACGTTTAGTGTTTGGGATGTGGATGTAACTGTAATGTTACTTTCAATTGGACTTGTCTGAGAATCATATGTTAGCTCCATCTAGTCATCTGTCACCATCTGTTTTGAACCAGCTCTATATGCCTTTAATCTGCACCTCACCAATTCTGTTGAGTTAGAAAGAAGTGAGCCTATTACATCTCTAATGTAATAGGCTCACCTTTGCCTTTGCCAGAAGATTGAGGCTGCAACAGCCACAACTAGCATTCGTTCAGCCAAAAACAGCAAACAAAGGAGCTCTTTTAATAATAATTGAAAAATATGTTGTCAGGCAGTTGCATTTTAGGAGCCAGGAATCGATACAGGAAAGCAATGTTTTAGCTGCTAAATCCCAACTCCAAACGGCAAATACATCTTATCACTGTAGTCATGGCTTTGTTGTAGTGAATGACAAGACATGTTGGTTAATATTTGATCTGACTTAAACATTAAAACACATATTGAAAAACCACAAACCCACGCTTCAGTAAACATTAGGAATGACTTTGGGCTTTACGTGGCTCCAGTTCTGTAACAGACACATCGAGTGTGACTGTCCTCTCCTCTCTTTCCTGCAGGGATACTGGAAAAGAGCTGGAAAGCACAGCAGGTACATGGTTTATTAATGGATATAACTCTATTTTGGGACTCCATGTGAGGAACGATTGCCTGAGAGGAGAAAAAAAAAAGAAATACACAGAACACACACTTGATCTCTACATAGCTTGTGGCACATTAAACCATTCTCCTCCTTTTCATCATCTGTGTCATGACACAGAAACACAAATATGCAGAAGAGATGCAAATTTCACCATCACGTAACCACATGTTGAGCCCCATCTCTCTTGCACTCCTCTCCCCACCTCCTCATTCTTACTCATACAGTCTCGTAATCAAACATTCACTTTGCCCCTTTTTCCTCCACCTGATTTTCTCAGTCTGTCTTGTTTTTATATTTGATTTTCTTTAACACTCACACATGTGACTATACACATGCATGCATATTTCACTGTGCCTTGACGCAAGCACACCACGCACCTTTCCCTTCAGACTGGGAGCTACAAGATTAATCCATTTGCACAGCTGCAGAGGAGAGAGAGGAGTGAGCAGAGGGACCAACGAGGAAGTAAAAAGAAGGGGAGGAGGGCTGAGAAAGAGTCATGAGCCGTTAGCCGTAATTTGACAGAGACATTACTGTAGCTTACATTTGAAACAGTAACATTCAAGCAGAGCATTCAAAGACAAAGAAGTCAGGTACCCTCAGGTGTTACTGTACATCTCGTTGCTCCAAAGGTGCTTCACATAAACAGATATATTGCAGACATGCTCTACCTAGTTAGACAGACTGAAAAGATGTCTGTGTGTGAAGCTGCGTGACCCACACTCTTTGATGTGTTGATGATACTGAATGTGATGCAAGCTGATGAAAAAGTGAAAAGGGGCTCAGCAAGGGAATGTACTACACGTCTGCAGGGAGCACGTCAAGTCTGACGAGAGCTGTCTTAATCTAGTGGAGGGGCTATCCGAGTCAATAGGAAGTTTGCGAAGCAAGTGGAGGAGCTGCACCGATTCCACTTTGAAACTACTACCGCTGACAGAAGATTGATATGATATGTAAAACCACTGTGTTTGTTTACATGGTCAAACTCGTAGTCCGTTTGAAATCCAACATTTACCGAACTGGATTTCATCACGGCTGTGTCGTAAACTGTGTCTTCCCTGAGAGACACAGGCCCGAGCAAAGATGAGTATCTTTCCATTACAGTGCTCCCCTCACATCCGTTATCCCCATCTGAAAGGTGCATCTTCCTATTGATTTCCACCACCTGCCAAAAGCTTGGTGAACAGCTGCTTAGTTGGACAGCCACATTACTCATCCTGGACACTTAGCAGATATCAATAATCAGCCGTTTCCCTCTTCTCTATTTGGAATAACAAGGCCATACATCAGGCCCAACAGTCACTAGCTTGCTGCCAAGGTGCTTGAGTCTCCAAAGTCTTTCAGCCCTTATAAGGCGATTTAGTCACTGGCTGGACAAGTGAAGAAGGAGATGGGTCTATAGGTTGGGACTTTACAAACATGCCCAGCAGTGAAAATTGGAGCTTCTCTGTGCCGTGTTTATGTTCAGCTCTGGATGCCAAGATATTCACCTCATTAAGCTTCATTTCCGCCTATAGCCGGACCATTATTGCCCTGAAACAACCCCTTGTTTCGCTGTGACACAGCACTTTGGGAGCACAGGCACATGACGCGCTCATTGATCACGCTAAAGTCTGCGTCCTTTAGCAACCTTGAATGTGTCTGTGTGAGCGATGTAGACACAGGTGTGAGGCAGGTTGCTGTGTTAAACTCCGAGCAGTGCAGCACCCACTGAAGGCTTCAGGTGTTTGATGATAGCACGGGAGCTGAGATAAAGCCAGCCAAAGCACCTAAGTGCCGGTCGTTAATTACTCCGGACCACCCTGACCTTGACGAGGCTGGGGTCACTCAGCCCATTAGAATCTCTGCGCCTAGGCAGACATGCTTAGGCAACTTTCCCATGGCACCCTATAAATCTGCTTAAAGGAATATTGAGAATGGTTTGCAGAGAGCATAAAACCTGACAGCACAGTTTAATAAGACACAACATTTTATTACCCACACATCTTCTAAATGGCAAGAATCAACCTGAGATCAAAGATTCTGGGAACTTTCCCTTTTTCTGCCCACTTTTACTTGTCAGAATATGACTTTGGTTTTACCCCCTTTCTGCAAATTCAGGGAGAAAATCGGACTCCCAGGAATGTTTTGGGAATGAGCCCCTTTCGCAAATGAAAAAAGATCTGCCCCATAACTAACCACATCAACATCCATCATATGCTACATGGACAAATCATGACACCAAATAGCCTTGATAGTTCAACAGTCTTTGCTTACCAGAATGAAACCACCACTCTCCCTGAGGGCACACTGCAGCAGCAGGCAACAGAAATCAGGCCACAATGGGCTGATCAAACACTGATCAAATTGCTAATGTTGTCCATCAGTCTAGCCATCTCCCTGGGACACAGGTTATGTGGTTTTGTTGCACATTTATTCTTCCATGACAATAATAGAAAATGAGCACATTATTATAGCACATTCATCAGTACCATTTATCACCTGTCCACTCAAAAGTCAACTTAGACCAGAACATAGAGACAGGGTTGGAATCATTTTGTCATGTGTGAAGTCACTTTGTGTGATAAATTTGTCACAGGACTTCATATCTGATCAGATAATAATAAGATGAAGCAGATTCTGTATTTTGTTTTAATTTCTACCAAAAAGAAAAGTCTCAAAACAAACTGTCAATCTCAATAAGCGTGTCCTATTACACTGATTAACAATAAATAACACTGAACGTTTACGCTCAGTTGCAGATTAAAGTTTTGTCTGTTCAGACTGCATTTATAGTTAAGAGGCGTAACCAACACAGAAACCAGAGAACTGTCTATGTGTGAAAAACAAGCAATTGTGAAGCTGAGAGAATAAAGGGAAATTAATCAGAGCCATTGCACAAACATTGACCATCATCAGTACAACCATCTGAAATGTCCTGAAGAAGAAAGGAACCACTGGTGCACTAAGTAACAAACATAGAACAGGTAGACTAAGGAAGACAACAGCAGCTGACGACAGAAACACTGTGAGAGCTGTAAAGACAGACCCTAAAATAACTGTTAGTGACATCGGCAAGGGGGCAGGAGTGAAGGTATCACAAGCTAATTTTCACAGAAGACTTCATAAACAAATGTAGAGAGGCTACACCAGAAGATGCAAACTGCACATTAGCAAGAGGAATGGGAAGGCCAGGCTGGAACTGGCCTCACTGTTCCAATACTTGTAGAGGAGAGCATACAGCAAAATCATGGTGACAAGGTTCATGCAGAATCATCAATGATGATGTTATGATGGTCAACCCGGAGCACCTGAACACATCATAGTGATAGCACCTAATGCAGTGCCTTCTATCACCCTGGTCCCTCCTTATGGTGAGAGCTCTATGTTAATCATATCTGTGTGATCAGTATTTCAGACTCTGGCATGGTATGAGGAAGGGAAGAGCCCAACAGGGGAAGAAACAGTGAATCTCACAGAGGTAATTTCCTAATGAGACACACATGTAGATAACCTCCCACAGTACCCACATCCTTACCTCACACTACCTCCCTCCCTATCCCCTGCTTCAACCAATCAATCCCTAATCAATCACTTGCAATATCACTGTCTGTTTAGCCAGAGTGTTCTGGGTTAACCAGACTTAGACTTGCAGGAGGTTGATGCAGACTCATCTGGGCAGGTTGGTCAAGCCAGAATAGATCAATGCTAGCTGTCTCAGCAGACCGGTGGAGATGAGGTCAGTGCTGCACTGAAAACACAGTCAGGCACTTCCAGATCAATTAAAGCACTGATAAGAGAGACGTAAGCATGCCAGCACAACTGAGACGAGCTGGACTACCAGAAGTCTCACTAAGTGCAATACTCCTGACAGTTTGATGGTAATGTTGTGAGGTAGCTGTTGTAAAGACTGTCTGTGTAGCTTTATAGTTGGTCATCTAATGAAGAGGGAATATCAATCACCCGAATCCTTCGGTTAAGCAAGCATTTAGCTCATTCTAAGCTTATTATTAACCATCAGTTGTGGTTTAAACAAAGTTCTTTGAACGCAGCATAACAGAATAGTTGTGTCAATTTCATTAGTAAATGTGTCTCATTACAGAATATAGAAAACCTGCTTTCATTTTGTGGTGGCTTTAACACATGCAAAGGTGAATGTAACCGAGCTTATTTTGCATTTCAAATAAGCACGTGGCACTCGAGTGACGCGTCTCCTTCATGCTACTTTTAAACTAAGAATACCCCTTGAGAGTGAAATTTAAATAACTCACACTCAACACCTTACCTCGTTTCCTGAATTATTTAATAACCCGCGCCGATTTTCATGCCACAGTGACAGCCCAGCGCTGGTTCAAAGGAAGCTGTTTTTATGTAACCATGTTTTGATAAACTGGAGGAGGACAAGACAGGGAATTGGGGGCAAGAGATGGAGGGGGTGGGTTATAAATAGGTCACTCACAAACAAGCGTAACACACTGCAGTGATGTTCCATGACAACCCAGCTGCAATGGCAGATGGATATAATGTAAAAGTGGAGCAAAAATGACAACCAAATAATAAATCATGCTAAAAGAAGAAAGGATCTTTCATCGTGATTATGTGCTACTGAGCAAGTAACAGAACCGCTGCTTGGTCTGTAAGTGAACCTGCACTCAGATCCCTATGGAGGAGGAAATCAGAACAACACATTATCACATAATTATTATTATTACAAATGTCTGTGTAACCCTAATTGAACCAGGCGCGTAAATGCGCACTACTTTGTTCTTGAACGTTTCGAGTGCAGTTCAGGGTAATCAAACAGTGAATGAGGAGTCAACAACAGAAGTGAGCTGGCAGTGATTTGAGTCAGTGCAATAAGAGGTGCAGAGTCAATGAATCCATCCCACACATGGGTCATTAAAGCACAATGGCCGAGCATCCACTCTAGACATTTATTTATTTTCGCTGCAGGCCTTTTTCTGCTGTCTGCCATTGCTGCACTTCATTGTGGTGTGTGTGTGTGTGTGTGTGTGTGAGTGTGAGTGTGAGTGTGAGTGTGTTTGCTAGGAGGGGTGGAGTGGGGGATGCATTGTCAGACAAGAGCTTAGTAAACAGTGAAGGTTTGACTTCTTGCCTCTGTGCTCGGAGAGAGGGTCTGGATGAAACTCCCGACAGCTGGGACAGCTGTAGTTTAAGCTGCAGACAGAAGAGCTAGACGGTCTCCAAATGCACACGAACACAGTGACTACTAATACACACCAAGACACATTTAAAGAAAAGAAAACCCCAAATGTGTGACAATAGCTGTCACGGCACAGTAGCTGAATAATCTGTGAGGGAAATTAGTGAGATTTGGGTAATGGCTTTACTGCTACCACACAGATGAATACACAGATTAATTCACTGCCATTTACAAATTATGATCACTATTCATTTTCCACTTACTTTGACATGGTATTAGTCTACAGCCGAGAGAACAACAATATGAACTCAGTGACATTAAGCTCATTATGTCTAGACAGAACAAAACGCCATCGAACATCCTATTCTTCTCCTGTGTGAGATTACTGCTGAATGAAGATACGAGGGGCGTGTCTGCCATCTTTTATTTCAAGATGAGGTCGGGATGTTGATATCTGATGTCTGAGTCATGAATGCATGCTGGGGGATAACCCTCGAAGGTCTCTCTTTCTCTTGCGTTCCCCTCCCCCAAGCCCACGCTGGACCGCCTGCTGAGGCACAGCAGGGCTGCCAGGTCATACTTAACACCAACCGCAGGCTCTCCATAAACCTCCTTTCTCCCCTCCCCCCCCTTCCATGCCCATGCTGCCATCCCCCCACCCGATCCTTTAATCTGCATTACAATGAAGACGGTCGGGGAGGACAAGGAGGAGAGGGGGCTGTGGTGCTGGAGAAAACTGATGGGGCTCAGAGAGAGTGAGCTCACAGATTGGCCAACAAAAAAAAAAAGCCCCAGCTAGCCGATAACCTACAAATGAGCTAATGAGCCCGTCTGTGTGTGTGCATAATTTGCAAGGGGGTTAAATGCATTTGCATGTGCTTTCACGCAAGCGGTTGTTGTCATATACGTGTCTTTGTATACACCAAACAAACAGCACTTACAGCATGCTGCTGGTTATTTCAGAGGGGAGGCGTCTGAGTTGGCCTTATTTCACTCAGACCCTTTAATGATATGCAGGAACGCAAAGCCGTCACAAAATATAGCCTGTTGTGTTTGATTGGTGTGGTTTTAACAGTGTGGAGAGGATGAGGCTCAGTGTGCTGCTATTTCCAGACCATCCAACTGATTCCAAAAGGGATCGCTGGTTTCTGTCTGTCACTGGGCATCTGATGTTTTGGTCCTTTTTGATAGTAGGAGACACGCGTTTGATAAATGGTGATGATAATAACATAATTTTCCTTTTCATACTGACACATTCTTCACAGCTCTTTTCACACAGTACCACTCTCTAACACAGCATATGGCCAAAGATGGTGGGAGTTCTAGTGCTACATTTAAACTTCAGACTTTCCATTCTGTCGCTAAAGCTTGATGTTTCTGTGTGTGTGTGTGTGTGTGTGTGTGTGTGTGTGTGAGAGAGAGAGAGAGAGAGAGAGAAAGAGAGGGAAGAAGAGTACAACTGCAAGAAAGCGCTGAAGGGATGAAGAGGGAGAGCGGAGGAGGAAGAGCAGCCTGTGATAATGATGAATGAGATGATGGCACACTGACCTAGTAACGCCACAGCACCGTCACCACTGGGGATGAGCCGTCCTACTACGGTACACCCCTGTCTGACACATATACACACACATTCACACACACACACACATCTCTGCCTGGCTCCTATCCTCTCCCTCAGCTTCATTCAGCAACACTTTTTCTACTTTTGAATCCCTCATTCTTTCCTTTTACTCGTCTCGCCATCTGTTTTATCCCTTCCTTGCCTTCTTACCTGCACTGCATGTAATTGAAACAGATGGAAACACCACTGGGTGAATTTGCCTACAATGATTCAATCCTCGATAGCACAGGTGCACACTGGGAGAGAGGCAGGGGAATATGTACCGTAAATGAATCTGAGCTAGATAGCTGGAAGATGTCATGATGAGGAAGAAGAAGATAACACTAGATGCTACAGTAGGAGGTGGTGAGGGTAAAGGTTAAAAGGAAGCCACGCTTCATTTCCCTGTGGTCACAAAGGGGTTGTAAGAGTCTCCGCTGCATAAAGTGTGGGAGTCAGAGTTATCTCACGTACACAAGTCAGAAGATGATAAGGCAAACAAAAACAACGCCACAGTCATTTCCTCTTCCATTCTCCCCCCTGACTGGGTTCCCACCAAACCACGTTCCTCCATAACATCAGCCAGAGACGTGGAGAGAGGCAATAGTTGCCATGGCAACCGCCTCTGTGGCATGTCTGCACACACGCAGAAGTGTAGGGAGGGGTATGTCGCGTCATGTCTGCCACCTTAGGCACAGAGACAGAGAGTTGGCGGGTGGAGAAGGGGGGGGGGTGTGATGGCGAGGGAATCGACACACATCAACACGACTCCCGACGGTTTCCCTGCATTTTTAGGGGCTGCGTTTCTAAACTCCACTGCAACAGTCGATCAATCAGCAACTGTTTTATCAATGAGCTGAGTCAAACGTGCAAGCTTCGATGACGAGTGGACATACCAGCCAGCAGCCCCTCCTACTTCTTTTCCTCCTCCAAGAGCAATGACCAGAGCCTGAAACGCAGATAAGTCTGCACTAGCCCCTGACTAAGATGGCGGCCATGTGGAGTCTTGCTGGTTGCCTGCTGGTCAGGGTCTTTTTGCAGTCAATAAGCCAGTTGATCGAATTAATTAGCATTACAAAGGGCTTTCTTTAAAGACTACTCGCCCCTTTTCATGGCAGTGAAGAGGGCTGTGCACCTGATTCTCCTTGTAATTAGTTGCTTGGCAATGCAAATGTTGTGTTTATACCAGACTGAGTAAGACGTATAAAATCAAATTTACATGTCAGAGTGAAAACAAAGCTGCTTAGCAATCACCTTAGGAGCACTTTTCAATGGTGCGTTTGCATTTGTGATACATTAAAATCACGTTTATGTGTGGTTATATTTATAGCTCTGTTGTCTCTATATAAACTAAACTTTTTTCCTCATGCTATTTGTCATTAAATATCTTATTTGTGTCTTGTAGGCTGACATTGGAATAGATATTCATGTATATATGTATATAGACCAGTACCTCTGCAAATCTGCTTAAAATTTACAGCCATCAGTGAGTCAAAAAAAGCAGAGGAAAGCAAACAGGAAACAGGCTGCACTACTGTTCTTGTGATTGTCTATGCATGAATTGCTGACAAATTGAGGAAATCTGGGAAATTACGTATTCACCACGCTGATCTGCCCAGTTAATCTGCTCAAGGTGACTGTTAGAAAGATAACTTTTCTCCTGCCTAATGTGAACCCCAGAGACATATCTCTGATTTCTCTGCGCTGTCTTCTTTCCCTTTCTCTTGCTCTCTTTTGCTCTTTCTACTTGTGATGCGCATCAGTTTGGCTCGCGGAGAGAGAGAGACAATGGAGGCTTTTAGCGGGATTTGAGAGCTCATCCTGTGTCAGGGCATGAAAAATGGGCAACCACACAAACAGGGGTATTGACTAGCTCAGGGGGAGGAAAGTGTGTGAAGAGGAGAGGAAGAGCAGTGTTGAACGTGTAGGCAGACAAGTAGGCAGGTTGAGGTCAGAAGAAGTCCTGCAGCTACTATTTCATTTTCTCTCAAGGAAATCTGGCATGGTCAGCATCACAATGCTGCACACTACAGGAGTGGGCATGGAAAATAAATAGCATGGCTTTACCTGTGACACATCTATCAGCATTAGTTTTCAACACAGGAACAAAAATAATTAAAGATCAGCGATGTAACTTTTGCCAATGTTCTGTTTCTTTTAATGACATCCTTCCAAACTGTAGCTTATAAGTGTCAAACTTGAAGTCAGAAGTCTCAGAGGTTTGGACAACCTGCTGTGAAGATCAAACCAGGAACGGGGCTTTGAAATCTGACAACCCTAATGTATAGACCCCATCAGAACAAGGCCCCCGACTCAAGGTTCCCACATCAGAGGTCAACGAGGAATTCCAAAACTATGAGTGAGCTGCGCTGCGTGGTGAGATGGGGGTTTGAAAAACAAACATCTCCTCAACACGTTGCCGTTCGTTTTTTTGACTCAGCCTGCGAGAATGTATGGAGCGATGGTGGTTGGTTAATAGGGAGTTGGGGTGGAGGTGGGGGGGGCGCATTCTGAACCCCTGAGGGCAGACTGCACTCTGGGAAGCTCGGCCCACTCAGTGGATGGAGATCATTCTGGGTGGCGTATGCATGCCTCACATACCGCGGCGGTGACATGTCTGTGTGAGTGTGTGGACGCGTGGAGGGGGATGTCCTGTGTGCCATCAGATGGGTGGATACAATGACAGAAAGGCAAAGAGAGAGAGAGAGGGCGGGGAGGGGGGCAATACGGACCTATAAAGGGACGCCTCAGAAGAATAATAGGAAATCATAAATTCCACTTAATGAAGTCCTATAAAGATGACAAGTGGAGACAGAGAGCCACTTTGTTAACATGGGTTCATCTCGGGGATAAATGAGGAGCTTGTTGGTGGGAAAGAACGGATAATTTGGTTAAGGTTGCCAGAATTAAGAGTAGCTGCTTGACAAAGAGGCAGCTGGCACAGATAAATGCATGTATGACTGTGTGCACCGACCGCTCAGGCATATGGAAGCTGTCCACATGCTCTCGTAACTCAGCTTTAAACACACGACCCCTGACCCCCAGCTGGATCACAAGAGCTTCGACGTCCCAGAAATAAATAGAAAAATCAAAAATAAACAAAATTGCAGTGTCACTGCTGCGATCGTGGGATTCACTCGCCTGGTCAAGAGAGCTCATTACCGGCTGGCAGGCTGATTCACTGTCTCCTTGTCTGTGTCGGTGACAAAGCAGCCCTCAGTGCCATCGCAAGGCCTCCACTCAATGAGAATCTGGCTGCGCGTTATGTAAGAGTTTACTCTTGGAAAGCCGGGCCTGTCATTCAAATGAAGCGGAGGCCATTAAAATTCCTCGTCTCTCATTCATATAATGCTCTTCTCTGCAAAGAGGGTGGGGGGTTATTTTAGCTAAAGGAAGACTCTTGAGAAGAAGCTGACATTATCTTCTAATGGTGGACCTCTGGAAAAGCTCTGGTCAACTATAAAAGCAAAGATTTGAGGAAGCTCCTGGATAATAAAGGGAATTTTGTCATTTTAGTCTTCACTGCTAATTAATCTAATTCATTTGAGGAGCTTGATCCAACTGTTATCAGTCCAGCTGTACCTACACTTTAAAGGTGTGTAATATAAAGGACACCCTCATCACGTGACCTGTTGGATCAGTGAGGAGTCAGTTCAGGAACAAAAGTTTTTTAACAGACCAAAATGCAAAACAGTGGGAAAAGTCTTGCAGCAGCAGCAGCAGCAGCAGCATCAGACTGTTGCAGCGGCAGAGAGGGAGGTGGAGGAGATGGAGGAGGAGGTGGAGGCCCATCCCCCGGCAGCAGATTGGACGAAGCCCGGCTGTCCCGCCCAGAGAGGAGGCGCTGCTCGAGTCTGAGGCGCGGTTGAAATACTCACAGTCGTATCCCTGACATCCTTTAATTTGAGCTCAGCCGCCGAGGGGTCCACGATCACAGAAGGGGGATCTTCTCGATACCAAACCCAGCCAGGGACCAGGAGATCCGCTCGGATTTGTCACCTCTTTTTGGCACCATCTCACATCTGGATTTTTAAAACTCATTTAAAAAAAAAAAAAAAAACACTCCTCGAGGTTTTTCTTTTTCAAATTTTATTTTTTTTTTGTTGACAACCTCTAAAGGAAAAAACAAAAAAAAAAACCATAATGGGAGCCCAGTTGTCCAAGGGTGGGGTAGCTGCTGAGGGGAAAGCCGCCGACCCTGCAGCCGCCAAAGCCAACGGCCAGGTGAGTAGAGACACGCTGAGCAGCGGGGAGCCACATGGCACCCAGCTCCCACTGGCAGCATGGGTGCCACGGCGGGGCACTGGGCTGCGATGGGGGCTCCAGCTGTTGCTCTTTCGCCCTTATACCGACAGCAGATCCAAGCCTCTGTGAGGCTGTAACCACAGTCACACTGACTGAGACGCGGGGACCTCCAGCAGAGCCGCCGTCGAGCGTCTGCGCTCGTCCCCGCTCAGCGCGCACCAGACCTGCCTTTGTTAATCCCGTCTGCTGCGGGAGGGGTGGTGGTGTTGGGGGGGGGGGTGGGGGTGGTAATTCACCTCCAAATCCGATGCAACAGTGATAAATTCGGGTGGAAATGCGCGTTTGCAGTGAGTTCTCAGTCAGAGGAGGTGGTCGCTTTCGCGTCGAACAAAAGATGCGATGCAAACGGTGCAGAGGATGCAAGCGCGCTCTGCTGGAGGCGCAGTTTGCAGAGTTGCAAACAAAGCGCGGACAGGCGCCACTTCACACCCACGTCTCAGCCTCACGTTTCACTCGTCTTTTTAAGTCTTATTTGGACTGGCTTTGTGCCTCAGAGGCCGGTGTGAGGCTGCTCACAGGTTTCTGTTGCTGGTGCCTGAGCACAGATCTTAGAAGATGCAAAAGGTGACTGTGGTGCGCCGTGCGCGGAATTCACCCTTTATAGGTTTTAGAGGACAGTAAATTCATGAATGAGTCGAAGAACTGGTTCAGTCTGTGCTGTGGCTGTGCTCTTTAACACACACAGCAGCGGTGGAGGCAGTCTGCAGCTCCGGGATGAAAGCTGAGACCAGGTTTCACGGGGATTCCTTTGTTCCCCGACTTGCGGGGCTGTGTTGACGTTTGCGTGTAGCGCTACTGCCCCCGTGTGGCTGCTCAGAGTCATGCAAAACAGCTGTTGAGTCCCATCCGACCCTGTGACAGGGCAAGCAGCTTTCCTCAAGTGTAGCATGGATTAACCAATGCAATAAATGGGCTAATGCTAATCTGTCATATGCCTTAAGAATTATTAGAACTATTAGTGCACTTCATCTCTAGTCTATAATCTTTTCCAGAGGCAGATGTGTTTATTTTGACCCAGTTTGATTATTTTCATTTGTAACTAATGAATCCTTTTGCCTGCAGGAGAACGGCCATGTCAAAACCAACGGTGACGTGTCAGCCAAGCCCGACGGGGAAGTGGCCGCTGCAGATGGAAACGGAACAGCCGAACCAGCCAAGGAGGGCGAGAGCAGCGCCGGGGACGCCATCGAGCCCGCTCCAGCAGCCGAGGGCGAGGCCGCCAAGGCGGAGGGCGAGGCCGCCAAGGATGGGAAGAAGAAGAAGAAGTTCTCCCTGAAGAACTCCTTCAAGTTCAAGGGCATCTCGCTGAAGAAGAGCAAGAAGGGCAGCGAGGAGGCCAAAGAGGAGGCCACCTCCCCCACGACCGAGGACAAGCCCGAGGAGAACGGCCACACGGCCAAGGAGGCCAAAGAGGAGACGCCGGCTGCTGAGGCCCAGGAGGGCGAAGCCGCAGACGCCGCTGCACCCGAGGAAGAAACCAAGGCAACAGAGGAGGAGGCTCCACCAACAGAGGCTGCCCCAGCCGAGGAGGCCGCCACCACCGCCGCCGCCCCCGCCGAGGACACAACACCTGCAGCCTCTGAGGGCGAGGCCAACGCGGAGTGACCGCCCCCCTGCCGCGGCACCTGAACTGATTTTCCAAGATTAAAGTATATAAATATATATATATGAGAGACTCGTGCCACGTTCTTAAAGTTATAAACAAAACTACAAAAGAAGACGAAGGATATATCACGTTTGCTGATTCAACCACCAGTTCACTGCCTTTTGTTAGTTCCTCGACAGACGGAATCTCACCGGGCCCTCTCGTGACGAAAGCGTCGGCTTGTGTCGCCCCCTCATGGTACACACAGGGACTGGCGCGCGGCGAAGGTAATGGATTGGATGTGGAGCGAATCAGGAATACTGACTTATTTTCCCAGTTCATGGAGAAGCATCCTTTTTAAACAGCGTGGCAGCCCTATAACATTTTTTTTTTTATTTTTCTTTCTCATCTTTTTGGGATCTAAAAAAAAAAATTTGTCACCGTTGCGGAGGGGGGTCGACCCTCTCCTTCACTCGAGATGACTGTTACATGGACACATAAACCTTTCAGATGATCTTATTAATTTTTAGAAGTCTACATTCCCATGTTTTACCCCCAAATTTCAAGTATTTTGTCATGTATAGAAAAGTGAAAATCAAGGAGGGGCGCTTGGAAAAAGAACTGTCTCTGTTTGTGCATTTTTAATTTTCTGGCTAAAACACACATTCAAGCTATTGCAGTGTTCACATTCAAGAGTTTATGACGCAGGGGTTTGGGATTGTGTACAAAAATGTGAGCTTTTTATCTGCAAACTGTCTCTGTACATATGTTTTGGCCAATATCTTTTGGTTCTCTTTTATTTTGCTATCGTTTGAAGATGTTAATGGTTTTATTGTAACTTTTAATAAGGGTAAATAAATGTTGGATCCCCTCTGTCTCCGTTCTGCCTTGTGATTCACTACATAAAGCTGCAGCTTCAAGCTGTAGTCTTCGTGAGGTCACAGCTCACGTCATTAATTACAAAACTCGATTGAACGAGCCACACTTCCCCGGATGAAGAGCTGTCTGTCATTTTAGATTACATTAGATGTGTAAACCCTTTCTCACCTCGCTGGTAAGTCACACAGATTATGACAGTTAAAGCAGTTAATGTTGCTTGTAACATAGTAATGCTAAATAAAACAGAATGAACCACGCACACGTTCCATAGTCACATTTGATCACTCTCCATATATCTCAAGGTCACATAGGAAACATTTATATTCCTGCTTTAAATACAATTAATCAGATACTACTAGTCACACTAGTCTTTAAACACATTAGGAGCCACATTCAGTGTCAATACACACATTACAGTTGTGCATCGCAAATAAACCTTCGACCTGTTGAACACAAGTGATTTGATTTCGTGGCTGCACAGCACACATTAAGCCTGAGGGAAATTGTGATTTTCATTAATGGCACGTACACAAACATGACTATGAAGAATAAAGTAACATTAAAAGACCTAATCAGTGAGTCAGTAACACATTCAACATAGTAGACACAGCACTACAAAGTGCAGCCCCGCTTTTGTGCGCATAATGTACATCAGAAACAGAGATTTATATAAATAAACGACAACAATATGCATCACACGTTCTGACCCGTCTCAAGAAAAAAATACTCGTCAGACTTGAACTCACCACCATGAGGATGAGTTGGTCTCTGGCGCCCTCTGGAGGACGTTCATCTGCATTGACGTGTGACGTGTGCGCACAGCGAGGTTCATGGCAAACACGTGGAAAGCGACGTGTGGCGAAATTCATGCTTAACAGGAGTTTATCGAGGGATCTTAGTTTAGTTTGGTTTATTGAAGCGTGTAAACGGAGTTAGACATGCTGGTCGTAAGTGTGAGGTAAGTAAGAAATGCCACGCCATAGCCAGTCACAGCGCATATCTATCTACGTCATCTATCGGGCGCAGCTGTCACTTGACGAGGTGGCCGAGTGGTTAAGGCGATGGACTGCTAATCCATTGTGCTCTGCACGCGTGGGTTCGAATCCCATCCTCGTCGAGCGGCTCCTTTTCTTCCCGTGTGCTCCTCTGTACAGAGATAACTTCAAGACGTTTTATTTTTGCATTTGTACAAGCGACAGAATCCACTTATCAAAATCCACAGAAAAAAGAAAGGGGATTGCACAAAGCATTTGAGAACACGTGGTAAAATGGAGCCTATTTGGTTTAAGCAAGACATACACACATTTCAAACCCTGAAACACTAGATGCATGATTGGTAACAAATGTGACACTCATCTAATGCATGTAGACAACCTTGTTGTTGTCAGTCTGAGTTTTCTTCTGTGTGCAGGTCTGAGAGCGTCATAAAATATATATATATATAAATAAATATATATAAATAACACCAACAGAAGTGGGCTGTTTCAACTGGCAGGCAATGATCCTGACACCTGTAATAAAGGAAGGAATGCCTTGGGCAATTTTTTAACCGACAGTGAATGACAATGATGACATTTACAGACAGTGCTGCAGGATAAATGCTCATGCATTTTATATACGTGTTGTAATGCAGTGAGGATTTTTTTGTGTTTGTACACGTTTATATCGCATGCTTGTAGCTAATTAAACAAGCCGACATGGAGGGATTGCAAGTGTAATGGTGCTTTTAGAATATTACACTATCTGTCTGTCTATTTCTTCACCTATATAGGTTACTGTGTATCTATCTGTCCCTCGAACCATCAGTTCACCTCCAGTCCATCTGGCAAAATAATGACTTGTCCAAAAGATACACTACTGACTTTCAGATGACTTATTCAACAAAGTAAAAGACACACAAATGTATTCAGCCCTTCTACTTACTAGCTGTAACTAAATGCAAGAAACCTGTCTGTCAAACATAAGTGATAGAGGAAAAAAGACTTGACAAGACAGAGTTGTTAAAGATAAAATCTTAATATGTGATGTTGACTTTTCTAAAACCTGAATTGATTAGTTGTCTGAATTATAAACTGACTGACACAGGGTTGATTATGATTATGATCGTTTGAAATCTTCTTTTTCTGCCAACCAGGTGTCATATTACTAAATGCAGACACATAGCCGAGAAAACTACATAAACATAAATCAAAAAATGAGATGAGATTTTATTTGAAGCAAGTCATACATTAAAAAAAAAACATGAGATGCAACGAGGCAGAACGTGGTTTGGCTGCACCACAAAGCAGGAATGATTATATAGTTAAAAACAAAACTGACAGTGTGTTAATCTGTGAGAATTATTACTACGTTCAATTAAGCAATTAGCATGGATTCATTAATATATGCAATGGCTGGTGGTTGTGTGTAAAGACAAGTCACAGGTCCTGGAAACTTTACACCATCACAGAGGTCAGGCTGACGTCACCACCGATCTCCAGGGCAGTAATGTGTTGGAGGTGAAAGAAGCGGTGGTTGTAGTTGTGGGCCTGCATCCCATTGGCTACAATCCTAAAAGCCTTCCGCTCACAAATGATGGTCAGCTGAAAGAAAAACAAAAAGCAGGACTCTGCCATCACTTGAGGAAAAATTGCATCTCTGCATAACAATCAGTTGAGAGGTGGTTCAACTATTCAGTGACAGAGATCTAATATTATTCTGAACCTACTGCTGGGTACTACACAGTACACGTGTGCAGTACTCATACCGTAAAAGGCTGTCCCCGGTGGAAGGGCATCCCTCCACCCCGCTCTTCAGGGCCCCACTGCTCGCCCTGCTTGGTGTTTCGAACCACGGAGTTCTCAATGAATCGGGGATTATAATGCAGAGCGATGCCACCGTTATAGCTGAGATTCACATGGAACCTGGGCGGAAACAGAGAGGAAACAGTGAGTACAGCACTAGTACAGCACTGTAAATATGTGCCTCATAAGCTGTTATTTGTATCTTAAGTATAGTCACTGGGCTAAGATACATTAATACTGTTAGCCAATCAATTTGCATCACACATTCACACTTACAGCACAGATTATATGGCAACATCATTCTTGGAGAGTGCAGTCCTACATTGCCCCACTTCGTAGAGACATGTTTTGCAACAAACTGTACAGGAAACCTGTGATATACATTTCATCACATACTGCCATGTGGTGAAATAATCTTTAACGTTAGGTTTGTTGCATAATCTGAAATGAATTAAACCTAAAAATGAGTCCTTACATGTACAACTGGCAGGTGGGGCCGCTGTAAAGAATTTTTATAGCCTATTAACAGTGATCTGCTCTCTACAGAAATGATTCTCTGAGAAAATTCAACTTGAATTGTTAGGCCCATATTTGATGTTTTTGGATGGTGGAAGAGTTCGAGAGTTTCTTCCTGTGATAAAAAAAACTGATCTACCATGAATCACAACAAGTAATAGAGAGGAAACTTGCCATTTCCTGTTTTGAGAACAAACCTTGCCACAGAAACTGAGGTGTACAAGCATGCAAATGCAGACCATCAATATACCAGACAATTCTTATTGGCTATACATCAATTACCTAAAGTGCTTATTCTGTTAGGGTGGTGCTGGAGACGAGTCCAGTGGTCAGTGGCAGATACACCCCCGGACAGGTCACCATATAGATATGAATAGGTGTGTACAGTTTATAGAGGCATTTCATTTCTCTATACCCAAGGGAAAGCCGAAACTGAAAGGTTGACTACAAGACTGTATTTGTTTCATGTTCTTGCAGCGCAGTGGTTAACTCAGTGTTACAAAATCAACATGCCATGTCATTTACAGATACCCCTTGAGGCAATTTGAATTCAGGTAAATGTTCATTCATTTATATTTTTCATAGTTATTAACTGTCTCTTCTTCTCTTAGAGACTCGTCCACTTTCACTGTTCACTGCTCACTGTCCCAAAAATTAAATGTGCAGTTAAAGAAGATTAAGGTTGGGTAAAAAGTTACAGCAACTTTGTGGACAAAGGGCGCTGAAAACACAAAATGTAAGTTGCTAAAAATTTGCGTCAAGGTGTACCAGAACATATGGACGGGATTGGACCAGATACTATTATTCCTACTAGATACAGTTAGTTAGTTGGTTTCAAAGTAGAATCCCACAGTTAATATAAAGTCAGACCTTGTGGCATTGGGATTAACAGTTCCCTGAATGGTGATGGTCCTGCCGGGTTGGAGTCCACCACTGATAATGCTCGTGTATGGGACACTCTGCACAGAGATGGAATAGGAATTAATTAGTTCTTAATTCAGTTGTTCATTGTTAATCATACACTGATAATCCATTCTGATTTTAATTTATTGTATGAGATGTTATTCATTTACAGATCATGACACTGCAGCTTTGCTAGCATTCAGGTCAATTCTATACTTGACCTTTCAAAGAGACAAACAGTTCCTAGTTGGGATTAATAAAGTGTCCTCACTTTTGAAATACATCTTTGATACCATTGAATCTACTGTAACAGTAGCTATACAGTAACAGTCTTTTTTGTTATCTGTACAGTTGTTCTGTGTTCCTGTTTTTGTGTTCTTTGGAAAATAAGGAAGCTTCAAGACAATTAACACTTCCTTCTTCTGACTTTGGTTTAAAATTACCATTCATTACAATAGTCTTTATTTAGTATCCCAAATTCATACCACATGCAAAATCTCAAGAGATTTTAAGTATGGACCGTGTGTGACAGAATTAAACATTAAAAGGAGTTTTTCCCGTCTATTTCTGAACACTAATTTTAAGCAAATTGTAAATGTAGTGTCTGTTAAAGTTGCAATTTGATAGACACTTTCTCTGTTATTATTATTATTGCTTTTATTAGTACTATTAAAATTAGTATACAGTATACAATTGGGAGCCATCTACAGAAATTCAAAAGAGGCTAATGAGTTTTTCTATGTAAATATAAAATAAAATGGCTGACAAGTCAACATAGGATACTGGTCTACGTCTTAAAATTAACTATTTCCTATTTTCACTACATACATGAATTTCCATTCACCTCAATTGTACTGAAATTATAGGCAGAGACCTCAAAATCTAGATCTGAATTGAAATGATCTACCTAACTTGATATAGCTAGAAATAAATGGTATATGGTATTCTGGCAATGTGTGTGGACAGAGCCTTCAGCTCAACCAAAAGGACTGAGCAGCTCTATAAAATGTCTGTAGAACTGCGAGCCCATCCTGCCTGATACTCACAAGCATTGCAGGAGGAAATCCTGGCTGAGGTGGAAACCCAGGAAAAGCAGGGAATGCAGACTGGTTAGGAAAGCGCATTTGTGGGGCGAATCCGGGTTGAGCAGGAAAGGCTGGTTGTCCAGGGAACTACATATATAAAGGATCAGTTTAATATCACCTCTCTGTTATGACGTTTAGGATTTTTTGGAACAATAGCACTGACAAACAGGAAATCAAATGCACATAATGCCTTCACAGTTTTAAATGAATTCCAGTAACATGCTTACCATCGAATTCTGAAAGGCAATGGAGGAAATTTCTACTTTCCCAGCTACTGAGATAGTATCCACCTGGTGAAATGGAATACGATGTCCATACTCCATAAAGAAGCTGCCATTGACCGTCAGCTGGAAAGAGCAAACGTTGAATTATTTTTGTTTCTCAGGTCTGAGCAAGCAACATTTTTTTTTGCATGCATGGAAACAACAACTACTCCAATTCACAATCTGGCTGAAACTGTCAGGTTGTGCAGGGGTGTAAACTAACCTGAGAATACATAAACTTGACAAGGGTTAATATAGTTTTGTTTGCCCCATACTGGAGCCAGACTTGCCAGTGAGCATGTGGTAGCTGGGCATTGACTTAACTGGCATGGAGCTAAGACCCCCTGGATTCACTACTTGCTTGCGTGAAAGGCACTGGTGCTGGGTGCGGTACACGCTGGTCAGCAGACAAAGGCAAAGACCTAGGTGTGCTGAACGTTTGCATGGAATCTATAACTTCAGAACTCATGTTTAAATAAATGTAGTGTCATAGAAATGAAGAAACAGCAGGTTATGCAAGGATGAGGTGTAATGATTAGGAGTAAACCCCAGCAAAGCATCTTTCACAATCAGTTTTCACTTCTCAAGTGTTTGCTGACACATTGTCAGACTTTAAGATTAGGATTTTAAGGCAAAACAACAACATTGATGCTGTTATGCTCACACGTGAACCAAACTCCTGGAGTGGGGATATCCTTTTCCAGAGATGCACAGGGCAAGAGGTGACACCTGAGTGGATACTCATGCCTCTACTGTATGTTTATGTGAGTCGAGATAGAAGAGAGGACGGTTCAGCTAAGTAGTAGAATACCCTAGAAACCCAGAATAATGCTGAGTGTGGCTTTGTTGTTGGACTGTGTTGGCCATGGATTGATCATAATAAATGGATCATAGTCAGGTATAGATCAGTTATTAAGCCAGAACACTTTAAGCCAAAGCTCAATGATCGTTGCAGTTATATCATCAGATGTTTGTGGTTGCTTGTTGACTTTTAGGTCCGATGGGCATGTCCAATGTCCAATAGAGAGGAAACTGAGGACTGGACCCAGAATGCAGTAGAGAGATTATTTATGTTGTGTGGCCTGTGAGAGCAGCAGAATCTGAATGTGCAGATCAAAGGCAAAAGCTTAAAATGATCCATTACACACTATATGTTGAATTGAACATAAAATGAAATATAATAGGTTTAATTAATAAATTCTGAAGCTTAATTAAATTTCAACACTCAGGGCAAACGGAGTAGATCTAGTTTGGACCGTCAGCCATTTTAGCCACACGAACCTGGTAGGAATTCCGGGTGACCGTTATGAGCAGGCTGAAAGGGGAGCCGGCAGGAAATGGAGTGTTTTGCTTCCTCTCTTCAGCACCCCAACTGCCATACTGGAAAGTATTGGTAACCACATAACCAGGGTGACTGTCATACCGTGGGTTAACATGGAGAGCAATGTCTGCATTAGGACTGGAACCACACTGTAAATTCACATGAAACCTAGAGGAAAATAGAGAATAATATCATTTTTATCATATAACAGCAGTCATTGTGTCATTGTGTCATCCCCCTTTTAGTCATTAATGGTGTCAGGACACAAAGTTTAAATGAGAGGAGCAGTGTTAACTTTGTATGTCACTCGTACTGAATTCACAAAAAGCCCAAGGCCTCATAGATGAAGCAGTCCTACGAAACGGAGTCAGTCAACATGTTAGAGTATATTATGTTGTTCCTGTAACATTTTACCTTCACTAAAAAGGCGTCCGTTATTCCTAGTGTGCGTGTACTTTGTACCTGTATTCTGGCCATAAAGTTTATCTTATCTTTTCTGTTAAATGTGTCATGAACAAATAAACTACCTTTCTTTACAAGGGGGAAACACGTTTTGCCTTTCCACCAGATCAGTATGACTGCCGAGTTACACAGGTATTTTGGTTTTTGATGTTATTTTGTAATTACATTTTTATCACCTTGTGTACTTCACAGCAGCTCCTACATTTCAGTAGTTAAGTCATATAGAAATTAGGAAGTTTATCTCCTTCATACCGTTGCCTTAGTGTTTTTATTCAGGGTTCTGTCCAATATGATCCTGAATATGTATATCATTATCACATGCTACAGGCTGTGCAATATTATCTACTCTAATGTCTCAGATTATTAGTGGTTTGCTTTACAAGTTATTAACAACTACTCTCACACAGCAGTCTCACCTGTCGGCTCCAGGCAGGGCTCTTCCACTGATGCTGATGGCCATCCCCTCTTGCAGACCGCCATGGATTGATCCAGTAAAGGGGATTCTCTAAAATACACAGGACTCAGCATGTGGATAGCTGCATCTCAAACTTATGGACTGCATTCAAATGCATCCTGTACAATGAGGCCTTGAACATGTTTGCATGTCTTATCTCTGGAAAACACATCTAAGTCAAAACCTCTATAGCTCACGCTTAAAAAAAAATATCACAAACACTGGCTATGACAATAGTATCAAAGAGCTCATTTTAAGAAGTTAAATTAAACAGATTACATGATAATCATTTAACACAGACACCGTCTGGTTGATTTCCAACTATTCCAATGGTTAGTGAACACAGAGAAAGTGCGGGAGGGACAGGCAGCAGGTGCTTCCTCATGTCTCAGTCTTTAAGAGAAGCTGTGCCAGTCAAAACCAGTCCTGCTGCAATAAGACACATATTTCCTGAAAGAAGACACGTTTCTCTACATTGGTAATGAACATTTTGTTTATGACAACTGGAAAAAGTGTGAAGGGGGTCACCATGAAGTGCAAAAGTTGCGAAGATCTAGAGCCATTCAGCATTTAAAATGTCCATCCAGGAAGCTGGCCAAAAGAGATAAAGTTTATAGGAAGCTGAATAACTACAAATTCTCTATATAAGAGAAAATGACAAGTTGGAGTGACGTGTCTGCAAGTTGGAGTGACGTCACACGGTTAACAAAAAGCTGCGAAATAATAATTAGAAGAAGATAAAGAGTAAAGATAAAGATGGTGGGAGAGCTGCCTGCAGCAGCTGTGTGTGCCTTTATATAAATGTCTTTTTTTTTTTTTTTTTTTTAATCACGAACACAGTTCAAGTCAGAGACTTCAAGTCTGTTCCTGCAGCCGGAAACGCAACTGCGGGAGAAAAGAAGAGCAGAAACCTGAGGTCGAGTTTGACTCCTACTGCTCCTGTGTCCCACTGGGGACCAAGAGATCAGCTGATCATGTCTCTAAAGCAACAAAACTGTTTAACTCAGACGGAAGGAAGGAAGCTGGACACGTCTCGCTAGATGCGCAGTTATACGCACGTTATGGAAACAGGCTGAAATCACATAGAGACTATTTACATGCTATTCCTCTACATTTCAAGTTAAACCCTTATCTTGAAAAAAAACAAGGCGTAGGCAGGAGATTGTGGGCTGGTCAACAACAATTCAACAAAAAAAAAAAAAAGTCGTTTCTCAGTAAAAAAAAAAAAAGAAATATTGGAAAAAGATCAAGTTGGAATCACTTACTGGGTTATAAAAGGGTGACTGCTGGTTAAAAGCCATTTTCCGAGCTAGGACAGTTTGCTGAGCTGCAGGACGTGCGCACAGGACCCTGATGGGAAAGAAAATGGGGAAGTGGAGAGCATGTTCACCCTTGACTCCACTGAATACTTTCGATTTCCCAGCAATAGGCGGCGTCGAGCCCTATGGGCCGATGAAGGGAAACGCTGCTCGTCGTTATTTCTACAGGTTCGCGTTAAGTAGCGGATTCATGTAGACCCATGCACACCTGAAGGAGTGGATTTGCGATTATTTCACAGAGAAACTGGGGATTTTGCTGTTCTAGTTGACATGTAAGATCTATATAACGCTTTAATCCAAAGCGGCTGCGGGGCTCTGCGTAAATCGAGTGCTATGTGAGGGGGGAAGACGGAGAAAGCAAAGTGTCACAAGAAGACATGTTTACACTTTAGTCAGAGTCAAGATCCTACAGAGCCCGTCTGGTGACATTCAGTAGAAGAAAAAAGAATAATAATAATCCCGTGACCATGTCTTACCAACACGTGGGGACAGGATTATTCATGTTTCACAATGCAGCTGCAAATGTGAATTACAAATTAGGGTTACTGGCACAGTGTGGAAAGTCAGCTGTGTGCAACTAATGTTACAACTGGTTCCACCAAAATTCAACTTTTCATGACTAGTAGGGTCTCCAATGATTTAACCCCCAGAAAAGAATCCCTCATAGACTTAATTAGTTGCAGGATGTGGCCTGACACAACATATCAAATCACCTGCACCAGTGTCATGTCTGACTGAATGTTAGACATATGGCAAAAGTCAAAAAATGAGATTGTTTCCTGTCACAAACAAGGAAAAAAGATACAGAAAGATAGAAAAGGTACTGAATGCTGTGTGAGACACAGCAGGAGACATAGTTCACAAGTTCAAAGTTAAAGAAACAGTGGCCACACACTACCTTTTAGAGGCGAGGTAGAGAAAAACAAAGGTCCTGCAGCAAGACTTGGCAGTCACAGGCGCTGAGGTTACATTTCACACAGCATGGCACATATTAAAGGACTCCAAGAGATACACCAGTACCAGCTGCATCATAGATGACTATGATCATGTACCTTCTGGTAACATGATGCACATGAACACTATCCAACCCAACCCACCCTCTGGAATGGCTCAGGTGAAACCGAAAGTATTGAGAAGACTTATAACATTTCTTCTATTTACTTTTACAATATGCAGAACAAGTAATATTAAACAATTAACAATGGTCCCTGTCTTACAGGCTGTCAGGAGCCATTAAGGGCAGCCTAGTCCTTCTCAGTCAAGGCTGTAGGATTTTCATGGCACTGCTAAGGGAGTCCAGGCCTCCTTAGGCAGTAGATTCCAAAAGCTTCAGAAAGCCTGTGTACCCCTTGACTGTCTGAGTACTGAAGGTCCAAGGTTGTGAGGCATTACTGTCTAGAACTTAAAAAAACCTCAGGCCACACCTAGATCTCGTCTAGAACGGCCTCAGGCTACGGTTTTTCTGAGGCCCTGCAAATGGAGCCAAAGACTTCTTTCTACACACCCAAGGGCTGTTTAGACACTTGGCACACTCTTTAATTCAAATTGACTGTGAGGTTCAACATAAATAAACTGCTATGTAAGTTCCTACAGAGCCCGTGACATTGAGGACAAAACAGCGTGGGAACAAGATTATTCATGTTTCACAATAACTGAGTAATGAAGGCTTTGAGACTCTGAGGCAAAACTGCCTCAGGCCACACTAAGACCTTATCTGGAAAGGCCTGCAGATGGAGCTGAAGCCTTCCTATGCATTAAGTCATGTCTTGATGCTTTTTGAGAGACTTAGAATGCCATGGGGTTCAGAAAGCAAAAGGGCACAGAAACAATGAATGAGTGTCTCTGTTACTGTTGTCTCATAATCCGCTCCTTTATCTGGGCATCTGGGATTGTAACCGTAACTCACATCTAGAGTATTGAGGGTAACATGTTAGTACTGTATTGGATCATGGAGATCCTGAACGGTTTGTTGACAATAAACACACATGAAATACAGTTTTCATGCCATTTAAACAAGTGTGAGATACAGTAGAGTGATTAAAAATGATTATGATACACTTTATTCCCCATGGGAATATAATTTCATAGAATCCAGTAATGTAATAAACAAATGCCCATGGTGCTGATGTGTGTAATGTCATGTAATGTATGTAATATGTGTAATGTGTGTAATGTCATGTAATGTGTGTAATGTGTGTAATGTCATGTAATGTGTGTAATGTGTAACATTAAGTAACATATTAGGATACTGACACCACAGTTCATTACCAATCTTGCTAGGGGCTCCACTGAACTCCTCTGCTAATGCTACAGAAAGCCACTAGCTGTGGTGTCAGTTAGTATTAAATAAACATTCACAAACTAGAGAAATGTCTTTCTGCTTTTATTCAAATGCTTGCAAATGAAACCAATAGGAGCAGAATAGTAAACTTTCAAGCAGAAGCAACTTTGCCTTTTTTCAGTTTCTTTCTTACTTTTATTGTGAGCACAGTTCCTGTCTCACACACATGACACACACGCACACACACACACACACACACACACACACACACACACACACACACACACGCACACACACACACACACGTCCCGTGACAAACAAAAGGTCACACTCAGGCTAATGACACAAGATAATACTAAAGTAAATTTAGTGTTGTATTTGTTTTCCATGATGCTAGGCCACATGGGTAGAAATCCAAATTCAGTGTGCTGGTGCCTCTACAGTACATAATATTAGACAATAAAGAGAAATCTGTGTATGCCAGGGACACTGACTGGCTGTGGGTTATTACAAGGGCTGTGAAACACTTTCAAAATCCAATGTCACTGAAATGCTTCATCCCTTCATCCATAAATACAAGTTAAAATTCTACCATGCAAAGACAAACACATATATAAACACATATATAAGCAACTCTCCCACCTCCTCAGGACCTGCGTCCCTTTAAGATGGACGCAGACAAACTGGAAAACTGGTTTGATGAGAAGAAAATTGAAAATCGTTTTGAAAATTGAAAAACTCATGGACACTTCATCATCCACAGAGGAACCTTCAGGTACTCTACATTAAAAATTCAGTCTGCTGTAGGTAATTCATCTCCCTAAACAGAAGGATAGGTCTAACTTGAAAAATGCTTCCATCTAGTGGAAGCCTATTAACAAGCTTACAGGGCAGCTGGCTTATTGCCCACTACCTTATTAACACAGGAAATGTGCAAATAATAAAGTTAAATAAAGTAAAATAAAATGAATACATTTAACTGCCTATGTTTCAGTGTCATTTGTATTGTGCATGCTGATTCCCTGTCATTGTTGATATTAGTATCAGCTGAAAACAACAACAACAAAAAAAAACAACATACACAAAATACATACAGCATTACATCTGTGCAAGAGTAATCAAAAAAAAAGTCAGTCTTTCTTTAAACAAAATATGTTCTAAGTATTCTATGGATAAAGGGATCCTGTCCTGAACAGCAAGACTAAAGGTTCAAGTTCAAGTTTGTCCAACCATATGAAATAATACAAATGTAATCATTTTAATGTAAAGGAAGTTTTAAATTCTGATAATTGAAGGACCCTCACAGCACTGAGACTCATGAAGGAATCATCTAGTTGTCAAATATACCAGACATGAGAGTCAGTAATGCATGTAGCTGTGCTGAATGGAGTCCCTTGCTTTGATATATCCAGATTTAGACAAATGTTTATTAGTGGAGAACTCAACATTTCCATGTGGGGCGTCACTCATCAAATTTCAAGCAGCATTTTGATCCCTTCAGTCGAAGAAAGTTGAAGGCACAATGTTCTGTGTTTCCAATGTCTTCCATCCGCTAATGGACAAATATAAATGTTCAATGTCATCATCAGTGATGTAACGTGTGTCTTTTGCGTGACCATCGACCTGAGTCCTATAGTGTAGTGGTTACACCACCTTGTTTGACCTTGTCCCTTCTGTTTAAACTCGGTTGGCTCTCCGCCAGTGTTGGATCAGCCCTGTGATACTGGGACCTAGATGGGGCCATGTTGGTGAGCTCATGCTGCTCAGCAAACACTTGCCTCCCGTTTTCATGTGGGGCCCTTAAGAATTTGGCGATTCGCTTGCCGATTAAATAAAACATCTCACAGATACACATGAAGATGCAGAGTGCGCTGGACACCACCATGAACAACATGAAAATCTTTTTCTCTGTTGGACGACTGATGAAGCAGTCGACGGTGTTGGGGCATGGGTCCAGTGAACACTTGGATAACCTAGAACAGAGAACGGATTATAGCAGAGACAGGACACCACTGTTTTCATGTGAACAGTAATGATTTACTACAATTACCTGGGCAGGTCGTATCCGTGGTATATGTGATACAGAATATAGAGAAACGATGTGTCGAATCCAGCTTTGAAGATCAAACTAAGCAGATAGGTCCACCATAGCCCCCCTCTCTTCTTGCCAGGCTCGGCGTACAGGTGAGAGCCGTGGTGGAGTTCCATGTATTTCTTGTCCTTCCCTTCACGGTATTTAACATGAGCCATCACCATTAGAGATGGGCAGGTGACAAAGATCAGCTGCAGCGCCCACAGGCGAATGTGGGAAATGGGGAACAAGTGGTCGTAGCAGACATTGGTACAGCCAGGCTGCAGACAAATAAGACCAGAAATAATGAAATTACTTTTTCTGTAACTGTAAACTCTCATATGGATAAAATAAGTAATAGTAATAGGCTGATGTCAAAGATATAGGAGGCAATATGTCTGTTTTATACTTCAGCTAATGGACCTGTCATGAAAGGATAAGTACTGAGTTGTTAGGTCAACGATGATGCCTTAAATATTAACCAACATACCAAACTATTAAAATGTTACAAGGGCACTCTAGTGATCAACTACTGTTCATGAGTGAAATTGGTGGACTGTGTCTGTAACCTGGAAATACAAGAGAGCCTAACAACAGCATACATGATGTTATCATGGTGCCCTCTAGTGGAAAACTCAGCTATCAAACCAAAAACCAAACCAACGTGCCACGCCACTAGTGCAGATCTTACCTGTCGGGTATTGCACACAAAGTCTTTGCTCTCATCACCCCAAACCCTCTGTGCTGCAACCACGAACACCAGCACGCGGAAAATAAACACCATGGACAGCCAGATCCTCCCGAATGCAGTGGAGTATTTATTGACTCCACTCAACAGACTCTCCAGCCCAGACCAGTTCATCCCTGCTGCTGCAGTGGTCTCGGCGATAGAAACAAGTGCACCCTTAAGAGAGAAGACAAAAGAGAAACAAGGTTATGTTAAGCATCACAAGATAAATTATAGTGTTATTGTAATAGTGTAATAGTTTGGACAATATAGTTTGCTCTAGTTAAATATATAGCTACTGCCAGCATCTGAATTTAACACAGAGACTGGAAACAGGGTGAACATTTAGTAGTAGTAGTAGTGACAGCTGCTGGCTTTATGAATAATACAGAGCCATTATTAAATCATTAGTCACACCTCTACTTTTCAGACCATTACAAGCCAAAAGACTGTACTTAAAGAGCCTTTTATTGGCTCCTAACAGTTGAAAATCTTGTTGTTTTATGTAATGTAATAACACTGACGGTGCAAAATTCTTCGAATAAAGCAACTCTTGCCCCAGGTATAGGCATAATAATGGCATCACATGACAAGCGCAGCAGACAGATTCTGCCAAAAACATGATTATGATACTGTTTAGTTAGTGTCTAGTGTGTCCACTTTATGCCTATTCTCCATCCTAGAACGTGTTAACACACAGCTTCTTAGTAAACATCGCTGCTGTTTGTTCCTGAGCTTGTGTGCTGCTGCTGCTGCTGCCAAATGAGCATGGTGGAAACAATACTGTGGGTTTAAAGATAAGGTGTTTCATGAAAGAAACAGCCTAATGTTGTCAGTCCAGTATAAATACCATTATATGATATACAGAAAACCTCTTGGCACACACGTATGCATTCAGAGTTGTTTCCTGGATACTAGGTTTTGCGTGTGTTCGCCTGTGTTTAACAAATATGTCTTTATTGCAAACAAAATCCAGCGTAGACTGTACAGACCTCTCCCCTGAACACTAATGTTTTGATGGCAGTATTGTACAATTGATAATTAATAGTGTATAACACACTAACACATTACAAAGCTGTATCTAATAGCCTGCAGCATTTGTACTGTACATTCCTTTCTTTTTTTGGCACATGTCAAACTTGCAGAACAACTTATCCACTATCCTTGCAAGTTATACAGTAAAAACCAGTAATCGGAAAGAAAGTGAAAGTGGCTTTAAAAAAAAAGGGGGGAATTTGAAAGACATATAGAAGTATGCAACAGAAACCATAACTGCCCACGTTTTTCCCCCCCACTAAACTACTGGAAAAAAGACAAATGAAATCCATATGGGAGCTGTAACACCATCATCAGGCCTGTGGGCTTTCTGGAAAAAATGAGGATCACTCAATGTTTGGAAAAGAGTAAAATATTTAGATTTCACAAAACAGGAGTGGCTCCTCACTGAGTACTTCCCACTGTTAACGCTTTAAATGTCATTTCCATGTCTTTTATATATGTTTTTCTTTTAATTTAGCACTAGTGAGGATGTTAGTTGTTTGACAACTTTGTGTTTGCAGCTAGGTCAGGATTTGTCATCTGGCTCTAATACCACTCATATATGTTTACTATTTTATTTATACATGTGTTTTTTATGTTTTTAATCCACCAGTCAGTATGTTTAAAACTATCAAACATTAGTGAAAATTAAATGCATGGACAATTCAAATAGTCTATTTTGCAACACATTATTTATAAAAAAATAGAATGCTTTAATTATGCTATACACTCCACCATGTGTGTGTCTTTTTGCTAAATGTACAATCTGTTAAGCCGTTTTCCTTTTTTTAATTGTTTCTTTAAACAACTGTACTCGATGTTCTTCCATACAAAAATGTTTTGTGTATTAGTCATAGCAAAAGGAATAATTACGGCTGCTGTTTTTGGTTCCCCCCTTTATTGCCATAACTTAAAACTTGCATCTGGTTTTTACGGGCACAAAAAGGAGAAATATTGCTATAACTCAACCTGTGTAACATGTAAGCACACCACTTTGTACAGTGTTTACCTTTCAGTTCTGACTTTAGTCATATGATACAGTAAAATTCATGACAATCAAAATAAAGAAACCTTACCTTGTGCTGGGATCTTCCTCAAGCACTAAAACAAAGCACGCCAGCAGGGGGGAAAAGAGCAGTAAAGCTAAATCTACTTTAAAGTAAAGTCTCTCGGTGACTGTTTCTGCTGTCTCGCCCTTTCCTTCAGAAACCCTGCCAAACCAGCTTTCAGCAGCAGCTGCGTCATCACACGCACACACACACATGAACACATAGACCCTGTATCATCAGCTTGCAGGAAACCGGGAGACACGCCCTCACAATCCATGTAACCTTACACTACAAAGGTAAGGAAACATACATGTGCTTTGCTGAGCATGTGGATAGGACATCCATCCTAGTCAACAGACATTCCTGTGGGTGGGTGGGAGTAGGAAAAAGAGAGTAAGAGGGAGAAATGCCACTCCCTCTACTCTATGTAATTTACATTTTTGAGTGTGCTATGTGGCACAAAGACTAACAAATGGTCATAATAAAACCCAATCTTAATATACAGTATTCCCTGTATTGACCAGTTTAGACCTTTATTTGAAAAAGAATAAAAGCATAAACTAAGGCTCTAATATGTAAATGAAACATGGAAAAGAGAAACAGCAACATGAGTTACACAGATCTACAAGCTGGGACTATACATGACTAGTTGTATGACTAAATGTCTAACAAATTGGAACATTTGAATAACAGTAACTTTCTGGTTCAAAATGTCTGGTGGTACAAGCAAAGTAATATTCAGATGTCACACATTTAAACACATTTATGACTGCTTATGACTTTAGAGCCAAATTTGCATTGTTGTTGTTATTATTTTTCGTTAAGCTAGCAGAAGACAGGCCGGAAAAGCGCTTTTTTACTACAAAATAAAACGATAATAGTTTTTTTCAAAACAACGCAACGTGGCTTGTTTTGTGATTTATTTTGGCAGTTTCTCCACCGGAAGTTGTTGTTCCTAGCTTGACATTTCACTTCAACATGTCTCCCTCGCAGACTCTTCTCTGTTATTAGCATAGAAGCGTCTGGGCTTTCCGTGAAACTACTGCGTTTTGTAAGTAGCTTTGTCGCTGATGTGATTTACATCGATGTTGTAACTCGGCTACATGTATTTAGAAGCTCGCTCGAAGTTTCTCGCTGGCATTTTAGCTTGGACGCGTTAGCCTGCTGTTTATTCTGGTAATATGGTTGTTGACCTGGTTTTCATGACCTGACCGTCGGAGCCGCTACAGACAGAAGGTGTTGATTAATGCTAATCTCTTGATTTAACGTCAGTTAGTTCCTTATCATGTCTCAATATTTAGCCTTTCAATCGGCTTGTTATAATATAGCTAGACTGCATTTGTCTATGTCCGTTAAGCTAGCTGGCTGTTGGGCAGTCTAACGGCAGAACATCGCCCTGGTTAACGGCAAAGCTGGTTCTCAACACAGGGAAGAAATTGTGAACTAACCCAACTTAAATGAAGTTGTTAACAGATTATACTCTGTGCTGTGTTGTTAGCTTTAATTAATTAAGCTGCAAAGTGTCTGGTCGGTGACACCGTTTAGATAACGTTAACTGAACCCGGTGCGGTGAAGCGTTATTTTCTAAATGTCACAACAAACTTCGGGTAAAATACGGTTTTATATGTGATGTTGTCTCGTTATTCACTAGTAATTCACACAGTCCGTGGTTTAATGCTGCCGTTATGCACCGTTAGTTAGTTGAAGGGTGTAGCTGGAGGTCACGTTTGGACAGAGGTTCAACCTGCGTTGATTGTTGTGTTGATGACGCAGGAAGACACCGACTAGTTGACTAAGTCCAGCAGCTGAGCGACATTAACACGTTTCTCTTTACGCAGGGAGTTAGCAGCAAGCTAGCGGGCCGTTGTCAGCCAGGACCCAGAAAAGCAGCAGCAGCAGCATCATCAATGGTGTGTCTACATCCCGGAGCCGTCACATTTTCCTGTGTCCGCTCAATGAACTATCTCCTCAGCTCTCATCGCAGTGAGTAGTTCACCACACTGTGTCCATTTACCAGCTACCAGTTAATAGCTTTCTAATTTGCAGCTGAGTTACACGTTTCTCTTGGAGCTGATTCCTCCGTCTCCCCCCCTGCAGGCTGCACATGTATGGCGTTTGCGAGGCTTGGAGGGGAGTTTTGCCAAGCCCAGCACCTGCTGCTTATTGTGGACAAGTGAACAGGAGACACTGACTAAAAGCAAACACTGCCATTTCCACACACACAGGTGTGTATTTCAGAAAAGATGATGGTGTCCTAAGAGTCTGTATTTTCCTTCTTACAGTCTGTAGAAAGTCTGTAGTGGTATTTATGTCAGCCAGTGCTGGTCTATAAACATATACAAGCAAATGCATGAAGATAACTAATAGCTGCCCATGTTGTTTATGAGAGCAAACATTTTATTCCCCATTATTCTAAGATCAGTGGGGAAAAACATCATATTTAGATTAAAGTCACCAGTAAGTAAGCACAAACCAGTATGGAGAGGTACTTAAAATAGTGTAAATGTGAATGACTGTCTGTCTGCAGGTTCTTACTGCCATCCTGTTCAACCCATATGAAGACAAGTCAACCTTCAGTCTCTCACTTGTCCTGTGGAGTAGGAGAGGCTTTGGTTTTAGCCTGGGAGTGTCCTCTCTTCTTTTCTCTTCCCCTTTCCTGCTTTTCCTTTCTTCTTCTACTCTGATTTGTACAAGTTTTCTCTGAATGGGCTAACAGATTGGACAGAAAGGAAGGTTTCTGCTTTTCGTCGGCTGGACTTTGGGTATCCTCTATCCCAATCTGCTAGATTACATTTTTTGATATTAACAAAACCAATTTAGTTTTTTCCCTCATTGCAAAGATTTTTGTTCCTCTACAGTTTCTTTCTTTATTTTCTGTTCTTTGGTGAGACGACTTCCTGTCACCAGAGTAACAAAGAAAGAATATTTATAGCATTTGCCCATAAGTTATGCAGATGAGCTAGTGTATTTTTTTTCATATAGTAATATTTTTCACTTTTTGGTTAAACAGTCAGGAACCTTTTACCTTAATTCTTTTGGAGGTCTTCTTGTTAGTCTGTTTTTTTCTGGCACAGTTCTTTCCTGATCTCTTTTTTTTTATATTAACAAACCTTTGTGGGCTAAAAATGAACCGACCGGCTCCAGTAGAGATCTCTTATGACTGTCTGAGATTCCTCATAACACACAATCCCACCAATGCACAACTGGGAAAGTTTATAGAGGTACAGTTTTTTTTTTCATCTATTTAATTTATTTTATAGACAGAGCAAGAGCAACACATTTAGATTGAATTGTTGTCTTTTGATGTGTAGGAGCTGAAAGCATATGGAGTTAACACACTGGTGCGAGTGTGTGCTGCTACATATGACAAGACACCAGTAGAACAAGAAGGCATACAAGTTCTGGTAAGTAATGCACATCCATACCAGTCTGTCACTGACATGTTTTTTTTTTTTAGGAGAAAGTAATGAAAAGTCCAATCTGTGAAACACTCAAACAACATTTTAACTGACAGCATCTGTTATTAGGTACTGATATATATGTATATAGTCATTGTAGTAAGAATATCTTGAATAACATCAGATAAATGGAAAAAATCCATTGTTCATTGCATTTCTCATAAAAACTAGCAGTGGGAGGTACAGCAGGTTATCAGCTTATTTGTCAAGGTTACTGGCACAGGTTTAAACCTGAAAGTGGAAATACTACAGACTGCTCTAAACCATTCTTAGTCCACAAAGTGCTTTTACCACTAATTGTTTTAAGTATAAAAACTTCTTGCAAAGGTACTCTGGGACTTTAAGTCCGTTTAGACGACAGCTAGAAAACAATGAAGGTTGATGTTTGCATTAAAAAGGCAAGAATAAATAAATAAAAAGATGAGATTAAATATAGGCACCCCCCTCCCCCTTCCAGGATTGGCCATTTGATGATGGTTCAGCCCCTCCAGACCAGGTGGTTGATGATTGGTTGAACCTCCTGCAGACAAAGTTTAGAGATGAGCCTGGCAGCTGTGTGGCTGTGCACTGTGTTGCTGGACTAGGACGGTCAGTATACACAACAAAACAGAATTTAGCACCATGTTTTGCTCTAGTTTCTTTCACGTGTTTTTAGCACATAATCTGTTTTTAAACCTGCCATTTTATTGACCCATATAATACATATTTAGTTGCACAGTAATAAACTCTGCAATAACAGTGACTATACAAAGTACAATTATGTATTAACTTGATAAGAAAGAAAGTTGCAGCCAAAAACAGAAAACGGGCTGTGTCATGAGGTGCTACATAGACACAGGACTGTTGGTTTCACAGATGGTTGTATGTTTTTATCTCTTTGTTGTTTGTCCTCAGAGCGCCTGTGTTGGTGGCCCTGGCTCTAATTGAGTGTGGGATGGAGTATGAAGATGCAGTGCATTTCATAAGACTGTGAGTACAAATCTGTCGTTGTCCAGTCCACTTCGTTTTTCAAACACCTACTCTGTCTTTGCATGTAATGTGCCACCATCCTTGCTGGCACACCTGTCTTTAGTTAATTTTTGTCTCTTTAATGTCGTCAGAAAGCGCCGTGGAGCGTTCAACTCCAAGCAGCTGCTCTACCTGGAAAACTACAAACCGAAACTGTGTCTGCGCTCCAAAGACGCCAACGGACAGAGCTGCTGTATACAGTAGGAATCTTCACAGCATGCTATAGGAGACTTGTTAAATGCAAAGTTGATAGATTAATTAGCTTGATAAAATTAAAGCTTATTAAATATATTCAAAAGACGTGATGTTATTTCTGATGGATCTCACTACAAAGGTCAGAATTTCTTGTAGAAACACAGACAGCCAACTTTAAATTTAAGAAATAAACACAAAATAGTGTTTTTTGTTTTTTTGTTATTTGTTGTTGTTGTTGTTTTTTTATTTCTCCTCCTTCATTTGGAACCTTATCTTTTAATACGTAGTAAAAATACACAAGTAAATCAGCTATTAAATTAATTTTACCTGTCAACATCACTCGGAAATAAGATTGCTTCTTTGGCTTTGAACATTGAAATGGTCACTTGCAGATGCAATAAATTACAAATATACAAACATTTCTGTGTCTGTAGAAAAAAATATATTTAACAGTTGATTAATTCTTGTGATGTTTGGTCTGCAGCTGCATATTTGTTCTTAGCTACAACACTAAAAATGCTGAATAAATAGCTGGCAGTGTGTGCTTTTGGAGGCTCACTGGTTTATTGCACAACAATCGCCACAGTCATTTGTGTATTTCAGTCTGCCTTCACTGACCAACTCAGCGTCCTGCAGCCAGAATGGGGTGCAGCTGACTGAGACTGGCTGCAGCAAGTTAGAAAACGCACAGAAAAATGTGCCACACAAAATTGAAAGCGCTACAACATACCTCATGTCTTTATGTCCCAAATCAGACTCATAGGCGCACAGTCTGCTTCTATAACACAAACTCATGTCTTCTATAAAGGTTTGACAGGCTTTCATAATGTCACTAAGGCAACAGGGCCACCATGTTGAGATCAGTTGGTGAATGTATTCATAAAGGAACACTCAAAGGTTATACTAGATTGTCCTGTTAGCTGTCGATGGAGTTTGATTGAGTAATCCAGTAGGAAAAGCATAGATTGAATTGGTGGTATGTGTGTGATCACAGCGGGCTCCGTACAAACACACGAACATTTAAAGATAGTAATTAAGTGATATAGTATTTACCAGTAAGCTACAGTCATCATTACTGAATAGATAACTAACAGGACAATTCCCTGAATACTTTGTGTTATTCCTCTTATAACAACTTTGAACAGGCCTGTGGAGCCAACACAGCTGCCACTGACACCTTAGCAGCCATTGTCTTATGTCCAGCTCTGCACCTAGCTGTGTGGTCAAGCTGCTGTGTTTGTGAGATCCTGTTGGTCTTTGTGATGTTATTATTTATCTTTAGCTTTCAACTTCTTTCCCTTGTACCTTTTTATGTATTTGTACATATTTATTTATTTATTTATTTATTTATTCCACTGTGTTTCTTTGTGATATGTCTGTCTGCTGAGGGAATTAAAAAAAATCTACTAGGCTTCTTGTAAAATTAAAGTGTTTAGTAATGTAACTGTTACTTTTTGTTTGTTTTGTCATTTAAGGGCTTACATGGTGTTTAAAGGAAAAATAAGAAGATGATTTACTATTAAAGTAAATTCATTCATTTGACAACATTTAAATACATGGAAACATTAAAAATGTTCAGAGAGGACTTTTTTTGAGCCTTATTAAAAGTGCAATAACGCTCCTTTAATTAAATTCAGAGATATTATATCAGTAGAAACCATGTTGCACAGTGTGTAAATATTTGTAATTTAGCTCCACTGTGATTGGAGGGAACATACTGATTGGACAGTATGTAGGGCTGTAGCTGTAACCTGGCAGCTGCCCAACGTGAGGCTGAGCCTGACCTGAACTCACTGAACTCTGCATGTGACAGCGAGAGATTGCCCCTGGCTGTGGTGATGCTGTGTGAATGCGACTGTCGGGGCAGAATCGCAGCATCGCACAGAGCCGATGAATGATTCGTGATCGACTGGTTTTATTGACTGACCCCACAGCACAGGAACTAACCTCGAATAAAAGAGACACAGTGGACGAACACAGAAAAAAGACACGAATGGTGGTTTTAGACCCAATTTTAAAAAACGCATCTGAGGAAGTGGTTTCAGCTGTTTAACTGTTATTTGAGTTGATCAGCAGAAAAATAATCTATTTAATAACTGACAAACTGTTGTTATACTTCTCTGTGTCTTATATCATTGTAAACTGAGTATTTTTGGGACTGCTGGCCTCAAAATAAGACTCATCAATCAAAACAATGATTTAAATGTAGTGATTAATTTATGGCAGAAATATACACAGTGGTGGAGAAACTGTTAACACAAGATAGGAACAATCACTGGTTCACCTGTTTTCTAAGGCGAACAGTGACTAACATAACATTATCTATGAACTTTAGGTAATCACATCACTAGCTGTAACTCTGGACTTACAATTAATGAGTCAGTTAAACAGTCAGTGTCACAAGTCACTTACAATTAACTAACATCGTTTTGTTGTGTTACAAGGCTGACAAAAACCTCCAGTACGGAGCAGCAGAAGAACGCCAAACAAATGTCAACAAAACGACCACTGTGATGTTTCAGTTTGACATTAAAAAAAGTAATCAGAACGCTGAGGACACAGAGAGAGAGAGAGAGAGATGTGCGTCCTTGGCTGCAGAGGACAGCTTTGTGATAATCTGCTGAATTTATGACAGCTCAACATCTCTAAGCTGCCTGTCGTGTGTGTGTGTGTGCGTGTGTGTGTGTGTGTGTGTGTGTGTGTGTGCGTGTGTGTGTGTGTGTGTGTGTGTGTGTGTTAAATATCCTATGGAGTCAATCTTACTGCCATCATTTTTATTCACTACATTTTTGATGTATGGATGGACGGACATTAGGAAAGGACAGGGGGATCTGGTTAAAAATGCACAAGGAAAGAAACATGAAACACTTGTCAGACGACTCTACAGTTATGAAAAAGCCTTATAGCAATTCCGAGAATGCTTTTTATAAGATTATGTGAGATTATACAAATGAAATACGGGGTATTATAAAACTCTAATTCATGGGACTGTATTAAAAAAATACTACATTACAAAGTAAACGTCACAAAGTTTGAACTCCCTTCTACCTTCTTCTAGACACAGGTAGATGGAGACAGATCACATCGTGTCATCTGCTGATCTTGAGTGACGTGTCACTCCAGAACTCCTCCGGATGATGTCATCTGGAGGTGCCTTACACAAACAAGCTTTAAACAAAGGAACAGATGAGATGCAATGCGATTCAAATAAATCTAATCTTCAAACTTTAACCCTCTATACCAGTTTACTTACAGATGTTCTCTCTAGTTGTGAAATGTTAATCAAACCGAAAGAGGGCGCTCTTACCCACAAAAACACCACGCACGGTCCGGGAAACAGTAGGTTATTGATCTTTATATTGGAGATTGTTCCACCGCCTATTTCACTCCATATTCCACTAAACCTGCAGGCTATTAATCGTGAGGGAGAGGAGGAGGAGGAAGGAGGAAGAGGAGGAGGACCGGGGGCAGATGGGAGGGATGATCGGGACGGTGACCCAGTTCACCCTGCAGACCAAAGCGTCCGGAGGACCGAGACTTGAATGATGATGAAACTACAGCTGCTGTTTCCATGTTTCCCGCATCCAGTTGCATTTCCTCCCTGCGTGTAAGAGCGCAGAGAGAATCTGTGTGTGTGTGTGTGTGTGTGTGTGTGTGTGTGTGGGAGTGAGAGAGGAAGGAAGAGGGAGGGATTGGAAGAGGAAAGTGGAGAGCTGGACTTGGAGGGTTTTTTGGGCGTCTGGAAATCAGACTGAGGAACTTACAGAAAGAGAGGAAGAAGAAGAAGAAGAAGAAGAAGAAGAGTTTGGATGTTTGTAAAATCTCTTTTTAAAAACAAAACAAAACAAAAGAAATAAGGAAATATCCGGAGGACACGTTGAAAGAGGGTGGAGGAGAAAGTTGTGTGTGTAACGGGACTGGAGGAGCAGCAGGAATGTTGCCGGTGAGTTTTCATTGATGAGCTCCCACTTTGTTTGAAGCTTCAAACATGTGGGAGTCGAAACTGAGCAGTGAGTCTTTAATCCATCACCAGCAAGGACACTTGGTTACTCTGAGAGGTGTTGAACTGAAAAGCTAAAAAAGATAGAATGAAAAGCAACTCTGGATTCACACATTGAGTAGAAGAATAGAGAAAAGAGTTTTAAAAAAAAAACCCCACAGTGTGTGTGCATTTGCAGGAACAGACACTGATCTACTATTAACACCGAGCTCTGAGCTGCAGCAGGCTGCCACAAATCAAGAAGGTTAAACCGGAAGTTGGTCTCTGTGCTTTCAAAAGGAAAACGTGTGTAATGGATCAGAGGGGTTTAATTGGACCGTAAATAACTTGGTTATGGTCTGGTTTTCATCTCTACGTCAACATGCAATAACTTGACTGCAGATACAAGTGTCAACTATAACTCCCTCTGTGGAGGCCATGCTGCATCAACATAATTTACTACAAATAAAACACAGTAGTCAAAATGCTAAATCATCTTCTTAGGAAAAACTTTGGTCACAGATAGGGTTCATTTTAACTCATTCAAATATCTCTACACATGATCAACTACGCTATAGTCTGTTTGTTGTACTGCTAATAAATGGTAAATATTATTAAATACAGTAAAGACAAAGAGAATAAGACATTGAAAGTGGACAGAATAACAAGATAAGATCTGAAAATGCATTAATCACAAAGGCTTTTATTTTGAAAGTTATGGTCAGAAACTTGTGTTCTGTCTTAGTAAAGGTGTGTGTGTGTGTGTGTGTGTGTGTGTGTGTGTGTGTGTGTATGTGTGTGTGTGTGTGTTGTGCAGTTGTTCATCACCCATAACAAAAATAAAAATATTCAACTGTTTGCTTACGTATTGGAAGTGAAATCATCTCTCAGCCACTTACAGTCACAATAAGGTTTTTACTCTGAAATCATTAGTATTCTTGTTCTTATCCTTTTCGCTGTCTCTCTAGTTCTCTCTCTCCTACACACACTCTGAAAACACTGCTCCTCTTTGTGGCTGGGCTGCAGTCAGCTCTGGACAATACACCGAAGATATAGAGTTGTGTTTACTACAGAGAGAGACGGAAACACAGAGATCACCACCCTGACCTTACACCCCACCGTTTTATTTGTTTATCACAGTATCCCAGCGTACAGAGTGCCATTGTTCCCTCAGTATTCACAACTTTATAGTGAATTTTAGTCCTGAATTTCATTCAAATCTTTGATTATGACAGAAATATATTGACTCTTAAAGTACTTTCCATATTGCTCTCCAACTCTTCTCACAACTTTGCCTTCACTTCTGCAAACGGAGGGCAGTCTGCATGATTGATAGAGCAAATGCAAAACAGGATATCATCTGACTTCAGCTTCACCTGAAATGTCAACATGTATTTTATTTGGTATAGAACTGCTGGCATTACTGTCGTCACTTTCTTTGCTCATAAATACAGAAATTAGTCACCCCAAATGTTAATATGTCATTTTTTGCCATGCTAGTAGAATGACTATAATAAATAGCCACTATAACTCACTTGTTTGTAATTTTCAAAATCTGATAACCTGAAGTTCACTCGAGGTTTGGTGTGACGAAGTAAGGAAGTAGTTAATTTCAGGGTAGAAAAAAAAAATGCTGGATAAGAGAAAAATGGACTTGAGTCACTACTCGTACTACGGCCATGTTTCTTAATTTTAGAGTAAGCTGTCAACAGATCGTTTGCTAAAATATGGCTCTTACTATATATTTCCACAGGATCATACATGTAGAAAAAAAAGAAGACTTAACGTTTACTGAAAACATAAAAAAAAACTGTTAAGTCAGTTTTTTTTAGGAGGTTCAGAGCCGTCCACAGTACAATGCACTGGTTCACAAGCAGGCTTTGAGGTATTGTTTCTTTCTCAATGAGCCGAAGCTCATGTTTGAGTGGTCACATGCAGTTCCTATAGAGACGGTACTGACTGACTTCGTGTGTGTGTGTGTAAGAGTGTGTGTTTGGGTGTGGGCAGTGGTAGCAGGGGTTTCTGGAACGCAAATCACCTTCAGCTGTCACCATGTCGCACCGGCACAAACACATGAAACCACACAAAGCTCTGCTAAGCGAAGAACCGCTTGACACAGTGGTATACTGTTTGTTCATTTACTTTACTTTACTACAGGAGGATCAGACCTGTTCCTGATGTGTGTATTTAGGCCAGTGTGAACTCAGCCATACATCAGTCTGTATTCAGGGAGTGCTACTATATGTCTGACTCCATATTTAAGCTGGTAAATCTCTCCAGTTTATTAGCAGGCGTTACTTGAGTCCAGTGTCTCACTGGAGCTCCCAGATGGCAGAGCTATTTTCTCCTCAGTGTGTAATACTTTCCTAATTTTACTTGATGCACTGACTAAAAAAGGACGTGTTCATGCGTGTGGTTTAAACAGCAGCAGTTTCTTCTACATCCACAGTGGCCAATCTGGCTTCCCCTTATTGTTCAATAACTCGATAACAGATGATTGTTGGCAATGTGAAATTAAATTAAATGCAAGTGATGTGTGGGGGGGTTCACCAATTCATCTTGCTGATTTCATTTACTCTTTAAGTCTTAGAAGAGTTCACAACCCAAGTTCTTGTTAGAAAAGGTGAAATCAGAGATTTACTTTAAAAACCTGAACAAAAGGCGCAGGACTAGTCAGGCCACTTCATCCCCAGGAGGACAGTTCTCCTTGAATGGTTGGTAGAGCAGGTATGAGCAAACTACACCCCATCATAATTCAATATGACATGTAACAAAGCTAAAGCAACCCAAACAGCATCTGATCACATTTGTAACATAACTCACATTTACAAACACACCAACATACACCTGCAGTGAAAGATACCCACAAGAACTGCCAGAGGGACAAACACAGTGAGTATTAGTCAAGTCATGTCCAATTTTACACACACACACACACACACACACACAGCTTTGAAGGTGTGTCAGAACGTGAGGATTGGCCAAAATGTCCTCATTTTCCTGAGATGTCTTCAGTCATTGGAAACAGACAGCACGGTCCTCTGACGTTCAAACATCATTTTGAATACACTTGTCCTTTCGGTGGGCAGCTGGTGACAGCTGATGAGCACAGCTTCGTGCCATGTGACTTTTTCACCACTCCGACAGTGGCAGACACACACATGCTGTGGTCAGCGGGTTTGTCTGTCTGACTGTGTTACTGTTCAAAATTATGGTCTATCGATGAGCAAACCAGACTTTGTTTTGTCTTTATTTAAGTTCAGCACCGGCTTGACTGTTTGGTTTGTGACTGTACTGTCTCTAGTTTGAAGAACTTGGAAAAACCTTTTGTTTATAAGAATTGCAGGTCTGCACACACACACACAGAAAATACACAGCAGAGGAGCTGCCTCCCTCTATATGTCTGTTACACACACACAAGGTCACATGTGGCATGTGCTCATAACACACACAGCCTCTTTTGCATCCATTGAAATTGACAGAAAATCACTAGGCAGCACAGAGGAAGGAAAAGAGCTGCACGCGAAGCACATAACTTCCACAACAGGAATAGATTACAATCCAGTTATATTACAATAATATTTACACATCACAGCAACAAGACAAACAATAAATCTTCAGCTATTGTGCGGATCTGACTGATATTTATGTCCCACAATCCCTTGCTGCTGCTACCTAAACTATCATGACCCTGTACTTGTGGCACATCATTGATCATCAGATTTATGCTTCAGCAATATTTGAATTCAAGTGGTGAGTTCTGAGCAATAAATACTGGACATTAAAAATAGAAACACAACAGATGACACACACATTTTCATACACACATATTATCCGAGCTCTCAGAATGAATAAAGGTGTACTGGTTTGTGAGATTGTGTGTGTGTGTGTGTGTGTGTGTGTGTGTGTGTGTGTGTGTGTTCTGCTGTATATCAGTGTAGCCTCTCTAATCTCTGCCCTCCAGCATCACCACTGCTGCTTCTGGACAGCCTCTCTCCACACCACTGGTCCACCAGTACAGATATATTTATATTTATACCGATATTAATGCTAACATACTTGTGCTGTAGACTAGCATGTAACGAAGCATTTCAGGATTATTTTTAGGTACATTCCTCACGTCTAGACTCTCTGACACGGGCTGTCATGTTAAGGCTTCTTCATGTTTTTGTAATTGTCCGTGAATCTTTTACTATCTTAAAGACTCATAAAGTATTTGTTTGCAGCACCCAAATTACTGTAGAACAAAGTACCAGAGTGGGTTCCAGTGTTTTAGAATCAATGACGTTGTAAGCGAAGGTGTCACCCTTGACCTTAAGTGACCGGTCCGGCTCCAATGCTAAAAAAAAAGTTGCCATCGGAGTGTCTGAGACTTTTTTTAAAGACTTAAAAATGTCGTCACATGCTGAAACTAATCAAGCGACTGATGAAATGAAGAATTTTTATACATTATTCAATGGCAAATCTCATTTGGATTACACTTCGTGACAATTTAGTTCTCACCTTGGAATCAATAAGGAAGTTATTCAAGCAACAGTCCTTATATCTCATGATGTGAGACTAGTCTATGAAATATTTACATGTTCATTATTCAGCATGTGACAACTGGGGTAGGCGTAAAAAAGGTGGAGGTGGTGACTGGACCATATAAAAAAACAGTATCAGCACATTAAAAGTGTCCAGATTCCTTTTCTTATCTCCTGCCATCCTCTCCTCCTCACTCCCTCTCCCTCTCCTCATATTTACTGAAAGCCGACTCCCTCCCCACCTCCCTGACTGAGACATACTCTTATATTTGTACTTCCTGTCCAGACACACACACACACACACACACACACATTGACATTCACAACACACTCTCAGCTGCAAAGACACCACTTTCTCTAATTATCTGTCTACTGTATATGTTGCTTTCTGTCATGTGCATGCGCGCAAGCACAGCCGCCGCTGCTGTGTGTGTGTTTTGTGCTCAATGGTTTTCCAATGAGGCGTTTCTTTGGGCGGGTGTTGGAGCGACTGGTGTTTCTGACTAAAAACCTCAAAGTGGCTAAATGCAGGAAACCGAAGAAGAAGCTCAAAACAAGGAAAACCAAACCTTCGGTGAGTGAGAGACAGAAAAGCTTTAGTTTATTTTGAAGATAGTCAGTGTAATACAGACAAAACCAAAGAACAAGTGAGAGAGCATGACATGTCTTGTTCTAAAAGATTTTTATGTATTAGTGTAGGTTTAATTTCTCATGTAGACACTTTTTGGAGGGTTGTTGGTCAGTTTACTAGTATGTTAGTATCAGACAGAAGATGTGGTTCAGTACTGAACATGTGGACCCGCCACAGTGTGGCCACCACCCTTTGTGAAACAAGGACACTGTGCTGAAATAGTAAATTAAGCATTAATGTGTTTTCTGCAGCAGCCAGTCGACACTGTTGTCACTCTGGCCTGCTTCCAATCTCACCCTGTCACTCTCAGACCATCTCTTTCTCTCTCTTTAATGCCTAAAATAGCCAGAGTCACTCCATTCAGCACCAGAGGCATTTTAGGAGCCACAACTCAATCTGCCTCTGTGTGTGTGTGTGTGTGTGTGTGTGTGTGTGTGTGTGTGTGTGTGTGTGTGTGTGTGTGTGTGTGTGTGTGTGTGCACCAATATTGCTCTGACATTTTAAGAATCACTATAGACATGAACAAGTTGTATATACTGTTGTCTGCCCTATCTATAGAGGGGTAAGTAACATAACCTCCAAGAGGCGTGAGTGTAAACAGCAGATTGGATTTTTAAAAACATGTTTTCTTCATGCCAAGTACAAGAGAACTGAATATACAGTACAGTACATGTGATTAATTTGCTGTTGCTGACGGGAAACTAGTTTCACACTGTTTCAATGTGATGAACTATCGGTAGATAATGTTAGGCCTTAAGAGGAGTGCAGTATACTGTTTACCGGATCATGAGAAAGTGGGCTCACACCCATCCTACAGTATACAGGAACCCCCCAACTGAAAGACACACCAAATGACGTGGCGTTCTCATATTTAGCAGTCATTTTGTGTTAAAATTCCTTTTTTCAATAACAAATATTAATATTTAGCATTACATCAGACTGCAGCACAGCTGACCTCTTGGGCCCCAAATAGATGACAGGCCCAGGGGTCTGTTACCTGTTTGGTAACTCATCCATGACTGTTAGCTGACAGTTGGATAAACAGTATCAGGTCCTGCAGTTTCTCAGCACAGTCTGTTCTTAGCTTGGCAATAATAAAATCTGCAAAGGTCAAATCCTTTATCACATTTGTGTTTGATGTGTGAAAAATAAGTGTCTCTGGTGGACATAGATTTTATCTTTGTATTCTGTGCTCGTGACAATTCAGGAAGATGGAGTAAGGCCGTGGAGTTAACTGAACAGATATGTAGGTATCCATGCCAGCAGCTGCAGCACCAGCTGCTCGTTCACTGTCAGTTCTGCTTTCTGTGTTGCTCCTGGCCTTTCACAACTGGAACATTACTTTCACAAAATAGATTTAAACAAATATTAACTTTATTTGGAGCCTGCTAAAAATCAGATTTAGATGTCTTCAGGGGCTCCTTGGTGTTATTTAGGAGATTGGAGAACCCTGTAGTTTGCACACTGGGTGTCAGACATTAGAACATTTGCAGTATGACTGAAAGCATCTGAATGCTTTATTCAGTCCCCAGGCATGCCAAGTGACACTGTGTGTCTGTGTTGCATTTACCATTAATATTTTGGATAATGTTTTAGGGGATTATGAGTATTTAATAGGTATTTGCCTCAAATAAAAAAAGCACTCTGAATCATTTGATTACATAAAACATCAAATGATGATATTGATTGTGTAAAACCAAAATATTACAGCCCCTGCGAGGCCACGATTACCGTAACTTTAAATGTTCTGTGGAGTAGTAAAACCCCACTGTGTTCGCAGGGTTTAAAGGGCGAGTGTTTGTGTACGTTTGCGTGCGTGTTTGTGTGTCTAATCCAAGCATTTAGAGAATGTGTCCTTACTCAGTCTGTCTGCATGCAACCAGAGATTACTTCCCATGATCTGGGACAGGTGTATAGAATACTGTGGATTAGTGTACAGGGTATTTGAGTTGGTGTGTGTGTGGAGTATGTGGACATAGTACAATGTCGGTGTGTGTGTTTGTGTTTTTGTGTGCGTGAGAGAGAGAGAGAAAGCAACATTGAGATTAAAAGTGTATCTGTATCTGTGTGTGTGCTCCTATCCCAGATTACCCTAAATTTATCTTTCGACTGCTCACTGACTATCTCACATGACATCACCAGTGGCATTGCCCGTGACATCACTGGTGATAACACAGGATGTCCTCTTTCTGATTGCTGTTTTAATCTTTTGGCTCCAAAATTTGGAGGATTTGATAAAAAGAATACTTTCAGGATAGAATATAAAAATATAAAAAGAAATGTAGGTGTTCTTTAAATCATTATGCTGAATTGTGTTTGTCTTATTGATTGGTGAAAGATGCTGGATTTGCTTCCTGATTGGATTTTATATTATTTCTTTAGATAGATGTTTACAGTTCATTCTCACTTCTTTCAGATTGTCTAATCTTGACTGTGTCTGTGGACTTCACAGTTTCATTTGAATATAATAACACTCATGAGGCACCATGCTCCTTAATACAAGATACAGTAGAAAAGATCTTTGAGTATTTCATCAATTGTTGTCATTGAAAAACATTTAACCGAGTAGTTAACAGTTAATTACAGTAAGTAGTCAGTCAGCATTGGAAACTGTGTGATCTGATCCCAGTTAGTGATCAAGGTCAAAAGGGAAATTTGTTTTGGATCAGTGTGAAACTATTAATCCTACTGAATCTGTGTGTTGGTAATCCTAAAATTGCATAAAACATTTTTATATTTTATAATATTTAACCTGCTTGTATCTATGTCAACAGGTGATCCTGACAGTTTACCTCAGTGACACCCAGCAGATGCTAACTGAGGTCCCAGTTACTCCTGCAACCAGAGTGGTTGACGTGGTTGAATACTGCAAAGAGGCCGGTGAGGGGGAGTGTCACCTAGCTGAAGTATGGAACGGGCATGGTGAGTACATCCATCCATGTATCTAAAATCAATGGTGGTCGCTTTAATAAAACATTAACAGAAACAGAAAAAGTTAGACATAAGGAAAGCCAAGATAATAAAAAAGCTATTCAGCTTGTGTCTTTCCCAAAAATGCTATTTGGTGGCAGCTGGACTACCTTCAGGTTCTTGAAGATGTTTCACCTTTCATTTGAAAAAACCTCTGCAGTTCAGTTCCTCTGAGAAAACCTGTGGTCACATCATAAGGGGCTAATACAAGTGTCTGTTAATGCAGATGATGCACTAAATTATATTAATCAATTTCCTATCATCATTGTTACATCAGCGTTTTGCAAGCGGTTTGTCGACGGTTTGTCGACACAGCCAATGACCAACAGAGCGTTATCACATTAGACACGTCAGACATGACACATTAGAAAAAACTAGACTGATTGAACACTATTCTGGGCAAACAAAGTCAAACCTAGATTGTAGCTACAACCCGTGAAATCAATAGAGTGCTAAGTGCTTCCTGTATAGTATATCCCTTTGTGCAACTGAATAGACCAGTTCATCACATGCAGACACGGAGAGCTACTGTGTCCATTAATGCATGGCCTACATTCATTCAGTCATAACAACACAGTGTGTGTAGCACTGGTGTGTGACTAAGCGGTCAGACAGGCTATAAATGGTTCTAATGCTATACTGTTTTCCAGAGGGTGACAGTGTAAAGCAGCACATAATAAATGGCGTGTCACTTTGTTGTGAGAGGCCTTGCCTCAAGGCCACAACTGGCCTCTCGGCAGGTGTGTAAGGCTGCTGAACTGCTGTCGCTGTGTGTGTGTGTATTACTAGCATTGGTGGATGGATTGCTGTAAGAATACTGGTGTGTTGGCTTCTATTTATTTCATCAATTTTAATGACACGTGTGTCACTGTTTTTAATGTAAGTTAATGTAAGTACTGGACATAATATCAACCTTTTGATAATGATAGTAGTGATGATAGTTTCCAGTCCTATTAGAAAGAGAAGGTTTTTCAGTGTTTGCCAACACACTTCATGTCCAATTAAATTCCATTTAATTAGTTTAAGGTGGTAAGGATCTCCTTATTCTTCACTTTCCGATACTACCATTATATGCTAAAGATGATTTCTAGATGATGATCTCTACTAGAATTATAAATAGATTTCTTTTGATTTGAATGTAGTCTTGCTGTTATAATGACTCTGCGATCGGCAGGTAAGTAGAACTGAAGAGATTAATAAACCAAAAAAGGTATATTTCAGATTGTAGATGTAGGGGTTTACGTTACATAAAGACAAAGCCAGTGATGATGATGTAATGTAATTGTATGTAGTTGTGTCATTCATAAATGATCTCATTAAGGCCTCATCCTAATGTCTTCTCTGCCTCTGTGTCCTCTCAGAGCGAGTTCTCCCTCAGGAGTTGTTATTGTTGGATCTCCTTCAGCAGTGGGGGGCCAGGAGGCCAGAGGTCAGCTTCTACCTCAGACACTGCCCCTCATGGGCACAAGGTAATTAATAACCAGACAAACGCACATACATACATACATGTTTATTTAAGCCAAACATCTTTAAAGAGCCCAAAATGCTGATATAAAAAACACTTTCACATAGATTTCAGGACTCAGCAACATTTAGTAACATGTGGAAAACACACAAACACAGAGCCAGTGGTGTGTGGGAGGTTTAGAGGTGAGGTCACAGGCTCAGCCAGTAATTAGCCAGATAAGATGATTAGAGTTACATAATGAGAAGGGGAGCGGGACGGAGACTGGGACAGAAAACACCTAACAGGGTTTGTGAAGTCAGTTATTATAATCATGATGCATACAACAGCCGGTCTGTCGCTGCAATATTGTCACTGTGGTGTAGCACTGCTCCCCATAGTGATGACCTCACCACCTGCTATGGTGCCGTGTAGTTCCCTATTTCACCCCTCGGTCATTCAAAACACATCGTTCGTTAGAATCTCATTATTATGACGTGGGTGAAGTGTCATAATAATGAGTTCATTGTAATACTGACTAGTCAGGTTTTTAACTTTCACTTTAGTTTGTCATATCTTTCAAAGGTTTAAGAGCATCAGGGTCAGGGATCAAGAGAGATAGAAAAGACCAACAGGTCACTTTGACCAGCACCCAGAATGCAGTGCAGACGGGTGTCATGATGTGAATGACTGCCATACAACATATAATACATCCAATTTTTGAAATGACCTTATCTTATGTGTAAGAGAGTAGCTGTTTATTCATGTTTTCCAGTGCCTTTCATACCCCAGACATAGTCCTGCGTGTCCTTCCAGGCGAGCCAACCTTCATCAGTCCACAAAACATTATTTCAGTAGCTTTGAGGAGTGGCTGGGTGAACATCAGAAAACATCAGATGGGCAGTTATGTACAGTGCAACTATGGACAATAATTACATGTATGATTCAGGAACAGACATGTTAAGCAGCTCCAGTGATTCCTTTAAGCCTTTAGTTGTCACTCTGGGCTCCCTTTTTACTTCACTGAGTGTTCTCTGTGTTTCCATTTGGACTCGCTGAGTCTTCTGAGATCTATTGCAACACATGGTTTGCATTAGCAGATGTTTTTTGCGAATAGCAAAAAGTAGCTCAAAGTAGCTCAAACCCACACCTCTAGTCTTGTTTCACAGAGTGGACTTCATGTTTGGTGACTCCTTATGGCAATTAGCTTTTGTTGGTGTCATTAGCCTAGGGATGATAATTATGAATTATGTTTGAGTAATGTAATCAATATGGACACAGACAAAACAACAATTAGTGTGTTAGTTACAATATATTGTGCTTATTTGTTATTGTAACTTGAAGATGAGTCCCGTCATAATATAACCTCTTCTCAGGCATCATCTGTTCTCATTGGGATGTAATAATGATGTTTTTCTGTAAATACTGTTCTCAGTCCTGTGTCGATTGTATGATACAGTCGAAACTGCTCCAGTGAATGTAAAGTACTGCTGTAAGTGCACTATTGACTGGAGGTGAAACTTGGAGCTGCCTGGGATTAGCCCAGACTGAACCTGTCTGGTCTTAGTGGAATTAAATGAAAGACGCTATTTATAGATTACACACGCTCAGAGAAAGATAGAGCTACTTACTCGACGGATAACCGAGAAAGAGAAAATTCCACATTTGTGCCTCTATTTTTTTAATCTTTCTCGAGGAAAAAAAAAGCAAAAAAAATAAAGTGTATTACGCGTTTCCAAATGTATTACATGATCCGTGCATCATTGTAACATCTCTGCTCAGGTGTCTTTTCACTGTTCATTTACATGCAGGCAGTCAGCAGCCTTTGGAGCAGAGCTGGACGTCAGAATCAACAGAGCTCGCTGATGACAGGGTAGGTGCATGGACACACACGTGCACACTGAAGGGATGTGCTGGGCTGTAGCTGCACGCCATGCATCTCTCATTAGCCCAGTGTGAACATCCAGGACCTATTGTCCAGTGTGCACGTAAAAACCTTTTACCTTTTAAGTATATTGCTGTTGTTGAGATGTGCAATTTGTCACAACACCCACAAGATATTTCTCTTATCTTGAGTAAAATACATGATTCATCCTAGTGCAACGTTTTGAAACCACGCAACAATATGCTCTTTGAGCAGTGCAGTATTTTCTGGATGTATGTATGTTTTTCTTTAGCAAGCAAACGATAAAATGTATTCAATGTAGAAGTTATTGTGTCCACGCACCCTGCAGCACTGCACTGCGCTTTGCAATGTAATATTCAGCACAAACACTACACACATACAGCATAATTAGCTTATTTATAGAAATTTATAGAAAATAGTAATTAGCTCCTTGGCAGCAGCTTGAGTAATTACTGTTAGTTAACGGTTTTGTTTTGCTAGCTTCCTTCCCTACAAAATAATGAGTCATATGGTACAAACAGCAGCTGACTTCATGCTAGCTGCTCTTTATCCTTTAGCAACATCTATTTTCGGCCACGTTACCATTGTATTTAACTCCAGACTGGACATTTGCTTTGTATGTTTTGGTTAGGCCCTGGTTTGCCAGTCACCGGCCATGTTTGTTCGTGTGTATTTGTGTTGGTCAGTCTGCCAGTTAGTCACCCAGCGTGTGTGTGTGTGTGTGTGTGTGTGTTGGTCAGTCAGTGAAGGTAGGATTAGCTTGGTCGTATGACATAACCAGGCTAAGAGGATTGTTAGCTAGCCCAACACCTCCTCCTCCTCCTCCTCCTCCTCCTCTTCCTCTCACCTCACACACTCCTTCACAGTTGTCTTGAGGTCTTTCTTCGTCCTCTACCTCTTAAATTTGGTTTTAAGGCGTAAAAAAAAAAAAAAAAAGACATTGAGGCAAAGGCAGCAGCGCGGGGGTGAGTTCTGGCAATGTTGTGTTTTTATTTTTCTTCAATGTGTGTGTGTCTGAGTTTGTGTGACGGCGTACGCACGCGTCCAGCTCAGTAAAGTGTGTTTGCTGAAATAAGGAAAATGTAGAGCAAATGTAGAGGTGAAGTGTGAACGTGTGTGACTGTTTTTTTTGTCTCCTGAAACGTCTCGAAGATACTTTTTGACTCTGCTCATGTGGCAAACATGACTTTTAACACCGTTAGCGTTGATGTCAGTGGAGTTTGCAGCTTGTGAGAAGTGGACGTGACGTGTAGGCAGGGTGGGGCCTCTTTTGATCGCGTGTGTCTGGGCTTGAGTGGACAGTGTTATTTAGTGTGTGTGTGTGTGTGTGTGTGTGTGTGTGTTGATGTATGATGTGAAGTCAGGGTGTGGCTCCTGGCTCCGCATAATCACATCCAAAAGCTCATGCTCACTTACTCACCCAAACACACACCAGATGCTCTCTCTCTCTTCCCACAGCATGATGTAGAGAGAAACAAGAAACCAGTCCTGTGAAAACAAGCCCACAACAGGCGTCTCGTTTCAAATTTCCTGTTATATTAGAGTCAGCAATTCCATAACAATGTTAATCTCTTCAATGAAGCAAAGCGACAAATCTCCGTGTAATAATCAGCACCATTGTGCATCACCTCCGTAACACACTGTAGGTAACTGATCTGTCTTTTCCACTCGTTACATGTTTTTTTTTTCCAGACAGAGGCGTAGTTGGGAGCACAGTCACATTAGATTTTAGCTCAAAGTACAATTAGACCTGAGTAAAGTATCTAGCATGCCTGTTTTCTTCCTGCTTTAAATGCCTTTAACTTCATGAACATGTTCACTGTAATATTATGGAAGAACTGGACGTTGCTTTATACTTTCTCAAGAAATAGAGATAATACAGTGCTGGTGTCTGGCAAACAGTGATCTCCTTCCCACCACAGCCTCCTACAAGCCTCTCCCCTGACCTCCGAACGACCACAGGGACTTTGAATTAACACACACACACACACACACACAATTCAATCTGTCGACCCAGCAGTCTGTAACTCTACCCAATCCAGCTGTGTGTGACAGCAGTGCCGAGGGATATATTAAGAAGTCAGGTGTGTCTGTGTGTGTTTGTGTGCTCATGACAAAACACACATGTCAAGGGTTGTGTTGATGTAGATTAACATGAATATTTTCACTATATGTCATCACTAGAAATGCCTCAGTGGGCTACGTGATATTCTTGGTTCAAGGACGTTGGCAGACTTGAATTGCTAGATGTGACCTGGAGATGATTTGAAGCTTTACCTGCTATAAATGATGCTTGGAGTATAGACAAGATGTGCTAAGATATAAGCTGTGGTCTACGTTTTGCAAAAAAAACCTGCGTTACACCAGAACATGAGTTGAGTATGTGTTCCCTATGTCCAGCTGCTGTCCGTTTTGTTCTAATTCCTTTTTAGTGTCCGCCTACAGGCACACAGGACAAACTGTGATGGATAAGCTGCTGTGGTGGTTACTTGTACGGATGATTGTGTAACCAGTAGGCCATCCTGCTGTGTGAGTGCTGGTCACTGGAGTGGCTCTGATAACAGAGTTTCCCCCCTTTGCTTCAGCTGGAGCTACAGGAATGTCTGAAGGTTGTTATTGTAGATGGAGATTTTCTGTTACGGCGAGGGAGGGGATGGTTTGTAGGAGGGAGCTATGATCAAAACAATGTGTTCGCATGTATGTGTGTGCCTCGCATGTGTGTATATAAGGTTGAGAACATATACACTGTTGAAATATAATACTGAGCAAAATGCTTAACATATGAGAAAGTCAAATAGCCCCATGTGCTTTTGGTTACACCCATGATCCCTACATATGTGAAACTACTGCAGAGACTTGCAGCTATACCTATATATATATATATATATATATATATATATATATATATATATATATGGTATATGGTATACATCTTAGTAATGGTCTTTTTTGGGTTTGTCCTGTAGTTTTGAGAATAAACTTTCCCCACAGAGCCTCTGAGATATGTTGTCCGGCAGAGAATGTAGTAAGAAAATAATAAAACCTTTAGAAAATATACTCCTACTGCACATGTCCTCCAAAACCAAACCAAGCAACCAAGGCTGCAATTCCAGATTCATCTACTATATAAGTTAACATGTTAAGTGCTCCAACTGTGTTATTATACAGGAAACAACACGTATCCTAGTGTTTAAGCCAATAGGTGACAGGTGAAAGCTGTTATGTAATACATTATTGACATGATACAATGGTAATAATCATGATTTCGGAAGAGCTGTCAACAACAGTAGTGTAGTATTAAGCTACTGTATATGATTTATGCCAAAAGTGGGCAATTCTGAACCTTGTAGGCCACTGCCCTGCTTGTTTTCCAACTGTTCTGTCCTACCCAGTCTTGATTACCTGTATTAGGTAACATGTGTCAATACGATATTGGAAGATGGAGTGGAGTGGGGGAAGAAACATTAATTGGTATCTTCCAAAGTCTGATTGACTGAATATACCTGACCAGGTAAGCAGCAGTGGGGAGGGCAGGGATAGTAGACAACAGTGAATCGGCCATTGAGGATCAGCTTTGCCCACCACTGATATAGGCGTACCATAAATCATGATACTGAAGAAAAACATCCCCCATGTGTTTTGGATCAAAGCATTAAGTTGAATTATTTGACCCAATAAAAACTTTCATAGATCATCATCACTGTGAAACTTTAGTATATAGTATATATCAATCATCTGTCCCCTGGTCCCAAGTTTAAACCTTTTACGACTACTGAATGTTAATGAAAATTGACATGAAAAATTAATTGATTGAAAAATGTCATTACATATCAATACGGAAATGTCAACAGGAAGTTATATTTGATTATAAAAATGTATCGATTCACTTTTATCAGGCCTGAATTTGATGTTCATGTCCAACGCGCACAAAGCCTCTCACACTCACAGATGCCTGCACCCAGAACAGCAGCATTGGCAAAAATTCCAGTCTGCTGTCATTACTGTGTGTGTGTGTGTGTGTGTGTGTGTGTGTGTGTGTGTGTGTGTGTGTACTAAGTGAGACAGATGCGTCTATGTTTCACAGAGTGAAAGAGAAAATATGTGACGCAGACATTAAGTCACATGTCGATGTGCGTCTGTTGCAAAGGAGCAAGACTGAGAAAAAGAGAAGAAGAAAATGTGACGCAGCAGGAGTCAGCTGTTTCTCCACTGTGTACAGATCGTGTGTTGTTTTACGTCTCTCAGAAAATTTTGCTGCGAGTTCGCTGCGCACGCTTCCCTGGACGTTAATCTGTCGGCGTCATCATCTTCCTCATAACACACATCTGGAGACAGAGGTTGATTGAGAGCAGCTAGTGCCCCATCAGGCTGTGGTGCAGTGATTTCCCTTCTGAGAGAAAGTGGGAGAAAGAAAGAGGGAGGTGTGAGGAGAGAGTGAGAGAGAGAGAGAGAGAGAGAGAGAGAGGGTTGTTGCTGCAGCAAAAAGTCAGCTGCAGAGGAATGACAAGGATTGAGGGAAAGAGAAATGAAGAAACACAGGCATGGGAAATGATGGAGGTTAAGAAAGATGGGTAAAATGTGTGGAGTGGAAGAAGAGGGGGAAGAGTAAAGAGATACAAAAGCAGTGCTGATGAGAGAAGAGGAGAATTAAGAATGGAGAAGAGGTAGATAAAAAGGGTGAAAGGGAAGAGAAGGAGAAGTATAAAAAGGGATGGTACTAATGACAGTCCCCTGTTCTCCCTGTACCAGTTGATAGCTTTACATGTTTGTAGTAATTGAATGCGGCGTCACATCAGTGGGCTTAACACTCCATTCACACGTCACACGAGGACACACCAATAACCCAGTGAGTTTAAACGAGGGAGAGAGAGAGAAATAGGGTGAGGGAGGGAGAGTGGGCAGAGCCAGAGAGAGGAAGAGAGAGAGAGTCGAAAATCACAGCACATCACCGGGCGGACAAGAGGGAAAGTTGTGATAAGGATCGCTCTCGTTTCCCACCCCCGTCCCCAACTCAGAGCTTTTCTCCCTCCAACCTCTGGCTACATCTTTCTATCTGAAGCCCTAGCACTCCGCTGTGTGTCTTAGAGGCTGTGAGGATGGAGTGGAATGAGGTGGATTTGGTGCAGGAATTTACTGTTGAAGGACAATGCAGCAAAATTAAAGTCCGCTCCTGCAGGATCACATGGGACAGCCTGCAGGTAAATACAGCACAGCGGGGGAAACTGCATATTAATGTCAGCTGGGGGGCTAAGAGCAGAGCACGTCCGCAGGATGTTGTGCAGCCTGTTAACACCATGAGCAGCTGAATACATGAGATCGCTGTTAAGAGTGACTGGAGTCAGATGAATTGTTAACTTTCCAGTAGCTGTAGGATGCATGTTATCATTAGAAGGTATGAACTTAGAAAGTCCCATCACAATCCCAGGACAGTGTCTCACTCTGTTCTGCATGACAAGAAATCTTTGGTCCTTGCAGATTAAGTCAGTGAGGTACTGTACAGCACATTTACAATGCAAATAGTCACTGTCTGCTTTAAGAAGCACTATATCTCTAAAAGGGTCAGCTTTTCAGGATTTTATTGTAGGTTGATGATCGATGATTTGATGCAGGTTGGGGTTAGAAGCTCAGATACATTCTAGAAAATTCAGTTCCTCACCATTTGTAATTATCTTCACATGCTGAATTCAGTGCACATTTACAAGATGTAGTCATAGGTGGCATTAATTAGGCATTGATGTCAAGAATTTAGAAGACTCAAGTATTCATTTCAAGTATTGTACGCTGTGCCGAATACAAAGTACTTACAGTAAGTGGAGCTAAAATACTAGTGCAGAGAGAAGGAGGATAGATGCAGAGATATCCAGTGTCACAAACTGAAATTTATAGATTGAATAAACTACATAGCTTTCATGTAAAAAAGCAAGTCACACAGACAGGGTATCTAGGAAGGACACACTACAGCAGATACAGTGGCAACAAAAAAGTATGGGAACCATTTGAAATGTTATGGCGTTAATTTGTCATAAAATATAATCTGAATATTAACAAATACAATGTGCCTAAAATAATAACACAAAAAAATCTGAATTTTCACGTCTTTATGGAGAACAACCATAAAAACCGCATAGTGACAGGATGCTGTAGCTGTGAATCAGACCTGCACATCGTTCAGGAGTAATTTTAGCCAATTCTTCCAGGCAGAACTGCTTTAGCTCTGTCGTTGTTGTTGCTGGACGTCTCATGTATGTGGCTCTCTTTAAGTCTTTCCATAGCATCTTTTTTGGGTTGAGTTCTGGTCCAAAAGGCAGATTTAGTTTTTCTGAAGCCATTCTATTGTCAACTTGCTTTGGTGTTTTGGGTCATTGTCCTTTAGCATCCCCCAACATCTACAGAGTTTCAGCTGACATACAGACATTATCCTGAAGAATTTTCTTATACAATTCACCTTCCCCCCAGTCACTGCAAGCAGGTCAGGCCCTGATGCAGTAAAGCAGGCCCAAATCATGATCCTCCACCATACTTTACAGCTGGGATGATGTTTTCATGATGATATGCAGTGACCTTTTTACACCAGACGTATTACTGGGTGTTCTTTTCAAAACACATCCATGCCAGTACTGCTGTATAGCGTCAATTTGATTTTTAGAAAACTTCAGGCATGCAGCAATGTTCTTTTAGTAAGCAGCAGCTTCCTTTGTGGTGTCCTATCATAGACACCCAGCTAGTTCAATGTTTTAGCAACTGTAGACCCATGAACACAGATGTTAGTTGTGCTCTTGGGGTCATTTTGACTGGCTGCCCACTTCTTGGTAGCCACAGTCCCAAAGTGTCTCCATTTGTAGATTGGTTGCTTAACTGTAGACTGGTGAATTTCTAAAGTCTTTGACATCACTTTGTAACCCTTTCCAACCATTTCCTATGTAAATCATCAATTTTGATTGTAGATCCTCTGACCAGGCATGGCTCATTTAAGCACATTCTTCTTGTGTGGAACAAATTTAAAAGGTTAAGTGTTTTTTGTCGGTTGAAGTAGCTCTAGTCCACACCCTCAAAATAATTAGGTTATTATGGTTCTTCTCAACCAAGAAAGATCAGGATTTTTTATTATGTATTATTTTAGGCCCATCTTATTTGTTAATACTCTTGACTTAGATAAAGATCAGATCACGTTTTATGACAAATTAATGCAGAAAACCACTAAATTCGAAAATCTTCTCATACTTTTTCTTGCCACTGTAGTTTTGCTTATACCAGCTATGAATGAGGTTCCACGCTGGGTTTATCTGGGGATACATTTTGGGCACTGGAATTTTTTTTCTCTGGTTGCCGGCCAATTAACTTCTTTACTAGCATTGCCAGGAGTGAACCACACCAGAGGAGCTTATTGTAGCACGTCCATCTGACTAGTTTTCAATCCTCTTCACAGGGTTGTTTAAGCAAGACATTTGAAAATAACAGTGTATCAAACAACAATTTGACATGGTGAATATTTGTAGTGATCAACCAACAGACAATCATCACCTTAAATTGCATCACATTACAGCAGGTTTCAGCTGATTTTTACCTGACTACACCACAGCTTTACTGTTTCCATAGGTAGCAAACTGCCTCCTCAGCACTATAAATTAGGCAGGCACACTTAGAATCTAGCTTGTGAAAACCAAACACTGTAAATTTGTTAGGTTTGTAAAGACAAAAACAGAGCAAGAGGTAAGTGGATCTTTGACTTTTCATTATTAGGTGGCCAGGAATGTGACTCCAAACAACTCCTGGCTGGTTGTATAATATGAGCAACATTAACTCATCTAGGCGTTTCCAGTGCATTGAAGGTTGCTTGCCTAAAAACAGAAAAAATGTTAGCAACAAACTGAAATGTTGATATACACCTATACAATCCAATGTTGGCGACATTATCAAAAACATTTAAATTCTGTAATCCTGTACAGTGACCACAGTGGATCTGAGAACGTTAGCAGGAGATGTGACTCTTCATAATGCACATCAAAGCGAGGATCTGCAGAATTACACAGTTGAGCAGTTAGTTAATGATTGATGGCACCAATGACTGGAAAACCAGTCTAATAAGCTTAATGTCATTTTCTAATGCTCATTGTAGTCTGCATTATGTTGACATACTGTGTCTGCATAATGTCAGTGGGAATTTGTTAAAGTCAGCCTGAAGGCAGAGATGCTGTCTATAGCGTAGTGTGGCTATCTCTGTCATTAATCACTGATAGTGATATTTAAAATAATGCTGGTGCTGCCTTTACTTCCCAAGTCTGTAAATTGCTGGTGGGTTTAATTTGTGTCACTGATTTCATATCTAAGAGCTGCCATAACCCAAGGGCTCTATTCAGGGTAATGGAGTTTTACATCAGATCCTCCCTTAGTCATGGCACTAAAGTCTCCACTGAGCTATGTGAGGACTGAAAATGGCTGACTCAGTCCCCAAACATTTGACAATTTTGAAACCACTTCTCTTTGATGTCTGACAGAAATTAAGTTTCAATAAATAGTTATGTGATGTCACTTGTGCTCTCATACGTCTTCTAATGTAGTCCAGCATCCGCCTGATAAACAGGTTGATACCATATATTATTCAGCTCAGCATAGATAGTTCAACCAACTGATCAAGAATATTATGATTTTACCTGTGGAGCAAAATAATTCCCAACCCCTGAATTAAAAAATGGTTTGGGAATTTGTAAAAGTTACTTCATATTGCTTTGAGCATTATAAACTTGAGAATTGACTCTTCAAAACACCTACCTTTTCTTGGAGTCGTGCACTCTTTAGCTCAACCTACAGTGTTGGTTGTAGGTCTCTAACTATAGTAATTAAATTTGTAGACATAAATTGTTTTCTCACACGAACATACACTCATACTCTGTTTGGTTTAGGCAAGAGGTGGTGGCTGGGTAGAGTACGCAGGAGACAGGGAAAGACACAACAAGTAAGCTGCAGAAATCCTGTTTTCTTCCAGTTACCTGCTCTGTTTATACATGGACATGGACATTACTAGGAAAATTGCACTGTAAAGTCTGTTCACTGTCCAGGCCAGCTGCTTTGGACATTTGTGTTCTCATATACAGCTCCTCTGGATAATTTCTGGAAAGTTTGAGGCTGCAACAAGCGTCTGGTTCTGTGGAGTTTAATATTATAAGTCCCTTCCTTTTTTTGTTTTTTTACATGCTCTTGGCCCCATTATAACTGAACTTGCACAGACATATCATGTAGAAAACTATAGCCCAGCCTGAGGTTTGTTAAGCAGGTCTGCTATGTAGAGAACGAATACGTAATCCTGTAAGCTACAATAATAATGGAACTTCATTGTGAGTCATTTCTATACAGTATTTTTGCTGATACTCCAAAATCTGCTCTGAAGCAGAGTTTGATATTCTGTTATTGAATCTTATTTTACCCTACAATGGCATTACAGCTTTAGCTTTATTATTATGCAGTGCAGAGCAGTTCAGCAGTATTATTAATGTTGTTGCAATGATGATGTCACAGCTATAGAAAGTAGCCTGATCATATTTCCCAGTGGACAACATATGAAAACTTTTGCATTGTGTAGCCTCAGACTGCACACTAGAAATGACTGTAACAGACCAGGTGCAGTGTGTGCGTTTGTGTCCATGAGTGAACACACACAATAGCAGGATGTGGCTGGGCTGAAACCCTCCGCTGTTTTCGGCTAAAGGCATTTTTCTCCCCCCCTCCCAACCCTCTCACACACACACACACAGACAGATTTCATCATCATTCAAATGTTTGTCCTGTACAGTATCTACACACACAGCTACAGTTAACAGTGTTCTGACGTGAGTTCAGTTCAATAAAACACTCTTGTAGTGAAATCCAGGACAAGTGATCAGTGCGATTTGATTTTCCAGCTGATGTTGTCTGTGTCACAGCGCAGTAATGACCAGCAAGGATAGGATTTCAGCCATTTTTCCTGAACCAATACTATAATTCTGTCACACTGCCAAGGCCACCAGCTGCTGGCCTAATAACATTTCTGTAGCACACTGGAGGTGCTCAGTGACCTAAAGTGTGAAGTGATATGTGTGTACAGCTGTGCACTGTACCCCTACATTTATCACCTGTGACTGTCTGGGTTTCCATCTTGTCAGTAAGAGCCTCATACTCAAAAACATTTGGGATACATAGGCTTTGTCTATGTACATGCTGCATTAATATATGCAACTTTTGTGCGTTTTCATGTGTGTAGGTTCCCCGTGTGGAGCTGACCCTCTCTGAGCTCCAGGAAATGGCTACAAGACAACAGCAACAAATAGAGGCTCAGCAGCAGATGTTGGTCGCCAAGGTCAGTTAGTGTAAAGTCATCTACATTGTCTGCACGCCTCAGGTACTCAGGCCTCTGAGAAATGTGTGTATGTGTGTGAGTTTCAAAACTCATATATCTTCCTTAGAAACAGGACATGCGATCCAGGTTAGGATTTAAGGGCTAGCAGGAAAGCACAAATCTGCTGGAGTGAGAGAGATACACATCATCATGTTCAGGAAGTGACCTTTGAGTTGACAGGAAATTAGGTCATCGGGACAGCCACAGCTGCTGGGAAGTTGACTCAGAATTGTACTTCAGGAAAGAGTCACATGGCAAACCAAGCCAAACAAATGTGCTTCTTTGAATTTGTTCAAGTCTCTCCATTCATTTGAAGTGTTTAAGGCTTTCAACAGGAAACTGGAATATTTTCAACCACCAACTTTGATTTGAGTAGTTTTAGTTTTTCAAAGCCAACATTGGCAAGTTCACTGTGTACTGGTATTAAGCAAAGAAAAGACAGCCAAGTGTTTCCTTCCAATTTGTACAGTAACTGCACGACATGAATTCTTCACAGAGGATGTGTCAGATATGCAGCTACTAGCGCCTTCTGCATGTAAAGAAACAAACTACTGTTATGTAATGTGCTATTAATGTGTGTGAATTTGTGTGTTTCCAGTGAATGATGGGAGGTTTCTTGCCAACATTCCTTTTCCCTCGTCCTTTGTACGTGTGTGTGTGATTGACACACAGGTCAACTGTGCCACGATAGAGACAGAGAGAGAGCGGTGTAAACTGCCTCAGTCAGCATCACACATGCTGGCCTCTTTCTCTCTCTGTCTGTTCCTTCTCTGTTAGCTGTTTGTTTCTGCTGTGTGTGGTGGTTAGATACATGAGCACATGCATGTATGAAAATCAATAGCCACGTGATTTTCAGAATTACACTGGATATGGAGAATGGAGTCACATGATGGATGGGTAACTCTGTTGGCACTGAGCAATTAAAAATCATAGTGTCTGGGGCTATTGAGGCACTAATACACTCATCAGCTGCAACATCAGCAGAGAGGACCCACGCAATGTTAGGCACAAGGTTTTAATGGTGTGCTGGTCAGTGTGTGCCATTGCATAGCTACTCAATTACTGGCTAACTGATCAATTGGGTGGCCTATGGAAATTATTACAAATAATACAATACAATAACAAAGATAAAGGTGGAAATTATCATTAAGTTTGAGCTGCCAGTCAGCCAACATACAGTAGGTAAAAATACCTGTAAAGATGAACTGTGAGTGTGCAGTGGCTTTAGCTTTTTCAACAGCAACAAATGCACAGAGCATGTCTGGAGAAACTTTTGTGCAACTGGAAATAAATTAAATTCTGAGGTTTCATAATGTCCATGCCTTGTTTTTTTTCAGGAGCAGAGACTGAGGTATCTTCAGCAGGGAGGCAGACCTAACCAGGGACAGACACAGGTGGGATCCATATGTCTGTCTTCTATTGATTTTTGAGTCTTGATAGAATAAGCACCAGCTAGTATGCGCGTTGCTGTTAGTACAGAGTTGCTGTAACCACTTGTCCTGTACATACTGGACAAATGATGCCAAGAGCCACCTACTAAGTTACAATAAACCTGTCTATTCAACCTGGTAAATAAGTGGTAAATCTCTTATTTATGGCGATTTTCACCAAATCAAAGGCTAAAAAACAGATGAAAATGCAATTGGACATTTAACCTATGTTGTTTGTGTTCTCTGTTTGTAGTCTGAAGCTGAGAAGCTTCAACGGCTAAAAGAGCGAGTGGAGACTCAGGAATCAAAGCTGAAGAAGATCCGAGCCATGAGAGGACAAGTGGACTACAGTAAACTGATCAATGGAAACCTCTGTAAGCACAACCACACTGCAGAGATGAGGAATATGGATTATATGCACTGCAGTTTATCACCACTTATTAAAATGACTGTACAAATCTTTACCTTACGTGCTCCAAACAAGACACACTACTTGATGTAATTTCTGTCCTGTTTTCTGTCTCCAGCTGCAGAGATCGACCATGTTAGCAGCCTGTTTCAGGAGAAGCAGGCAGAGCTACAGTCTGCAGTGATCAGAGTTGACCAGGTAATGTCTAGGCTAGTTTCGGGTGAGAGTTGATTAAAATGAAGATTAGGAAATTAAGATTAAGTACATTACTGGATTTTGTTAAGTCCTTTAAAATTGTTTTACCAGTTGACTCAACAGTTGGAAGATCTGAGGAGAGGGCGCCTTCAGTTACACTCAGTTGCACCACCTCAAGGTGCACCTTCTGGGTCCCACGGTGCTACCATTGGCCAGAAAGGATCACCCCTGTCTGGCCCTGCAGCGCTGGAACTGAGGAAACTTTACCAGGAGCTGCAGGTATATTATACTTCAGACTGCTGAAAACATGCAAAACACCACATTCGGTTCTTTTTGCTTAGAAATATTATTCACAGAATGGAACATGTAAAACTCGCAATGCAATGTTTCAGGCTCGTAATCGCCATAACCTGGAACAAAGCAGCAAGTTGGCCCAGCACAAGGAGCTGCTGAACAAGAGGAATGCCCAGGTGACGGTGATGGATCAACGCATTGGAGACCTGAGAGAACGACTTCACAAGAAGAGAGCTGAAGTACAAAACGTCACACCTATCAAGATGTTTTTAAGTAATTCTTAAAATTCACTGAACTAGCCTAAAATGTGTGTTGTTCTTTCTTTCTGTTTAGCTGAGTCGTATGAATGGAGGAGGCATGTCCTCACCTCAAACCTCTTCCCACGCCGGTGGTGGAGTTTCTGGTCGTGTGGCGGCCGTTTGCCCCTATATCCAGGTTCCCGCTGAGGGAAGACAGGAAACAGGGCACCCCCTGCCATCTGATCCACCACCTAAACCCACCGCACTGAGCCACATTCGCTCACTCTCGGGTGGGTACATAAAAGGTTTACCATTTTCACTTCATTTTTTACTCACTGCGCTCTAATATCTCTGTCTGATCTCTAACTTAATGTCTTTCTATTTCTTTTTCCTGTCTCTTGGTTTTCTTTCCTCCTTCCCCTTTATCTGTAATTGTTGGTGTTATCTTAAATGTTGACCTGTTGAATGTTATTGGTGAATCTGTGATTATTGTTTTGTCACTTGTGGATGTGGTGGTGGTGGTGGTTTGCTGTTGTGACTGTTTCTGTTTTGTAAAATCATCATGACGTCATCATCATGATGATGTCGTTGTTGTTTCGGTGGTTGTCGCTGTCTTTCGTTGTGGGCGTGACCAAACACAGAGGAGGACACGAGTGGTGTCAGGAAGCCCCCCAGCCAGTGGAAAGTGTCAGATTTAGACATCGTCCTGTCAGGGCCCACTGAGACGTGGGAGGGACCTCGGTCCCCGCAGGGGGGCGACCGTAACTACAGTGAGTTCATGGAAGCAGCTTGACAAACCTACTCACCACTAGTTCCATTGGTGATAAGCAGTAGAAAACTGGTTTCTCACGCTTTTATCTGTGTCCTAAGGTGTAGTGCGCTTACTTAGTATTTTTGAATGATTACAACATGTTTCCTAAGTGACATTTCCTGAGTCTTGGTCTGAAACATTTAACGGTGCACTCAAACCTTGCATGTTGTGGAGTGGACTTGTTTAACTATACAGAACAGATGGTTAGGAGATAATAACATAATTTGAATGAGCTACAGAGTGTGACCTCAGAATGTAAGGATCATGTGCATGAGGACACAACATGACATCTGAGAGCCAGCAGCTGCTCAAGTTTAGGAGGGTCAGCATGAGAAAATAAAAGGGCCGAGCACAATCTGGGCTCATAAAGTTATTCAGTATAAGGGTAAAAACGACTGCTGACGATATTCCACATACATTAATATTAAATAGTTTCAATTCAGTTTTAAACTATTTACTATTCAAACACACACACACACACACACACACACTAAAGACATTGGACATTTTGGATTCCTAAGTAATGCAGTTACTTATTCGCTTTATTTTTTATCCAATTTTAAGACTTGGATGACAAGATGGATGCCATCCCGTTGATTAGAGAGTTATGTTAGAGAAAATATCTGGATATGCAGTCACTGGATTTATTGGTGGTTACCTCTGGACAGACAGAATATAGCCATCCACATCATTCTTGGTACATACAGTAACCTCTCATTAACCATTCCTACCATGTGGTATCTGGTCAGTCTCATTCTGCAGCCATTCAGACATTTAATTAACAATAAGAAAGACAAAATATATACATACTACAGAAATGATTAGCAGAATTGTTTTACTCATGTATCTAGTGTGTGTGTGTGTGTAAGCTAAGTGCCTGGAATCAGCAGTGTTACAAATCCCATTGTGTTCTTGAATGCCAAACCAAATGCCACAGCTCTATTTATTATCCCTGATTATGTAACATTGAAAATACACTGTTGTAAGTCATGTCAACAGTCTGCTGGCGCAACAAATGAATGAAAGGAAGTCGGAGGTATTCTAACTCGTAGCTATACACAGTACGGCGGCAGCAGCAGCTGGTGTCAGAGCAATTAAGGCTCTCTAACACTGGATATCTGCTACACTATGAATAACATGAACAACACTCTTCTCAAATATTTTTTATAGGAGTAGTCAAAATGCACATTATCAAAGAATGAACTTGAGTAGTTTGATTGTCTTCTTAAAACCCTTAATCTGATCTTAAGCCATCTTTGTCTGTTGCGCCAATGTTGTGATGATGCTAGTGCTGTAAGCTGTACTGTCTTTCCTCTACAGCACTAAGAGACTGCGTCTAATCTGACCTCTCAGGCACATGGCCAAGTTTCCATCTCGCACAGAACTGGCTGTTTGTTTCCTGACGTGAAAGTTTTCCTCACGAAGTCAGCAGGTGACAGCAGCAGTCAACAGGTTGCACAGCACAGCTTACTGTACTGACTGCAGCACATCAAAGTTCATTAGTGAATCATTGGTGTAACAAGTGCCAGAACTGTGAGGTGACTGTCCGACTGAGAGCTGGGCCAATCCGTTAGGTAACAGCTTAAAGTTGCGACTTTGACTTCTCCGCATCATGACCTACACATCATCCTCAGCTGCACTTGAAATGCAAATTGGCAAATAATTATTGCTATTTAAACATCAGTAACATGTCAGTGTGAGCATAACCTTTAAGCCGAATGCACCACTGTGCCATGAAGCGGCTACTGTCAGAGCCCTTAGCATTCCTGTAGACATATCCTGTGTGTAGTGTACATGCCACGTACAGTACTTTTACTATTGCATTGTGGGATACTTTCAGTGCACTAAAGAGAGTGTGAGAATTCACACTCAAAATTCCACCACCACCACACCCTTTACAGTGAATAGGGAGTGATATTGAACACAGCCATGGTTTCATTAATTTATTATGCTGGTTTATTTGACCTACTACTCTGCTGTTTATGTGGACGCACAACAAGAGGTAGTAGTAGACTGAAAAACATTGACTGACCTTTTGATTGCTGGAAGAATTTACTGACTGATCAGTACTGTGTCCTTGGTGGTGACCTCACAGTGGAGACAGCGGCTATGTTAAACTTCCAGTTTACATATACAGCCAGGACCTTCTTGAGAGCTTAGCGTTTTAGCCCAGTCAATCAATTTGAAGTTAGCGGCTTTGTTATTTTAGTCTTTGGAATGCATTGTGTTTTAGTGTTTTTCTCATGTTATTTTTACAATGACAATCATAGAAGTCAATTATATTATTGCAGCTGTCAGTTACTATAAAAGTTTGCCTGTTTCCTCACCCGACACAGATGCTGTCACAACAATTACAATAGCCATAAATCTACAGCAAACCTCGTGATCAGATACTTTAGTCCTTTTGTACCACTTACATGATACTAACCACATGTTTGCAGTGGAGAGCACACTGAAATCACCAATGTGAACATGCAGACTAGTTGTTAGGCAATTTAGCGCTTGTCTTGTTACATTATAGCATGTGCCATATCAAGGCTTGCCAATTATAAGCCACACTCATTTGCCAATTTAAAAATAACTTGATGATTTAGGGTGTCTTCTGTACAGTATATAGCATAATTGCTGTGGACTGCGGCACTGAGTAATGGACCATGTAATTCACTGCAGGTTGCTGGGTACACAGCTGTGACCTGCACTCTTTTTGTGAACCTTTTGAAGTAATCTACGTCTGTGGATAATAACACAGTATGCTCTTCTTTTAGTCATTTGCTTTGCTTTGCCTTGTATATGTTTACTGCTACAGTGGTGTGATTGCATTGTAAGTGACAATTTACAGTATTCAGGCAACAAATGAGCAACCAGGCCCTTTTCATCCTCTTCACGTCATTCATTCATCATTACTGTCAACTAGACTACACCCTGCAGTCTAACTTTAACTTTTAGACACTTTAACCCACTTAAACATTCATTGTCTTTTGTCATTTTCCTTTTGTTGTATGTCTTTGCCTCTTCCTTTCTTTAATGTCCTTTTCTGATGTAACCTTTATCCCTTTCTCAACACCTCACCTTTCTCTCTCCATTTAGCTAATGAAGCGTCATGGCCTAACCTCAGTAAGAGTGTGTCAGATTGGAGGACCAACACTACAGAACAGGTATTGAGAAATAGTAAAAATCCAATCTGGCAAGTTATTCCAATAGTCATCATTATTTAATATTAGAGACATAAAATTACTCTTACCAAAATAGTCACGCTATAGGAAAGTCCTTTCTTTTTGTCTCTCTGTTTCTCTTATCATTTCAAATTGTCCCTCCCCCACCAGCTTCCCTCTGGTTATGGTACCTATCCCAGTGCTACCCACCAGGCTGCAGGACAGCACTGTGCCACCAGCTCCCTGCCCCGTTCTGCCCCTGGCACACTGGGTTGGCCTCGATCCAGTGCTGCTAACACCACATCATCCTCTTCCTCCTCCTCATCCTCTTCACAGCAAATACAGCAGCGTATCTCTGTCCCTCCAAATTCAAACCAAGGTACTTTTTAAAAACAGGTGCTGTTCTTTAATGGATGAGTGACATATGTGGTTTTAGCATTGTAAACACATCCTCTCTCTTTAGGTTCTGCCACCTCTTCCCAGTCTTCTACGTTGTCCCCACAAACAGAGCGAACAGATCCCCCTCCAGCAGTGGCCGTACGACCTTATGTCCCCGACCATCCCTCCAGACCCCAGTCACCCAGGAAGGGTCCTGCCACTATGAACAGTAGCTCCATCTATAGCATGTACCTCCATCAGCCTCAGGCCAAAAACTATGGATCTCTTAGCAACAGGACCACTGTCAAAGCAGGTAGTTAAACAACAGTTTGGCATATAGTCATTAAAGTTGTCCAGTGATGTGTCTTATTACAATGTCCAAAGGGAAATACATTGTCAATATCTGTCCCTTTTCTCTCCGCAGTCTATGGTAAACCCATCCTCCCCACCTCCTCCTCTTCTCCATCCCCCGTCCCTTTCCTCTCTGGAGGTGGAGGAGGAAGAGCAGGTGGAGAGGATGTTGCAGATAAAGAAGGGGTAAAAGGAGGAGGAGAAAGCAGTGATGCCCAAATCGTCCCTCCACCCAGTGTGGACAACATCCCTCGTCCTCTTAGTCCCACTAAGCTCACCCCAGTTGGTAGGTACCAGTGGATGAATCAAACTCAACCAACACACCGTCATAAGTCTACTAATTTATGACATTGTGGTATTGTTGAGTCTAGAAGTGGAGACATTGTGACATTAACTGATATCAATATTGCAATAAACAATTGCCAACTATTGCAATTACAATAGGAAAAAATGTAAAGGTGTAATCATTACAGACTCCCACTGATATATTTTTATATCCCATGTGTGCCCCGATTCAGCCCACTCACAGCTACGTTATCAGAGTGATGCTGACCTAGAGGTTCTCCGTCGACGCCTCAGCAACGCCCCACGACCCCTGAAAAAACGGAGCTCCATCACAGAACCTGAGGGTCCACAGGGGCCAAACATTCAAAAACTGCTTTATCAGAGGTTTGTGACGTGCTGTGTTTCAGGAGTGCTAATTCTAAACTGAAAAGAAAAACAAGGCTAACAATTAAGCTGATGGTGATTTCTATTGTGCAGGTTCAACACGCTGGCAGGAGGGATGGAGGGAGTCTCAGGTAAGACCGTGAGATCTGATGATGTGGTCTTGTTTCAAGACACTTGTGGCATCAGTAGGTCTAAATGATATTCCCTTTTTTATTCCAGGCAGCACTTTCTACCAGCCTGAATGCCTTTTGAGTGACATGGACAACATCCATACAGCCAATGGGAATATGGAACCTGGTGACAAGCACGTCAGTATGGCAGCTGTAGAGGGCAATAGTTCAAACCTGAACTCTGATCCCCGACGCTTGTCCCCTCCTTGCGCCGCCATCGAAACATCCAAGGAGACAACAGCAACAGAGGAATCTACCAATAATGTGTCCCAATCAACACAACCCAGCCCATCCCCTGCACCTGACAGAGCAGAAGACCAGAACAATAACAACCAGAGAGGCTCTAGTCCAGCTCAAAGTGCTGCAGGCCAATGCTCTCCCTCTCCATCACCCCCTGCACCACCTTCCATGCCTAAGGTAGATATTGGTATTTCACCTGACATCAGCATCTCAACTGTTTCTCTGCCATTTCCTCTATTTTTTTATGTTTGTAAAATGTTACTGCAAGCATAAACACAGCAATCATTTTGTAAAAGCTATTGTGCAGATTGAGCAGTAGGTACTTACCTGGCAGTTCCTGTTCTGAGTGGTCAACACTTTCCTGCCCCCCCCCCCCTTGTACTGCAGGCTAAGCGAACCAATCTGAAGAAACCTTCATCTGAGCGAACTGGCCACGGTCTGCGAGTCAAGTTTAACCCTCTAGCTCTGCTGCTGGATGCATCGTTAGAGGGAGAATTTGATTTGGTGCAAAGAATTATATATGAGGTACAGTTGCAGCTACAGCATTTACATTCTCATTTTCATAATGCAAACCGTATTATCTGTTGATGAATGAAAGTGTAATGAATCCTATGGGGTGGTAAACAGCAATAGGTTAATATAAGTACAACTATAATCCATTTAAATGGTATTGATTTCTGTGAAGTAATTATTTAATTATACATAGTGAAATATATGTGTATGAACATATGTCTGTAGTAACTAATGTGGCCTCCTTTTTGCAACAATAGCTTCAAACTAAACGTTTCCTGTAACGGTTTATCGGCCCTGAAAACCAACCTGAAGGGATAATAGCCATTTCCTCTTTACGACAAGGATGTTGGTTGACTTCCTCACACGAACTGCCCACTTCCTGTATAATTCCACGCAATCTATACAGAATGAGGGCAGGACTATTACTTGGACGTAAACAACTTCTGTTTCATGCATCAAACGTTTCCAGTTTCCATTTCTAAAATTAGATTTGCTTTTTCACTTTTCTTGGGTTAAATAAAAGAAGCACATTCCCTTATGCAATAGACAAATATTTTTCATGCCAACAATTGGTGTACACCCACACACAGATTGCCTCAACAGATTTGCCATTAAACAGAAGAGTTTGAAGCTTTCAGTATTATTGGGACCTTACAAATTAAGTTTAGTATCTTTCATCCTCACTCCTCTGGAACACTGTCATAAGAGAGGTGGTCTCAGTTGTCAGGTGTGCAGACTTATTGCTGACGACACGCTCACTCTGTATCCCAGTGTGCTACTTCAGCACAGAGCTCCTGAGAACAAAGCCTTACATCTTTAGATGCAAATCCCCATCTTCTCCTGACATCTCTCACTTGGAGCACTGACAAAAATGCTTACCGACGCTTCAAACTGCAAACTCTGTTTGACACTCTCAAGGAAACATTTAGATGCCTCACATCCTGAACAAGCTCGGTTTGATAGCATCAGACCCCGAGGCACCGAAGACTTGAGAGCTCAACAGTTTCCAAGCTGTTCACTATCATGAGTGCAACTGGGCGCTTGTAGTCTCCACGAGGGTTTCTCACCACTCATATGAATACTGATATGTTTTATTGTCGCTGTAGATACAGTCACCAACATTTAGTACAATGTTCAACTAATTATCTCTGTCTTTAAGGTGGAAAATCCCAGTATGCCTAATGATGAAGGCATAACTCCTCTCCACAATGCTGTCTGTGCTGGTCATCACCATATCGTCAAATTTCTGCTGGACTTTGGAGTGAACGTCAACGCAGCCGACAGCGATGGGTGGTCAGTGCTTTTATTCAGTGGTTAAATTATGTGCCAGATTAAAATAACGGTGGCAGTGGCTGCTGGGTGACTAAAGGGAGTTCAGGTATAATGAACATGCTGGAGCTCAGCTCGGAGGCAACAATGACAGAGATAATTGCATTTCTAAATGAATTTTTGACTCAGCTGTATTAAAGGAAGAGATTACCAAGTCTAATGAGGCTCCACACTCGAAAGTTAATCACTGGTGCAGTCGACCGAATGTGTAGTTAATGTTAGTCTGTTTTATGATGACATCAATTGTGTTTAGCCTATTAGTTGTAGCATACACTATTACTGGAGCGTCTTTTGTTATCAGAGGTGAATGAATTTAGCAAAGTAATTTTAACGTGTTCCCCCCAGGACTCCTCTGCACTGTGCCGCTTCGTGTAACAGCGTCCACCTCTGTAAGATGCTGGTGGAGTCCGGGGCAGCCATTTTCGCCACAACAATAAGTGATGTCGAAACAGCAGCAGAAAAATGTGAAGAAATGGAGGAGGGCTACACACAGTGTTCTCAGTTTCTCTATGGTAGGTGGATACAGAGAGGCAGATGGCGAGGCTTGCTTGAGCCTGCAGGGGAGAAGAACTTTTAAATCTATGGAGGAAAATCACACATACGTAGCTTTTCTTCAAGATGAAACAGCATTAAAATGTTACAGTTAAACTCACCACTGAAAGTGACAAGTCTTATTCTGCATCTCTCCCAGGTGTACAGGAAAAACTGGGCGTGATGAACAAAGGCCTGGTCTATGCTCTGTGGGACTACACGGCCCAGCAGGCTGATGAGCTGTCCTTCAACGAGGGTGATGCCCTCACGATTCTGCGTCGCCGTGACGACACTGAGACAGAGTGGTGGTGGGCCCGACTTAATGACCGGGAAGGCTACGTACCTAGGAACCTGTTGGGGGTAAGCCCTGATCCGGAGCCACGTGCATGCTGACAACATGTCAGATGTGTCTTGTGAATTTATCCAATCACATTTTAAACTATCCCTTTATTGTGTTTTTGGTTTTATAAAGGCTAACAAAAGTCTTTTACTGCCACTTATCGCTGTTACTCCATGTGCCCTCCATGCGGTAGACTGGGATTTGAATCCCAGCTATGAAGCTTGCATCCCTAGTTTCTAAGGTTTTCCTTAGAGAGCACACACTCTCTAATGCCTTGAAATATGTTTTTGTATCAGTTGACTTCCAATAGAGCTGAACTACAGTAGCTTTATTAAAAGTGTCCATCCTGTGGCCCTTCACAGTGCCTGAACATGCAGCTGTAGCACATGTTCAGCAAACTTACAGTAGCAAGTACGTGCAAAGGTTTACACTACACTGACCTATCAACTCTAACCTTACCTTAACAGGATGTGTCATCAATACTGGGCCCAGTACATCCAGTGAATTAAGCCACATGATTCACTAGTGGACAGAGTATATTAAGTAGCAGATTTACTCCCACACAGTGTCTTATGGTCTGACTTCATGATGTTCAAACACCTTGAGTACAATGCAAACATAATGTAGTGACCACCTCTCGCTCTCTGTCTCTCTGTCTCTCTCTCTTTCGCTTTCTCCAGCTGTATCCAAGGATCAAACCCAGACAACGCTCACTGGCATAAAGCCCAGATCGGGAGCCACGTGCATGCTCTCAGAGGGTGCATGCACACAGAGAAGAAGAGGAGCAGATGTGGCATGTGGGCACATTAGCTGAACAGGGGAGAAAAGGAGGTAGTTTGGTGACTGAGAGACGAAACGCAAGAAAGAAACAAATATGGACCTGAAAACACATTTTGTTTGGATGTAATGCTGGAAACACAGAGCCACTTTACGGTAGAATCACTATATACAGAAAACTGTATTTTCCTGCGCTGCTGCAGAGCTTAAGGAACTTGCCTGAATCTTATTTTGAACAGCAGGAGCTTGACAACTTCAAAAGAGTTTAGCTGCATGAAGAAGCTGAAATAGAAAAAAAACAAAACAGTACAGCTTCAAGTTCTGCTTTAGTTCACTTAGTTCAAAACATGAACAATGTGTTTGAAATCTGTCTCACCTTTGTCTAGATATACTTCCACACTTTGAATGCCGCTTTATTTTTCTACAGTGTTAATTAAAAGAAACACTCTGAGGGATCTTTATGAAGCCAAGCTCATTAACCACATCGCAATAGGATGTGCTCATTCTCAGTGGCAAACGAACGTAGTATGTTGTCTAAAAACACTTTCTTCACGCCGTGTGGTGTATAGTGTTTCAAATGCACCATATTTACAGGTTAGATCGGGTGAACGCATGTGTGAGAAGTGAAATGTGAAAGTGAAGCTGGAGAGAGGAACGTGAGAAGAGAGAAGTGATGAGTGTCTGCTAAAGCAAGTCGGGTTTTGTCAGCAGCGCTGTCGTTGATGGAGCAGGTATGAGCTGCATTCAAAAAATGTTGGGAGCAATGGGACTGAGGCCACTAAGCCACAAGATGCACTTCACCCCCCACTAGCAGCAGATGTTCACATTATAATATTACGGCATGGTTAAAAAAAAATTTAACTGATAACAGACGAGTGTTTTTGGTTTTGATTTCACAAACTGACATTAAAAGCATCTGTGAACCATTATGGATGTCTCAACCTCGTAGCGTTCTCTATTCATGTTGACTTGGCACGGCTGCACGCTCTAATATCAACATCTGTTCAACTGCAAAACAGAAAGGGAAATAAGAATGTGAAGAAATGGGATTTTAAAGCTAAAGGACGAGGAAAATTAACTGGAGAAAAGTCGTCTTTGAAGGGATTAAAATGTGCGTTTGTTTTTACATATTTCCACACAGGACCTGACTAGACTGACTCGTTCTCACTGGTTCTCATCTAGGTGAACTTCTGCTCCCAGACTCTTAAACAATACTGTACTCAAATGGTTTCCATCTGTGGAGCATTGAAATATTATTATAAATATTCTTAAATGCTGCTGGAAGATGGGAAACACTGGCTGATCTGCACCAGTGAGAAAGAGCCAGATTGAACCCAGAGCAAATGAAAAAGCTTGACTTTTTCTCATGTATGATTTTTCTTTCACGCCTGCTGTATACCATGTATTATTCTCTCTATTTTTTGATTGTTTTTTTGTTTTATTTAAAGCAAAACCTTTTTTTCTATTGTTATTACCATTATTAGGACACACTGCTCTTGTTTCTTTTTGAGTCAGCTCTGGAGCAACTCACTGCTGCCACCTAGTGTACAGGAAGGAGTACGACTAACATGAAGCGTCATTTCCTCTAATACCTGTTGTGGATGATATGAAGCAATAAGTTGAGTGATGCAACAATTGTACATTGTTCTGAGGAGTGTTGTACCATTACTTTGTGTATATGCAACCTGTAACTATACAGCTTATGTACAATAACAATAAAGAAAAAATAATCCCTACAGAGAATCAAAGATGTGACTGTAACATAGTTCAGTCAGGTTTCCAAATAAAGTGCTCAAGATGGAACCGCTGCTAACAGCTAGAGTGATGCATGGAAATCAGCTCAACAAATACAAGTGAAGAGTAAAGACAGTAAAGTCTGCACAGAGAATATAGTTTAATTAAGAAAAGCACTGTAAGTCAACATACTCTCTCTCGCTCTCTCTCTCTCTCTCTGTCGGGCAATATTTCTCAATCTCACTCTCTGCAACACACATGCATGCATTCAAGCTTTGGTTAATTAAAAACCTGTGGACTTTAGAGGGGAACTAAAGTTCACAGATCATTCAAGTCTCAGCACCAGCAGGAGATAACAGGTACGTTTCTTTAGCTCGAGATTCACACTGTTGTTGCTCTGTTCAATTATTGCTTTTGGTTGAGGATATGTGGAGAAGTTGCTAACTCAAACATGCATCTGTCAAGTTGACAGATGAGGTTTCGCACACGTGTGAATGTTTCTGTTTTTTTTTTTTTGTTGTTGTTGTTGTCTCAGCACTATTAGATATCATCTCTAGTATATGTTTCCAAGACAGCCAAACAAGTAATGCCAAGAGGAGAAAATAAATTTACCACTGATCAAAATGTTGTTTGTGTAGTGAGATAGCATATTTCAGAGTGGTCACCTACATATGTCTGGAAATATAGTTAAAACTGGGTAGAAATAGGGTGCTCTGCTGTAAAGTTGACACTATGCAGAATGACGTTATTACGTTCTGCTGATACATGTGTAAATCACTATTGTTTTTTAAATTTCCTTGTGATCAACTAAATTTTATGTTGACCTATATAACTATTCATCGTCATTCGTTTGCAGATTCTACTCCCTGAAGCAAGCGTAGCTTTAGTAAAACCCTTTTATTTTGTAGTGTGACCTCGTGCTTTTGCAGAGGAAGCAGTTTGTAGTACTCTTTATTTACCTTATTCAACAACAATAGCCAATAAAGATTGAGATGTAGATGTCACGTTAACTCGGGTTCCAAGAAATATTATAGAAATTGCATTTCACTTTTATCTGTACATCAATGTATCACTATGTTCCCAGCTGCACCTGAAGGCAGCATATAACATACATATATATTATAGGAGGAGATTGATAATGAGGACTTTGACACTAATTTATAACATGAATTTATACCCAAGGTAATCTTAGGTAATGATATGTCTAACAGCCACTGAAGGAAACACTGAACTTTGTAGCTGTCTTAACTCATTTTTTTGCCTTTCAGGAAAACTAGTTGCACCATGACTGAGCATTTCCACCTGAGCACACCGCTGCTGGAAAGCGCCAGCATGTCCAAACGGGTGGGAACCCCTGTTTATTTAAAGATGGAGAACTGTCAGCCCTCGGGCTCCTTCAAAGTCCGTGGCATCGGACACCTGTGCCAGCAGGTACAAACCCTGATCTCTCACATAGTGAATATCTGATGTGTTATTTTAATTAAAGGGCACTAGTGACAGACTGTGGTATACATTTCAACTAATTATCCAGAGATTGCTGGGAAACAAGAAGCTGACTTGACCTTTTCCGTTTTAATTGCTCTACTGTGCAGCTCGCCAGACAGTCCAAAGGAGTTGTCTGCTCTTCAGGTGACAACACTGCACAATGCACAATACAACAGCACCAGTAGGACTGTCAGGTCGACTGTAAGTTATTAACATGAGATGTGTTTTTTTTTCTAGGTGGTAATGCAGGTATGGCTGCAGCGTATGTGGCCAGAAAAATGGGTGTACCCGCAACCATCATAGTTCCCTCCTCATCTCCTCAGCTGGTCAGTCAGAGACTCCAGCATCAGGGAGCTACGGTCAAGATTATAGGGAAGGTATAGTGTAGTATTGAGTGTAGGTGTGTCAGTGATCTATCTGTGGTACAGATGGTGGTTCAGACTTGGTCACAGCCTTTATAACAAAACAAAGAGGCTTTAAGGAGAAAATAAAGTTTCTTCTTTCTTCATAGGTTTGGGACGATGCCAACGCAGAAGCTCTCAGGCTGGCAGAAACTGAAGGACTCACCTATGTCCCCCCATTTGATCACCCACTGCTATGGTGGGAACATTCGTTGCAGTTAAAGTGGCTCGTTCCTGCATTTCAGTGTAAACAGATGAATTACAACTTTTATTCACTCCGCTCCTGTGTCTGCCTGTGTGCGCTCACAGGAAGGGCCATGCCACCATGATCGCAGAAGTCGCGGCCTCTCTGGGGCCCAGTGTGAAGCCAGGAGCTGTGTTAGTGTCTGTGGGTGGAGGAGGGCTCCTCTGCGGAGTAATACAGGGCATGAAGGACGTAGGCTGGATGGATGTGCCCATTGTTGCCTTGGAGACGGTGGGGGCCGACTGCTTTAATGCTGCTATCAAGGCAGGAAGCATAGTCACCCTGGATGACATCACCAGGTTGGAGCTTAAAGTTTCTTTATGTTTTATTTCTTCAATTCCTTGGATCGATAAAAGTTATCCTGCATAGTCGTGTTCATCTCCCTCCATGTGTCGTTCCATAGTGAAGCCAAATGTCTTGGAGCAAAGACAGTTTGCAGGAAAGCTTTTGAATACAGTCAGTGCAGCGAGCTGACAATCATCTCTGAAGTGGTGACTGACCAACAGGCTCTGCGTGCCATTGAAACCTTCCTCGGTTAGTGTGTGTGTGTGTGTGTGTGTGTTTTCAAATGTTCTCAAAACAGTTAGGCCTTTGCCTTTTCTTGCTCTCATTAACATTCACTATGTGTGTGTGTGTGTGTGTGTGTTTGTCTCATAGATGAGGAGCGTGTGTTGGTGGAGATGGCTTGTGGAGCAGCACTAGCAGCTGTCTACAGCGGACTTATACGCAGATTACAGGATGAAGGTAAAAGCTCTGGAGACAATATCTTACTGAACTTTCACTGTGCTTAAGCATCAAAGCAGGCAAATAACTTTGAGTTGTACAGCTTCACTTAGAAATGTTGTGTCTGTGCTTTTAGTTGAGTGACTTAGTTTCATTCATTTTTGTTTGGGATTGCTGTGCATCTCCATCTCATCATCTCATCTCTCTGTAGGAGGGTAGGTCTTAGTAATCATTTTGTAGCTGTAGCTACCTTTTAATGACAATCCTCCCTTTCCAGGTCGCCTTCCCACTCAACTGGGCCCCCTGCTGGTGGTTGTGTGCGGTGGCAGCAGCATCAACATGGAGCAACTGGCCAACTTGAAACATAAACTGCAAATCTGAACTACTGTTCCTGCAAGTGTGTCTGTGTGTTTCTGTGTGCTTAAATAATTTCGGGGTGCAGCAGCTCATTAATTCAGTGAATGATGTATATATATATATATATAATAAATACTGTTAGTAATAAATGTAATAAATACTATTAGAAATGCATATTAGTTCTCTTTAAAATTTCTACATAACAGAGAATATAGAAATCAGCATTCAGTTACAAGGATCCTCCACATGGTGGCGTCACAGTTCACTGTTCAGACATGGACCATCCACAGAATCTGAGTGAGACACAGAGCAGCTAAAAGCACCCATAAAAGCTGTTTTTCCACATCCTACAACCTCTGACTTTAATGACAGTGGAATCATTTGAGGATACGACGTCCAAATATCTGCACGTTCGAATTTTTCTCTTAGTCTTTCTGTGGATACACGTGCAGCCTCGGATCTTCTTCCCAGTGAGACGCTGGATTTGTCCATGTGATTTTTACCAATATGTTAAATTTAGTAGTCCAGTCAATTTGTGTTACGTGTAGGTAGCTATCGCTATGGAAACAGCTCCTCTCAGTTCAGCCTGTGTCAGTGGAAGGAGTTTCACAACCTGTTGGTGATGTTTGCTTTCTTAACTCTCAGACAGCAGCAGAAGACATTCACAAAAAGTCCAAGCAGGAAATATGCTGACATATCACAGTGTGCTAAACGGTTCCAGCCTCTTCAGTGTGGTGATTTTCAGTTTTTCTACATTTAATATTGCAAACATTGCAAATTATTGTCACATTGAGCTGTAAGAAAATATGATGGACATTCTTTGCTGTTTATTATTATTACTGTGACCCATGTATAAAATCTGGCTCATGTGCTACCAGGTGAACTATAGATGTTCTGCATCAATCCTGTCACTTGCTGACATCATTGTTGGTTTCTTCTGTATTTCCCAGGCTTTTACTCAGTTAATTCTTCACTCCAAATTGGAAAACAAAATGTTTCTGTACACCTCTGAATTAATTTTGATGGTGCAATTATGAGTTATGTCATCAATACAAATTAGTGAGCCCTTAGCCATGTTCCCTGTTCCATCATCAGCTAAACTTAAATCAAGAGGTGTTATTCAGAGCTATTTACTATTTACAGTCTTGCCTTTTTTTAGTTGTGGGATATGAAGCTCAAACTACATTTATATTTACTTTAATTTGATTAATTTAGGAAATAAAACAGTTTGACTACTCAGTGTGCTTATGGTTTGAACCTTATAACAATAAGATGGGCAAATACGTTTTGCACTTTTAAAATCATTTGTTGCAAAGATTCATTTTGATACAAAGATGTTGCAATCATTCAATTTATGCTGGTTTATTCATACATGTAAAATTTGGGTTCACCTGGAAAATAATAAAGTCAAATAACAAGATGGCCATATTGTATATACTCATGTAGGGTTAAGATTTGCATTGTGTATTGTGACAAAGGGAATATGTTTCTTTGTACAGTGTATATTTAAGTAATATACCTGTACAGTGTGTGTCATGGTCTTTATTTGACATTTTTAAAAGCACATTTTAAAACAATATATTCTATTACGCGTATTACGAAGCATCTCTGCTAGATTAGGGTCAATAAATGTAATGTAAATAGGGTGATGTTAGTCAGTGTATTGCAATTATGAAACACCTCTCATCCCCTTGCAGCGTGTGGTTGTAAACACATGTATAGATACATGTGCTGCACTGAATTACCCATTTTCCCGACAGCACCACCGCTGTAACAGGCTGGTTGAAATGGATTATTCACACTACAAGGTCATACATGGAGCAGACATGATTGCATTGTAAATGTGACTCTCCCCTGTCAGAGCGTGACTGATCTGATCATGTGCAATTATCAGCGCTATTCTTACACGATTAACGAATTAGTTGAAATGATCTGTACAGATACATCTATCTAAACGGATGATAGCTACGGTGCCTCCTCTGGTGATCTGGTAAGTGTGACTGGAGCAGCCGGCAGACATGAAGCTAATGGACTTGCCAGCTCATTTCTATGACAACAAGGAAGCAACTGCTTTGATGAGCCCAGCAGAGGGCATTTGTGCAGGGATGCAGCTAAAAATAGCTGCTAAAGGTAAACAAGAATGAATGGAGAAGAGGGAAACAGCGCACGTCTGTGTTTACGTGTTTACTTTTGCATGTGCACAGTATAGGTACACGAACATGCATGTTAATACTCCTTGCAGGTAGCATTCAGGTCCTGAAAACCAGATGTAGAACTAATTTGCCAGACGCTCATCAACGTTTTATTTACAGCAACAGCAACTCTCTTCTGGCACCGCTGAGACAAATATACAGTTATTGTTTTAAAGAAAAAAGACCCAGTGTGATCTTGTTATTATTATTATTATTATAATTGGGTTTCTCAGTCATGTTATTTGTTTTCTAATTGATATTTGTGGGCATGAAAAATGACATGTTCATCATGCTTCATAAGGTTTTAGTAGTGCATTAAATGTGACAGTGGGCACAGTGAAGTTAAGGTCATGCACTCATGTACTGTGATGGTGGAGGCTGCTGCTTCACATGAGCATCTCTGATCAGCCATCACATCCTTCTGTCTGCACCTCTGTTAGATGTTGAGAGGTTAAGCTGCTGTATTTAAACTACATGCCAAATTGTGTGCATACCTCTCTGTCTCCTCTTTCATGTCCGTCTTTCAGCATTTCAAACACTGTGCAAACTCCTGTGTCCTGTATCTCCCCACTTAAATTCATGCCAAATACACAAATATTCATGCTGTGTTTGACTTGAGAAGGATGGGAATGAGGATACAGACATAGTGCCACAAATGCCTTGATTGGGTAACATTTGCTCATGTTTTCGACACAAGGTAGAGCTCAGCAGCTGCTGCTGTTTGTATCCATGGCAACCCGATGACGGCATGATGGTGTAAACTGAATCTCAAAACGAAACTTAATGGGTTTTTATAATTCTATTGTAACAACTGGTTCCCACTGACATCCATACAATAGAACAGCTGCATGTTTTCAGAGGCTGGAAGAATGCACTGAAATACTCCACGGACTGAATGTTTACATTTCAGGGAGCGAGCGGAGAGATGAACACAAGCAAGCTGTAGTGTTTTTTCTGACTAACTTCCAAAGACCGCAGTAGCACGATGAGCTTAATTACAATCTGATTAGACAGAAATGAATGGTTTAATGAACCATCAGGAAACGGGTTGAGTGCAGCAGCACAGAAAGCGATTTAGATCAGACTACTATAAATACAGGGTCCTGAAGGCAATAAAGTAATTACAAGATAGCACATGCAAGTTGTATTTGCTTGGTACCATTAAGGCTCAGATCAGGTTCTGGCAGGGCAAAGATAAAAACAATTACACAGAGGTTACAACAGCCTTTTTTTTTTACAAGTGGAAATAATGTATTTTTATGTATAATAATATGTGTGCAACTTGTAGGAATGGATGTGCATTAAAAACATGTAATAAACATGTTCTTCTATCTTCTTTAAGCAGAGGTGGGTTTCGCCTCTGCTTAATATACAGGAGATGTGGACAACAGCCCAGCGAGCGTTGAGAAGACTTTGTCATTAATGAGGACACGTGCAGCCTGCTACGTGCTGCATGAATATTTAATTGCTGTGCTGTGTGTCATACTTGACCTTTAAGATTCGTGTTACATTAAAACAAAATTTCATCCAGTATTTTTTTTTTTACATTTTTATATTCCATCCATTTGTGATGCTTATTATGAATGTGCTATTATATTGTGATCACCTGTCGCACCTCATGTTTCTGTTGCATATTTACTTCTCTTAGTGACGCCCTATTATTCCCAGATTGCCTAACTACCAGAGGGTAATCTGTGAACGCTTGGACACAAAATCATGGTCAATTTCTGCAGTGAAAATCAAGCTGTTTAGTTTATCATCAGTCATGAAATGCATAGCAGACACTTCTATGGTGGGTTCTGCCTGTCTGTGTGTAGGAGGAGGAACTTGTTCTTCAGTTCTCGGGGGCCGACACAAACACTTAACTGTTGATTCTCAGAACAGCAGCATGTTCTTAGAAATCAAAGTGCTGCCGGTTTGTTTTCCAGCCATCGGCAATCAAGAGATGATTAACAACTAAGGTAGTGGCTGAGTCATGTCAAGTACTTTATAGTCATTGTGTCTGAAGTTAGTTTTCTGCAGTGGGTTTTATTTAAAGCAGAACAAAGCCCACTAAAGGCGATATGTCACAAACGTTCAATAGATACAAAGCTGTAGCATCTAAAAAGCATTTCAACATCTAACACAGCACTGAGCTTAGCCAACCTCTTCAGCCGGCTAGCATCTGGCTAGCATAGCCTTCAAAGTGCATTACAGTGGCACCTGATGCTGTAATGTAATGTAATGGCAGATCTGTATTAGCATGTAATTCTGCATTAATAAGGCAGGTTAACTAACATAAATTAACGTTTGGGTTGGTTATGTAACTGTTGAGCACAGAATATTGTAAATGTAATCAGATTAATACCATTACAAAGCTGAGGCTGAGCTAAGTTGGCTAAGCTACATCATGCTTTTAAGTATTAGCTTCATGTATTTAATACATTTAAGTTGATGGTCGGCTGAACTGCATTATTATGAGCCCTTTCAGCACCCAATAGGCATATTACTACTAATTTATTATAATGATGTCTTTTAGCTGACACTAACATACTGTAGAGTTGATTACAGCTGTCTTAGTATCTAGCTATAGCACAACATGTATTAGCATCTCATAGAGTTTAGTGGTTTATGGAAATCAGACTTTGTAATTTAGTTAACTGCCTCTCAGATCCTGTTTTATTCATTTAAAAACCTGCCTGTGTGCTGAGTCTCCACTGTAAACTGTGAACCACTTGTTCCAGACGGTCTCCCGGACTGTACCACAGCGACCGGCCCCCCCTCCCTCAGCCTGGCAGTGGGCCGCTCCCCCTTCTTCACCGCCCGCGTTGGTTGAAGCCGAAACAGAAACATCATGGCGATTGATGGTAAGTAGGCCAATAACGTCTGTGCTCCGCTTGTAATTAACTTAACAACTCCGAACAGCAGGTGCCGTGGGGTGAAGTGTGTGCAGGAAAAAAGTGAAAACCGCTTCAGAAACGTGTGGTTTGCTTCGCCCGGTGCCGCAGAAAGTGTTAGCATGTGTTTAAAGCGGGTTTCCTGTGCTGTGTGTGTGTGTGTGTGTGTGTGACGGGGATGTTGAAGCGGCGTCTGCTCGCTGTGTGTACGGGTGGTGCTGAAAGGACAGCTCTGATCTTCCTGTCCATCTGACATTTAACACTTTAACACTGTCCCTTCAGAGTTGGCTGGTCGCTGTGCAGCGTCTCCTCATGCTGCTAGTTTGCGTTAACGAGAGCAAACCTCACAGTTTAGTGAGAGGTGCTGGTGAAGGGAGAGAGTGGGATCATGTTTTATTATTATTAGACCAAAGCACAGGTTCATCCCTGGAATAACAAATTAAGCCAGTCTCACTGTATAATGTTAGTTTTAGTTACAGTGACTTTCCTATGTTTGTCTCTTTTCTCTTTCTTTTACTCATCCATCTCTGCTCATGTAACTTTACAGCTTGTTAGCAGGGTTTTTTTCCCCTATATTATCAGTTTAAATATCACAATGTTTACTGCCTGCAGTGCCTACTTGAAATAAATTACCTTATGTAAGTGGATACAGGTAATACAGTTAGAAACAGTTCATTATTACTGTATATAACTGTATTATCCGTATGAGTCAGAGCCTTTTGAATGAAAAGATGTGGTCTGGAAAATATCATCCACTGAAGGGGAACATCATAGTTCATTCTAGTTAATAAAGGATGACATAACAAACATATCTGAGTAACTTAAAAAGTATGTTATTTACTGTCAGATTTTATACATCCTTCAGTGACTTCATCATTTTTGAAATGTTAACGTATATGAAGGGATTTCTTTGTTAATAAACTGTCATACAAGAAGGTCACATCTGGACTTATTAATTGGGCAGTGTTTCTTACATTTGACTGTGGGATATATTAAAATCTATCACGGTTTATTTCTATTTCACCAAATATTGTGATCTTGGATTTTTCCGCATTTTCGCTCACATTTGAAATATTATTTGACATGTAAGAGAAGAGCACACAGAGAAATACCTGAGCGGGAGTATGTTAAAAGGCACACAAAACTGTCTGAGAACAAAAGCAGAATGTCAGCCCCCGATGAAGAATTTGTACCTAAAAAGGGAGCTACTTCTATGGTGTGGAGGTGGTTTGGCTAGAAGAGGTCAGACCTCCAACAAAGCACAATATTTTGTGTGCTCTGAAGTGTCACAGCTAAAGGTGGATATACAACACACTCGCTTCACCGGCAAGAAACGGCAGCGGGCACTCCATGATGCTTAAGTGAAAGTGAACCTACCTCAGCACAAACTGGTCACATAATCTCCCACAAGATGGGAATTAAAAGAAAAGATGATCCAGAGGCTGTTGGAACAAGAAAAAGGCAATCACACTATATCACGCAAGTCTTGGCTGCCCACAGGTCAACCAGACACTTGGTGCAAACAAGTAGAGGTTCTTGATTCTTCTTGATTTTTTGCTGAAGACTATGTCACCATCTCACATGTGAAGCCTGTTCTGCAGGTATTTAATAATAACATCCTACAGGCAAAGAAGAATGACACAAACCTTATAAGACAGTCGAGAAGTCTATGCTGGACTACATGAACTGCAAATATAGAGATGCAGTACCTGAGGAACTAATCAATGTGACAACTCTGCTTGACCCACGTTTCCGCACCGAATACATGAGTGAAAGTGAGAGCAACTCCATCCAAGCAAAGTGGAATTCCTTCTATCAGACAAAAGTCACACAGCTGCATCTGAACCTCTTCTTGAAACAGCAGCAGACACCCAACTGACTCAAGGTGACTTCAAGGGACAAAAGAAGACCTTTAGAAGCTTTTTCAAGGCTACAGCAACACAGAGGACAGGCATGTCGGAGGAGAGAAAATCACTGCTTGTTGTTCTATACATTACATTACATTACAACATTACTACATTATTATGTTTAAACAAGATGTTAGAGGCAATGCATTCGTTTGAGCAATGATCTGATGATCATTTGAGGTAGAAAATATTCAAAAAAATATGATATATTGCAATTGTAATTTAGGTTTGTAGGACATTGTTATCAGGTGATAATACCGTGCATGCTCCAGAAGAGTTGCAAGGTTACGTTATTTTAGTTATTACCGATAAAATGTTACCGATAAAATGTTAATAAATAAATATTATTACGCAAATATCATGAAATATCATGGTATAAAGTTTGAGGCCATATCACCCAGCCCTAGCTGCTAGACTCTGCTGGGATTTTTACAGCAGCTGTGGGGCAGACTGACACCTGCAGCACCCAGAGGCTGGGCTGTCAGCACCAGTGGGAGGCTGGTGTTTCTGTCTGTACTTGTGATGTGAGGTTAGGACTAAGAGGTGTCACAAAAAACAGGAATGAGTTCTGTCTGACATTTTTGAGCAAAGAATTAATTTAACAGTTGGGTTGTTTTTTCTGACTGTGAATTTAGACGATGCTGTTATTTGGAGTGCAACTTGGCACCTCATTTTATAATTGATTATCTTTTAATGTGTAAAATGCAGAGAAATGGCTATTGCATTCGGTAGCATAACGATTAGTGCACATACCACATAAACACAACGCCCTTGGTTTGAATTTGCTTAGGGACCTTTGTTGCATTTCACACCCTCTCTCTCTCTCTCTCTGTTGTTATATTACATATATCTCTCCACTGTAAAGCTCTCAACTAAAGGCTACAATGCCAAAACATAATCTTAAAAAAGCAATCGTAGTCCGAAAAGGAAGGGTGTAAAATATACAATGAAGTACTGTATGTAAATGTCAGTTGAGACGTTAATCAGTGATCAAAATACAGGTCAGTTTAAACAATAGTATAGCATCTTTAAATGTAATCGCACTCGCATAAGGTCTATCTTTCGACAACAACAACCTTAATATGACACACAGTATTTTTGGCTTTTGTGTTCAGCACTTATATGTGTATTTCAGTATAAAGAGATGTGTGATCAAGTCTGTTTATTTTGCTAATTTAGGTTGTGCTTCATTTATGACTCATCGTCTCTGAACAACCATTACCAAGCATGCTGCTTTCAATACCAAAGATATCAGAGCTGTTAAAGCTTGTTAATTGGATATACTCAGCAAGCTCTCTGTGAAAAGATCACTAAGTTACGTAACTAAGCATGTTTACATGAAGGTGTCTTCGTTAAATAGGACATATTAAATAAGGAAAAATGCTAATCAAAGTGATGCTGTAAAATCTTTCAGAAAAGCTATAAGGGTGGATGGTAATTGTTGGATGCTGAGGAATTTAAAAATATGTGGATTTTCAGCACTAGGACAGAGCTCCAAGCATCAGTTCCTATGACAGACTGTAGACTAACCCAAATGCATTTCACATATCCTCGTAAAACCTGTTTTTCTGGCCAGCACGTTGAAAGCAGCCCAGCTCATGCGCTTGGCATTCTGACTGTGTGGTATGTATGTAAAGCCTTGTTGAGTCCTGAGCTAGAGCCAAGTACAGAGTAGGCAGACCTGCGGGTGTTGAGTTGTGGAAATATTATGTGTTAAAAGTGATAATAGCCAAAAATATGTCTTTGGATCATTTGAACTAATGTGAGCTGTGAGAGAGTGTAGCTGGAATAGAGCAATACATCACCTGGAAGGTAAACTGTTTCTTGTGTGCCATAAACAAGAGCCAGCTAAAGGAAAGTGAAGAGGCATCTAGTGTTTACAATGACAGCCTTGATTATTTATAGTTATAATTAAAGCTGCTCAAATTAATATGTTTATTACAATGGATTTCAGTGACTATGTAGTGTATAATGTTGAATGTGTATGAACTCACAGAGAATTATTACCTCGCTCTGGAGTTCCCTTCGGCTTTACTGAACACGTACAGTAGCCTATCACAACAGCGACTCTGGTTTAGTCTTCTTGTTGGCATGAGTGTTGTTTCCACCCTCTCCCCCAAGTGTAAATAGGGTGTAGTTTACTCCTCTTGATTGGTAAACTGTTTATGTTTTGGTCCAGTATGCATATACTTTGCCAGCTTCGGGACTGGACAGGTGACAAAGGGGACAGAGACAAAGAGACACCTAGCTAAAAAGACTACAGCCAGTAATAATTCAATACACAATCATCATAACAAAAACAACCAATAATAAGATTAATAATGATAGCAACAACCGTGGTGAGAGATAATAGTAACAGTAAAGCATACAGTGTATACCAACCAGTTCAAGCATGAGCAAATATACTACATCCCACTATCACAGGCAGCCACGCGACAGCAGCCACCACAATGGTGATTTGTTTTTGTGATGCATGTGTGTGAGCGCCTGAACATACCCCCAAGTGCTGCTTATGACTCCCGCCAAGGAGACAAGTGGGACATAGCAACCATCCTGTACCAGGTCCAGGGAACAGCAAAAAGAGGCCCAGCCATCAGGGCAACCCCCTGCTCCCACGGCCAGGAGGCCAGAGGCTGTCCAGACTAAACATGTCTTAACAAATGCTGATGCTGCTCAGTATATGCTCGGTGTGCAATGTAGTGTCTCAAGAAGCAACTGCTTGCTAACATACTAGCTATATTAACTTAATTAGGAGATATGTCCAATGCGTTATTTTTTAGCTTTTTGTGAAATCCCCGGGGTATTAGTCATTATATATGGATGTTATGTATGCCTATTTCTGCTATAAAGAATTACATACTGTAGCTTAAAGTTGTCTTATAATGAGGTCATTTATTAATTTTATGACATGCAACCAACAAAATGTGGGGCAAGATTAGCATTTTATGTAAAATAAATAGGGTTTTTAGAGCCTTAGTATTATTGATATTGCCTTAGGGATCTATAAAATAGCTAAAATATACCTTAAATGAATTGATTAGTTAAGAACAAGAGACTCCTGTTGAATTGTGAACAGATTGATAGTACAGTAGTTTTTGATCTCACCCTGCACCTTTTATCTGCATGCACATATACAAAGACTCATACTGTATCATTAATCTATGGGCAAAGCAGACACACAAAGACAGATTGCACATCCATTGCACTGACTCATCATCAACAATGTTTTCGCTGTATATTAGATTTTTCAGTCATCTTGGGGCTTGTTGTCTGGTTGAAACAAGGTGAGGGATTTTGGTGCAGTTTACTTATCGATCCACATCTGACACATGGCCAAGGGGGTTAAGAGTTGGGTTGCAAGAAACAAAGAGACATCCTGAAATCATTTTGCCTTTGCTTGAGCAGGATAGAGCATTAATCCAGTGATTATAGTGCGGTTAAAGAATTTGTATAAGAAAGCTACACACAAATTTTGCATTGCATATGAGGTTTGAGTATGATTTGGGAAGAACCGATTTGCTGGAAGAACTATTTGTCTGTTCATTTGCTTGCAGGCTCACACCAATATCAGCTTCACAGTTTTTGTGGAAATTCTGATTCCTAATCGGGCATGTGTGGCTTTGTCGGTTCTAAAAATAATATATCAACTGCACTACTTTAAAAGTGTGTTTCCATTGCTCTGGGCTATGGACAGTTCTGGTAATATGGAGCAATGGTTATCAGAGCCTTAACACATTTCTTTCCCTACAAGAAAAGCTTGTGCAACAGTGTATTTTGAAGGAAACTGTTGCAGTTTTAAACGTACAGTGGGGCTGTCGGGTAAGCTGGCTAATCTTTGATGTACTGTATCCTCTACAAGCTAATTGGCTTAGTTGGAGCTTATTTTTAAGTGGCTCCCTTGCGCCTTTCATTATGATAACACCAACATGTTTCATGAGCAACCTGATCCAGCAGGAACCTTTTTTCTGCCAGTTTTGAGCAAACAGCTGCTGACAAGCAATCTGTCTCATAAATCAATTACTGCTACTGAGAGGACTGAGAGAAAATTAATAATACAAAGTGATTGTCATTGTTTTAGTGATGAAGATGAAGACTGCTGTATGTTTAGTTAAGGTTCCCTAGGTCCATCCCCAGTTTCGGGGTTCATAACAAAAAAAGTAACCACCTGGATTTACCTAAACAAATAGGTAAGAACCTCAAATTGGATAATTACAGCATGGATGATTATCTTTCAGCTGGCAAGTTTATTAATTTAAACCTAACTGATGCAGTGAGTAGCTTCTAATTTCGTAAGCAACTTTGTCAGAAGACACAGCCTGTGGTCGTGGAAAAGATGTTCATCTGTTTCAGAAGGGTCAAATCATTGACATGAATCAAGTAAAGAAAACATCTAAGGAGACTGATGAAACTACCAAAACTGGGTTAAGAACTGTCCAATGGAAGAAGGTCATGTGGTCTGATGAGTCCACATTTACCCTGTTCCAGAGTGATGGAAGCATCAGGGTAAGAAGAGAGTGAAGTAATGCTCCCATCATGTCTAGTGTCTACTATATAAGCCTGTGGGGGCATTGCTTTGATCTGGGGTTGTTGCAGTTTGTCTGGTCTAGGTTCAGCAAGGTTGTATGTTCAGAGAATGAGGTCAGCTGATTACCTGAATGTACTGAATGATAAGGTTATTCCATCAATTAATTTTTTCTACCCTGATGGCACAAACACTCTGTCATGAGCTGCCGGATGGACTCCATGGTTAGAGAGCAGACAGGACAGAACTGAGCGAACAATGTTTATTTAGAAGTGACAGAACACAGTAAATCGATGGAACAGTCACCAGGGGGGAGGAGATGAGGTAGGGTGCGTATGGTGGTCTGGTTGGAAACCGGAAGTAATTCAAATCCAAGATGGCCGACCAACAGAGAGCACATGGGCAAAATGGAAGACAACGTCAAAACCAAAATGGCCGACTGACAGAGAGCACATGGACAGAGACACCAGAGTCACACAAGCACAACGAGAAAATAGTCCAAACAGTATCTACGAGAAAATAGTCCAAACAGTATCTACAGAGCTAGCTCGGAGGTCGAGGGTAATCCAGGTCATACACAGGCAGGCAGTTCAAAGTTAAGTCCGGCAGGCAAAATCCACAACGGAAGACAATCCAGGTCGAAACACAAAAGCAGTCCAAACAGACAGAGCAGGAAAGGGGACAACAAGGGAGCGAAACAGAACAGAGGGAGAACTCACTGAACCAGAGGGGAAGCAGGGTCAGGTCAGGCTGGTCCAATAAGGGGGAATCCAGGGTAGACAGAGTAGAAAGGGGACAGGTCCGGGAAAGGGAATCAGGCAGGTCCAGGTACAGGTTTGGTACCGTGAGCAGGGGGGAAAAGACAGAACTCACAGCACCAGGGGGTCAGGCAAGAGACGGGGTCCAGATCAGGCAGAGTCCAAGAAATCCAAAAGAGTCAGTCCAAGATAAATGCTGGATAGTGTTCAGGCGTTGAAAACAGACTATCTGGCAGGGGAAACAGGTGAGCAGGCCGGTATTTATACTCCAGGGGAAAGCAGGTGTAACCAATCAGGTGAGTGCATGTGACCATACCGGGAAAGGGAAACAGAAGGCTGCCAAAATAAAAGCACGGCAGGAAGCACTGGCAGCAACGAGGCTGGAACCATGACACACTCACCTTATCACTGTTGTTAACAGTCATATTTTCAGTGCTTGCAGCAATTATTAGCAGAAAAGCTCTCATAAGCCCACAATATCGGAATGCAATCTTACATTTATGCTAACATGATGAACAAACTTGGTATAATGTGTCAATTTCGTCGATTTTTTATTCTAATGATATAATGCTAACCCTCCACTTGCAGGCTAACCTGCACAGCTGCATGTGCATGCTCATATAATAAAAAAAAATCTTCATGTCTTACCAACTATTTATTTAAGCACAATGGGGGCAACAACACAAGTTTGTTTCCTTGACTTCTTTTCTCTCACAGCAAGTTCTCTCCACTGACCTCAAACAACCAAATATCTCTGTCAGGTCAATTTCATCAGCTCAACTTTCTGTGTCACAGCCCAAGTCTATCCCTCTTTCCTGAACCCAGACATGTTAGCCTCAGCAGCCCGATTAGAGGGGGCAGATAGAGGAGACTTCTTAAAGAAACTGGAACAAACCCTAAAAATGTAGCCAAGTCTGGCCTCATATGTCTGGATGAGGGAAGACTGCGAGGCCACCTTGTTTAGTTTGCAGAAGTCAGACATTCTCCCAGATAAGGCCAGGGAAAGAGAAAGAAGAAGTGATTGATTAAAACTGGTGCTTCAAACTGATTTATGTCAGACTCCAGAAGAAATCATGTCAACCTTGTGTACAGGCAAGATTTTTAGAGCTAGTGCACTCTCTAAAGTTCATCGTAGACAAATAAAAATATATTCTTCAACATTTCTTGATAATTGTGTCTGATGTTGCAGACATGTATGAATAAATTTAAGCTGCACTGAGCAAGTTTGAATATGGTCATAAATTAAAAGGAAGTGAGCTGATTACTCTTCTTTTACAAATACTCATACTCAAGGGCTCTGGAGACCAAGTTAGTTCTCCTGTCCTCTTTGTTAGTATATTTTCTTCCTCTCTCACCTGCACTAGTCTCACAGTTCTAGTTTTAGACTTAGCATGAAAAAGAAGCCAACATGGACAGAAAGAGTTTATTTGGCTTAATATCTCAGCAAATGTCAGTGGTGTGCCTTTTTTAATTTGCATGTGTGAAACAAAACTTGCAACCTGTGGGAACCATCACATTTAGTCAATTATTTTTCATCTCTGCCAACACTTAGATATTAACAGGCAAAAGAAACATTCTGACTACTTTAAAAGGAGACTGATGGTTTCCTTTTTTAAACTTAGCTCCCCCACAGTCACCAAGATCCTTTCTTTTTCTAATGAGCTCGCCTTAAGTCACCTCTGAAAATACAGATATAATTTATCAAGCAAGACTATTTTTGCAGCTAAATAAAAAGTTGTGCTTACACTGTTTTTCAGAAGAGGCCTCAACACTTAACATCACTTGTTAACATCTAAACGACTCCAATGTGATGACTCATTCATTTACACATTGGTTTTTCGGGTTTGTGTAAGGAAAACAAGCCGTTTTGTTTCAATAATTCTCAAATTATTAGAATTACATATCACATAAACACATTGTCGACCTGTCTAGGGTGTACCCTGCCTCATGCCTGATGACAGCTGGGATAGGCTACAGCTCTGCTGCGACCCTCAAGTGGACAAGCAGTTAAGAAATGGATGAATAAACACATTTTGACAACTTGAAAAACAATGCCACGGACATATGATTTTGTACTTATGTGCTCATATGAAGTACAAATGCAACTGAGTGGTAATTGTTGATGCTAATAGTCCTATGCTCAAAATGGGTCAGTGGTTGTAAGCGACCTTGGGACTAGTTGCTGGACAGACAGGACTGAAAATCTGGGTGGATAAAGCAGCACAAGAACAAGAACAGAAAGAACAACACTGTGGTGCCTTGGTGCAAGACCCAACTTCTCAGTGTCAGGCAGGTCTGGTTGTCTATACTGTATAGTGCACACTGTTTATATTTCTCTTTTCAGAACAACTCTACACATTTAAGACATCAGTTGACTGTTACCCACTATGATTGGAGAAGATTTGTGCAAAGACAGAGTTAAATATATTTTGCAACAACTTGCCGCCTACGTTAACCAATAATGAGGGTAATTCTGTTCACATTAGTTTTTCCCCTGTGTTCTTGAGTATGTGTGTTGATACAGATGTTTTCCTATTAATTTGCTTATTTCATGGTCTAATTTGCATTACCAGATATGTTTTGATATATTCAAGTAATTAAGGCAAGATACTGTTTTTTTGGGTGTATGAAAATTGAATAAAAAAGCATGAACAGTAATGATATTCTGCTATTTTGAGGAGATAGTACAATTCAGTGGCATGAAATGGCATCACCAGAAATTAAATGGAAACCTGGGCACTGTTTTGAGAATGTTCTGTTCCTAAAATATTAAAGAGATGTAAGATAAATTGCTTGTAGTTTTAATGCGAGCAACCAGCAGCATGTAGTTTATTCAAGAGCAAATGCACAAAAATGTTATTTTTGACAAGTGATGTGTGTGTTAAGTAAAAAAGCGGTGAAAGAGCACTGGGAGCTTCCTCCCACACACAGCTGCTGCATCGATCTGCTGGACAACAGCAAGATGTCGGCTCACAACTCTAAGTTTGGGTAGATTTTCAGACAGTGCTGTCATGTAGATTCTCTACTTGCTTGGTGGCTGTGTTTGCACAAGATACATACTAGGTTAGGACATGTTTACATTACCTTTGATATCTTTTGACAGTTTTACTGTGAAAATGAATAAAACTGCATTTATTTACGGTTTATTAATTATTTTTTAGATTTATCTGAAAGCATTAGCATTACCAAGTGTTGACAGCTGGGAAAGGCTCTAGCACTACTGGGTACTGCAGCCCTTAAGTGGAAAAGTGGTTAGGATAAAGATTGGATGGATAAGCAGAGGCAGTTTTTCTATCATATCTGCATTCACTATGTTATTCACTTTAAAGACAGAAAGTTGAGATGGCACAGGCCAAGTATGTAGGAATGTTATGAATACAGCTTGCTTTTTGCACACAACCCAAGCAGTACGAACAAAAATATTCAACTACACTTTCAAAAGTAAAACTTGCATCAGTTCATCTGTGAGTCTAATTAGATGCTTGTGCATATTGTTAGAAATTCCCTCAAGGTGTTCCTGATAATATCATACTCACAAGGATGGGATGACTGGACAGGAAGAAAACCCGAAAAACATCTCAAATTTTCCATAGCCCCAGTTTAGATATTAAAAGTGCTTGTTTTATTGGATTAATAGTCCACATCTCAAATTATATTTTATTTATTTTTTACTATCACAGAAGATGATGAAACACAGCAAATGGTGATATTTGAGAAGCTATTACCAGTGAATGCTTAATGTCTAATTTTAGTTTGAAAGTTCATGTGGAACACTTATTCAATTATCACTTTATCTGGGCTCTACTTTTTTAATTATTCCCTCTAATAAGACAGCCAGAATAATGTAAACCAACAGAGAAAGTACGGTACCTGCTCTCAGGAAAAAAACAGTATCAAATCTGAGCTTGATTTGAATGTTGGGCCTGACCTTTAAAAAAGAGGTGACTGAATCAGTCCATAATGAAATATAAGATTCAGCTTTAGTTCAGAACTGCACAAATGTTACAAATGTCATAGTTGAAAAGAGTCAGACCTATTTGAAACCTCAACTTGTAGGCACATCCCAGTGGCTGCAGCAGAGCCCAGAGACTAGAGCCCTTCACAACTGTGAATAATAGTTCTGAATTACAGTCATGCTCTGGTGAAGAAAGCCACAGGGAGCTCTTTGTAAAGTTCCCTTGTCTGAATTACATCATCTACATATTCCTCTTGTGATAAACTAATGCCCTGGTGGACGCTCACACCCTGCAGCTCCCACCCTATTGCGTCCAGCCTGCTGAGCTGACATAATTCAGAGTGACAGATAAACCTCAGTAAAGACACAAAAAGAAAGAGAAGGTATTCTAAGGTAAATTGGATGGCAAACACTTTAGTCCAGACTGAAACATCAACAACTCTTGGATGGGTTGCCATGAAATTTTCTACCGACATCCATGTTTCTTAGTGGATCAATCCTACTGACTTTAATGATCCCCTCACTTTGTAGTCCTGCCATGAGAATGATGACGATGTGATTTTGAGTAAAATAGGGAACAGTTACACCTGACAATTCATTTTTATGTGTAAACTGTGATACAACAGTGCATCGATGTTGCTAGGAATTGTGCTGAGATGAGATGGCACTGTGCATCAAGAATGTGCCCGTGGATAAGGATCACTGAGCTGAACTGGCTTTAGAACAATGCTTTGTAGAGTCTACTCACACACTGACATCCATTTCCCATCCTCATTTAAGCAAGGCAGTGAGTTGTGAGCTTTCAAAATGTCATCTGAGGATGTTGTAAAATATGCCTGGCCTTTACCTCTTTTGTAGCTAACGCTATTGAGCCAATCAACACACAGTAACACAAGGTTTTTTCATGCTGTGGATTTTCTAAAAGCCAGAGAAGCTGCAGACTGATTAACACAACATTCTGTAAATGTTCTGGATTTGATTCAGCCAAGATAAATATCACTGTTTAATAGGGGGTCAGTGAGATAATGGACAGTTTGTGATGGTACTTGGTGGTATCAGAGGCCTGATGTCCTATGTGTGCCAAAGTCTCATAGGTGATCAATTATTTACAGTGCATCCAGAAAGTATTCACAGTGCCTTATTCCAAAATTGATTCAATTCATGATTTTCCTTCTTCTTTCCTTCTTATTATTTCCTAAATTCTACAAAAAATACCCCATAATATGAAAGTGGAAAAAAATAAATAAAAAATAACATGTACATAAAGCATAGTCAGTGTCAAGTGTCTTTGCCATGACACTCAAAATTGAGCTCTGGTGCTTCCTGTTTCCACCGATCTGCTCCCACATCCTAGGATAGTCCAGCTGTGGCAAAGTTTGTTCATTGGTCATAATTAGGAAAAGCATACACCTGTCTATAAGATCCCACAGCAAAGGTCGTGAATATGTATGTACATGTGATTTTCTTTGTTGTTTCCAAATACAAATGTAAAAAAAAAAAATGTCACTTTCACATTATGGGGTATTTTGCAGAATTTTGAGGAAAATAATGAATTTAATCCATTCTGGAATAAGGTTGTAACATAACAAAATGTGGAAGATAAGCACTATGAATACTTTCTGGATGCACTTTAGGTCAGGTAAACATAATGACAGTGGTGTAGTTAAAGTTAGCCAAAACTGTGTCCTTTGTTGCTCTACATTTGTTTATATGGATTATACAAATGAGAAGCAATGAATTTATTAGTAGAAGGTATGGTTAGGCAGCTTTCATTGTCTTTCAACAGCTGTGTTATTGTGTCTGTCTCCTCCTGCTTTCAGATTTTGAGCTGTGCTAAATGACGGCTCACTGCAAGAAAGTGTTTTATATTTCCCAAAATACCAAACAGTTCCTTTAATAGCTTGTCTTATCGTTCCAGGGACACATAATTTGAATGTTTGTGTTGTGCTTAATGTGATCAAATCAAGCTGGAGAATACACACATCTGCAATCAGCTGCTCTAAAAACATTTGGGGAGATACATGTATACAGTTCATTAGTGTCATACTGGGACATAAGACAAGAAAAATCTAAGTCAGTCATTCATTTTGGACGGTTTATAAGTAGGGAATGTTTGCAGCCAGCTTGTACCATCCAGTCTCTGTCAGTGTCTTCTGTCTATGTTGTCCTTGTCCTTTTTGGAAACGTGTCTAAGCATATTTAAATGTCTTCCCATGATGTTTGTTTTGTCTGTCGTGTACCTCCATCACACTGTGGCTCATTAAAACTGCATTGTCTTTCCAGGTGGCGAGCGTAACTGTGGAGTACATGAATTGGTCTGCGTCAGAAAAGGTAGGGCAGATCAGAGCTCTGGGGGTTTGACCTTTGACCCTACACTGCACATCTCACTCCATCTTCCCGATCACCATATATCACTGTAAAACTGTCACCGTTAACCTGTCCTTGTTCTTCTGTTCCACTGTTATGCTGCCTTCACTGTCGTTGAGCTGTGGTGTTTGTTCCAGCTTCTGTTTGTTCTGTTTAACATTGTTTTATTGGGACTGTCAATTCTCATATGTAAATAAGTCAGTAAATCCAAGTATAAGACCCATAATATAATTATTTGTTGGCTTGTCAAGGATGCATCAACATGGTATTTATTTACATACTTCATGTTTCTTTCTATAAAATATTGATCTGAAATGTAAGAAAAGCTGTTAAAGAAGTGCAGTAGAGTAAAAAGTACAATGTTTTCTTCCATAAAGTAGAATAAAATGGAAATATTTAAACAAAAAGCTAAATTGAAACAGCTATCAAATGTACAGATGTACAGATCAAACAACTATGTATTAGACAACATATAAAATAGCCTACATGTGCTGGCAAACAGATATCGTTGCATTTCGACAGAGCTAAGCCATTTTTTTTTCCTGCATTCAGTCTTTCTGCTCAACTAAGCTAGATTAGTGCTTCAGTAGCCAAAGCCTCAGATTTAACAGATGTGAGAGTGGTATCATCTCTCTGCTACGTCATGTATGGGCAATTTCAAAGTAATCATTTGCTACATTTGGATATACACATTTTACTTAAGTGTGAGTAGACATGAAGGTCATGATGGTAGTGCAGCTACTGAGTCTTGTTCATGTCCATGCAGAGTACTCAGCGCCTCTCTTTGGAATGGCATTCTGCATGGAAACGAGACTCTTAAAAAATGCACAAGTGGATTGAGGGGGTACTTGTCACTGTGTATGGACAAGCTGAATAGGTCTGTTTGTGTAAGAGCGTGTGTGTGTTTTTTAGTCTGTGTGTTCAATAATTGGGGTTGCCCCATTTCTTTTTATCTTTTGATTGTTGGAGATTGATTCCAGAAGTGTGTGTATGTGTGAACAGGTTTGTGGCTACTCAGTAGCTGTTGTGCTTTGGAGCATTGTCTGAACACGTGTGGGAGTTTTTATGGAAGTGTTGGTGAGAGTGCTTATGGGCTGCCTGTTGAGTGTGTGGGTGTCTTTGTGGTTTCGAGATGGTTTTGTGCTTTTTGACATTCAACATGACAACAGTTTCCATGTGAACAAAACACTTCCTTAACTCCACTCCAACCACCTAAATATTACCAGCAACGTTAGTAATTTAACGCTAGGACACTACTATTACCTTACCCCCATACCTGAGTCAGGTCACTATGGCAACAGGGTCAGCTGAGCAGGCCCAGCAACATCCTTTCATTCCTCCTGGGGTATAGCTAAGTGATGTAGTCTTTCCAATGTATCCTTTATCTTATAACCCACGATCAGAAATCCCTGTGTTGAAGGACAGCAGCTGAGACAGACACTGGCTCTCACTGTCGTGATGACACACTCAAGCTGTCAAAAGGCTTTTTGTTTGAATAACAGATGAAGGTAAATCCTTGATTTTCTAGATCAGGGTTATAAAATGATAAATATTGTCATTATTGCTTCTACCTTACTGTCATTTCAGACCAACATGTCAGGTGAAATACTGTCAAGATTATTGGTTCAAACTAAAATGCAGGGCTGCTCCTTCTGTATTATCACGTCAACGTGTCATTTCATGGTGCCGAAGAAAAGGGTAATTTAATAACATTTACATACTGTACATGTGTTCCTCAAACTGAGGGAAACAAGTTGAAAATTGTCCTTTGAGTGATAGCAGGGAAGTTTAGTTTTTTATTTATGGTGTTTGGTTCTTCCCTCCAAATTCCACTTCAAACACCAACGCTAAAGAGAGTAACTCCTACAATTATGTGCAGACCATTTTATAACCATTAAAAGCTTTCGTTCCAACATTATTGTTCCCCGTGCTTCTTGTGTAACAAAGTCTGGTATTGTTTAATCTTCCTGTGAGTCATCAGTCAGTCCCCCACACATTATCTAAGGGCTATTCTCAGTATTTTAATGGAGCCCAGTTGATTTGGTGAAGTAAGACAAACAGGAAAATTGTGAGAAATTGTGTTAGACATCCTACACCACGGAGCACCTACACTGTATTACAGCACCAGCGCTTTCTGTAGAAATATCTGAGGAACAATGTTCAGCGATTGAGTTGTTGTAAAGGGAGGAAAATAGAGGAATGAAGCTTGAATATGAAGTTTGTTTGTATAACAAAGCACTGTTGTAGCATTAAGCCACAAAGTGTAAAGTAAAGAGAGAAACTATCTGTAGGTTTCTGTGATTGAATCTTCTTTTCCCCGTTCGAGCCAGTTGGGGAATTAGACAGAGCAGGATCCCACTCCATCTGTGCTGTGAATAATTCAGTCAACACTGAGAAGCTGGTACAGTGTGAACAGACAAGCATTCCCATGGGATAACGCCGCCTGCTCCCAGCACACCATGTGAACAAACATTGTGGGCAACCAACAGTAATCCAGGCTCATTAAATTTAACCGAGAGAATAGACAATTACTCAAGCAGTCTTTGTCAGACACACCATTTTGTAAGGTAAAATGTTAAGGCGAACATAAGCTGGAAGTAAGAGTGCACAGTAGGTTATGTAACATTTCTTTTCTTGGTCTTTAGGTGTCAGAGAGTGAGTCTGGCTGTTAATGTGTAGCAGTGTTATTGTTAAAGCATGCTCTCTGTTTTCCTTACAGAGCAGATGTCAGAGTTTGTAGGCGTGTTAAAATGTAGAGGGTTTCTACACTTGAATTTTACCTAAACTCGAAGGAACACAGTTTAAAACTTAAGTCCAAATCTGTAGCGTCTTTCAGCCTTGATGCTCCATGAACAATGACAAAATGAAAACATGCAAAAGTTGCTCCTGCAGTTTGCTCACAGTGACACTAATTGCTAAGGCATTATATATTATAAATAACAGAAACCACAGTGTGAGCTGTGTGACAGGCGGTCAGGGCAAATGCCCTGCTCACTGTTCCTGTGACCAGGTCATATTGATGTGTCAGTACATCTCATGCTGATTTTAAAACCTTCGTCTGAAAGCATGCAAACTAATTGGCCGTAGCAAAAAGTCAAAACCAAAATTTAACAAAACATAACAATGCTGCAGCACACAACATCACATCCTGTCCCATTTACACTAGTGTCTTTAGAAACAGTTGTGTTATGTAATTTTTGTGACTGTAGCTTAAAATAAATAAATAGTTATCTGTTCATTTGCAATGTTCGACCAACAATAATCATGTGTGTCACAATGAATAAAATGTCTTGCATAATGTTTTATTTTTACCAGCCACTACACTAAAAATGGTTATGGCTCCATAGTCCACAGCATGCAGTTCCTTTTTCAAATTACACAAAATGTCTAAGCTTTAATGTATTATTTCTCCGGTGTTTCCCTGAAGCATAAAACAAGGCACAATGTGTGCATATTGGCTTTTACGCGACAGCTGTCTGGAATGATGTTACGCTCCTTTCACACTGATTTTTATCTCATGTCTATTTTCAAATGAGACTAAGATTGTTGTTCTTGGTTTCCTCAGCCAGTTCTCATTGTGCCAGAAAAATAAAGCACAAATTGAGACATGCTTTTTGCACAAAAAAAAACTCAAATGAGTTCTGTATTTTGTGCCACTGATTGGAGCAGGATTATTTATCCTGTTAAATGTCAAATTAATTTCCTGAACACGCTGCAGGAGGTCACAGCACTGACCTTTATTAAGAGGTCTGTAAAGTGAAAACTAAATTATTGGTTTGAAAGGCTTACATCACTTTGAAATGACATGGTTGATTCAGTAGCAGCAACTGGCTTACATCTGTTAAAACTGCTGGTTTTCATTAACAGATCTCTTTCGGGTTTTACTGGTCCTGCATTCAGTCTTTCTTTCTAAATCAAACCATATCTACTGAGATAATGAGATGTGACTCGCTTCTTTGTCTCCAATGATGCTGCACCTGAACCTGTTGCTGTGGCAACCAACAGGTTATGTTTCTACAGCGATGCAACCCTCTCTTTCGTGCACTTGTTTTCCATCTCTCCCAGATGCCCCCTACTTTCCTCTCATCTTTCTCATTTGTCTTGAACTAATGTTTGTAGAAAGTGAGATTATGGTGAGATGGATTTTTTATGTATGTGCTCTCCCATGAAAACCTCACTTTAGCTTTAGATAAATCTTAGATGAGTGTCTGTGTCTCTTCAGTGTTCTATTAAAACCATAAAAATACCATAAAACTACCTCATACTTCATTTGAACATGAATTAATTTTGAAATGATAAATACACAAATATTACTGACTCATATTATTGAAAGATTGTCTGGCTTCTGTTGGCAGGAAATGCAATGATTTCTTTTATGGTGTTTTAGTCACCAAGACATTATTTTCAGCAGCAGTGTCCTTGCTGCTGTTGTCTTTAGCTTACCTAAAAAATCTAATTTAAATAGTAGTCTGACATTTAAACATACCTGCTATAGCAGCGAGACTAGTCATGCATGTAAGCATCCTTACCAGCTGCAGCCAGTAGCCAGTTAGCTTAGCACAAACTGAGCGCATGGAACTCTTCACATATGTTTAAGTGGCCTTGTGAATAATAATAATGACATACTTTATTAATTCCCTTGGGAAAAATGTGGTTGGACAGCTGCCAGACAGTACATATCTGTGCTACTATGGGGTTTTTGGTGTCTTGTCCAACGTCACCAAAGCCACACCGAGCTACTGACGTCATTTCGATTCTCTGTTATTTCAGTCTCTCCAGAGGTGCTGGGGTTTCTGACAGCCATTGGGCTCTTCATCATCCTCATGACCTTCCTGTTCTGGTACCTCAACAACAAGTTGGCACTAGAGAACCCAGGGAGCCTTCAGTGCCTTGATGACTTCAGGAAAAACACAGAGGTGCAAGGTAAGTCTGGATTTATGATGATCATCGTGGCTGCTGGTAGACCATGATCAGGTTCTGACTTCTTAGATCAAAACTCATGAATTTATTACCTAGATTGAAGATAGGATCATTTCATTTGTGCCACAGATGTGGCAGATATATTCCACTTTTAATAGTCTAATAGTCTAAGGTAGACTCAAGCCTTTGTTTTTTTTATTTTACCAGCTATGGCCTTTCTCAACCTGTGAGGGGATTACTGTTGCTGACAGATGTAGGGCTGTTTACTTGTCATGTCAGTGTCAAAAATGTTGGTGACCCCAGGGAAGTCCACATAGGCAATCAGCTTTAGCCCGAGAAGCTACCTGGTAAACATGCAGTTATAAAGAGAGTGAGGCAGTGTTCAAGCGGCTGTTCTTGGTGTCTCTTTTTTTCCCTTATTAGCATTTTGCACAGTGACTAGATTAATGTAAACATCTCTTTGCTTCCAAACAGTCTATTAAATATGAAAACACTTTAATCCCAACAGAAAGAAGCTGAAACATTTTTTAGCATGTTTGTAATAGGTACAAAATATTTGATACTCTAGGCTTTCTACCCTAAATCTGACATAATTTGGAAAATCAATTTGGAAAGATATTACAGTTTGTATGGGGAATATTACAGCACAGCTCTGGTTGGAGTCATTTTAGAGCTCTGCTGCTCCCTGCTGGAACAAATGTCAAGCTGCCACTGGTGTTTCAGTGACATCCTGTATGTAACACATTGACTAATACAACATATTCAAATTGTTTTGTTAAACAGGGATGACCCTTATATCTCAGTGCAATAGTATAAGATATCTTAGTAATAATTCTTAAAGAACTTAATGACCTTGTGTCTCTGTTTTGTTTTTGTGCACCATGTACACTGATGAGGTGCAACATTAACACCACCTGGTGGTTTTAACGTAGTAGTGGACGATGGTCATTATGGGAAAAACTGACCGGCTGTGATTGGCAGATAGATAGAGGAGATTTTAGGCCTATGTTTACTTTCCAAGTCCAAAGGCCTGTCCTGGATTTTTAAAATTGTGTTCACCATGTCATCAAGACCACATCATGTGTTCAACACATTTACACACCAATGTAAAGATTTTGTTTATAACAAATGTTATAGGTTTGCACTATATGATGGAAATAATTACACATTCCATTAGTACATTAGGTCACTGTATAACAATGAGCAAAACAAATCAGAGCATCTGAACAAAAAAAAATCTAGATTTGCAGGAGGAATGACTCCTGCATGAAATTATCAGAAAACAGAATAGTTCACTAGTGTCAAAACTACAACTTACAGAACTTAATTTCAAGATCTGTGTAACTCTTAAACCAATTTTAACAATGCACTACTGGTGCCAGTAGATGCTGCCAGGCTACCCGATTGCAGCAACAGCCAAACTCTCTTTGCGTGAAAGTCTCAGCACATCGCATAAAAATCAGGCTCTGTTTCTCTGCCCCAAACAGACAAGGCCTACCCTGATGCTGACCTGCAGGGCTCATCGTCAGATAGTGAGGATGAACTCATGGGTCAGTATCAGGAAGCAGTGAGCCGCTCCCAGGGCCTCCGGGGAGGAGGCAAGGCAGCAGCTAATGTCAAACATGCAGGATGTTTCAGCTGGGAGAGCCGGCAGAAGTACAGCCCTCTGACCGCTGACTATGATGGCTACAGCAGTGAAGCGTCAGCTGACAACGGTAAGTTCTGTATTGTAAAAAACTAGTGTGCTTCTCTGTTAGTACTAAATTGTTTTTAGATTATTGCTCCTTACAGTCACTTTGAGTTTTTTTTTTTTCCAAGAACATCCACAAAGGCTGCTTCAACTGTACAATCAAAACCTGCACTTAGATTAGCGCCAATCTTTCCTTCTTATCACTACAGTAAGCTTGAAACACATGCACCCGTCTCTCCTGCAGCTCCATCATACCAACAAACATAAGTGCTCCACACGCAATGTACACACTGATGCACACAGTCAGTTAATCCAGAGAGGTGATCAAAGCGAAACTCCCGTTCAGCACACTCTCCGTGGGAGGGTTGCGAAACAGTCAACTGTCTGCATAATCTACAGAGCCGCAGCCTCACACTTTTCTTTCTCTTTTTTCCTTCTGACACATCTATGTTTCCCATCTGCCAGACTCGCCATCACAAGGCGTTTACCGTGGTGGATGGAAAGCTGTTTTTTCAACACAGTCCAAGTCACAGGAGAACACAGGCGCTGACCTATTTGGATCAGTCACTTTGTTCTCTTATTCATTAGGAGTTTGTTCTCTTGATTTATCCGGCGTTACGAAAGTGCTACACACACTTCAACTGCACCCTAAAAAACATCATATGATATACTGAGGTTTTTATTGTGTTGGACCCGTGTATTTAGATTTTATGATGCTGAAATGAATTAAAGACTGCAAAGAGAAACACATTTTAGAAGTCTGTGTACTGAGATTTTTAAGAAATAGGTTGACATTTAGGGGAATACATAAACACATACAGACTATCCTGCAGAAGTGTACTACTACTGTAGTTTTAATAAGGTCTAATCCCTCAGATGCAAATATAAGGTGTCTCTGTTCAACATCCTTAGACAGAAATCAGACATGTTCATATCTGACTGTGCTTTTCACGGACCAACACTAATTTTTGTCAAGGCCCTCAATCAGCAAATCACATGTGAACCAGCACTGGGTTATATAAGGCACAGGATTCCAAGGACGAGTGTCTGAATCCGTCTATTTAAAGCAATGTTTGAATATGTAGCTAAGGGGATAAATAGGGCTTGACATGCTTCTGACTTCATTAGTAAAGAAGCAATACACTGTACAAGGTTGTTGTTATGCAAGTGCTGCAAAAACTGTGCGACTCTTAGCCACTAGATGGGCTCTGGGTTCCTCAGTCTTGGCAGCAGATGAGTAAACAAGTGCTGATTGGTCATATCATATTTAAAGATTTTCAATTTGGAAGTCATGCACAGAATTCCTTAAAGTCAAACACACTTTTAAAATACTAAGTTATTTCTTAAAGGGTATGTGAAAAATGGAACCATACCAGCATGATTTAATCTCTGTCTCACAGAAGCACTGATTCTTGATTTTGAGACTTTAGGGGCTGATTAGTGAGTCTGAGAATAAGCTCAGAATCTCAAGTATCAGAAGATTACTGATTAGCTGATGTTCACTAACAGAACAAAATTAGATTACTCAAGTTTCACAAGTGCAACTGCAAATGAGCTACAATATACTATGCAGTATATACTATTACAGTATATTGTAAAGATTTCATCTCTGTCTCCGGAGCAAGCTGCACAGAGTCTGATAAAGTGATATCATTTGAGTCATTGTCTGCCATTGTAAAAAGTGACAGTGAGCCTACAGGCCTCTGTACCCTGCTTCTTATCTCTCCAGCTCCAAATATATCCAGCCTTTCGCTCACGTTGTATTGTGGGTAATGTAGGCACCTTTCTTTGATGAGGAAGGTTGTGAGGCAAAAAGACTATATTTTTTCATTTTGTTGCATCACATCTCATCACGTTTTTAGTGCTAATAGTTGTATAGCTTTATACAATCACAACAATAAATCATTAATCAGTAATATAACACTGTCTCAGCTTCATGTCAGCTGTTCACTATACATATTTCCTCCTATCCGTCTGCTTCTTACTGAAGATAATGGCACAATGCCACAAACATATAAATACTAAATCCAATATGTGTATGACTGTGGAGGTGGATGTATGACAGCTATCATTCAACTTTATTAAGAAGCCGCTCACATTGCATTCAAGGCATTTTGTTTTTTGGAACTAGTAACAGTAGCTGACAGAGATTCGAGTCATTTTCATAATTTAAAATCTGCTTGGTTTATATTGTCAGCATTAGTTTTGTAAAAAGTCTTGTATTTTTGTGATTCAGAATCCCTTAAAGGTAGGATTACATACAGTAGAAAAATTCAAGGTTGAAAGTAAATGATTTCTTTCTGTAAAATAAAAATAGGGGCACAGAAGACATATCCAGAGAAGGAAATGTAGATTATCATATTTTTATTTTCTCTAAAATCGAAACAGCAAACTTTGCCTGTCCACGGCTGCACTTTGTTCCAAAGTACGAGAGCTTCATTATTTGTCTCCCTGTGGTAAGGCTTTGATGGCTGTGGTTTTCTCTCTCACCAAGTAATCATGGATAGCAAGCCATCGTAGCCTCATAGAGGCACTACCATCAGGTCACTATTTTTCTCCAAAACAGAATATGACTATTTAAAGTTAAGGGTTTCCAAGTTTCCCTTAAGGCCATTTTATATACTCTCAGAAAACATTTTATTTGGTTCATTTCCAACAAGCTGTCATAAATGTTCTGCTGCTTTGACCAAGTATTTTGTCTTCACTCTTGCTACTGCTTGTGCTTGACTGAGTATGAAGCTCTGAAAACATAAATGTATTATCTCTCTTTTTTTCCTTTTTTATGTCACTGCAATTGACAGCAATTCTGCTTATTTGATTGATACTATAGTCAACTTGATGACACTGAGGATGGTATTATTTGTTGCTGGATTTCTAAAGTAAAATCAGGTTTATTGATAATTATTCTATGCTCTCTTTGGTACAGTGCTGTAGTGAATTGAAGGGTTGATAACTACTGTTTAGCAGATCACTGTGGCATTTCACACAGCTAAAGGCCAGTAACAATGGGCTGTAATGTGTATATTCTGCTACTGCACACAAATCTCTTCTGTGTTACCTGCTGAGACTCTGGACAGGATCCACAGGCTGATGATATGAAAAATTAAGATGAATATAATGTTGCAAATACATATTACAACTTAAGATGATAAACATGGTAGTCACATAGTCAGATAGCTTTTTGTTTTCTGGATTTTCTAGCTCTTCAGATGGGCTGTGCACTGTAGAGCATATGTACACTCAATTTCTCAGTAGTACTTGTCTGAGTTTACTTCTGTTGTGCTGCTTCATTTATCATAGGAAGGTGAAACATTTATTACGCAGTAGCATGTTCCATAGAACTGACACTGGCCTTGTGTTAACAAGGCTGGAGCTTTCACTGTTTGCATTATTGATAGCTACCGATTGTCTTGTAAAACAGCGTGTCAGCCGGGTGAGAGGTTAGGTTAGGTCCCATCCTTCCACAGTAGTGGTCAGGACATTAAAGCAGTGCTCATCCAATTTGTCCCCGAAGATATTTATAACAATGTTTCACAGTCAAGATTCACAAAGCTCAAACTGCTTCCTCACACAGAGGTACAAGAAGGCAAAACAAGGCGACTGCCAGTACACAGGGGGCTGAAACTCTATGAGGGGAGGGTGGGTTAGACAAGAGGGGGAATGGTAACCATCCCAATTAGCAGGCTCGAGAAAAGAGTAGTGCTTTTACGCAGCAGCTTCCATCAACTCCACCGCCCCCGGCTCAGCAGGAAAAAAGCTGCTCAAAATGGATTTGCTCCTTTTACCAAGCCCTCCATGACACTTAGTTAAAAACTCCTTTGCTGCTATCCTGCCACTGATATGTGCCACTTTGAGGTGGCGTCTCACTGACATTATTAAGAGTGAAAGTTTCAAGAACTTGGGAGAAAGCTGGAACAATGAGCCGGAGTGGATTACGTCATAGTGTTGGCTTTTTCCAAAAGTTAGGCAACAGCATAAGAAAAAGATTTTTTTCAAGTTATTTTCTTCCTCTTCTTCTGTTTTCTTTCTTCTTTTGGTGGGAGACTGGGTTTAAAGCACTCTTCGTCAGTGTCCCTATGGGAGTATTACCATCAGCTGCTCAATTTTTGTGAATCCAAATTGGACAAGGGAGGCAGATTTGAGAATGCAGCTGACAACAATATTCAAGGTTCTTTATAAGTGGCACAGAGACACTCAATACAGTCTTATTCTTTGCCTTGCAGGCAACTGAATCATTTAGAAAGGTGAGAGGCATGAAATCTGTGGCAGATTAAAAAGTATTGAGTTCAGTCTTTTAATGGTGCATGTCTGATATTTTATTTAGGTTGTGCATTCAAAAGATTCCTCTTACAGAGCACATTATGCTCTTGAGGACACATGGAGTAAGCTCCATTTATCAGAGTGAAAATGAAATCTGTGATGAATAGCATACAGTAGTGTATGACTCACTGCTAAAGAATTAGATGAACAGTGCCAGTACCACAAAAGAAGAAGCTGAATAATTGTTTGCCATTGAAGTGCAGCTGCTGGTGGTATATATATATATATATATACTAACTTAACACCTCCGTAAAGAAAATATGAAACAACATTACATGGGGCTGGGCAGAACCTGTAATAAACGGGCTTTACCTACAGTTGTTTTAGGCTTTACAATGTTTATAATCTATAGTGTTAATTTTGTAAACCCAGTTCTCCACCTTTATCGTACACTGCTGCTGAAAATAGTATTTGAGATTATATTATACTATATATTATTTTAGTATATTTGAGAATGACACCCAGTCTTCTTTTAAAAAAATCAATACAATTCATCAACATAAGTTTGAAGTTGCTTTCAGTTCAGATGCTGCATAGAAATCTTTCCAGGTGATTTCAGAGTTGCTTCCACACTGTCAACATAGATAATTCTGTGTGCATCATGGTTGTCCAACTATCCTCATTTCCTCCTGACCAGCCAACTGCATCCAGCGAATGAGACGGACACCACCATTGGATGAGCTTCAGCCACCACCCTATCAGGATGAGAATGGCTCTCCACGGATGTCCTGCACACTGTCAGACCTTGGCGATGCCAAGTGTGATCTGTCCCATACAAGTGGCAGTCCCCACATGTCCTTTGGCAAATGTCCAAGCGAGGGCAGCGATGTCCACGAGACCGAGAGTTACCTCAACAAGGGCTATGAGGAGGATGTACCTAGTGATAGTACTGCTGTCCTCAGCCCAGAGGTAAAGACGCTGATAAAAGATAAAACAAAAAAATTATACAGTTTTTTCTTGTACATTGAACTTCTCGATGGTTTCTTTAGGACATGTCAGCCCGTGGATCAGCCGCACTGCTCCCTAAGGGTTATGAAACAGATCCTCTTGCTAAATATGGGACCCTGGATGTGGTGTTTGACTATGACTCAGAAGACCAGCAGCTGGCGGTCACCATCATGGCAGTAACTGACCTTCCTCCTCTTAAACGCACTGGAAACATCTCCTGGCAGGTCCACCTGGTGCTTCTGCCCACCAAGAAGCAGAGGGCCAAGACTGGAATCCAGAGAGGTCCCTGCCCCATCTTCACAGAGACCTTCCGCTTTAGCCATGTGGAGTCAGAGATGATCAGCAATTATGCCATCAGGTTTCGCCTGTACAGTATGCGGCGGATGAAGAAGGAGAAGGTGCTTGGGGAAAAGGCGTTCTACCTCACCAAGCTCAACCTTCAGGGCAAAATGTCTGTGCCAGTCATATTAGACCCGTGCTGTGCTCTCCCGGTAAGCAGGATCAAACAGGTGTAGGCTTTCTAACACTTGTTCAACATTAAATGATCTTATATATTATTGGAGAGCAGTTTCAAAATGTATATTTTGCAGCATGTCAGAATATTAAGATCTTGAGTTGCCTCTGTTCTGGTCTTGTGTCAAAGTTTCTATCTTCTTGGAATTCAGTATTTTTTGTAACATTTCCTCCTGTAGTTTACATTAGGATTACTGTACATGTAGATGCTGGAGCAGTAATTCATTCTGGGTTACAGATAAGTGAGGAGAAACACAAACGGGTGGACAAGCAGATGGATTTTGGAGCTAATGTTGATGTTTACTCACATAGTGTTTGTTCACACATAAAAATCTATGGTTGGCTTCTACACATGAGATAGCTTGTGTTTGCGTGCATCTGATATTAATTCAATTAATTCAATTAATTCAAAAATTACTATAATCTTCCAATGTTTGCTACACTGCATCTCAGATGTAGAGCTTGACTGCTGTAGCAATATCAAAGGCTTAGCAAAAAGTGACTTGCCAGATATAACTGATTAGTGTTATCCAATTGAAAGTGAAATTGCATTCTGTTGATAATAAACAGAAAACTTTAAATTCACATGATGAATTCTTGATATTGCCCTGTATGTTGTCTTTGTTGTTGCTACATACCAGTGGTTTTCTCTGAATGTCTGTAAACACTTTCAGGGTGGTGAATCCCAGGTCAGCCTCTCAGATATGACATGCAGTGAAAGCGCCTCATCATTCCAGTCCGTCAGTCAGACTTCCACACCAGAGATCCTCGTGGGGCTGGTATACAACGCCACAACAGGACGTCTGTCTGTGGAGGTCATCAAAGGCATACATTTCAAAAACCTGGCTGCCAACAAGCCACCCAGTAAGTACTCTATAGCGTTTTCTTTGAGTAGTTGTGGAAGGAGCGGTGAACTGTAAAACAGTTTGATATTTTTCACATAGAATGGAAAAGGACAAGTTGAGCCTGTGTATAGAGTTTGAGTTTAGATAGCCATAATGCAATTTTAATACAGAATCATTTCTGTATGTGAAAATATGTGTTTGTATTTATTACATTTACTGTTAAACTGTGTGCTTTCTTTTGCTCAAATGAGGGATAGAGAAACTGTGCACTCCTTGTAACTTCTCCAAATGTGAGATAGTCACATCTATCTCAGCAGCACAACCTGCTTTTCAGTTTTGCTCTGGTTTGATCCCTGGTTTGATCCCTGGTTTACCTCCTTTCCCTGTATTGCCAGGTCTTTTCCTCAGTCAATTTGCAGGGATCGGAGCAGCAAGTTCAAACAAAAACTGCCTCTTGTTGAACTTTGTGCAATGTTGTTGGCCTTCTGACCCTGTTTCTCTTTCCTTGCATCTTCATCTGTTATGTCTGCACCTGAAATTCTCTCACCCTGATACCTTTTTGACATCTTGGTCCGTTGTTTTTCTTACTGCTGTCCAACCCTTGTTGTCAGATGGGCTGTTCTGTTGTCTAAAACACTTGATAGGTGGACAGGTTTATATTATCAGAGGTGAGTCTCTGTTCCTGTCACAAAGTGAGGTGCTATCGGTGTTGAACTTTGCTGTACTGTCTTCATGGATGCGGTGTATGAAACACAAGGCATTTTCCATGTCAGCAACTATAATTTACTTTTTCCTCAGATTTTGCACCAGGTATTTTATTTTTCATGGTAAATATTTTTAAGTAGAAATAGTGATCATTCTGGATGGTCAGGTGCTTTCTTTTTAACACTGATGCGTTTATTTGACCTCAATCATTAGTTCAGAGAAGACCCCAGAAAATTCCTGCAGCTGGCAGCAGGAAAAAGCGCAGCTTATGAACTTCATAAAAGTGCAAAATGGTAATTTCTTAATTGAATTTCTTAATGGATAAAAATGACAAGATTTAACCAGGCCAGCTGTTTTGAGTCTTTATGCTAAGCTACAGATTGTAGCTTCATATTTAGTGAACTGACAACAGAGTGATAATGTTCTTCTAATCTAACTGTCGGCAAAGAGAGAATACATTTGTGTTTGTTTAAAATCTGGTGCAATATTAAAAATAATTACTTAGTCAATGGGGTCTACGTCTGCACATATCTATTTTTTACTCCTTGACTCTTTAAAGTTGTGCAACTCATCCATGAAGGTGACTGCGTGTTGTAACCTTTTCTCCCTGTATTTTTGAATGTCTTGCTATGCATTCAGCCATGTTACCACCCTACATTGTTATGCATGCAGCCATGTTACCACTCTCTACTGCTTGTCATGTGTCTCTCTTTTGTTTGTGCCCGTGATGCTTGGAGGTCTTTCATGTTTTCACTCAGAAGTCGCACTTTTCATGCTCACTCACTCCAGTTTGCTTGGTGGCTGATGGCCAGCTAAAAGGAGATGTTGTGCGTCATTGACTGCTGGCTCGATTCAAACAGCACACTCTGGCATGCTTTGGGTTTAATTTGTCATTTTTATCTCAGCTTACAGCACACAAAACAGAAACAGCACTCCTGTGATAGAGTTCCATAAATGTTCATCTAAAACACACACTGTACTGTCCTCCCATTAATTGCCATGTTCCTTGTATTCACTAGCTGCCAGATTTTGATATTGTTTGTGCCTCCCTGAATAGCCTATCCACAAACTGTGTAGTCTTCAAATTACATTTCAAAAATAGTCACATCTGGTAACACTGAAAAAAAATCTTTGTGCAAAATCCTTATGAAGGCCTTGATTGACTTTGTGCGTCTTACAAAGTGGAAGGAGCGTAGTGAAAGATGCGGAGCAATTTCAAAGCTCTTTTTCTATCATTTCAAAACAGTACCAAGCCGAAGAGTCAAGTTAATCATCAGTCACAGCCCCTCTCATTCAGCAACAATACCAACGAGCCATGCATCACCGCTACTGACCACTTAAGACATTCACGGCTCTACAGAGCCCATTCAGCAGCAGTCGAAAAAGAAATCAAGGCTATTTTTTTCACTGTGCTTTTATGTCAAAGAGAGCAACTGAATGTGTGATTCAAGGCGGTGAGCTAGGCGTTGGAAGGCAGCTGGCACTCGACAGCATGAAAGCCTCTGCAATTCATTCCTTATACTCCCTCTTAGACAGGAACATAATACATGGCATTATTACGGAGTATGGTTGTAGACGAGTGGCGAAACACTCTCAAAGACCTATTGTGATTGCCAGTCTTGCCTCGTTTACTTTCAGCTGGATTTGTGGCTTCGGTTTCTGCATGGAAATGAAGAGAGAATGAGGAAACTGAAGGCTGAACCATTTGATAATGGCAGTGTTTTTCCTTTTCCTTTTTCCTCTTTGGGTTTAAATGAATTAGATTTATTGGGAATGAATTATTGGGAATGTGCACTGATTTACATTAGAATAGAATGAAATCAGCTGGGGAATAAAAGGTGGGAGAAGTCACACAGACCGAGATTAATAAGAACATTACTACTGCTACATTTCTGGATGCTGCTAATGTGAAACATGTCCAAAGATTACAGTATGTTCTCTGTTTGATTAGAATAATCTTGATCTTGATGTTCTTGGCCTCATCTGAAAGATTATTGTCATGGCATACTTGAATTATGCACAGCCACTTAGTATATGTTTTTGAACATTGGCATTTTCGCAGCAGGCACGATGTGTGACTCATGGTTTGGACTGAGCATGTTATGGGACACTGCCCTGGGCTCTAAAAGTCAGTGTGCGTGTCACGGCAATGACATTATGTCAAAGTCAGAGAAAATAACAGCAGCTTCTGGCGAGCTTTCCTGATGAGGAACATTAATTTTATCATTTGTCTCTGTGTCCTCTATAAGCACAGACAGCCATATCACAAACTTTTCCTAGTCCATTTTTATCTTCTACATTATCCCCTTCTTCACGTTAGACATACACCAGTTGCATAGCAACAAGACTGAATTAACGCTCCATGCACCCTTTGAATTCTTGCTCTCTGTTATCAGGAACACTCACAGCTGCTCTTTGTGTTTGATCAGGAGAAAACTGTATCCTATGTGGTGATGATCTTAAACATCAACTGCAGTGACATTAACAAATGTGTCATACTTTGCTGCAGACGAAACACAGCTGCAGCAGGTTGTAATGCTTTCATTCAAAAAGAATAAATTGGTGAGACATAAGGATTTTGCACAGTTGAGCCATTCCTCAAGTCAGGAAACAGTGTAAATGTCTTTCAGCACTGTCAAGCATACATTTATAAATACATTAAAAGGTTCACATCATTTCTCCTCTGATTGTCTATTACACCTGTTTATGTTTTAGATACATACGTTAAGCTGACTTTACTGAACTCCATGGGCCACGAGATGTCAAAGTGCAAGACATCCATCTGTCGGGGCCAGCCCAATCCAACCTACAAAGAGACGTTTGTCTTCCAAGTAGCCCTGTTCCAGCTTTCAGACGTCACACTCATCCTTTCTGTGTACAACAAGCGAAGCATGAAGCGCAAAGAGATGATTGGTTGGATTTCACTCGGCCTCAACAGTTCTGGAGAGGAGGAGCTCACCCACTGGACTCAGATGAAAGAGTCTAAAGGACAGCAGGTTTGCCACTGGCACAGTTTGTTGGAGTCCTAACAGCAAGAGAGGAGTAAGTGAAGAAATGTGGCGAGGGTCACTGCACAAAGCAGAGGTGGTCTGAGATGACCAGGAAATGGAGAGGCTGACCTGAGAAAGAGTCGTGTGACAGACCTGCAGTGAACCAGGGTCAGTGGTGATCAAGATAAAGGAAAGGCCCACGTGTGTGCACTCCGAGGTGTTCAGCTTGGCATAGCTTAGCATTTACATGGCACTGTTTGTAAAATCACAAACAGATATTGATCAGTGGTTAGTAATAGTTAGTAATTTGATATAGTAATAGTCATATGTTGCCTTGTAATGACCTTTCTGTTTCTGCACAAGTGATGCCTTTCTCTCAAACGCTGGCTGTTTTCTCATAATTTTGTGTACCCACACCTCTAGGTCAACGACCTGACAGCAAAATGATCCCTAATCTTACTAGTTTAAAGTAGTTCAAATTAGAAATCCAGAAACGTTGGTCTGGATTCTGATTCTCAGTCTCTACAAGTTTGTCAGGGATTTTATGGTTAAACATTTAAAAGAAGTTAATTTTAAAGCCAAGAATGTGAATCGTCTATGCTCACATTAAGTCATTTTCTAGTTTGTCATTTGTCGTTTTCACCTTTATTGTTAAAAGCTGAGAAAACCTGTATTCTTATTTTCTCACTCACTCTCTCTATACGGGATAATGTCTTTTTCTCAACTGCAGTTGGAAAGAAAACAGTTTAAATGCTTTTTTCCAGCCAGCTAGTTAACTGAAACCATGCCCTTGTCACAGCAGGAAACATCGCAGCATGGATGCATAAACGGATATTAGATTTAAAGATGACACCCTATTATGTAAGCTCACTGGGCATACAGTGAATGCTGGGAATGCCTTGGTGGGCTTCCTCACACATGTATTTTTGGACCCAGAGAGAATGTGTCCAAAATTTGTACTGGCCAACCAGCTGACTTCCTGTTGGCTTTAATCATATGGCTTCTGTTCAAAACCATTATTGGATTGAATGGAGCTGAAAGCTTTCTTTGTTCCAAACTCCCAATTGTTTTTTCAACTAGTGTGTGGCCTGCGATTAACCCAGACGTTCTGTGCTGTAGGTGTTTGGGCAGCACCAGTGTCATGTTTTGTCCACAGTCTCACTGCACTTTGAATTTCTCCAGATGTCTGTTTTCAGAGGTGTGGCTACATAAAACTACCTTTACTGCTGATGCAAAACACTTCACATATCATAGTAATCACAACCACATCATTACTATTGGGCAGGAAATATGAAACATTAGTCATTAGTGAACATGTTTCACTTAGATTAAATATGGTTACAAGTTACTGTAGGTTAATTCAACATGTTGTAAATGTTGCTGATCATTTTGCTGAGGTCTAATTTGACACAATTCAGTGCAATTTACATTTTTTTTGCACTCAGACTTGCAGGCTTAGTGGGTGCTGACCGATTTATATACGCTAAGACAACTTATAGAGATTTGATGTGAGGAGCTGAGTGAAAATGACTACTCTCCCAGTTTTACAAAACACTCTCAGTTGACACAGCGGAGGTAAAACATCTCATCATTGTCTGAACCTCAACTTAAGCAAGCAAAACAACAACTAAATAACTTTAGACACATTTGTCAGGCAAATAAACTTTATGACAAATAACCTGACATCACTGACAGCGACGCTGTCACGGTTGATGTTGAGATGAAACTCAGTAGTGATCTCTCAGAAGAAATAAGCATTTCACATTGTCAGATATTTTTGGAAAACAGCAGTTTGCAGAAACACTGACAGATTGAGATATGTTATATATAGAGAAGTGTAGTAGTTACTGTGGTGGTTTTGTGATCTTGAGTTTCCATCAACTATTCAAAAGTCACACAGAATGTCAAAAGAAATTTAAGGCAGATTTTTTATGGATATTTCTTGAATAAAACTAAACTGGGCAAATATCACAGCTGTAAAGCTCAAGGTGAGAAGAAAATGTACCTGTTGCTCCCTTTTACCTGCTCTGGTGCTATAAAAGTGCTGTGGCTCCACTCATACACACACTCCCTGACCTTGTGCATTATTTAAATCCTATATTTATCGTTGGTCCAGTTAAAAAACAGACACACATATTGTACAGCCTCAGAGCACAAAGAGCTGCATCGATAATTAGCGAAAGCACACACAGTACAGCACCACTCAACCTCGCTGATGCACCGTGTATATCGTCACACCTGAAGAATGTCTACAGGCAGACGGGTTGTATTTTTAGCCGTGGCTACTTTCTCACTTCAATTTTACACTTTACAGACAACTTTACAGACAGCAGGAAATACATGTACTATTTGCTGTGACTGTGATTGTGGTGAAAGCTAGCTTTGTGCAGTGTGTGCGTGTGTGTGCGCATGTGTGTGAGACTGGACAGGTGCATAAAAAAAGTGTGGGGGGGCCGTAATATAGGTAGTTGTTGCATTTTCATGTTGGGTGTAACAATTTCTGAATTTATTTACCAATATTTATAACAAAATAACCAAATTCTTGATAGTCTGCCATATACTTTATAAATAGTAAATGTTTCTTATCTATTTTTGTATCAATGACGGGATCGAGATAGATATTAGTGAATGAAATATTACCCCGCTTTGTGAGCAATACTATTCAGGATTGCTACTCTTTATTATTTTCATTTATGTTTTAGAGAATAGAGTAACATGCTTGTGTCTTGTAGTCCTGGTCTTTTTTACATCCTCTTATCTAAAACCAGAAAGGGATGTGACTGACACAAGCTGAGCTCATCTCAAAACAATCTGTCAAGACTTTTCTGCTTTGATGCTTTCTAACAGTGTGAAACAAAAGCACAGCCTTTACAGCACAACAGTGAAACACACCATGTGAAAGAGTGACAGTAAGATCGGTCGCACGCGTACGATACATCTTATAATTTGTCAGTGTTATTTTATCACAACCTTGCGCTTTTGATTTTACTTAAGGAAATTACAATGTCTCGCCATTTGACAACCTGCAAAAATGAGGAGTGATCTTGTTGAATCAACACGAGGCGTGCAGGAAGCGTGATAATTTTTTATCAGTGAGTGTCTGACGGCAGCCAAGCTCCCTACTTTATATTATTATCAGCGAGGAAGATGGTTGGTTTTCATGGATAATTTGCATTTCTACCTTAAAAATGAATGGGGAACATTTTTGGCAAACAACAATATATAAAAAATGTTTGATTATGCTTGAAAAGATTTGTAACAAAAAATTATTTAAAACATACACACCCTCATTAGAGCACCGCAAATTGTTTTAGCAGCGTAATTAAATCTTTTAAACCAGGTTTTGTGTAAAAAGAACTGCAAAAAGATTGAAATCTTGCAGAACAACTAAAAACCAAAATAATAAAATTAGTCACTACTTAATATTTACACTCAGGTCCATAAATGATTAAATGATTATGATCTACATCACCAAATTGAATTGAATTGAATCACTCAAGATGTGGGAGGGGTCAAGACTTTCAGCTTTAATTTAAGGGTTTGACAAACATGGCATTAACCATTCAGGAATTACATTTTCATAAACAAACTCCCATTTTCAGTGGCTCATAAATAATAAAACCAATGCCTGACGAGCAGTTGCATGGCCAGGTGTGGCCTGTTCCCTTGATACTGTTCTGTCCATGGTGAAGACAGAAGCCTTTTACAACATCTGGTCAGGTCAAGACCACCTTCGACCTGACCTCAAGACTACAGTCAAGACATGACTATAAATGTACACAACAAGGTGCAAACCACTGGTAATGCTCAAGAACAGAAAGGCTAAATTAGACTTTGCCAGAAAACACCTTACAAAGTCTAAACACCTCTGGAACATAATTCATTTGACTGATGAAACCAAGATTAACTTGTACCAGAATGATGGGAAGAGAGATGTATGAACAAGGAAAGGAACAACTCATGATCCAAAAAATAACACATCACCTGTCAAACATGGTGGAGGCAGTGTTATGGCATGGGCATGTACTGTATGGCTGCCAGTGGAATGGGCTAACTGGTGTTTGTTGATGACCTTACTATTGATCAAACTATCAGGATGAATTCTGAGGTGTATAGGGCTATAATATCTGCTTACATTAAGCCAAATGCTGTAAAACTACAGATGGGTAATGATAACCCAGAGCTTTTCATGGTAAAGAAATAAGATTTTCTTCAGTGGTCAAATTAGTCAACTGATGTCAACCCAGTAGAGCACACTGTCACTTACTGAAGACCGGACTGAGGGCAGAAGGCCCGCAAACAAGCAGCAGCTGAAGGCCACTGCAGTAAACGCAGTATTTGGTCATGTCCTTGGATTTCAGACCTCAGGCAGTTATTGGCTTTAATGGATTAGTGAAATGTATTAAAGGTAGTCTTTAGTAATTATGTTAGTTTTATTTAATTATTTATGAGCCAGTCAAAATAGGAGTGTGCATTTAAAAATGCCTGCAATGCCTGAATGGCTAATACTACGCTTTTGTCAAACCCCTTCAAAAAAAAGCTGAATGCCTGACGTTTCTCACATGTACATATACTCATACAACTATTTGTCCCACAGTTTTAAATGTTTTAAGTTAACAGGTTACAATAATTTTAGCCTTTTTCTGCTTCACAAACCCAGTTTAATGTTGCTCCTTGATTGTTTTTCTAATCTTTCACATGATGTGTTCACCACATATTTATATATTGTTTCCTTTGCTTGTATTTTCTTGACCCATTTTGAGCAAAGTTATGGTTGTTAAGGCTGGTTTTAATTGGTGATATTTTTTTCTTTTCGTTTTGAAACTACCTATGCCACAGACGGCATCGATGCCTTACCGTTTTTCACTCAGCAACCATGTGTCACAGTGTCTTAATGTTTGTAAGTGTAGTTCTGTACTTCAGGCTGAGTTTGATTTGTAAAATGTATTATAAATTGATTTATGATAGAAAGGATTTATATGTGATGATATTATTGTTAAAAAAAATAGAAACAAAGAAAAAACATGCTTGTGTTGGAGGAGTTTTTTTTTAGCACACTTGTGTTTCATTAAACTGACATTTACCCTACAGCAACATCACTAATGTTAATATGAACTAACACCTGGTTTCTCTTTTCACACAGTGTAACTTAGTGTTGAGCCTTTTTTTCAACTGTGACACTGAGCTTCTGGCTGTGTTTTCAGTCAGGTGAACATCCACAATACAGTTACTGATAAGGTTGGACATCTCCGCATTGCCATAAAACAACCAACAGGTGGAGCAATTATTGCATTTTAATGCCTATTTGGCCTTGTTTGGCAAAATTGATAATAATGAACTGTTTTTCTAAGAATTAACCGAAATCATTGAGAATTCATAGTATGCATGAGTGCTGCATTGCTTCCTATCGATCCTATATCACCTGCAGGACTTTCAGTATGTGGAGCGGCTGTAGCGACTGTACAACAAACCGTCTGAGCCTTGCAGAGAGCAGGAGCTACTTAGCAGGTGAATGTAAAGACATCTGCGAGGCTGACAAATATTTTTGTGACTAAATGGTTTGGAGACCTGAATGATTAGTCTATTTACTATGGGTTCATTCACTGTAGGTACAGGAGTGGAAATACCAAATGTGATCAGGTCCAAATTACATCTGTTGTTGTCTGATTTTTTTTTTGTTGTTAGTTTTTTTTTTTTGCTGGGAAGAACTTAGGAGCAGTGTTTCCAGTTAGATGAGCTACATTTTATCACCCAGACACATAATAAATAGATGGCAAGGACTTGGACGTGCTGTTCGTCTGACTGACAACCCCTGCTTTGTGTGATCTCTGCACAAACCTGAATCTTTCAGCGTTGTTAGAGCTATTGCGAAAAAATAAATAAATAAATAAATACATGTTAAAAAAAAAACACAAAAGAGAGAGAAAACAAGATGAGACATAGAAGCTTTTTACAATTAACTGTGTTCTCCAGCACATTCCACAGCTGAACACAGAACAAAGCGCTCAGGGGGAGAAATGCTGGAAAATAAGATTCAGTGGCTGCTGCTGTATCAAAGGGGAAATGCATAACAGATGAGAGGGGCTTGCTCCCTCCTCTCTCACATCCCTGCAGAGCAGATCTCCAACACACAACCCCGTTAAAAGAAATGTGTTAGGACACCTTGAAGTGCTGTCGGAAATAAGACTATTGCAAATTCACTGCACATGCCCAGGCAAAGGGCTATTAATTATACAGGACACAAAGTGAAATGAAAACAGGCAGGGCCTACGCATGCCAGTGGTGAAACTGGTAATATTTGGCCATATTAGTGACAATAAGCATACCTGTAAACACATCAACAGACTGAAACATTTTGTCCTTTAATTCATTCATACAGCACAAAACTCAAATGTATTAATTTACTGCTATTCTTGATCTTTGTTGAATATTTATACATTTAATCAATTAAGAAAGAAAATATTAGATTCAGCATGGTTTTCAAAGCAATAGCTGGCTACAGATGTAAGTAGATGTTCTCGTTTTTAGCTTTTCAAACGGGAGTAAGAGTTGTTGGTTGTCAATGTAACGTTCAGAGGAAATGTTTACTTTTTTTAATTGGTGATTTAATAAAGCAGTTTGAAGATATTCATCGTAGGCTCTGGAAATAGGCTAGTGTCGCGCCTAGCAATATGACCAAGAAAATAACAGGATGATTAAATATATAGATATATATAAACAGCGATGAGATGATACGGCCCGTTCACTCACAACTTGTGATGAGCGAGACGGTGGGGGGAATTCCGAGCAGCGCCTGAACTCCTCAGCAGTAGTAGGAGAAGGGATGGAGCTGCGATGCTGGTGTTGTTGTCTCCGCCACTCAGTCGTGTGAAGTGTCCACCCGGCTGGAAGGACGTGAGCTGCTCGGGACCCAGTGCACGGAGAAACCGGCCCTGAATGGACTAGCGCTGAGCCGAGCCGAGCCGAGCCGAGCCGAGCTCACCTTGTCTCAGTAAACCAGCTGCTTACCTTTGCCCGCGACGAGAAGCGCGCGGGTCGAAGTGAGAGAAACACGCGCGCGCCCAGCTTAATGATTAGTATTTGGACAAGTGGCTAATTAACTCGTAATTAACTCGTAATTAACTCGTAATTACAGAAGCAGCATTTAAACCGGCAGCGTGTCTGCTGGGAGGCTAAAATTAGCCCCAGCAGCCTGAGGACGCGGCGCTAGTCATTCACCAGGACGGTTGTTTTGTGTTTTCCCTCGTTGTTTCCCGACGCACCTTGGATTTCAGTCGTCATTACAAAGCAAGTGTGGAGCCGAGGACGAGGTCACCACGACTCACAACAGGTAACGCTGCATCTCTTTGTTTTTACCACTCCTAATGTCTCAATGGCTCTCCGTGCAAAAGTAAAAACACTTACTAACATAGTTTTCGTCCAGCGTAACTTATAGTATAACTAAGCATTAAACATGAAGACACAACTCATTCTGGCGAGTGGACAAATGTCGTTGACGCCCATACTTGTTGTGTTCGTCAGTTAGGTTACACTGATAGACGAACAATAACTTATTATTAAGGTTACCTGAAAACCATCTTCCACAGTGTTTACACAGAATGGAACATTTCCAGGAAGCCAATTGAATAAAGGCAATAATAAAAAACACTTGGCAGCTAGCAGACCCTGAATGTGTTGTTGTTGTTGTTGTTGTTGTTGTTGTTGTTTTATTTATAACGTGTTCTAGTCAAGACAAAGTGGTTCATTTAGGAAGTGTTCAGTGAACAGTGTGAATTACTGGTTAAATCTGTAGTAGATTGATTACATCTGTTACTGCAGGATTTATGAGAATCAGGGCAGTCCATAGCTCTTATATGACATGACAGAGACTGTGGTCTAACACATTATGCAGGCTGACATAACCAGCCACCCTCCTGGCATCCATCCAGCCTCACTTCATTATTTTGCGGGGACCGCTCTTGGTTGCAAATCCTGAAGTGGCGGTTGCCTGTATCCTCGCTGCCTCCTGAAATGAAAGGGGTTCAGGCGATTTCGGTGAATTCTGAGCTGCTGGTGTAATTCTCTCCTTGATGTCATTCCTGTCCTTTCTTAGACTCGGTGTCATCAGCTCCACTCAAAGTGGACTATTAACGCCCCAGTAGGGATGAGAATAAAAATCCATCATAACATCTAAGCCAGGGAGGGCAATGAATAAACATCCCCCCCTCTGTTTCTTCACATCTTCATCTGCTGTTTTGGTAAAAGAAAGACTTCGAGTTCAGTGGGCTGGTAATAGAGTTGGACGCGCTTCACCTCCACTCACTGCCAGCAGCATCCGGAGTCACTGGCCAGGAATTCTACCTTTGCTATTTGTTTCCCTTGGAGGGAGAAGTGCGTTATGTGGAATATAGTGAGGCGCATAACAGGGAGAAAGGACCAGCTCAGATTTAAACTCTCGGACCAGCGAAGTGGGGCTGTAACAAGAGGAAGTGCTCTCGCTTAGCAGTGTGGTGGACAGGTTCCTGGCATCTAGCTTGGGCAAGTCTGATGCCAGATTCCTTCTCTTTGCCACCTGCCAAAGCCCTCCACCCCATCATCTTTATCAAAAGCCTCCACTGCGATTCCCCTCTTCCAGTTCTGTCGCGTACTATCAATCATATCTTGCTCTCAGCAGACTCTTCTGCTCATTAAGGATGTGAACCTGTAGGTAGCCTGCAGCCCGCCTAGCCATTCATCTTTCTCAGTAGGGCGCAGAGACTCACATCTGGAGCAGCATTTCAAAACATGGCTGTTAGCAGACATGTAGTGTATTCTCGAGGAGAATCAATGCATTTTTAAAGGCTGCATTAAAGCAGATGTGGTGCCAAGCATAAAATTAACAGCATTTGTGTTGCTCATACGCAGAAATCTATGTTTGTTTTGGTTTTTTCATTTCTTTAAAACGCAGAAAAAAAGCAGGTGTGGAAGAAAATATATATTATAGTACAAAGGAAAGACGACAGAAATGCCAATAGCATGTCACTGGTGATGATAGTTGGCTGGCTTTATTCCCTTTGTCTCTCTCTTTCCCTGCCCTGTTTTGCGTAAAAGGTTTCAGCTAAGACAAGTTGAGCTGCTTTCTTGTGTGTGTGTGTGTGTGTGCGTGTGTGTTTGAGAAGACCGCAGGGTGTAGCCCCAGACTTCTTTTTTCCCCTCAGGCGCTGCTTCCCCATCATGAATACGCCTTTTGTGCTCCAGAAAGACACACAGCTACGGTGGACAACTTGAGAGGAAAGGAGAACACACATTTGTTTCTGCACAAGTGTAAAAATAGAGGAAGGTGTGACATGATCTTATTTATAGCAAAGACCTTATGACTTCACCCTAACTAAAAAAACTACATTTATAACCTGAGATCATGCTTCTAAAATCAGTAGTTTATCCATAATGATGTTTTCTCGACAAATTCCTTTCAGTACCTCATTCTATGTTTTAAGAATTTAGACCTGCATAGGATTATTCATTTATTTAGAGAGACTAATGCAACATGGATAAAGACTGGTTCAAAATGCTTCACATACCAGAAAGGAAAAGCTGTTTATCACGTATCATAAGTGGTAACATATGTGTGATTGTGGTAGATTTCAGACCCTTTCATTAGGTTTGGAAAAAACACAACTTAAAAATTCCCTTTACATTGTCAGAAGTGGATACTTAGTGTAATGTGACAAAAACACTTTTTACTAAATAAGTTTATAACAGTGCCCTTGTCTTAATGTGCTGCATCCACCTCTGGGAACATTGGCAGTGACATACCCACAGAGCCCTGGCCTGTTAACCCTCACAGCCACAACAAACCATCCCCAGATAGTCCACAATGCAGCCGCGTACAACCACCCTGTCACAACACATGTGTCACCACTCAGCAAGAAGAGCACCGGGCGAAACCCTGAGGGGGCTGAACCCAGCGTAGTCACGCCACTGTGGCCAAGACGGCCCACCACCAACTGCAGGCTGCTCTGATGCCTCTTGACAGGCTGCAAGCTGGCACAAACACAATTTAAAACCCGCAAAAAAAGAAAATATCTTTTTTACTAACATAACAACGTATGAAAGTCCAATGGCAGAGGAGACAACCACATGACTGGCATGACGTTATTTTTCTCCAACATCAGGCTGTCTTTGAAACAAACCTATCACCAGGCAATAATGCACATATGAAATGATTCTCCAAAATCTAGAATTAGAAATTAACTAATGCCAATATTGTTAAGGTGTATGCTTGCTAAAATCAGTTGAGGAAATACTATATGAAATTGATTCATTATATGTATAATCACCATGTGTAGACAGAATGAAAAAACACGTTTAGTAAGTGAAAATGTACTTGCCTTCTTCATTGTACTCAAGTGGGTATATAGATAAATAATTAAGTGCCATCTAGCTTTACCAGGAATGCCTTGATTTGTGCCATTGTTATAGATTACATCTTGTATATGCCGTACATATTAGTTTAGCTAAAAAAAACTTTGACCAATTGACCAGATCAGTTACTATGCATGTTCATGATAGAAACAACGTGTTTTGCAAATATGCAAGGCACCATGTGCAAACTTGTGCATAAATGACTGCCAACATAATTGGATACATGTGCACAAGGAGGCAAGTGTTGGATTTATTTATACTGTGGAATCATAGGGACAATTCAACAATAATCTAAATTAGGGTTTACAAGTCTTTAGGCACATAAAACAACCACGTTTTCATCTAGAATTGTACCCAACTTCCTAATTAATAAAAACAATAGTATAAAAATAATAATTGATACTTTACATTTACTGAAAGCCACCAAGGACTGCCTAAGCCAACACTTCAACATTAAACATTAAACACTTTAAGAATTTAATGTTACACATAGGCACGTAAAGTGCCGACTTAGTTTGAACTAAAGATCCTGTTGTCGATGTTCTGTGCAAGCCCACAAACCACAGTGTTTTGGTATTTGTCTCTGCAAAGCATCTTCGCTTTTTCTGTCTAATATGCCCAGCGTGAGTGTTCTCAATGTTTTATGTGTGATTGTGGTCCACTCTACTAGCAGGGGGCTAATCGCTTGCTATTCGAGTGTCTCAATTTTGATTCTTGGCAAACACAGTGCCTCATTGTTGCTGTTCTGAAGGAAAGCTTGATGTCATGAAACCTGTTATCTATATTTATCTTCTCTCTCTTGCTCTTCACCCCCACGCCATCAGGCATACTGATAGGATGAAAATTCTCCTGCTGACAAGAAGTGGTCTGTAGGTTGGCTTTGATTTCTCAGTCATAATGATCAGCATCAGATGACATTCTCACCTACACTTTATTAGTCATTAGCTCACTTATATCCTGTAGGTGGGTGACGTTTAGATCCAAATTAAAGATTTACATTAATCTAACCAGTTTTCTAATGGGTCATTGAAAGTAGCAAGGTTTTCATACTTCACAACTTAAAAAATTGCATCAAAAAGCCATAACATGAGAAACAATATATTTTCAATGAAAACTCCACATTGTAGAAGATAAGTGAAGAAAGCATAGATTAGTAAAAATAAAAATATTTTGTAAGGCCAAAAAGAAGTTTTGTTCTCATCGTAAACTTTCAGTAGCCAGGTTTCTATCTGGATGGAATATAGGTGGGATTAACAGATGTCTGGTGAAAATGTGAACTTAAAGTTGTCTTCTATTAAAAACACAGCAGAAGATATGGATGTGAGGAGGTGTTAGAATTAAAAAACTGTTAGTGAGAAAAAATACACTGTGATGTTAACAGGATTTTAAAATACACATAAGAGAGTTGGATACATTTAATGAACCACATTGTTTGCTAGCAGCACTTTTTGAAATTAAATTTTTTGTGTGTACTTCTTGGTTAATTCTAAACATATCTATAACCAAATTTTATACTCGTGTCCTCCTGTGCCCAAATATTTTTCTGACAACCTGCTTAGGTTTTATGTGCTGTATTTGATAGGGATTTCAATTTATCTTTTGCAATTACACCTAGACTTTATTTATACTTTCCCAGTAGAATATGATCTCCAATACAGCAGAAATTGTAAGAGAGAAAGGAGGATTTACAGTTAAAGCCGTGGTATCAAAGTCTTACAGATGACCAGGTAACACTATAGTATAAAGGTACAACAGGTTCTTCACATGTGACAGATTTCTCTCACTCTGTCACTGTCAAATCGCATCAACATTCAGTTTATGTGTGAATGAGCAGAGGCAGCAGGCATCAAACTAAAAAAGAAATGCAGGGAAGCCAGTGCCAGGACTCAAGTTTTCCCTCTTCCTGCGAGATTCAAAGTGTCTGTCATGAGATCACAGAGTTTTGAGGAAGCTTGCTGTAAAAGCTCCTGTCAGTGCAACCACAGGCAGCTCTTTCAGGGCTACGCCCACTTATCTTCTCACTGTGGAGATACATCACTTAGATTTGGTCCACCAAACAAACTCCCACTGTACATGCACAAACACACACACCTGTCTGTGTCTGTGCAGGGATAAGTACTGACATACACAAGGACTGACACTGACAGGAGCTGACATTGTCTAGAGTTTTTCTCTCTTTGTACATAAGCACAAGGTTACTGTCAACACTTTTCCTAGTTCTTACACTCAAATGTAGATTGATATGGTATTGTATGGATACTAATTTACTGTATACCTACTACTTGTAATGTGGATAATCATATTGAAATAATTTCAAATGTTCAAGCACTTGCTTTATACACAATATCTGTGTAACCAAAACAAATGTTAAGGGGCAACTTCAGCATTTTTCTGATGGCTTACTATGGTTCTAATTTGGGGCATTCATGTATGTAAATGGTATTAATCTTCTTTTTGTCCTTCCTATATTAAAATATGTTTCAGCTGGAAAACTCCCCGAGATGACATAATCTGGAGATGTACATCAGATGATGTCATCTGGTTTCTCATACTACAGATGTTGTAGTTGTCTTGCTCCTCTTTGACTCCTCCAGATGATGTCATCTGGGTTTTTTCTGCTATAAGATATTTTAATATAGGAAAGGCAGAGGGAAGTTGAATACTATTACAATAAAAAAGGAGAACTTCTTTAACAAATTTTGCCCAGGGAGTGCTATGTTTCATGAACACTTTTCTATTCTAAAACTGATATCATAAATACATATTTAGTCTTTATTTGATTTGTGATCTTCATGCATTGGGTGTGTCCCTGTGTCATTTGTGATAATTGCCTATGGCAGCACAAAGTCTTCCCAACATGCTCATGCATAATTCCTTGTTGCGCAATTTATCTGCCTGATTTGGTGCAGTTGTTAAGTCGTGACATGTTGCATGCTTGTGTATGCTGTGAAGACCCTCTCAGCTAGTCTGGGATCTATTCTGATGTGAAAACCACAGACTTTCAGTGCTGCTACAGTATCTGTTTCCCTAAGGCTCGGAAACACTTAGTAAAAACCTGGCCAAAAGAGCAGGGAGTAAACTTAACACACACACACAGCACACACTGGTGCACACACTCTGTCAAACACATGCTGGATCAATTAAAATATTTTAGGCCACAGAGAAAAATACTGTCGGAGAGCACAAAGTTTATTAGAGGCAGGTTTTATACTTCTCCATCAGTGACCAATTCAAATCTTTTACCATGTTAGACTTAAATGTCATGTGTCTTTCTTTTTTTTATCATTAAATGTAGTGTGTCGGCAGATACGTGGAACTTGTAGACATTCTTAAAAACTCACAGGGAGAAGATACTGTAACAGCAAATACACTAAGAGCTCCCCAATGTGTTGGAACTGTCAGTCTGTTTATTTTTCAGATTGTCTTTTGACACAGGTGGTGGTTTAAAGAGTAGGGTGGTAATTTACCCACCTATATGGCATAGCTGCTGTGACTAGAGACACCACAACTTCCATAAAAGCTGCTGTGGACACTGCAACAAATGCAAACAAAATGTGGAAAAAAGAGCTGCTGGCATTGGTACAGTCCTCCCCTCTAAGGTATGCAGCAAAGAAATGCATGTGCTGACATACTGTTATCAGATTTATAGTAGTAGACAAGCTTTCTGTTCTTACATGGCACAGAGAATATTAAAACAATAACATGGCGAATTTACTACTTGGAGTTCTCAGCGATATTTGAAGCACTGGGTCCTGCCAAAAGTAGACAAATGCATTCTAGACATGAATTTCTAGACGCTGTCTAGTGAAAAATGAAAACTGTCAGTGAACACAAGGATGAAGTGATTAGATTTTGGTGGTGAAAGGTCAAGTTAACTGTGACATGCATGTAAACTGCAACTTGACTGGTTGGTTGAGGCAAACAAGTGTGATGCAGTAATTCTAGTTTGAAGTGCTTGCAACTAATACATATACAACTATGTAATATGAGATTTTGGGTTTGCTTTAAAGCTAATTCAGATATGTTTGAAACACACTGTTCTCAAGGGTGTGGTTTAAGAAGCAGTTTCACACAAGGATTCTATATTTTATATATTCTATATAAGATATGAGCGAGGTCTCTGATAAATGTTGTGTTGATAAAAATTTAAATAGAGTTCCTTTTTTGTTAATGTCTCTGTTGCAACATATCTGGGAAATCACATACTGTACACCTGTTTCTTTATTTAAATAATTTAATGTATATTTAGATGCAAATAGTATTTAAAGAAAGAAGAACTAACTTCAAATCCCCAGTTAAACTATGAAAGGTTGCCAATAACACAGGTTAGTTTCACAGGTTAGTTTTTAGATTGTGAATGTAAAAGAAGAGCCTTGTTTGAGGAAGATAACATAAGATCAACAGCAAATATGTGAAAAGCCAGAATCCAGCTTTGGTGGCGTAGGTGCGAGATCACTTATGGTTGACTGTCCTGGCCTTAGTTGACTTTCCCTGCAAAATATTTCAGGACACTACGAGCTGTGCATGTCTGAGTGTGTGTGCGCCTGTCTATCTCAGCGCTGGAGGGAGCGAGTCAATCACAGCAGCAGAAATCATCCCTGCGGGCGATCTGTCTCCACTCATGACAAGGCTCCTAAGGCACTTATCTTTCCTTCCCTGACTCATTTCATCCATCCCTCCCTCCCTCCATCTCTCCAACCACCTCTCCCCATTCTTTCTTCCCATTCTCCATCACTCTCTCTCCCTCCCACGGTTTGTCTCGTGCCCCAGCACTGCAATTAACTTCTCATCATCAAAGGGTGTAATAGAAAAGAAGGCGAGATCAAGAGTCAGACAGAGGCAGGGAAGCTGTGAGAGAGGGGAGATAAGAGGGATGGAGCCAGAGGAGCTGTGACTGAACAGAGGTGAAGCAGTGTCTCACATACACACACTCACACATGCTCACACACACTTGCACACACTCACAAGTTCTTTTTTTTTTCTCAAATACACATTCTGTTAAACACAATCACACACACATAGCACGCACTCGCTCTCAATCACTTTCACATTCCTGCGAGATGCAGACAGAAACAGAGAAAGAGAGGGATGATAACCCCCCTCCACCCCCAGGAGATTTTTCTCTCTCTCTCTTTCCTTGTTTTTATTTCTCAGCCCTCTATTTCTCCCTTCCTCTTTCACAGATGCACACACACTTGTTCACACAGTCTAACCTCCTCCTGCTTTTCTTTGAAGTACAAGAAGTATTGCTGTACATGTAGGGAAGCTGCTCTGTCGGTATTCTCATTGTTTTTTTTCACCCCCCTGGTTCAGAAAGCTGTCAACTGTGACCGCTGTTGAAAAGATGTCACAGAGAGAAAGAGAAAGATTGAGACTTGGGGATAAAAGGAGGGGGATGTTGAGATCCAGGTCCCAACGGAGGGCAGGGGGAGTGGGGTGGGGTTGATGGCATGCTTGTTTCTTTGTGCCCAAGCAAACGTAGCAGCAGCAGCAGTGAGGGGAGGTGATGGATAGGAAAATAGCTGAGGGTAAAAATGCAGCTCACGGGGGAAATGAGGAGGGCCAAAGCTGCTAATTAACCATGGCACTAGTGCTCAATAACAGTGACATAATTGGCCCTAGTTGGTGGTCCTTGGCGGGGGACCCCTCGGCAGTGGAATCTAGCTTGCAAAAGTATGGTTTGATTCATACAATATATTATAAAATGTGAATAATACACAATGTAACATGGCAGATTTTACCCAAAATTGAAATAGCTAAGTTGCAGGCTCCAGCAGGGAAGAGAAAAAAAGCATAACTTCTTTCAGCTAGATTCTCCCTCCAGTTTTTCTGCATGCATTAACATCAGAAGTGATGTATACCGTTTTTTTTTGTTTTGTTTTTTTTCCTTTTTCGAAAATGGGCTATTTTTTGCTACATTACTTTTCTTTGCTTCTACTTTTTTGCTTTAACATTTTTAACATAAACTGAGAAACTATAAATCAAGACAGAGCTGCTTTGTTCGATTGTATTAACCGGTACCGGTGTACCTAATAAAGTGTCCAGTGAACTATATAATCTTTAAATCCCATTCCTAGGTTTTGATTCTTGTACAGTTCTTACTCTGTCCCCTGGTCATTTGTCACAGGGAAATCCAATCCCTACCCTATGATGAAGTGAGAATTTACTGGAGTGTGTTTCATCAGTGAGGATAATTTGGAGTGTAACACTTACAAAATTGGATTTGAGCAACTGTGGTCATGTAGTAACGATACTGGACAGATTTTGTTGACTGCTGAGCTTAAACATGCCTGTAAAATCATGAAAAATAATCAGTGTAAGTCACTAATCCGTGGGACCTAGATAAACGCTGCACTCTGAGATGGTCTTTCAGTGGCTTTAGCTGTGACTGATTAGTTGGTTAAAAGCAAACTAGAGAAGCAGGAGGCAGAAATAAAACTCCTGCAGGTAGAAGAGGGGAGGGGAGACGCTTTCAGGGGGAAAGGTGTTGAGAAGGAGGTCTATCCGCTGCCCGCCTTGCATTCTGCATGAAGGGGAAGAAACAACAGCGAACCAAATGACAGTCATTCACTGTGATCAAAAGACTGATACAGTTTCTCATCATGGCTTCAGAGAATCACAGACTTTGGCTCTCAGGCCCCTCAGTGTCTTCACAGTAGGGCTCTGTTTTCAGATTAAAAAAAAGTTGGCGGGCCAGTGCTGCTTGCTGCCAAGTAATGTGTTTCTCTCAAGTTTCCTCTTATCTGCGTGTCTTTCATTTAAAGCATACAGTGATATGCCCAGAAACATTTGCATTATTAGGAAGGTAAAATTCATTAATTAAACATGATTGTGAATGGTGCATACCTTGTGCACTGGACCAATTGGCACTGTGCATGTTTCCTCTGCTTCCTAGATTACCAGGCTGTTGGCACAGCTTCCCAGTGTGATTCAACGTGTGAGATCCATTTCACTCAACAAATTGGTGTCAAACATCTTGGTAACTCTCCTACCAACTAATCAATGGGGAATTCATGGTGCGAGTGGGTGTCATCACTCCATCTGTGTCCCACTTGTTACTGTACATATCAGAGAGTTACAAGCCATCCGCCAACTTTCACCATTATTGCCGTTGAGATTTGTCATGCAGCTTGCACAGAAGCTGGTTACTCCTCCACGCACACAACACCAACGTATTTGCCAGTATCATATCATAGATAAACATCTTGTTAACATTTACCACATCATTAGGAAAGCATATGCAGAATGCGTGTGAAATTTATGGAGATAACATGCTTCGATGGTTTCCTGGTACCAGAAATTACAAATAAAAGGTGCCTTGAACAGATGAAAGTAACATGAGTTTATTTTTCTGTTTCCACAACTTTGTAAGTGACTTGTATAAGGATCTCATATTTTATAATTAGAATTAGAGCTAGAGTTCAGGGATTCACTGTTCTTCATGTCCACTTGATTGGGCTGATTTTCATTCAGTTATATTTTTTTTCCAGATCAAAATCAGAGACAGAGATGACCCTTGTTTTGTCCATGAATCCTTTCCTGGACCCAGAAGGAGACCCTCCGCCCTACCAGCCCATATGGGAATCGGAGCGGCGCACAAAGACCTGTCTGTCAAGCCCTGTTCCACCATGCAGCTCTGAAGAGCAATTTACTCAAGGTACAGACAAACTGTAGGTCATAACAATACAACTACTTTGCTACAGTAGGTGCATATACTCAAGGAACAACAACTCCTAAAGCTGAACATCAGCTGTACACATTTGTGCCAAACAGTCATGTTAATGACCAACAGTAAAACAGGATACACAGGATACTGGTTTCTTATCAGGTTTGGTGGGTTATGTAGATTTTCTCACATTTCCTTCCTTTAGATTAACATCACAAATCTCCCTCAAAAGTTTTTCACAGTCTTTACAGTACATAGTAGTAACAGTAACTCTGTATAGTCCAACAGTGCAGTTAATGTATGGTTTTCTCCATGTTTTTGTTTGCAGAACCCCCATGTAGGCAAGTTCCAGATCATGTTTCAGTGTCAAGGATTGCATACTTCAAAAGGAAGTTTGTTGATGATGATGATGAGCCCCCCTTCAGTTTCAGGACATACTGCCAGAGTGTGAGTATCTGTACACTCACATTTACACAGTCAGAGATAACAGTGTATACTAAATGTCAAGAAAGGCAAACTATTTACTATCAATACCCCAAATTAACAAAGGTTATGGTCGAGTATTAGGTTAATTTCATGAAGTTGTCTAGTATATCAGATATAAGGAACATAAAATCAATTAATTATGTCTACAGTAATTATAGTAGATGACACAACACAACTGGAAAGATTGCACTGTTACTAGTTTGTAATTGTTGAAGAGGCAAAGTCCATCACTACCAATGAACACTGAAAACCTTTCACTTTAGGCTAAAACTTACACAGATCTAATGGAGGTCTTTCCTTCAGGTTGCATCTGTTTTGGAGGAGCGTGCCCATGTGTTGCGTCTCTCCCTGGAGAAGATGAGATTCATTGACGACCCTGAGGCCTTCCTCCGTCGCTCTGTCCTTGTTAACAACCTCCTTCGTCGTTTGCGAGCTGAGATCCTGCTTCAGAGCGCTGACTGGTGCTTCCCACCAAACCCAGCATTTGCCACAGGCTCCTGTGTCTTGCCACCCAGCATTAACCCAGCTCACCAGCCACTCAATGGTGCAGTACCCACCAGGATCTGCTTAGCACCCCAAGCTGGACCACCGTTCCGTAAGCGCTTCCGAATGGTCCGTGGAGGACAGGGGGAGCTACGCCCCTGACTGTGCACAGACATGCTGCTGCATATATGCAGCAGCAGCAGCTGCAGGACACTACCTCCACCTCCCATTTTCCATGTATGATGCAGCACTCTCTACCTGCCCATCCACACCACACTCCTCCTCCTTTTTTCAACTAGCTAGCCATAATAAGTTGGGGCTGACAATGGCTGTAGATGATGAGGATGAAGATGTTGAGGAAGAAGAGGAAAATGAATATGAGGAAGAGAGAGAAGATGATGATGAGGAAGAAGATGATGAAAGAAGACAAGCAGGGCCTTCTATTGATGTTGTTAAGGACAAGTCAAGACCAAAAAATAGGATTGGGATCTTGCTGGGTCATGCATATACAAGGACAGAAGAGGAGAGCTGTATGACAGATAGGGTAGAAGATGAGGATGAAGGAGAACAGGAGGAGGAAGAGGACGAGGAGGAAGAAGAACAGGTTGTGAGACCTTGTCAGTGGGACTCAGAAAGAGAGCTTCACAAAGTTAGCTTCTGGCACCGCAAGGCTCATAGACAATGATGTGCTTTGTGAGAAATTACTTGTATTCTATGTCTGTTAGAATGAAAACGTAGTGATGATGACAACTGTTATCATCTCTCCTCATAGTAAATGAAGGTGAGATCTACCTACACTATTCTAATGCCAAGTCAGCTTTATTTTTTTGGTGTAATGTACCCTGCACACAAACACTCAAAGTAGACAATTATTCGCCATCTTTGGCACTGGAAACATTTGACAAACAAGATGACTGAGGTTATAGATGGCGGGATCTTAAATCCCAAAGGTGAAGTGAAGCTCACTTTTGCACTGTCTTCAAGACCATTTTCAAGCTCCACAGCACAAAACTAAAGGTCTCAAATGGGGCTTTATATACTACGTGCAACGGTCTCATTTCAGGACCCTAAACAAGCCTATGAAATGAAGGGTTGTGGATTTGTGAGTGTGTGCTTCTGTATGTGTATGTGTACGTTTGCAAGATATGATGTAGCATTTTAAAACTTGATTTTAAGCTGTTCTTCTTCTTACTAAACAGAGGTTACACATAGTTGTGTACCTGTTGATTTTGACGCTGTCTCAGGCAATGGCAAGTGACTGTGCTGCAGCAGCGGTACGATGTGTATTCTTCATAATGTTTTAAGAGACAACAATCATAAATATTGGAAATGTTGAATTACAATTTCAAGTGCCTTAGTGTTTTTGTAGACACATGTATATTGTGTGCTAATGTAATTGTTCTTGTTACTAAGTAGTTATTTCGCTTTCAAAGTGACTGCATTTGACTAAAACAGGACACAGGCATGTAGTTAAATGCAGGGATTCTTTCAAATGTTAGGAAGGTTAAAAATGTAGGACAAGGTTTCCACACCTAAAATGGGTTCTGTTCGTTTATACTTTATAAAGCATGTTTTCTAGCACCATAATGCCCACCTTGAAGGACAGTACAAGTCATGGAAACCTAAATGTGTTCAAAACACAATTCACCCTATGGCTTGGATAGTTCATCAAAATCATAAAATTATTATGTTAATTAAAACATTCCCATAGTTCATAAAATCATAAAATGACATGACTGATTTTTGTAAAATGCAAGATTTAATTGTTATTATAATTAGATTCTATTAATGCCACTTTTGCAGTTTTCCTTCCAATCAGTTGTCTTAGTGATTCAAATGTTTCACCATCAAGCAAAAAACACTGTTATTTGTTATTGTTGTTGAACTTTAATTAAATTAAAGGCTAATGGTAAAATGAATGGCATTTAATTTTATTTTATTTAAGTATGTCCTGTCTCAACGAAATTGTGTAGACTTTGCCAGTGTTATAAGATTCCCAGAGCCTGGCATCCAGAATTAGGCTCGTCCAGCAATCTTTAATATTATTCATTTAAGAAAATGCAAAGAATAGTTCAACATTTTGGGAAATGTGCTGGAACCAGGACACAGTTAGCTTAGCTTAGCATGAAGGAAACACAGTGAAACAACTAGCCTGGCTCTGACCAAAATACATCTACTGGCACATGTAAAGCTTATAAAACAACACGTTATATGTGATTTTATATATTATATATGTCTTGGAAAGAATGAATGTAGCACATTTTACAACTGAGATGATTTAAAGATGGTACTGTACACGCTAAAATGACAACCAGCCTAGCTCCTAATGCTAAGCTAAGCTAACCAGCTGGTGGCAGTAGCTTTGCATTTACTTTATATATATATCTATATGAGTGTGGTATCGAACTTATCATCTAACTCAGAAAGAACGTAAATAGGTGTATTTCACTAAAGGATGAACAGTCCTATTAAATCAGTATGATCCGTCTCTTTAGGTTCATACTTGTGTCAAATGAAGCTCCTGTCCTCGTAAGCAACTAGAATCAAGCATGCTAGAGTGAAATCTCATTGGTTATGCACTGATAGCATGGTTAGGCTGAGTGATATTGGTGTGTTTACAATAAACGTTATGTCATAATATAAAATAAATAAAATAGACTTGTTAGATATACCACACCTGGGAGAAACTGACAGATTATGCAGTTTCTACATGACTAAAAAAATGAACAATCAAGGACAGCTACACCCAATAATACAACACCAAACTATTTTAATCACGTACAGTATATGAGGCTTTCTGTCACGATCGTGGTTTCTTGGTGTTTTTCTCGCATTTGGCAAATCTGATGAGTAGGGTCCTCACACAAATGAAAAAAACACACCAAAGTTCTTTTAAAAAATGGAAAGATTGATCTTTGTGTTTTGCTTTTTGTGGTGTACCTTGTGGCACAAGTTGTCTGGATGGTCTCAGTTGGTTTGCAAGGAGAATTACTCCTATCTTGCCACTTCTGTCTTTTCTCTGATGTACAAAAATGACAGTTTGCATCCCTAATGACATTAGTGATACAGTACAACTAGAGATAAACACACTGTGTCCCCGCTTATCCAATTGCAGTTCTCTAAATCCCATGATTATAAGGTGGTTGCATATTTTTTTAAATGAAAGAATTTGACAAAGCAATATCTGTTTCTGAGACTAGAACATGTAAAACCGCATTGTCTGTTATTAAAAACAACAAAAGAGCAAGTCTGCTCTGATAATTTTATGTGATGTTCTGTGACAAGTGTAAAGATCAGTAAAAGAAATGTTGAAAAAAAAAAAAGGCTTTCTCCTTTATTCCTTTACATTACATTGATTCTTGCAGACTCGTTATTGTCTTGCCTCCCACCCTGTCTGCTGTTCCTTGGAGTGCTGTTCTGCAGCTTATTGCACACACACCAAATGCCATGATTCTTGTTAATCTTTTTGACATTACTCTGAGAGCAGTCACCTCCACACTCCTTCCTGCTCTCCCTGTCATTGTCCCTGCAATATCCCCTAAAAACACACCCATCTATCTATATGCCATACAACCTAGAGATAAACCAATGTTTACACAGTGCTGTCATCCACTGGCATTACTGGGCTTTCATTTAAATGTTCTTTTGATCCAGTAATAGTGCTCACTGTGTGCCCTAATTACTGGATTACTGGTTTTGTGTGACATAACCTAAGGTTGCTTGAAAGCAGCTAAGCCATTGTACTACATACTGTAGTGGTGTGTGTGGGGGTGGGGGCTAAGTGTGTGTGTCAGTCGGATGTAACACTGTGAAGTTGGGAGGTTAAATCACGGGTCTGAACATCTTGACAGCTCTGTTGCGAGGTGAGGATGGAAGATAATCTTTTCCTGACACTTCTGTCGCAGGGGTGTGTGTATCTTACCGCTCAGCTTGTCCCATCTTTTCCTGCTATAGATTCCTCATCATTAATATTATTATTATTGTTGTTATTATTATTATTCCCTACATTAGTGGCTCCCAATGTTTTTTTTTTAAATCTTTATTTGAATCATGTCCATCCAATACTTTTAGCCCTTTTCACCAATTTCTTACCATCTATTTATTTTATTTTGTTTTTTTTTTTTTTTGCTACTTTTGCCTTTTCAGCTAACTTTTTATCCAGGACCTTTTGCAAACTACAAGCTTACACTACTTTAGCCTTTTTCATCATTTACTACTCTGAACAATTATTTTAACTTTATTTTTCAGCTATTTTAATGATGATTCATTACACTTCACTGCTCACTAGTTAGTTTATATTCACTCTCAAATTGATTATGGAATTATTTCTACTTGAGCAATTGTACCATTTGTGTAAGACTTTCCACAAGCCTCTGACAAGTGCCCCTCAATGGGAATCACTATAGTACCTGTATCCACAATAGTAGATAACTACCATTACCTGTTATTTCATAATTAATTGCTGTATAAACAGGCCTATCCTAATCGATCATGCATTATGAATAGTTACAAAAGTTTATTAAGCACATCTAGTTAAATTATTCAGACACCAGTGAGGTGTGTGTGGCTGCGTGTGTGTGTATGTGAAAACAGCCTGCATACATAGCACAAACAACGCGCTCTCTCCACATCTATCCCTTCACCCCCCCCCCCACCCCCCCGCCTAAGGCAAAGATGGGGACTTGCCAAATGATACGCACACGCACTCTTACACGCAGACATACACAGACATCGCTGGGCGAGTGCTGAGGAGAGGGGAGCTGTCATTTGTCAACAAGGAACTTTGGCAGCTCACCGTTGCCATGGGAACTGTCTGTTGCTGAGGACTGGTTTTGCATCACAAGGTCCTCAAATTGGCTCCAAAGCCTCTGAGGTCCCACCCCTCCTCCACCCGGCTCACCTCCGTCTCTCACGGCTTCAAACAAATTGTCAGGATTTTCTGTTTTCTTTCTGATTTTTTTTTGCCCTCCCCCTGTTGCGGTGACAGATTTCCTCTGTTTCATTCCCCACTCAGGTTTCTTATTAGCAGTCAGGTTTGTATCTGTAGTATGAGCTGCAACAGCTAAATGACATCAAGATCAAATCTGTGCAGAGGGTGAGAAGACACATTTGCTCGGTTTACTGTCACTAGTGGTCACCTATGGAGGGACATATAGTTACTGTACCATCACCCATTAACTACATATATCCACAGTGAAGCATGACAACATGCCATAGATGTACTACAATTGAGACAAATGGTTATGTAAAGAATAACTAAAATGCTAATTCTAGTGTTTATTTCGGATTTCCATTCCTACTGGAAGGGAACGTTTGAGCAACAGCACTGACGGCAGGTCATTATGGGATATTACGAGGAATAATTTGAATTCAGTAAATTGGCAAAAATCATTCGATAGTCGGGCTGCAACAAATTCTTACTATCAAGGCTGATTAATCTACAGATCTACTTTCTGAGCTAGATTATATTTTATATAAGATGACATCACTGAACGCCCCAGACATTATTACATTACTATAGGGATCTCTCTTATGAAAGAGGACTTGATACATACCAGAACTGGTTTCACACTTGTATTAAATAGCAAGTACTACAGCAATGATTTGCCCTCTGCAAGCACTTACACATTATTATGCCTGAATTTTCATCCATGTCAACTCGAGCCCAACAAGTCGATCCCCATAGGATCAATTTGATTCAGCTTACATAACAACTGCAGCTCGCTGGCTCTTGTTGATGTGTTTCTCCCTCCAGCATAATGCGCTTGTATTTTCAGCGCAGAAAGAAGCTGTTGGTATTTGATAAACATTTGCAGTGTGTAGGATGTCCTCAATCCATGATTGTGAAGCTCACTCCCCCAACCCCCCACCACCACCACCACCAGTGAATCTTTCATGGTACCAAGACAAAGTTGCTCCTGATCTGTGACTGGAGATGAAAGAGATGCATGTTATTGGCTCTGACACCTGAAATGGTAGATTTCTGGTATCTTCAAGTGAAAAAAGGTACAGTGCAAAACAATACAACTGTCGTATTGGTAAAAAAGCATAAACCAAGAACCCCAAACTAACCGTTGGTCTGAGATTTTACTAACACAGAGGTTATAATCTTATTTCATTTGTTGTTATTTCACGTCAGTGTTGCTCACACAGTGTGTTGTGCTCACTGGCTGCAATTTAACCCACAATCTGAGAAACTGACCAAATGCCATTAATACATAAGTAAATATGTTTGTTTATTTGACGAGCGGATGGAGTATATTAAATTTGAACTTCTGCACTACGGGATGCTAAACTGATGATAATGATGGCACCTGAAACCTGTTTCCTGAAAAGATGATAGATGAATTGTCGTTCAGACAGAACACAACAGTCATCCAATGCCATACTCAAGGTCGCAGATGCTATCAGATGTACCATTAATTATGCTTCAGCAGATCTTTGTTAGTAATCTTGGTGCTGCCATGACAGTCGTTTCAGAAAAGAAAAAGACAAACATGATTCTACGTTCAGACGTTGTGACATTCATTGCTTCCTCTCACCACCGCTGTATCGCTGTTTAAAGCAGCATTTGTCCATTTTGCTCTGCAGCTAGGGTTTGGTAGCGAATAGATCTTATACTGTGAAGCAGAGTGAGCCGCAAAGGAGCCATGTGGGAGGCGTGTGAGTTATAGTAATAGTAAGAAGGAAGCAAGCAAAGTGACAGGACACACCCTGTCTGAAGACTGATACCTTTGGCAACAATTCGCAGGTTTCCTGTCAAATCCCTGAATCACTCTCTTTGTCTCGGCTTGTAGCAGCAATGAGGCCTGGCAGACCCGAGAGAAAGAATGAGGTTAAATGTTGGAGGAGGGGAGAGAATGGCCTGGGAGCATCCACAACAACATGTCCTCCTTTAACCTTGTTCTATATCTGTCCTGCCGCATCCCCCTTTTTTTCCACACCAACTGTACAACCCCTGGGATCAGCTGATAAGCTACACATCGCTCCACCCCTGGCCCACTGTCCTATTTCTTCAAGTCATGTCCTTTCCTGCTCTGCGCCATGATCTCTGTGAAACAGATAGAAAATCAGAAGGATCAGGAAGATCTGACAACTGCTGATGTGAGACTCATACCTTTCATCTAACCCTTTAAGTACGGGTTAGATTAGACCTTCAGGTCTAATAAAGTGGCAGGTGGGTGTATATGTTCCTGCTTCTAACAACCATCACATTCACATCTGACTTTACAACGTCCACCTTTTTGTTTTTCCTTCCTTTCCATTTATCATATGAAGCAAACCAGGTCATCTGTGCCTAATTAATGCCACTCTCCTGGTCTGTCAGCTCGTTGTCTCCGTTTGACTCTAAACACAGAGATTGTGTTTTGAAGTACGTATTAGTGGTGCAACCGAGCTGAAAGATGCTGCAAACAGAAAGGATTCAGCGGGTTTTTAAATGAAGCACAAATAGAACTGTATTGTAAACAATATTTGTTTGCCAGGTGGTAGAATGTCTGTTAATCATGTGCGTCCGTTCAGGGCTTTCATCCTCCTGATGCATTTGTAGACCGATCACGTCACAGCATCACAACGACACTGTCGCATTTCAAAGACTTCTCCCAATGCAGCCAAGAAATGCGGCCTTCTTTCCTCTGGCAATGAAAGATCCAACAAGTAGACTATTCCCGGTCAAGGCTATACCACAATTATTTGCATGCCTTTCGTAGAGACCGTCCCTTAAGGATGCAGCCCCTGAACTGAGACACAGCTGTTTTGTCTTGAGGATGAGCTATTAAACCAGGAGTTATCACGTGTTATCATCTGTCATCATGTGTTCTATACAAAGGTGACATCCCAACACGAATCCTTATGACAGTCTAGCTAACTGTAAATCAAATCAGCTGATGAAGACGTTAAGCTCTGGAAAAAACCAGTAAGTTGGTCAAAGTACTTCTTCTTGCGTCAGCAGCAGGGTTTTTGTGTATTTTAGGGAATTAAAGTTTGGCATTTTTCATATTATGATCATTCACTTTGTTGCCAAGGGATAGATGAGATACATAATTCCCATGACTGCACAATGAATATGACGCTACAGCCGAAAGCCTGTTGGTGTGATTCATAACTAAAAGGAGGAAAGAGCTCTATCTAAAGGTACTGTAATAACCTACGAGCACCTGATAGGTCACCTTTGGTAAAACTGTTCAAAGGACAATTAGTTGTTTTTTTGTTGGCACTCCTCCTCAACCCCAGTTCACACCGGTTCCTCCGACTTACCACTGACTGTATGCAGACAAGTGCAAATAAAGACTCAGATCTCTGTCTGCCAGCATTCATCATATTAAAGCTATGACTCAGATGGCCCATAGTCTTTCTACTGCTCCCCTTAGCCTCAAATAACCTGTAAACTCCAGACTCTAATTGGCATGCAAGCTAAATTCTTAATAGCTGGTCTTTCTGCCTCCTGTGTTTCTGTGGTTCCCAGTGTTACCAATTAAAAGTCCAGACAAACAAGGAGCTCTAAGACGGGTCAAATGTACATTGTTGAACATGTACATGACTACATTAGTGGGGAAACATGATGATGCAGAGCTTTCATTCTAGTGTTGAACACTTTAATTTACTGCCAGAGAAGCTGGTGGCTGAGATTCTTGGTTGGATGCTCTTCTTTTTTTTTTTTTTTTCTCCAAACTCCTTTTCACAGAAACGTCCTCCAGTTTTTTTTCTCTTTAATCTAATTTCAGATGTACCCAAACCACTGCTTTTACTTTGATTTCAACCAAACGGTGGAAACGTGACAATTAGCGCTATCATTGTTATCACTCCCACTCACAGCCAGTGTTTGAATTTGAGCCATAAAGAAAATACCTCCTACAGCACTTATTAATGTGCCGCTGAAAAGCATTAAGTCGATGTTAAAGAAAACAGGAGAAGATTAAAAACAGTTCCAATGTGATTTTCCAGTGGGTTTACAAAACGAATCGACAAAGTCTTATATAGCAAAAAAGAGGGCTTTGTTCACAACATCCACTGCATATTCAATACAAATGCCATTTGGTTATATTACCGGGCTTTCTGGGAATACAAATCATGCTTTTAATTTCCAATAAAACAAGAACTTCTCATCCTAGCAGAGAAAGTCAAATGGAATAGCTTCCCGCAGCCCAAACAAACACAAATTGGCCATTTTTATGACAAAAGACGACCAAGTTTAACCACAATGTTAAATTTATAGAAGATGGCAGTTGGAAAGAAAGAAAAAAAACATCAATATTCACACTACAAAAGTTTCCTCTGGTAGCACAACGTCTTAGCAACCGCACACAGACAAAAACATCCACTGTGCTGAGCTTCACTGCAGAAAAGAAAGACAAATTATGTGCAGCAGCTGCTGAGAAGTTCCGCTTTCCTGCCCTGTGAACTATTATGATTCATGCTTATGATAATGCTTTATAGATCACAGCAAAATAACTACTGCATGGACAGGCGTGAAACATTGTACTAGCATTCGTGGTCCCCAGGAGATGAATCCTAATGACCTTAACAACTCTTTACTTTTCTTCCATGACGACATGTATTGATTATTGTTTTCATAGTCTCTAAGGGGTATATACAGATTTAACACTGAACAAATTCTTGCTCCCGAAATCATGAACCACTTCCATTTTGCACACTAACTGTGGCAGTAGAATGGTAAATGTATGCATATCAAATGGAAAAACACTTATATTATTACATGACTTACATTACTAATTCACCACTTGACTCACTATATATTATTTAATGGCTTAGAGGTTGAGATTTACCTAAATCCTTCCTTAACATTTAAAACCTGTGGAAACCTTGAGCTTCTGCAGGAGTGGACCTGCCAGCAGGAAAAAAAAATCTCTTTATAAAACTTTTATGTGATGCTGTCTGTGTAGTTTTCACTGTGTGTGTGTGTGTCTGTGTGTGTGTGTGTGTTACAGAGCAGGTTGTACTGCACTGTATGCCACTAAGAGACCTCACCATGTGGCTGCAGTTAGGAGAGTGTTTCTAGTTTCACTAGTGTGTAGAAATGGATATCCACCCTGCCCCTCCCTCCCTGTCTCCATCTCTTTGAGCAAACACTTTACCGCTCTCTTTGGGACCCACAAAGCCTCTGAACAATAGATGCAGTGTGCTCAGGACTGCTACTGAAATCACGGCTGCAAGACCTCACCTGCGTGATTTGTGCACATAAGAGTTACACCTGCCAGGTGTGTGTTTGGGTATGAAACTGACATCTGTATGTTCGTTTCTACATGTGTGCAGGTTTGTTTCGTCGTGTTTGTGTGTGTGTGTGTGTGTGTCTGTGTGCTGACTGTGCCATTTCACAGCACACTGAAGACACATTCTTTTAGTGGTGGGCGGCCCAGAGGAAGCAGAGGGGCTTTCAGATGGTATGACGAGGTTGCTGTTTAACTTGGAGAGCCTGGCTGTTATTTCTGTCTAACCTGTGGCAAGCTGGAAACATTCTCTCAAATGATCCTGGAGGACCACTGACAGAAAAACCAAATGTAGGGCATGAATGGGAAGCTGGGTGGAGAGATAGACAGGCAGAAAAAGAGCGAGACCTCACACGCCAAAAGTTTTTAGAGTCAAAGAGACGATAAACAAACCAATCAGAGTGTTGTAAAGAGGCTTCAGACATGACTGCATGCGTCTGAATGTATTTGTGCATGTTATGTTTCCACAGTAGTGTGTCTGAGTGTGCAAATGTGTGCAAAAAAGGATTGTGTGCATGTGCTAATGAGCATATAGTAGACTAAAGATGTTTGGCTGGTACACACACACACACACACACACACACAGTTAGACTGATAGCCTGACTATGAGTGTCAAAGTAGTCTTCACAGGAAAATGATGAGATCCTTTTCTAATGCAATTCCTGTGTAAGATTGGGAGACAAAATCCACCGTCCTCATTCTGTGCAAATGAATTCGTCTTCAGCCGAAACTAATATAAATATGAAATTTTGTCTTCGACCAGCTAACAGCACCACATCCATAATATGATTTTAAAAGCAGAAATATTTTCATGTCTGTGTTTCAAGTATAAAAATGTCTTCATCTTACTGTCATGTACAGACGTCTCAGTCTGCATGTTTTAGTTTTCATTAGCTGTGGAATTATACAGTACTGGCAGACATAATGTGGTGTAAGTGCACATCTACGTGATTTCTGTTAGCATAGCAGACATATTCAAACACAAGTTAAGTTAAGTGAAGTACTTGAGGGCTCATTGTTTTCAGTTTCCCCACTTTTGACTAAATAATAATTTTTGGATTGGAACTAGAGGTGGTGAGTCATCTTGGTAGAGCCTGCCTGAACGTTGGCCTATTTCCTGTTGTGGTCTATTTACTCAGTTACAGTACGTCTGTCCAGTGATGTACTCACAGACATAACTTAGTAAAAAAAAAATTAGACCCATATCACTGAATTCATGTTCCTGTTTAAAGATCAGGGATACTTCAAAAATGCTTGTGTCCTTTCAAATCCTGACATGCAGACTGATTACATCTTGAATTTGTTTTTATCCCCATGCCGTCAAAAATAAACTATATTGATCCGCATATGTTTTCATGTGTGTGTTTGTGTGTATGTGGGCTCATGAAACTGAGAGGAACTCTCAGTCATTTATTTATTTAGGACCCAAAAACAAGCTAAGCGTTGTCCAGTGACGGGCATCCAGCCAGAGTGCTTCCTTCACTCGCCAGACTTTATTGTTCCTCAGGCCCTCTCTGCGCAGCAGGAGGATGTTCTCTGTTTCTTGATTCTCTTACCGGCCCCTCTCGGCACGCACGCACACACACACACACACACACACACACACACACACACACACACACACACACACACACACACAGACACACACACACAGACACACAGACACACACACACACACACACACACACACAACAAGTACAGACAAACACACACCATTCATGTGGGAAAGAATGGGCCCGGTCTGGATTAGGCTATTCCCCTGCGTAACACTAGACAAGGCATTCAATATCTCCAGCCTTCTCTGTCCAAACAGTATTTTGGCACAGGCTGAGTGGAGAACTGGAAAATCCCAGAGCTGCTGTTGAGTTTTTGGTGTGACCCACTCTTTTATTATAATGACTCTATAAATGCTTACAGACCCTTGACTTGGCCCAAACTGAGGACGGATTTCGAGAAAGATCCATTACACGCACACACACACACACACACACACACACACACATCATGTGACATATCACTACGAGTGCACATGCATACAAACGAAGATCTCAAAAAGGTGAAGATGCAACAAAAGATACACAAACTATCTATTCTTTCACTGTGTCCACTTTTCTTGTCAGGTGTAAAGCAGGGGCATCTGGGAAAGAGGCAGCTGGGACTACTTAGTCTTGCTCCTCTGTCTTGACACACACACACACACACACACACACACACGCACAAGGGAAATGAAAAATGAGAGCTTAAGTACTAAGGATCACATGACACACACATAAAAACATAATTTCTCATGCACTTTTGGATAGAAAACTATCAGTGATGTGGGTGGAAGACACAAACAGAGGAGAGGTGAAGTAGAAAGAAGGCAGTTCAGTCGGTTTAGAGGAACACATCGAGCTTGGCAGATTTTTTTTTTCTTTCTCCATTTATCACTTCTGCAGCGAATAGAAGTCATCGCCTTGTTGTAGCGTTTCATTGCTACTTGTTCCTCAGGAACTCTGAGGCAAAACTTACAACCTTTCCTTCGAAACTCAGAAGGACAAATAAAAAGAGAAGTAGAAAATCACCTCCTCCCTTTTTTCCCCTACCTCCTACATCTGGAAAATCATCATCTGGCACTTCACAGTGGAAGCAACCAAAGCCAGTTTAGATACTGTCTGACTTTTCTCTCCCCTCCTCAGCGTTTTCTCTTTCAGCACCTCTGGATTCCTCCTGTATCTTTTTCCACTCGCCCCTTCGAAGGTTTCACCTCTTGACATGTTTTCTTTGTCCTCCTCATTTTTCTCGTGACGCTCCTCGGATGATTTCGTTGGCAAAGGCGTTATTTCTTTTTTTGGTTTTCACCTACTGTTACTTTCCTTCAATGTCCTTTTCTATTTTAAGAAAGTAAAGAATAACAACCCTCTATTTTTACCTTTCTTCTCCTCTTTCTAAACTTGCCTAGAGAACATTTAAGAGTACGGCATTGGAAAGGCAAGGCTAATTCACTGTCAGGGATTCAGGGTTTCTCCCTTCAGTCTCTATTCAACAGGTGAAATGCATGTTCAGTTGGGTTAAGGTCTGGTGACTGATTTGTCCATTAAGGCCTGGTTCCTTTCTTCTTCCACCCTTTGGCCTTTCCATCATTCTGGTAGATGTTAATCGGATTCTTTATGCCAGAGCTGTTGTGGCTTTTGGATTCCTACTGCTGCTGAGCAGTTCGCATCTGTTGTTGTTTTCCTTGGCTTTTCCATTGTGTGTTTGTTTCACCAGTGGTTTGTTTCTTTTTCATGAAGTCCCAGTTCTTGTATTAACTGTGTTCAAACTTTGTGCCGCGGCTTTGATTGTTTGACCTCTTTTTGCAGATTCCAAATGTCTTGTTTCCTGATGTCAGCTCTCCAGTTTTCACATTTGATCCTTTTTATTAATAAATGAGAGTCTTTGCAGGTAAAACCCCAGGCTAACACTGAGAGCTGTCATCTAGAGCTGGTGTTTGAACGCTCAACTTCACAAGACGCATATGGGTAAGAGGAAACACCTGTGAGCCACGCGTTCCAATACTTTTGCTCATTTAAAATGTGGGTCATCTGCTACAAAAGGCGTTGTGTTTGATGTCGTCTCATGTATCTAGGTCCAAATAACATTAAATAAAAGCAGACATTCTGTTCTTCTGTCTCATGTATCCTTTGATGTTAATCCCAAATGTGTTCGATGTACAGCAAACACAAATCAATTAGCCGTGCTGTTCCAATACATTTGGAGGGGGGTTGTATATATTTTACACTTATAGTACAAATAGTAACTTGAGAATAGTTTGACAATTTCAGGCTTAATGTACTGTACATGCCTGTACACTAAATATGACAGCTACAGAAGGCAAGACATAAACAACATGTTGGATATTTATTAGAGGTATATGTGCCAAACTATTTCTTGGCTGGTTAAATTAGGTTGTCAGGCAACCAGCTGAAACTCCAGGAAGCAAGTACAGAAATAGTCCGTCACATTACCCCATAAAACCACAACATGTTGTGTTTTACGCTTTTTGTGTTTTCGACAGATTTAGTTTTTGAACCGACAACAAAGGAGATTTCTGTGTTTAACCCTTGCTCAAGCTGGCATTTGTTTGGAGTCGTGTTTGTTTGTGCCTAACTAATTAATCCTGGTATTCAGCCTAAATCTCCTCTCCGTAACTTTTGCCCTTCTTCCTTTTAGCCTACCAGCATTGGTAGCATTGGTAACCAGGAACCAGCTAGATGCTAACTTCCAGATTGGCCTGAAAACACATCATCCCTACAGCACGAAACTAAAACGAAAAACACAACACATTTTGCATTGCGACTCGTTACAAACAAGTTGGCCGTTATGACTTTGAAGAATAACAGCCCGTTGTGTTCTTTTAACCAAAAATATGCTCAAATGTCTCTGGACCTCTAGGAGCAATACAAGATGCAAGTGGTGGTTCCAGGAGTTTAACTCCAAATCAACTACTGCCGCTTCACTTTCTGTGCAGAAGTTGTTTTTCTCCTGCCCAAGTACGACCAACCAAACATGGAGAGAGGCGAAATATTCAACAGCTGGGTGAACTGCACGCATACATGACATTTACTAAACATTTAATCAATTTAATGTGCAATTGCCTGGAGATCTAACGGCTCCGAGAAAATCATGGGAAGGATTATTTTCTCCTCAAATAAGAGCCAAATCATTTTTATCAAGAACATACAGCGTGCATGGTAAACTCCACTTCTTTTCCTCTCTGCTAAGTCCACCTGAGTATAATCATGATCCGTAACAACTCATCCCCTTTCCAGCCAATGTGTCTCTCTCAGCTCCCTCTGTTTTTGTTTGATTTGGCCAATGACGTGCTGTGAAAGCGATCCTCCCCAGTAAAGGCAGTCATGGTTGACCACTTTGACTCCCCCAGCTAGAGCAAAGCAAAGCAGAGAAGCCACATCTGGCAAACGGCTCTCACATCTGGTTTGTGTATCAGCTCATGCACGGCCGTCTACCACAGAGTCTGATGGAACACCTCGGAGACATGAGATGACATGAGGATGATGACGGTGAGCGGGTTCATGCTCGGAGGTCAGTTAGACGGAGCAGGAAATGTCACTCACTGACAAAATGTCAGACAGCAAAGCAGCTGTTTTGTGTTTTATTGGCGCTCATGTGTTGCTGCACTGTCTCGATAGAGAGAGAGAGCAAACCGAGTTACAAACCGTAGGTCTCACCGGTTTGGAGTCTTTAAAGGAAGAAAACTGTTTCACAATAAACATAATTGAGACCAGACCAGTGTCGTTAAAATCAAAAGAAGCCTTTACAACTGGCTTAGTTTTCAGTGTGGTGTCCTGATAAAAATGTGTCATGCTGTAAGACAGAGAGGAGCAGTTTCCTCACAGTCCAGACCTCGTCTGTGGGATTAGTTACATGTAAGGTAATAACGCCCTCTTGTGTCAAACTGACATTCTGCACTTCAAATATTCAACTCAAAAGTTGTCTCTATATAGATGACTGTACTTTAGCCATTCAAAATGATTAGTTATATTTTTCATTATTTTATTTGCTTATTATCCATACCTGTATATTGTAGAATACTTCATAATTTAATTACCTCACGCAGGTAGGTAATGTTCAAAGGAGCCTGTACGAACTATAGGTGTCTGCATACAGCTCTATTATTATTTCTATTGTTTCCAGCAATTTGTAAAAATCTAAGTGTGTTTTCTACACTTCGGTCTAATCACACTCGTTTAGGACAGAGGATTCACCACAATCACAGTGAAATTCATCCAACAACAGCAACAATAACAGAAAGTGGAGGTTATTCATTCATGTGCTTTATTGTATTTTGAGTTGTCTTACTGAAGCATGCACCACCTTTGCTTGGGTTTATGGCTGAAATGTGTATTTTCAAGAAATAGGCAGTATGTTCTTCAGCAATTCATGTCAAGGAAACACACAGGTGTAGTTGGACGTAGCCAGGCTGCCTCGGTGAAAGTACCAACTGATGACCCACATACTGCAGGAACAAATACACTCTGATAACATTCAGCATGAATCTGTGTCTGCCACCAAAACAACACACAACGTGAGAACATGACAACCTGCCTATGTATTACTTTATCTTTTTTTTTTATTATTTAATGAAAGACAAATTCAATAATTACAGAATCGCATGAACTTTCATTTTTCTTAAAATAATTGGCAACACAACAATATTGTTCTGAAATAGTTTTATCTCTGTATAAACTACTAATCCTGCTGAAACATGAAGCGATTCTCACCACATACTGTGGAACTCGAACTACTACCATACGTTTTGCTCTATAAACGCTGGTACATCAAAATGCACCTCTGTGGTAGAGCGCCTTAATTCCAGTAAAAACATTTTTAATTTGGTATTAAAGCAAATGCTATTTGGATCTGATATTTAACAGTAAAATAAATTATTCTCCAGTCGTGTTACTCCCCGTTATTGTGGTAAACTCACTTACTGAGACACATAATGCAGCACAGTGGAATTAAATTCAAGTTTTTTCAAGTGGTAGGTATTCCATCTCTCTGCATTTTTAACCAGTTTGCTAAACCCAGCTTAGTGTCACTGGCTCTGTGAGTATTTCTAAAATAAGTGGTATTATGTTTGGTTGATGCTCTGTTCATGAATGGAAATCACCACACAAAGGAAAGGTTGTTACTGGCTCACGCAGACTTTAACTGTACCACAAAATAAAAAGAAAGCACAGATTAGCAAATTAGAGCATAAGTTGCTACACAAAAAGTAAAAGTCTGTTCAAATATGTAAAGCCCCGGCTAATTCTCTTAAGCACAGGCTTTAGAAGAAAACATTTTTTTTTGTTCAGTAGCATCAGAGGTCATTTAGCTCAGTAGCTCGTGTGGATGTCGTGTAAGGTCACGGACACTTCATGGCAGGGTATACTGGATTTGACAGTCAAGTAAGCACTCTGCCTGAGCAGGTTAAACTAACACTCACCAGCAGTGCCCTGGTTTTATTCAATGATAAACGTTGTCTGCCACTGTGCTGCACCTGTTAAAGATTGATCTGAACCTGAAGACGGGCAGAAGGACAAAATGAGATGATCGTTTCTCTTCCGCCAGGTTGGAAAAGTATGAAAAATAAAGACGGAACACGCCGGATACGTGTTATCTGTCTCTTTAAGACTCTTGTGGTGAACTTACAAAATATTGTCTTATATATTTTAGTACTTTGTACATCAGTAGCAAAGACCAGCAACTATTTTAGGAAATATAACTAATGTCCAGCACCGTTTAGAAACATGGTCATTGTGGACGTTCAAGTTCTAATACATGGGGAAGCAGGGAGGACACGAACAGGGGGACAACACATAAGCAGCACAGAGCACTATGGGAAAGATCCATATATGGACTGTTACTTGATTACAATTCGAGTCAGCTTGTCTTATGAGATCATAAAGACTAAAATCATCCAGTTGTTCTTGCCAGTGGCCCTGCTGATTAACACATTAGCATAAAACCTTCTAAAATGATTGGAGAAAATTAAAAAGTGTCTGCAATTCAAGGAAAAAAACTAAACAAGTTGCATTATTTATCAATTTCCAGGCCCGAAAAGAGCACATTAGAAAATGTCATGTCAGTTTATAATGTCTTATTATTTATACAATAATAACAACATGGACACATTCTCTCAGGAACATGTGGATGACATTAGTCTCTATGTTCTCACCACGACAGGTGTCCAAAGACCAAAAAACTGCTTTATCTTACCAATAACTAAGATGAAATTTGTTTTATCCAAATATGGAGGGCAGAGAGCGTCATGATTCTCCTAAAGGCAAATGTGTGTGTGTACTAGTGTGTGGGCTGCCAGGGCTCTTAGGCTGTCTTCTTACAGACATGGATGAAGTAACACGGGACCTCAGTCTGGGCCGGCACGTATGTCTTGAAATCTCCGTAGACTCTGTGCTCCATTTTGCCACTGAAGGCCTCATTGAGCAGAGCTGTGAAGCTCTCCAGACGGTGAGGGTAGTAGGAGAGCCGGAACTTACTGGTGAACACAAATACAGAGCAGGTCCTTTTTATTATGTCTAACAGGTCTGGGAGTGGAGTCAAGTCACCCTGACTGTAGGGGATTTCAGTAAAATGCAAAATAAATCTACTAGACAAACACCTTTACAGCAACAATAAAAATGCTGTGCTAAAGTTAAAACAACACAACCACACCTAAAAGCTTTTATTCCTACCTTGTACATGCTTATTCTGTGCATGATGTACTGCTCATTATAGCGGGTTTCGTTATCAAACACCAACGACAACATGACCTACTGTCACAAGACAGTGTTACTGTGTGAGTTACTTTTACTTTGGTTGGTTTGTCTTGACTCAGTCACCACTGATGTGTATTAATCCACAGCTGAAAATAGTCCCCAACAAATGTTCTATTTATTCCTGTTTCAGCAATGTTTGCTAAAATCTACAAAAACAGACAAACGTGTCTACAAAGTATTTTGTCCTGTCAAGTATTGAATTAGCTGAAAACCTTTTATCCATTATCATTCAATCTTACTAAGCAGTAGTACCTGTAGTACCTGTAGTACCTGTAGTACCTGTAGTACCTGTAGTACCTGTAGTACCTGTTCTGGTTATAAAATATGATTTACTTATATTTGCTACATCCCCGTGAGGGGGGATCTTAACTGATTGCATTATTTACTGCATCAGCGCTGCACTCAGCGTTTAAGGGTTCAAACCTCTGAGCAGTGTGACCTGATGTACCTGACTTCCGGAAGACTCTGGACGGCGCCTTGTGGCACGTGGATGGTGTAGTCCAGAGTAATCATATGGGGCTTATTGTTGACCCACAGCACTGAGGTGGAGATGTCCTGAGTTAGATCACTCTGCAACACATAACACACGCCTGTGTTACTGTACACACATTAAAAAGTACCGGTCACATTCTGAAGTTGCTCTTGCTGTTATAAGGCACAGACTGGAACATGAGAGCAGACTCAGATTTTGAGTGTTTTGTGCTCCAGTATGTGTTTGTTGACTTAGTATTTATATTTAGGCCTTCCAGCTGGATAGGTTCTACTTTGGCTGGATTAAAGAAAATGGAACCTGTTTTGCAGAAAAATACATAAATCAAACATGGCTCTGTGCTGTTGGCACCTGCTGTTATGTCTTTGTCTCTTTCATATATTTGAGCTTTTGCCAGAAGGCTAGAGAGTCAACTGCAGCTCTGTGTTTATCGAAATTTCAGATGTCTGACGTCAGTCAAAAGGGAAGTCAGAAAAGGGAAAAAGAAAAGAGAAATATCCAAGTCAGGTATTGTTGGTGCTACACATCATTTTAGGCTTCATACAATAGGTACGCACTTTGCTTGTTTTTTTCATTTTCCTACAGTAAATGACCTTTTTTACCACATTCTCACAATATCTGGTGGTTCTCAAATGAGATTTTGGTCTAAACTCCACTGCTGCCAGGGATGGTGTAAATCAACCATCATAAACAAACAGCCTGTCCAACTCCTCTTCACAAGACAATAAAGAACCAGGGCAGAAAGTTTCTATTAAAAACTGGCTTTTTATACGTGTTGCTCAGGCTCAGAGTTTTGTTCTCCTTTGGTGTTTTTGCTTGGCCTCTTAGGAGCTAGTCGGGTGTTTTAATTCACTAAGAGAATTAAAACGGCAAAGCCTTTAAAGCCATCTTTAAAATCGTTTTAAAGATGGAAGACTTCTATTAGAAACTACGAAGCCTTTAATGACTGACCACAGTCGTGACAGCTTGACCTGAGGCCAGAGACGTCTGTCATTTTAAGTGTTATGGTTGGCATTGACTAAAAGTGAGAAGCTTCGAGCTGATGTTTTGTACACTGTCATTTGTGTGATAGTGGTGAGTGATAATTAGCATCTTTTTAACAAATCTCTTCACTCTGATCCTTAATTCACATTCAAGCTCTATAAATTTAACTCTCCTCATTTAGATCTGGATCATTTTATACGACACCAACACCAATCCTCACATTTAGCTTGGGACATCACTAGTTATTTCTGACCATAACACTCTATACTGTGACTTCGAGCTTCAGTACCTTGTAATAGATATTTTTGCCTTGTGGTGCTCGCCCAGTCTCCAGGATGTAGTCATAGTTACGGTGGTCAATGATAAAGATCCCACCTGGTCTGACCATACTGGCAATGTTACGAAGGGCCAACTTTTGGTCACTCTGATCCCCTGAAAGCAACATCAACATCAATATCAATATCATTTACAGATGAGGAGAACATTTATAATCAAACCACTCACTGAGTGCTTGTGGTCAAGTGAAAATTACAAAATACATTTGTAATACAGTTTGTTGAATGAATGCTTAGTGATTTCAAGCAAGTGCTTAATGTGATTTCAGATGTAATCTGTAATTTCAATCTGTAATTCAGAAGATGTTTTTGGCCTGCCAAAAAAAAAAAAAAACAAAAACAATATGAACAAATGTCACTGGGAAAATTCCCGTATGGTACCTTTGAAGTCTGGTAAGTGGGCGAATGAGTTTCCGAGGCAGATAACAGCGTCAAAGCCGTCTCCTGGCTTCTGAATATCTTCTGGTAATGTCAGCCAGTTGGCTTCTTCAATAACTGTGAACAGTAAAAAAAAAAAAAAAACTAAATACTAAAAACAACAGTGGAAGAAACTTGAAGAAGTCACTTGAGGAAGGGCTGTGCAAAGTTTATTAAATGAAGACAACAGTTGTGGACGACTTTAAGGTGAAGACTGGGAAACAGCAACTCAAAATGACTAAAAGTTCAAATATCCATACCCCACTCATCAAAGGCTGGCTCTTTTCTTCTTTCCCACCTCGCCTTCAATGCATACTTGAGCATTTTGTCGCTGGCATCCACGCTCACCATATGAAATCCCTCCTCCACCAACATAATGGAGTCAACTCTGCAAAACATAAACCACACAGTCCACAGTTGACAGCCCTGTAAACAGTTCTGCATAAACTGCCTTACAGTAACTTCTCTGCTAATCACAATGACACAAATTCATTCATGTTTCCTGCCCTTATAATTTAAACTAGTACATGTGAGTACTCTCTATACCAGTCCATCATGTCTAACCGGCTTGACTTGTATGAATAAGAGCATATTTGCTCCTTGATTTATTGTGGGTGGTGCCAAAAGACACAGTCACGGACAGCGTCCAAGAAATGCACCAATATTCTCGTCATCAACCTTTCCTTGTCTTCCAAATAAATATTAGTCTGTTGGGAGCAAAGTGCATCAGATCCACATTTTGTTATGTTACAGCCTTATTCCAACATTGATTCAATTCATTATTTTCCTCAAAATTCTCCAAACAATACCCCAAAATGACAATGTGAATGGAGTTAGTTTGAAATCTTTGCACATTTATTAAAAATAAGAGATGAAAAATTCCCATGTACAGTGCCTATAAAAAGTATTCACCCATATGACATTAAAAATCAGTCATGATCAATAAACATTGGCAACTTTGACAAAGAAATTTCAGAAAAATACCTCATTAATGTCAAATTGGCATTACAAAGTAATGTCAGTTTAATAAAAATATGTAAGGGGAAATCAGTGCATTAATATTCACCCCCTTCAGGTCAGTATTTAGTAGGTGCACCTTTCATTCACGGCATGGAGTCTGTGAGGATAGGTCTGGACACTGGAATTTTATGTCATTCTTCTTTGCAAAACTGCTCAAGCTCTGTCAGGTTGTGTGGGGATCGGGTGTAAACAGCACTTTTCAAGTCCATCCACAAATTCTATTGGTTTCAGGTCTGGACTTTGACTGGGCCACTCCAGAACATTCACCTTGTCGCGTTAAACCATGTCTGTGTAGCTTTCGCTGTATGCTTCGGGTCATTGACTTGCTGGAAAACAAATCTTCTCCCAAGCTTTAGTTGTCTTGCAGACTGAATAAGATTGTCCTCCAGGATTGTCCTGTATTTTGCTGCATTCATCTTACCCTCTACTTTAACAAGCCTTCCAGGGCCGGCTGCAGAGAAGCATCCCAACAACATAACGCTGCTAACGCAGTGTTTCACAGTGAGGATGGTTGTGGTGATGTGCAGTGTTTGGTGTGCGCCAAACACAGCGTCTTGTCTGATGTACAAAAAGCAACATTTTGGTCTCATCAGACCAAAGAACCCATTTCCACTGGACCATGGAGTCTTTCACATGCCTATCGGTGACCTCAAGTCGTGATTTAACATGAGTTTTCTTCAACAGTGGCTTTCTCCTTGCCACTCTCCCATTAAACTTTGACTGGTGACGAACCCGGGCAACAGTTGTTGTGTGTACAGTCTTTCCTTAGCAGTTGCTGAAGCTTGTAACTCCCTCAGAGTAGTCATCAGTGTGTTAGTGGTCTCTCTCATTAGTCTCCTTCTTGCACGGTCACTCGGTGTGTGTTGACGGGCTGTTCTAACATCCCCCGGAGTTCAGTGCCTTGGAGATGTTTTTGGATCCTTCCCCTGATTTGTGCTTTTCAATGACCTGTTTTTTGAGGTCATACCAGGAGTTTGACTTTTTTCCACTCACACTGTGAGGTTTTTATGTTTGCTTTGAATAAAAACATGAAAGATCTGAGAGAGATTATTTGTGCTATTATTTTAGGCACATTATATTTGTTAATACTCTTGAGTTGGTTGAAGATCAAATAACATTTTATGACAAATGAATGCAGTAAATCATCACAATTTCAAACAAACTTCTTTTACTTTGTCATGAGTATTGTTTGTAGAAATCTGAGGAAAATAATGAATGTTTCCTATTTTGAAATAAGGCTATAACATTACAACATGTAGTAAAAGTTAAGTGCTCTGAAAACTTTCTGGATGCACTGTATGTCATTATACAGCAGACTGGAACACCTTAATGTTTTATAAGTATAAAGAGTTAATATTTATAGCTCTTCATTGTTATCATATTAAGTTTTGTTTGAACTCCTCCCAAACTTTCTACAAAGTAAAACATTGTGTGTCATGCAAACTGACGCAGAATCCACATTAACATATGAGCGAGGTTACACGGACATTGACCTGTAAAATGTAGCACAGACAGCAATTATTAACAAAAGGTAACCGCAGGACAAGTGCAAAGAAATACATGCAGAAAGATCAACAGTAACATTTGCAACTTCATTTCTCTGTGAGTGTTTACATCAGACCAGGTGGCTGCACTACTGACACACTACTACTGTGCAATGGGGTCAAAGTAGGTGCTCTTGCTGGATCAAGTCGTCCACACAGCCTGTGCTGATACGAAGCTGATACGAAGCTTTACGATGTTTATTTTCTATTTCTCAGTCAAACAGAAGAAGCTGTAAAAACCCCTTTTACCTGTTCATTAAGCAGAGGGTTGAGCAAAAGAGATTTTAAAAGCTGTGACATATCAATCGTGTTTTAAATAATAATGTTGCATCTACTGCACAATATCTTCCCCCCACAAAAAGTACTTGGCATTCACTGTGAGTTCAGACAGTGGCCTTGCTACTGTCCCAGAGCACAGATACACTATCATTGGAGGTAAACACACTGCAGGGAATGAGTCAAAACTCCCCACAGCAACCACTGAACTCCCACACTAGTGTCTCACACACACTGATTTTCAGCCAGCATCCAGTTTAATAAACAATTCATCTGTGAATCTTGAGTTCATAGTTCATTAGGGCTGCAGGAAACACACATGCATCTTGATCTTTACTTTCAACTGTATTTTAGCAATTTTCATACCACGTCAATCAGCTGTGAATCAGTGAATGTGTGGCCTCAGCTTCAGGCTGCAGCTGGAGGCGGGAACAAGCACTGTGGCTGGTGCAACTCTGCACTTTCTTTCATAACTCTCTGACCTAATCCGCATTTTGTCCGGAGTTAAAAGAGTCAGCAGACTGAAATTCCTGGAAAGTCAAACTAGTGAAAAAAAAAAAAAACAACCTTTAAAGATAATCAGATTTATATATTAGAATGCAAGATGGTGTGATATTTTCATTTAATAAGAAGTGAGAAGCTTACATGGCAAAGGTTTAGAACTTGTTATATTAGTGTATAATATTATAAAACAAAACAAGCAAAGCAAAAACACAACTGACAGGGTTATTATTATTATTATTATTATTATTATTATTATTATTTAAATAATCTACGTTTTCTGTATAGAACTAATGCCGGATTAAATACTGGCCTGTATAAATATTAAAGGCCAATGAAAGCTTGGAACAGGAGTGTTTATTTTGTTTATATGTGTGAGTGTGCATTCAAGTGTAACTATATTTTAACGGAGTTTGGCGAGACTTTCCCTGCAACCCGAGCCAACAGGGATGTCCCTCTTGAAATGTACAACTGCTGAGTCGGCCTGACTTTACCCTGTTCCGCAGGCTACATCGAGGACTCTCCGGACTCCGTTGTGCTTCAGCAGCGACACCACCCAGCTCTTATACTCCCGGGTCCTGCTCTGCGTGTCTCCGATGTACAGCTGCCACACTTTGGCCGCTTTGCCGTCGGCGTACTGATCAGGAAGACCCTCGGCGGCCACGCCGAGAGAGCGGGTCCTAAACACGCTGTCGACCGACATGCCGCTGCCTGCCCCTGCCATTAGCTGACTGCACACGGGAAATGGAGGAGGTGTTCTCCTGAGAGGCTGCTCTAAGCGTGTCTGATTGTCTTGTCTCTCAGGGACCCTGTCCACATGCCGGACTACTCTCCGGTTGTTATTATTTCTCCGAGTCAGTCACGGGCTTGGACAAACTCACTGGCCAATGGCGCTGTGCTTCGGGCTGACGCCTCCTTTCTGATTGGTTGAAGCGAGGCGACAGGGCTAACGTAAACACAGAGTCATTTACGTGCTTACGTTCAATATATATATATATATATATATATATATATATATATATATATATATTAATTAAACCAGAACCATATTTGAAACTAAGTTGATAAATATATATAAATAGATAAATAAATAAATAAATAAATATATATATATATATATATATATATATATATATATATATATATATATATATATATATATATATATATATATATATATATATATATATAGTATATATATATATATATATATATATATATTATATATATATATATATATATATATAATATATATATATATAAAAGAGTAAAACACACAAACTAAAAATAAATGTTGTTTTATGATCCCCGTGGAGATTTTACATTTATTCCTGGGGGTTTAACCATAACCACAAACCACTAAGACTTTAATGATGGCCAAAGGGAGAAATATACCTGTTACAGCAACACAAGGGCAGGTGAGCAGGAGAACGGTGAAACAATTTAAGTATTAGTATTAGTAAGTAATAGGACATATCTGAGTATTAAAGTAATGGAGGTTAATATGGATAAGAAAGATACATTAAAATATATAGATTAAAAATCTATACAATATACAGACTGACAGAACATCCAATAGCCTGAACATAAATATAAAACTTATGTTCTATTATTATTGAAACTGGCATACCCTGGGAAATGTATTTAATATCAGTAGCTGTTAAGAGTAGCAGTATTAGATTTATTTGACTTTATTTAATTTTATATGTAAAAGTGTCAAATGCTGTTTTTGGGTCTTTTCTCAACATGTCTTCTAGTATTTGTTCATTTAAAAGCCTTGATTTGCTCTCACTGATCCCACACTGGAATTCCTGTTTAATGGTGGTCTTATCTGGTGTCTTCTGGGAGAGAGGAGGAAACTGACTTACTGTATTTGAGTTTGATCACTGAACAAGATACTGTAAGGGAAATACAGCCATGTTCGAAACGTGCTGGGAGTTTACCAATAGGATTTCATGTATCATCTCAGACCTGGTTTGGTTAATAACCAGTGTAAAATCCAGGTAACAGCAGTTAGTTACCAGTTACCTGTAGCTGTGGTGTACTATTATTTGTGGTTGGTTATGTGCTAAAGGTGATGAATATCTATCTACAGTAACATCTAGTGGCAGTTGTGAGGAACTACATCCAGGAGAGTTCACTAGAGTAAACTTGTGAATCATTAGAATGAATAGTTAGATAGATTGTAAGTTATTTCAATTCAAAACATCACATGCAAATGCACATTGAACTGTTTAGATTCGTTCATGTTTTGCTGCTGGGGGTTTTCTATGTGACCACGTTTCAGCAGTTTGTTCACAGCGACTGTAGATGGCACTCTAAGAACAAGAATGATGACAAGAGCAGGCTGTCGTTACAAACACATGAATTCAGATTTTATTTTGCAATGAATAGTTTCAAATCCTGCAACACAGTGACACAGACATTGCTTACATAAAGGCCTTGTCACACCATTGTTACCCATTTGAAAACATGCCTCACGCCCTCCAAAACCTTTAAAATCTCTTATAAAATCTTACACCTCTGAGTAACTAACAGAAGTTATGTCGTGAATGTAACAGAGCACACAACTCTCGCCAGCTGTGCTAAAGAACCAGTAAGATCTGTGGTTTTTAGACACTAAATGTTGTCCACAGCAGCTGTAGCAGTAGACTGCTGATTGGAATTTTGTTCTCTGAGCCTCTGGCGTTTAACAACATAAAACCTTACCATAAATATCAACACTATCATAGTGAGAGCAACAAAAATCCATATCCAGAGAAAACCACCAGCGGGTGCAGCAGAAGCCTTTAAAGTATTATTGTTGACGGCTGGTTCAATAAGACCTATTGTGATAGGAGTTGTGATGACGAAAACTGTCTTTGTCCTCTGCTTTGATGCATTTGACTTCACCTTTAAGCACAAAGCCCTCTTTACAGGAGCACACAAAACCTCCGAATGTGTTTTTACACTTGTGATCACACTGATCCATTGAACATTCATCAATGTCCTCACAGAATCGACCATTTTCAATGTACCCATCAGGACAGTAACATTCATTGTTTCTTTCACATGTCATGCGGCATTTCATTTGTCCGCAGTACAATTTGCACCTCCTGGGGTCTTTTCTGTCTGGAATATATCCCTGATAACAAGAGCATTTAAAACCTCCACTTACATCTTTGCAGTTATGTTCACAAGGGCTATAAGAACATCCTTTAGAGCTTTTGAAAAAGTTTGTATCTGACAACAGTTGTGACCTGCAAGCATCTTTGGGCTTTGTCCTGCACAGAAACCCGGCAGCTTTGTCCGAGCACAGCATCTCTGTCATCCTCTGATCATCAGAAAGTGTCACACAGTGTGGAGAGCAGACTTTAACGCTGCCTTTCCAGGTTGTCAAGGACGGAACAAAGCTCCCGTGCGTGCTGTCAGAAGTCCACTCGTAGCCTCTGAGTGGAGCCGAAAGGTTGCTGCAGGCGCCGGCTGGTAAGCGCAGTCCAATCCAGAAGTTCCCAGACAATCCTTGACTCACAATGTCAAGGATGCTCTCTTCTGCCTCCCCCTGAAATGTCATTAGTTCTCCATTCATGTCACGGCATGTTTCCTCAGCTGTTTTAAAGTCCACTCTGTCCTGGTTCACAGTGACGCAGTGACTCCCACTACACACAGGTGTACATGTGCCACTCAGGCCATATCCCAACTTTAAAGACAATAAAGAAAGAACTGACATTAAAACAGCCATTCTTGTTGTGAGTTTGAAGAAAGCCTTAACGCTGGGCAGCAGATTATCTCAGAGTGTTGGCTGGATAAAGAGTCTGAGGCCACCTACTCTGGCAGCAACACCCCTAAGGACAATGGCAAGTTGAAAGACAGGAAGGAAATGAGAAGCGATTAGTCTGCTGGTTTTTTCCAACAGTAGTGAAAGAAGGGATCATCATAATTGACAAACATAATTGTGTTTCAGAACAATCCAGTTACAGCAGTACATCTTATATTTATTTTAAACAACATGAACTGGACTGAGCTGATGTACATATATTTATTGTTACATTATATTTAAACCAGCATAATCAGATGTGTTACTGTGTTATTATTACTATAAATTACTTATGGTTACCAGCTATATTGTAGATTAAGATTTTAATACACAACAAGTATAACAGTTCGTGTCAGATTAAACCCAGCAGGACGAAGCAGTGAAATTACCTCCAACTTCACATGATGTGCCTCACTAATGATGATCCAATCATATCAGGACAAATTCTTCATAAGAACTTATTCTTTTTGAATACATTTTGCTGAGAGTATGTGTCATCATATTTTGGTGTAACCACTTCTTTTAAATAAATTATGTCAATCCTTCTTCCACTTCTTTCATCGTAAGTTAAACACACTGTTCCTGCTTTTTGATGTTATCTCAATAATACTAATACATGCAGCATCATGTCCACTTTTATACCATCGTTTTTTATTTTTGTACCCAATATTCCTCCTATTCTCTATATTTCTACTGTTTACTTGTTGACCACATGAAAGGCAAATCATCATCTGATGGACTAGAACTTCTTTCCCTGATGTAATATCTTAATAATGTGATAACAGCCAAACCAATAGATTACAAATACATAAATTAAGTAAATAACGTTTTATTGAATCCATCTAGTCAGTTTTCTCCATTCTTATTAGGTCATAGGTCATCAGTCAAGATGGACTCATATAGTTTTTCCAAACGTGGATCCAAACCAGAGGACACCCAGCAGTAGCCGTCTGCAGTCATGTTTTTCTTGGCTTCCTTTTTGGAGCGACTGCATCGAAAAATTGCAATAGCCAGAGTCACTGCGATCAACACGAGCAGAGGAATGACTGATCCGAGGACGCAGATCATCACTTTGGGATCGACAGTGAAGCCAGAACTTGTGCTCAGCGACGCGTTTCTCTGCTGATTGCCGTGCGTAACGTTCACCAGGTCTGGAGGCGGCGCGTCAGTGTGAGGGGACTGGTGTTGGAGCTCAACCGTGGCCCTGATCGACGACTCGGTGGAGTTGGCTTCCTCGTCTGGGGGGTCTTTGGGAGAAGCGGTTAAGGTTTGTGCCACATTCAGAGCGCAGTTCAGCCCATCGGCCTCCAGGTGGAAGCCATGCGGGCAGCCGCACCTGAAGCTGCCGACAGAATTAAAGCAGGTGAACTGACAGCGGTTGAAGACGCACTCGTTCACATCTACACACGAGTGGCCATCCTCGGCCAAAGCGAAGCCCTCGTTGCAGTCACAGGAGAAGGATCCGACACTGTTCAAGCAGCTGTGCTCGCACCTTGACTGCGCGCACTCATCGACATCGCTACATTTCCCATCCACCATTTCGTAGCCGTCTTCACACGCGCAAACGTAACTGCCCTGCACGTTTTCGCACGGGTGTCCGTCACAGACTTGTGACTGGCACTCGTCGACGTCCGAGCAGGTGCGTTGGTTCTCATCCAGTCTGTAGCCGTGTGAACAGCTGCAGAAATATCCTGACTCCCCCATGACGCACTGATGCTCACAGGTGTCAGCGGAGCACAAGTCTTTAGTCCTGCACGAGAGTGCGTCCTCACCCAGGTCGTAACCTTCTTTGCAAAAGCATCGAACCTCATCTGCGTCCTGACGACACTCGTGCTCACATCCGCCGTTGCCGATGCTACAGTTTTGCTTTCCAGATTTGCAAAATGGACCAGGGTCGGTCCAGTGGTAGAGGTCATTTATCCTCATGCACACAGAGTAGTGGGACTGCTGGTCACTACAGACCGTATTTGCATACGTTCCTACTGGGAATGATTTCAGTGGTCTGCTTTCTGGCTTTTCTGAGAACGGCAGTATGTAAGTTATTTGTCCAGGCCCCATCAGAACCAAAGGTTGACACATTCCCCTGAAGTAAAACTTGCATGCATAAAAGATACGGGTTTTGCAAGATCCAGCAATCCATGTTAGTTGATTCTGACTTGATAATGTGTAATTAACCCTTACACATCTCTCCTCTGTGCAGGTTACGACAGGTTCTTTCTCCCAGTTGGAGTATTGGGAGTCTTCCTCCCCAGATACCCACTCAAAACCCCTCAAAGGCTTGTCAGCTGACACACAGTTTGCACTGGGGAGTTTCAATCCAATCCAAAATTTGACTCCGTTGCCCCGATGGTGTCTGTGAAACTGTGAAACAAGTAAGCTTAGCACATGCTCTTCTCTCCTGTCTCGGACCGTCATCAGAGAACCTCCATTGTCGACACATTTCTGGTGCGCTTCCCTAAACTTCACCCTGCCTGTGTGTAGGGTGAAGCAGGCGTTGGAAGTGCACAAAGTCTCGTGTTCAGCTCCCGATAAACCCTCAAAGCTGTTGATAACCTGCAGCAGAAAGAGCCAAAACATGATTGCCATAGAAATCAACAAATCAGCTGATATCCAGAGGGTCCCTGGGAGATTTTAGGTGAAATGAGACCAATATGTGGTTGTCCATTCGTAGCCAAAAAAACAAGTGGCCTGAGTCTGAAACTCACAGTCATGATCCTGCATCCTGTTTGGGCCACAAACTAAAGACGGAAATCATGTTTAGCAGAAGTTATGGGCTGTTTTTTTCGACCCTGCTGACTATTTCCTTTGAGAATGGAAAAACAATGGCAGGTTTAGCAGTGTTTTGACTGGTTCTCCAGATGTCTCCGGCCTCAGAAGGCTGGAGGCATTTAAGCCGACTCCCTTAATTGTGGTGTCTCACAATGCATGAACAGGGGTCAGAGTCTCTGAGACACTTTGACATTACAGCCACTGTGGACGGACACAATGATCTTTGCTCCTGCTGCAACAGATACTGGATTTGACTTACGTTTTATTTTTATTGCTCATTGCTTTATTTGACATACATTCGGGATACTGGTCCAATCTAGTACAGGTGATTTTGTTGTGTGATCATGTGTTTTACAGCTCATTTCTATGGGCAAAAAAACAAAATTAATTTATTTAATCTAATTTTAAATATACATAACATACCATTTCTTAAACAAATATGTCTGTAAACACATGCTGTGGTCGTGGAAAATACGTTAATCTGTTTCAGAAGGGTCTAATTATTGTCATCAAGCAAAAAAAAACATTCAAGGAGATTTTGAAACTACTGAAATTGGGTTAAGAACTGTCCAATGGAAGAAGTTCATGTAGTCTGATGAGTCCAGATTTACCCTGTTCCAGAGTGATGGGTGCATCAGTGTAAGAATAGAGGAGGGTGAAGTGATGCACCCATCATGTCCAGTGTCTACTGTACAAGCCTGTGGGGGCAGTGCTATGATCTGGGGTTGCTGCAGTTGGTCAGATCTAGTTTCAGCAATGTTATGAGATAAAGAATGAGGTCAGCTGACTACCTGGATATACTGAATGACCAGGTTATTCTTAATACAAAAAATAAATACAACTCTGCAGAGGAAGAACTGTTGCAACATTGCAAAAGCTTATTGAAACAGTTCCACGGTGAATGCGTGTTGCAATCAAAGCTAAAATATTAGGGTGTGTTTTTTTAGTCTATATATATATATATAGCAGAAGAACTGAGTAATGGTATTATTATTATTCATCTTGCAAAGTGTGTTTATGTATCACCTGTGTGTGATTAAGGCGGCTGAATGTAGAGTTTTAGATGGCAGTGCCAAGGACATTCATGTGTATCCAGACATTTCCTGTATTTGTTTGAATGCAGGAAGTAGCCCAACTACAATCACAGGAAAAGCAACAACACTCCTCCACCCATGAGCTCATGCAGGCAAATTAACTGTCTAATTCAAAGAACTCTCTGAAGACTGTCTGAATATTGCTTTCAGGTAACAAATGTTCTTGTCCTTAGTGCCAGTTTTAGGGAATTCTCAAACATAAATCAAATGATTAAAACATTACATTTTACATTACAGTTTAAATTGAGACACAACATGCAGCAGCAGTAAATAAGATGGACGTCAGTTTTGGCTATGTTGGCTACAGCTTGTGCTTAATTTACACTGGCATATGACATATGCTTAAATGACAGAAAGGAACATTAGTTGAGCTATTACACAAAAGTAAGGATGAAAAAATATTTGAAATGTCTGAACTAACCTGCAGTATTGACCCAGTCGTCTCCAAAACCACTCCCAATTTACTATATGGAGTACAGTCCTAACTGTTTGCCATATCATTTGAGAATCTGAATTCTGAGCGTAAACTTATTTCCTGTATACACATGTACAGCACTTTGTGCCAACAATCCCACAGTGCTGTGCAACTCATTTCTACTCATGTGAAATTCCTCTTGTGTTACTCTGTCCAAAATACAGTATAATCAATATATTGAGCTAACTATTTAATATGTGCTGGGAGTAGGTAATGAATTAACAAGGAAGTCATCTAAAATTACATTTGAATGATTTTCTAACATCTGAACTGAACTGTTAACATATTTAATATATGACTAATTATTGATGTGAAGTATATTTACACACTGACCTGGATCTATACAGAGTTATGTGTTTAAGTAACTTGAACTTTTGGTCTTTATAAACAGCTTTAAAAGAACATTATACACATAATGACCCAAAGTTACGCCCAACACACAACTTAAAGCCAGTAAATACAACTATAATGAATAAAGCTATAAAAACATTTACAACATTATTCAGACAACATTTCCTGCATTTGTTTGCAGGTGGATCATGCCTCGACTTCAAACACAGGAAGCTGCAGCAGTAAAACACTGAGTCGGGCCCTGAACTTTTATCTGATCTGCTTCTTCTGTCTGAACCTTTACTGCCCTCTGGTGGCCTGGGGAGGTGCTGTGCAAGTCTCTGAATTCCTGACTCATTTGGATCATTTCTGGGCTACTAGAAATTTAAAATCACACATTGGTTGATAAACTATGCTAATAGCTCTAACTGTATATATAAATTTAGATAAAAACCCCATTTCCATTTCAATCTCAGATTCAAATGTGAGATTTGTTCATATGTTTGAACTTGTATTTGTCTAATAAGTATGTTCAGCCTCCTACTTTCTTTTCACTATTTTTTAATATATTATCAACACAGGTGATAAAGTTTGAATTAAATAGGAGCGGCTGTGGGCAAAAGGTGGTTTCAAATCTTTATCACATCCCATCGTAATGTGTGTCTCATTGTTGAGGAAAATGAAAAAGGTAATTATGGTCAGATTACAATGTAGCATCAGGAGTAAATAAGTACTCCCACTTTAACTTTTCAGCAACACAGGCATGATTTTCATGCAGTATATCTTCTACTTCTGGAGAAGTGGAGGTCTGCCAGATGGGCTGGGTGCCAGTTCCATGGAAAGGCAAACAACTATAAAGCAGCTGTTCCACGAAATTCTCCCACCGCGAATGTTTCCATTACTGTGAATTTTAGAAATATCATACCATTAATAATAATACCTCTTAATCTTAATACATTTTAAGGTACTGGGATAACCAAAACATCAGAGACAGTAGAGTGATAACCTGGGAAAATTATTTTTCGACTAGATTCAAGTGAGAAAAAGTGTTTTGTTGAACCAATCCCTCATCCACTGATTCAGTGTGACATTTATCCAACACACTGTGTTCAACATGCCTAGACAGGGGAAAAGCCTGTTATATAAGAATCAAAGATGTAAGGATTAAGACGTTACACGACAATCCAGTTCCTTTAGCAATTTGTGCAGTGCCGAAGCATAATCTGCAAACAAGCACCTGGCTATCTCCAAAAACCAGCAGACCCACACGTATAATAAGGTCACAGGGATGCTGGCAGTGTGTGAGATTGTGATTTACACAGGCAAGCGATCAGCCGCCACTCCTCACTGTACCGTGTTTGTTAGCGACCCGTCACCTCTGCCTGTTCCTAAGTATGGTTTTGAAGTAAAACCAAAAGCTGGACACAGCACACCCACCATGCTTCTGGACTATATGACAACATGTGTATTACAGATAACATAAAACAACTCGGGGAAACACAGTAGTTCATTTTCTTAAGAAGTGCTCTGATGTTCATGCCAAACTGTTCAGATAACAAACATTATCAGCTCCTGTAATTATTAAACTCCTGACATTAGTGAAAAAAACACAATTTAACACGGCTTGACGACCATAAAGCAACTAATTCTATTGTTTCATTGTGTTTGCTGACCTGGGAAGTGTTTGCACAATGAACAAACATTAAGTGGAAATGGGCCTGGATCTGGAGGGGGTGCTAGGGTTGGTGCTCCTTCGTCAAATTTGATTCAGCCCCAAGCACATGAGCATCTAGTCTAGTCTGACCCCTCTCTCTCTCCTGGCTGCCAATGCCTCATTCCAGATGGGTCAAATCTGAATATATAGGAGCCTTAGCTTATTCATTGTCTCTCTCTCTCTCCCACCATTTCTTGTTGTCCTGTCCCTCTCCCATCTGCATGTTTATTCTTTTCTCCCATACTGTACTTTCATGTGTGAAACGAAACTGCAGCAAGCTCTTCTTTCACCTGCAGTATCAGTCACAGAATTACTGTTAAATCAAAATAAGAGCGCAGGCTGAGACATGTTGGACAAACTCAAACGGCAACATCTGCTCTTTTATCACGCCAGTGTATGTGGTATATGTGTGCCTCATGTATGTGCGTTTCTTTTGTTTGCGAAGAAAGTGCATGGCTGATGCATATCATTCATGGAGTCAAGCTAAACAAACAGAACCCAACAAGGAGCAATGGAGGACGGAACAATGTGCAAGCAGCTCTACAACAGTGGTGTACGAAGAAAGTGTTAAAAGAACTAATGCAAATTCATTTTACATACTTTTCCTTATATATTTGCTACGACTTTTCAGCCCAACTTTGGTAAAATTACAGACTTCACAAAGAAAGCCAATTTCTTATTTCTGTAACAGCACTTTATTGGCAGTACCTGCAGGGCATCGCACCATAATAGACAATCATGGACTGAACAAGGAAGGATACTGCTAATGGTGCAACCGACCAACCTTACGGAGTTGAAATATCTCTGTATGTATATAATTAATGACCACACACCTAATACAGCACCCAGACATACAGGCCCTACAAAAATAGTATTAAAACACAGAAAATCATTGTAAACCTAGATGCAATAGTTGCTGTTAAAGCTGTAAAGACAAGGCCAACAAGAATTCACGCTGTGTACTGTGTATTTCCTTACAAAAAGCAGCAAAGTCAAGTTTTGACATGTTTGTAACTGCACCTCAAGAGCAGACAGGCAGGATCCAGCTCTGAGCTGGAAGAATGCCATCTGAGAAGAAAGAGGAGAGTAAATTAACAGCAGAATGAAATAATATGGGTCAATGCATATGCTCCCCTTAAACATTACATGAAAATGAGGGGATGAAACCACAATGACTGTGACAGTTCAATGACTTTTGTTTTCTCACAAGCTTAGTTTAGCTTAGAAATAATCTTTGTCATAATCACAAATAATCACATCATCATTATTACTGATGAGAGCAGCTACAGCTACAGTCGAATCGTACAGCTGGTGGCTACATCTCTGCTTATTTGCTGGTGGTTGTTTTGGTTTAAAAATAGCCACAGTGATCATAAGGTATCAAAGGTTAAAATTAATGGGACGGGCCTTAATCGCAGTATCAAACCTTTTGTAAACACTGCAGCCAACAGCTTTAGTTGGACAGTGACTCAAATGGTAGTTTTGTATCCTCACTGATCATTAACCACTGTGGTTACTGTAAAGATAAGATAAGTGTGTTTCAGGTCATAACAATGAACCTCTGCAGTCTTGTCACTCAAAGTAGAGCTTGCAGGCGGGGTTTGCTTGAAGGTAAATGACACACTGTATCTCCTTAAGATATAGGAAAGGACATCAACCAACCCTGGAAGCGTGAGGCGTTTACAGGTATTATTTAAGGGTTAGGGCCTCGCTGCACTTACCTGCTGATTCACCCACCCTCCTCACAGCACTACGCATTTTCTCTCTGAAGCTGGTGAGGTAAGATAACACCATTAGTGTAATATACTTATAATCTTGCACAGTTGTTAATGTTCCAAAAGACTGAAATGTGTTTGTGTTCTCTATAACCCAGCTGATATTATCTGTAAATTGTAAGGTTTTTGTTAAGCAAATTTGCTAATTGATCTAGATCATTAGTTGTAATTGTAATTGAACAATTAGTTTTTCTGCAAAACTATAATAGGAGAGGCCGTGCAAAAATACAGAATGCCTGGAGTCCCACCATCTATGTCCTGGAGTCCTGGAGGATCAGTATACTCCATTGCCCCCCTAGATGATCAGAAAGTAAAGACAGTGCATGGGTCTATGTTGAAACCAGTATCTGTCATTCATCACCCACCAGAAGTCCCTAGGTTGGAGGGTGATCAACATACAGAGGGCGTGGAGGGGGAGGAAGACCCTCTTGCACGACTTGATTTTAGTGGTGACCACACCCACTAATAGACAAGGCTCTTGTCCTGGCCACGGGGCCCAAGTATCACCTCCCAAAAACCACAATGGGGTGGGGCTGCAAGCTCTCTGATCCCTGGTAGCAGTGTTGGTGTCATAGTGTATTTCAGACCGTAGAGTTAGAGGCTGGGGTCATGTGTACAGCAGCATATCTAGTGGACGCGATATTAAAACCGTGGGGGTAGATTGTAGTGGTGTTGTCTACCTGTAGCATCACCGGGGCTCCAATCAGGCCTCACCAGGTGAAGTCATATCCTCTCTGTTGTTCTTATTAGGTAGCATCAGTACAGTACACGGCTCTCTGCGTCCACTTGGTGTGTGTTGGTGACCGGTGTAGGTGTTTCCTGCTTTATTAGGAAACTGAGAACCTGACGCTCTCCTGATCATTTTTAAGGTGATTGTTGTGTGTTGTGTGTGTGTGTAATTAAAACTGAATGTGTAGCTTTTAGTGGGAACATATTTGTTTTATCTGGACTTTTATCTATTTGGGATAAAATTGAATTTCTTTTGGTAAAACCACATCTCTGACTTTATTTACAGACTTATTTGTGTGTGTGTAGACCATAGTGGGAAGTCACCACCAGGTCCCCCGTCAGGTCACATTTAACCAGACACTACAGCAATGCCAGCCCCTGGTGTGTGTCTGAACATCCTAGAGGCTCGTCACAAGCAAGATGGGTTTGGGATGATTGGAAACCCTACTAGGATCTTTAACCAAGACTACAAAGACCTGAAACAGTACTGTCTCATCCGAGGAGTCAGATACATAGACGACATGTTCCCCCCAGAAAGGCGCTCCATCGGTGATGGGATACTGAAGCCTTCTGATGTGGCCCGCATAGTGTGGCTGAGACCAGGGGTGAGTGTTTGGGCAGCGTCTGAGCACAAAGGAGACCAGCTCAGTATACAAGTGTCTTTTTTGTCATATAAGGCCACTTATATCTAAGTTTACATGACAAATCATAGCCAGTAGGTGAGCATGATTGGAGTTATTGGAAGTGTTATGGTTGGATTATAGCAAGGAAAGCGTGAAACCTCACCTCATTTTTTAATGTTTATGTATATTTTTCAATCCCATCCCACTTTAAAACAGTTTCTACTGTAGTAATTATTTAAGATTCTAAGCTTATCATTTGGCGAGATACCAACAGCTAACTCTTTGTAGATAACTGAATTTATCCAGTTACACTATGCATAAGAGAAATCTCATTGTGGCCTTATACGTAAGAATAAGAACAAGAACATGTATCATTTCAGATATTAACCTTTTTTAATGCTGACCCTGTTTCAGAAAATTAGTCCTAATCCAGCCTTTGTACTGGATGGCATCTCCAGGTTTGACTTTGGTCAGGGGGAATTTCTTGGTAAGGAGATTTCTACAGTCATAAGATCCTGATACTGTTTTGCATTTGTCTTCCTCACTCAACAAACCGGTTTTAATACAGGAAACTGCTGGTTTCTTGCGTCTATTGGAGCTCTCACATTCCAGCGCCACATCCTCGAGCAAGTTGTCCCTCATGAGCAAACATTTGATGAAAACTACTGTGGGCTGTTTCACTTCAGGGTAAATACTAACAGCGCAACTAATTACCGGTTTTATAAGTACATCTACCTTTATTTTTTATTATATTCATATTATGATGGAGTACCATCAGCATGATTTAAAGCAAGTTAAAAAATAGGACCTAGCTCAGCCAGTAAATGGCACCTGAGGTGATTTTTAAGTTACAGGAATGAACTCGAGAGTGAAGCTTGAACTCTGAGGCTAAAGCACTGAGTGATTTACAATTAAATCAGTTCACTGATCCAAGGCAAAATACAAGAGAGGACAGCAACACTGCAAGCGTCTGCTATGTGTGGGGTGTGGACAGTAGACAGGCATCAACACCACATTACTCATTTTCTTAGAAAGTTAGTGATTTAACCAGTGTCCTATTCTACTTTCTAACCATTCAAAAGTTTCATTTTAAAACAACACATCTATATTTTTATATGTTTTAAACATTCAGTTCTGGAGATTTGGAAAGTGGGTGGATGTCGTCATTGATGACAAGCTACCGACAATCGATGGCAGACTAATCTTTGTCCACTCCAAAAATAGAAATGAGTTCTGGCCTGCTCTGCTCGAGAAAGCCTATGCCAAGTACGTAACATCCAGACATAAGCGGGTTTGCTCTTGTTTGTGGAGTATCATTAATACCATCTCTTCCTGTGCCAGAGTGTGCGGCTCCTATACGGACATGAATGCAGGGACTCCTGTGGAGGCTATGATGGACTTCACTGGGGGTGTCCACATGTCTATCCAGCTGTCAGATCCCCCTGCAAACCTGTGGGAGCTGATGTACAGAGCTGGCAAATCTCACACACTGATGGGTTGTGGTACACTTCAAGGGGTAAGACACACATATGCCACACTGGCTGTTTCTTTTTCATCTCTTTTACAAATATACATGTTAAGAAGTGCTTTTTTTCCACTGTTTTTGTCCAACTTGACCAGTCAATGTTACATTTGTGTACAGTTATAGTATAGCACTATAATTCTACATCTGATGGTCATGTGACCTTAACCTCACTGTTTACAGCCGTTTATCGTTTGTATTGATAATGATTTGTGAATTTTTAAATTTTTGACATTGATTGATCTGTTTTGTTGAAGACACATGATATCAAAGTATTACCAAATGGACTGGTCCAAGGCCACGCGTACACTGTGACAGGTGTCAAACAGGTGAGGGACTTCATTTGTCAAAACACTTTTTTGGAATTAGATTAATGGCTTTCTTACAATTATGTTTGACAATGCTGTGATGATTGCTGGTCAGATGATAGAAAGCAGAGGGAAACTCGTAAGCCTGGTGCGTCTGTGGAATCCCTGGGGCAACGGAGAGTGGAACGGAGACTGGAGTGATGAGTAAGAAAAACTCAGTGATTTCATATGCAGAAATATGAGTTAATATTATCAAATGACAAAACACGGGAAAGTGTATTTATAGTGACATATTTCTCAAAGATCTATTTTAAGTTGTAGTTAGTTGTCAGGCCAACTTTCAGTGGAACTGTATGAGGAGGACAATACCATTACCAAGCATTCAGGAGAATACTTTGAAATGAGTTCAGAAGGTTAGAAAAGGAATTTAACCTCAATGGAAACTCTAAATACTGCCCCTACTAATGAGGTATAACAATCTGGCCTCCACTGCAATATGTATGACAAACGTACAGTGACCCATTGCACAAGCACATTAGTGTTTTCCTAGTGGTCTCATCCTCACGCTAACACTCGAAAACAATCTGTCAATGTAGAACATTATCAGAATCAAAAATGACTATTGCATTTAGGGTAAGTCTCCAAACTACATTGGAGACTTGGTCAGACAGTTGGAATTAAATGCTTGCTTTGCTTGATACATAAACAAATGATAAATTGCCTTCAAGGTCGCCGCTGTGGCAAACTGTAAGTGCTCAGGATCGTCAGATGTGCCTCACAGTGGGTGATGATGGAGAGTTTTGGTGAGTAAACTAAGTCAAATATCTCTAAAGCACTTGAATGTTTGCTTTATATCAGCGCAGCATATGAACAATATTAACTCTGATTTCAACAGGATGACCATTGAAGACTTCTGTAAGTACTATGTGGATCTTGACATCTGTGGCTTGAATCCCGACTTCCTTGATGGAAACTCCTCTGCTCAGTGGAAAACGTCCATGTATGAGGGCAGATGGGTTGCAGGAACCACTGCTGGGGGATGCATGAATAATCCAAGTAAGAAGCTGCTTTGTGTTTTTGAGTGTTAATTACCATATGATTATTTTATATATGTATATATAACAATGTGACTAGATTTTCCAGCATTGTATGGACAAACTAATGCTCTCTAGTTGATGCTGCACCTACAGACTTCCTTCAGATGATACTGTATTATTAATTTGTTCCAATATTTTCACTGCGAGCCTCTAGCTAAGACATGTTGTAACATTCTGAGTTTGTTGTTACTCGGAAAATTAAGGTGGGTGGCCACATGAGTAAAGCCTCAGAAATAGTGTGACATAGTAAACATGAGATAAGCTTTGTTGTGACATGGTTTTTACACAGTAGCTTATCTTGCTCAAATAAGTAACTCGCGCAGCAAGAGCAGTTCTTGATAATACTGATGTTCACCTGACCTCAGTCTGACCTCCATTTTTCAGTTTATACTACACAATACACACTTCATCATGAACTTCATTTCTCATTTTGTCTTCCAGACAGTTTCTGGACTAATCCACAGTGTCGGGTCAAGTATGATGGTCACTATTCAGCGACAGAGACAGAAAAAAACATGCTGATATCTCTCATTCAGAAGCCGGACAAGAGAAACCGACGCCTCGTCCAAAATCTCCACATTGGATTCTATGTATTTGAGGTAGTAGCTATTTATTGTTTCTGTCACAGAGTGTGGACTGTGTGGACGTGCTTGTATAGTGTTACAAAGTTGTATACACTGCTATACTACTACCACTATTATTAATTATTATAACAATTATGTGAAGCGGCTGGGTGTAATAGCTGACAAAATAAAGCTCATATAATCAATAGTATCTGAAAAGGGGTTGGATTTATCCTAATTTTAAGGATCAGAATTTTGAAAATCATCTCTAAATGTTAAATAAAACATTTCAAACTGAAAGCTATTCAGATAAACACATGCCCCCACTTTCTTTTGCAGCTCCACATTCATTTACAGCTGTCATAAAGTGGATGTTTCATTTATATGATGTAGTTAAGTCGGTGGATAATTTAACATTTAACCACTAACGAATCAGGAAAGATTGTGAGTTTGCTATTCTAACTGAAGAATGGTTGTAGTAAAACTGAAAGTAAACACAGTGAAAGTACAACTACAAAGTCCACACACCCTATCTGCTGGTCATGTGCATTCTAAGTAGTCTTGATAAGAGTCTGTTTTTTCTGTTGAGTGGCTGTATTAATGTACCTGTTACTATCCTAATTAAAACTGGCTTTTGTCCTCAACATGAAATCTTCCCCTGATTTCCATCAAGATCCCTGAACAAGTAAGAAACAAGCACACATTGTCTGTTCAGTGTGCAGCTTTTTAACTGATCCAAATTCAAGAGAACTAAACACAGTAATCTCTTTATGGTTTAGTATACGGCACAGAAGGGGAAGTTTCCTGCTACGTTCTTCAACACCCACGCACCCGTTGCCAAAACGGAAATCTTCATGAATGCACGTGAGGTGACGGAGTTCCTTTTGTTAAAGCCCGGTGAATATGTGATTGTGCCGTCCACCTTCAGTCCCAATGAGTCCGCCTCCTTCATCCTCACCATCCACTCCAAAACAAAGACCCATGTGTAGTATGCTTACTCTCTCAACCTAATGCCTCACCGTTTGTCTATCAAACACTAATCAGCATGGCATGCATCACACATTACTGGTGTTTTAGTACTTTACTTTTATTACTAACTACCATGTGTAATGTCTTCTATCTTCCACCACAGTGAAAATTCAGACGACCATAAAGATGAGCCCCAAAAGGTGAACAACATTTTACAAAAAGATTATGTGAAGTATGATTTCCCACTTGCATATAATTTACAGTAAAACTACAAATCTACTTGCAATTCCAGCTCCACCACATCAAAGATACAAAGGATGATGAAAATAAGAGAAGTTTTTTCAGCCAGCATTCAGACAAGGTAATTTTCCTCTAACATAATTAGTGAGCTAGTGAGTTTAATTGCAGCTAATTAGAAATGTTTCCACCATTTGGCATGACTACCAATTTACACTTAGTTTGCTGTCACCATTTGTTGGCTACAACGGTTGCTAGAGTCCTGTGTGAGGTTGGGTTTTAGCCAAAAAAGCACTTTGGTTATGTTTAAAGACAGATTGTGTATTTGTTAAAGATGTTGTCTGTGTAATGATTGATTTTTTTTTTTATATCATAACATGTGTTTGCAACTTGCGAATCATTTATGTTAATTGTGAACATATAATCATCTCGTTAACAGAAAACGCGATCTGGTTGCAATTATCCACAGAAACATATTTGTTTTTGTATAGAAACATGCTCATATTTTAGGACACAGGGGTTGAAAATATGCATGTTTAACTTTTCAAGGGCTGCTGCTGCTGTACTGTAGCCGGAGTTAGTTTCTTAACCTAAAAGATTTGAAAAAGACTACAGCAACCCAGAGGTTAGTGAAAATGCAGTGGTGTTCATCATGCTCTATTATTCCTTTCATTTCCAGTATGATGAAGTGGATGCTGAGCAGCTCCAGGTGCTTCTAAATGACAACATCCTTAAAGGTTTGAACTACAAAACTCTAGCAGGCTTGACAAACAAAATAAGAGCACAATTAAAATACCCTGTAATAAACTTTTTAAATGTATATTGTTTTTATTTTTAGATTTATATTGCTTTGTTTCTGAGGCACATTTTTCACACATTTCAATTAGGTGACCTAAAATCTGGAGGCTTCAGCATTGATGCCTGTCGCAGCATGGTTGCTCTGATGGATGTATCCTGCTGTAATTCATGTGACAATAATTGTGTATAATTGTCAGTATAACTTATAAACTGTAAATAATAGGTTAGAGGTTTTTTTCAGTTTCAATACAGGTAAAACCTGTAGTGTAATGCCCTATAAAGTTCTTAATGTACAAATGACAAAACACTCAATTTGAATATTCTTATAATTTGTATATTGGTTAATAAAGATTTTTTAACACTGATTAAAATAAAGCTCACTACTGAGGTCAGGTCAATATATGTTCATCTTATCATGTTACCTTAAAGTTGACTTCCAAAGACATCCATCACAGGAAAACTCAACAGTGAGGAATTTGTTCGTCTGTGGAGGAAGGTTGTTGCCTACAAGGTAAATGAAGTGCAGCTTAACATTTCATCCTTAAACAGTTTTTTAGATAATGTTTATATATATATATATAACGTTGTATAGCACCCATAAAGATTAAAAAAAAATACTTTTCTGACCATTGTTGCCGTTTTCATCTTTTACCCTTAAGGAAATTTTCTTCCGCACGGATGTCTCTCGAACAGGAACTCTGTCACTGAGCGAGCTGAGGAATGCATTCCTAGCTTCAGGTACTAACGACCAGCTCAGAATTTATTATGTCCTCTTAATTGTATGTTTTTTGAACCATCAGCAAGTTTTATTATTGTCATTATTACATTTGTGTACATGATGAACTGCTTTATTGCTTTACATATGAAAAAATATATTCTATTGTATTGTATGTATTTGTCTTTTGTATTGTATTATTGTACGTATGTTTGTTTTCTTAGGCCTGAAAATCAGCGACGACATGTTGAATCTGATGGCTCTGCGCTACGGTGCCTCATCTGGACACATGACACTAGAGAGCTTCATCAGTCTGGTCCTTCGCTTGGACTGCATGTACAGTAAGTGGCTACAGGACTCATTACCATTGTAAATAACTTCAAATGTGTATCCTCACACTGGATGTTTTACTACAGTATTAGAAGACAAGTAGTTGAAAAAAGACACATTTTATTTAGCTTGATGCATTTTTTGTGTGTTTCTCAACAGAAATCTTTCAAAAACTGACTGACGGAAAAGTCTTGAGTCTGAGAGAGTCTGAGGTAATAAACTTTATCCGTACCAGTATTTTATGGTTATAACTTTTCACACACTCCAGCTGTTAAAAAAAAAACAACTTCTAACACATGTATTTTTACATATTCTTTTCTCAGTGGATGTACATTTCAATGTACACCTAACAACAAAGAAGATCCTCCACACAATTCAACTGGAATTACAGGAGCAAATATCACAAAAGAATGTTTCAATTTCCCAAACTGCATCTTGAAAGTGTGAAAGAAGTATGTAAAACATACAGCCAAAATACCGTAGGACTGGATTGGAGATGGAACGTTATTACTTTTTTTTAGGTTATATAATAGATATATAATTGGACATAATTAGGATTGAGTTTGGCTTATTGTATTTCTGTGCTTTACAAAATAAAATTTAAATAGCACACATTATCACAGCAGTTTGTCGTTTGTGGAAAACATTATACAAACTCATTTCAGATTTCACTGTATGTATTTCTACAAAATAACATTACATTTAAAGGTGGGCTCGTCACTTTTATCATATGTCATTCTTCTCTTTATCACCAAGTCTGTTGCCTCTTGATTATCAGTATTATTACCACTAGTTAATTATTATGAACACATTTTCATTCGTACAATTAATCACAAATTTATAACTTCACTTGAAAATCATAAATGCAACAAAGATTTTATCTTTTATCTTCATATAGGATTTAGATCCCTTTAAGAATGACAGCTTGCAATAAGATAACAACACTGAAGTGATCAGATACGCACCAACAATTGTTTTTCCTGTTCTAACTCAAGTCTGTTCTTGTCCTTTTTGGTGGCTGCTCCAAACCACGCTCTAATGGAGATGCATGGAACAGGCTCAAAAACAGCGAACTATAACTGGATTAAGTTGTGTGAATTAATGAAGTAAACTTCAGGAGCTTGACAGTCCGATTGCTGGAGGTGCAGTGGTTGGTGTAATGGCAGAGGAGCAGAGGGGAGAGAACACATCCCTGGACAGCACCAGTGCTGACGGTTTGTATTAGGGATGTGGCTTCCTTCAGCCTCACCGCCTATTCGTTAACTTGTAGTATGAAATATCACAAGTTGGATTAATGAGGATAAAACAGTTTCTTACTGAATATTTGAAAAAGTCACGTTGTTATTCATTAAGGCTGCACGTGTAGAGGCTCTTTCACGGCATGAACTTATTAACCCCTTTTAGACTTAGTTTGGAGAGACATGCAGGTCTGTACATAGATAGGAATGTTTGCAGATGCACAGTTTCCTATTATAAACGTGTTTGAGTGCAGCCCACCTCTCACCTGAGACATGTTTGGATATGTTGGTAGCCTCAGGCATTTTTTGGTATTAAATAAGAGGTGTTTAGTCGGATTATAAAAGCCTGTTCACTGATTCTGATTTAGCCAGTCTTAACGTTGTCTCTCTGTGCCTGTTAAGGTAAGATGGCCATTAATATGCTGTATTTAAATATTTTTTTCATTTAAATTTCTACTGACGTTTTAGGAACTTGCAGCACAGACAGTTTTAGGCGCAGCACAAGTTATTTTGTTATTGCTGAACTAAAATTTAAATGATTGAAATGGTTTTTAGTGTACTGTTACTGCAGAGCCCAGAAAAACACTTGCTATTAGTTTTGCCTAGTGCATGCCATAACATCCTAACATCAACTGCACTTTTTCACTTGCAGATGACACTACTGTATACTTTTTTGTATAAATGTTACGTATTTAAAACTATTCACCTTAGTTTGTTGAACTAATTACAAGTTCTTCTGTTTTGTCCATGTTCACCTGAATGTAGTTCCACTAAATGTGCTATGTGAAGTGAGAAATGGAGAGTTGTAACAGAGCTTTCATCACTGCGCAATGGAATTCAGTATCATTAAAGTCTTTGAAGTATGTAGTGATGGTGAATGAGGAGAGGAGAAATGTTCCCTGATCATCTGCATTATATTGCGTTAAACACAGATCTGATATTGCTGGAGGACTGGAGGAGGTGAAGTGAGAGAGGTCCACTTAAAATCCAGAAATCAAATCCGGGTTCCAAAGCAGTCAGTCTGAAAAGCAAGTTCCTTGTTTTTAGTTCATTCTTCATTCAAGAGCCTATAAGTCCTTATTCAAAGACAGTTGATTAGGTCACAGTTTAAACTTCTTCCAATCCTTCAATCCACAGAAGTGAACAAGCACAGGTTAGTAAAACAGGTAGGAACAATCTGGTACCTCTGTGACAGAAGAGGGACTGCTTCAGTAGGTTGGGAAACTGCTGAATCCAATCGGGATTATTAATTAAAGCTAAATGTGAGATGCACCAAAACAGTGGATGGGACCAAAAAACAGAAGGGGAGTCAGGAACCAAGATGAGGCAGAGCTAAATGGCAAACAGTGGCAAACCAGGATCATGACAGTTATCAGCAGCTATAAATCCAGTCCTTTCTTTACTGAACTCTCTCATTTACTGTTTTGTCTTTACGTGTTGTTGCTTTCCTTCAGTGTGTGAATGTGAAAAATAATTTGGGCACATTGGGAATTTTTCTTCTGTCCAGACACTGATGTTAGCAAAATGTAAAATGTAAGTGTTTCATTTATAGTAGTAGTAGTAGTTAGCTATTATATTAGTTAGAATGAGAAACATTTGATTAGATGATGAGTTGACATTGTTGCATTATATAATGTGGCCTATTGAAATAATGTATGTTTAGACCAAGAGGACGAAGGATTGAGCCTTAGGGAAGCCCACTGATTTGTCCAAGTTCCTGCTCTGAGTTCAATTTCTGCCTTTTTAATGTTAAAATTCTTATCCATGTCTTTTTTTGTAAAACAGACCTAAAACACTGCGGTGATGCCTGCCCCGGGTGTGTGTAATAACATCCTCAGTACACGTAACATAAAAAGCGGTTATGGGACCATCGCCAAACCTGAGAGGTTCTTCAATCAAGACTTTAAGCAACTGAAACAGTACTGTCTCACCAAACGGATAAGGTTCTATGATGCTACGTTCCCCCCTGCCAACAGCTCCATTGGACAACAGCTGCTGAACTCTCCTGAACTGAACTCGGCCCAAGTTGAGTGGCTGAGACCAGCAGTAAGTGCTTTGGTTTGTTATAGTGTAAACTAAAAGAGCTGAACTGTTTCAGGTGAATATAGAACATAATTGTTTAGTTCTTCCTGAGTCATGTTCACAGTATTAATGCAGACAAACTGCAGATGTTAAATACAAACCTGACAGTGTGCCATCATTATAATGTATTACTGTATTGTTTTCTGGACTTTAGGCTTGTAATATTAAATCTTTGACATTAAAGTTTTTCGTTGCCAACAATTTCTCTGTTTCAGTTGATTGTTCCTAATCCATCTCTTGTGGTCGAAGGGATCTCCAGATTTGACTTTCGTCAAGGTGCAGTTGGTAAGCAAACAAGCTAATTCCTCATATTACATAAATAGTTTTCCAGGTATGCTGTGAGGTGACGCACATACATAAAATGGGTAGGAAATAGACTGAACTAGAGTAGAGTGCTGTGGAGGAGCACTAAACTGCACAAGTTTTTCTAATTCTGTAATTACAGTGGATACATCCAGTGAGATTTAAGTGCTCTGACTTAGTATGCACATCTAGAATTATTAAAAAAAAACATGTCCACACACTTATTCAAGCACCAAAACTTCATAAAGTAATCTGAGAAATAGGACAAAGTATGATCCATAGCTCTAATAACTCACTGACCTCTTTCAATCAGGAAACTGCTGGTTTCTGGCGTCTATTGGAGCTCTGACTTTCCAGGATGAAATCTTTGAGCAAGTTGTTCCCCTTGATCAAAACTTTGATAAGGACTACTGTGGGCTGTTCCACTTCAGGGTAAATAGACACAACTCAGTTTTGTATTCTGTTGAAGGTAAAGTCACACAGTACCATGCTATGATGTTTTTTATTAACACAAATATTTAGATGTATGTATGTATGTATTAGTGAGTACCCCTTATATTACTTATATTACCTGTTAAGTGGTATGTTTTAGAGGTACTGATAAGCAGATACAAATATTGACAAAATAAGCTTCATATTTACCATACAGACGTGAATGGTATTGATCTTCTCAAGTAATTCTCAATCTTATTCCCTCCTGTCTCAACTATTTAGTTCTGGAGATTTGGAAAATGGGTGGATGTTGTCATTGATGACAAGCTTCCAACAATTAATGGCAGACTAATCTTTGTCAGCTGCAAAGACCCAACTGAATTCTGGCCTGCTTTGCTGGAGAAAGCTTATGCCAAGTACAGAACATCAGCATACTTTTTCTCTTGATAGCAATTTCTGTATGTCTGAAAGTAATGGAACAGTAATTGAACACCTACTTGTGTCAGGGTGTGTGGCTCCTATTCAGACATGAATGCTGGAACGCCAGCAGAGGCTATGATGGACTTCACTGGTGGTGTCCACATGTGCATCCAGCTGTCGAATCCTTCTGCAAATCTGTGGGAGCTCATGTACAGAGCTGGACAATGCAGGTCCCTAATGGGTTGTGGTACACATCCAGGGGTAAGCATGAATAGCTATAATATAAAACACATGTTGGCTTATTTTGCTTTTGTTAACTGTGCTTAAACTCTTTGTAGGAGACAGGGGACAACATCAGACTAGAAAATGGATTGGTCCAAGGCCATGCCTACACTGTCACGGGTGTGAAACAGGTGAGGAATTGCTTTAAAGATTTGTTTTAAAGTCATTGCTGCGGTGGAATTCTGTCATTTATATTAATAATCTCTGTTGATGATTGTTTGTTAGATGATATGCCAAGGCCAACTGGTAAGCCTGGTACGCTTGTTGAACCCCTGGGGACATAAGGAGTGGAAAGGAGACTGGAGTGATGAGTAAGATCAAATCCACACAGCGATTATTGATTAAGAAATAGCTTGGCTTAATTTCCTTTGACAAAGCATGAGAATGTTGTTACAGTTAAATTCATGAACGATGCTATGTCAATAATTTGGCCACTTGTTAATAATCTGTACAGTATTATATAAAATAATGTCAGTATGAGTTGTGTTTAAAGGGATTAAGAACACTGGGGAATGTGAATAGGGAAGTCAAGTTTTAAAGTGGAAGCATTTAAGGCCTGTCAAAACTTGGATCAAGGTTGTGTCAACAAAGAGATGACATTTAACATTAATCCCAATGATTAATATCTTGGATGGTTTATTGTCAGTTGTCATAACATGTACTGTGAGTTACATCTTCAGTAAGTAGTTTTTACATTAGATATATGAACAATATCCAAAGTCCGTTAGTCTATTACACTTAACCACAATATTACTTATCGAAAACTTGAAAAACTTGAAATTGCAGTTTTGTCAGACCTTTAAATCTGTCTTGTAATTAGCATCTTAACATTTACTAACAACAACTGTGTCCAAAGGTCGCCTTTGTGGCAAACCGTGAGTCCTCAAGATCGTGAGATGTGCCTTCATGTGAGTGATAATGGAGAGTTTTGGTAAGTGTGTTGAAATCACAATTTGACATTTGTAACAGTCATTGCTGAAATGGCTCAATTCATTTTTTTGCAGCATGACTTTCAGGACAGAAGCAATTCAAGTGTTTTATTTAAAAATCCAACTTTGACAGGATGGCCTTGGATGACTTCTGTAAGTACTTCTCAACACTTGACATCTGCTCCATGTATCCTGACTTCCTTGATAGAAGCTCCCCTGGCCAGTGGAAGACCTCCTTCTATGGGGGCAAATGGGTTGCAGGAACCACCGCTGGAGGATGCCTGAAACACCCCAGTACTTTCACAATATCTGCATTTATATAAATCTGTCTCTTCAAACACTCTCCTTAAATTATTTTCATCATGTCATTTAAATGCAAAAGAGTTTTGTCATTGAGTGACTCCATTAGCCTTTAGCAGGGCAACAACTTGTTCCTGTTTTGTAGGCTGGTATAGGATTCACTGTCAAAATAATAATAAAAAAAAAAAAACTGTCTCTTCTTTTTTGTCCTCAAGAGAGCTTCTGGACTAATCCACAGTATCGGGTCAAAATCGACAAATTACTTGATGAACAGGGTGAAAGAAAAATACTGGTGACTCTCATGCAAATGCCTGACAAAAGGAACAGGTGCCATGTCCAGAATCTCCACATCGGATTCTCTGTGTTTGAGGTACTTATTGTTTATTTATTACGTTATATGTTTATTCGTACATAACAGCTTTATGACTCAGTGAAACTAGATATACTAAATATTTGAATTGTATGTATGTATATTTGTACTTGCACTAAAAACTACTGAGCTCAATTAAAGTTAAAATAAATGTTACAGCTCATATTTCATTATGTCAAAAATGTGATTTCACTTAAACTAATTCACTCCCAACTCTCATTTGTCCCCATTATGAACTCATTATCCAAGGTGACTGAAGAAGTAAGTACTATTTTTAGTCCCTTTCTCTTACGCAGTACACAGTACACCTTTAAACTGGAGATGGAGTTGACCTTCATAGACATGAAATGTCTACTTATTATTGGCATTGCAGTACAAAGCAGTGAGTGGGAAGTTCCCGGCCTCCTTCTTTAAAACACCCGTGGCCCAGACTAAACCTTATTTGAATGCACGTGACGTGATGGAGGTCCTTGTGTTAAAGCCTGGTGAATACCTGATTGTGCCATCCACCTATAGTCCCAATGAAACAGGCTCGTATATCCTGACCTTCCACTCCAAGGAAGAAATCTCCATCCAGTAAGTCACTTGCAACTCACCCTAACGCTACCAATGTACAAATGATACACTGCATACAAGTCTTCAAATTAAATAAAAATCATGCCACAAACACTGTATGTTGTTCGAATTGCATCACTCTCCTTGTGGTAAAGGATATCATACTCCAAACTGTTGTTTTCTCCATACAACAAACAAGCCAACTTCCAAATAAGTATCAAAGTATTACAAATAACTGTGATGTCATGACCAAATATTAATAAATAATAATGAATTATTACAATTTTAAAGTGGTATTAGCATTGTCCTGGTGTCTCTGGTCTTTCCTCTCAGTGAGAATTCAGAGTGTGACCAAAACTACAACAGTGAGGAAGTGGAAGAGGTGTGTAAGAATATAACTATCGTGTCAATTTTCAAATAATTTAATATTGATTAATATTTCTCAAGCTACACTAACTCTAAAACTAAAGTCACTCAATCTTTTGCAGCCCATGTCACCTCGAACTCCAAGAAATGGAACAGATGACGAAAATAAGAACATCTTTTTTAACCAATTCTGTGACAAGGTAAATTGTGTGTCTTAGATTTTTTAAAACAAAAGATACATGTTAACTAGTGAGATTTTAAAGGTCTGGTAGGTAGATGACACCTTTGGACTGAGTAAGGATAGCGGTCTCCCCTGCTTTAAATCTTTATGCTAAGCTGTGAACAATCTTTCCAGTATGAAGAAGTGGATGCTGAGCAGCTGCAGCGGTTGCTAAATGAAACAATCCTGAAAGGTTTGCACTGTAAAAGTTCAGCTTTTGAATAAACAAAAATACACAAATACAACAAACTTGTTGCCACTGCCATGTTGTGGTGCTTTCTCTTTTTTTAGGAGTTATGAAAACTGAACTCTTCAGCATTGATGCCTGTCGCAGCATGGTTGCTTTGGGGGATGTATCCTCTTTTGTCATATTCATTGTAGACTGGTGTTCCTTCTGCCTGTCCCTTTGTTGCATTGTGAATTTCGATTTAAAAGATCCAATTAAGACATGAAATAATGTGTACGCCTTAATGCTGGGTTAAAAAGACATCCATCACCGGCAAATTGAATGGCAAGGAATTTGTCGGTCTCTGGAAAAAGATTGTTACATACAAGGTAAAGATAAGAGTGCATCCTAATTTTGCTCCTTTTAGATTTTTCTCATCATGCATTGTCAGTTTAACACAAACTATCGTCTCTCCGACCAGGACATTTTCTTCCGCAGTGATGTCTCTTACACAGGAACACTGTCCCTAAGTGAGCTCAGGAACGCAATCATGACTTCAGGTAGCCAATCAAACATATTGTTTTGTCTTCTATGCACATATCCTTTCACATGTTTAAATAAAAATAACACTGCGCAATCAGATAATATCTATCTGTAAGTAAATAGTCACAAGATAAATCTTAAGAATCATACAATGATTAGTGGAATGAGAAGGAAGAACAAAGCTCTAGCAGGTGTCACTACTAACACATCCACTCCATTCAAGTGTATCAGTAAAAAGTATCATAGTTCAGTAATTTAAATAATACAATCAATTATAAAGCTTTTGTCCTCTGTGTGATTGTCAGGACAGAGGATCAGTGATAACATGCTGAATCTGATGGCTCTGCGCTATGGTACCGCATCTGGGCACATAACTCTGGGGAGCTTCATCAGCCTCATCCTGCGCCTTGAGTTCACGCAAGGTAAGTCAATTAGGACAGCTGGTGATAGCAACATCACATTTATGGTCAATAAATAAAAACATTTTTTGCTCCTCCTTGGGAGTGCAATACAAATGACTAGTATTTTTATACTGCAGTTGTGAAAGCAAAAGCTCCCTAAAACAGAAAATAATTGATATCTCTGCAACAACACCAACAGCTAGTGTGCAGGTAAAGAGCAGCAGAGGACACTTAACATGAGCGATAAAACACAAGGTTTACAAGGGTGCTGTAGTAAATGTCAGTCAGCAAAGTGCTCAAACTCCGCTGCCAAGTTATTTTCTTCGGTTGTGTCCAGCATTATAGCATAACTTGTTTTACACATGACAGAGGGAACTTTGAACTTTATGCCTTCAAAGTCTCTGAAATAAAATAAATCTTCATTTTTCTTTGTCTTTCTCAAAAGACATTTTCAGAGAGTTGTCAAACGGCTCGACCATGAATCTTCAGGAACACGAGGTAATGAACATGAGAAACTATCTGGTGCTCACCACAGACTTTCACATGAGCACCTGATAGTTTCTTGTGAGCAGCAGAAACCAGTTCTTTCAGAAAATGTATTCCTTTCGTGTGTGCAGTGCATTAAAACATGACATTTGTTTTATTATAAAATGATTATACTGGTTTTAATCTGTGTAACGTGAATAATCAATACTTGTATTCTTTATTTACAGTGGATGTACCTTTCAATGTACACTTAATCCAAGAGAGAAGATAAAGTGCATGTTCTTGTAAGTTAGTTTCTTCATGGTATGGGACGATGGAGCGGCTACATATAATGCTGATCAAATGAGAAACTGGAGTTATCTTTCCTGCGTCGCTCACACTCCCACTGCAAAGTATAATTTCTTTTTGATATCACAATGGCAGATGGCAACCTGTTAGAGCTTCTTATTCAAACCCAGGCTACAGCTGATACAAATGCTATGCTGAGTACTAAGATGCACTTATGGAACTGTATGAAAAACAAAACTGAATCAGAAACACAACACTGATATCAATTTATGTCAACAAATACTGGACGAGGTGAATTAAATTGGTAAGACATTTGATCTAAATAGTAGTAATCTCTGTGATGTGATGTGATGTGACACTTTTAAGTGGCTTGATTCATTTGCTTCTTTACTCTGTAGCGCTAATAATAACTTTGTAGCACTTTTAGATTTATGCAAATAACACATTGTGCTTCAGTTCGGGGGAATATCTATATATTTCTTTTATCTGTTTTCAAATAATAAAAAATATGTATTCACTTTTCTTTACAAATATCATTAAAAGTAATGTAAGTCAATATGTGTTGCTCTTTTATATGTTCTTTACTATTTTATTTAATTTACAATTATGCAGACCCCTCAATCCTATTTTTGAGTAGCAAGCAAGAAAAACGCTGTAATTCTTTAGCAGCTATTCCGGTCTAGTGTAAAATCAATCAAAATGTAATTTTATTTTTATATTATATATATATATATATATATATATATATATATATATATATATATATATATATATATCATATTTTTTTTCTATAGTCTGCCAAAGACAAACACAAGTCTGACATATTTGTGAGTATTTATTAATTAAAACACAGTTAAAATAATTACTTTGAAAGATTTTTCATGCACTCTCATTATTGATTGATATTACAAAATAAATAACACAACTTAATTATAATTATTAGAAGCTGAAAAGAAGACATTTTTAAATTTCAGTACATATAGATCCATATCACCACTTGAAATATATTACTTTGACTCCTGTGATTGTTCAATAACACTGATTTACAACATAAAGAAACAGAGAGGAAGCAAGGAACCTGAATAAATAACATAATTAATTAAAAACTGATATGTGAATGAATAACACTCAAAATTTCAACATTGATAAAGAATTAAATGAATAACTAGTAATTACTCCATAAAATAAATTGTAAAAAGAAAGTAGTATAAGTATTTAGGCCAGGTGTTGCAGTATTTGCATCACGGTGGTCAGCACAATAGTCAGGAATATGGTTGATGGGTGGTTTGCAAGTGCTGTTCCCACATTTGTGACTGAACCTAGAAAATAACATATACATATTTAATTAGGAATGACAATCACTCAAGCAGCATTAGGCTCTTTTCCTTCTTTAGACAGTATTATTTATATGGTTAAAAAATGTATTCCTTTATATGTTTCCTGTGGATAACATTTGATTAGCAATTAGCAATGTCAACATCGAATTTTCTCACTCAACATAGATCAAGCACCTTATTATTAATAATATTATTAAGATACATACACACTGCTGAACTTTTTCCACATTTTGTTATGTTACGTTATTCCAAAAGGGATTCAATTTATTATTTTCTTCAAAATTCTACATACAATACCCCATAATGTCAATAATAATAATCTTTTTTTTTTTTTTGCTTATTTATTAAATTAATAAAAAAAAAATCACATGTACATAACTATTGACAGCCTTTGCTAAATACTTTGTTGAAACAACTTTAGCACCAATTACAGCCTCAAGTCTTTTTGAGTATGATGCCACAGGCTTGGTACACCAATTTTTGGCCAGTTTCGCCCATTCTTCTTTGAAGTACCTCTTAACCTTCATCATGTGGGATGGGGAGTATCGGTGCACAGCCATTTTCAGATCTATCCAGAGATATTCATTCAGCTTCAAGTTTGGACTCTGGCTAGACCACTCAAGGACATTCACATAGTTGACTAGTAGCCACTCCTGGGCTACCTTGGCTGTGTGCTTAGGGTCGTGTTGTTGAAAGATGAACTGTCACCACCATGCTTCACTGTAGGGATGGTATTGGCCAGGTAGTGAGAGGTGCCTGGTTCCATCCAGACATGATGCTTGGCACTCAGGCCAAAGAGTTCAATCTTTATTTCATCAGGTCAGAGAATCTTGTTTCTGTCTGGCCACTCTACCATACTGATTGGTGTAGTGCTGCAGAGGTGGTTGTTCTTCTGGAACATTCTCCTCTCTCCAAAGAGAATTACTGGAGCTATTTTAGAGTCAGGTTCCTGGTCACCTCCCTGACTAAGGCCCTTCTGTCTCGATCGATTAGTTTGGCCCAGCGGCTTGTACAGGACTGTACATGGACAGGTGTATGCCTATTAATTCAATGTCCAATCAACTGAATTTTCCAATGGTGGACTTATCTTAGTTTTTTCTCAGGTATAATCAATGGAAACAGGATGCACCAGAGCTGAATTTTGAGTGTCATGGCAAAGGTGTGAAAACCTATTTACATGTGAGATTTTTTTTTTTTTAAATACAATTTTTAAGATTTCAAACCACTTTGACATTATGGGGGATTTCTTGTAAATGTAACAAAATATAAAACACATAATACCCATAAAAAATAGGCATCCTTACCCTGTGTTGATGTCACAGTGCTGCCTGATGTCAACATTGATGTTGATGATGTCGAGGACACCGATGTTGATGTTGGGGTTGATGTTGATGTAGTGCTGCCAGTAAGGTCCAGTGAAGTTGTTCTGGTAGTTGTTAAGCCCAAACCCAATGTGTCCAGGTCTGACTGCAGCTGTTTGTTAAGCCAGGACTGAATTATGGTGTCATTTTCAAACAGTTTCAGATCCGGTAGCTGATTACCCAGGAGTCCTTTTACATTGGTCACAGTCAAATTCTGTGCATTTCAAATAAAACAGTAAGAACAATTAGTCAGGACAATGAGCAACATTCAGACGTTACAACATGACTATCCCTAGAAATACCTCTGTTTTCAGCATTTTTGAAAATGTCATGCATTTCGTGATGCTGTATGTACTGCTTGTTAAAAATTGTTTCCAATCTTCTACAATATCTGCTGGCTGAATGTACCATGTACCACGAATGGTCTCTTTTACACTTTTTGTATGGATTAAAGAAAGACGATTTCCATCAATTATTGAGCTTTAGAGGTGCATGATGATAGACAGTAGGCTAGCTGTCTTCTTTTCCTAATCCTTATGCTGAGATAAGCTAACCAGCTGTTGGGTTTATTATCTGAAGACCTAGCAAGAAACCAAATACACATACATTTTCTTCACAAATCATACTATCCCTTTAAGTATTGGACATTTTATCTGTATAAGGATTTTATCTGAAAAATTCCTTTTCTATAATCAAGTCATCAGCAAGAAGCTTACAGAGATCACGTTAGGATCCAGGCTCTGAAACGTAGCTATGTCCATGTTGATGTTTTGGGTTGACAGCGTTACTACATCTGACAGAGGTGCTCCACCTGCCAGAGGACAAAATCAAATGAAAAACGTTAGAGAGTTGTACTGTAAATAGAGGAGTACTACGACAGAAAGAGAAACAGACAGAAAGAGTACAATAAAAAGCATTCTCACCTAGTGTGGGCTTAATTAAGTTGTAATACAGGCTGGAATTGCCACGCAGTGAACTGAACGAAACATTACTGATCCCATACAGAATTTGCTTCTGCTCAGTTGAACATGATAACACCTTCAGTGGGTTGGCGTTTCTGAAGAAGTATAAAAAAAAAATTAACATGCAGTGTCAAGTCTATATAATCACTCACAGTGGCCACGCATGGGCATCTTTGGGCTACAGCATGTGCTGATACTCACTTGATACTATCTGGGGTAATGGTCGTCAGTGTGCTGGTGTTCAGTGAGCACAGGTTGGAGCCAATACTATTGAGTTCAGCACTTCCCAGGGAATTTCCAGAAGTATTAAGATACTTGGTGATGATTGCATTGCTCTGGACAGCATAAAGAAAATATCTTAAGTGAGCAAATTTAAGTATGTGTATAGTTTATATAAGGCTGATTCTAAATTCTGATGCTTTGTAGTTTTAATCTCTCTACATTGTACCTTTGCTGCGTCCCATGGTCCATCACTAGTTGTCATGAGTGCTGCCAGGGTGTCGATTTTGGTGATGTTCCATTTGGAGATGTCATTAAGAGATGCCACACGAGACACTGAACTCAGCACCTGGACTACACTATCGGCAAGACCTGATGGGAATGCCTGAAGCATAAAAATGAATTAATAAAACTGTGTTTAATTAAAAATAAAATTAACAAAATATGACAGGCAATGTCATGTTCTTATATATAAAACTACCTGGTTGAGTTTCGCCAGAATGATTGCCTGAAAGCTGCTATCGTCCACTTTCTGACAGATAGAGTTGAGATTGTCCGTCAAGACAGAGATGTCCAGGCAAAGGTCAAATTGCGTCAAGTCATAGCCAAAGGGGAAGGAAGGATTACTGACTACCACTTGAGTGATGTTGTCCGTAGTGCAACCTTGTGAATAATTGAGAGGAGAAAAACAAAACTTCAGTTTAATGTGGATACACACACAGAGGTCTGATAGGGTTATTTTGTCAATGATTTTGCAGAGGTCTATCAAACATCAGAATGTAATGTAAAATGCCCATAATAATTTACTGCCCCATGGTCACATGTGAAAAACAGTCAGAACTTCCCAAAGAGGAGCACCCTAGTAGCTGAATGGTTACAGCATATGCCTCATTAAGGCAGTGTCCTGGGTTTGAGTTCAGCATGTTATCCCACCCCCCCCAATGTTTCCTGTACACCTCTTCACTACAACTAGTCAAATAAGATCTAATAAAAATCCTAATGAGTCACTTTATCTCCACCACGGCACAGAACAAACCCCCATTCTTTTCACATTAAAGCAACTGGAACCATCAAGTGTTGGACAATTGTGCCTGAATAATGATTTACACCATGACAATGAATTGTAACTCAGTGCAAGATGTTTGGCAAATAATGTTAGGAAGAGTATAGGGGCTTTTTAAGACTAAGAAGTTGGACTTGATGACTAGATGAAGAATGATTTTCTCTTGATTAATAGAACATTTTAGCTGCAGCATCAGCAGCTGCTCCTGAAAAATTACAAAAAAAAAAAAAACTTTACCTGCTCCTCGTTTCATCCTGATTGTGCTGACAGCTGTAAACAGTGCCTTGAGCTTTGTCGTATCTGTATTTGCTTTCCGCAGCTGAGGCATAAAAGTCTGGAGGAAACCTTTCTTTGTTGTCTGCAAATAACATTTCACAAGTAGATCTTACCACACAGTGGGGAATGCATATAAGGTATCTCATACTTTAGTACTTTATTGTCACATGTAATTTATCATACAATATACCACAAGACAGTATCATGGTTAAAGTTAAAATAAAGCACATACCGTTTGGAACAGGCTCCAGAAGTTACTTGTTAGATATAGAGGAAGGATCCCCAGATTAGTCAGAGTTTGCTGGTTCCAGGTGCTGGTAGGTCTGAAAACAGAAGATGGCAGATTCTTAAATTATATGTCTCATATTTTTAAGAAAACATGTAATGGTAGGATTAATTCATAGCTAGTTTTGGTCTTTTCCTGGGATTTGTTGACAATATGAAATCATCTAAAATGCTGCCAGCCATAACTTTGAAAATGGTGTGAAGCAATCTTAATTTGATTTCATTCCTTTACCCATATTGTGTATTTCCGGACAGCAGCAGTGTCTCCATGGCAGCCACTTGACTGGCAGAAAAGCTTTTACAGACTTTGAGTTTTTCCAGGATCAGAGGATCAGCGTTCAGGATGTAAGAGCTGTCCAGAGTGCAGGCCATGTTCCCAAGGACGTTCACGTTGTCTCTGCTCAGACTGAAGCCATTTATACCCTATATAGAATTTGCAATACAAATGTTTAACTACTTCATATACAGCACTGGAAAAAGACAGGATTCAGGTGATCACCTAATCAGTACCTCATGAAGCAGAATTAGATGTGCTGGTTTAGGACTTTAAGAAACACTGGTATAGAATGAATGACATTCTCCAATAGGTGCAATTTTACACAATAAATGCAGTGGACTTATATAACAAATAACAAATGTTATATGTAAATACATTCATATATGTCATATGTATACGTAGTTGCTTGTAAATCACATACAATAGGGAATACCTATCTCATAGATGCAGTGTATCCAGTGGAAAATCTTCTGGTGTATTTAACATTTCAGTTTGGAGGAACCCTTAGTATCTATTGCCATTTTTTGTAGTGAATCATAGTTTCAATAGCACTCACCAAGCAGCTCTTGGCTTCACTGAGCAGGAGTGAGCCCTTATTCAAAACGCTAGAGGCCACAGAGAAGTCTGCAGCACCCATTGCAGAATAGTATGAGCGGCAGTTGGCTGGCTTGATATCTTTGGTTCTGTAATAAATTGACAAAAAGACGGCAAATCAGTAAGTAAATTTATACTTCTTCAGACCAGTGGCACCTTTAAATCCATTGAAAGAGACTCACTTGAAGTAGAGAAGCATGTCTGAAGGATAGTCTGTGAAGTTCTGGGAGATGGTTCCATTGAGCAGGTTGTACATGCAAGTCAGCTGTAAAGGTTTAATAGGAAACACAGATACAGTTGTTATATACACAAAACATACTTTTTAAATGTAAGACTCTAGTATTTACTCCAGCTTGTTAAATAGGAGTTTCAAATAAAGATGCTAAAGAATAATTTTTTCCTGCAGATGATTGTACTTTACCTGTGATTCCTTCAGCTCCACTTTGGCCCTGCCTGTCCTTGGCCTGCTAGCATAGATCAAGTTTTGGATCTTGGTTGCAGTCATTTTCTGTACTGATGTGCATGTGAAACCTTGCAGCATTGGAGGAGAAAGTCTGTGGGAGTTGGTAGTGGAAAACCACAAAGAAGGTTAATAGGTTTGGAAATATTTTCTTTGGAGGGAAAAAACATTATAGGACAGGTTTACTTACTGCTCAGTGTCAAAGTTTGATTTAGCCAGTTCCCCGAAAAACATGGAAGCCTAGTAAAACATTAAAAGAAATGAAAATGTCATTAAAAACCTCTATGTATTATCCATTTGCCGCAACACTACTGTACTGTAAATTTAACAGTGAGTTTATGGGTTGCTAATTAGTGTCTCTGGGCTGGTTATCCCTTGAACCAGCCCAGAGTAACTTAATACTAGAATCCTAAAATGATTTATCTTGATTTCAATGTGCTAAACATTTGACAGAAGATTCTGTGATTTAATTTTAAATATATCCGAATAGGACCAAAAACGAACTCAAATTTAAAACCACATACTGACCTGAGTTTGTGTCCACTGTTTGTTATTCAACACACTGATGTTTGCAGCCCCATCAGGAAATGTCAAAATAACAGGAGGGATCTCTGTTGCCAGAGCATCCGGGACATTCACCACCACAGCGGCTGGACTCGGGTCCACAGAGATGAGCTACCAGAGAATTAAATGTGTTTAAAACCTGATCAGAACTTAAAATGTGAGAGTATATAAACAGGTTTAATTTCAGAAGCATTATGAAGTCTTATTGAGTGTTTTCTTCATTTTCATGTATTTATCTTGGGCAAAAACTCTACTTTCATTCACTTGTATATACTTGTTCCTTACCTGGCTCACCGATGACAGCGACTGATTTCTTCAGGTATCCCAGCAAAACAGCTGTGATCTCTTGTGCTGTTTGCAATGGTATTTCAGGGAAAACCACGGCCAAGCCACTCACACTGCAAAGAGTGCGGGAAAAAAAAAAAGAGGTTTACGTAACGGCTAACTTGTATTAGCGCACTTTGGTGCAATGCACTTGTTTGTGAAATGCTACTCACACGACACGGTAGGTTGTGCAGTTTGTGCTTGACGTTACAGTCATGAGCATGGTTGGACTGAAACTTGGGAGGAGAGGAACCAGTTTCACATGGAACCACACAATCCAGTCACTGTAGCTGAAGTCCGGGAAATAGGTACTGATGATGGTAAAGGTCCTATTCATTGCCAGATCCCTCACAGCAGGTTGGAAGACTGGGATCTGTCAGATTACAACATGAGGCTATTTAAACACCACAGCATGGTTACATGCGGCAAGCATGTCATACACCCTGATGCTAGAAAGGGTGAAAACAAATGTCTTATACAGTATCAATAACCACCCTGTAGCTGACACAGTGGTTTAGGTACGTATGCAAGTGCCACGTAGGCGTGGTGAATAGCCCAGGCTTGTCCTTTCCCCAGCGTCAAGGAGAGCCTACCTGTCCGTCGGCTGTCAGCTTTGTCAGGAATTGGTCGACATTTTCCATAGCGTTGCCCTCCTCAAGACGGTCAAATACACTATACATTAGGTGCGTGTCATTCAAGGCCCCCGAAACAATAGTCAGCTCTGCAACCTGAGCAGGAGTGAGCACTGACAACGAATCCACCTGCAAATGAAAATCAACACCAAATTAAACAGCAGCAGTCGCAAAACCATGAGTACGACCTCCCAGTTTGGAGGAAAAATACTACTACTACTGCAGCTGCCACTCACACTGGAGAAGTTGGGATTGAGGGCGTGCAATTGCTGCAGGGTTGCAAAACCAGAGAAGCCACCAAGGAATGCATGTATCCACTGTGAACTACTTGTGACAGAGGAGACACAGCCAGGATCTGCAGAAAAGACAGAAACAACGACATTGGGGAGGATACTAGCACCTTGTGCTCTTAAGAGCTTGCCAAACATAACGAAGGGGCCTGAGGATCGGCCATTACCTGATGAGTCATTTCTCGAAAGGAATGGTTCAATGAAGTAAGTGAAGACTGCTTGCTGTGTGTTGCTGTCCATCAATAGTTGTTGGCTGCTGAATGCCTGGATTCTATAGTGCGAGAAGAGTGCTTTTGTCATTTAAACTGCTCGCAAACTGCAATGTTGATCAAAGAGGAGCAATATATCACATATTTGCTTACACAATCTGGTATGTTTGGCAGCTGAGGTTCTTGGTGCTGAGGCAGAACAGGAAGTTGGGCGATGAAGAGGCCAAAAATGGACGGGCCTTTGTCTGGAACCAGCTGCTGACAAAGGCATCAGTGTGCAACTGTGTCTGGCTGAAGTTGTTGATTTTCACCTCACCAAGGGCCTCGAGAGCCTGTGACAAGGATGGGCTGCTGATGTTGGGGGCCTACGATGGGAAAAGGTAGTTTTAGTTTGACACGACATTCACACGGGGAAATATCCATTTTGTGAAATTGTGGGATCGTATTTACCATGGTGGCAAATGACACGAGGGCCTCATCTAGCACAGACGAAACTTTCTGGAAGAAAAGCTTCCAGACCTCTACCGGGTATGTGGTTTGGCCTTCCAGCGAGCATTTCATCAGTGTCGCCAAGCTGTGGGCTGTGAGATTCGTAGCCTTGGAAAAAAATGGGCAAGACATAAATGAAAGAGTCTCAGAGCTCGTGGAGATTTGCGTCTGGATGGTAACATAACAAAATTCACATCTCTTCCTGGGGTTCACCAGTGACATATAGCAGTCTTACCGAGGAGCAGGCATACTGCGTGATGGTGAAGTTGCACAGGGCTTGAGAGGAATTTTCAATTTGTTGGAGTGGTAGTCTGTGTGGGACAAAAAAGGAAATGACTGTCACTTTAGTGGCATGTTTTTAACAAACTTGACACATTTAAACGCGGCTCCGGACAGAACGGTAATCCACCTACCCGACGACTCCAGAACAGATCAGGTTCTCTGTAAAAAGGCAAGATTGGCGTATCAGACAGTGTACTTGCAGAATGAGATTTTGTCACTACAATCGCAATGTGTGGTATTTTACAGGCTTACCATTAACTGGGGTCTCCTTGCACTAGAGACAGACAAAGCATAATTGTTAGCACTGGGGCCAATGCCAGTTGAAATACCCAAAGTTGAAATACCCAAATGTGGCCGCCTTAACAAAGCTAATGGGCCTAATTTGTGTGTTGTACAATTCAAACAGACGTTGTGCACGCCATGCAATGCATCCATAGACGCAAAACTTACCATGAAGGAATCTGGAACCGAGCAACCTGTTTGAGGGGAAAAATGAAACAAAGGCATCATATCAGTACAGCTGCCATCATGCGGTGGCAAAAGGCTTTTCTGAAAAGCTTTGTCAGCAGAGCGTTTTGACACATACGTGCAAATGTCATCTCGAATGACTCCATGGTCGAGCGCACACCCTGCGAGAGATCCAGTGGCAGCGATGTCAAACTTTGCTGAAGACCAGTGAGTCTGAATGGAAAAACAAAAAAAGCACCAATTATTCTGATTTGTCAAGAGCCACAGATTGACGTTGGGCAAACGTAAAATGTTGGACTTCAGAAATATGGTGTCATACATGGCTTCGTAGGATGCGCAGCTGATGTTACTGGGGATTGCCACCAAACTGTCGGGAAGGAGGCTCGCCATCACGGTGGACAAATAGACCTGGAACCACAGCCCAAAGTCTTGGGGCCCAAACTGTACAAATTCAGGAGCAATGGCTGTCAGCGTCAGGTTCAAGATGGTTTCTCGTACCGCTGGGTTCTCGATGATGGTGATGTTTTCCTGGAAAATAAAAGATTTGCCCTTCAGTTTAGGATGACGCTTTAACGTTCTTTAATCATTGTCGAAATGAAAACAAGCTTGGCGACGCTCCTTTTGCATCGGGTGTATCAGGGGCATGATCAAGGCATCGTGGGCAGTAATTCATTCATGAAGCCTGTCAGAAAGGTATTATTCCTAGGCAGTTCTCTACCCATTATTTGCTTGTGCAAACTATCCCTGAGCCTAGGAAAAGTTTTACACACCATGTTTGTCAGGCAACCTCTTGGTGAAAATATTGCAGTGTTAAAGTTGAGCCTTCACCTGCTTGGTGACTTCTGTAAAAGCCAGGAAGAACAGACTGAGCTGCTCGATACCAGCGGATTCGGTCAAGCTTGCGAACACCTTCTGTACGATGGCCACATCCTCCAAAGCGCCACTGGTTGGATCCAAGATCAGTTCAGCCTTTTGGTTTGGTGAGAGAGAGCCCACGACTGCCACCTGAGAACACAGGTAGAGAATATACAAACTGCTTTTATCTTTGACATGGCAAAGCTGCCCCCGTGTGCAGTCTGAGCCAGCTCTGAATAATGTGCTGCTGTGTTCTAGGAAGACGGGAAGTGGAGGGCAAGACTTACGGCAGAGATGTTGAAGACTTTGAGATCAGCGTATGGTGCAAACTGTAAAAATGGACCCAAGTTTTCGTCCAGCCACTTGGTGACATTCTGGTTTCCCGGTCTGCAAGCTAAAGCCCATACATGTACGTTAATCAGTATACATAGCACACATTCAGCAATTAATTTTCCCGTTTTCTTCACGGTGCCTTTTCAGCAAATGTTTTTGTCCACAAACTCGTGCCCACGTGCGAGCCCGCACGAGCAAACACACGGCAAGGTTCGCTGTGCCCTCCTTACCTGGCTCACCGATGACAGCGACTGATTTCTTCAGGTATCCCAGCAAAACAGCTGTGATCTCTTGTGCTGTTTGCAATGGTATTTCAGGGAAAACCAAGGCCAAGCCACTCACACTGCAAAGAGTGCGGGAAAAAAAAAAAGAGGTTTACGTAACGGCTAACTTGTATTAGCGCACTTTGGTGCAATGCACTTGTTTGTGAAATGCTACTCACACGACACGGTAGGTTGTGCAGTTTGTGCTTGACGTTACAGTCATGAGCATGGTTGGACTGAAACTTGGGAGGAGAGGAACCAGTTTCACATGGAACCACACAATCCAGTCACTGTAGCTGAAGTCCGGGAAATAGGTACTGATGATGGTAAAGGTCCTATTCATTGCCAGATCCCTCACAGCAGGTTGGAAGACTGGGATCTGTCAGATTACAACATGAGGCTATTTAAACACCACAGCATGGTTACATGCGGCAAGCATGTCATACACCCTGATGCTAGAAAGGGTGAAAACAAATGTCTTATACAGTATCAATAACCACCCTGTAGCTGACACAGTGGTTTAGGTACGTATGCAAGTGCCACGTAGGCGTGGTGAATAGCCCAGGCTTGTCCTTTCCCCAGCGTCAAGGAGAGCCTACCTGTCCGTCGGCTGTCAGCTTTGTCAGGAATTGGTCGACATTTTCCATAGCGTTGCCCTCCTCAAGACGGTCAAATACACTATACATTAGGTGCGTGTCATTCAAGGCCCCCGAAACAATAGTCAGCTCTGCAACCTGAGCAGGAGTGAGCACTGACAACGAATCCACCTGCAAATGAAAATCAACACCAAATTAAACAGCAGCAGTCGCAAAACCATGAGTACGACCTCCCAGTTTGGAGGAAAAATACTACTACTACTGCAGCTGCCACTCACACTGGAGAAGTTGGGATTGAGGGCGTGCAATTGCTGCAGGGTTGCAAAACCAGAGAAGCCACCAAGGAATGCATGTATCCACTGTGAACTACTTGTGACAGAGGAGACACAGCCAGGATCTGCAGAAAAGACAGAAACAACGACATTGGGGAGGATACTAGCACCTTGTGCTCTTAAGAGCTTGCCAAACATAACGAAGGGGCCTGAGGATCGGCCATTACCTGATGAGTCATTTCTCGAAAGGAATGGTTCAATGAAGTAAGTGAAGACTGCTTGCTGTGTGTTGCTGTCCATCAATAGTTGTTGGCTGCTGAATGCCTGGATTCTATAGTGCGAGAAGAGTGCTTTTGTCATTTAAACTGCTCGCAAACTGCAATGTTGATCAAAGAGGAGCAATATATCACATATTTGCTTACACAATCTGGTATGTTTGGCAGCTGAGGTTCTTGGTGCTGAGGCAGAACAGGAAGTTGGGCGATGAAGAGGCCAAAAATGGACGGGCCTTTGTCTGGAACCAGCTGCTGACAAAGGCATCAGTGTGCAACTGTGTCTGGCTGAAGTTGTTGATTTTCACCTCACCAAGGGCCTCGAGAGCCTGTGACAAGGATGGGCTGCTGATGTTGGGGGCCTACGATGGGAAAAGGTAGTTTTAGTTTGACACGACATTCACACGGGGAAATATCCATTTTGTGAAATTGTGGGATCGTATTTACCATGGTGGCAAATGACACGAGGGCCTCATCTAGCACAGACGAAACTTTCTGGAAGAAAAGCTTCCAGACCTCTACCGGGTATGTGGTTTGGCCTTCCAGCGAGCATTTCATCAGTGTCGCCAAGCTGTGGGCTGTGAGATTCGTAGCCTTGGAAAAAAATGGGCAAGACATAAATGAAAGAGTCTCAGAGCTCGTGGAGATTTGCGTCTGGATGGTAACATAACAAAATTCACATCTCTTCCTGGGGTTCACCAGTGACATATAGCAGTCTTACCGAGGAGCAGGCATACTGCGTGATGGTGAAGTTGCACAGGGCTTGAGAGGAATTTTCAATTTGTTGGAGTGGTAGTCTGTGTGGGACAAAAAAGGAAATGACTGTCACTTTAGTGGCATGTTTTTAACAAACTTGACACATTTAAACGCGGCTCCGGACAGAACGGTAATCCACCTACCCGACGACTCCAGAACAGATCAGGTTCTCTGTAAAAAGGCAAGATTGGCGTATCAGACAGTGTACTTGCAGAATGAGATTTTGTCACTACAATCGCAATGTGTGGTATTTTACAGGCTTACCATTAACTGGGGTCTCCTTGCACTAGAGACAGACAAAGCATAATTGTTAGCACTGGGGCCAATGCCAGTTGAAATACCCAAAGTTGAAATACCCAAATGTGGCCGCCTTAACAAAGCTAATGGGCCTAATTTGTGTGTTGTACAATTCAAACAGACGTTGTGCACGCCATGCAATGCATCCATAGACGCAAAACTTACCATGAAGGAATCTGGAACCGAGCAACCTGTTTGAGGGGAAAAATGAAACAAAGGCATCATATCAGTACAGCTGCCATCATGCGGTGGCAAAAGGCTTTTCTGAAAAGCTTTGTCAGCAGAGCGTTTTGACACATACGTGCAAATGTCATCTCGAATGACTCCATGGTCGAGCGCACACCCTGCGAGAGATCCAGTGGCAGCGATGTCAAACTTTGCTGAAGACCAGTGAGTCTGAATGGAAAAACAAAAAAAGCACCAATTATTCTGATTTGTCAAGAGCCACAGATTGACGTTGGGCAAACGTAAAATGTTGGACTTCAGAAATATGGTGTCATACATGGCTTCGTAGGATGCGCAGCTGATGTTACTGGGGATTGCCACCAAACTGTCGGGAAGGAGGCTCGCCATCACGGTGGACAAATAGACCTGGAACCACAGCCCAAAGTCTTGGGGCCCAAACTGTACAAATTCAGGAGCAATGGCTGTCAGCGTCAGGTTCAAGATGGTTTCTCGTACCGCTGGGTTCTCGATGATGGTGATGTTTTCCTGGAAAATAAAAGATTTGCCCTTCAGTTTAGGATGACGCTTTAACGTTCTTTAATCATTGTCGAAATGAAAACAAGCTTGGCGACGCTCCTTTTGCATCGGGTGTATCAGGGGCATGATCAAGGCATCGTGGGCAGTAATTCATTCATGAAGCCTGTCAGAAAGGTATTATTCCTAGGCAGTTCTCTACCCATTATTTGCTTGTGCAAACTATCCCTGAGCCTAGGAAAAGTTTTACACACCATGTTTGTCAGGCAACCTCTTGGTGAAAATATTGCAGTGTTAAAGTTGAGCCTTCACCTGCTTGGTGACTTCTGTAAAAGCCAGGAAGAACAGACTGAGCTGCTCGATACCAGCGGATTCGGTCAAGCTTGCGAACACCTTCTGTACGATGGCCACATCCTCCAAAGCGCCACTGGTTGGATCCAAGATCAGTTCAGCCTTTTGGTTTGGTGAGAGAGAGCCCACGACTGCCACCTGAGAACACAGGTAGAGAATATACAAACTGCTTTTATCTTTGACATGGCAAAGCTGCCCCCGTGTGCAGTCTGAGCCAGCTCTGAATAATGTGCTGCTGTGTTCTAGGAAGACGGGAAGTGGAGTGCAAGACTTACGGCAGAGATGTTGAAGACTTTGAGATCAGCGTATGGTGCAAACTGTAAAAATGGACCCAAGTTTTCGTCCAGCCACTTGGTGACATTCTGGTTTCCCGGTCTGCAAGCTAAAGCCCATACATGTACGTTAATCAGTATACATAGCACACATTCAGCAATTAATTTTCCCGTTTTCTTCACGGTGCCTTTTCAGCAAATGTTTTTGTCCACAAACTCGTGCCCACGTGCGAGCCCGCACGAGCAAACACACGGAAGGTTCGCTGTGCCGTCCTTACCTGGCTCACCGATGACAGCGACTGATTTCTTCAGGTATCCCAGCAAAACAGCTGTGATCTCTTGTGCTGTTTGCAATGGTATTTCAGGGAAAACCAAGGCCAAGCCACTCACACTGCAAAGAGTGCGGGAAAAAAAAAAAGAGGTTTACGTAACGGCTAACTTGTATTAGCGCACTTTGGTGCAATGCACTTGTTTGTGAAATGCTACTCACACGACACGGTAGGTTGTGCAGTTTGTGCTTGACGTTACAGTCATGAGCATGGTTGGACTGAAACTTGGGAGGAGAGGAACCAGTTTCACATGGAACCACACAATCCAGTCACTGTAGCTGAAGTCCGGGAAATAGGTACTGATGATGGTAAAGGTCCTATTCATTGCCAGATCCCTCACAGCAGGTTGGAAGACTGGGATCTGTCAGATTACAACATGAGGCTATTTAAACACCACAGCATGGTTACATGCGGCAAGCATGTCATACACCCTGATGCTAGAAAGGGTGAAAACAAATGTCTTATACAGTATCAATAACCACCCTGTAGCTGACACAGTGGTTTAGGTACGTATGCAAGTGCCACGTAGGCGTGGTGAATAGCCCAGGCTTGTCCTTTCCCCAGCGTCAAGGAGAGCCTACCTGTCCGTCGGCTGTCAGCTTTGTCAGGAATTGGTCGACATTTTCCATAGCGTTGCCCTCCTCAAGACGGTCAAATACACTATACATTAGGTGCGTGTCATTCAAGGCCCCCGAAACAATAGTCAGCTCTGCAACCTGAGCAGGAGTGAGCACTGACAACGAATCCACCTGCAAATGAAAATCAACACCAAATTAAACAGCAGCAGTCGCAAAACCATGAGTACGACCTCCCAGTTTGGAGGAAAAATACTACTACTACTGCAGCTGCCACTCACACTGGAGAAGTTGGGATTGAGGGCGTGCAATTGCTGCAGGGTTGCAAAACCAGAGAAGCCACCAAGGAATGCATGTATCCACTGTGAACTACTTGTGACAGAGGAGACACAGCCAGGATCTGCAGAAAAGACAGAAACAACGACATTGGGGAGGATACTAGCACCTTGTGCTCTTAAGAGCTTGCCAAACATAACGAAGGGGCCTGAGGATCGGCCATTACCTGATGAGTCATTTCTCGAAAGGAATGGTTCAATGAAGTAAGTGAAGACTGCTTGCTGTGTGTTGCTGTCCATCAATAGTTGTTGGCTGCTGAATGCCTGGATTCTATAGTGCGAGAAGAGTGCTTTTGTCATTTAAACTGCTCGCAAACTGCAATGTTGATCAAAGAGGAGCAATATATCACATATTTGCTTACACAATCTGGTATGTTTGGCAGCTGAGGTTCTTGGTGCTGAGGCAGAACAGGAAGTTGGGCGATGAAGAGGCCAAAAATGGACGGGCCTTTGTCTGGAACCAGCTGCTGACAAAGGCATCAGTGTGCAACTGTGTCTGGCTGAAGTTGTTGATTTTCACCTCACCAAGGGCCTCGAGAGCCTGTGACAAGGATGGGCTGCTGATGTTGGGGGCCTACGATGGGAAAAGGTAGTTTTAGTTTGACACGACATTCACACGGGGAAATATCCATTTTGTGAAATTGTGGGATCGTATTTACCATGGTGGCAAATGACACGAGGGCCTCATCTAGCACAGACGAAACTTTCTGGAAGAAAAGCTTCCAGACCTCTACCGGGTATGTGGTTTGGCCTTCCAGCGAGCATTTCATCAGTGTCGCCAAGCTGTGGGCTGTGAGATTCGTAGCCTTGGAAAAAAATGGGCAAGACATAAATGAAAGAGTCTCAGAGCTCGTGGAGATTTGCGTCTGGATGGTAACATAACAAAATTCACATCTCTTCCTGGGGTTCACCAGTGACATATAGCAGTCTTACCGAGGAGCAGGCATACTGCGTGATGGTGAAGTTGCACAGGGCTTGAGAGGAATTTTCAATTTGTTGGAGTGGTAGTCTGTGTGGGACAAAAAAGGAAATGACTGTCACTTTAGTGGCATGTTTTTAACAAACTTGACACATTTAAACGCGGCTCCGGACAGAACGGTAATCCACCTACCCGACGACTCCAGAACAGATCAGGTTCTCTGTAAAAAGGCAAGATTGGCGTATCAGACAGTGTACTTGCAGAATGAGATTTTGTCACTACAATCGCAATGTGTGGTATTTTACAGGCTTACCATTAACTGGGGTCTCCTTGCACTAGAGACAGACAAAGCATAATTGTTAGCACTGGGGCCAATGCCAGTTGAAATACCCAAAGTTGAAATACCCAAATGTGGCCGCCTTAACAAAGCTAATGGGCCTAATTTGTGTGTTGTACAATTCAAACAGACGTTGTGCACGCCATGCAATGCATCCATAGACGCAAAACTTACCATGAAGGAATCTGGAACCGAGCAACCTGTTTGAGGGGAAAAATGAAACAAAGGCATCATATCAGTACAGCTGCCATCATGCGGTGGCAAAAGGCTTTTCTGAAAAGCTTTGTCAGCAGAGCGTTTTGACACATACGTGCAAATGTCATCTCGAATGACTCCATGGTCGAGCGCACACCCTGCGAGAGATCCAGTGGCAGCGATGTCAAACTTTGCTGAAGACCAGTGAGTCTGAATGGAAAAACAAAAAAAGCACCAATTATTCTGATTTGTCAAGAGCCACAGATTGACGTTGGGCAAACGTAAAATGTTGGACTTCAGAAATATGGTGTCATACATGGCTTCGTAGGATGCGCAGCTGATGTTACTGGGGATTGCCACCAAACTGTCGGGAAGGAGGCTCGCCATCACGGTGGACAAATAGACCTGGAACCACAGCCCAAAGTCTTGGGGCCCAAACTGTACAAATTCAGGAGCAATGGCTGTCAGCGTCAGGTTCAAGATGGTTTCTCGTACCGCTGGGTTCTCGATGATGGTGATGTTTTCCTGGAAAATAAAGGATTTGCCCTTCAGTTTAGGATGACGCTGTAACGTTCTTTAATCATTGTCGAAATGAAAACAAGCTTGGCGACGCTCCTTTTGCATCAGGTGTATCAAGGGCATGATCAAGGCATCGTGGGCAGTAATTCATTCATGAAGCCTGTCAGAAAGGTATTATTCCTAGGCAGTTCTCTAGCCCTTATTTGCTTGTGCAAACTATCCCTGAGCCTAGGAAAAGTTTTACACACCATGTTTGTCAGGCAACCTCTTGGTGAAAATATTGCAGTGTTAAAGTTGAGCCTTCACCTGCTTGGTGACTTCTGTAAAAGCCAGGAAGAACAGACTGAGCTGCTCGATACCAGCGGATTCGGTCAAGCTTGCGAACACCTTCTGTACGATGGCCACATCCTCCAAAGCGCCACTGGTTGGATTCAAGATCAGTTCAGCCTTTTGGTTTGGTGATAGTAGTTCCAGGACCTCTAACTGGGACATGAACATTACTTTTATTATTTAAAATGTATCAAGAAATTCTTCACAATATAGTTTTTATAACTTTTATATTAAAGTTTTTGGATTTTCAAATAACTGCTCCTTAGACTTGTTTGACTAAATAAAATAATGTGTTACTTACTGCTGAGAAATTACTGTTCAGTTTTTCGAGTTCTTCAAGACTTGCAAAATTTGAAAAATCTCCAAGATTTTTTTTCATCCATTCTGCACTTCCATTGACATTTTTAATGCATCCAATATCTGTTAAATAATGTAAAATGTTTATCAATCACAAATATATAAACATATTTTTGATACTGAGATACATTTAAATAATTGTTACTATTTTGTGATGTAGAATACACAAAATTTTAGAGATTTTTTAAAAATCTTGTTTAAAAATGTCTGATACATACATTTTTTAAACGTTCATTTTACCTTGTACGTTCTTCCTTGATAGGTAGACTTGAATGAATTGTGTGTAGATGAGGTTTCTCTCTGCTGTTTTAGAAGTCTCCATTTCGATGCTCATACCAGCAATTCTTTAAAAATATATTGCATTATTCTTTTTCACATTATATTTAAAATCTAAAAGATTCATAATAATGTCTAATAATAATGTTTTGATAGACTCAGACATTTTAGTCACCTCTGGTATTTTCCCTTTTGCTAGTTTTCTTATTAAATGTGCAGGCAGCACTCTCTGCTGTTACAATGACTTGGTTACATTCTTATTGAAAACCTGTTACCACCCTGTTATCAGTGTGAACTAACTCAATTGAGATTATGCAGGCCTGGAATTTATGTGCATACAGTATATATGTATACTCATTTAGTACCTATTTACAGACCAACAATTTAGTTGCCATTTATAGTCACTTACAATTCTTGGAAAGAACTGCAGCTGAAGTTCTGACTGCTCAGTTGGTTCAGGAAACTTTCATCAACATAGGACAAAAGAGGAGCCATCTTTACTGAGAACCACAGTCTGATGAATGTTAAATCACTGTTGTTACCCAGCCTTAGACTGTCCAAGACGCCAAATGTATCCAGAACACTAATTCCAGACTCATTGATGCCCTGTTGTGAGACAGAGTCACAATCAACCATTGTTAGCAGCTGCATACATATATTACAGTATATATTACAAAAGAGGAAGATGCTTTTTCAATGGACCATACAGATGAATCTGTCTGTAGATTAATTAGATTATTATTATTATTATTATTAATAATATTTCTTTTGTTTTATTATTATACCAGATCAAGGATGACTATTAAAGTTGACTCCACCACTTGTCTCAGGTTTTGTTCCACCTCACTGGACCTATTTTGTGGGAAACTTCCATTTTTACCCAATTTACAAGAGAGCTCCGCTGTTAGCGAGTCCACTGCAGAAGATATCTAGAGAGAACATAGATTGGTTTAATTGCCATATACAGTAGTAGATCAAAACCAGTTGAATGGGATGGGTTAATATTGTATCTGAACACAAGGGGGTGCCACTTATCAACACTGCTTAATGTTGTCTCCCAAAGGTTACACAGTTCATTGAGTATACAAAGCACTCTGAAGTTGTTGTTGTTATTATTATTAGAAATTCTGAAAGGCATACCCTGTGAGTGGCATCTACTAGATTTACTATTTGGCAGGTTTCCTGGTAACCATTGTCTGGAGCGGTGGTATTGCTTTTGGAACAAAATGAAATTTAAATCTTAATCAAATACAGTTAACCATAAATTAAATTGCACTTTACACAATCGATAACACATCAACATCACAATGTCAGCAAAACAGTTTTATTGAATGTTTGCATTCTGACCTGTTTTCAGAGGTCGTTGCACCTGGCCCTACAAATATTAAAATATGAGCAATTACATAGAAGTGACTGATTTCACCCAAATTATAGTCACAATTACATACTACTTAATAATTAAAGTTTTAACCTTACCTGATGTTGTATTTGACTGAAATGTAAAAAATACAACATAGCACATTAATTCATTATTTTGTACATATTTAAAACTGATAATTACATTTATCACTGCAATGAAACTGGACTTACAATTGCAGACACCAGTGTTGATAGACATACTATAGGAGTTAAAGAAATACACACGTTTAATTTATTTACTTATGAATAGTTTTTATATCATTATTTACCCTCTTCTTTAGAAGGTTCTCAAGTTTGGTAGATTGCAATAAAAAAATTGGGGACACTTACCAACTCCGACAGCTGAGAGGAGCAGAACCTCTGCTGAAGTTCTGGGGCCACCCATTGTGGGAAGCTCACCTTTTTCTTTTGTTTGCCTTATTTGATCTTCAGATTATACCACCAGAAATTGTAAAGAAAAACTAAAAACACTGAAAAATGAAAATGATTATATTTGTTTATAAGTTTGTGCATTTATTTACCTTTTTGCATGTTTATTAAATGTGAAAAAGAAAAGAAATGCAGACCCATACAATTTAACCAATACAATTTAACTCTAATATTCAAAAGGAACAAAAGTGGGATGTGCAAAGAAATCACACATCTACTCAGTTTTTTAAACTGCATCACTTCTCTTACTTTCACTTGCATATCTTAATTTTACATTGCAGATTATCAGCATAAAACAAAATATAAAGTGGAAAAATGCCATAATAATTTTTTTTCTTTTCTTTTTTTAAAAATGTATTTTATATGTATGATTAAGCTCACAGATCACTGAAGTAATATCAAATAGTATGCACACTGTTAAAATTCTTTTTCACTCTTATCAGCTTTTTGGAAATTATTATTATTGTAATAACACAGTGTTCTCACCTGTCTACCTCCTTTGCTCTGTCAGAGAAAAGTAAAGGCTCATGACGGGTGTTGAGACAGATATACAGTGGGTGGAGCAAACAAACTGTGGCTCATGGCAACTTAAGAAATGAGCTTGAGTACGATGTTCACAATGCAACAAGGTGGAAAATTCCATTTGGATGAAAATGTGACAGGCACAGTGTAAAAGCTGTCATTAACAGGTTCAATAACAAAAGATTACAATACATACAAATTATGGGAAATGACTTTGAAAGATTATTATTAGTTTGTGGTCATTAATATCGCTTCTGTTTAGTGAAATAAAGCTAATTGAGCACTACATATTAATTAATTTATGTTTCCTTAAAGATAAAATAAATGAATCATTAATATAATGGTAATTAAATATTTTCATTATATTGATTGCTTTGATTGCCATGAAACACATAAACAATATATCATTGATAATATAATTAATCACATAAGCGGTCATTCATCTCATACTGTTTCCAAATGTAGAATGGCAGGCATAGCCTTTAGCTATCAAGCTCCTCTCCTGTGGAACCAGCTCCCAGTTCAGGTTTGGGAGGCAGACACCCTCTCTACATTTAAGACTAGACTTAAAACTTAAAACTCAGGTGATCGTCTTTTAGTTTTGCTGCTATAGACCATGAATGCTGGGGGACCTACCTTAATTCACTAAGCTTTGTTGTGATTAGTGGTAGATAAACAAACTGATTTAGATTTATCTATTCAAATGATGTCACATTTTGCTAAACATTTTTGGACTGTAGAAGTAATGTAGAAGTGTAAAATGAAGTTAAATTTAAACCCTTTTAACACTACTATTTAATCCCATGGCAAAAAACACAACAAAACAAGAAACAAAAAAATAACTCATTAAATATACTGGTCAACCAAAGAGTGTGCACACATTTTCCAAGAAAAGTTTCTCCCTTTCTCTCTAAAAACAGTGAAAGGCAAGTATTCAATTGAAATGACTGTCTCTCACCCTGCCGGTTTTACTGGGCCTGAACTTTTTCTTAAATGATTCATACATTGAAATGTAACTAAGTTAGGAATGCATTCCACCCTCTTAAGCAGCTCTGCGAAATTGCACATATCAAAGAAGTCTTCCCCCAGGTCATGTTGCTCATATTGCACAACAAACAGTTTCAGTGTCTTGCTGTGGTTGTCTACAGGGAGCATCGCACTCCAGTTCAGTAAAGCAGCTGCTGTAGTCATGTCGGTGTCTTGAACAAACAGCATGGTGGCAAATGGAACTAATCAGATAAAAAAAAAAGCAGCAAGCAGTATAGCATAAGGAGGCAACTACATGACACCAGAATGACATATAGAAAAGACAGCTTGTGAATTCAGTTTTTTGTTGTTAAAGAGAAGGCCACCCTGCTCACGAGCAGCAAATTCACCTGTCAGCATTCCAGCATGACACCACCTTCTTGATGCCTGCACCTCTCATATATTTGACACACCCCAACACTAAAACTGCAGTCAGTTCAGAGCTGTTGTACTCTAGTACACCATGAGGCTTCAGTGCCAGTTTTCATCGCCTTCATCGCATTCTACAGCACAAAATTTGTTTGAGACATTTCCAATTTAAGTTCAAAGTTCAAAATGCAAAGTAGTTCAGCATTACAATTTATATATCAATTGCTACATAATTTTAGCCTAGATTTTAGCCTATAAGGAGTTTGTGTATGCAAAAGAATGGTGGATGATTCTGTGACCTTCTGAATCAGTTTTTAATATTTAATGTTAATTTGGTTATATACTTTCTTTAAAAAGTCTTTCTGCAGCAGCCATGTTTAGCAGCTACAGAGTAGTATAAATTGATCATCACCATGGCAAATACAAAATCACCTCAGCATCACTACCCTCAAAAAGTGTAGACTACTTACCTCTAACTTTGACGTGCACATTAGTTGAATATAGATTTACTTCTAGTTTCTTTTAGATCTCACGTTGGTCAAACAAGATTCATGTAACCTGTAATGAACATTATCATAATTTACCAGTGGTGGACATGTGTTTAATGTACTATTGTACAATAGTGAATATTTTATCCAATTTGTACTGTAAATATCTGTTGCTAGTGTTGCTGCCACAAAAATGTATTTTAACGCTGCTCAATGCAAATTTCAAAAATGTTGTTGACACTGACAAGTACTGATACTGTCAGAATTCAAGAGTGAAACTTATGGGGCTCACCAGAGTGACTGGTAGATACCAAAAATAAGAGCACACCAGTAGCTTCATCATGCAGAAAATATTTGCAAAGCCAAAAGAACATCTTTACATGTGCAAATACATTAACACAAAGGAAAAATTGAGCTTTAAATGGGAGGAGTCCAAATGTGTTCTCACGCTGTTTGACATTTCTAAGTTGGGTTGTCCTCACTCTTGGCAATTTTTCAGAAATGAATTTTTAGAGTAACCCACGACACGTCTTTGGCTCTTCCAGAACTTACAGTGCCAGGTTTATTTTTTTTTGCTTAAGCTCGTCACATCTTAAAAATGGATTCCAGCAACTGAGAAACTTAGAGAGCTAACACAGAGCTAATGATGTTACGAACACATTAAGTTGGCACAATAGTATTGCTAATAAATAGTCATATAAAGATAGTGGTGTCTTTATAGTAGTTTATCCTGACCCAGTAATGTTTTTATGCAAAACACGTTGTAGCCAACATCCTATTCTGACAGCATGTCGGGAGGTACAAACGGCTCTCTGACATGGTAACATACTGAAATCTGTTTGTAGTGAACTTATTAATACAGTAAAACTCACTGTTAATGCACAGATTAGCTATGTTGGCCCACACACCATGAACCTCTACGATATCTCCAGTGGTGCATATGGCCTTTGAGCATGCACAAAATATGCCCCCCTTAGAATACTAGTTGGTTGCGGTTCATACAATTAAAGTGACAAATCAGTCTAAGGTGACCCCTTTACTACTTTAGACAGTTTGCAAGTGAACTATTTTTTTGGGTATGTGCAGAAACACATACAGTACTGATTGAATTTCTTCCATATAAATGTTCCTAGGACTAGTATGTCACAATCAGACTCATGGGTGAAAAAACTCATTTATTTGAATATTAAGCATTTGAACACATTCAAACTTACCTCAAACGTATCTCAAACATCACAACCTTACCTTTAAGGCCCCCTGTGCTACTTAAACACATTTAAACCATCTATACAGCCTTCATTATGAGTGAAGGAGAAACATTAAAACATAATCATAACCTTTTAATATTTTATTGATCTGATGCCTAATTATTGGATAATGTGTGATGTTAAGAGTGTTTTTTGTTAGTTCCTGTGTTCTAATGTTACTTCAATACAATAATCAATGCTGTCGCCTAGTTAAGGTAATATGCTCTTAAGTTACACTGCAAGGTAAGCAGATATATATGTCATGTTGTCAGCAACTCGCAGATCTCATTGTTGTGTGTGTGTGTGTGCAGTAACACACATGCAATGTTGATTTCAAGTCAACAGTTACTGTACAGTACATGATATGGGTCCTAACTATTAGGCAACTGTGTGACCAGGCGCAGGTTGTTCTATAGGTGGTTTCAGAAGTTAAATATTGTCCTATCAATAGGACATGTTCAGACCAGCAAAAGCTGGACTGCAACAGGTAATTTGCATGTAAATTGTAAAACCTGAAAAAGTGGCTTCACTCACTGGTTAGTGTAATTTTTTTAATGACTTGTGTTTACAACTTACTGTAATCAATGAAAAACAATAAAAGTCTACTAAATGTTACAGAAGTCACAGGATCTTGTTTCTGTTAATCACCAAATGATAAAACATAAAGAGATCATTGACAGTAGTGTTTCCCTGAGTTTACCTACAAAACTATGACGCATTTCTGGATCTGCTGCACTGTGAAAAGCTCAGTGGTGATGTCCTGTAAAACAAACAATGTGGTTATTTTTAATATCATAGAGCATTATGATGGTGCCAGCAAGTGACAATCAATCATGTGACACCATGACTATCCCACTTTAGTCACGTTGGCTTGCTGTACTTTATTTGGCTAACAAAGACTGACAGGTGTTCTCACACCCATCTCACAGCATCCTTCAAAAATATTGGAGCGAAGGAAAATAAATCATGCTCTACACTGAAGACATTTGAGTCTAAGATCAAAAGATGCAAATACAGAATGTCAGATAGTATTCCCTAGTATTTACATCTAGATATATCCCAAGTATATCCGAAGGGTCTATCTAAGGCTGCCAATCCTGGGAGTCAACTAGCCAATTGACTTTCAGACATTTTTTTAATTATTTATGTTTTTTTATACTCATTGAATACCAACATGCTTTTGTTCCACCTTTATTCTTAGAGAAAAAAATGTCAAAATAAAATGTAATCCTGTCATGGTGAGTGTAAGAGTCTTTTCCCACTCTATCTCCTACCGGGATAGTTTCCTTTCTCCCTTAGTACCAGCAGATAGCAGTAAAGCTCCAGTCTGACAGTTGCATGTCTGAGCTTATAGATTGTCTATGGTGCTGAACAAAATCTTACCAAGCATGATGTAAAGTATACACTACATTCAAGTATGCTGCACTTCACACTACAAGAATTTTCTTTCAAGCAGCTGACAGTGAATTTCTTAAATGCTCTACGTAGTCTAGATTAAGAAAAATGCCACACTGCAACAAATGCTACAAATGCAACAATCTATGCCTGAACAATTCACATACCTGTACATTGTGGGGGTTGATTACTCCACTTATTTCCCTCACAGACTATTGCAGCGACACCCTTCAATTTGAAACCATGGTAACAGGAGTATGAAGCAACCAGTTTGCCAGATGTAGAGGACAATATGAAATCCCCATTCTTAATCGCTGCTGGAGAGGAGCATAGTTCTAGGTCTGCAATAGAGTGGTAAAAGTTTTTCATTTAATGTGTATTGCAACAGCAAAATTCAAAGGAATGTGTATGATTTTTTTTTTTTTTTACATGCTGGGACTGGGAGGACTTGCCCAAGTCTTGTATGCCCACCTCGGCTTTTCTCCTCTCTCCAAGCTTCTAAATTAATCGATGGTATATGATTACAAGAGATGTAATCAGAGGGGTATTTCCCAAATTTGAAAGGGTCAGCAGGCACTTCCTTTATATCAGTGTTGTCACAAATGATCCGAGAGAGGGAAACCTTTAAAAGCTCAGTTTTCTGTTGCTGGGTGAACAAACTCTTAGCTTCCCACCAAAACCTAAAAAATAAAAATAGTTGATATCTCCATTAAAAATGAATTAACATTTCAATCATGTTCAACCCAAGCCGTTATTTCTTTGCATTTCTTTTTTTAAACTGTACCTATCACCATCGCGAAGTGCCTTCATCTGCTTTCCAATCAAGCAGGCGAAAAGAGGTCCAGTTCTTGAGCCTGGCAACAAGTTTTCAACTAGTCCTCCAAGCCATACATCAATATTGTCGGGATGTTTGTATAATTTTAGTATCCTCTCAGCAAGCTTGTAAGCTCCAACGACCTCTTTGAGATCATCTAATGTCTTGATGTACTTCAGGCCACAGAAAGCTCTCCAGCTGTTGTATCCTGAAAAGTAATTTCAGCACAGTCTAAATTAATAAGCTTTAATAAACTTTCTTGGCAAGGGGTACATTAGAAGATGTTATCATTGTCACATCTCTGATGCTAAAACTATACTATGTTAACTATGCTTAACTTAGCTTATTTTGGCTGAAAATGGCAAATTTCAGAGCTCCTACTAAGCCGGCACATTGACTGGTACCTGCAGACGTCACAGTGTGGTGGATAGTTTGACAGATATCTTAGTTTATTACTACAAGTTTATGAATAGGATGTGCTTAAGTGTGCTGACAAAGGGAATGACAAAGGGACTGTTTATAATTAAATAGGGCATTGATTTTTTATTGTGACCATAATTTGACAGGCTTTAGTAAATCCTATTGAATGTGAGGGCGTACCTGGGAGGGCGTGATCTCTACCTCGCTGCAGGTTCAGTGAGGCCAGGTCCACATACTGCGGGACATTAAGGACAACCAGCCTCTCCGTTACCTCCTCTGCTACCAGCGTGTTTGCACTGACAGCTGGTGCTGCAGTCCCAATTATTCCTCTCAGGGTTGGTTCTATTCCACCTAGACGCAAAACAGTATTGCTAATAAGTTATTTCACAGTCAACATAAAACACTGCATTTCTTTGTGGTGGATGCAGGAAAAAACCTCTACTGTAAGTTCACATATCAACATTTCCTGGTAACATCAAAACATGCATGCCATAGGGGGCAGCTCTGGTGTACCTGGACTAGATGCTGAACCTCGAACCCATAGTACCTTAAATGCAGCTGCCTGCTGAAGAATTTCTGCATGGAGATGAAGTATTATTATTACTATTTAACTGCAGATAATGCTAATTTTAACCAATCCACCCTGTCTACAGAAAGCAAAAAAAAACAACAAAAAAACAAAAGCAACACACAGTACATGTTTGGTGAGAACAGGTTTCCTTCATGTAATCCTTTCTTTTTGCTGCTCAGAAAACAGGTCTGTACATCACTCCTAAGCTCGGATTTGCTGCTTCCCGTGGGCTAACTGGTATCCAAACAATTTCATTTGAGTAAATAGGATGAATGGCTTGTAAGGAATGAATGTGCTGTTTATCATAACAACACACAGTTCCACAATAGAAATTCTCCAAAGTAGGGCTACTGAAGTCATTCTATGCAGTAAGGTCAATACTTCAGCCACTGGAGGTCTGCTGAAAATCCAACTGTATGAAGTTACGTGATCCAAATATATATTTCTTAACAGTGCTGTGAATCAACATCATTTATTTACAGACATAAAAAATAGAGATAGAAGCACAATTTTAACATATTTTAATTGAAATATTTAACATAATAAAGCGTTAAAGCTGCTTTATATTTTTATCAGAAAGCATCAAATGTTAAAGTGTTGCTCACAGTGTTGAATCTAAAGAAAATTATCATCTCAATCTACCTGATCATAGTCCAGGAAATCTGTTTGCTTCACTGTTGCTGCTTTGATAGCATTGTTTTGAGTCACAGATGGCAGCTCTTTTCAAGGACAGTAAAAAAGCTGCAAATACTACTTGCTGAGCACCAAATGGCAGAAAAACACAGTTAGCAACTAACTGGCAAACACAGTAAAGCATTTAGCAGCTAAGGAGGAGAATATTTCCTCAGAATCTGGTAGAGACCAAAACAGCTGAAAGAAATAAACATTAGACTTAATGATGACACAACTAAAATGTCATCCCAAGTGATACCTGATGAAGATATGGAGTTGAAATGTTATAAATATATGGGCTTTTTGGGAGAATCTATTCAGTGTAGGGGCATTCTCTGGTCTCTGGACTGTTTTGCCTGTGAGTGTGCTTACTGTGTATGTGAGTGTGTTAATATATATATATATTGACAGTTAATGGAAAAGGTCCCAACGATAATCATACAGACTGTAGAATTGACTATTTGTTCGTGAATTACTAGAATTGTATTGAGCTAACTGTTACACCAGACTTTCAGTGCTGAAGCTGACCTAAATAGAATATTTTTTCATTCCCTCCACATTCCCTCTTTCTAACAGGGTGTTCGGTGTGCTTGCAGGATATGTTATTAGTTCCATTAGGCAGCTTCATAAGAGTGTACTGACCTTTTTTGACTATTCTCCATGGACTGAAGAAAGTGTTGTGTAGTCTCAACTGGGGGAAGAGCTCATGTTCCTGGAAGCTCTCGTTCAGTCTCCGGAGGATTGGAGAGATGGTAGCGTGGCCAAATCTGAATGCAGCAGTAGCAAAGACATTTGAGGCTGAGGGGTCCATAGATGGATCATATCCCCTATAGGGCCCAATGTAATGTTCAAAAGATTCCGGGCCAATAATTTTTGGAACATAATCTCTCATGGTTATGATCTGGGAGTCAAAAGAGAAATTAATTATCACAAAGAGGCAAGTAGGATATGTGAAGTTACAGTAATCAAAAAACAAAACATCACTTTACAGATAACTGCAACACATCCTGAGTACATGTATGAAGCTAAAAGGAATTAGACACACACACACACACACACACACACACACACACACACACACACACAAAAAAACAAAAAAACATTAAAGACAACAGACAAACATTAGTGCGATCTCTTTTGATGTCATGTAATTTTCAAGTTAAAAACCAACCTGGCAGAATTCACTTTCTATTCCTTTAAAGATACAGATGAAACACAGCTGCCTCTCATGCAGTGTAAAGATGCTACGTTTAAATAATGGTGGTTAATGGTTAAGAATGGCAGCTCTGGAATTTGAAATATGTTAGAATTTTACAGGCAAAGAAAGTGAAATAAAATATGTTCTCCAGACAGCGCACGTCTGACTAATTGAAGAAATTTCTTGCTTTTCAAACAATACTCACCCTTAACCACAATAAACATACAACAACTTTGTACTATGATTGAAATACAAGACATAATGAAACCAGGTGTTGTTAGCTGATCATTTTTATTTCCTGTTTCCTGCAAATAATAGGCTTTTGCTCTGTATTGAATTGGCTTCTGACCTTTAGATTTGTTTTCTGTTGAGTACCTTCCCTCGTCCCCCGCTGTTTTCAATTGGCTGCCCTCAAATAGATAGAAAGGAATTGAAAAGAAACATGAATAGTTTCACCTGTCTGCTCCCACCTGGATTCACTTACTGCCTGTGCTGCAGATTACTTGCAAGTTATTTTTTGTACATGGGAAATAGATCATATCTCAGATTTTATACATAAAACTTACCTACAGTATTTATATGTTTGTTCCTATTTAGAGCACAGTATGAACTTATCTGGGTTGTTCTATGACAAATACTGTACATGCCGCGACCAGAGATTATATTGACCAAAAAACTTGAGCAAGATGCATGTTCTCTGTGCATTGACACAAAGCCACTGTATCTGAGGCACGGTGTGGGATACGTAAAGTGTGGTGGGCATTTCAGTGTCATATCAGAGCCTTTGCAAATTCTAAAAGACCCTGAATATGATTTTCCATTGGTTTATCTTGAATTAACCTGATTAAGAAAAATCTATTTGCTGATTTATTTTATACAGACAATTTATCACATGCCTAAGATTTATAATCGCAGTTCATTTTAGGCACAGTTCAACCAGTATTGAAAAAGCCACCTCTAATTCTGTCTGTTCCATCCAATACTGAAACTTCTCCTTTTGAGAAATAGAAAAGCTTAGCAATTCTTTTCGACTCATTTGAAGATGGGCTTTTAGAGCAGATTCTAGCACTTGGTGTTCTTAATGACATTGTTTTAGGAGCTGACTGGAGCCAAACCTTTCTTATTATAGATTTTATTGCGACTCTTGATAAAGTTTATGACTTGATTGTAACGGAAAGTTAATAGTTAGAAGGTAGTTAGTACAGTTTTACTCTTTGGAAAGAGTTTCTGTGTGGCAAAGGGTGACGCTTTCTCATTTTCCAAGAGTGCACTTTCCAGTGAACCCATAGAGTTCCCCAGAGTTGTTTTCTTAGTCTTTTATTAGTCACCATGTTATGATCAAATCCTTTAAAAGCATCATATTATATTTGTACTTGCATATCTCTCATTATATTTTTATGCAAACACCTCTTTAATCTATCTCTGAAATTCTTCCCTACAGACAAAGCTACTGTAGACACAACTGCCTTCTGGTAAACTAAGATAAATAAAAAGGTATTATCATCAGAAGTAGGATCTTCCGTTGAAGAGTGTCCCACTTAGGTTATCTGTCCTCCTGCATTATATCCCAAGTTTAATTTTAGCCCTAAGTTGCTCTCTAATATTCCTGCACCTCCTGAAAGAACATGGAAGTTATTATCCACACTTTTATTATATCCTTCTAAGACTACACAGTTACAGACCGCATAAACAGGTAAACATTCTCTCCAATCCACCTCATAACACCTTAACACACTTATAACAGTTTTGTTTCAGTGTCTGGATAATTGCACTACCCTTGGCCTGAAAGTAGTTTTTTGGTTAGTAATTACTGCCATAGCACATATTTTAATGCATTAAAGTAGTGCTTTTACAGCGACTTGTCAATAATGAAGAATGAAAACAGCATCCTATTACACTGGCTCTGTGTGAGCTTGTTTGCTGGAAACAGCTGCCTGAGGAATTAAATGTGGGGGGGCAGGTGGTTCCATATGGACAACAAACCACAACAATAGGCTGAAAGCTGCAGACTGAATGTTCTTTTTACGTTACAGGCAGACGTAATTATGTGTTAATTTTATCTTTCACTCTGTGCTCCTCTTATTTTGAAATTTAGAAATCAAATAATCAGTTGGACAGGAATTACACAACCTTTTGACTTGAACTATTTTAATATGTCCCAAGTGGATCTTTGCCACCCTCTACTGAAATGCTAAATTCAGTTTGTCCATGGAAAGAAAAAAAAAAAGTTAAGGTCTTACTCCATTTTCAATACAGGGATTTCAGTGAACTGGTCATGGTTATAGCTACAGTATGTAAATCCTCTACCTGCTTTTCATACTTCATCCTCACAAATTATTTAAAGAACCTCTCTGCCTTAGACCCATCTCTATTTAATATTGTAAATCTCTTTCCACTGCCATTGTCCCTGAGTCACCTGAAATAGCTATGGTTAATCCACTGCTGCAGTCAAATGTCCACCTTCCAAAATCTGAAAGATTGCAGACTTATTTTCCCTTTGCTCAAAAACTTTTACAGCCTAGCATCAGGGTCACTGTGTCCTTCAGTGAAAGCAATGAATCATTTGTGTTACAACATGTTTTGTTCATTCAATTTTATAAGGAATACATTCATGCAACACCACCATTAATAATGCTCTCTGGTTGCAGGTAATACAATTTGCTTTACCAGGGTAGCCATTACTAAAAACATAGCTGACAGCTGCAACAAAGCTTTCTTTCTACATAAGAAAACAAAGGCAGACAATGGGGAGGCAGAAAGTAATCCGTGTTTCTTCTTTGCAAAGAAACTGTTTATTTGATGAGGGATTATGACTTGTCAGTGACACAGTGTTTTTGCTTGGCTCTGACACCTGCCCTGTTATGAAGAAATGTGTCTGGGGGCTTGACTAAAGCTAACATGGATATTAGCTAAGAAGAATACGGCATTCATTTAAAACCACAGAGGATGATATTTATGATTTAGTAACATGCAAAGTGTAAATATCACAATCTTCATAATATAATAGCCAATTATATAAGTGGTATATATTATTTAAATATATTATTATTTAAGTGGTATATATTATTTAAATATATTATTTAAGTGGTACAATTATGTGATTCCTTTTTGCAAAAACTACAAGTTAGGAATAAAATGTTGTCTAACTTGTCTAGTGTTTGATAACAGACTTTCATTAAACCTACAATGGCTAATTCGTTGGGAGACTTGGGGACAGTGAAGGCAAGCTGTAAATTACATATTACCTTCCTGTCTCATTACCTTGTTGGCATACAATTGCCAATTTACACATTCAGCCCTAATATTGTGACATTTTCATTCATTTCAAGTAATGCTTCTATTCTTTTTTAGCTCTGGTTTTCATCTCCACCAGTTCCTGCTTTTGTTGCAGACATTTTCCTCAGCTTTGTCACTTTTGTTTAGAGAGATGCTTGTCTTGTGCTCATTTTATAGAATGTAGCTGCTGTCATTTTAATTTGTTTGCATAACTGATTTGCAATCATCCAGTATTATTTAATCCAGATTATACTATCAAACAAAACTGTAATGACTGTGTTGCTTCACAACTCATGAACAACATCCTCTATTTCAGTTTTCCCTTGATAAATAACAGGTGATTAGAACATATTGTATTTTACATTCACCGTAGCTGTAAATGCTGGATTCGTTTTTTCCCCTCATGCATCATTTGCATTCTTCACTAAAACATGCTGTGAACCACACTGGCCTTTATTGTTATTTTAAATATTTTATTTTTGTATGGCAGTCAGAGTGAGGACACTCATTGACATAATGCATTCTCTAGCCCCCTTTTGTCATGTAGGCCATGCTAATCTACTCTGTCTTAATTTTTTATTTATCACATGTACGGCCTTACAATAACCCTAACTAAAACCTAATTCTAACCCCTAAATTGCTCTTTAAACACACGTGCACACACACACACTGCACATGGACACTGTTTAGCAGTAAATAGTACGTTCTACTGTATGCAGTCCAGCTAAACCAGCCCACATTAACAGTCATTCCAGCGCAGTGACAATAGACAACAACACCCACCTGCCATATCATCCTGTGAGATGTTGTGGTGCAGACCACCGATGTCAGTGATTAGTGACATCAGTGGCCACAGAAGGAAACTGTGCAGGCTGCCAATGCTGGTTGCAGCAATATAGTGAATTATACATTATTTATGTCCTTTCTATGACAAAAAAACAGGCAGCTTGAAGAAAAAAGTATTTCCTCTGGGACCATCTTTAAGGAAAATGTGCAAGCTCATTGGTAAAAACATTAAAAGCTTTCACATCAAACCTGAAACACTGAATTATAGTACACAGTTTTTCAAGTAACAGCTGACCAAACGTTTTGTGAATTATTTTTCCACTTTATTTCAGAGCACTCTGGGCTTGTGACTAAGATGGAAACAGTTCTGATATTAACACACACAAGAAATCGATAAAGAAAATTATCAGTAGTTTCTGCCTGAGTTAAAATACATCTGCCTGCAGTGTTAGTCATTGCTACTTATTGTGGCATGTCACCACAGTGCAGTTTCCAACCAGCTTTAACGGGATTTTATTTTGGCATTACTCAGTTTTATATACTAGTCACATACCTGGTGCAGAGCTCCAATAATCTTGCGAGTTTCTTGATATACAGTCTCTGGGCTCCAGTGACCGTTAATGTGTCCCAGTGCCTCTGCAATTCGATTGTGCTCCCTCAGCCACAATGTATGTAAAGCAATCAGGGTCATAACCTCGTTGACCCGACTGTCTCCAGCACTAAAACACTCCACTCTCTCCCCCTCCGGTTCCTGGTGGCAGGCTGATGGCAGTGTGGCTACGAAAGGGAGGTAGGGCCTTCCTTTTGGATCTCTGAAGCGGTCATTTACAGCAAGTTTCCCATTAAGGCCAGACAGGTCACGAAGAAAGCTTTCCAGCTTTGGAGTGTGGCCATACACAACCGAAGCATCTATGAAGGATGTGATGGCATTTAACTGTTGTCGTTGCAGAGCTTGTCCAATATCGGACTCAAAATTGATGGAGCAGGCTGGTGTGGAGCGATAAAAAGCCATGCAGCCTTGTGCACCAGAGAGCACACCATCAGTCTGTAGAGAAGACAAACTAATTCAACAGCATCTTAAGCTACTCTTGATGTTTTTGTGCTTATTAAAAGGTACTGTCAAAGATATACTTATTTGCTTTATTGTCAAGTTTTATGATAAGATAGAAACATGCTAACTAACTCTCTAACTCTCAACAATAAAGCAAATTAGCATTTTACCCTAAATCTGGAAGAAAATTGTAACAAGAGAGACTGTGGTGCTTTCAGTTTACCTCAATGGGAAAGCACGGATGCACATTTTCACACGAGTCCAGACAGTCCACACCGGTCTCAAAAGCAGCTCTGGCCGTGCTCTGGGGGGTAAAGGTTAAGTCATGGTCAATGTACTGACCCCACTCCACCAGCAGCTGAGAGTAGGTGTCTTCTGTACTCTTAAAAGAGCTCCTCAGTATTTGCTTGCTGACTTCCCGTGGCTGTTGACACAGGAGAAGTGGTTATTTTTGACAGTGGGTGTTACCTTTTTACAGTGTGAGGTTGTATTTTCCCTCAGCCAGCTCTGCGGTGACTCCAGCAGTCTTCTTTGTGTGAACTAGTTTCTTCATTATTAGTTAACTTATATATAAACACACAAATGGCTCATCAAAGTCTGCAATATATTCTGGCAAGTGTCTTTTCTTTTATATTTCCCATGATTTTGGCAACAGATTAAAAATGAGTTATTCAATGCATTAGACATTCAAGATGTTATTTAATTGACCTCTTATTTAAAATGGGACAGCTGTGATCACAGATTATTATTATTATCTAAAACACTTGGAGCTCTTATATACAGCTATGGATGTAAGCTGCAGGCTGGATACAGTTGATGCAGCTTTGATTAGTTCTTCAGCTAAAGGACATCACTCTGTGTAATGGTCCCATATAGTAAATTAGGATTTAAATATTGTAGCGTAACAGTTTGATTGAGAGAAATAGTAATAGTGCTTATTCACGTGACTGGAAACCAAGTTCCTTTAATCTATGAACATGGTGCAAATGCAATATGTAATCAGTGTCATCTCTCTTTCTCTCTCTCTCCTTCCCTCTCTCTCTCTCACACACACACACACACACACACACACTGCTGCTCTTCCTAAATTGCTGTGGACATTATCTCCTGTGAAACAGGTTAGAAAAATAAATTGAATGCAGCATTAACTTGGGTTTGCATGGTGAGTTCGCTTCATTCCTAATTTCTCCACCAAGACTTTTGTGTCCGTCAGACCAGCATTTTGTAGATTACCAGGGGAAGTTGGACTCCATTATGGAGCCGTCCTCGGTTCCAGCCCTTGGGTTCTCTCTCCCCGTCTTCATATTCAGCTGGAAGCCATCTGACCAAGGGAGTGTTGGCTGCTCCCCAGAGAGGATTTTGCCTGACAAAAAGAATCATGAAGCGTGTCCAAAAATACTGCAGTGCAAAACAGTGTACTGTATGCCATCACTGAATTGAACAGCATTTGCTTTTCTCCAAATGGTCACCATGAGCTAAAAAACATAGCACTTTTTACTAGCAAATGAATGTGAACTCAGTGTGCTTATTTAGGGCAGGTTTTGAGACTCTGCATCACTGACACAGTAGGGATTCAGCTTGTCAGTTCATGAACACGCTCCTTTGCTGCTATGAATATACAGTATGTCCCTTGGGAAAAACCAGGTGCTCCACGGAGACTGATGCATTTTTTTTCCCATTGCTGTTATAAAAGTAACAACAGCAAGTGACTGAGATAAATATAACAATGAAAAAAAAGTTCTCCAATTTAGCATTGCCCTCTCATTATCAACCAGTATCATTCTCAAGATGAATAGATTTAAACACGAAACAAATCAGTGCAGCTAATTCCACACCTCCTTCTTGATCTTCCTTAACAAAACCTTGCATTTTACCACACATTACCCACAATCCAACTCAGCTGACAAGTTTGTCTGTTAATTTGAAGTTGTGTTTTTACATCAAATTCAAATTTTGGAAGAGAAAGTGCTATTGAAAAGCTTTTGAATTGTTAATTGAGGGGCAGCATGAGGGGGTGGTGGTTAGAATCACCTAAATTAACTGAAATAGCTTTGACCTCATCTTCCTTTTTCTTAACAAATGGCTACTCAACCTTCTGACTTCATGCAGTTTACTATAAATATCATTCCAGATTCCTTTCCAGAAAGGATGTGCCTGCAATATTTGTGCTTCCACTGTGTATAGAGTATCCTGTTACTTTTTCACAATAGGTTGCTACCTGTTATTGCAGAGACCAGATATGGAGCGGTATTTGTCGAGGCGACTGTGCTGACAGACAGCTGGATGTGTTGCAGGAGGACACCGAGAGAACTCTGCAATCAGCTCAACATCTTCCCACGACAACAGCCCTGGCACGATGACACAGTAAAGTTAGGAGTAGAAAAATGAAGAAGCAGAATACAAGTGAAAGGACGCACATGTTCACATACAACACAAGGAGAGAGAAACGATAACGTCCTGTTTGTATTTGTTGATAACCTGTATCTGTTTAACTGATAGTGTTTTGTTAAAAATTAAAATAGTAACATTTTCATGATGAAACATGTTACTAAGTTATTTTTTCAAACTCCATGACTTCCAACTGCCTCTGAAGACAAACACCAACTTAAGGTTTCTTTTACTGCGAGATCCCCTGGATGAAACGACAAAAAGCAATTCTACCTGGTGTCGTGACATCCCTTTTGTATCTCTGTTTCGCTCTGGTCTTTAAAACTTGCAGAGTTGTTTGAAAAACTTCTGCTGCTCGGGAAATCTCTGTGGTCTCGCTCTCAGTTTGCCGAAGGAAAGTAAACACCTGCATGGAGGATGAGGCCGTGCTCCGTCTGTGCACAGAAATTGACATTTAAAAGTTTTGGTACCTTTGGGACATTTTTTTTTTTTTTTGGACAGGTCTTGTTTCAGTTAAGACAGAAGCTGACATCTGTTCACTCATTTGATAGTTCATTACCGTTGTCTGGAGTGGTGCAAGGCTTCATCTACCATTTGTAGACTTTCTTCATATGATGAAATAAGCAGCTCTCTGAGAGATGTAGCTGGAATTTATACAGTGTTAAATGTCAGTACACACACTCAGGCTATGCTATAATATCAGGTATGTTGCTAACAACAATCAAGTACTGTAAGTAAAATTTAAGGGGATGTAACTCGCTATCTTTCCACTATTTTCTACTTCTTTATTTAAGAAAAAAATGAATTTGTTTGATCACACACACACAGACCACATTGAAAAATTGCACTCTGACAGTTAACATTGCACTTCACATATAGGATAAAAAATTACCATTAAATTGTTTGCTCCCAACTTTTTCTGCCAAACATTTCACTTATGTTTTTTAGATGGTTTTACTGAAAACCTGTCTGACTGAGAGAAGCAATGATATTCAGTATACCATTACTATTAACCACCTTGATCAGCAGTCCCTCGTGTGACCACTTCGCAGTTCAGAATAGTATGGAAATTTGTTATTTACAACTGAAGCAGTAAAACACTTTTTAGGAGCCATTTTTAAAGATATTTAGTGTAACATGAGTGTGCTTACCACACCTGATTACCGATAGTCTGACCCTTTGCCATTTTTATTGTATTACCTCGGACACAGCAATTTCACTTTTGTCTCAGTTTTCAGCTTATCAGCATATTAATCATGTTGACTGTCCTCTATTGGTGAATTTATTTCTCCAGACGCTGACAAAAATTTACCCGAACAGTGACTTAAATTTTACTTACAGTTGAAATGTTTGAGTTCATCAGATGAAAAACTTGGACGAGCGTTGTAAACCAACAATAGAAGGAAAATTACGTTAAAAAAAGCCATTTTGTGGGAAGGATGCAAAAGAGGAGTTGGAATGAAAAAGACTGAGGTGCTCTGTGCTTTGTTGCATTGTTCTTATATATTCAGTTGAAGCCAAGAGCTCATCGCCAAGGTTAAGTAAACTAAACCACACAGAAATCACTCAGTGTTTCTCTTGTCTTCGGTTGACTGACTTGAAGAGGCACTTTTTTCCTTTTCAGTACGCCAGTCACTCGGGTCTTGGTCAGCCTTGTAACCCTATGTAACAATTGTAGAGAAAAAAGAGACGACATAATATCGAAACAGAGCAATTTTATTGTGTCAGGAGAAAAATACAATTTACACGAGTAGAATCCATCCATTTGTGGGTCATAAAAGGCATGTAAGGTGTAAAGGTGTATAATATGTGAGCTGACATTTTTAGCCTAGTGGTCACAGGAAACAAAATCAACTCAATTACTTGATCACAGAGTCCAATCAAAAAATAACAAGACATCCAAGGGGTCACTGTGACCAGGAATTTATTGTGAAATCATTTGCTGGATAAAGAAACCTCATCATCCATCACATTTTTGTCCCAAATCTGTGTTACTGATCCTAATTAGGACTCTAGTCTGAGTATTTATGGCAGATGAAATGTTACAACCAAACATGTTGTCACAAGTTGTCAAATCGGACACTTGTTAGCTTGGTCGCCAAAGAGAAATTAAATTCAGGCAGTTTATTTCTAAGGTCCTATACCAGCTGTATCATCATCAGCCACATTCAAATCCTAAGCTGGTTTTAACGTTGTGAATAGCAGAACAGCAAAGATTTAATGCTGACTTAACAACAGGTGTCAAAACAAACGTGTCGCAGCTTACTGTAGAACAGAGACTGACCAAAACATTAAAACCACCAACTGATGTTAATGTGGCTGATAGGTACATATTGCCTTACTGCTTAACAAATGAAATGTTTTTATTCTGTGTTGTATTTTATGTTGTATGCTATAAGATCAGTGTTCAGTGTTGCCTGTAGCCTTGGAGAGTGGAGTACAAATGTTTCAGCTTGGCCAGTCACTCTCTATAGGTGATTCAAAGTTATCATTAGGCAACTTAGAGATAAATTCAGGTCAGATAATGGAGGTTTGCTGCAGCTGTGTGGATAATAACCCACTACAGTGGCAAACATTACCATAAAGTGGTTCCCTCACCTATTGACACATACCCTTTATTCAATATTAAATAAACAGTGGCTCTCAATGGTCTGCATTCAACGACAATAAGCACAAAATATTCAGATGTATGCTACCCGTATATCTTTGGCTGCCACTTACTTCCTTCTCTACAAATTCAGAGTTATTTGTTGGGAAGTTTGGGCAGTTTTGTGTTCAAGCTAAATCAGCCACTGTGACAACAAGAGTGTACACAGAGCCACGACTGAGACGATTCTGAGCCCAGTGCTGAATTCACTGCCAGCTGCTGACACACACACACACACACACACACACACACACACACACACAGATCATCATGAAGTTGCATCAGTGCCATGTCAAGCATGAATTTCAAGTACACTGCTCAACTATCAATGGGCCGTGACTCTCACAGTTCACTCCACTGGCGACATTGGACCCTGAATGCTAACTGAAGTATTTGTGATTAGAAGTTTCCACGGCAACTTCAGGAGTGCTGCCATGGCCTTTCTCACCGTTAGTAATCCTACAGTCTGCATCTAAAACTTAGACAATAGCCTCAGGAGAATGGAGGTACAGCAAAGATGCTGAAACCATTAAAAAACTTCAATGACTGCTTCTGCTACTGCTACTGCAGATTATTTTATTATGATTTTACAATTATCCCAGTTTATTTTGAGAGGAAGTGAATGACAATTCTTAAAGAAATAAATCAAAACATTTAAAAGCATTGGTACAGAATCTAAGAATGTTTAAACAATTGCTGAACTTGAGTGAACTTTTAATAATAATAATATTATTAATAACTATTTTCATAGAGCACTTCTCTAAACACCTTACAAGGGGCTTTTAGCCGCTATGTTTGGCTGTTGATCAATAGCATGCCATTTAGTCAGTGCTGATTTACAAGGGAGTAGAGATCCTATGTGGTGGAAGCTTTTGTAGTTTCCTGGCCGTGTTGATAGTTTGCAGAAAGTTGTACTCTGATTGGGGACAATGTAATAATAATAATAATTTTTAGGTCTCCCTTAATCTGACTCTGCAGCCGTGACTCGAGTCATGGTGTGTACCTTTAAGAGTGTCCTTTCCCTTTATCTGGCACCGAACTGTCAGCAGCATATTCTTGAAGTCTTAAGTTGCGAACTAGGGGCTCCATAGATTGGACTTGGTTTTTCCAGCACATCTCGCAGATGCTTGACTGGACTGAGATCTGGTGAATCTGGAATCCAAGGCACCACCTAGAACATTCCTGAACAATATTTATAACAAAAGAAGCCATTGCCATCAGGGAATACCACTGTTTTTTAAAGATGTGTTTGGCCTAGAACAATGTTTAAGTGTTCATAGATTCACAGCTTTGTCATTGTTCTAAATCACCTAGTATGCTCCATGACTCACAGATGTATTTCTAATTCTTACCATTTGGATGTCACGTCGTTGCACCACAACAACTTTAAACAGTAAAGCATAAGTGGAAAAACAGGTAATAAACTCACCAGACAGGTTTGCATTATGATCAATCCTTTGAGCTACTTACGTGACGACCTTCAGGTTAATGTCTTGAGGTGTGACAGAAGACAAGAAAAGACATGAACAACAGCACCCAGATGAATGTTTCTCAACTCTCTTTAAATGATTGATCACTGATGCGGTGTATTCAGCTTCCAACAGTGGTGTATACTTGAGCAACGTGCTAATACACTGAGAAATTCAAGAACGTATCTTCAAAATTACCAGAGAAAGCCATGGTTCAGTCTCCTGCACAACATATGCCTTCAAAGACAATCTGTGATCCCTCACCAGTGGAAACCTGGTGAGGGATGGCATAATTCATGGAGCATTAAAAGAGTATTGGGATGCCTGTAGTGAACTGGGACCAAGTGGGCAATGATTTACAAGGGGGTAATACACCCTGCAGGTGAAGCTTTGCTTATTGACAAGAAGCAGCTGGTGACTCAGGAAGCTTGTGCCCCCATACCAACAGTGGGAGATGGCAGCAAGCACAAAGGATGTAGCTTCCCATATGAAATACATGCCAAATAGAACAGTATATGCAGAGAAGTAGCTTACAGGATCAATACCACAATTAGATATGTCTATTTATAAAGCGAGAGTACAATTAGAAGAAAGGATAAGCCGCCTTAGACATAAAGACCGGAAGGCGCAACAGCTGGTAGCAAATGACACATGATGCCTTGGACAGACTCAGAAGTTAAAATGTTTTGTATTATAGGCAGTTGTGCTGTGTGAGCAATTTATTGAAAACACAGAAAATATGCATTTTCACACTAAAACCATTACATAAAGCAACTGAATACATTATTTTTTCACTGTATTAGAATGGGACTTGATAAAAGTGCATCTTTAACAATACTGTGGAGCTGAAATTTGCCCATTTATCAGAATGGAAACTCAGGCAGTTTGCTTTTATTAGATACAAAAGATGGACACAATAGCACAAACATCATACAGTTTAATCCAAGTCAGTGAAGTAACCCTGCAGTAAATGCTAATTGTGTTTGAATTTAGTTGGGACCATATTGGAGGGGTGTTAAATTAAGTGGTTACTGCAATATACTGGAAGGTGTTTGTGTTATTTTTTCCTCTCCCTCTTGACAGACGTGACAAAAAAAGCAACGTAAAAGAGAAATGTTACATTTTCATTACTATTCTAGTGTGAATTGAAAAGAGTCTGTGGCAAATGTAAATTTCCCCCATGACTGTAAACCACCACCAGAGTCATCGAGTCAGTTCAGATGTACTTACTTGAAAGACTTCGTTAAACACAGTGGCAGCTGTTATATTTGACAATCCATGTCATGTTGTCAGGTGTATGGCAGTTATACACCACATGGTCAAGAAAAAACAAAGCCTCCTGTCGGTATCGGTGTCCATAATGTAATGAGAAAACAAACAAAAACAAAACAAAAAAAAAACTGGAAGAACTGTGGATGTGTTCACATTTTTTTCTACTTGTCAAAAACTAAAAATCTTTTTTCCATCATTACTCATACATTATTTATCCCGACAGTCCTTTACAAATATTTCTTCTTCAGTAGTTCATACAAAAATAGCAAGAACAAGATATACATATCAATTGGCTCTGTGCATAAAATACTGCTGAATTGCCTCAGGTGCACGTGTCAAGACATGTCTTCTTAACTGTTCATGTAATTTCCAGGGAAGCTTTGACCGCACATAAACAGAGGGTCCATGGAGGCCACTTTGGCAGCAATAAAAGAATGTATACAGTGGAGGACAGCTGTCAAATTAGCAAATTCTAGTTCCTGGGGAGGAAGTAAAGGGAAGAGAGACATATCAGTTCACATAACATAACATGTTGCTATTAATAATACCTTTTTACATGTACAATCTCTTTGTGCAATTTAGTTAATATTCTTTTATTAACTCGACATTTGGCATGAAAGCTCACTTTGTGTTCAGTAAATGTACCTGTTGAATCAACTGGCATGGTTCAAAATAAGCCACTATTTCACTGATTGCACTTTATATCTTTAATGCTGATGAGAAGTAAACTCATTATCTTACCTTCATCTCTATCTGCTTGCTTTCAGCATTCTTGAAAAGGAGTTTTACCCTGGTTTTCCCATCATCAGAGGAGCCTTTAAGTTGGGAGAACTTATATCGCCACAGTATGGTCTACAAGGGAAGGAAGTAGCACAGGGATTTCAGTAATGAAGACATTTGAATACAGTGTCTTACTACAAACAGGTCTTCATGATCAGGAGCAAAGAATTTTAATGTGCGAGAGTGCTTTGATAAAACATATTTATTACAAATTGGAACATTGGTACCTTCTTAAATGGATTCAGTGAGCATGAAACGTTCCTACCACAGGCCTGACTCAATAGCAATAGCAAGCACTAAAAGAGTCTACCATTTGCAAATACAGTGGATGCCAAATGGAATAAGTACAAGGTCATACTGTACTGCAGCTATGGCCTACAGGAAATAAAAACATCAAACTGCAGTCTCAGGACCTGCTGTCTCAAAAGCAGTACAGAACCAAGATGTTACCTTTGAAGTGCCTTCTGAGCAGGTGAAGCCTGACCCAAAATCTATGGTGAAGCACAGCACATTCCCCTTGGCTGCTGCACATGTAGCTTTTGGACTGTCGAGAAAGAACTGATATGTATTAACAGGTTGATACACATCTTTGCAAATAACATTTAGTATTTAGTTAAAACTAGGCTATAAACAGCAGTAACGTGAGCATTCAAGACAGAAAAGGATGACAGGATACAGACGTCACTGAATACTCAGGCTGTTTAGTCAAACTAGTATTAAAAAATGTCTATTTTGCAGTGAAATAAATTCATTTTACTAGAATCATCTTTGGTGAACTAGCACGAGGTCATGCCAGCGCTGACCTCAGAGGGAACAGAGAGTTCTAAAGTGCAAAATGGAGAAAGCTACTGTAGCTTATTAGATCAGTTGCTGCTCCAATTATATCTGACCTTCTCTGTCAGAGTGTAACATTCGCCATAAAAGAGACTGCATAAACTGTGAGAACTTGCTTTTCCTTAAACAACCAAGGTTTAGTGACTTGTATTTAACCAGCTTGTTAGCACGGAGAGCTATTTGCCACATTCAACCAAGTCAAACTGTTGTGTCAGTGTGGAACTTCCATTTAGTTTTTCACAAAATGACAGATTAAAATATGCCAACAACTTGTCTAACAATAACATAATTATACCTTGTGTACAGGTGGTTAAGAGTGTGGTTTAACACTGTCAGGTGCTAAGAAACAATAGTCAACTTCCTTGAAAGCTTAAACAGGCTTAAGACTGTAAACCTAATTATCAATCACTGTAAACGTGACAGTAAACAGGATTGAAGTTTGAAGTAGGTATTTGAACTATTAACTGTAGGATTATGTGCTGTTATGTTACTGCTGCAGCATAAGGAACAATCAGAGAGATGTTTGTAAATGCACACTTAGAGCTTGTTCAATAGATTCTCATCATGGATATCAAAACAGAAAATGTCTCTGAATTATAAAGATGACAGAGTAATAGGTAATGTATTGTGCAGAAAGCAACAACTGCAATTGAACTTGAATTATCTTTTTGCTAAATTCTTTCAATAACCACAATATTACTGTGCTCAAATGTACACGGCACATGTGGAGAGCTCTTGTTAAAGTGCCAGTGTGACACGTTAGGCTTGGAAGATCTGATAACACGAGCAAATCTCTCTCTTTTTTTTTTTTGTCCTGCATGAGCTGCTGGCAAAAGTGGCATCCTGCGCAGCTTCCCGATAATGTCAACACACATGGTCGAGGAAATCCACTTTGGAAGCCATAAATCTTTAACATTCATTTTGCTACTGCAACACAAACAAGCATGTGTCTTGCAATTCTTTTCACAGGTCTTTTGAAAGCGCTCATGTGTAAGCTCTCTACTCTCTGCTGAGCAATAGCCCTTTGAAGGCTTTTCTTGCCACATGACTTCATTCTTGTGTCGTGCCGTTGAAATACCAATATAAGTATTCAGATTTTCTCTTTGTGTTATGTTTTCATTTTATTTCCGCCCTTTTCTTCCCCTTTCACTTGAGAACACAGTGGGGACATGGTGATTTTAATTATAGAGTGCAGCGTGCAGACACATGGCATGGGACTGTAACGGTCCTTTTACTGAAAGTGTTTCCTGCTCACAGACCTCAAACCCCCGTCTATAGTGATGCCATGAACACAGCTGTGACGGGGGAGAAAAACAGCAGTAGCCAGACACTAAGTTCTTGCTGTCACCACACGTAAGAGGAATGTGTTGTGACATGGTGAGCAGTGACTACACTTCACTAATTGGAAAGGATTTTTCTGTGGGGAATTAGCAATGTGAAATGCAACATGGAGGTTTTTTTTTTTTTTTTTTTTAAAGAAAATCTCCTTAGCTAAGTCTGACACAAGTAAGGATATACAGTTAGTGGGAAATATGGAGGGGAAAAGAGGACATGTCTAAAATAACTTTTTCTTCTCTGTGTGTGTAGTGTCACACTTTAGCAGGAAGATAAAAGACGAGGACATGGTGAATATAGGAATTTTAGGTTCAGACCTACAGTCATATACTTTTAAATCAGCCACCAACCCATTAGAGTTAAGCTGCAGAATAGAAGCAGAAAGAAATTCTAGGCGTGATTTAATGGCATTGCTTCACTGACCTCTACTGTTAAAACTTTACAGTCCTAAGACAGCACACGGCCGGATTCTTTGAATCTGATTCAGCGATTTTATATTATGGCTCCTGTAAACACAGCTGACAGGGATGTGGTATTGTACTGATCACACCCTGTTTACATTACTGCAACAAGGTAAAAACCACTGGATGTCAGCCAAAGACACTCACATGGTTTGAACCTGTTTTTAAAAGCTCGGAGCTTTTGTGATAACCTGTATATTTAAATATAAAACAGGTCGGGCTTGTGCATACTCTGCTTTATCCTGCTTAGTTCTGTCAATCAAATCCTGTGTAAAGGTTAGCCTACCTCACCTACTGCACAACATTAACAAGTCCTATACACGTTTAAGATCTGTGGGGTTTGGGAAGACCAAAGTCTTCAGAATAGATCCTAAATTCTTTAGGTTTGCTTTGTTTTTGTTTTTTTATCTCTAAATTACACGTCTAAACAATCTGGGTTACTTTAGAACCATAAAAAAAATTTATAAAACTAGAGAAAAGGCAACAGTTGGTATTTTTAGGTAACTAATGACAACATATATTCCTTTAGGATACCCCAAAAGTAACAGAAGGCGCAACTTGATTTTCTGCAGTTAGCTAAAATGCCTCACTGCAATAATGAGTTCAATTAAAAGAAATGCAGAAAACGTCCATCAGTCAGTTATACTCCCTACTTCTGTCAGCAACGTTTATGTAATGCTCACATGCAGTCAGTTTGAAGGTTAGTCAGTGATGTTCTCCTCACAGGATGCTACAATAATTGGCTGGTGAACAGAGAATCACAAGCAAATAGAAATATTTCATTTCATCATTAGTTTCTCAAAGGACAGTTGTGTCCTACATTTGCACCATTAAAGACAGAAAGCGTTATGTAAAGATGGCGACATTATCATATTTTAATACTGTTTACTTTTATACTGATCAAGAGAAAACGGCTCATACAAACCTTTGAATTCCAGCGTCACAGATAATATGCCTATTGAACACCCACTTTACTGCTCTTATAGATGACTTATCTTGAATGTCATCTGCTTTCACAGATGTACATATATGACTCTACCTAAAAGGCAGGTTTTGGTTTTATTTAGTTTTTTCTATATTTAGTTTCAAATCTAGATTTCGTGTGAACCACTTAAAAGCTGGACATCAGAACACAGTGAGTTGTGCGTCCTTCCGGTTGCTTAGAGTGTAGTTCAAAAAGGCCTTAAGGTCACTTAACAAATGACACTGATGCAGCATTCAGTGGGGATCCAGCACCATTATAACTGCACATTATGATTCCCCTTCAAAGTTAATGTGTCTTCGTAATCTTAATGCAATTAAACATTACAAAGAACTCCATGGATGACAACGACATTACAAAACACAAATCCAAACAGTTCACTTCTCTTACTAACTTTCTTTGTTTAGCTCAGGAGGTTATCTTTCGTACAGGATTCTTATCTTGGAGCGTTGCTGAAACCTTTGCTCCTGTACCACATTATCACTACTCTACTGGTCCCATCTATCATGTAGATGGAAAAAAACTGGACAATCTAATTAGTGGTTGGTTTTCTTAACACAATCTAATCTAAATATGGCTCTACTGAATATGAAAACTTTCACCAAGAATATTATATGTTATTAACAGTGCCATTAGTCATAATAAGCTGTCTTATAATATGAAAGCTTACCTAGCGTCTTACAGTCAAACTGTGCTTATCACCAACTCCAACTTGCAAATAAACAAGTAAAAGTTTCACTATTTGGTCTTGAGACTACTAAGGCCCCAGCACACTATGTCTTATCCTTTGCTCATTATGTAATCAATCACTTGCTAAGCCCTAGAACCCATTAGCTATTGTGGCTGTACTATACATCCAGGTTATGTATTACCACTGGAAATTTGTTTTAGTTTTTTTTTGTTTAGTTTCAAACTTTCAATTCCATAGCATTGAAAAAAGTTTCTCTTCTACTTCGGGGAAGAACTGTTGTTATAGATGAGCTCTCCTTCAATATTTATGGATCATACTGTCTTCATGTAACTCCCCTTGCTGCAAAGTGAGCAGTTTTTTTTAAGCTGTGTTGTTAAAACCATTAGTGAAATATTTTTGTAATAATTAATTCTTATACTTTTCTTGTTACATTGTGTTAACATATCCTTTCAAATTCATGTTAAAAGTTATTATTTTATTCAAGGTCATCGTCAGTAATGTGTGCTTAATTTATGTTTATGTATTTTCACCTCTGTGTATTTTGTGCACTATTTTCCTTATTTGAAAGATGTGATTCTCAGTGTGCACCCTTACTATCAGTTTCCACTTTTTTTGCACGTGATGTGAAGTGCACATGTTTTTGTACATGCAAACCTTTAGTAAGTCAGGCTTGCTTAAGTTACTATTACTATTGTTACAGCACACCTGTCTTAAAGGTGATTTTTATGTTATTATGTAGAAACGAAAGTGGGTTCACTATCTCAGCCCATCTTAATTTTGCCGTCACTGGGAGATTAAGACTTAAGATGATGCTGGGTCCATGAGTTGACAGAGTGGATGGTCATCGTAGCCAAGTTCTGTATATAACCATTAACATTATTGTAACCCCACTGTAGTTCACCTTATCCTTTGACTTTGAGGGTTACATTTTTACAACAGCCCCCACTTCCAGCCATTTTACTGTTATTTTACTGTTACTGTTACAGGGCTGCTTTGGTTCTGGGGCAACTAAAATATAATGACCGCCTTTAAACAACCTATAGCACTGACAACGTCACAGACAATTAGCACATCACATTTTCAGCAATTTCATCAAAGCACATTAAAATGCTGCGATCTGTATATGGAAATATATCTATTCCAAAGGTAAAAATATGTTTCTGCTACTGTGGGTGAAACTGTGTTGGATAATCTCTTCAAACATTAACTGCATATTGAGTTATCAACAAAACATTAGGGTATGTCTCACAGGTCTACAACAGACCGTCTGTCGTCCTTGGTTGGTTTGTTAGCACTTCTTTTTCACCATGCACAATACTACACAGCCTTGCATGAGGGAAAACTGATTTTTTAACGGCAGCAGCTAAGTCAACACATGAATTAAATATTTTGTTCAGTGACTTTCAATGACAGCGTGCAACCGCAGCATGTTGGTGGTCACAAGTCGAGTGTTTAAAGTCAGCCTCGGTTTCACTCACTGGAATCTCGTACATGTGAACACCCAGAGAGCGCAGGGTCACATTAATATAATTAATTAACATCAGACATGAGCAGTAACAGTTACAAATAAGGAAATGGGTTGTTCTTTCTAAATGCTGACAGCATTGCTACAATACTACTACATTAGTTCACATTATTATCATTTCTTTGTGACTCATTATTGTACATTTAGGATTTAGGGTGTCTGTTTCTACTGCAGCCTAATTTTGCAACAGTCCTTTCCAGTGTACTGGAAACACATTGAGATGCTTCTCTTTGAAAGTCTTAGGGAAACTTTATGTGCTGCTCATAAATGGGGAGTGATTCTACTTTTTTGTCATACCACTCATCATTACTGAAGCCTTTCAAATGCAAAACTGAAACAACACATTTTGAATTACCTTAGATAAAACCTAATCTCCCTTGTACATCAGGATAGACATTAGGAAGTGTTACACCTCGCTGAGACAATGCTTCTTTATTTCTGAAAAGTATTGAAATGAAAAGTTCTTTTGTCATGCATACAAGTACTCACATACCCACAATAAAACTAAGAGGGTATAAAAAGTAAGTTAGAATATTTGTTTATTCTAAAATGGTCTGGACAAAACTATTGGTAGCCCTTAGAAATAGAAAGACCAAAACAATACTGTATGGACTGCAAACCATTGTCTTTCATTTGTGTTAAATTTTCTTACAATCATTCAGTCTTTTTAAATAGAGAAAAGTTCTCCCTAACATCAGTCACAATCTGACTGTTCTCAAAATAGATAACCTCCAAGCAAAATTAAAGTCACAAAACATATATATTTACAGTAGCTCTTTGCAATAAAAATATGAAACTGGTGACTACATTCTGAGTGAAATTGTTAGTTTCTTCTTTTGATATGCTTGTGCAAATTTTTACTGCAGCCTCCTTCAGTTGGTTTTGGGGGAGTTTCTCATGTCCAGTTGAATTAAAATCTAGTGATTGACTTGACCTTTCGATTTTCCCACTCTTCTGAAGTCCTTTGCGGAGCTGGCCAGGCTACATTTTGACAGGAACTAACAATTTTGATTTAGTTACTTTTAGTTTTGTCATCTAATAATCTTTTGGTAGGCTAACTGGGAATGCAGCTGACTGATAGCATGTCTATATACACACTCAGTGTAAAATCAGTTCTTTGTGTCACTTTGCATTTCTATCTGGAGCTGACTGTGTGAGTGTCTTACACTTAAAATGAATCCATGCGCACGATTGTTAAAAAAGAAATCAACGTTTTGTACTTTCAGATGAAAACTGTGATTAGTAGTATTGTGTAACGAAACTAAAAAACTCCTCGTCTTTATTCGTAATGCTGTGCTTAACAGAGATCTCCTCATAATTTTTGTTATAATATTTTGTCAATATGTCATTGAATTGACAAATGTTATTGATTAACTTGTTAATCAATAACATTTGTCAATTAATACTTATGGTCAAGATCAGTACTGGAGCTGGCATTGTGCTTTGAATCATTGACTTGCTGCATGATGAAGCTCCATCCATTAGCCTTGCTGTTCCAATACTTTTTGAAGGCACATGTTTAACATCCAGTTCTCCTCTACATTTAAGCTGTAAATGCAGAAACTAGCAATGTAAAGAATTAAAGGGGGAATGTCACTTTAGTCCAATTGACCTATGACTCTAAGTGACCACATGAACCCTCTGATCATACATGGTCTCGAAGAATTCCAGATTGCCGTTTTTTTGCTGAAGAGCTGGTGTCCGTGTTAGAGTCAGCCAGATTGAATGCTAGTATAATAGCCACAAACTGTTCCAAAATACAACTAGTGAAATATGATGCCATTTAATTATATCTGGTTTCCATGCTGACCCAAAAGGTTTCCATTCTTCTAGTGATCCAAACATCTTCTGACAGGTGCTCTGCTTTGTAATATTTATAAATGTCCCTATTTAAGAATCCCGAACATCAGTGCCCTCCGGCTTAATAGCATTTTTAGCCTTCATCTTTGGTTGGCCGAACTTGGGAGGTGGGAATGGGGTTAATTATAAAAGGCACTGCTGGCCATTTTATGAAGGGACTGACCTGACATGTGGCATACTTTCTTAATTCCTTATAACAATGTGTGATTATGGCTATGAAAGCTTTAACAAGAAGCTGTTGACACAACAGACTTGAGACCCCATGAATGAGGCAAGCAAAATATGTCTGAGTTCATGACTGAGATTACTTAGGTGTAGGTGTAGGTGAGTTGTTGTTTTTTTTTATATCAAAGTCTATCAAATTCCATCAAATTTCAATCCATAATTTCGACTAAAAATAACAAGGCTTAATTTATAAATCTACAAGAGATGGAAGATGTTACGAAGACTGATAAATTAATTTAATTTAAATAATACAGTACTAACTAACAGCATTATTTTAATAATTCACTTTACTCAGTAGTGCAGAAAGAGTAAAATGTGTGACAGGCAGGGATTAGAAATAGAACTGAGAAAGATAAAGCTGAGCAGACAGTGTTTTTTTATTGATCATATACACTGTGTTAACTTACACTACACATTCTTTTTGATCGGCCAGAAATTGTGACTTACATTCAGTACACTATGCATAATAGATATTATATATTATATATGATATATAAGACAAGCCATGCAAATGGAGCTCACATTTCAATTTCAATTTTGTTCTGTGACAATTGTCAGGCATTGTCAACATTACTGACAAAAAGAGAGAAATGCCACAAGCCCTTGTGCGATTTTTGTGTAAGAAGCAAACATGGAGCAGCAGATGTCTGGAAGATGCAGACAATATGTCTGTTCTCAGTATACCGTCATATCCACAATATGTAAAATACATCCTTCAATAACCAAAATCCACCCACCTCTGTGGGGGTCGATTGACAGGTGTGATTGACAGTTCACTCTCCTGCTGCTCTCTCCAGATATTGGACTTGCAGACTTCCAGTGTATAGAGTACTTTTGCATTATGGTCCCCCAGCTAACTGGCTAAGTACATAGCTGGTTCTGCACAAATGGCATTTCAAGTGTTTTTATAAATTAAAAAGTGACATTATTGTTATAAAACACCATTTTATACCATATATTTAATAAGCAGTGTGTAACATAACATTCTGTAGTCTGGTGTGCAGGACATGTTTATATTGAGCTTGTATTTAGTCCTAGATAGCAGGACAAAGGCAACACCTTGAACTCTTTATCTAAGGGGCCTGGTGAAAATGAAATGTCTACTTTCTACAGTTTTTAGCGTTTTAACTTTTAGTCTACACAACTAGTGTTAAATTGTTGATTTGAGAGATTTCTGAACTCATCATAGAGGTTAGAGATAATTGTTATTGACTTAGTTTTTCAAAAATGAAATGTATAAAAAAATAAACGTGAAGTTATTGTTTGAAACAATGGAAGCTATCAGTCTATTTGTAAGTGCATGACAGACAAGAGTGGAGCAGAGCATTGATTTATTCATTAAAACTTTACATTGAGTAAAAATGTATTGTGTTAAAATGGTTTTGTGCTTGGTTGCTTTTGTATTATGTTGACTGACAGTTTAAACCTTTATCTTTTCACAAAGTGCAATGTTCTAAAGTTTAACTTTAAAAGCAATTAAAACACTAGGGGAGACATACAGTAATGTAACTGTACTATCAGATATGATATTCAGCTAAATACAGACGTGAACAAAATTGTTGGTACCCTTACGTTAAGAGACAGAAAAACCCCTAAAGGTCACTGGAATAACCTGAAATAAACTGACAAAAGTAATAATGAATTAAAAGTTACTAAAAATTAACTCATGAAAATCAGATGTTGCTTTTGAGTTGAGGTTCAACAGAACTTAAAAAAAAATGATGGTCTCCTTAACTTAATATTTTGTTGCACAACCTTTTGTAGCAATCAAACAATTTCTGTAACTGTCAATGAGACTTCTGCAACTGTCGAAAGTTTTTTTTGTGCACTTCTCACAAGCAAACTGCTCCGGTTGTCTCATGTTTGAATGACGCCTTCTCCAGACTGCATGTTTCAGCTCTTTCCACAGAGGTTCAGTATGATTGGGTGTTTGTAGCTGTGTTTTGGGTCATTATCCTGTTGGACTATGGCCATGAACAAAGACCAAGCTTTCTGACACTGGGCAGCATGTGTTTCTCCAGAATGCCTTAAAAGTCTTGGGATTTCATTGTAGCCTGCACAGATTTAAGACACCCTGTGCCAGATGGAGCAAAGCAGCCCCAGAACATAACCAAGCCTCCTCAGTGTTTCACCTTGTATTTAACCTCTAATCTCTATGGAAGTTGTTCTGGGTTCTTTAGTTACCGTTTGTATTTTCCGTCTCTTCAATTTCTCATAAACTTTATCCCCTTATGGCCTCCTGGGAGGTTGGCTACAGTCCCATGGACCTTAAACTTCTGAATAATATGTGCAACTGTAGTCACAGGTACATCAAGCTTAGTTTTCTGTGGTCCGTGTTTACAGCACAGTGACCAGTTTTCACCCTTTAAATAGACAAACTGACTGATTACAAGTGTGATTATCATCACTGCTGCCTTTACAGGACACACTTTAGTTTAACATGTTCCTGTGGTCAAAGTTTTTACATCTTTTCTGGGGGGACCATCATTTTTGCCCAGGCCAGTTTCATTAGTTAGTTTTTTAACTTCTGGTGAACCACAACTCAAAAGCAATGTCTGATTTTCATTAGTTAATTTTAAGTAAATGTTTTATTTATTATTACTTTTGTGAGTTTCAAGTTATTTCAGGGACCTTTGTGGGTTTTTCCTTTCTTTAACAGAAGGGTACCAACAATTTGTCTTTATATATAATTTTGTTATATATTTATAGTATAAATGCAAAAATAAACCACAAACTAATGTAGATATTTCTGACTCACCTATACGTTAATGATTAGGGGTTATAACTAAATATAAAAAAAATTAAATATTACAATATTATGTTTTGTGATACTTAGTTGAATCTCAAAAATACTGAATTAATTTTTTAATTACATTTTACACGCAAGATTTGTTGCAGATAGTGGTTTATTTTGTCTTGTTGCATTGTTGTTTGCATGCTGCATTGCAATAAATCGCAATATATTTAATTGTTACCTCTTTATCATGATACACAATGTATCTCAAGATTCTTGCCAGCCCACATAGTCCTACTATTGATTGTGCAAGTACAATTTAATAACAAGTGCAATGTAATACCTCAGACTGTCAACTTTGCTGCACTCCCTGCTACTGCATGTTCATGTGTTAACTTTTCTCCTAAATTAATAATGTCTGGTGAGTCATAATGGCACCTTGAAATAAATCACACATTTTCTATGTGTTACTATCAGAAGTGGATATTTCCCTGTTGTATACAGAGGGCAAGAGATGCAAGATGGTACTAAAGGTAGTATCAGAGGATTTGAGTGATCATAGCTCATAACAGTAAAAAATAGCAAATAATAACTCGGGTATCAAATGATCATTACCCGGATGCAGGATTACTGAACAGTATACAGTATACTATACAGTATATGGAAATATAGTGAAGTAAGAAATAAACATTTGATGATGGCAGATGGCAAAAACTAGACCGATGAGGTCTGGATTATCCTCAGTCTTAAATTGTCCTGTAAGTGTTCATGTTTGAGCCTCTTGATGGACATGGGGCAGCTGCTTCTGAGAACTGCTTAACAACACACTCTCCTCAAAGAGCTGACCGCCTTTACACTTCAAATATATTTGCCTAAGAGGCAATTTACTGGCTCATTGAGGTGAAGAGTGATTCTTTAGGTTACTCACGCTAAATGCATTTAAAGTAACAATAACATTTATAGAAAACAGAGTGGTGCCCAAATTCCCGATTTAAATGCAATTAATGTCTTATGAAGACTAATTGAAAGTGGCACCTAACCTGTAATGGGTCAACAGTGAACAAACTCATCACACGTATTAAGTTAGAACTGGATGTTTTCTGACATATTTGGTCAACGACTCAAAGAAAAGTAGAAGAAAAGCAAGAAGGCAACAAACATGGGCAGCATCGCCTGGTATAAACAATACGTCTCTTTTTCCACACATACAATATGGTAGATGCTCTGATAGTCTAAAAATGGATTTAGCACAGTAAAACCCAGATTCTGCTGCTTCTGTATATCATCCTGTTGAAGTATTCAGTTCTGATCTATGATTGCAGTAGACCACTGTGGATCAGGGTTTAGTACTGAGTTAGTCCACTTAGGATATGAAGAGCACAGCTCACTGCAGGTGTTAGTTAGCCAGCATCACACACTCAGACAATATTTATTTCTGTCCTCTGATTAAATGGCAATTTAATCACAATGAGAATGATAAAAGTATTTGATCAGAGAAATATTAAATAATAGTTACTACTGTATATTACTGATATATTACAAATATCGTCAGCATCACCATCACAATCAAAACATATGCATATAATGGTTATTATACCCAATAACAGCAACATTTACAGTACAGCTAAATGCATTTCAGTATAATTAGCTCTGACATAAATAGATTATAAAGTTTTATTTTGAAACCATCTCCTGCAGATTAACTACTAGCTCTATGTTACTTATCCATCTTCTGACTCTAAGCACCAAACTGAAAGCACACAAAGTGGTATTCATTTCCACAAACATATAATGTTTCTTGCTGCTGCTTTGAGGCTGAGAAAATGTGTTACGAGAGGCTCCCAGCTTTGTGGAAAAACAAACAAACCAAAGTTTAGGCTCCTTACTTCAGTAATGGAAAATGTGCTATGCTGCTGAGAGAGACTCACTCTTATTCGTTGTACTTCCAAGAAGACCGCTCTTTGGAAAGACTTCTCCCAGATAGCCAGGTCACTGGCCAGCTCTACCCTGAAGGTGTGGCTCTGGCCGTGGCCAACCAGAATGCTGAAGCACAGAGACTCACTGTCCTGCTGCTCAGGTGAATGCTCCAGGCCCAAGTACAGCCTTGCCTGGAGCCAGCAGTCCTCTGCCATCCACAGCTGTGACACAAAATCTTAATTATTGCATGTTAGGGAAAAGATTTTGCTGTCTCTTCACATTTTTATGCTTAATTAAATGGGTGGAATGAGAAGTACATGATTAAACAATAACTTTGTACATGTCCTGGTTTGGGGATCAGGTACATTACCTCAGGTCAAGAGAGCCTTGTTTAGCAGGCTACCTGATCCACTGATCTCATAGAAAAAAAAAACAATATAGCCGTCTATACTGAGATGAAAACTGCAGTGCAGTGATGAAATTTTTAACAGCTCTGATGCACATCACAGCACCCTGCTCTTAACGTACCTTGTGAACCTTGAAAAGAACCTCATAGAGGTTATACGTTGTTTCAGCTTGTCCCCAGTCAGTGGCACTGATCTGAGAAATAAACATCAAGGAATGTGAGATGAAAAGGCAGCATATCAAAACAGCTTCTTTTTCACACTTTATTGGAGCACCGCCTCATTTAAATACTACATGCAAATGAAAGTTGGGCAGGTAGCTTAGTTATGTGAAGGCCTGAATGACTGCAAGTGTCAGGGAACAAAATGGATTCATCCTGTTGCACTCTGCACAAGTAGAAAATTGACATCAAGAGAGTAACACCTGGATTATCCACTAAGACTAGAGTAACCCAACAGAGCAGCCCCCGAAATGCAGAGAGAATATTACTGTATTCAAACTGCATTAACCTAACAACCAGTGCATGCACAGGAGAGTAGCTTGAGGACAGCTACATCACACAAGTTGTATTACAGAGAGCTGGAAATAACCGGACTTCAAGGTTTTGGTTTAGAAGTAAAAAACATAAATAAATGAAACCATCAAAATTCAAACGTTTTGTTGAAATAGGCAGTCGACCTGATGAAGACAGTATTAGCAGATGTTATGGATACTGACACTGAAAGGAATCGGAGCTAGCCGGAAAATAGTCATGATTTTCTTTACTTTTCTTGTTGTCAACAAGTCTTATCAAAATATAAAACAAATAAAAATAAATCACCTGACCCTATTAGTATAGAAAGTCATGAGCTTTTAAGCACATCAACACCACTGGCATATTGTTCACATGCAGTTGCCTTCGTGCAAAGGAATTATTAGAGTGCTGCTTCCAGTACCCCAGGGTTAAAATGAAAAGCTGTGATAACAGTCTGCAGCATGATACAATGAACAGGAACCACTTTTTTTATTTTTTTTATTTTACAAATCACCCATGCACTAACTCAGACTGACAAGAGGCTACTTAGTAGACTTTGTTTTCCAGGGCGTGTTTCATTAAGGCACATGCACTAATGCTCTGCTGATGCATATTCAAAGCCCTCTGTACCTCAGGGATACTGGCTACAGCCATATTTCAACAGAAGCCGGAGGACAGGTCTGCCATTTCACAACCCACCAACTGCATAATACCTTCAGTAATTTCAATGACTCCACAATACATCTGTTATGTTTAAAACATTCTGGTAAAATTACAGCTGGTGACTTTTCTAACTTTTCAGTCAGCCCTAACTTTGAACAGCCTCAGGTCTGCACCAGAAAAAAACCCTGGTGTTGTCTGCCTGTGGCATGTTCCGAATAAAATATACACCCAGGATATTCCAGCAACATTTGTACCATATGTAATTCACTAAAGGCCACTTCTTTCTGTTAATGATTCTTTGCACAAGAAAGAGAAATATGTATTAATGCAAAATACTTAAACTGTGAGTTCATTACTCTTCTCCTTGAACAAATGACCATTAAATCCAACAAGAGTTTAGAAATATTTGTATTCAATGCTGATGACTGAGGTCATGCAGGTACCTCAACAAAGCTGTTGGAAAAAGAATCTCCAACAGTGACTGTTCTTTTTTTGCTCTGGCGACACCTCAGGCAGAACAAAAGAAATCCTGCCCTTCTACAGAACAAGTCCTGTTTGAGAGTCTGCTTAAACAAGGCTGGACTTGTGTCCCTGCCATGGAAAAGAGTTCAAGTGACCACTTTTAATCATATACACATCGTAGAAAAACTCAAAATTAAATTCTTTGGTTCCTGGCAAATGTATAAATCTATATTACACGTCACTACAAGTGCATAAGGCCACCCCATAATCAAGGCCAGATGAGGCACTTCATTTTTTACAAAAGAAGGTTGATGTCCCTTGTATGTCAAAGGGCGGGGCTGGCAGAAAATCCTCCAGAGGAAACAGACTGGTGGCTGAGAAAAAGCTGGCCAATCCTTATAAAATGTATGAGGGAAAAGCATGACTCAAAAATAAATAAATAAACTGTTTGACATTTCAGGAAATATTTGTATTTTTTTAAATACCCCAAATCGTTGAGTGTAGCTCAGCATTAAGACTGGAAACTGGTTTAAACTCATTTGATAAATCTGTGCTAGTACCTGGAGTCTTTTCCAAGTCTTTTCAGTGTCAAGGCCAGATGAGCTGTTGCAAAAGAGAGATTATAATGCGTATTTGTGTTTTTCTACATTTAAAAAAAACCTATAATCTTACATCAATGGGACCTAGAATAAAATGTTAAGCATACTATGGCCACTTAAATGTAGCTGGGTACAGTGAAATCCGGAGAGGCTTCCTGTCGCTGTGCCAGGTTAACCATCTCCCCCTGTTCCCAGTCTTTGTGCTAAACTAAACTAAAGATAAGCAAATCTTAGAGTCAGTGGGCAGTGTCTTCATGTTTACTATACAGACATGAGTGGTAATCTTCTCATCTACCTCTCCGCAAAAAAGCAAATGTGTGTATTTCCCAAAAACTATTATTTATTTAAGAGAAGGGCGGTCAAAAGAGATGTTGCATTGGAAGCAGCATCATATCTTTGAGATGCTGAAATTCAACTTTCATGGCAAAGTAAAGAGTGATAAGAAACACTTGGATTTAGATAGGACTCCTAACACACAGTCTTTTAATCTGGAGAACATGATTGAAAACCTGTCAAGGTCTGTTAAATATAGGAAGAAGAAAACAAAATAAACACTAACACCAAAGTTGTCTTGGGAAGCTTCTAAATGGAAGAGGGGAGTCCCAATAACTAGCCAAACTGTTAACAGGTGACAAAACCCCTCAAACAAAAGGCAAGACGGGCCAACAGAGACGGAGCAGCTCATAATGTGCACACCACAATGGTGCCCTCACCTCAAAAGATCCCAGGCTAAACTTTTCAGCTCAGTGGTTCCATGATGGTGGAATGACCTGCTCACCTCTGCATGCTCAGCAGCCTCACTAACAAGAACAGAACTCTTCCAAAGTATGTATGTAAATGTAAAAATATTCTGGTTCAAAACATGCAGAAGGGATCCAGTCCATAGTCCTGGCAGAACTGAATGGGTTATTTCCATTAAATTTTGTGATTTGGGAGACACCATTATCCAAAGCGACTTACAAGTCAGGTACAAGGTGCAGGGCAGGAAGGTAAGTGTGAGGATGTCTTGCCAAAGGACCCCTACTGGAGGTAGGCCACACATGGAGGGCAGCGATCTTACCACTACACTATCCAGCTGCAATTGCACTTCTGTTGTTTATGTGTCAAATATAATAGCTACCAACATGATAACTTTCCAATGTTATAAAAGTTAGGTCTATAAATGCATTAATATGTAACTCAGACTGGATGTCCTGGATCTTATTGTCTCACAAAGTCCAGCAAAGGAGGCAATGTGATGGCCTGGGGCTGCTTTGATGGTGGTACAGTAAAGAGTGACAAAGAACCCAAAATTGCTGTTCAAGATCATCTAGAGTCGTTATAAATTTTTGAAGATGTTTCATCTATCTAGCAGGCTTCATCAGTCCTGACTGGCTGGAAGAGAAGGCTTACAAATCCTGTGGAGTCACAGAGTCATTAGCACTTCATGGTCACCCGTTGTTCTGCCAGGCTTTCATGTGTGTCCCTGTGACCACCTGAGACACAGTGTGAACAACTGTGAAACTGCCTGGGTAATGATGAAAGCATTTTAAGTGGCTGATAAATTATGCCTGAGATCACCTCTTCAGGTGGTTTCACTGGAGGACTCAATTCATTTGTCAGACATTTATTTCCTCAAAGCCAAACTTTGAGCAGTGGTAAGAATGCATTTAACTCGTAGATGCACACAACGAATTTCCGTAATGTTTATCAAAAGTTTTGAATGGTGTAGTGGTGGGATTGAGTTGGAAACTGGCAGATTTTTAGTCCAACCAAACAAGCGATAGAGTTAATTTCTTTAGTTATCACAACAGATATACATTCATCAGCATGCTGCATGCCTGCCTTCTCATATTCAAATAAAACTGGAAAATACTGTGTTGTACAGATGCTACCAACTTGTTTCAGAGCCACAAACCATGAAGCACCATGGGGGGCAGACACAGAACAGGGAGCAGCAGCAGAAAAGCCGTCATACAGTACAAATTCAAAGAGGCCCTGAACAAATTCGTATACTGATATGATCCCAGGGTAGTAATCATTTGCACTTGATTTTTATCTGTGACCCACACTAGCTACTGGGATAAAACTGTCATGATTATTAAAGCATTCCAGTTACTCCAAAGATTTTTATAGAGATGTGACTCAGAGCTTTGAACATGAGAGGATGAAATCATGCACACTACTTCCAGTAACTAAAAAATCCTACAAATAAGAACTAGATGTTAATCAAATAGAAAAAAGACAAAAAAAGACTATTTACCGGGGGACTTCTGAAGATATAAAAATATGGTCCTCTCAGTGCCAAAAACTTGAATGCAGAGGGTTGACCAGGAGCACTACCCTCTGGACTTTCACATGCCCAGCCCATGTGAACAATCTGCAGACATGCAAAAGATGAGTTGGTTTAAAAAGTTCTTGCACAATCCAGAACAGTCAGGAATAACAAAACGTGCACAACCAAAGTAAATGAATTAAACAAGAACTACAGTGAAATCATACCTTTAAAAATACACCTCTGTACAGTGACGCTGCACTGCAACAATTTCGCTTTCATCTACACTAGATTGACTTGTTGTTTCTCTGCGCTCCTCAAAGCGGTATGCTGTATGTGTGCCGTTTGTACTGTACTGCTTGATCTGAGTTTGACCCCTACATTAAGACGCTACCTGGCTTGTAAAGTTTGCTGTTTTACTCAAAGTGGTTCACACACAGTGTATTCCATCTGATGAAGATCTCCTAGACAGTTTCCAAGTGGTTTATTGGTCATAATAATACACAAAGATGCTACTGTAGCTAAAGATGTATGCACATGATGCCCTTTTGTACACATTTATAACATTTTAATGTTCCCAGCCTTACACACTCACATGTCAGATTTCTGCTTTTACAGTCAAGATCCACATTCCTAGTGTGCGTCTTCAAGCTAAGCAACATACCATAAACCCTGCCTTCCCCATTGTTTTATGTTATTAAATCTATTTTAAACTACTAAAGCTGTAAATGTACTGTATCAGGTTTCATAAACAAATGTTGGAGTGGCATGTCTTATCGGTGCCAAAGAAGCATACCTGATCATCTGAAGAGCAGTATTTGTTGACTATCTTTATCTAAAGAGGAGGTAGGGATAGAGAAAAAGAAAATCAGTGACATGTAAAATTTCAAAAAACTATATTAAACATATTATGTTGGCAAACGGGTACCCTGAAAACTAAAATATCTAGGGCTTAAGTTGCAGAGTTAGAAAATGGCTTTACAGTTCCCTTACTAATCACAGATGTGGGAACATGGTATACAGCACCACATCAGATTCAAACCCAGAATCCCTAAATGAATGTGCTTTAGTCGACTTAGCCGTGGGGATGTCCTAAAACAGTTCCTTTCTAATAAATTAACTTTGTCTGTTGACACCAATGTAAACACCAACATAAGACGTCAAGGAAATCTAAAGTTTTAGTTCTACCTCAAAAGTGTGTCTTGGAGGGTTTTTTTTTTTTTTATGTAACTATAAAGACAGTGGTATGTCACACGCACCAAAGACAAGCAAGCAAACATAACTGAAAGGCTGTTTCAAAATGTTGTGCACTTTTCTTTGAAGAGAAACATTTTCCATTTAGCTAGAATGTTTCAAACCACTGCAAAAATATTTTCCCATGGAATGTGCCCCTGGGGTTCAAGCTCCCGTCCTGTCTCACTTCAGCTGCAAACACAATGTAAATTGTCACTGTAAGTCCTTATGCTAAAAAGCTACCCAGTTCTTCAAGTGGTTCTCTCTCTGTTGGTCTCTTTAAAATAACATCAAACAACATCGGGGAATCATTTAACAATAGCAGATAACAGTCATCCACATGAAAATCATGAGACCCCATGGGTATCAGAGTCTATTTAAAGGTTGTAGGTCATTACAACAAAAGTTCCGCTCTCTACGAAAGCAAGAACACAATTACATCCTGATTGGCCATTTAGCAATCACACTCCACGTCCGTAATTAAGTGATGCAGGCATGAATTAATCACACTTTTTTAAAAAAGACAGCTGTGCAATCGTCGAGCACAGGCGTGTGGTACGTCTGCATCCTCACCAAAAAATGCATCACATCATCAGTGTGATAATCAAAGTGAAATTGGAGGAAATGAGAGAGAGAAGTGCACATGCCGAATGACTACTTAGCAGTCATTAATTAGATATGAGAGTCTTTTTGTCAGCGGAGGGGAGAGGTGCCACTGTGATTCAACGTCTGCTTGTCAGGAAGGGTCTATTAAAACCATGCTGTAGTCTGAGGGTGAGGGGGTAAAACACATGTAACAACTGTGGGAATAATATCTTTATTATATGTTTCAATGTTTGCTTCATCCATCAAGGTGCTGATTTTTAGAAGACGATGGCAAAAAGGTAACATAAATGTGTGACTATCACCAGTTTGCTTTCCACCTTCCACTAAAGACTCGAGGGAAGCTCCAAACAAGCCTTGAATATTTAGAGTTGAACTTACATTCTCCTGCATCAAATCATTGATATTTGTAGATATTGCTTGGAGCCAGTCTGTGCTTTCTGCTGCAGTGCAAAATTGAAGAATATTAGGGCTGGCTCCATCCAAGGCGAAGACTTCAAAACAGTTGGACCTGGAGGAGCGGAGAGGTCAAAATTAGACAGGAGCACAGCAGAAGACTGAAGGCAATATTGCACAAAGTGAAACTAGAGCGACTCGTTACTTCAGACGAGTTACTTAAGCTGCAAGACTTGTATGACTTCATTACACACAGTAAAGCTTCTTTCACAAGCTTGATGAACTGGTGACACCTAATTATAAATATATCTGCACAACAGACGCTATGGAGAGGCACTTAGTGCGTCCTTACACACCCTGGTCGTATTTCTGCCACAAGATTTCCCTAATCACACACTGTCTGTGGTAAGGTTACAACTGTTTTTAGAATTAAATGTGGCATCTCTACAAGATTAAAAAAAGCAAAGCTCAGTTACTCTAATGGTTCTAATTTAATGAGGAAACGTGGACTTAAATTATGTGTTTAACCTGCACAAGTGTGAACATAAAGACAGAAGGAGGTGTAGTTACAGTCAAAGGCAAAAAAAAAAGAACAAAACACTATTTTTACAATATTTATGAAAATAAGTTTTTATGCTTTATAGAAGAGAGATAAGATTGATACCCTTCTCATGTCTGTCCAATATGTAGCTGCTCATAGCTGAAAAAAAAATTTATATATTTATTTGTATATACACAGGGTAAATAATTTAAACTGAAAGAAAAAAACAAAAACAAACAAACAAAAAAGAAAACAGGTAACAGAGCTGAGCAGATCCCACCCATCATCAAGGAATGATTGGTGGATTTATTGTTGAGCCCCGAGCATGCTCTACATCGATACCCTGTAACATGTTTTACAAGTTTTACATGTTGTAAAATAATTTAACCTTTTAACATTCCAACTGGTAAATATCTGACTTCCTATCAAGAGTTAGGAATAATTCACAGAAATTACTCATCGTAAATGGTTGGCCACACTATTTAAAGGTGTTTCTCCAATCCACAATCTATGTATGTGCAAACATTGTTCATTCCTAGTTGAAGTGTAACTGTAATTGGCTCCTTGGTGCACTGTGAAACTATATCAACAGAATACTTAATAACATATCATTTACTATTTATTTGATAAATCTTTGTTAATATTTAAATGTTAAGTGTGAACATAAAGCAAAGGCATAAAAAACAGATATTTATGGAAATACATTTTTAGGCTTTATAGAAGAGAGATAAGATTGATGCCCTTCTCATGTCTGTCCAATATGTAGCTGCTCATAGCTGACAAAATATATATTTTTTTATTTGTATATACACACGTTAAATAATTTAAACTGAAAGAAAAAATCAACCTTCTGTGTGACGTCCCCTGGTGGGATGAGAACATGTCAAAATAATACACATTGCAGTTCAGGTTGAGAAAGTTAACCTTCGCAAAGGATGTATATGAAGAAATGAGGACTTTTAAGCTATTTTGTGTTTGGCATCCTCTAGGCACATTTTTCTATTCTGTCATCCACTTGAGGTTAACCACATAGCTTTACAAACACAATTAAATTTCTCTGACGGGGTGTTGATGAGGTCATCTGACAGAGATGGAGCTCATCAGCAAAATATGATGCATTCTGACATTTAATTTAACTGCATTTGCACGCCGCTGACACTTTTAGCCTTGAAAAATAGTCGCCACTGAATATAGAAGCAGTTTTATGTGGTGGTTAAGCAACTCTACTCGTCAGAGTGGAGAATCTGCAACATTAGGGGAGAAACTGTACGTGCTGGAGAAACATGTGGAGATACGTGAAGTGAAGCCTGATAAACAGAGGAACAATGGCAGGCCTCGAATGCAGGGTGTGAAGAGCGAAATCTTCTAAGGCAGTTCCTAAACCAAACAGTTCTCTCTCACAAACACACAGCAGTTCCTCAAGGTTGGATGTTACAAAGTCAGCATTCCTAACAAATCCTCTGGTGAGCATGACTTTCATACTGTTTCTGCAGTAGGCTTGTTAAAATCTCATGTTCGGCTGCCTGTTTACTGACCCAGTGGTTCTCCAGGGGTGATTTTCACTGGACTTAATAGTCTTAATTTAACAAGGGCACACATTCTTTTTGAATCAGTGCTTTAGCCAAATTAAATCTATACTGTGATTTGTATCACTGTGAAATATCAGTAATCCATGTTCTGAATTCTTTTTTTCTAATAATTTATCTCACAAACCCCAAACAAACATCAACACATGTCTATCAGAGATTAGTATCTGAGCAACTGATGCAATGACTTTGGACAAAGTATCTACAGTAGATCAGTTAGATTGCTTTCAATTAATGCAAAACCTTTGAGACTGTGCAGTAATGGGGAAACGCAAGAAGGGATGAAAGTGCAATGAGATTAATCAAAGGAACGGACAGCTGGCGGATCAATGTCAGGAGAACACAACCCTGTCAGGAGAAACCGCTAAAACCCTTCCACCTTCAGTGAGCAGAACAGAAATCCTCACTGAGAGACAAGATCTAGGGAGACAGTGATTCTCTCATACATCTGCACCGTTGCCAACGGCACAAATTATTGTGCCCGGCCTGTTGCCAAGGCAATAATAAATCCACAGAGACAGGGCAGCATCACCCAGTCCACATGCAGGAAGACAGGTGAAGAACATACATGTATGATTCTGCTGCTTTACTAACCAGCACCGAGAAGGAAACTGTATCGTGTCTACTGATGAGTGAGGCAGGGGCATTTAGTTTAGCATAATTAATGAGGACAAGTATTTGCAGAAATATGAATCCAAGTCATTGATGAGAGTTTTTTGATCCCACTTGTAATTACATTTGATTATTTTCCACATATTGTAGTAGTTTCCAGTGGCAATAGTGTAGTCTGCCCTATAAATGCTGGATTCAGAATGCCTACCTGAGCATGAGGGATTTACAGGGAAGTGATGCACGAATGTAATCCAGTGCAATTTTATCTCCTTGATAACAGACTCACTGTCTGTTCACGCTCTTTTCACAATATCAGAGGTGTATCGAGTTTCTGCAATAGGACACAGAACACCCTGCTGCTGTGGCTTTTATTGTGAAGCAGTGGTCATTTTTGGAGGGTTTCCATTATTTTTGAGTTACTACTTAATCAAAACACTGTTTTTATTCATTTTTTGTTTGGTTGTTCTGTATTTAGATACATCAGCTGCTCTTCTATTTTATTTTGAGTAGATAATCATGGACTATGCCATTAACTGCGTGCATCGACTATGCATGATCACACTTTTATTTACCGGTATATATAACTGACGGGTAATACTGTGGGAAAATGGTTTCTTAGTTCGATAAGAAGCCATCAAGGAACACCCAGGGTGGTAGGTGAAGCCCTCTGAATTTGCAAGGTTGCCCTGCTTTCAAATATATGTGCTTTGACAACTTAAACAAAAGGCTGAGAATGGCTCACTGTCAAAATGAGGAGCTGCTTTGACACCTTAGTTTTGTCAGGAAAATGAGAGCAAAGAAAAGAAAGGAGGCCTGCCCCCAGCTTCTTCACTGTCAGCTGTCCATGCAGCAATTCCCCCAGTTCCCCTCTTGCATGGATTTAAATTGGACAGAAAACGCGATCCTCAGAGTTCACATCAACATTAGATGGGAACACAAGAAACAACAACAGCACCTTTCCACTGGCACTAATGGCAGCTCCTGCACTGAAGTGCCTGAACTGGAAGTGAAAATACTGGAAAACCTGATCCCACCCATCAACAAGGAATGATTGGTGGATTTATTGTTGAGCCCGAGCATGCTCTACATCGATACCCTGCAACATGTTCTACAAGTTTTACATGTTGTAAAATAATTTAACCTTTTATCTGACTTCCTAACGAGAGTTAGGAATAATTCACAGAAATTACTCATTGCAAATGGTTGGCCACACTATTTAATGGTGTTTCTCCAATCCAGAATCTATGTATGCGCAAATTTTGTTAATTCCTAGTTGAAGTGTAACCGTAATTGGCTCCTTGGTGCACAACTTAAGCTTTAAGAGGAGCACTGTGAAACTATATTAACAAAATAGTAGATAATTTACTATTTATTGAAGTGTTTTAATAAATCTTTGTTGATATTGTAAATTTTAATATTATAGTATTTTAATGAAATAGGATAAACATTCAGCTTGCAGTAGTACTTATTGTTAAGCTGCACTTTATTAATAGTTAAAAGATGGTATAATGGCACTTTGAGCCCGTTTTCTTAATATTAAGTGCACTAAAACAGATCTGTGGTATTATATTTTAGTGTAGCAGCTGAACAGAGGTGGGCTTGTCCTTGCGTATTTGACTTCCCCCCCCCCTTGAGTGGCATCACAGTGGGAACCGCTTTAATACTGCTTGCAACATCGATTGAGATTCAAAATCTTAAATAACTTGAAAACACCACAGAGACTTAGGAGTTCAGCTCGACCCCTGCTATTACATTAATCCACTCTAAAGCTTCCCTCCCTCATTATACCAGCTCGTTAATACATCGTTTGTTTTAAAGATGAGTTCTAAGTCATTAATTAGAACAACTTTTGGGTTGTAAGGTTTTGAAAAATCATCCTCCAGCGCGACACCGGCTTGCTCTGCGATTCAGAGCAGGGATCTCTCCAGTGGAACGTTTGACCACTTATTTTCTGGAAAATGGCTCCAGGCAATCTGGACCAAAATCCATTTGCAAAATGCTTATTAACATTTACAACTGCAGTCTCGATGAATTATATAACTCACAATTTAATGATATTGATAATAAATAATTGCTAATGGCTCATTATGAACTGAGAGACTCGGTTTATAATGACACACGGATGTGTGTTGTATTTGTGTATTTTGACATACCCATGTCAGTCATGTTTTGTCGAGTAAACACAAATATTGATGTGCTTTCTGCCTGCAGGGCTTTTTTTATTGACTGAACTCTGTTATTCCCGATTCTGCACAGGTTATTAAGTTTAGTGCGATTAAGCTCTCCTCAATGCAATTTCTCAATATTTCACTCATACTTAGCCTTCATTAAGTTGTTTATTGGACTAATCATAACAGTTTTTGGACTGCAGAAAAGTTGCTCCATCCAAATAAAACCCAGACGTAAAAAGCAGCATCTACTGAGGTATATGAACACCTGGTGTTGATGAGGACCATGCTCCAGATGAAAATGCAGCATTTGGTGCAATTTAGTGATATCTCATTCTAAATAACTTTAAAATAATTAATAATTACATTGAATTATAATTACACTGGAGTTCACTTCTATGGTACAGTCCTGTACAGTGTATTGCACAACATTGATGTACTCCATTTAATTGTATACTATAAAAATATAATCTATAATTATTTAGGAATTCGCAATGTTGCAATGCAGCAAATAGAGAAATTTTATGAATTCTGGGCAACATAATTTGCCGCAACTTCTCCACAAATTTGCCACTACACTCCGTACACTGCTTGAACACCTTGTAAGTACAGCGCTATCACCACATGCTGCTACTTTCTTCAAGTCATTCTCTAGAACAACGGCAAATGATAGGTCTACGTTACTGTTACTTTCCACCGCTGATCAACATTTGAAGTTGTAAAATGACAAAATTACCAGACGTTTCTTTAAACTTACTTACTGAACATACACTACTATTTAGGGGGTTGAAGACCAAAGACCACTTACAGCACAAAACTGGCAGAGCAGATTTGCAGTTATGATCAACACTCACATCTAACACACAGATTAACTGCTTTGCAACATTTGCAGCTTTAAGTGATGTACACAATTATGATGATTATTACAATCACAATTACTACAGTTATCAGAGATTCAGCTTTTGCTTAGAACTCTCTCCTGTTTTCCTTTGTATTCTACTGATTAACTTGATTGATGTTTAAATTTAACTACTGGTTAATTTCAGCAGCCTTAGAAATGAAATGTTTCAGGGTTTTAGGTTGAGAGTTGGTGCGCTGCAACTACATTTTTATTTTATTTGTGCTTAAAATTGCCAGTGAGGTGTCCAATAAACACATTTAATAAACATTTTAATTAACTTTGTAGAGCAAACTGCTATTATTTCTTATTATGTACCTGCAATTTCTAAATTAGACAACCAGACACACCCTAAACGAAGTGAATCATTTCCAATTTGAATAGAAGTAATTAAACAGTGCATGAGTAAACAGGAGATGGAATTAAATTTTTTATCAAGCTCCCAGTTTGCAAACTAAACAGCAGCTAAAAATCACACATTGTCCAAATATTGAAATATTGAAAATATACCAATGATAAAGTTAAACTGTTGCATTAAGTTTAGCTTAAGATCATAAAAGATACAATATGACAAATGTTTCTAATTATGTAAATGTGTTGATCTCTTGCCATCAGATTTGGGAAATGGCATAACCTAGACAATGTTAAACAATCCACTGTTTAGATGTTTGTTTTTGTGGTTTAGAAATTAAAAAAAACACTGATTTAAAAACAAACAAACAAACAAACAAAAAAAAAACAATTGTGAACCCAGAGTGCACGTGAAAATCAATACGAAAAAGGACAGGCATAATAATCAAATGCATTTACAAGTTCGACCAGTGTTCTCGCAGTCACACCTTCTGAGCCACAGCCTCACAGCTGCTGTGACCTTTTAAGCCGTTTATGCCTGTGCATAGATATTGGCATTAACATCCTCCTGCCTAAATGAAAAGTGCCTGCTAAGCCAACAACTGTGCTCAGTGAACTGAGCACCTTAGAGGTGAATTATATCATGCTGGATTACCCTTACCTTAATTTATCTGTGCCAGCTTTGTATCTGGAGACTCTGGCCATCAACAAGGGCAGGGAGACAGCATCCAGCCAGCGCTTCTCATACTTTGGTTCATTAGCTGAGGGCGAAGGGGGTGATGGAGCCTGCATGGAATACATGAACAACACGGTGAGATCTCTGCTTTCCTCACCGAGTCCTTTTGATCACAGAGGATGTGGCCTGGATGCAACATCTGCACAATTTGCATGCACAAGCAGTTTCTTTCTTAACCTGAAATGATCAGCTGTACAGTAGGCAAACATCAAAATAATGTCCTTGGACTAGTCATGGCCTAGTACTCAATACATTCAGAACCACTGTCACTGTCTGTTTATTGCAGGTTTGTCTCACCTGAGGCCATAAACAACTGCTGGTTTCCAAAGTTCACTTGAATATTTTTACTAAAGTGACTAATTATGAAATTTAAATTGAGTATTTTAAAGAGCTTGAACACTTCCTCTTCACACATTAAAATATGCATGAACAACCTGAGTGCTAGGTAGAGTGTAGTTTGTCCAAACACTAATGAACACTGTAAACCTTGTACCGGTTCCACTATTTGCAATAATTGCTAAAACTCTAAAATTCTTTATTTAAACAAATTGTTTAATGAAATGAAGCAACTTTTTTTTTTTTTGCTCTCATGTCTTGCATAATAAGACACATGCTCCACACACATTATAATGCAGCTAAGTTTTTTTTTTTTTTTTTTAGAGATGAGACAAGTTGAAATATATCCCACTGTATGTAGTATCTTAATTTTTCAGCACTTTATTTGTACTGTATACATTTTAAATCAATATAGGTTTGTTCATAAGTTCCCCTGTTGCATTGCCAAGGTGAGTTAACTGAACGTATGTTGTGTACTTTAGTTCAACATATGGTAACTGAGCTGAGGCAACTGAACTTAAAAAAAAACAAGATTAGGTTACATAAGATATCAAGTTGAGTTAATAATTTAGTCAAGGCCATATACTAGTGTTTATTATATTTCCTTTCACATTTCATATTTTAAAGAGTCAGTGCTTCATTTTACATAACACCCTGCTGCAACTGCTGAAACCATTTGGTATAGTCCAAGGTGCTATTATGTTCCTACAAACAAATTGCTCCCGAGTTAGTTTTTGTCATCTGAATGAGACAATTTCCTCTATAGGATCCTGATCAATTCCAGACCATGTGTTGCATTCAGATCAGTCCAATATTCATATAACTAAGGAAAAAAACAAATCAAAGATTCACCCCAATTGAAAAAATGCTGTAAAATATGAGGACTTGCTGCAGATTTGAATGTTCACACATCGTGCTGTGGGAATTTTAACAAGCACCAGCCAAACAGCTACTCTTTCTGTGGTCTTGGGAAAAATAATAACTACAGCTATTTCATTGAAAATAAATAAGCAGGCCAAACATTACAAGTACTAGTTATTAATATGCGACACCAACACATACACAAGATAACTGACATACAGCTGCATCTGTACACAATGAAACTTAGTGTAAGTAAAAAATTAGAGTTTTTCCCACACTTCACACACAGACGATATAAACAGACCCAGAGGATATGATTCTTTTTTCATTTAATAATAACAGAACCAAACTGGTTCTGATATCATCTCAAAACTATAATCGAGAGTTTTTATCTAGTGGTACACTTGCTGTTTAAATTGATGGATTACATTCACTTTGGCTGCGGCAAGTCTCCGTAAGCTCTTTGAAATGGAGTTTGTGACTATGGTAAACACACAGGTGCATTTATAGCTTTTCATACGCACCAAAAAGCCTATATGAGTTCAGATGCTTAGCTTATAGTCCTAATAAAAGGTGTTAATGTAGCAAGGAAAGGTTTTGTCTTTGGAAACCGTGCATTAAGTATATGATGGTGGCATTACACATACTGTAGCTGCAAACAAAACTTCATATTAAATTGCACTTTACAGCAATTCACTATCACTGTAATAGCCAACAGTTTTTTCTTTATAGGATGGATTCAGAATAGGAATGAGTGGTTAAAGTGCACACTAGCCAGGTGTCTTTGTGCTTGTCAGCAATGCCTCTCACTCTTTTGTGCTAAGGTTTTCTTTTTGACAAACTGTTTTATAACTAAACTAAAATGACGCTGTGATGACAGATGCTATATAATAGAAAGGACATGTTTCAAGAATAAAATGTCTCGATGACTAAGTATACCATTTTAATGTTTTGTAATGTTACAAAAAAATGAATTCTTTCTCCATCTCTGTTTAATTCTTCACCAAATGTTTTTTCTGCAAACTGAAATGTTCTGTTTTGTTCTTCAAAAGGGTTTCAGAGAACAGCTATAGCAGGCTGGTTCTAAACAGTGGACTGCAGCAAAACACAGAAAACACAACCCTTCAATTTCACCTTCAACTTCACTATACACTACTTTACAGGGTAAATTGTAACCCCATAGACACACAACTATGAGATTTGAAATGCAGCACATATACATACACGCGGTCCCAAAAATGTGTTATTACACAAGGCCCAAGGTCAATAAAATAAAATAAAAAAGAAATAAAAATGTTCCTATAGCAGAAGCCGAGGGGAGGGGTGGGGGGTGGGGCTTTAGTTTAACTCGGAAATCTCTACAGTGCCCCCTTCCCAAATTTGCATCACATTTAAATTAATTGAAGGGAAAGCTTGATGAGCCTAGGCTCTACCTCCAAAAGACTAGGAACTGTTGAATAACCGCCATAACAAGGCACAGCTTCTTCAGAATGTCTGGCATCTGTCTATGCGGCCAGTCCGTAGTGATCATTTAGTAAACTAATTAGAGTTTGGAACATTGAAATGCCATATAAAGTATATTTTGATATTACTGTGAAATCTTTCTGAAATTGATTTGTTTCACACAGAGCCTGATGTAACTCCTCTTCGAGAGTCCTCGTTGAACTTATAAGTTAATTGGCTAAAATGTAATATTTTGTTCCAGTCTGTCATCCCAAACAAAGCATGGGATTGGCTGTCTGCTTCCAGTTAGGTGTGTTAATACATTGATTTATGGCTTGAAACCCAAGCGAGCACCACTCCTCTTCTAGAGGGTTGTCATTGTCCACTGTGTCAGAGGCGGCACTCAAAGCTTGTAAGAAGAGACAGTTAGTTAATATGTTGTACACAGTTTCAGTAGAGTTCAGAGAGTGGGTCAGGATTTGAACCCAGACTGAAACTCATCAAGCAGACAGTTACTAGATAGATGCCCTGTGAGTCTGCAGCAACACAATTTCTAACAGGGTGGACATGAGGGGGAGATTTGAAATTGGGCTTGTAATTGCTTACAGTTTGTGGACTGACGTTAGGTCTTTTCGGTTAAAAGGGTGTAACCGCAGACATAAAAACAGGAGGTACAACACCATAACTGAAAGATTTTTTGATGAAGAGGGCTTCCAAGCTGTAAAAACAGTTCTTTCCGTGAGGCTAATTGAAATAGGTTCAGTGTAGAACTTGTGTAGTGCAGAACAATTTTACAAAAGTCAGACACTAAACCAATCACACTGCCATTTAATAACTGATTTCTCTATTAATGTTGGTATCAAATTCACCATTGTGGTATTACAGGACAAAACACCCTATTCTGATATGTTTAAGATGCTGATGGTATTACATCAGAATGCATTCATTCCCCATGTCCTGAAGCACAATAGCACAAATGCTTTAATAGCGTTAACACTGGCACATTTAAATGCAAATCACACCGCCCTTAATGAAGAACAGATGCATTACACATTATCTAATGAGTTACAAGCTTAGGGATCAGATGAGTAACGCGAGCAACACCAAACTGTGTATCATTACTGCAAAGTATCCGTCAGCACAAAGTCTCAAAAACCCTCCAAACAATCTCATGCAGCACATGTATTATTATACACACTGTGCAGGTACTGCAGGTGTGTTCATCACACAAGACCCAAATCGCCTGCCATCCCCTAGTTCAAAATGGCTGAACACAATACCAGATCATTAAAATAGCCTCTAGGTGGAAAGTAGTCTGGCGTGAACAGCAGTGAAAAACTGCCTACCTTTGCAAAGTGAGTCCCACATCATTGCTGCACTATGAGTCGCATGCAGACTCCTGTCAGCTCCTCACCAGTAATTACTACATTTCTAAAGAAATTATCATCATTTGCTCCATTTATGTCAACCCTGGGCAAAATGTTTTAGTTAACTCTAAAGTGGAGCTCCACAGTGAGTAGAGGAAGTGCAAGGAAATGGAAAACTACCAGGCTGTCAGAGTGGATTACACTGACAAAGCACCTGCCTCTACCGAAGAGCTGAAAAACAGGAACTAAAGCCACAGTGGCAAACATTCCTTCATGGCTACTGATACTTCAGAGATGAAATGAACGATGCATAACTTTTTGAAAGTGTATACACGAATGAACAAAGTATGCAAATCATAGCATCACACAGTTTACACCCATGCTGGGCTTCTACCCGTTAACTCTCTGTCAGATTACCTTCACTATGCTGACAATTTCTTTGTACATTTTCTTGAATGAGTTTCGACATCCCTGAGTTAACTTTAGCTACCCTTCTAGCATACAGCCATTAAAGGTACAGGTATATGAATCGCGATACGAAACACACACAAAATGTTGTTCCTGTCAAGTTAAAGCGAGCATCATGCACCTTAGCCAACTTTGCCCCTTGTGGCTGTACTGGACTCAGATTTATTGTTGCTGTTCCTCTATTATTTGTCCCCATGTGACTGTTGAACACTAATGACTATGTGTTTCTAGAAAGAAGTCCTCCTCTGGTTCAGAGGAACTTGCAACAAAAGCATTTACTGCTAATGCTTATACTTATGTTAAAAAAAATCCCATTTAGCTTCATGTGCTGAAAATGTCTAATTTGTGTTTGAAACTATATAATAGACTCAAGAATTTATGAATGTTAAAATGTCTCTGGGTGTTTGCCTCTTTCTTTCATCATCAAGGTTACGCTGGAGAAAAAAAAAAAAAAAAAGATAAATAAAAAAATAAATAAAAATCCCCAACCAGCCTTGAGCTTGGCATTTGGCCAGCAAGATTACTTGGGAATGAAAAACAAAGAGTTGGCTTAAGAGAGGTCTAAAATTTCAGTTCTAGCACAACATCTACAATAAAAGAAACATGTCAGCTTTAGACTAGAAATTGTGCTTTTGATGCAACAGTGATCAAAACTGATTTTTCAGCCAGTGGGGGCAGCAAACACTAAGCACAACACTGTTATTTTCACTTACAGTACACGTCTTCATATAATGCATTTCATAAGCTCACATGAATAATGTGTTAGTGAGCAAATGCAACACAGAGCAACATAAGAATTCAGGCAGGGAAGTCTAATGTAAATCCTACATTTAGTTTTATTTTGGTGTCTGCCTATCTAGCTATTTTGCAGCTAAATGCTCTAGCCAGTCATTACCTTGCAGACTCACTAGCTGTCATCACAGTAAATAGTGGTGTTTGTTTTGTTTTTCTTTTTTTTTGTTTTTTTGCAGAAGACAGCTGTGATTTGAAATAATTATCATAAAACATGTAGTGAAGCCAAACTGTCAAAGTTGCCGGCATGATATCAAAACAACGGCGAAAGATGCTGAAACATCCTGCAGAGTTGGATGATCATGCCCAATGACTTTGTTGTACCTGTAAAAAACATCTGTTTTTTATATTTTGTTTGAGTAAAGTTTTGACACATTTGTCAGAAAAAACAAACAAAAAAATTAAAGCCAGTCTCTACTGGGAATAACGTCATCCACAGAAGAAAAAGTTAATCTCTATTACTATAAACTCACCCAACCTCAGGCTTAATGACCCTTTCCATTAGAGACTATTTCAAATGATGCACAGTTGCTTAATGGCATACAATGTCATTTTCTTCCTTTTGGGAGAAAAAAAAAATTAAGTTATGAGTTGCCCTACTTTCCTGCAAATGTCTATCTGGAGGCTTCCTATCATTATACTCTGAACATTAAAGTGAAATCATGAGTTATACGGCTATACGGTAAAAAAAACCAAAGCACTGGCAATTATTTTATGAACAAAAACAACCACTCAAACAATAGTGTCCTTATAGATAAGAAGAATTAAACTTTACGTGCAAAAGTTAACTGGAGGCCAGTGCTTTTTGTTTTGTGTTTTTCACTGTTGAAATACTATTTCTGGGTTGAGGAGACTGAATGGCTAATTGTTTTGGTCAGTCCACTTAAATAAGTGAAATAAATGTACAGACCCCTGCAAGAGCCAGCTGACCTCTTATGCCAGCTTGTGTCATACCTTATTTGTTTTTTTCATCGTAAGCCATGTGTCAGGCTCTATTATACACTTATCCTCAGAAAAGACAGTGTGCACATACTGGGAAATGAAAGAAATGCAGACCATGCAAAGGCCCAGTGCACAAGGATGTTCTGCTTTCTCCAGCATCTGCTAGGGATTCAAATTTAGATTAAACTGGTAATCTGCTGTTCATTCTTTGAAGAATTCCATATGAAATTATTAGCCTAATATGTAGTCTTCATGGCTATTATACATCCATCACAGATCACTATATCTTCTAATATATCTTTTCTTTAGTTTTTGTTAAGAGCTATGGCAACATGGCCAGTTGGAATATAACCACCTAACCTCCAAAAATGTCAAAGTTTAAGAGTCTGACAGGGATTAACTATAATTTAATTAGTTAATTTAGATTTATAATGCATTAGGAGTGCTACATAGACAATTGGAAAACTTTTTGGAGATAACCTGGGCTGATTAGAAGAGACGGCATCCATCCTTTACTTTAGATGGTTCGTCTCTACTCTAGAAATATGATCGAGTTTATTAGACGACCTAAACCCTGACATCTCAGAGTGGAGCCCAGGACGCAGAGCTGCAGTCTTACACACCTCTCTGCAGTTTCCTTACAGCCGTCACCCCCCTAACACTACTAAAACCCCATAGAGACAGTGTCTGCTCCCTGATCACCTAAATTACATACATCAAAAACCAACACAAGATGAGTGATTCATAAGAACCTAATAAAAAGAAAGGGACATCCTCTCACAGAATAAAATAAAAAGAAAACAATCAAATGTGGACTGTTAAATATCAGATCTATGTCGTCTAAATCCCTGTTAGTCAATGATGAGTGAAGTGAGTGAGTGAAATTATTAGCCTAATATGTAGTCTTCATGGCTATTATACATCCATCACAGATCACTATATCTTCTAATATATCTTTTCTTTAGTTTTTGTGAAGAGCTATGGCAACATGGCCACTTGGTACATAACATCTAAATAAATAATAAATACAAATGTATACCTAAGAGCTTTCTAGTGCACGGAAAATGAGCAATCTGAAATCAATATAAAAAATATCTTTCCAGTACCATTGTCCTATGAGGCGTATGTTGCAAAATCACTTGTGTGCCAATATATCACATAAAATTCTTTGAAACCAAAAAATAATGTTAAAAGAAACCTGACTTCACAGTCGTCATCATCGAAAGTCATAAAATACCAACTTTGAATATTATTTATTTTGTAATATACTACTTTATGTCCTATTGGTTATTTTCACAGGTATTTCTAACATACACTCTACTGCCTCTATCATAGGGATTTATATTTAGAAAATTCACTGAATTTCTAAGCGTAGCTAACTCCCTAGTCTACTTCGCCATCTGACCTATTTTGACATTATTTGGTGGTTGGAAGAACAACTCGGAGAGTTTGGCTGAGCTAAGTTTAATTTTCCTCCCCCTGCCAGGGGAACAGCTCCACAGCACTCAGCTATCAGGTTTGGGATGCACATTGGACAGCCAAACACCATTCTAGCATATATGCGGAGCGGACGTTATGGATTACTTCACATTTAATAACATGTCAAAGTCAAAGCGGATTTGTATGAGCCACAGTTCACAAAGAGAGGCAGAGGCTCAGGCTGCTGCTGATAGCGCTGCTACTCCCTGGCTAGTGGTTAGGCCTGCTGAGTAAGCTAGAATGATAAACAGACTCTATAACCAATGAATAGTTGATTGGTTTTATTTTTGTCCTTGCCACTCTTTAATTCAGTCACTAATGCAATGAGGTATACAGTAAACTTTTTTTTTTTCCTGACTGTTGTCAGTAACATAAAATATACAGTAAGAAGGTGTTCTGTCTATAAAAAAAGTAATTGTAAGCAGTAAGTAAATACATATTTGTCTTGCAAAAAAAAATATTACTTTGATTGATCAAATTAATATATACCAGGCAGAGTGTCAATCTAACTTTCAGTTCAATTTAATACTATCCACCATCACGCTAAGCAGCAAAAACCTAACCTCCAAAAATGTCAAAGTTTAAGAGTCTGACAGGGATTAACTATAATTTAATTAGTTAATTTAGATTTATAATGCATTAGGAGTGCTACATAGACAATTGGAAAACTTTTTGGAGAAAACCTGGGCTGATTAGAAGAGACGGCATCCATCCTTTACTTTAGATGGTGCGTCTCTACTCTCTAGAAATATGGTCGAGTTTATTAGACGACCTAAACCCTGACATCTCAGAGTGGAGCCCAGGACGCAGAGCTGCAGTCTTACACACCTCTCTGCAGTTTCCTTACAGCCGTCACCCCCCTAACACTACTAAAACCCCATAGAGACAGTGTCTGCTCCCTGATCACCTAAATTATATAACCAACACAAAAGGAGTGATTCATAAGAACCTAATAAAAACAAAAATCCCTGTTAGTCAATGATGAGTGAAGTGAGCATTAAATTAAAAAGAATTCTTTTGTCTTACTGAAACCTGGCTGCAGAAGGAAGAAAGGAGGAAGAATACGTCTCACTCTTAGTCTCTAATCTGATCCAAACTGGGAAATTCAAAAACCAGTCCTGTTTGTTATTGTGTACCGTCCTCCTGTCCCTTACTCTGAGTTTTTAACTGAATTCTCAGAGTTTCTATCTGATTTAGTTCTTAGTGGAGATAAAGTCATTATAGTGGGTGACTTTATTATCCATGTAGACGTTGATGATAACACTACATTTAATTCACTATTAGACTCCATTGGTTTCACTCTTAATGTAAATAAACCCACTCAGTGTTTTAATCACACCCTTGATCTTATTCTGACATACGGTGTTGAAATTGAAGATTTAATAGTTTTTCCCCAAAACCCTCTTTTATCTGACCATTTTTTAATAACATTTGAGTTTAGTGTACTAAACTTTACTTCCCCAAAGAAAAATTCCACGGATGTAGATGGTTATCTAAAAACACTGTTGACAAAATTAAGGAACTGATTCTGAGGAGAGCATAAGTCGACAACTTGTTGATGGTACTGCAGCCTCACTCTGAATAATATTCAATACTATTTCCCCTGAAAAGACGGCAGTGAATCTGAGGAAGCTAGCTTCATAGTACAGTTCACAAACCCATAGCTTAAAGCAGACATCATGTAAACTAGCTAGGATGTGGTTCCACTAATTTAGATGAATCTTTCCCAGCCTGGGAAGACAGTTTACTAATATATAAAAAAGCCAACCGTAAAGCTAGAACCACGTATTATTCCTCATTAATAGAGGCAAATAAGAACAACGCCAGGCTTCTTTTCAGCGCTGTAGCCAGGCTGACAAAGAGTCATAGCTCTGTCGAGCCTAGTATCCCCTTAATTCTCAGTAGTAATGAATTCATTAATTTCTTACAATAAAATCATAACTAATGGAGAAATAATTGATCAGATCCTCCCTGTAACTGGTATGGATGGACTCATATGCCATGGACTCTCTCCTCTCCCCTATCCATTGCATGTAACTCTGGGCAGTCCCTACCAACCTGCCCAGTGTGTTTGCTACTTGTTGTTTTTTGTTGCCTGCTGTTCTTTTCTCTCCTCTTTCCACTCACTCCAACCAGTCGCCCACCCTTAGCCTGGTTCTGCTGAATGTTTCTCCCGTAAAAAGGAGTTTTTCCTCTCCAGTGTGTCTGTTGTCGGGTTTTCTATATAATTCTCTATACAGATATTTTATAAAGTCTAAAACCTTGAACACTGTAAAGTGCCTTGAGATGACTTCTGTTGTGATTCAGCGCTATTCAAATAAAATTGAATTGAATTGAATTTTATTGTCTATTCTATTTTAATTTAGATGACCACGCTGCCTTGGCTGAGTGGCAGTCTACAGCTGCTAACCATTCCTAATTAGAAAAGCCAGATGGTTGTTTCACTTGGCTGAGCCTTTCAAACAGCACAATTATTATCGTTGTTTTTTTTTTTTGCTGTCTTGTTATATTTAGGTACAGTCATTATATAGATTTGATAAGATGCATAATTAACAGCAAACATAGGTGGACACAAGCAAGAGCATCATTTGTCTACATGAATCACACGGATGGTCTTAACAGACTCCTAATGGACATCTTGAACACAGCACATTGTAGGTCCTGTATAAAGTTTTGTCATTTTTAAAATGTGAAAACGAACCAGTACATCCAAGTGTTTGACTAACAGATTATTGAAGAGATGGAGCCTCTTACATACAGATCCTTATATTTACGAAGCAAGCCATGATGCTGTGTGTGTTCCGATACCTGTCCATCACGGCCAGTATTAAATGTTATCCATGCTGACACCTGTCTACGACAACATTAAAACCACCAGGTGGATTTAATGGCCATCTGTGTATAATCTGATCTTTAGTACCTTGAAACTAAGTTTGATTCAGTTACGAGGTGCCCTTACACAATCAATACTACACTTGCAATATAAAAAAAAAGATGTTTCTTACTGTGTTGTTTCCATTTCCATTTAAATGGAAACCACTGTCAAAGAGTGGAGACGATACTCTGCTGTGATTAGTGGATGGTCCAGGAGAACCTTGAGAAAGAAAGGAGCATGCTTCATGGTGAATTACTGTTAAACATTTACTCCACCTTCATATCACGTCAATTATTTCATCCATTCTAAAACTAAGAAAACAAATCAATAGTTTCACCTGGATCTCATTAAACATGATCCAGTTGACAATTTAAAGGTTTATTTCTGACTTTTTCTGCTGCTCTCCCTGTGCAACAGATCACAGGCAGCATCCAAAAACAACAAAATGCTGCTCTTTGATATGATATTAGCCTGAAATGACACTAGAGGATCTGCTTACTGATTTGGTCACACTGAAGTCTGGCAAACAGCGCCTGGCCTCTCCTGCTGGTCATTTGTGCCACGGTAAAACAAAGGACGGCTTAGAGAGAATCTGAATTCTCAGGCAACAATCAGGATTCAGTGGCCAAACACCCAGCAGCAAAACCCTAAAGTATCTCTGTTCTGCAGCCTTCCTGTGAATTTTAACTTACCCACAAAGCACGAGGGCTGGATTCCTCACAGCTCTCACTTTGAATTTGGGAGAATGTGGTGGCTTATCAACAGAGCTATAAATATTCATGCACATCTTTTATTAATTAAATTTCTACATCTGTGTACTCTTCATAATTAGGTAAATTGTACAAAATGATCATTATGTTTGCTGGTAGAGACTGAAATCATTTGTGTTGCATGGCTTCCTTACAACTAATTCACAAGACAACAGTGGCTCCGCAGCCTGGATGGTAATCACACACAATAATACATGACTGAACATCTAAAGACCCAAATGTACAGTAAGGCGGAGCTCCTTTGAGCCACGTCCCGATGATTCCCATCAAATCGGTGCTGGTTCTTTTAAGCAGGAGTTTAAAGGAACAGTTCACCAGTGAAGTTGGACCCAGAGTACAGTTAGTTTAGTTTAGCTTAGCATAAAGACTGGGAGCAGGGGGATTTGACTGGGCCTGCCACTGTCCAAAGCTAAAATATCTGCACACCTCCATCTCCCTTTAAAGCTCACTAATTAACACTTTATACTGTCAATCCTTTGTTTATTCTGGATAAAAGGGAATGTTTTAGGTGGGGTTTGTTTTCTTGCTCTTTCTAATTTTTTTACTGGCTCCACATGGATTAGTGCCTCCATTTAAATCTCTTCAAAGTGCTGAAGGTGCATCTCCAAGCACAAGAGCAGAGGGTCCAAGCTCTGGGTGTTTGACTTTACTGCTCACCTCAGGCCGCTGAACATTACAATTTATTACTTAATGTGCACCTATTCAAAGGCTTTAAAAGCATGAAGTTGACAATCTCCCATAAACGTGGTTTATTATTTTATTTCTAAAAGTGCTCACTAAAATTAGGTTTATAGGCAGCTTACATGGCATCAGACATACTGCACTCTTACCTAGAGGCAGTTTTAAAAATGATGGGACTTCTCGCAGGTACCGAACAGTGATGGTGACCTCATCTCCAGCAGTACGTAAAAGGTGAACCTGACAGGAGCCAGAGAGAGAGAGATTCAGATGGAGATAGACAGCGAGCGAGAGAGAGATGGAGAGATGCAGCGAGATAAAATGTAATCTCACATAAATGAAACAAGGCACATTTATGTCAAGCTGTACACAGCCTGTGCAAACAAAATGTAAGAGGAGACGAGTGACAAACATGTAATCATAAGTTAAAGCCTGACTGAAGTGGCTTCACTTAAATCATCAGTCATCGCTGAAGACCTGCGTTTGTCATGACAGGCGGTGGAGAAGTGACAGCTGATATCGCAAAGCAATTACGCTCTGGATGTCTGATTATCTGATGTTTAAGTGATGTAAAATATGTCCTCAAAGCTGTCGTCATGGTTTTAAACAGACATTTAGTAAGGTGGGATTTAAAGCATGAAATATTTAATCCGTCTTTCATGTATCCCACAACAGAGACCAAATGAGACCCTTGACTGTAACATCTATCTTACAAGGTCATTTTACATCTCCTGCATGTGCATCTGCTATTGGATCCTTTGCTATCCTCTCCAACAATGCGTGGTAGCCCTTATTACTTTAGCCTGAGCATCTGTCAGTGCTGGGGGTGCGACAGCCTGCCATTAAAAGCGCTAGATTTTGTTCTGAAGAGAAACTGCTCATTATGTATTTTGCTGCTCTGAAGGTGAATATAGTGAACAGCTGTTTGGAGCTGCACGAGGAGAAAGAGCTGACAGACGTGGGAAGAGAGTTTGTGTGTGTGTGTGTGTGTGTGTGTGTCTGTGTGTGTGGGAGAAAGAGACAGAGGGGGGTTGTGGCAGAGAATATAGGGAATATGTAACAAAGTGAAAAGCTAAATTGGAGAGAAACTGAGCAAAAAAAAAGAAAAAGAAAAAGGCAAGAATCACCGACTTAAAACTCTATATTCTAGCACAAGACTTGCAGGTTTTGATACCAATCCAATGCTTTTCAATCTTTTCAATTTGTCACAGAGTAAACCAAAAGAAAAACAGCCTCCTGCCAAGATGACAACTCAGATAGTTAAGGTGCACTTCTCTGGTGGCAACCACAGGGATTTGCTGTTAAACCTGGGAAAGGATGGAGGAATGATGGATGTCTAGGGCAGGGTATTGGATTTTTTTAAACAGTTAATTATACTCTTATACTCACAACTTCCTCATGAGTGCAATGCTCTACATTTATGCCATTGACCTAAGGAAACAGAGAGAAGTTTGTCAATATCATGGACAGATTACAAATTGAGAGGCTCGGGACATCTGGACTAAACCTCTTTCTTAAAAGAGACTAGTAAAATTAACAGCATGATGCCTACAAAGAGAAAACAGCCACAAAATAGAACAAGTATCAAAGTGAAAAAACACAAGCAAGAGGCGCATTTCAGCAACAAAATGAAAAATGACCATGAAGAAAGATGCAACTGCTAAGAAGAGACGTTAAATTGATCACAATGAGATAAATTAGAAGCTAAACTAACACACAAGTTAATGAATAACAGACACAAAAACTACCACAGAGAAATACAAAAGGATTATTAAGGGATATGAAATGAACACAAAAGAGACAAAATCACAATAACCTAACTTTTAGCACATCTGTTGTCTAAGATTCAGAAGTACTAGCTGCTTATTGATATCATCTCATATTAGAATATGTACATATCCTATAAATTCATTTATTACAGTGAATAGTTTAACTATTAATAGACAGTTTGTCATTGCAGAGGGTGTCTTCAGTCATTGTTGCTCATTTTACAAATGCACTCCAGTCTGGTCCCCCTATTGAAAAGGGTCTGAACCTGGCCCTGCCTCTCACTAACTGGTTTAAAGTATGTAAATAGAGGCAATATTCAGCAGCCTGACAATTCAAATAAGCCATATTGCAAATAAATATGAAACAGTGGGGATCCAAAGTGGAACCTATTGCAACTCTGTTCATAATATAATTCATAATAACTTGCAATCTGAATGTTAATATTGCTCGCCTCTCCGATGAATCTACTTGATATTCTAGATAAACAGCTCACCCAATAACCCTGCCAGACAGATTCAAATTAACTTTCAAAAAGATTAAATGAGTATTATTAATAAATACAAGACACTTTTGGATTTAGATCATCATTACAATGAACGCAATATATTATTTATTGCAGACCTTGTTATTAATATACAACGAAATCTATGACAGTGACACTTTAGTTTAGTTACATTGAAATCACGCGTAGTTCTCCAGAATATTATCCCTTCAAATGAGCAAAGAGACATTAAAAAGACTCAATTTGATTTAAATTATGTCGTTCAAACATCAAAAACGACTCTATTCCCCATTTCCCACAATGAAATTACACTCTGTCAAAATAAAAGAGGTTAGATGCAGCAAATTGCCAAGCTTGGCTGTGACCCAAATCAACCTCGAAGCAAATAAGTCATGAACTCATGTACCAACCTGCAACACGGCGTCCCCGACGAATAGCTTCCCCGTCTGATCGGCTGCAGGCATCCATTGTCAAGTGTCAGAGGTTAATGAAAACATTATAAAATAATTGCTCATTTCATACATGGTAATGTGTTGGAAATAGCAATCAGCGTCGCTGTCTGGCTAATCTCTGGCAACATCCTACAGCTCAGAGAAAGAACACAGGAAAGCATGAAATCTGAAACTAATCAGGATATAAACTCATTTGCAGTGGCATGGGAGGAAACAATGAAAGCTCTGTTGTGAAAAGACTTGTAAAGCTCTGTGAAAAGGCTTCTTAACATCCTTGGGGACATGAAGACATGATTCCCTCGTATCCAAAATGGTATTAAGGGGGGGGATGTGGACAAAAAGACAAATTAGAGGGAGATGATTCACTCCCGTGACGCTGTGATATTGCATCCAAGTAGGATACTGAGGGGTCATCAGCTCGTACAATTTTACATGATTAAAGTATTTTCTCTTCCATCAAGAAAACAGCATGTCCTCGTCACTCTTCCACAGGAGGCTTTTTACCTCTTCAGACTTTGCACAGTAAATGTTGAAAAAAAAAAAATCTTTGGTTTCACCTTAAATATTGCATTGCTATTGCCTCTTACTTTACTTCTCTCCCAGTAGGTATATAAGAATAATCCAACTATAAAACTATTCTTAAATGAACGTTAACTAAGATCTAATTGTGACAAATATGTTACTCCATCATTTATTAATGTTTTCAAGGCAGCCCCATTAAGGGACCAGGGTTTGGGATTCAGTGTCTTGCCAGAGACTCTTACGCACTTGGATTGTAGACTCACTGCGCTACCTACTGAACCGCAGTCACCTCAGACTTTAGGACCGACACTAAACCCATGCCAGTGCACTAAAGCTACAATCTGATACTCAAACTAGCCTTGAGACTTGAAATCAATCCACTCTGCTCAGCTTTCCGTCTCCCTGCTTGGCTACGCTTCATTAAGCAATGCAAGTGCTTTCACTAGTCATCACTATGAAATGACAACAAATGAATATGCTCTTAAAGTACTCCTCTACTAAGAAGTATTTCCTAGCATGCAGTACTTTCAGAAGCTGTTGACATAGTGAAGTTGCCATGTCTGGTACCTGTACCAGTGACAAAGTGAAAACATTCTTTCATATTTTTTCAAATTTATAAAAAACCCAGAAATGTATAATTTACAAAAGTCTTGTGAGTTTGTCTAGACAAGAACACTTGAAGATGTAATTGCAATCTTTTTCTAAATAACACATCTGAGTTGACAATTTTTTTGGAAACATGTCAACACTTCAGCCATTCAAGCCATTATCAGTGTAGACCCATGAGGAAAATTCTATTTAAAACCAACTATAACGTGTGGATTCAAATACTGAAGCCACTGTATCTTTGATTATGTCCCAACATAATGCATAACTTCTATAGTAATTATGACAGTTTATTGTTAAGTCACTAAAATACCCAGTGTCTCACTCCAATTATATATAGTGATAATGATGATATTGATTCAAAATGTTCAACGATGCACTGAAACCATTTCCAGCTCAGCATTACAGCATTCAGATAAAATACTTTCTTACCTACTTGATCTTTGAAAATCTTTGAAATAACCACAGGCACGTTGTGCTCTGCACCTCCCTGAAAAGCAGGAGAGAGAAAAATGAGAATGAATCATTCATTTTGGAGTTTTTGGTGACGACTTGCAGCCAAAACAGCTTTCTCAGTCAGTAATCTCTGCCATCCAAAGCCTTTTCATTTCCACTTTAGTCTTTCCATAATCAAAACTTATCTGCTTACTTTGATGCTTAAGCCCAGACCGCCAGCCGCCTGTCTTCGCAGTACAACAGTTCTGTGCTTTAGAAAGTGGGAGTTTCTTATTGGCAAAAGGATATTGTGAAAACTGAAACAGCATTGTGGAGTTATGTGACATGAATTATAATGCAAGCCTCGAGCCCTCGGGCGCACTTACATTTACTTGGGATTCACTTCCACTTGTGCAAACCACATCCAGCTTCTGTATGGTTAATACCTCTTTGGTCAATTTCAGGCAGACGTCATAGGTATTGTTGGTCTCCTCATTGTACAGCAAAGCAATTCCAGATTTTGTCTGTTGGAATTGAGAAGAGCATTGACATTTTGCCAAGCAGAGCAATTACACAATGAACATTTTAATCTTCTTTTCTCAGTGTGTCATTTGTGTACCCCATTCTGTGGGTGTAGTTTTGGGTTAATTGGTTTTGCTTGACATTGTCAAAGTGTGAACCTTTGTATGTGAGGGGGGGGGGTTGCATGCTTTGAATTTTATGTCGTCACACACACACACACAAAGAAAAGGCATACACAAAAGTTCAGGCAATCGCACTCGACAATTTAACTTTGAGGACAGAAATGACAACAGCAGCCAAGTCAGATAAAAGAACAGCTCAGACGCCACATTTTACATTATGACTATCTTTCTCTGTGTAGGTGAAGATTCCACAAATACCTGTAACATAAAGACGGCGCAGATTAATCCAACCTTCAAACTTAATGCATTACTGTGCGATCTTTCACTGCTCCGTCACTATCTGCAAATGAAATGAAAGAGCCAATATTCTAATGTCAAAACAACCAAACCCTCGAGCTGTTCTAACGAATCAGAAATAGTCTGACCTTTTCTGAGTCTAGAGATTAAGTGTACAACAAGTTCATATTTAAAACTACTCCCACACAGAGTGGGAGAAGGTAGACATTTCATTTGTCTCTTTGTTTTAACCATCCGTTTTCACTCCTGTGCTCTCTACCTAACTAATTTCTCCACAGGCTCAGGTCAACATGTGGAGTTCAGGTGTTACTTCATACTCAGATTAGTGCTCTGCATTCCTAGGAAAACTGGTAGTTTATATGACAATTCATATAATGAGGGTCGGCGTCCTGCAAACTCATTTGTGTGTTTATTTTCCTCCAAAACACAAATGGTTTTATCCCAATTGTTATTTTTATTTTTAGCCATGCTAACAGCATTGTTGTAAGAATGCACAAATGGCTGGCTGGAGATCCACAATTAATTTGTTTGCATCCAACTTGTGATGTCCAAGATATCATATAGACAGACAAGAAGTCTCCTTCTCAAACCCCTCCCCTACTATTTTGCTCCGTGTTTGAAAATTATGCATTGAAATGGCGAGTTATATTATTGCCAAGCTTCATCAAAATCCAGCCACAGGAGTCAATAAGATTGATGGATGATCCGACGTATCAGCGAACGAAGGGACAGCAGCTCACATCTAATAGAAAAACAATTGCCAGGGTAACTGAAGTGACTTGACTGTGAAGTGAACAAACAGCTTGATATGCAAGGAGTGGACAGAATAACTGGACTCCCGCAACTATATGCAACTACCTCACAAAACATTATTACAGAGCTGAATCAGCACATTGTTCACACTGGTTTAATAGAAATGTAGCACTACAGGCTTCTCAAAGATATGATTTATTGCAATAGGTTTGGGTTGTATCTCAGTTATTGTGTCCACCCCCTCTTTCATTTCATACTGTAGCAGGTTTTTCCCAATAGGTTTCCTTTCTGGCTCAAGTATTATCAAAAGCCTCCTACAACACTGTTCACAATAGAAGGTGCACCATGTAGAGCACCTCAACACTTTAACCCCTTTACCAATGCTTTACAGCCAACATTGCTGTGCTTCTACAATACGTGAGAGTTAGTACAGGCTCCCTCAAAACGGGAGCCAGTACTAACTCTCACCTAAAGGTGATTTAAGTGATCACAAGACAGTTGTGTATTAAAAATACATTTTTATGGAGTTTATCAGTCGGAGGACAAAAACATGTTAGCAGTCATTGACCTTTCATAGATGATGTACTCTTGAAGAGTGGGTGAAGAAGATGATAATCAGTGAGCGACGTCAACCAATTCTCTTCTAAGAGACTTGGGATTGAAGGTCATGCTCTGCTCCCGCCAAAGAAGATAAATTAAAGCTGTGTCTCGAGGCTTTGTGAAAACATATGGAGGACACATTCAGAGGAGCACAAAAAACAAGTCAAAAGGTGTGATGGTAGCGTAAGTCTGAGTTATTTAGTGCCCGATGACAAGCAAAACCTGTTCCACCTCCCTTGATGTTCTTCTTTGTCTTCTCTGGCTCTCTTGTGTAGCGGTTATTGCCTCTTGTCAAGCTACAAAGCCATTAAGTCTAAATAATAACATACTACAACACACCTTAACTGCCAGGTCACTGCTTGACATATGACATTAATACTGTACATATGTAAACTCTGCTTAATTCAGGTGAGAAAGGTTCACTGCTCCGAGGAAAAATGGCTGCTGACATTTAAAAGCATTTGAAGATACAGACAATACACTTGCAATTCTGTTATTTTTTATTAAAGTTTATATTTTCTCAACATGTTTGTGGCAACTTTAAAAAACCGGGGTTTCCAGTGTTCCAGTGATGTTATGTTATTGAAAGCTTTAAAATGGATATAAAACAAATCACTACCCACTGCTTGATTTTCATGTAATAGAATATATTTTAGTTTTAGGTCAGCTACATATTTTCAATGAGTGATGAGCTTTCAAGAAAGAAATTCATAAATCATGTGAGGGAAGTGGGATCTGATATTCCACCTCTTGGGCTCATTTCTCTGCTCTGTGCTCCTGCTAGACTGTACATGTGTGACTGTGTGCAGGCATGTGAGACCGTAATGCATATTGTGGTCAACACATTCAGTTTAGTTTACATAACCACTGCAGGAGCACTGAGCCGAGTTAAAAATCCTGTGACAGCATATTCATCGTGCTGACTGTGGTCAAAAGGTGTCACAGTGGGGGGTGAAGCAGACAACCAAACAAAATTCAGTACAACAGCCCAACAATATATTGAGTCTTTATCTCTATGCATACAGTATATATATATATAAAAATATTAGGTCTTCACATCCACTGTGTGTATTGGTTCTTAATATATTGTTATTGGGATTCAACATATTTTGGAGAAGGTGCAAATTATATTTGGTAAAATCTTTCCAGTCCCTTATCAAATGTTTTGAGGCTGTTTGTTTGCAGGTTAAACAAAAAGTACCATGTTTATTTCACTCCGAACTATGAAGAATCTTTTTCTTTTCTGAACTCAAAAGGGAGCAGCTCTTTTTCCACATTTTGCCACTGCTTTATGACATTTATTAACCCTGTCCTGAGATTTCGGAAAAACAGCATTTGTTCCTCACTACAGAAGCCATAGAAGCAGTAAAAACAATATGATAAAGGTTTACTCAATTTATCCACCGTTACAGAAAGATGAAATGGTAGTTGCAGCTACAAATCACAAAATCTAATGGATTGCCAACCCACTGGCACAGGAGGAGTGCTCGTCCTTTTCAAAAATGCCACCAGTTGTTGCTTTAACACAATGGACGCTCTTATGTCTTATGTCTGTATTGTCAGAAAGAGAAAAGAGGAGGCTACCAGAATGTAAACACAATACTTGACAAGGCATTCATTCTTAATAGACTGCTGCAGGTCCTGGTCCCAGTCCTGGTTAAAATGTCAAATACCTTAGTGGATCTAAGCAGATTCTCGGTCAGCTCTGAGTTCTAGTTTCAAGCACTGTGGATCAGATCTTACTTTCCCTATGTGTTTGGATTCCTTTAATCTGACTCATCAAGTACCTGTCAGACTGTGTCTCAGTAGTAACAGGTTTCTATGCCATGTTTCTGCTTAGTGAGAGATTGAAGTACTTAAATATTCAAACCGCTATCCTCACTATTTTACACCCACAAACCAGTCTAAAGTTGCTGAGGACAAATTGAAACGGCTGCCTCGATAACCGGACTGTGACTCATGTGTAACGTCACCAAATCCTCAAACGTATAGACAAGAATCTACACACGCCATTGATGGAAAAATCAAAGCCACACTTTTCTAAAGCTGTCCGTATCCATTATAGATGGCGAAAGCACGGATTGTGCCAGAGGGTGAACATGTATAGTTAATTTGTTTGGTCGGGGGTATCTTCACACACAGCAGGTGAGCAAGCTCAAGCAGAGATCAGAACATCAGTCAGACTCAGTGCACAAGGTCTCACTTGATATATGCAATTCACTCCAAGACAGATGCATAAACTCTGAACAACTACAGGTACAAACACCTTTATTTTTATAACAACTTGTCAGATGGGGAAAAAAAAGTATGAACATGATTTGGAGGCATTCGTCTAATGAAAGCATTTTAAAGGTTTGTTCCAATTTCCTGACAAAGGCTACAACAGCACTAATAAATCTTAGCAGGGGTTGCTAAATGAGGTTTATGAGCAGACATAACTCAAGGCACACCCACTGATGAGATTTCTGACCTCACACAGAAAGAGGGTGGTTGAGGATGATTTTTTTTTTTTTTTTTTGACGGTTGAAGGTTTCTCCTTCGTTCACACTCAGTCCTCCATGAACTGGAGTGCGATTTGACCTGACAGTTTGTGATTAGCCAGATTGGTCACGCTGGCTAGAAGAGTGCTTATGAACATGTCACTGGAGATCTGTGATGTGCTCGAGGACACGAGAGTTTGTGTCTGTTTGGAGCTTTTTTTCCTAATGTACTTGCACTGTCAAGAAGCCAGACACAGCACTGAGCACAGATTAAGACATTAACCTGAGCATGCTGAATCTGCTATCTTTGCTGAACAGAAATACTTAAACAGTAAGCATTAATGACTATTTAGCAACAATCAGAGTTTTTTGGGGCAATAAACATAGTTTGGCAGTGTTCATCCACAGTTAACATGCAGCTGATAACCTTTATTAGGGGTGTCTGTATACAAAACAGCTAACACAGTTCTGTTGTGTTAAATAACCACATGTATGCATGTATTTATATTCCCAACAATGTTGTGTGTGAGAATGTTTTTTTTGTTTTGTTTTTGTAAATACATAATAAGTGCCAGTCATTTTTGTCTAAGGTTCCCAAAAACTTGCTAGAATGGCTGCTAAATATTTTAGTTCAAGTACAGTAGGGGTGCAACCAAGTTCAGCAAATGTGGACTTTTGGAAAACCCTCACTGCGCTTGGAGCATTAGGAACAAATACCCAAATTCCAACAGTGGCTAATTAACACCACAGGACACAGTTTACCATGGTTTCTGCTTTGTGTGAAATGTCACTCTCACCATGCTCTCCTCCTCAGGTCCGATCACAGCTTCTTGTGGTCAGATATTCCAAATGGATCAGTTGAGCAATTCACACATAATAAAAAAACACTAATAAAAAAAAAAACTGTTCTGCCCCCAAAGAAAATGCAGTCTGGATTCTGACCGAGTTTCAAAACTGTGTTTGCAAACAGTGTTCCTGGCATGTGCAGCAGTGGAGAATTTGAGAGTTTGCTGGAACCGCGGTTGATTACAACTTGTTAGACCAGTAGCCTGTCTGGAATATATTTAACACAGACTATTGGCTTCTACACTGTAATTTGCATTGTGTGCAGCTGACTAGATTCCATGGGATGTCTACAGTGTATCTGCACCACACAGAGAAACGACAGCACAAGTAGCTTGTTTTTTATTTTTTTCCAAGAAAATAAGATTCAAGGGAAAGGTCACACTTTTTTTTTTTTGAAAGGAGTAGCACATCTTAATTGTGTGAGATAGCAGGTGCAAATGGTCTCAACCCTCAGCCCAACTGCTTACAGCACTGTGGCACAGTGGTTCATGTGAAAGGTAGTAAGATACACTTTTCAGAGTGAATAGAAGTGAATCAGAGAAATATTACTTGGTTTGGTACAACTGAAGTGGAAAAAAAACTTTGTAGATGCTCAGTGGATCACTGAGTGCCAGGATGCATTTTTTTTTCCAGCTTAAAATTGCTGTCAAGGGCATTTCTTATCGACTATTTCTGTAAGTGCCACATTCCAAGTTCACTGGAAATGAAGCACTGTCAGGACCACGACACTCTGTGCACTGAGGTTCAAACCACATTATGCTTTCCCTGTAGAACCAAAACCTTTCCACAAATGAAACATACACACGCTTTTACCAGGTCATGCACCATGACCCTATCATGGGCCTGGTCTTAAAACTGAGGGAATGGGGTGATGGCATTTTATCAAATTCAAATTCTCCATTATGCTTTATTGACTCGAATTAGAATTTCTCCTGATTCACAGGTAAGGGATTTAGTTTAGACCTGTGATCTGCTTTTGTTGTCTGAGAAGGCAGAAACCATTTGAGAGGCAGCCTAATTAATGTTCACAACCTGTACCTACAATGTGGAAATGAGAGGAGCAGCATAAAAATTAAATGTTGCTTAAGCGTTTCTGACACATTAAAATAAAAAGCTGTAGTTTACTTATGTGGTCACCTTATTTTTCACAAGCTACTTGATCCTAATAGTATATCTCCACAGTTAAAATCTTGGTATGTTATGCACAACAGTTTAACATCAAGATTTATTTGGACTTGAATGAATAGAAAATGTGAATAGTGTCCTGTATTCATTCACTCACCACTGCTACACACGTGCATCCGTTCGCAGTTGAGTGATGCTGAAGTGCATGTCTTTTCTCATACCAATGATCATTCCCTGGCATGAAGAGTGCAGACACATTTTATTTTAGTCATTAAATAATTAAAGTAATTATCTAATCTACCAATGGTTCCAATTTGAAGTGCCAGCTACAGATTAGAACCCTACTAACATTATGTGAATGTTTTTTCCACAGTAAGGTTGTTTTATACAGTACTTGTACTGTACTAATAATAATTTTGCCTTAGAGCCTGACCTTCTTAACTAAATAGCCTCATCCAGGTCTACAGCACCTCTCACTTGCTGTGCTCTGCCAAGGATTATTACCTGGAGGTCCCATCACATAGTGAAAAGCCTCTGGCAAAGCTCTTCACCTCAGTCCTACGATGGTGAAATGAGCAATCTACTGTAACTTTGCATGCTTTTAAGCGCCATTCGTAAATGCATTAAAAATAAAAAAATTCTATTTTACATAAATCCTACAAAAACAAACATTTCCCCTCATGGCATTTTGATTCCAAGGTCTTATCCCTCAGCTTTTTCGTTAGTTTAGAGCCTCGCATTTACTTCAGTTTAGACAAATGTATACATAGCTTTTACTGACTTCGTAAGGTTTTTTTTGGCACGTCACGATTTGAAACAGCAAAACTGATTCATTCCAATAGAATGACAGTGATCAGAGGCAAAGAAATGATTCCAGAGAGAGTCACTGTACTGTAGCTTATCAGCTACACTGCAACATTCGCTTTAATTATCCTCCTCTGACAGAGAACAAGCTGCTCTGCAAAAGAGCAACGGTTTGCAAACAGCATTAGGAGACGACGTCTGCCTTCACACCAGCGTGTTAACTTATTGTCCCCCTAGCAATTAAGCTAAGCTAACAAACTATTAGGGTTGCCATGCGAAAGGCAGCAAGTTGTTTGCTTTGAGAGCTTTACTTTCCCACTTCAATAAGTTTTTATTGAGCAAAACGATGCACAGTGGTCAACACAGTGCCAGAGGGAAGTGAAGAGAATGAAGAGAAAACAGAGAGAAGCTCCTGAAGCTATTGAGACTGATTAGGAGTAATGTTTGGCATGCCAGCAACACCAGTCTAAAAAAACTTATAATTTCCTGCATCTCAATAACCCGGACTTTTGTGCTCTGTCAGTCTCTCCTTACTGATGGACACAGTTGCGATTGCTGTGGCTGCAGCTGAAGAAAACCTTCCACACACTGATAATCTTGGAACCACCTGTAACACAGATGCACAATACTGATAAACGCAGTCAGCAACCAGAGCTCAGTGCACACATTTTTTTCGTGGCACAGATCAATCACATAACGTCTGAAAAAGTCATCAAGCCTGCATAGGAACTGGAATGAAAAAGAGAAAAACAAAACAAAACCACCTTAATCCACTTACAGCAGTACTGAGTGAATCAACCATCCACTAGTTCTATCAGTTCGGTTTAATGTTAACAAGCCTTTCATGGTGCAGTTCATACAGTTGAGATGAGTTTTGATCAGTGAAACCTTCTCTGAGTCATAACATCACTCCCAATTTTCTGTCTCTGACTACAATAAAACCTTCATTGACCAGGCAGAGGTTGTTAATGAGCATGAAGTACTGATACAGCCTGTATGTGTCAGGTGGAAAACAGTTAGGCTTGATGTATAAGATGATAGTAGGAGGTGTTACAGACTGAGGTGTAGAGGATGAAAAGCAAAGCTCAGCACTATTCGGTCAATTGAAACAGTCCTGGAGTGTCAACAATGAAACGGCTGTAAAACAGAGTTTTACAGTTACACAGGAAGGTAGATTTATCACCTACACTTGCCTGGGATTTCATTCAAAAAAGTATTTATTATAGGGTAAATTCGACCTAGGGGCTACATCTTGGAGCCGAGAGTCACAGAGTATCAGATTTAGAGGCATGGTCTCATTTATCTGCAATAGTTAATATGCAGACAAGTCTGGCTCCCAAAGAAAAAAAAATGCAAACACATACGTTGTAAACTGTAAAACTGAAGTTCTGCCAATATGCACATTTAAAAAGCTGTATATTTTTGGCAAACCAACACAAACTGCGACAGAGTTACCTCCTGTTTGCAAATACTGACATACCATGTTGCCTGGCGGCTCTACAGCAAAAAGGTTAAAAAGTATTAATGGACTATCCAAAGATCCATTAGGGACAGCCCAGAGATACAGCTGCGCTAATCAACCCAATCCATCATTTTAAAATGGGACAGCTTTGGCAATTTCCCCCAACATGGTTTTACCACATTGCTAATTACCAAATACATGGAACTATTTGTCTTTGCACGTCTTTAAATCCGTGCAAATAGTCTTTGCACGTCTTTAAATCCGTGCAAAGACTATTTGCACGGATAGTGCAAATAGTCTTTGCACTATTTTCTTTCCTGAAAGAAAAGAAAAACTATACAGGAAAAAAAAAAAAGTTTGTCTTCATGTAACAGACCTTTAAATAACAACACAAAGACAATAAAGTTGTTTTAAAAAGTTGTGAAAGGAACAGTCACCAGTAATCTCATTTACAGTGATGGATTATGTTCATCAATGCAGCAGCACAAGCTGTTTTTAATGTATTTTGGGAAACAGCAGGAGTTTATGACTCAGACACGCTGGGTAAACCTACAACCGCTTCTGACCAGGGTCTGATAAATACACAGTGTGACTCTTGACACTCTGTGTGAACTGGTTTCACCGGGTTTACAGTGAAAGCCACAGAGGTTTCACTAGATATTTCTGTGATATACACAGTGGAGTCCTGAAGATTTGTGAACCTTTTGTAACACCAAGTTACAAACTAGATAAATGGAGCACAATTACATAAAAAGAGACAAAAATGATTCCTTAATTGCAGAAAATGACTCTACATGATGATGTAAACATGATCATAAGTGAAATGTAAGAAGTGTGGGAAATCACAGGGCAATTTCAAGCAAGCTAAAGGCATTTCTTGCAGGAGCTAATATCCATGTTCATGAGTAAACCATCAGGAGAACACGGATCAACAATTATGTGCATGGCAGAGTTGCAAGGAGGAATCCACTGTTCTCCAAAATTAGACTGCTGCTCATCTCCAGTTTGCTCAAGGTCATGTAGATGAGCCAGAAAGCTGCTGGAACAATGTTCACACAAGACCAAAGTAGATCATCTTGGCTTGAATGAGAAGCACTGTGTTTGGCGATGACCAAAAACTGTATTCCAGCATGAAAACCTTATCCCATCTGTGAAACATGGTGGTGGCAGTATCATAGTTTAGGCCTGGTTTGCTGCTTCTGGACCAAGACTGTTTGCCATCATGGATGGAGCTGAAATCTGAGTTGTACAAGTAAATTCTACAGGAAAACATCGAGAAGCTGAACATAAGCATGATTAGCAAGACAACAATCCTAAAGACACAAGTGGTTCTACCGAGGAATGAATAAAGACGAAGAAATGTGATGTTTTGAAATGACTCAGAGTCCTGACGTTAAGCCAATAGAAATGATTGATTGTGTTTTGTGTTATATTTATGCAGAAACAGAGAAAATTCTAAAGGTTACTCCTACTTTGAAGTACTAGAGTTCTTCTGGATCAAACAGTATAGGAAAGACATTTCCATAACCCAAATGTGACGCTTTAAAATTTAAAGCCTATTGATCTTTCTTTAGTGACATTAACAGTAAAATATTACTTTTTGTTTATTTCATTCAAAAATGAAGAACAAAACCTTGACAAACAGTGTTATAATCACACTGGCACTCAGTCACATAATGATTCATAGTCATTGTTTTCCTGCACCTATCAATCACGTACTTCATATTTTGTTACATCTTCAACTCCATGGAGAATCAAGACCGCTCCTATTTCGTCTTTACTGCGTATTCACTGTTTGAATAGGATCCTCTTGCAGAGCCTCACTGCTGAAATACCAGCATGGCCGATCATGTAATTGCCACTATTTCCATAAATCTGTGCAATCTGTGTGAGATTATTGCATGTAGTCTAGTAAGCGTGAGAGTTAGATGAAGAGCATTAATCCAACTACATTTACGTTTAGTCATTTGGCAGATTAAAAGATCTAATTAGTCTTTAGACTTTGCACCTTTTCATTTTAATATTACAGTACAATGTACATGTTTAGTTTATCTTCTTCATACATGCAACACAGACATAATCAAAGGAGGACTACATTTTGAATAATGCACTCAAGAGTCTGGTTTGAGTTGGGGGTTGGTGTTCTCATGCTGGCACTAGGGGAGCAGTAATTTAGGGTGAAGAACTAATGTGAGCCTGTTTATATGATTTCCTAACTCATTTTATTCCCATTTCAAGGACGTATCTCCATTAGAAACCAAACCAGCGTTGCATTTCTGAAGAGCAGCCGTTTGAAGTAGTGACAAGTGTGTCCAAAACAATCCACCATCATCTGATAAACGGACAAGGTGGATTTCTTTATATCTCACTTGGAAATGAATGGGGACATTAAAATGCATAAGTTTCCTGCCTTGAATCTAAATAAAAATGCTAATGAAACGCTGTGGGTATTAATAATGCAGAGGACAAGTTTCCTTTTATTTGCTAAGCAAACATTTCAAGAAATGTTCTCAACAGTGACAGCACAACTTGTTTTGATGTATCAGGATTTATGACACTACATATCCTCTTGACATTTAAAAAATTAAAAACGCCACCTAATTAAGGCTTTAATTACTGCCCGGTTTTGTAGTTAGTTTAATAATGGAATATGACTGTGCATAATACTGTATTATATATGTATCTTTGCACTTCCTACAAGGACTAATTATGAGCTTAAAAAAAAAAAAAGACTCATTTATGATAACACTGGAGTGTGCCCTTTGGCCCATTTTACAACTCTCATGGGTTTCTCGAGTTCCTGCCATTAGTTTAAATCATTAGTTCATATATTTTTTTATATGATAATTTTGTGCAGCGTTACTCAACATTTGCTGCAGGAGAGGAAAGGGTTGAAGAGACATGTGTCATGTGTTTGCATTGTCAGTCTAGAGTCATTAAATTACACTATTCATGTTGAAAAGCATGACTCCAATGATTGGAGGAAAATTAAATATTCTTCAGACAATAAAAGACTAACCTTTTATGAGGAAACTAAAAATCAGTTTGGCACTACAAGCTCTGATTACTTTGGGTCCTTTCCAATTACCTGAGCAGCCCTGGGAAAATGAAAATGTTAAAGAGAATACATGTTCATGCTTTGATAGGAGTGATTTGGTTAAAATATGATTGACTTCCTGAATACAAAAGCTTCGACTTTCACACTCCACTGGGGTATAATTATGCTTCTGCAGCTCCTGCCAAGAGAAACCCTCAGCGTGTGACCACAGGGGGTAGAACATTTTATATGGCATGCATGTCACTTATTTTTATGCTCTTAGAAAGGACAAGTCAGAGTTTGCTTGTCTGATTATCATGTTGCACAACTCCTTTGTAGTGATGTGACTGTTGGGTTGTCCTTACCCTCTTGTACCTGAGGTTATATTGACCAACATATTGATATCACAAACAGTTGGTACAATCCTGTAACTCTGTGTGTGAAGTATTTTTCCAACCTAACACTGGGTTCATTTCAGTTTGAGTTAGGCAGCTGCACCAATCTTTGAAAGATGGTGTCACAGAGACTTCAACTTAATTATTAGCAACATGTTAGGAGCCTAACTAATACAGATAACACGCCGAACAGAACTAAAACTAAATGATAACTCACCAATACAGATAAATATTGAAAAGAAAATAGGATTATTCTGAGGGGACAAAAAGGCCATTTAGCAAATAATTAGATATTAGCAAAAGAAATCTTTTATAAACTTAAGGAAACATATGTTAGAAAGCTGAACAATCTGGCCGGTATGATTTAGCTTCCAGTTAACTTGTGTTGAATATTTTAACCATTGAACAGCTAGAGAAGGTAGGGAAATAATGGTTGCAGCTCAGGAAGTGAGGGGAGGACAGTGGCCAAAGGCTGAAGTAACAGGTCAAATGGACAGCAAACACAGCAAGATATAGAATTATTATTATTGTAATGATTGAAGAAGCTGTAGTTGCACTCACAAACTCCCACCCCTCATTAAATTAAGACCGGTTGTATTACACAAGTCACTGCTGACACAAATGTTGGCTTGTTACATGACTAATGGTGTAACTATTGTCCACACTCCCAGTTGAGACCTCAACTTTTGAGCCAAAGTTCAGTTCATACCCTTCTTCTTTTTGGTGTTTGGAGTTTTCAAAACATGGATGACCTACATTCTATACTTCCCCTGAATGCCTCACAACACAGTGGTATGAAGCATACCAGACATGCATGTGACAGACAGCTAACGATTTGACTTCTATATATTCATCATATAGATATAACATGTATAATATAGACATTATTCAGGGCATCAGGGAGCTGCTATGAGTATGCAAGAAATTCCACTGTGAGAGATGTCAGCTGTATGCAACCGGCCTGCAGCAGTTTAGTTTAGATTTACTGTATATATTATTTGCTTGCATACAACTGTACTTTTTGGAAGTTAACTTACAGCTTGTGATGCTAACATAACTGCAGTTATAGATAAAAACTATGTACATAGGCTAAAACACAGCCGTGGGTTACAGCTACGTTGACTTATAAAAAAAAATTATGAGTCAACACATTTTGAATTTGCTATACACAAGAAGCATGATGTGAACCGAGCCTCACAGAAAAAGAGACTTCAAAGGAAGCTTTTGATTGGCATAAAGCTGGAAAGGGTTACAAAGTAATCTAAATCCTTAAAGTCATCCTTGAAGTATTCTATCTTGCACTAAGAAATACAGTTTGAAAACACGCCTGACAAAGCATAAATCTCAAAATTGTGTTACGTGTCCGAGCTATTTTTTTTTTTTTCTTTACTATCGTCAGAGGAAAGAGGGCAGAAAACACCAACTGAGGCCACAATGGGCAACAACAGGCAAAGGTGAAAGTGTAAAAGTATTTTGAAAAAAGGTTGTAGAAAAGAAAAGACATGATGAATATTAAATGACTGTTCTTGCAAATGGTGTGGTTAACCAACACACCTCTGTAAAAGAGCAGGACAACTGCTTCCCAGAGCAGGGGATGAGAAAGTCCTAAGTGAATAAAGTAAATCACTAGTTTGAAAGCAGCTAGTATTTAGCACGAACTTAGGAAGGACTTTACACACAAACTTGAATAAAGGATTTACAACCTTGCTGGTGCAGCCAATTAAGAATCTCCATAGCTGTTGTAATTATGTCTACAGAAACTTACACAGTGCATTTTCAAGCCTTCACAGAACAAAGATGCTTCTTAAACTAAGACAGAGATGGAGTCGCTCCCTGCAAAACCCTGCCTGTCCAACACAGCTCTAATACAGTGGCAAGAAAATGTATGTGAACCTTTTGGAATTTCATGGTTTTCTGCATTAATTTGTCATTAAATATGCCTAAAGAAACAACACAAAATAATTCAGACCTTTATGTCTTTATGTCCTAAAGTTATGCAAACAATCTACAAATGGAGACACTTTGGGACTGTGGCTGGTCTACCAAGAAGTGGGCAGTCAGTCAAAATAACCTCAAGAACACAACAAACACTCATCAATAAGGTAAAGAGGCAACCCAGAGAGACAGACAAATATTAGAAGGCATCATTGAACTGGCTAATATCTGTGTTCATGAGTCTACATTAGGTAAAACATAGGACTGCCTATGGCAGGACCCCACAAAGGAAACTACACCTTATTAAACAGAACATTGCTGCACACCTGATTTGAGTTTGCTAAAGAGCAACTTGACACTGCACAGCAGTATTGACAAAATTGGTTTTGTGGACTGATGAAACTACAGAACACTAAACTATTTGAAAAAAACACACATTACATTTGGCATTAAAAATTCCCTGCATTACATCAAGAAAACAGCATCATGACTGTAAAGGATGGTGGAGGAAACATTATGATTTGGGCCTACTTTGCTGCATCAGGGGCTGGCCAGCTTGCAGTGATTGGGGGGGGATGAATTCCCAAGTGTAACAAAATATTCTTCAGCATAATGTGAGAATGTCTGTACGTCAGCTGAAACTCTTTAGAAGTTGGGTGATGTTACAGGACAATGACCCAAAAAACCAAAAGTCCACAACAGAATGACCTCAAACCAATAGAGATTCTATAGAATGACTTGAAGAGAGCCACACATGAGACGTCCAAAGAATATGACGAATAGTTTTACGAATAGTTAAAGCAGTTCTGCAGGAAGAATCGGCTAAAATTACTCCTGAACAATGTGCAAGTCTGATCCACAGCTACAGGAAGTGCCTGGTTGACATTAATTCCAAGGGTTCACATGAAAGATCAGAATTTCTTTTGGTTTTTATTTTAGCCACATTATATTACATAATTCTCTTGACTTAGATGAAGATCAGATCACATTTTTTAACAAATTAATGCAGAAAACCATGAAATTCCAAAGGGTTCACATACGTTTTCTTTTTTGTGTACCTCTGTATACGGTAGACAGACCATCAAGATCACTACTGAAACACCTTTTACACCAAATAGCAAGCTGATTTTGCTTTACCTCTTTCTTAAGAGGTCACTGCTGTGACCTGAGTTTCTTAGTCATGATTACCAATCAGCAAGAAACGTGCTTGTTAAAGGACAGCTAATGTTCATGTAATTTCTGAGTGATTGCCAATCATTGAACAAGATTTAGTGTATGTGCATGTTTCAGAAAGAATGTAATGTAAGATTAAAAAAAAAAAAAAGAAGTTCAGGACCTTAATTTCATTCAAGGTCATTTTCCAAAAACAAAATTAAGAGACAAGGCCGACACAGCATGTTAATAAGGGCTGGTGCGAATTGGCAGGGTAAAAACAGGATTCTACGAAATGAACTGTGCACGAGTATGAAGCCAAGTTGTATTTGAAAAGCTCTACAGATGAATTTTGTGTCTGGATTATTCCAAAGGCAGATATGTCGTGCAATGATAATATGTCATTACGTCTGGGGGAAAAACATACATATTTAACTCATTTTTACATTAATTGAGCACCCAAAGTTAAATAATTAAAGCTATTGTGTTTAAAATAGTTTAGGAGTCTGCAAAATCCGGAGTTTAATTACTATGGAAACACAATCAAGTTGGCGCTGAACACACGGAGACTGCACACCTAGTGATCATAAATGTACGAGATGGAGTATAAGCCTTACAAACAGTGTGTCTCTGGGAGACACAGGGAAACACTGCTTACTGTATAATTTTAGCCATCTGTCGGTGGTAAATGGAGACTGGGACAAGTGTGAAACCTAAACACACTCTAAGCAGAATTAAGCTGCAGACTTTTGTCCCTCGAGGTATTGAGGTATAAAAGCAAATGCTTCGTGAAGGGAAAGTGGCCACAAAGGAGGACTCCGGGGACGGATGAAATTAAAGGGACTACGGGTCCAGAGGAGGCAGAAACAGGCCGACAGCTGGAGACTGTGCAGCGAATGATGGTTCATATTTAGTTTTTACTGAAACAAACACAAACAAGTAAATACTTCAGTGTACAGCAATGCACGGTATGCAAGGAAAGACGCGGAGTAGCAGATAATCAGTAGCAGATGAAGTGTATATTTCCTCCCTTCCTTGTTACCTTCTCCTTGTTTCATTTTAGGCAGCATGATATACTTCCTACCCACATATAGAAGGATGTCATGCTGAGGAAAGGCCCTTAAAGAGCAAAATCCTTCTTGTTCAAGTAGCTCATCCATGACACCCAATTAAATAAGGAAAAAAGCTCAGTTCAGTTTATAAATATAATCATGTTACTAATGAGCCCTGATATATCTGAACCACCAGAAATATCAAGTTGTAAGAGGTCAGCTACTCCAGGGTTTGTGTGACTGAATGGCACAACTGCCCTAACGTGCCCTCCAGCCCACCCTCCACTCGCCAGTCCTCCATTCACATACTAGGAGATTTATGTGCATTTGCCTATCGCTCAAACTGCACGACTCGCAAAATAGGATAAATTGGGATTTTCACATGAATAGAGTTTTTTAGTGAATTCGGCTCATACACTGTGATACATGACAAACGAAGCACTGCTGTACTCCGACGACGTTTGTTCTGAATGTGAAGCGTCGCCCTCAGCAGCGGCTCCCGCAGCAGCATCACTTTTACCAATGTTGTTTTGAAAAAGTTCTGCGTTTTGTTCACGTAAGGGCGTAACAATTTATCAGGTGTATGCCGAACGGTGTATAAGTTGCTACTGGTTTTAGAAATGGTGTGCAGCTCAACACTAGTCGTGCAGTCGAAGTATTTAGAGGCGAGGAATATAAAATGGTCGATTTTTTAAAGGTAGCCTGGAGTTCACACGCTACATCAAAGAAACAGCGACTACGCGCTTTGTAGCCGCTCCTGCACACGGGAACAGTGCACACTGATCTGGGATTGAAGTTCGCTCCAATGCGTCGTAATACAAAAACAGAAGTGTACTTGCCGAAGTTGGCACCAAAAGGCTGGCGGGGCGCTCGATCAGCTCAGGTTGCTGTTTCCCGGTCACATTCATTTCCCATAAAGCCGCTTCGTCCGTCCGCTCACTTCGACTTGGAGAGTTTCTCAAGTCATTTATCCGGCAGCGGACTGCGACGTCCCGCTCAGCAGCAGAGGCACACGGGGAGGCCGTGCCATAAGCTCCGTGCAGCTGGTTTCAGGAAGCCGACTGTGGGGTTTTTGTTTTTTTGTTTTTTTTTTGTGCAGTGCCGATGGTGTTACCTGCTGCAGGCTCTAACTGAGGAGCCCCCGGTCTGTGGCTGTCTGTGCACGGCTCAGCACACAGTGGCTCCTCTGCTGCTGCTGCTGCTGCTGCTGCTGCTCATCAGTCTGCATGTCTCTCCACCTGCTGCCTGTCCCCCCCATTAACCATTTCGCCGTCAAACCACAGGACATTAACCCATTCACTGTGATTTAAATTCTCAGTGCATCTCTGGATCAGCATAAAGCACGGATCCTGTGTGTGTGTGTGTGTGTGTGTGTGTGTGTGTGTGTGTGTGTGTTTGCATTGTTTGGTGCCAGCCTGTAACACAATCAGTAATAGAAAGGAGTGTTGGATTCAGTGCTGCCTGTGTTGGGAACAATCATTACCAAGATATAACCAACAACATGAAAATCAATGAAGCTAGAAGTCCATCATTCAGCGGTGTGTTCAGGTGAAGCTTGCCGGCTTCCCAGAGCAAGTTAGATCTTAATGGATACTGGCACAAATTAATTTCTGTGGGCGATTGGGAACTCTTACAGCCGGTGCTTGAGGGGAGCAGGCCTTGCTCCTCATTTTCTGGTGGAAGGGAGATGGGCCAGAGATGTTTTTTTTTTTAAATCCTACTACTGACTTTTCAGCACAGGCCTGAGGGAGCCGGTGCTGCAGCATGACTCCTTCAACCTTCAGACTTACACTGGATTTTAGGGATTTTAGTGGCGGAGGCAGGTTCATAGCCGCACCATATCTACCGTATGTCACCTCTTCCAATGACCTCTGTCAGGAGCAGTAGAGGTTATAAATAGAGACTCTCAAACACCAACAGGTGCTCACAGTACCTGAGAGACGGTTCTCACGTCGTGCGATTACAGCCCTATAATCAGTGACACACTTTGTATTTTATAATGGTCAGGAGGTAACGGCACTGTCATGAGAGAGTATGAAAAGGTGCCACCAGAGGATTTTCAAAGGCACGATTGTCAGGAAGGCAATAGTGCTATACTTCAATGACGTGGCATTCAAAAAAATCAAGATGAAGCCTTGACTTTTAGTTAAATAAAGGGAGAGAAGCTGCACAGGGAAGCAAAGATGTAACGTTTGAAAGAAAAAAAAAGCTAAAATAGAGCTTCTTAAGAAAAGCTGGGTATTAAAATACACTTTATATCAATATTGGGAAAGATAACTAATGCTCACTATACAAAACTACTATCCTAATTTTATTCAACCATGTGTCAGAATAACTTCTTCAATGTCATTATAGGTGTTACTGTACAGGCTCTCGAATTTTTACCGAAACTTTACCGACAAGTTAACCAGAAGTTCTAATATTCCAGGGTTTACACAGTTGTTCTCTATCATCTACTGCTGCATCTGAGTTCAATCTTGTTAAATCTGTAGCTCAGACTTTCATAAGGCGGTAAGATGTCTGGATCTCACTGCTACATTGCACTAGCTCAAACGTGCCCTCCCTTATCGTGATGGGGGAGAAAAAAAAAAGTATTCCGGCGTGATGCGGTTCTAGCATCTGGTCTCGCAGTGTAGAAAGAAATAGACGCCCATATGTCCGATCATCAATCAGTTATTTTTAAATCTCTGTCGGCCCCTCTCTCAGCTGTGAGCGTACTGCCATGGATCTCCCTCTCTCCCTCTCTCCCTCTCTCCTCTCTCTCCCTCTCTTGCATCTTTAACTTCAGTGGGGCCTTTGAAAACCTCGTGTCAAAGCTTCAAAGTCACTTTCGTTCCCCGACATTACGTCTAAAAAGGCTTCGCTTTCCTGGGCTCGTGTTTTACATAGCTGATTCCGCTTCAGGCCTATTTCTGGCGTTGATAATAACACGTCACCACCAAGTGTTAACAACCTGTTCTCTCAGGATCTGTTCCTCATTCAGAAATAATTGCTTGTCCAGTTCCTGCTGAATTTGGCCATTTTGACTTTTCCTCAGTCTGACTCTGTGACTCAGACTAACGATGCACACGTTCCCTCGGTGTTGTTCTTGTATTTGTGAGGATGAACTGAGAACAACTGGCAGAGGCCACTTTCTAAACTTTTCAACTTCTCCTCCAGACAACTTAAATGTAAACCTGCAGTTTTTTGATGGGTTACTCTGAAACTTTTTAGTTACGTCTTTGAACAATGCCCAGATCCGGGGGCTGCCCCGATGAAAGCATCTAATGTTATTATGCTATAATGTAAGTGAATTTAGGTGAAGCCCCTGTTTTAATCCCTCCATATCTTCATACAGCTTTTGTGTGGTTGAAGTCTTTGCTTAGCATTAAGGGCGCTTCTGTAAATTGGTTTAGCTTCTTTCTTTCTTGTACTCTACAACCTCTTCTGTTCCAACTGGGAACTCATCAGACAGTCATTCTCTACAGACAATAGGAAAGGTTGAGGTTCCACAAAGTTCTCCCTGGGGTCTCATACGTTCTTTCAGTCTCTCTCTGTTACATTTTTAATACGTGTTTGCATATTTTCAAGTATAATTTCTGATGGACACGCTGCTATGTCTGTGTTATTTTTGCAAAATGACAAACAACCGAACAATGTTCCTGATTACACGGCTTGTTTTCTTCTAATCTACGCTTTGGAATTTACTATTCAGTCCTCGAAGTGCATCATCCTGCTTCACCAAGTTTCGTTTTAAAAAGGCATAATGTGCACAAGTAAATTATTCAGCTCTGTCCAGATGGTTTTATTCCATAAATGTCTTTTTTTCATTGGTTCTAAAACATAATCTGCACATATTTTGAAGTGAGCACGTGAAAACGTGTTTTGAATCAGATGTATCTCGTTCTATGGGTCTATTTTAGTCTCTATTTAAATTACATGCTCTCTTTACCACACTATGTGATTTTTACATACACACCTTCTCTTTCAAAGGTTTTATGTACTTACATGACACCAAATATGTATTATATTTCATTATTTAATTCTATTTAAGATTTTCCAAAGAACTATTAATACTACATTTAGTTTTGGCACACAGAGGGTGAACAGATGATTCCTGAGTGCGTGGCGTGTCCTGACGTAGAGTAAATCAGACTACAGCCGTGCTGGCTGCTTTTTCAGGCTGTACTATGTGGAGTTTTTCACAGATTTCGAAACCTTTTGAGAGACTGAAGTCTGGAGCGCCCCCAGATTCTGGTCAAACCCTCACTTGACCTCCTCAGTTTGTCTTACTATCATCCACCTGCTCCACCGCGCCGACACCAATGTGGACAAACCTGGGGGCACAGTGAGGATCATGTTTTTTGATTTCTCCAGTGCATTCAACACCACCTTGCCAGCCCTGCTTAGGGGGGAAATTAAACATGCAGGTTAACAATCGAAGGATTTCTTGGTTATGGACATTCTTACTGGTAACTCCCAGTATGTTGCCTGCACATTTCACACTGGTCTGCAGCACAGGTGCTCAGCAAGGGCCACTTCTAGTTCTGTCTACATTTGCTGATCATGTTTGCACTTTACCTGCATAAGAAGCTACACTGCCCTCTAAAAGTATTGGAACTGTTAGGCCAGTTCATTTATTTGTGCTGTAGCCTGAAAACATGGGTTTAACATGAATATGTGGCAAAAGATCAACAGCACCTTTTGTTTTGAGCCAACCCACTTTTTGGTGAGCAAATGTATTGGAGACTTCAAAAGTGAATAGGACTTAATATTTAATTGCAAATCCTTTAACTCTTTAAGTCTAAAAACTTCCACTTCTTGAGCTCCTGTGTTGTTTCTTCAGCGTGTTTTGGATCATTATTGCTGCATGATGAAGGATCTCTCAATCAGATCTTTCTCTGAATTGACAAAATGTTTCCGTAGACTTCAGTGAAGATTATTGAGCCTGTCCCAGAAGATGCCATGCAGCCCAGGCCATGACATTACCTCCACTGTGTTTCACAGATGAGCTTGTATGATTATCACGAGGCTGTACTTTCCAGCCTTCTGACCTTCCTAAAGGGTGCTTTGCATCTTCTGGTGTAGCCTCTGTTTTGTTTGTAAAGCCTTCTGTGAACAGTAGATTGTGATGCCTTTAATCCTGCCCTCTGGAAGTTGTTGCTGTTGTCTTCCTTAGTCTACCTGTTCTATGTTTGTTACTTAGTGCACCAGTTGTTTCTTCCTTCTTCAGGACATTCCCAATGGTTGTACTGACTATAAATTATATTTTGTGCAATGGCTCCGATTCATTTCCCTTTATTCTCTCAGCTTTACAATTTCTTGTTTTTTCATTGACAGTTCTCTGTTTTTTTTGTTGGTTACACCTCTTAACTATAAATGCAGTTTGGACAGGCAAAACCTAAATCTATAACTGAAACTGAAACTTATTGTTGGAACAATCAACACACCTGGGCAACTAAACTCACCTGTCAGTCACATGTTCCAATAGATTTTCTCAAATGAAAAATGGGTGGGTTCAACAAAAGGTGCTATCTATCTAACATGTTACCAAAGTTTAGCAGGGATAACATTCAGCATATTAGTTAGTTTGCTCAGCACTAAACATAAAGAACAGCTGGTTTTACAGGTAACAGGTCATACACTCTTGTTGCCCAGCTAGACATTCCTGTAACCATAAATAAAAACAAAAAGATTGAAACAGGCGTTTCCATTGTTCCGTGACGACTCTAACTCTCTTTCACTCCTGCCACTTCAACATCTGGCAGCTGACAGGATTTTATCTGACGCTAACAGAAGAAATCATCTCTCCCTTTCCCATTAGTTTCATTATTGATAGGTGTTTGTCAGCACAGATGCATAAGCGGCTTCCCACCGAGCAAAAACGCAATCACAGGCTTGCTCTTACTCAAACCTGCACTGGGGCCTTTGTGGTATGTCTTGATCCCCCCTGAACCTCCATCTTTTCTTGTCTCTTTTCAACTGAAACTGTTCACTTACACCAAACATAATATTTAAAAGCACACATCTCCTGTTTCCAATCTCTCTCTCTGCCTTGACATGCAACACATTTCTGAGCAGGAACATCTGACAGCTACTACACTAGATTTAATTTAATGTAGAATTCTAACCACCAAAGGGCCTTTCCCTATTGTTTCCATGTAATGAATGTAAGCTTTTATTTTTTTTCCATAGCGTTTGTCCAAATAAAGGTAAGGCTTCCAAATACCTCAGGGATCCAGAGCCTTGGTAAAGGTTACTGTCGCTCTCTGAAGGTGAAGGAACAGCTGAAATAAAATTCTAACAAAAATATCAACCTTCAAAAATAAAACCAAAATAATATGGACTGAACTAGACAAAATGTGTGTCAGCCGGCATGAGCTCTACACAAAAATAGCCCCTATAATCACATACAGTATATTACAGGTGACCTTTAAATCTCCAACTGAAGAGGTAGAAGCTAAAGGTCAAAAGAAACTTTATCATCAAAATTTCCCCCCAAAATGGGTTAAATAAAAGGTAAGAGGGTTTTTACCTACAATACATTGCGGTGGGTTTATATGTCAAGGTATTTATGGGTATTTCCGTCACACCAAAGGTTTAGAGTCTTATTTAAAGTCATTTCCAACTGGGAGCTTGTACTGTACAGGGACAAATGGAGGAGACCTGGAATTGAGCTCTGTGGGAGTTTTTAGGGACCTCCTAGAGATGAATCGTCAGACAGAGGTCTATTAGAGAGACAGGATCAGAGACAGGACAGTGCCGAGCCACATGCCCACCGTAGTGCTTAAGTGAGTTGATTAAAAATTCATGATCAAATCTCGGATGGTGAGCTGAGGTCAGAAAGAATGTAATTTCCTGGCTAAAACTATTTTTTAAGTTATGCTGGGTATGTTCTGAGGTTACTGGAAAAAAAACTAAAGAGGAATTTTCTCAAAATTCTTTGTATCTAAAAACCTTATGTGTTATATTGTTGACCTGCAAGTTGTACTTTTACTTCCATTATAGGAGTTCTCAGAAGGATCCTTGTTGAGGCGCACACTGTGTTCCTTCACATATAATATCGATTCAGGCCGACTCTCACTGCATTAGTCACGACTGCTCAACTGAAAAGACACAATAAAGTAGCTGGTGTGGTATCTGAACACAAAGGTGAGGATAAGCATCGTCACTTTCAGTCAAGTACATTCAAGTCTGTTGTGCTTTCGTTGCCCTTTTAAAAGCGACGATTAGCCCAAGAGGCTTTCAATGTAAATAGTCCCAGGATGAAACACCTCGCATCCTTGCTCACATAAATCATGGGTCACTGAACATGCTGTGAGGTAGCAGATGTATCTAAAGTTCACGTTGTGCCTTGAGAAATGTTGAACTAAAACACCAGTTGGGGCGAATTAATCAAAAAACACAAACGTGAACAGGCTCAGAACGACAACACTGAGAATATGTGAAGATTGGACCACCAAGCTTTCATGGCGCAGTGGTTCCCTTTGTTGAAATGAGCTCTAACAGGCTCCCAGTGTGTGTGTGTGTGTGTGTGTGTGTGTGTGTGTTTTCTGTGTGTTTCTCTGGTGTTAAAGCCGTTTTCAGCTTTTATCTTTTGGTGCCAGAGATAAGTCTGACAAGTGTCACAGGTGAGACATGCCTTGTGGTCCTGACGACCGAGACGTGACTGGTTGGAAACAGACTGTGAGAATATTGAGAAAATGTCTTTTTTTTTCTCCTCTGTTTATTTATTCATGTAATTTTTTACTCCATCCCTCTCAAACCTCTCTTTTAATGAACCGAGAGGAGCTGGCAGCGATGTCCTGCCCCGTCTTTGGCTCCTGAGCTGTATTAGTCCTGGGGCACTCTGGGGTATTACTCTGGGCTGGATGGGAGGGGGGGGTGGGGGTGGGGGTTCAGACTGGGTCACCAAATTCCAAGGACTGATATATTAGATGCATTTATTTATTTATCGGTGTTTATTTCTTTCTAGCTAATTGTTCATTTTGCCTCCCTCTGTGCTTTTCTCACCTGCCCAATACCCCTAACCCGGTACCTGCCCCCTCTCCCACCACCCTAATGCACTTTGACACACACATGCACGTACACTTGTGGCCGTGTTCTATATCCTGTCCTGATACGTGTTGTGAATTTAGAAGTAAAGGAAGGACGGAAACATTGAGGTGGAGGTGGAGACTAGAACGCAGCTCGGCGGAGAGGAACGAAATTGGTTGCACATTATTCTCTATCTCATCTATTCTAGCTCGTCTCAGCTGATTCGCAACATCCACTGAGGAGCTGTAATATTGATGTAGATATGTCCAAATCAAATGTTAAACAGCGGCTCCTTTTTGTGGCAACGAAAATCAAGAGGGCAGTGGAACGAGCCCTCAACGCCTCTGACTCTGACCATCAGCCTGGATGTATGTGACGACAAACAGTTAGTTAGTCACTAATGCCTTTGTCTGTGTGTGGTTCTGAGCAGGTAGCAGGTGGCATCCAGCAGATGTGGAGCTCCATTAACATTAGTAACAGTCAAAAGTCGCTCTTTATTCATTCTACGTTTTGGTGCCACTCGTGTGCAGAGCAACGACCTGTAAACACACCGTCGACACATTTATCTCCATATAAAGTGCTGTACACAGGACGTCTTTTCCTATTTGCACACGGCAGACGTGGAGCAACACTTATTTGGAGTTGTGTTTCTGGCCACCCAGCAGCTTTAAGCCTAATATTCAATCTGGTCACATGTCTGAAGGTTAGTTCCACTGTCCTCACTGAGAAATGTATGAGAGGCTGTATTTCCACAGGGCCTGACAGCTTTTACACTGCTGGCTGACTGGTTCACAGGGAGATTGAACTTTTCTAACTTGGCACTAGTACAGAAGCAGCATATTCCAGCTAGCACATTTAAATAAGGGAGCTGCAGCAGCCACCGTGGATTCTCACGGCGAGGAAATTCCTGGCGACTAAGCGGTCAGGGATGTCACGACCCAGTGAGCGAGGACTAACGCAGTCTGTGTGCGGTCACACTCAACCCATCCTACTAACTACCAGCTGCTGCCTTCAGAAACCCAAACCTTATTGTACCACTGAATTATTAAATCGAGGTAAAGCTGATGAAGTGGAACAAGCAATTAGAAACTCAATCAAAAAGGCAGCTCAAATCTCAGTTTGCTCATTTGTATTAAGACGGTTTAGTTGCCGTACATCACAACGGCACTCTGAGTTATTCAGTTTAATGAAGCTCAGCCGGTTCTGCAGGAAGGTGTGATGCCAACCGCTTTTCTTTCCGTCGTGTGAGGAGTGATGACTTACATATCAGGGTGATCATTTGAAGAATATTGTTGCCTAAACAGCAATTTTCTGGAACGTCTATATAACGATTATTAAGATAATGGACCTTGTAGAAACATAATCAGAGTGGAATTTTGGCCTGTGCAATATGATGCAGTGGATGATTGTTACAGCTCATCATGAGGACTAAAAGAAAAGGGAACCATTAACATTAACATTAACATTATATTTTTTAATATATTAAGTTGTGCAACCTCCCACTACAAATGATCTAAATTAGACTTCAAAAACAAGATATGACTCCAGACTGTTCCTGTTGCCAGTTCACTGCTCCACTGAGCTCCTGGACAGTCTGTGGTGGTACTTCTCAGATGCACCGATACAGGACGTCCCTTAAATGCTCGGTTGGGTTTATGTCAGGGGAACGTGAGGACCAGTCAGCATCAATGCCTTCATCATCCAGGAACTGCCTACACGCTCTGGCCACATAGAGTTGATCGTTGTCCTGCACCAGTAGAAATCCGGGTCTCAGGATACCTCACAGGAGTCAAGGTACGAGGGGCTATAACACAGAGACTTGTGCAGACCTCCAGGCATGTGCTTCCCGAGACCATCGCTGATCAAGCACCAAGCCTAAAAAGAGCATTTGTTTGTTTGTTTGTTGCCCATGTTGTCACCTTCATTTACACCTTCTAAATGGACGGATTAACATACTGTGATGATTTGATTTTTAGGACAAGTGGATTTCACTGTGTTAAAAACATTCTTTAAAACTTCTACTGTTCGGTTTCAATACGCTGCCTCCTGCCTACTAATAACTTCCATCCTTGAAAAAGAGAAAGCATTTTTCTAACAGTAAGTGAAAAATTAAACTAGCATGTGGTTCACTTCAAAGCTTCCGGTGCCATCACTTATAACTGTTCATGCTCACCCTTGTATTAAATTTAACACCCACACCCAATTAAGACTGTTACTACCATGTGCTGGCCACTTATCGGACAGTCCAGAGCTTGGTGGAGCCTGTCCAGCAGTTTGATGCACATCCAGGAGGGACAGAGTTGGGCAATTTTGAAGCTGTTCACCGTCTCTGACCACTTCATTACTTTTTAATGTTTTCTACTCCATTTCTATTTTATAATTCAGTAGCATGACAGTATACTGTAGGGAGCTGAAGAGTCATTAAGGAGTCCAGCCTTCAGGACAACTGGCTTTTGACTCCATCTACTGGTCACCGACTTGGCTTTTATGTTGAAGTGCATGCTGTACTGTACTGTAGCTCTGTGAAGTGGAGGAAATAAGAGAGTAGTGCGCAACAATATGTAAAACAGAAATTGCTTCAAAGGAAAGCTTGTGCAGCAGAGAGAATAAGAGTCAAAAATAATATCTGGCCGTGGCAAAGCAAGAGCACAAACTTGAGTGTGCTCCCACACTGAGCTGTCTGACTTTCCTCAGGTGACACTGCTGTAATCTCACAGCAGACATCACAGAGGAAAGCCGCGGCTCCCTTCCTCTCCACAGTGCCACCGCGTTTTCCTTCACCCTCCGACGCACCATCAAAAATGCAAAACCGTGGCGTGGAACCAAAAGTGGAACATGGCTCATGGTGAGAGGGGATATCGCAGTGGAGGAGATTAGCGCTGGTGGAGGGCGTCTTACAGTCAGAGTGCTGTATTAGCAAAAGCCTGACAAGCACTGGAGGAACCTCACAGAAGCTGTTACAAATCACTAAGTGAAGCTTACAATTGCAGTAATTGTCATTAATTAACCTAAAAACCCAGAACAAAAGCAAAACAAATATTACAGCTGATATTCTTAAAGCTTTGTTTCAAATTACAGTATATAAAGCATTTAGAAAAAAAAGAAGACAACATACTTCAGTTACTTAAAGTTTCATGTGAAGTCCTAAACTGCTGGCTGACAACACTGTTTGTGTTGCATTTCACAGATCGGAAAATGAGCAGTAAAAGCTTTTAGATGACAAGAGTGCCACATACAGAACCTGAGCAGCATTAAAGGGGAAACTCACGGGTGATTTCACAAGAGGCAAGATTGTTTAAAGTAGCAGTGTATTGATTTGTAGTCTCTTTCACAGGTTAAGCTTCAAAAACACTCAACTTCCCAGAATGCAACCAAAAGTTATTCGATAAGAGCTCCTTTAAATATAAGCCACAGATCAGCCCAAAATTAAAAGACCCTAGCTCAGTCTAAAATTCAATGACAGCATTTTTTTATTAAGTTAGGAAATCAACACATTTAAGGAATTTCATTATGTACACTGGTTCTACTGAATGGATTAAAAAAAGACAAAAAATAAGCTTGACACACCAAGCTAATTACATGTTATGGACTTTGCATTTCACATACCCATAAATAATGATTTCGGTTCTAATTAATAATTACAAGTTCATTTCATTCTCATATTACTGAGTGAATGCTGTGCTGTAACCTGCCAGTGTTTGTTTGTTCATGTCAAAATGAAAAATAAAACAAATCAAGGACATTACCACTGAAATGTTCATAAATATCTACACTATGTAATTCATAAAGCATATTCTACCACGTGTTCCATGGGAAACAAAGAAAAGGCAATGGTTTAAGAAATCATTTCTCATGAAATATTGGAAAGCCTTAAAATAAACTTGCACGCAATTCCAGTGGGGTCACTTACAACAGGTAAAAGAGGCGGAGGTTTTACCATTAAAGCAAGTAATGCAAGCATTTGCTACGTTGTTCAAAATATACAGAAAATAAAAATGGTGCAAAACTCTTCAGTCAGAGCTGTTAGTGACATGCACGGTAAACAACTACGCTGAAATTCACAGGGTTTTAGCAAGTGGGTGGTTTGACGTAGTACAGTAGTGGCCATTGTCATACAGTAATCCAGTGTTTGTGACCTGGCGAAAACATAAGCACAGCTTTTGTTCTTCAGTGTTCCTCTTTGTCGCGGCCTTTCTTGTCCTTCTCGTCCTGCAGGTAGGTGCCCAGCTTCTTGATCAGCACTGACAGCACCTTGTCCAGCGGGTCCATCACGCCCCTCTGCAGCCACTTGGGAATTGTTGTTCTGGCGTGATGGAAGCCGAGCTTCTGCAAGATGTAGTCTACGCCCACGGGGTCAATCTTACGTCCCGTCCAGGAGATGAGCCTGAGGACAGAACAAATGTTTAGTCATTGTTGACATCATTTCAGAAAGTACAAGATAATTATTCTTGTATGTGTAATTCTTGTAAAATGGTGATTTTATACTGCTCACATGTCAAAACGTTAGTAGACCTCCACATTATGTTTTACTCTTACTTTTAGAGCTTATTACACCTTATACAACATCTGTATAAGGTGATTCCACCATGTGACAGATGTATTATTTATTCTATTTCTAGAATTAATAGTACAATGCAGGACACCAACTCACTCTAAGTGAAAAGGTTTTGGTTTACAATTGCTTGCATTTAAATTTTTTTGTATTCATATACAAAGATGCACGTCAGCCTTTTGTTCTTGCATTTGTACATTTGCTCCGTGCGTCATTGTAAAGTCTGATGTGGCCACGTTGTAATGAGGAGTGAAACAGTTTCCAGTGTCACAAATGCACTTCTATTTTCTCCTTGGCCAATTTCAAATGAGCATTATTCATGAATGAGCGCTGTGACTCAATTTGACTCCGTCATACAAAAGCGTGTGCGTCTGTTAACACACAGGAAAAAAGGAAAAACACTCCAAATGTCTGAGATGTGGTGGAGCGGAGCTGACCTGAGAGTCGGCTCCAAGTGCCACGTGTTACACGCAAACTCCCTCCAGTCCACTGTGGTGTAGTTGATGCACTCGTCCTTGTCCTTGTCCGAGGAGCTGTCGTCGTGCAAGGCGGTGGGGCTCTTCTGGCCAGGGCGCGCCGCGTACATCCGTGGAGCAAAAAGGGCTGAGGAAGCATAGGGAGAGGAAGAAAGGCAAGAACAATGTTTCAAATCCTCCGCTGCCTTCGTGTTTTCATTTTATCATGGCGAACACACAACCTCAGAGAAGCTGAGCACAACAAACATTCATTAATATCCCTCAAAGCCCTGTTGACACCTTGATAGTATAGATCACACCTCTATTCACATTCAAATACCCATCTGCCTGACTTCAATTAATCAGGATTAATCAAACACTGATGAAAATCTTCACCGCTTGTCTCTTTTCTCTTTCTGCTCAGCTGCAGAACCAACAGAACAAAATAGTGGTGCTTTTTTAATTGTCACGAAGAATGCGAGGTTGTCGGCATAGAGAGTGCTAATTTGCTCCTCCGTGACAATAGGAAACCCATTAAAATGCTGCCTGCATCGGGCTCTGTGACCTCCTCGCTGTGTGTGAAAATAACACTCAGCTGCCTGCACTTCCTGCTGCTCTCCAAAATGTGTCCAGCAGCATAAAACAGCCTTGCAGGTACAGAGGCAGACAGATGTTGTTCATTTTGTTATTTTGCCCTGGATAGTTGATGACTCACTTTGTGATGTGCAGTACAAAGCCTATTTGGAACTCGGAAGCGCCATTTTCAGTATTGAATACTATACTTTTCCAGTGTTGCACTTGATATGGATGCGTGTGTTCCACAGAGCATTTGCCTGCCATGACTGAATCAAAGTTATAGAGACAAACCTTTCTCCTTCTCCTTCAGGTAGGCTGACACCAGGTCGTGGAGGAACATGATGAGCTCAGCGTCCATGGTGACACAGATGTGGTCAGTGAATTCTGTCACAACGCTGCACTCCACTTTGGGTTTGCTGTTCGAGTCTGGAACAAAATCGGAAAAAAGCTTATTTACCCACAACTTCATTGTAGACTTTTGATAAGAAGGTTCCAACTTTTAGACCTGTACACTCAATAGGAAACTGTGGCTTAGTTTAGCTTGACATAAAGCCTGAGAACAGGGGCAACGAGCGAGCCTGGCTCACTAATCATCAAATTAAATACTGTTTGTTTAATCCAAACAGAAACCCTACAGCAACAACAAAAAGTGGCTGGTTGTCTTAAGTTATTATAATATAATTAGAACAGGAAAAAAGAAAATAATGTGAGAATGGCTGTAAACATAACCTGCAGAACTAGCACAGGCTGACAAAAGCTATTCACAAAGTTGTAAACTAAACAGCGTTTTATCATCAATCACTGTCCTCACAGCATTCCTCCCTGCCTAAAACAACAATATAAACAATCATTATTTCCTGAATGAAATATCGGTCACACCCCGTCTTTCAAATCGTCTGGAGCGAAGCGAAGAAGACGATTCAATTCGCACCTGGAGGCGAATGCATCTCACCCCTTTCACATAGCAATGGCTGGGAAGCTAATTTTGATCTGACTGTGCCGTAAAATGGCAAAGAAAGTAAATAAGTATATTCCCAAAATGTGTAACTGTTCCCCTCATAGCAGACACTGTTTTATACGAGAAGAGAACAAACTTTCTTTGTACAAATAAAATATGAGGTGTGCAGTAAAGTTAATACAATTGTGCTGAGGTTATGTTGGACAGGGGCAAAGGTTTCCACCATATTTACAGACCAACGTGATGAGAGTTTACAGTTTGACTTCAAAAACAGAGCATGAAAACACTTCCAACAACACGGCTTATTGCCTTGATGCGCCTTTTCATTACTTTGTGGAGTACCTGTCAGACAAGGTTCATCTGGATCTTGTACGTGGATGGACTTAAAGTCCAGCTGCATTCTGGGAAGGGCAAAGATGGTCTCCGTTTCATGGTTGTAGCTGCGGAAGCTGCTCAGCAGACTGGAGCTTTTGGCAGCCGCTCCACTCTCCTGGTTGTTGGCTTCTACATTCCTGAGCAAGTTTAACTCTGAAACAAGAGATAAGACGTGTCAAGACTCTTTAGAGTTTAAGGTCATGTTCACACTTCTCTGCTTTTCAGCGCCGTTAAAGACTATCTGCACCTATTTTACATTTAAGATAACAAGCTAAAGCTGCAAGGCAGAAAGTAGCTCTCGGGCTGTCTTCTTTTAGTTGGAGCTGTCTGAAGTTAAGAAAAGTTTGATGTTTGAATCAACCATTTACATTCAGTTGCCAGTTCCCGTTTCTGTATGTAGGCTGCAATAATTTATAGTGAGATTCCAAAGTAAAAAGAATCAAAAACTACAGCTGGAAAAATTAGGTTTTAATTAAAAGTTCCCACTATGAAAATTCCCATTTGATTTGGCTTAAAATTCAACTGTATATTAACATTCACAGGCAGACACCATGACAAAACCTGATCTACAAATGATCCCAGTGATGTCCACACGGTGAAGCTTACAGGTTTCATATTTGGGGAAAAGAGAGCGCTGCTACTCTCAGATTCAGCAGATACTATGAGCTGATCACAGCAGAACCACCAAATGTACGCTTTGTGCATTCTCGTACTTATGCAAGGCTACAGGACCGGTTACCTTCATTCCTCATGGCAGTGACGTAGCTAAACCATTCTTTGACAGTGGCGACTCCATGCGGAGGGTTTTCGTGCCTCCGGCGAGTTATTTTGGTAATGGTGGCCATGGGGCTTTCGAGGGCACCACAGGGTTTGGTCACCATGGTGTTATGACCAAGATGGAAATCCAGTGTTTGGACAATGTAGGTGGACTCATCTTTGGAGCCTGGATGTAACAGAAACAAAGATCAGTTATCAAATCTTATGTAACTAATGACTATTATGAGCATTATTATACTATTTGTAATTTTTTGATAGTCAGGGTCTAGTCAAAAAAAAACAAACAAACAATCAAAGGCTTTGAAATTAACATTTTGGCTCGCTGTCCTCCCAGATCTTCTGTGCCTCTGTCCAGAAGGCAATGTTGGGCTCTTCCAGGTGGAACAGAGCCCACGACTTGGAGCGGAAGTTGGGCCCATGGAAGCACGCCAGGGTCATGTGATTGCCATGGAGGCTCATTGAACCACCCAGCTGCACGGCGTCCTCGGGCAAAGGCATCTGGAAGAGGGAGATGTGGCAGCCGGCGATTACCTTCAGCACCCCGGGCCAGTGGCGGTGGTGGGCCGCATCCATGTCTGTGTGACAAAGAGGGTTTGGAAACACAAAATAAGAAGCAAGAGGGGGGGGGTGTAGGCAGATGAATCAATCCTGAATGGAACATGAGGCATGTTGTCAGTACCAGCGGGATCAGTTTTGTTTATTTTGTTGTTTTTGTCCTTTTACATGTGTGCAGCTCCAGCTTTTTGTTTTCAATTATTTCATAAGCATGTTCTATCATATTCAGTCGTTGCACGACCCTCTCAAAAAGTGGTACACAAATTAAGCTCATCTGAATTACAAATCATTTCGCTTTCTATAAGCAGCAGGATTGCCAAAGACACTTGCTGTGCATAGCTTCTTATGCTGCAGTCTGCACTAAATATTTCACCCAGCAGTATATAAAAGGCGTGCTTACAAAGCTCAGCTGCTCCTTTCTCAGCATTGATGACGGGGGTTTTTGGGGGCAGGTAGGGGCCAGGCCCCCAGGTGGAAAGGGCCCGCTTGCTGGTGTCGAACTGCTGAGTAAAAAACTCTTGCAGCTTCATGCCGATCTTGATGAGGTCTGGTGTGGTGGAGCGTGAAATGATCACCTGGAAAATGTCCCACTGCAAGTCTCCATGGATGAAGATCTCACTGGGAAAACAATGAGGAGAAAAGATGGAGAGGGAAGAAGTGATGGTGGGAAAGAGATGATTGAGGAGATAATTAAACTAGCACGATACAAAGACAGTAGAGTGTGCATTAAAGAAAACTGCTAATCTGGTGTCATTCACTGATATATTTATATATCATCGTTTCATACCTTTTCTCTGATAGGCTGGTGTCGACACTGCACAGGTTGACCTTCCATTCGTCCTGGAGCCGTAGGTCAGCATTACTGAACACACCCATCAGGATGCTAGAGCCCATGTAATCCACTCGCGCCTCTGTCGACCCCATGGTAATTTGGATCTTATGGCTGGGTTGCTGGTTGGGATGTTCAGAAATGTGGGCTGGAAGACAGATGCAAGGTGATTCGCACGGTATCACTAAGTGGCCACTATTACAGAAACAAGGTAATAACAGTGATTAAAGAAGGAACTACAGCAAACGTCTACCGTCTCAAATAGCCAGACCCTCCCACCATCACCACATCGCATATCCATCATATTAACAGAGGCTCCCTGATGCCCATATGTTACTATATACAACATCTCTGACATATGATTATTTCTTGTCTTAACAGGACATAACACTTGCTTTGTGCGTGGCTCTACATTACAAACTACATTAAAAAAGCATGTACAGCATGAGCTTTCTGTCCATTTCAGCTCTGGCTAGGCATTCATGGACAGTGCAGTGCTTATGTCATCCATCTTTCAAAAGCACTCAGAACCCAATAGCGTTTTGGGTTTCAAGTTGTCTGGGATTTAATGAGACCAACAATTCTTCTGCACCAAAAAAGGAGATTTACAGCAAAGTAATATCCATATGCAAAGATATAAAGAAATACAAACTTACAATCTATTTACAATGCAACATTTAAATATGTCCTATGTCAGATGCAATATATAAAAAAAAGTAAATATCTGTAAAATGTGAGAGAATGTGTGAAAAATCTGCACTGAACTCTGGCTCTGCTCCACAGTTTACACTCTGCTACAACAAGAGCTACTAATGAGTTGCAGAAAAACACCAGATGTCTGAAAAGTGGATGCATTGTTTACTTACCGACCATCCCCAGGGTGTTCACGTCTATATTGCCACCCACCACCCCGCCCTTGGAGTCGAGCTTGGAGCGGCCGAGGCCAACAGACATGCTGATTTCTCGGTCCTGGTTGCTTCCGACAGACAGTCGACCCTGACTCTTCAGGCCACTGGTCGTCCAGCTGCAGGGGCAAACATAACTGTGAGAGCTCCTGAAACACTGCTGAATAATGTAGAAGTGCTCTCTATGAAACATGAATGACTCATCGCAAGGACTGACCTGGGAATAAACACAGCTAACTCAAAAGAAAAAGACCAACAAATCTTGAGTGCTGAATTTGATTGACACGTCAACATATCAACTTTATTAGACTAACTTGCTTACTTCACCTTGTGTGTTATTAAATGTACCAACTTAATATTGTTAGGCTATTTGCTATAACTCAAATACATGAATTATAGCACCTGCATTAATGGTTAGTCACATCTCCTGTCTCTTTCTGAAAAAGAGGCAGGAGACGTGTGTGTGTGTGTGTGTGTGTGTGATGTGTGTGTTGCTCAGAGAGCTCACAGATTTCCAGAGTGGAAGACAACTTTTAACTTTATGATGAGGCAGAGCTCATGAAAAAGTGCTGCTTTAGTTATCGGGTGTTGTGTTTGTCACTGATTCAGCAGGATTTTCTGCACTTCTGTGTTAACGGAAAAGTTAACTCAAAGTTGGAAAGACAGCAAGTCGCAGTGGCTGAAATATAACAGAGTTTATGAAATGTATTGCGCCCATAAGAGTAGGTGATGAAAGGCCATAGGAGTTGAAGTGTCAGACGATGATCAAGTGTAGCTGGAAATATAAGAGTAGCAGCTGAATTGAGACACCCTAGAGGCATTTAAACAGCACTGTAGCAGCCAATTACACAAATGTAAACAAATGATCCTGACTTTGCTCAGGAGGAGTGGTCAATTACATTATACACTTAGATTTTTACCTTTACTTACTCCACCAATTGCCATGCACACTAAAGCTGTGTTTTCCAGTCACCATTATTGCTGTAATTAGGCAATCTTTCATTGAAAAAAGTTTTTTCTAGGTTTTTATTTCATTTCATGCAGCTGTCATGGGTGACATGAATCCCTCCTAGACTCATTTGGCAGAATGTTTAATTCCAGATTTAAATTTGAGGCTGGTAGCAAAACTCAGAGGATTTGTGTGCACGAGCCCTGAGGGTGAAAATGATGCAGATGTCTGTTTGTGTATAAATATTTATTAACTATTGCATCATCTGCTATATTTCTGCAGAAAAGGTTCTGAATGTTTGTTTCCAAAAGGGATAAAGCTGTGAAAAATGTAAAGATTCTTAGAGAAAATTTAAACTGTGCTTCCAATTTTATCTCTGTCACCGTTTTCTTTACATTAATTTTTAAAAATTCTGATGTAACAGTCAACTGAGTGTACACTAGGTACACTGTACAAATCATGTGAGAACTTACGTATTGTTTCCCATGACGTTGCTCATGTTCATTTGGACGGTGAGCTGTTTCAAGTTGATGGCGAACACCACCAATGTCTCCCATGGTGACCCCTGCTGACCTGCAGCTTTGCCATTTTTACTGAAGGAAGGAGTTGATGTTTTTGTCACTGAATCTAGAGGAGAGTGAATAAAGATTAGGAGAAAAAGGTTATTATGGTTATTTTCCATCTTCTCTTGTGGGTTTGTACAATGTCCTTTAAAATTAGACGTTTTCAATAGCAATGTTCACTCTGAAATGTAGCTTTTTGGCAAAAATGTGACAGTTTTTGAGTTCTGTTGTGAAACAGCAAGAGTAATTACCTCTCCTAGGAGCGGAGGAATCAGACACGCTCCTGGTGCGAACAGGTGCAGGGGATTTGAGGTGGCCCAGACCGCCAGGGGACATGTTGCTTCCAGTTGAGTGCTCTGAAAAGACATTGGGGGACTGAGGCATGTGCTGTGTCCCGGAGCTGCCATCCCACGTCCTCCAGTAGGCTTTGCGGCTGGACTCAGGGGACAGATGCTGGGTGATGTTTTCAGCTGAGTCAGGGGTGGCGGGGCCAGAGGCTGAAGCAAGGTAAAGGTTGAGAGGTGGAAGTTACGTACAGCCTTGGAAATGTCAACATGGAGCAGTGGGAGGAAATGTTGGCTGAAGGAAGGTCAGCAAGATGGGATATTAAAAATGAAAACAAGCTCAGCCTGTAGAGGTTAGTAGACAGACGGAGGCAGACACGTTTGAACAATCAAAAATCTACTTGTGCATTTCCGCGTATGGTAAAAACTTTTCCCTGTTTTTGTCAATATTATTTATTTTACTTCAAGGCCATGTTCAGTACTACTTTCAGACAAAAGTCAGACAGAAAGCATTCTGGAAAAGCACATGAACAGAAGAGCTTTGTCAGAGGTGCAGAGATGCTCGCTGTTCACTCTGTTCGATGCCACATAAAAGCAGAAATTTTACAAAGAGCTGGGCACAATTACTGTTCTCATTTTGGCACAGATTCAGCTAAGGCAGTTATGTTCTTCAAAAGAGTAGAGTGGTGTAAACACACCACACTTATGTATGTTTTGCTCAATAAACAAACCCAAAGCATAGCAAAGCACGTGCGAACAAATATTCACCTGGTAGGTTGATTGTCTGGTCTCCGAGAAAAAGGCGTCTGGCAATACTTCGTCTGTACCAGGCTCTTGGGAAGGCCAGGATCTCACTAAGTCGTCTCATGTCGTACTTGAAAGAAGCCGAGCCGATGTCACACACAGCTAAGAGAAGAACAATACATTTTTGTTTAGCTGCTAGACATCCTTTTAAATGTTTCCATAAACCTACAAGTGGGACTAAGCACTTGTGCACCCTGAATTCAAGGTTATCTTCAATGTGCCCTCAGTGTCCTTTCAAATGCTGGGGGACTATAATTAATTAATGAACAACTTAGGTAGCACTCACAATAAGAAAAAACAAACATTTCTTGGAGTACACTCTCAAAGCCTTGGTGAATTGGACAGCTTTACACCTCAAACTGCTCATAATGATGGTCTTAAGCTGAAACTGCAAAAACCTCTCAGTGCTTTATTGACTTACTCTACTTCTACAAACTTATAATTATATATAATTAAGTAAATTATGTGCTGTTCCTTAAAAAAACACTTAACAGATAAAATGTCAACCAATTATTTCTGACCGCATACCTGAGATGTTGATGAGGGTGGTGTCCATTTTGCCACTTTTGCCAGGAATGAAGCTTTCGATGAACGTGGGGCATCCAGTTCGCCTCATCCTGGATAAGCTGACCTTTACAAACTCCAGGTTGATACTCAGAGAATCTTTCCTTCCTGTTACTGAGGACGGCTCCTCGTCTACTGTACCTTTAAAAAAAAAAACATAATGGTCATAACATTAAAGTTTCACTTAATTTTAATCTCTCTGTCCTGTAACAATTAGTAACTAGTGAAAGATAATAATTTAATTTGAGCATTAAGTGGATTTCTTATACTAGTATCTACACCAGACATAGCTTATGTTAATGTTTTTTAAAGAACTCACAGAGTAAGAGGAAGCCTATCAGCAGTAACATTAGACACCATTTTTATTAAACATTCTATCCCCATATTATTAGCACATTAGAATATTACAAAACTTTCCTTACCTAATGGCCCTGGGCCCGGAGGCAGGCCTGTGACAGCAGATTTCTGCTTTCCGGCGCCATAGGGGTGGAAGACGTAGAGGGAAAAGTCAGACATGCATGCTGTGAAGCTGAGGCCTGAGGAGTTACTGGGGGGGCCAGTGAGGTCGGACTGGCTGCTGCTGTGGCGGCTCCTGCCCAGAGGGCTCCCAAGCAACGGAGATGCTGAAAGGATGCAGAAGGGTATGCATGGAGGGGAGTAAAAACAAAGCAGTCACAAAGAGTAGGTTTTAATCTACTAAAACATGATCATGATAAAGTTGCATTTTCAGTAAGTTACAGTAATTAGAGCAGAGCAACTGTCTGCAGTTCACTGAACTGCTGAAAATTTAAAGCTTCACATGAATATTAAAGTAATAATGTAATATTAATACCCAGCCAATCCCCCTTTGGCTTTAGAGCAAACTGTACATTTAGTGTAAATGTGACTAGACTGTAAAAAATAATACCTGAAATGAACTGTGACATAGCAAAAAACGTAAGGAATAGCAGAAGACACAGGATATGGCAATAAGAAGTAGAGATAGAAGCTGTGAGCAACATTAAATCACACAGGGACCAGACTTTCATGGAGTGACAGCTAATAGAAATGTCCACGGTGTGTGATAGCGATTTGGAATTTTGACTTCAAATATTTTGCTCTTCAAATCTCTCTTCACACATGAGAGCACTATTGGTCTGCTAAAACAAAATGATGCATCACAGATCTGCAGACCTTTGCTGGGAGGTGGTTTGGGGATATGCTGCCCCGGTGGAGTGGAGGAGGGGGGGTGAGATCCATCAGCGGGGTGGGCTCCTGTTGGGATCTCCAGTTCACCACGGTTCGATGAGAAGACCAGGTCTAGAGAGGGAAGTTTGAGCATACACTCTACCCTGGACATGGGGAGGCAGCTGAAGCGGATCTGAGAGGGCTGGAAACACCCAATAACTGACATTAACAGTCTGAAATTCTCAATTTGCTGTCAAGGTGTCTAACTGCCTTAATGCATGGCTATACATATTGCATCAATAATCATGCATGAATGATGAAACGTGACTGAAGTGAAATTTTTATTTTTTGTTACTGTCATTATTTAATGTTGAAGATTTCAGTGTGAAACTGTCCTCTGGTACCTGGACTCTGACATAGACAACCACATCAACAGGGAAGTAGGAGTAGGCTGATGTGGAAGAAGAAACAAGGGAGGTAGTAGACTCCTCCAGCGGCTCAACCGTGTCAAACTGACCCATGTCCTCTTCTTGGGAAGCTACAGCTGTATGTGTAAGCACAAAACAAGTTCACAATGAATGCCAGACACAGAGGAAGGTGTTATCGGTAAAGTCCCTTTGAGAAAAAGATCCATAAAACCATGTGGTTCATCAAACAAACCTGTGTAGTTCCTGTCCACGGGGGTGATAGGAATAGTCTCCAGTGCTTTTTCCAGAAAGTCCAGCAGACAGGGGCTGATGACCATTTCCTCTGGTAGAGTCTGGAGGGCCACCCAGGCATACAGCTTAGCCGTCTTTACTCCTCCGCTGCCCTTACCTTTGGCTACAAAGACACATGGTTAAAGTCCCCAATAACCTCAACTATTGGTATATGACTTACAATATTTCTGAAAGTTATTTTTTTCAAATTCGTTAATAGCAAAGTCTTAAAAACTGCCTTCAGTGTCTTTCCCTCTGTGGTTTGCATCAATATTCATGAGCCCATGTGATCAATTTGCCCTCTATGGTCATGCCTTCAAATTAAGGATGAAATCACATGCATTTGAAACGGTGGGTCCACGTGTAGATGTAAATCATCACGTCACAGAGGTGCGGCACTAGTCTTGGTGACTATGGATAGTGGTAGGGCATGCAATTAAAAATGAGGGAATGCTCAGTACCTGATGGAATAGGTGGGGGGGGGGGAGGTAGGAGCGAGTTAGTCTTGCTTTGGACAGCATTGGGAGGGTTGGGAGGACTGCTATCTTTCATACCATACAGCTTCGACTCTTTGGAGAGAGTGCGGGGGAGTGAGGATCCACGCGAGGCATTGGGCGACTCTGTCTTCAAGGTCTTGGAATTGTAGTGCAACTGGAGATAAAGAAAAAGTACTAATTATTTAAAGCACAAAAAAACGTTCCACAGCACAGAGCAGAAACCTATAGATGCAAAGGTGAGATGCTAACCTTAACGTCTACTCCTGGAATGTAGAAGACGGTGGTCTCCATGTCGTTAGACTTGGTCTGCAGGGAGGAGGGACACTTCTTTCCAGCTAGGAGATGGGTGGTAGAGGTGTAGGCTGGCTGTAGTTTCTTCTTTTTGGGGGGTGACTCCTGGTCCAGACTCCTGAGGCTGCGTTCACAGCTCCTATAAAACCCACAGGGAGAGGAGTTATTTCATGAGAAGGTGTTTTATTAACTTAGCCAAATACAGAAAGTTCTGTATCCAATGAAGACAAGTTGCCATGGATATTCCACATCTACAGCATAAAGTTTTATATAGCAAATCATTCAAATGGAATTTGAAAATGAAGTTTGATCTGACTCTATGAGAGACGCTATTTGAAAATGATGAAGGAAATGTCAGTCTGACTCTGAATGAAATTCTGAAGTTATCAGGTGGATTTCAGCGTACCTCCTTAAAGAAACGTCCTCATGCTCTGCTTGCTGAGTAGTGGGGTGGAGGACACACTTCCCGCTGTCAATCTCTACACGGACATCCAGTTCAAAGTCAATGTTTCTTTCAACTGCTGGTCCACTGAAGCTGCGGTTGGCTGGTGTGCTCGGCCAGCGCTCGCTGAACAGCTGAGTCACAGCAGAAAAGCCTGTGGACTTCTTGTGAGACGCTTGGCTGAAAACAAAGAGTAAAAGAATTGTTTAGTGATTTTTGAATTGCAAAGCTTTATAAAAGCTCTCAGGCAATTGTAATGTGAGTTCAATGGTGTTTCCTCCTATGGAACATTTATCTTAAGAATAAGACAAACAAAAACAAAACAATAAGACTACTCACAAGTGCCTTCGATAGCTCGGCAGTCTCTCGCGTTCAAACTCGTCCTCCTTCTCTGAGTCTTCGGAGGAGGAAGAGGACAGCTCGTCGCGCCTCATGTCGTCGTGCTGCAAGGGAATTGCGGGTGAAAAGACAGCAGGGGTGCCAGGGGCACTGAAAACTGAGCGCTGGCCCTCACTAACGGATGGAGAATGAAGATGGAGGTGATGATGAGGATGGGATGGCTCATCATTGGTGACTGACAACATGTCCACATCTGTCTCCTCAGGAAACTTGAGGAAAGGACAGAAAGTCAAAGTTTATGTCTGCATTAAGCTCTTCCTACTTACAGACATCAATCCAGCAATGTACTTGATGTCTTAAATAGGAAGCTAGAAAAAGACTCACAGCAGTGTTCTGTAGATTGGACATGTGGTTAATAAAGTATTTTCTTTTGTTGATTTCTGACATTTAGCCTAGTTTTAAGAGCATATGTCAAATGACAGAGCACTAGCAAGCTGCAAAGGTTCTCAGAGGAGCTGAGAGGTCATGCACTTTCTTTGAGGAGGAATGAAAGAGACACCGTGTGAGACAAGGAGGGTGATGAGGCTGACAGTGATATCCCGACAGGAGTAAAGGTGAAACACTCTCAAGAGGGTGACCGTGGAAAAAACCCAATAAAGTCGACAGCTGGAGAAAAAGACCAGGTGTCAATAGGAACAACAGATCCCCAAGGTGGATATCGACAGAGGCTGGCTGCTACTGACGTTTGCTCAATGCACCTGAAACAAATTCAGTCATACAGCCTAGATCTGTTATCGTTAAAGGGTGGTTACTGGTTATTGGCAGTGAAAAGAATTTGATCATTTACCCAAAGGAGGAAGCTAACTCACTAACTATTGAACTGTTTTCATTTTTACATTTTCCAGTACAGTATACAGTATATGAGTTTTTTTTTAATTTATAAAAGAAGCACAGTCCTGCTTGAATTTCTGCTGGTTGCCTGGCAACCTATTGATGACGACATAAAAACACTGTGCAAGACACCAAACCACACTTTAAATATTTTTATTCAGAGACAGTTTTTCTTGTGACTTCAGTCTCTATGCTAAGCCAAATCCTTTCCTGTCTTATACACTGATGGTTCAAATGAGACATTTAAAAACTTGGACTCACGTTCATCTACAATTGTAACCTGAATCTGTATTTTAGTTGATATACCCACACTACTGTGGTGAGAGAGGACATACAGTTTTGACAAACAATAGTAATAGACTGTGGTTCATTTGTTAATCATGCGTAGATGTTAGAAATGAATGAACAAAGGGATTTTTTTTGCCATTTCAAGACAGGATGAGAATGTGCGGTCCTATAATTCACTAAGTAGCATTCTAACAATACACTAATCTAGAGGTGAGCTATGTTATCATGTGAGCAAATTCAACTTGTGTTGAGGTTATCAATGAAATCAGGCAAAAAATAGCAATCTTGCATTCAGCATTTGTGTGGTGAGATACCAGTGTGTTGCTCCAATAAGAGAGAAGTGATAAGGACTGAACACACATCATTTGGTAACACATACAGTCATGTACAAAAGTTGGTACCCCATCGTTTCAGAAGAACAACATATTAAGTCTTTCACCGTGCCATTTTTTTTATATAACAACAACAACAACAAAAAAAAAAGATTCAGTAGCTTTTAGATCCACCTTTACAAGCAATAACTTGAAGTAATCCTTTCCTGTATAACTTAATCAGTCTCTCCCCTCTTTGTGGAGGATTTGTGGCCTGTTCTTTCCAACATTGCTTCAGTTTATTGAGATTTTTGGGCATTTTCTTATGCAAAGCTTGTTTTAAAGTCCAGCCACAGAATTTTAACTTGGAAGATGTAGCTTGTGGAGGCAATTTGCTGAGCACTGAAAGCATTAAGGGGTACTTACTAGTTCTCACGTTTTTATCTTTTTGACTCATTTCTGTCGACTAATGGCACAATAAAAAAATGACATGTAAAAAAAAACATAGATAAAAGAGAGTGTACTAACTTGGAACATGACTGTATGAGTATAAATCCAGAAACAAATCAGAATGTAAATCATAATCACGCAGAGAGGAGAGTAACACTAACTTATTATGCAAATGATTCATCATCATCCTGTTTTGATTTAGCATATATTTAAAATCTTATAAGCACTGTCAAGGTAACCACAGAGAAGAGGAAACATAAGTATTTGTCGGTGTTGGTTAGGTATTTTAAATTGTAAAATTTAACCTTTTAAACCATATACCTTGAATATTTCTCCAGGACTGACAGGTGCATTTGCAGAATCCAAGGCCTGATTATTAATCTTCAATTGAACAAAAGAGTTATTAAAAGAGCTCATCCAAAACAGAACAAAACAAACATCCTCAGAGCACAACTCCACCTCCATATAAAGCCTTTTGTAATCCACAGATTATGTATCGGCCAACATATTGAAGAAAAGCGCATGGAGATCCATTACACTTATAAATGCATGTGGAAATGGAGGATGAGGTGAAGATATTCAAACATGTCAACATAAAACAGCAGACTATTGAACATACCTACTTTTACAGACTGTGGAACATGTCTATAGAAAAACTGTAAATTTACCGTGTCCTGGATATTGAAGGTGACTCGGGGTCCAGGTGAGGAAACCTCCACACGGATATCAGGTAAATCGTCCACGTCCCCTATTCTGGAACTAAAGACACAGGAAAATGTCAGTATAGTGGGAGGAGATGCACATACACAGAACATACATTTTAATGGGACTGATATAATGTAAAGTTCCTTTCCTTTAATATACACCTTTTCCTTATTATTCATTAGATTTATTTCCAGTTATTTATTTTATTTATGTATTTTAACCACACAGACATTTTCATCACATAAAGGTCTGTGTGAGTGTGAGGTCTCTTTTTAATATCATTACTAAATCTGATATCTATGTAATTACTGTAAACAAATAAAATAAGCATATTTCTCTCCTCTACACTCTAATCAGTGAGTCACCACATGCTTTTTTGCAAAAAGGTTAATGGACAATGTGTTTCAAAAACATATAATGCAAATAGCAGAAGTGGTGTGAGACAGAGGTTAGCTGGTCTTGTTTGTTTACAGTAAATGCTGGATAAGGCACCCTTAAGGGTGTCATTTCTATGATAATGTGATACAGGGGGAATGCGACTACCGCTGCCCTTTAGTTACCTCTGTCTGTCCATCCTTTTTAGAGGCGGTCTGCCTGCTGCTGCTGAGATGCTTTTGGAACGGTTGTAACTTGGTTTGTAGCCAAGACCCCACTTATCCTTTAGAGAGGCCGCCTGGTAAAGAACAAAGAGTCAAAAACAGGTCTCTTAAAACTATAACTGAGACCTACATTCTGGCATCAGTCTGCATTTTTGCACTGATTGCTGTGACACACAAAGTGCCTATTGGGGAAAGTAAATAGATTTGAATTTACCCTCATGCTGGAGCGACGCAGTTTCTTCCTGACATCTCTCCTGATGTCATTGACAGCCACAGACTCCAGTTGCTGATAGCGCTGGATCTCCTGGTTGATGGTGCCTTCGCTGGCCCCCAATTTCCTGTGGTGATGACAAGAGAATGCAGATATGTTTTATTAGGTGAGCAATTAAATATAAGGCAGTTCTACATCATCTGAACTTTTGATAAATATTAGCGTCAGACCATGAAGAATCAAATGAAGAAGGTAAAAACAAATCCTACTTGAGGTCATCGATGACTTTTGCCTGTTCATTCAGCTCTCTGATGTCCACCACTCTCTTGGAGAACTTCCTCCCTCGAGCATCAATCACCTGGTTCCCCATCACCATCTGTCTTCTGGGGTCAATGGTCTCCTGTTGGTTCATAATACCCAAACAGATTTATGAGGTAGAATTCAAGATAAAATGAATGAAACCCGCTGACCAAAGCTCAGAATATATTTATTTCTGAAAAGCAGTCGTGTTTCCACCACACTATAAATCTGAATGCATTCTTCCCAAATGTGTCTGATTAAAATTGGTTCATTTTTGCTATGATGTAATTACAATAGGCCCCATGTAGATCAGTGATAAAAACCAAAACAAAAAACAAACAAACAAACAAAAAACACCATCACCACCATCACCATACCATTCAAAATGAAAGAGAAATTAAAGCTCTATTGGCACAGGGGATTGTGCAATCCCAATTTATTTCTTTTCACCCATCAACCCATCAATGAAGCTTAATGAGGAGGACAGTGAAAGCAAATGCTACGCAACACTATTCTCCATTGCTATGTTATTTAAATAAAGCATAGAATAGTATGCCCAGCATTGCAGGTGACTGCAATGTGACGCCAAGTGATTTTGTCAGCCCAGAGAAGAGTTTAACGCTGTGGGTAACTACATACACAGGCCCAGGAGAGAGGTCTTTGAGCCCTGGCACTGCCCGCTCGCAGGCGAGGCGATGCACAGTTTAAGTTGTCAGCTGCGACAGATACACTCTCAGGCCTGGGGCTGAGGCCCAGGATGTGGTTTACCAGACGCTTCCTTAAGGTCAGCCGAGGGCTGAACGGGCTCTCTGGACTCTGAAAACAATGGCAGGGACAAGTGGGTGGATAGATAGAAGAGTGGACGAGTCGTGTCACAATTTACCTTTTGGAGCTTAACAGTATGTGAGGTAGGATGTTGATGTATTGATGTAATAATAAAAAGGAAGAGTATGACCTTCTGGGAATTGTAGGTTTTTGTTTTCTTGCAGAGGACTAGAAAATTGACAACACTTCCAAATGTATACATTTAACAACAACAACCTGCAGCCAGTTAGCTTACCTTACCAGTTAACGAAGTCAGTTAGCATAGCATAAAGACTGGAAGCAGCTGATATTTCTTCTAATATTAGTTTTTTAAAGATATATTTCTATTGTGTATATACATAAAACTGCTCAAAATGTGGAAGTTCCTGGAGTCTTGTCATCACCTTGACCATTCCAGGCACCCTTGCTGAGACTGTATCCAGGCAACAAATCTGTTGCATATAGGCAAATTTAGTTACCTTTAAAAGGGACCAGGCAGTATGTGTACAGTCTTTATGCTAAGCTAATTTAACAGTCTGCTGTATTTAGCATTCCGATATGTACTTGCATCTACCTCTACAAAAAATATAATATATGCATAATCAAACATGTGTAATTACTTTAACTCATGACAAGCACATATGATAATCTCAACAGCTCCAGTTCAGTACTTCTGATCAGTGTCTAAAGTTTACACCTGTAAACTTTCAAGAAACACAAAACAAAACTATTGGCTCTACTGCTGTCAGAAATAAAAAAATAAGTGTTCAAACAGGCTAGCTTTTTCTGTGATGTGTGTGTGTGGGGGGGTTTATGGTTATAAGTAAAGTAATAGTTAAGGTATTCACTAACCATGTGGATGGTGGGGGACATGGGGTCAGCCTCGTCCTCATCTGAAAGATCTGCCATATTGACAGAATTCAGGTCAGCGATGTCGTCTATGTCCTCCTCGCCTGTCAGTGATGTCAGCGTGTTGCCCAGAGCATTGAGCCGTTTGCCAATGTTGGGATCCATGTGAACATCAATACCGCACATTTTCCAAAGCACGTTCAGAGTCCAGGTACCTGCACTATTGCTCTCTGTTTTGACGATGTCAGCAGGGAAAGGAAAGCAAGAATTGAAGGGGTTTGCTGATGAGATTAATGCAAAATAATATTTTCAATCATAAGTCTCAAGCTTACTTTGCAGCTCTAGGGTGTGATTCATATTTTATGGCCTATAGCTTAGTTAAAAGAACTTGCCTGCAGAGGGCTGCCCCGTAGTCCTTGAACATACTTCATATGTACCATCAGGGACTACACCTGTATACAGAGCACACACAGAAACGCAGAAAACAGCAAATCAATATTTCAGACATGTTGCTACCTACTGAAGTCAGGTCATGAATCACACTATGACAAGCCCATATAATTTACAGTGAGGAGCCTTTCCCTGCATGTTATGCTCTTTTATCTTTTGATGGGAGTTAGTGTAAAAAAAACTTTGTTGAAACATGTATGAATGTAATTAATCACTCACAAGCGTTCATGACCAGATCCCCACGGATTTCAGGCTTCCAGTCGTCCCAGGTGGTCTCGAAGCCCTCTGCGAAGCGGATGCAGAAATTCTTGAAGTGTCCTTTGCTCACAAGGGACTCAGAAGAGCAGGCAGTGATCAGTGTGCTCTCAATGGTCAGGACCAGAGCCGATCCTGTATCAAATTCTATGGTATGGTTGGCCTGGTGGAGGAACAAGGAGAGAGGTTATCTGGGCCTCAAGTAAACAGGAGAGTATAAGGAAAAAGAACCCACTTTCATGTGCTTGGAAAAGTCAGAGATGGCTGGTAACATTTCATTCTACCACATTGTAGAGCCACTTATAACGTCTGAAAGAGTTCTTTTATTCACATTATGGTTGTGCAAAATAATGACGCTATCTGGGAAATTTGCAAACGACAAATAATAAGATCTGCTGTATGAATAAAATGTTACCAAACCATTCACTTTGTTAGACTGGGTTTAATTGTACGATTGGAAAAGGTTGGATTAACTCTGCATTATTCCTAAAACAGCACCCTGATCATTATCTCAGCCATAACTGGAGACAGACATTTTTATGTCTAAATTCTGACTCTCCAGTTATTTATCACTTGGATAAAAATCAGACTTCAGTTTTAGGACAATTACTGCAGTAATCCAGTTTGTTTGTCACATGCTTTTATTCTTGCAAGAGTCGAAAAGACTGAGCCTGCCATGTGCACCATTCACTGTCATTCTTGATCTACTGTAGTGTTACTAGATATAAAATTTAACACACTTTTATGGCAGTTTCTGAAAGGTTATTATTTCTGTTTTAGAAAAAAACATAAGGCAGGCCCTAGACAGCAACTGGCATAACCTTATTTTAGTAATAACAAACCCAAACCACCTCAGACACCAGCTCAAGCGTCATTCATTTTTATGTGTGTGAAGGAAATCTGATTGCTACAAAGTGATATGACCCACCATTTTAAACCAAACCACACTTGTGATGCAGTGTATTTGTGGTAAGGAGGAATAATAGATCACAGTAATTCACTGTCCCACAACAAGCCATCACAAGAGATGTAATAAATTGTTGGTTACTTTTCGTGCATTTTTTTGCTGGCCTACTGATGCTTTGCTGGCCCCAGCTTCAGAGTTGATGCCCTCCGTAACTGGTACATGTCCTCTCTATGGAAATAAGTGTGACACAACAGCTGGTATATGTCGTCTCAATGGACACGCTGTAAGTATAACAAGACAACTGATATGGACCATCAAATAATATCCAGTGTTTCCCCTTAAATGTCCTCCTGTTCCAATATTATCCAAAATGTGAGTTTTTATAATATGTACCTCTCTACACATTCAGTATATATTTTTGAAGTTATGAAATATAGAACTTCACACACTTCCTACATCAAAAATAATATACAAACAAATGAATAATTTAAAGTCTTGAGAATACTAAAGCAGCAGACATTAATAAACCCCTCCCAAAAAAACAACAACAAAAAAAGCTGAACACTGAACCTGCTGTCTAACTGTTAATTGTCTAATCAACTCTATGATAGGCTAAATGAAACATACACAGAACATATGCTGTGACATAACAATATGTAGGTATTGTTATTGCTTTACACTAAAAAACAAATATGTTAGGCCAGTCTGCATACCAACAGCTACTGTAGGGGAAACACTGATATCAACACCGATAACAAAAAATTACTCTTTTTAGGAGCATAAAGATTAAGACAGCAACTCTAGGCTCTTAAAAGAAGAAAAATCCACATCACTTGTGTAGAAAATGAAAATAACGATATGTATATCTATTGCTCTTAACGTTTGTAAAAATCAGATTCCTAGTGAAAGGGAAAGAAAAATATTTTAAAAAACTTTAAAACTCTCTGTTGCATTACATTAAAAAATACATGGTAAGTCCGTTTAATTAAATAACCTTAAGATGATATGACATGATTGTTACCCTGCTATTGTTTATAAATCTATCAAGTACAATATATGAACTTTGACATCTATCTCCAGAGGTTTAGATGTTTATAAAAAAAACAGTTTGACAACGCTGACTATGGGAGATCAAAACCCAAGCATAGCTGTTTACCAGAGATGTGTTGGTGATGGGCAGGCAGATGCCCAAGTCGTTGACGGTCAGTTGCAGGAAGAGGGTGCTGAAGGCCTGAGCTGAGGTCTGTTGAATGCCTGGCAGCTTGTCTACCACCTCTTTTGTAGCCACGTGGATGTCCTTGTTGAGGGCCAAACGCTGCTCATTCCAGTTGTCATATGCTGCCTTGTAATTCAGCCAGAAGAGCACAGCTGCAGGAGGGCACACAGCAGGCAAAAGTGTAAATGAGATCCTGAATGTCGTGTAAATAAGATGCATTGAGGTCAGAACTGTCAAGTAACAACATCATACAAAGTTCTACTTTTGTTGTGGGGAAAAAATCCAAATAGTTACAGTGGCAAGAAAAAGTATGTGAACTTTTGGAATTCATTGCTTTTTTGCAATAATTTGTCATAAAACGTTATCTGATCTTCATCTAAGTCAACAATCAAATATCATGTGCCTAAAATAATAATAATAAAAAAAATGTAATCTTTCATTGAGAACCGTAAAAAGCTCGTAGTGCTACTGGAAAAAGTATGTTAACCCTTGGAATAATGCAAGCATACCTGGAGTCGGCTTAAGAAGATTAGTTTGGATGTGTAGACTAGAGCTACTTTGACTGACAAAAACCACTCAAATAAAGAATGTGCTTATGTGAGCCATGCCTGGCCAAAAGGAGCTTTGAGAGGATCTACGATTAACAACTGTTAATTTACAAAAAACTGGAAAGGGTTACAAAAGGGTTCACCAGTCTACAGTTATGCAAACAATCTACAAATGGAGACACTTTGGGACTGTGGCCAAGAAGTAGGGGGCCAGTCAAAATAACCCCAAGAACACAACAAACACTCATCAATGAGGTAAAGAAGCAACCCAGAGAGACAGACAAATATTTGAAGGTTATCATTGGAACTGGCTAACATCTGTGTTCATGAGTCTACAGTAGGTAAAATGCGGAACTAGCAGGGTGTCTATGGCAGGACACCACAAAGGAAGCTGCTGCTTACTAAAAAAAACATAAAGATGAATTCCCAAGTGTATCACAAAAACATCTTCAGGATATTTTGACAATGTCTGGACATCAGCTGAAACTATGTAGAAGTTGGGTTATGCTACAGGACAATGACCCAAAACACCAAAGCAAGTCCACAACAGAATGGCTTCAGAAAAACAAAATATGCCCTTTGGAGGTCAAGACAAAGCCCAGACCTCAACCCAATAGAGATGCTATAGAACGACTTGAAGAGAGCCACAGAGACAGAGCTAAAGCAGTTCTGCAGGAAGAATGGGCTAAAATTCCTCCAGGACGATGTGCAGGTCTGATCCACAGCTACAGGAAGCGCCTCGTTGAGTATATTGCTGTCAAGGTACGGGGTCAACCAGTTGCTGTTTCGATTGTTTTTTGTCAATCGAAGTAACTCTAGTGCACGCCCTCAAAATATTTTTCTTCCAGGTATGCTAACACCTGACTCCAACTAGCTTTTTAGAGGATGCATTAACTCTGTATTATTATTATTATTCCGGGTTCACATACTCTTTCTACTAGCACTATGAGGTTTTTATGGTTGTTCTCAATAAATACATGAAAGATCATTAGTTTTTGTGTGTCAGATCATGTTTTCTAAAGGAATTATTGCTATTATACTGTATTAAAGAACAAACCCCTATGTTCCTGTGTTGGTGATACAGGACCTAACTGAACTATCCAAAAATTGATCAGACAGACCAAATTCCACATTGTGCTGATGGTGTAATATAATTTGTTAAGGTATTATATATATGACCAGTTTAAACATCTGATATGACATGTAATGTAAAGAAAAAGTTAAGTGAACCTCTGTCGAATGCCACTGGTTGGGCAAAAACAATTGGCCTGTTCAGTGTGATGAGAACAGCCTCCTTGTCGGAGGAGCCACTGATCTCCTCCTGCAGAGCATTCCGCAGACCAATCCGAGTTTGGAAGTACGCTACCTGGTGGAAATCTGAGCCAGCTTCTTCATATACCTGTAAAGTCAAAGAGACAAAGGACATCAGACAGTGATCTATTGTGAAGTCAAGACTCTGCATCTGTAGTGAAGAACATGTCTGTACCTGATGTTTGACAATTTGTCCAAGGGCCAGGTTGAGATCTACTTGACATTTGCCAAAGAGCTTTAAGTAACTGCTGCTGCCACCCGGCTGGGTTTTACATTGGATCCTGTTGGATAGTTCCAGCTCAATGAGACCGGTCTCAAAGCGCACCGCTCGCATTGAAGGAGTGGTGGCTGTCATCTGGATTCCCTGTGAACAAGAACATTTAATTTGGAAAACTCTTCAATTTGGTTCCTAAAGCATGAATCCCCTGATGGTAACTCTTCACTAGTTGTATCACTTAAAAGAAACTAAAGTTTGTAACAAAATCCTGAGCTACCGCATTTTGCATTTTTACCTTAAACATGAGGCTGAGAGAGTAAAGCAGGATTTTTGGCTTGTCGGCATCTGTTGAGGTGTCATGCTCGTTCCACAATGGGATGGGCTGTTCGCCTCCTGCATTCACACAAAGCATACAAATTGACTTCACAGCTTCACACAGGTCTTTGTAAGATGCTATAAAATGCAATACAGTGGGATTATGTTCTCTGTGTGTGAATGCATAGCCCTGAATATATGCAATATGTGTCGTAGTGTCCCATTGCAACCGCATTTAAAGACTCCTCCCTGATGTGAATTCTTGCCTTCCAGCTGAAGGGTGTACCATTATTCTTTACCCTAACATTGCACAAAACCTCTAGTTCCCTCTCCCTGCTGGGCAATTACATTGATTAAGCTTAGTGAGTTAAACAAATTACTATCAATAATGTGGAAATGAACACGACTGGATTTGTGCCAGTGTCTTGGGCATTATTTTGTATTGGAAATTATTTTTTTTTAGTGACTTAAGCAGCAGCTGCAGGGTAAAGGATACTGTGGGGAACTGTCAGATGTTTAAGATGAGATTAGCTTTATTGATCTGAGAATGAAACTGAACTGTTGTAACAGCAAAGAACAGGATATAGTTTTGTATTGGTTCTGTATGTGTAGATTTTATCAATTGCAATTACAATTTATAACTGATGTAAGCTTGTAGCCATGTAAAATTGTGCGTGTTGGTCTTTGGTACAGTACCTGACACCTTCTGGATCACCTCGTTGACCTCTTTCATGAAAACCTTCTGCAGGAAAACCAGGTGGTTGAGCAGGTCTGTGGTCAGGTTGTGCTCAAATGAACCAATCTGCACATCAGAGAAGTCAAGTATGTGATCCATCTTGGTGGCTAATGTCTGGCTATTGTTTCCTGGTATGATATACAAAAAAGTGAGAGGTCTCAATCTGAGCCTCTTACCTCAGCCACACAGCGCAGGTAGTTGCCCTGCAGGTAGTTCCCTTGCTTTGCCGGGATGTCGTCTGGTGCCCAGCCCTGGTCTGAGTGGCTCTCATGGTCCTCCATGATGTACTCTCCTGACATGGTGACTGGAGGCAGGGTGAGACTGGCTGATGGTGGCATGGTGGATTTGTCAACTGGGGACACTTTTGACTGGAAGCAAAGCTTGTGGTTTGGCAACTCAAAGGTGAAACTGGTTTGTGCCCCTAGATGAAAGAGAAGTAAAGATAGGAAAAAATGTTTAATATAAATATATATGTTTATATATAAATATTATATTAAATTAAATTATTAAAAATAATATAGTTTTTTATTCTTTTGCAGGGCTAAGGCCAAGATTATTGATAGAGTAAAAAGAAACATATCACAACCCAACAAAGGCTGTCTTTTGACACAGAAAGTTAAAAGTGCTGTACAATACTTAGTACTAGGTGAAAACCAATTTGCTCCCTTGTGCATCTTTTTATGGATGGGTGGAAATCAATGTCAGATTTCATTTCACACACACCTGTCATGCCGTGGCTCTTCATGCGACCCATTTTATACTCTGCTTTCAGTGAGGGCAGCAGGGCAGCTCCGATGGTGATGCCATCCATCATGGCGCTGAACTTGAGGACAATTGGCTTCTTCTCCAAGCCTTCGGGAAGCTGGGGGAACTCATTAGCCTCTACAGGGGTCTGATTGATGCTGGATGCTTTGTCAGAGGGCTGAGGGGTTGGAGTGTCCTCCCTGTTAGGAGGTTGACTGCAAGAAAAAATTGTTGCATTTGCTTATCATCTACCTAGAAGTGGCCTTATATATGTGTAGTAGGTGTGCTATCCGGAGATTTTTGTTATGTTACTGGCTGGACTTGATTTGGCATCCAGTATCTCATAATTTCTATCACATTAATCCCAAACTGCTGGGGCAAACTGATGTTAAACTATAAACTAAAAAACTGTAAGCTAGCGCTTAGCATTTAGGTATGTGTATGCAGAGCTTTGCAGATATATGCTTATATTTCGATGAATATCACACTATACAAAAGTTCTTTAATATCCTAAGCACGCCTACAACTCTATAAATATATTAACATAATTCAGTGTATTACCATGGAAACCCACTACACACACGATTTGAAAGCCGTTAACTGGCAACAGTGTGGATACGCTGTAGAAACTTATGCAGATGAAATACTAGAATATATCAAATACAAATTACTGTGTAATGTCATTAGAGGCTGCATGACATCTTCATTTAAACTTTTAAATATAGTTGCAAACATTTTCAGCCAGTTCTTATTTATTTTCAAGGCTCTAAATGACACTTGCTTACATTAAAATGAAAAGCTAAATGAAGCAGACATACATGTTAGAGGGCTGGCGAATGAGGTCAGAGATCTGTTTGGAGAGCTGGTGGGAGCTGCGGACCATCATGCTGTGCAAAGTAGCTGGGTGCTGTGGGATGTTGATCATGATAGCTCCCACTTTTAAAACGGCTGCGTTATTGGTCTTCAGTCCTCGCTGGGCGCTGTACAAGGCCTGGGACTTAGCGATGTTGCATTTGACCACAGTTCTAAAACACAGAGTGAAATCGAATGAGCAAAAGCAATAAAACAGAGTTGTTTGCCCCCCAGACGATGTGGACATATAAATGAATGTGCAACTTAAGTGGAAATACTGAGAGGACATCAAAAATACCATGCAGATTCAGAACAGCATTCATTTTTCTGAGCATGGGAATGAGGAGCAATGATAACAGTGACACATGTTCCACTATGAATGAATAAGGTAATGATCTATGGCGGCTGAATTCATGGACTCTTATTTAGATTCTTACACTTGCTTTTATCACATACTCAAATAGAAGAAACTGAAACTAAATGCTGAACTATCAAACAGACTATATGATATTTCTGCTTTTGATCAACTTCAGATCAGTTACTCTTGACTCTGTCTATCCAATGGAAGTGGCTTCATTCACATCTAACACAGTTACTGTCAGAACAAGCGTGGTCCTGAGAAACTGTAACTGTGGTTTACAGGTGACAGACAAATGAAAGATGCACAATTCAATGGGCAGTTGTGTTGTGCATGTGAACCCTGAAATGGAAGTAATAACATACAGAAACTCTTGTTTAGCTGTGCTGGTAGGAGATGTTGGGAAATCCTCCAATCTATGCAAGTAGTTGGAAGAGAAAGCAAAAAAGTAAAGAGTGAGAAGAAGAGCAGAAGAAAGGGTGAAAGACACCGTAAGGTGAGAATGCAGTGTTTGAAAAAGGATTCACTTGGCCTATGGCCTAATAAATGTCAAAAGTCAAAAAGGCTAGTAGTAGAGAAATCTATCATTGTGGTTATGTGCAGCATTACCACCATTCTTTTACCATGTTTTAGAGCGTACTGTATGAAAAACAGGATTAAGTTTGAGTTTTATTTTCACAGCGGAAGAATCAGTTAAATAGAACAAGATGAAAGCAGCAGCAAAAGTTTTAAACTGAATCAGAGCAGTGTGGAGATACATCAGCCTGTCTGAATGCATGACTACACGGCTTGGAACCTGATTACGGTGGTTATGTTTTAGAGATGTTTTATTGAAATACTGCTCCCACTTTTTATTTGTTCAGAAAAAGGTTTTCCTCTTTGACTGCACTTGCTATTTTGATTTGAGAAACTTAACCATTACATTTATACAGTTCAATCAGTCAATTAATATTGCCTTTAGGTAACAACAAATAATCAAAGAACCAAAAGCCATACATTTGTTGCAATTATACAACCAAAAATTAACAATTCAAAATAAACTTTAATCTAATTCAACAAAAAAAAAAAAGATATACTATATAGGTATTACTGCATACACAGAGCAAAAGCTCAACTGACAAAACATTATTCAGCTGACAGATAGGATCATCTGCTAAAAAGATGAAGAAAAAGAAAATCATTTTTTTAAATAAAAAAAATATTTGTAAAAACCCATAAATTGGCACGATGGAAAGAGACTTTGTACGTACTGGATGTCAGGAGTTATGCCCTCCAGCAAAACAATATTCACTCCTCCTATGTGAGCAGATGCACATGTTTCAGTCATTTTCTGGTGCAGGATATCTGTGAACACATGGCCATTAAGAAGAAAATTAACCAGAATGAAATCAACAGCTGCCAAGAATTACTGGATTCCTGTTTTTTTATTTATTTTTTATTTAATTTGTTTGCAGAAATGCATCACTACCAGTTGTTAATTGTATTTTGTGTATCCAAACACTCATTCGAACAAGACACCAGATAGCTTTTATAAATTCAAACTTTATATTTCTAAAACTCTTAAAGAGAACAACAGAAGGCAGCTTACACAGTGGCTTCTTTTTTCTTAACCATATCAGTGAGATTGACTTCTGGTGATTGACTTTACAGTAGTGAAATCCTCATATAAAACACAAACAGTAAAAACAGTACTTATCACACAGATCTCCGTCTCACCTTTCATCTTCTCCTTCAGGGTGAAGCTTCCATGGATCTTTTTGAGCTCAGCCTCCATGGTCAGCCCGCCAATGTCTGCCTCCAGGTGGGTGCGATTCACCATGCCGATGCCAAACACTATAAGTGTCACGTGCTGGGGCTCAGAGTTCACCAGGCTACGCCGTCTCCCACCTGCACCTACCGGCTTATTGGGTGTGTTGGAGTCCTGCTGCTCGTTCTCAAAGATGACTTTGCAGAGAGGTTCTGACGGCCGACGCCCACCTTCTGCAGAAAGTATGCATGTACAGGAGGTTATGCAGAGTTGCACATTACACAGTAATACCGCTATTATTCATTCAGAACATTTTTGTTAAAACTAGAAATTATTTATGGAGAATAATTGTAGTACATATGTTAATTCCTTCTAACAGCCTGACCTAAACTTTGCTTGTGACTACAAAATGATTGAGCAGTTTTAAGTTTTATTCCCTTACAAAGCCACTTTTTCAGGGATCTACTGTGTGTTCTGTTGAAACACTGCTTCACTACCTTAAGCTCCTCTGTTAATTAACTCAGAAGGAGAGTATAGGGTCAGAGCAGCAGAAAAGAGTACTATAGTGATGAAATTATGAATTATAAATGAATAATATGGCAAATGGGAAACGTTATAAGCAACAAAGCAGAAAGGTATATACACCTCAGCTAAGGTGACCTGAGAAGGGAAATGTCACAGGCCAAACACAGTTACAAGGAGGACTGAAGAGCCCTTCAGCTCTTCTGATCCCAGATGTATTTAGCAAGGCAAGACAAAGACCATATCATCATCATGATATAATGTGGACAACACAATGTAGCACAGTCTTAACATGTAGAGCATATTATACAGTAGTTATAGTAAGACTTATGGCACCATGTATGACATAGTACATACTTACTGATACCTGCACTTTACATCTCTTTGCATTTCTGGTATATGTACATGCTAAATGTATATCAGTGGCTCTGAACCTAAAATTAATTCATTACATTTATTCTTAATTCATTAAAAATGAATGAAATCAATATTTGAATAGGTTTAGTTATGCACTGATTGCATTTCTCCATCTTTCCTTAATTAACAGGAGCAACAGGTAATAGAAACAGAAGAATGTAACCATGCACCAAATGTTTTAATAGTCATTACTTGGTGGATTATTTTTGCCTTACAAAAATGCAGCTTCGTATCTTCTTCAGTCACAGTAAATAACTCAGTAAATAACACCGGCGACGTGCTGTGTGTGTATCTATGATGTTACTGACTCTTACTGTGTGTGCAACAGAGCATGTGAGCAGGCAAAGTTTGGACACAGCAGCTTTTTGTCCCTCTCACACAACAAGCTATAAGCATTGCTAAGCCTGACTCACGATGACAGCTTTGAGCAGGAGAGCGAAGCGGATGAACTGTGAGGAGGGGGAATTCTCTCCACTCCGATGCGCTGGGGTGCATGACGTGAACCATCATGCTTCTAAATATGATCGGCACAAAATTGGTTATCTTAAACTAATTGGCCAGACAGCCGCCATAACCGAACAAGCTTAAAACTGGCCAATTCCGATCTCTAGGTGATTAATCAGGGCATCTCTATACGTTACATATGGTATCATGAGAAATGCTCATGTTTAGATTTTGAATCAAAATCACAAAAATATTATGTTTGTGTAGTAAATCAGTAATAATAGGAAAAAATATATTAGCAGAAGCAAATAGACAAAGAAGGAAGAAGGGTGTAAACAAATTGTCAAAAGAGAATGTAGGATGTAGGAGCAAAGCTTGTGGAAAGGAGACAGTGCAGAGTGCATGTAAAGAACTGCAAGGAAGAAAAAAAAGATTGAACCTGACAGGAACAAAAACAAGCACGATTGTGTGCAAATAATGTGTGAAAGAAGGTATGGTAGGTAAAGGGAAAGTGAAGCTGAAAAGGGGTGTAAAGAAAGGACAAAAATGAAGGACTGACTAACTGACTGACTGACTGACTGCTGGAAACTGATTCCCACCTGAAAGGCAGTTCTCTGGGGAGTTTTTCTCCAGGATGCCAGTGGGATCTGAGATGAGGGAGTAGAAGTTAAGCAGCTTGTACATGTTCTGCCAACATTCTGCTGATGGCTCGCTCTGCTCCGACACTGTGATGGAGTCTGAATCGTCCATCTGGATTGCCATGTGGTCTGCCACGTCACGGGAGCCCTTCCTCGACACCTAAAGACGTTACACAATGTTCCAGATTATGAAACAAATAGAAATATCACAATACACATCACAGGGCTGAAGAGTAAATAAACAACCTTCTTCTTTACTTCGCCAACTGTTTATTGTAACAGTAAAGTTAATCTGTCACAACTGTTTTAGATAATAAAATCTGTATTGTGTGCTGTAGACAATATTCATAGAAGGTACTTGCAGTCTGTCACGAATCCTTCTGATACATCGTGTGCTTACATTAAAGCCTAATCAAAAAAAAAAATTTCCTTGTGCTAACTATCCAGTCAGACAGATTTGCAGAGATTATTCACTTTATATTTGGCCTTTAAGCTGTGGACTTAATAAAACACTTATTTTTTTATTATCTACTGGCTCCCTCTAGGGTTTGTGTGTCGGAAATGTCAGTCAATGTTACACAAAGCATTTTGTGGCTTTACTCATCATTTTAAAAGGTTTGTAAAGATGTGCTACTAAGAAATGACAGTCCAGAGACCATTTGAGTCTGATTGAGTAGGTACCAAGCTGTAGATTATTTCCATTCTATGAAACAGCCTGCTGTTGCTTTTGAGACTAGGAAAGTTTATTTGCCATTTCAGCATTTAGAGTATTAATGGTGTAGCATGATCGCACTGAAGGGTTATACATTCTTAAATTTTTGGCTGAAGTATTGTTATGATGTTATGTTATGTGAATATTCTCAGTCATGCAGGTGAGGTCAATCTAACTGTCCATCTAATGAGCCTATTCAGGGATAAATTTGCGTTTGCTGACCAGATTTCTATAGTTACAATAAATGAGTGCCATTGCTGTGACTCAACTGGCAGATATATATTATTACACTGTTATATTTTTATTTTTTTCCTGTTGTGCTACTCTGACATAAAGCCAGTGCTTTGTGTCTCAGGACAACAGCTATATGAGTTTTCAAAAGTGCAATGGGATACATCTCTCTTGTATTCCCATATCTTTTGGAGGTAACTTAAAAATATTATTACTACCTTGGAGGTGCGGCGCTCTGAACGTCCAAGAGAGCTGCGTCCTCGTGGCTCCCGTCTCCCCAACGTATCCATGCCCGATGGAGGTCCGTTAGGTGGTATACCTCCAGTAATGCCCGCTGTTCCTCCACCTGCTCCTACCCCTCTCTTGCTCTTCAGAGTTTGGGTTCCACTCCGGCCGGTTCCATTAAGGCTGCCTCTGGAGCTGCGGCTGAAGTCGGATGACCTGAAATGTCGGTATGGACGTGCTTTGAAGGTTGGGGTCGGGGAGGCTGAGCCGGCAGTGTATCGGCTTAGCTTGATATCAGTCTGTGTGGCTTTGATGTCGTCAATCATGGTGCTGAATTGGTGTATGAGGCGTACCAGGGCCATGTCAACGCGCTGGCTAATAGCCTGGCAGGCTGTGGTGAAATCACAGTGGAATGTGTTGTAGTGTCGGCGGTTGAGGTCATGAAAAGACAGCGGGACTGTGGTGGAGCCCTGAGGAGCACTGGTAGACTTCTCCATCACCACTGCATTCAGGCTAAATGTCTCAATCAGAAGTGCTGGCTTGAACTCAAGTGGAGGGGGGTTCACCATGCCTTGTCTATACACAGAGGGCAGACAGACTGGGTGTTATGTATGTATTTTTCATTCTATACTTCTTGATGTATATATCACACAAACAAAACAAACAAAGACAAATCAACAAGCAAGGGAAAAGAACAAACTATGTTCCTAATTATTTTGCCATAATGTTGGCATGTTATTGTTGTAAATGTATTTTACCTTCTTCTTTTATTTTTGCGCTCCTTGGAGGTGTCAGAGTCAACAATGTCTGCTCTCAGACATTCAAGGTTGCCAGAAAAAGACAGGTGCTCTCCAAAATACATCTTGTAACTAAGAGGAGTGGTGTCCTGAGCCTGGATGCCTGTGTAGTTCAGCAAAGGCTTGAAAACAACCTGAGGGGAGAAACCGGATATCAAGGCACAGAACAGAAATGCCTTTTTTTAGAGGTGATGAACTGTGATCCCTGCAGAAGGCGCTTCAGAAACATATCCTAAAATGCTGAAAATGGTAAGGAAAGTTATGGTAAGGACTAACCTGAGATATGGGAACACAATAAATAATCCCTAAAAAAAGGTGAGTCTCTAAATACTCATTGTTTCATCCATCTCATTGTTTTAGGTGACATTACTACACCATTATATTAACAGTGACTATTGGAAAGGTCCATTGCTCTGCCTCTGCTCTGAACTTAGCTATTTGCCAGTCAATATATATTAATCTTTAACGTTTTAACAGCATTTCATTAAAAAAAAAATACTTCAAAACCACAAACTCCCATTTGAAGACTTATCACTGAGTTGCAGACATTATGCTACTTGCCTGCCTAATGAAAGTTCGGGCACAATGGTTGAACAAATGACAAAGAGCAGTGGACAGCACCTGAGCATCAGCCAGTTGAACAGCAGCAGGACACTGGTTGCCCTCTTCTATGTCGGCTATGTCGTCCTGGCTTGTGCTGTGCTGGGAATGCTGGGAGTGGGTTCCATCTAGGGTGTTCTGGTCACTGGAGAGCACTGTGTTGAAGTCAGATGCGGAGGGGATTGTAGGTAGGTTACACGTCCCACCTAAGGGAGAGAAAGGGCAGCTTGAGATACATGTGCTGTAGGGCCAGGCAGATCCTATGACCTACACTGCTGTTTCCTTGCTAGAATATGATTGCACCTGAGCACGTGAGCACTTACAGGATGTGACAGGGCTGAGAACGTGTGAACTGCAGTGAGTGCGGAGAGTGAAACATTTCACCACTCCAGCTCCTCAAAACAAATATGTTAGGGGGTAATTAAATAGAAGGTAACACTCTCATTATGAAGAGTATGAAGGGGAACTTTATGGCCATTTTCTGAACAATTCGGCAATCTAAACAACCACATAACAGCCTCTTCATTTGTTTGGGAGAAAGTGTTTAGGCTAATTTGCTGTGCTGTCACTGACTGACAGCTGGATGAGTAGATAATGACAAACCTTATCATCTTATGCACAAATCCAGCCAATACCCACACATAATTGTACCCACACAATCAAGGAGTGCTCTGCAAAACTGAGTAAGTAAGATGTGTTTTTTCAGAGATACATGTTCCAAATTCTGAATTGATATTGGGTGAGGATGAAACAATTGTAGAGCGAGGACAGTTAAATTTGAGGTTGCTAATTTGTTCTAACATGTTCTGGTTTGTACTGTGAGGAAGGGTGGGGGGGTCTTGCTTTAACTCCACTTTGAATCAAATTTTTCATTATTAAACCCATTTTGGTTGCAGTATACAGATTTAAAAACATAAAAAACAACGATATGCAATGAAAAGAACGGTAAAATGTACAACACATCAGTTTCCAAGTTGTATTCAGAGGTTGACACCAAATTCTATTATTTAACTAAAGAAAGTGAACAAACTAACTCCTAGGTAACTAATACGTTCACAAACATCACCAGCACAACACTTAGCAACAATCCCTGACCTCCTTCTGGGCTTTTAGCTGTAGGCAGTGGTTGACACTGGTAGTTGTTCACAGGTGAATCCAGTGGGTCTAATAAAAAGGGTTCCTCAGCTGTTATACATAGCAGAGTAGAACTGTGAAGGTGTTGATGATTAGTATTCTTTCTAACAGTATTATAATTGTGCGTTTAAAAAAATAATAATTTTGCCTTTAGTGTTGCAATGAAATGAATTTATCCTAAAGAACAGAAATCCCAAAATTAATGAATTTTCTGAATATAAAGTACATCTTTATCCATATCTTTGGAAAACATATGCATAGAAAATCATCTCCCCTACACCAAGGTCTGAATCCACAGTGTCTGACCTGTTTGTAGGCTGTTGTGCTGAGAGCGATTGACTGGCGACTCCTGGTTTCCAGCACAAGTCCTGTTGCCAACAGCGTTGGACATCCAGTTGTAAAAACTGACGGAAGAGGGCTCCGACAGCAGCGGGTGCTCTGTCAGCATGTCTGTTCCTAAGCTGTTTCCTGAGGGCAACAAGAGAGAGACAGAATAGATTACAAAAAACCTGGACATCACACAGTTATTGACTGCTGCTCCGTGATAAAGTTCATCTTTCATTGGGCTCCCGGGGAGGGATGAAACAGTTTTAGCTTGTTATAATTCACATTACTGAACAGTAGAGGTCAGTATTGCAGCAAAAGTGACAAGTAGACTGTTCAATGTTGTAACAAAAATAAGGTTTACAATTTTAATCAGTGGCTGCCAGAACTTTCCACACACTACAGTTAGCAGTAGTGGTTCAGGCATGAGTACCTGTGCGAGTGAGGGAGCTGCTCTTGGCTGCTGAGGCAGCAGATGGTTCGTTCCTTTGAGGTGTGCCCTCCAGCAGATTGTGCAGACTCCGAAAGCTGCCCGTCAAGTTGCTCAGGAGACTCTCTTTCCTGGGGCTGTCCTTGGCTGGCAGGCCTGCACGACTCACATGGGCAGGTGAGTCAGCTGCTGTATCACCACTGGTGTAGCTCAGCGACTGGTATGGATGGGAGCCCTGGGTGTGACAAATGTACAGATTTTTGAAAGGAGGTCACGTTCACAGAGCATCACTTTTCAGAATCTGCCAGTGGCTTTTTATTTTTAAAGACAAGTGGGATAGGTTGTGTCTGGCACCATTAGGGGAAAACATTATTGAAAGAGCTAAATAACCTCAACAGACCCTGAGAAGGTACAGACACATCCTACTTTTATGTGGCAGAGAAAGGAAAAAGTAATCTCTCCACTGAGCTGTGATTCCTCCTGGTGGGATCATCTTCACATAACAGTCAGTACAGCAACATTTTATGCAAAATGTCTATCTCTTTATGAGCATGTGTAGCATCATAGAAGACTAAGAAAACAACAAATATTCAATTTGTAGGTGCTAGAAAAAAAATCTATATGAAGATTTATCAAAATTGTTCTGATTAATTTACAGGTGATTTAATTACACATGATTAATCAACTAATAATTTTAACTGTGGTGTTTTGAGTTTAATACATTTAGTTTTTCCTTTATGGTTACAGTTCTCTTCATGCACTGAAAAAGGCAAAAGAGGATTTCTAAACATATATATAATCTTTGTCTCTCTGATAGCTTGCCATGTAATCCTCTACCTTTGGGAAATGTGACATAACTTATGCTAACACATTGTAGAGGCTACAAAGAATGTCCTTTCAAAAACCTAGTATCTGTGATTGCACTAGAGCTACAAATTCTGGTAACCTCTCATCTTCTGTGAAAATCTGTTTCTGAACCTCTATAGCAAGGTTGGACTTGTAAAGAACTACACAATCTGGTTGATAACAGAAAGATTAATTTTCAATGTTGTACCTTTATCCTGAGCACAGACTCGTTGTGTGTGTGGGATTTGGACAGTTTCCTCATGATCTCCACTCCACTGACAGGTCCAGAGTTGGCTTCCTTCGGCGGGGGACGACTGCATGCTCCCTCCAGCAACATGGTGTGTTCACTCACTGTGGCTTCACAATAATTACATAAAATAAAACTCCTACAAGGACTATGCACTTGACTGCTATAAAAGTAAACATGGAAATACACTCATTTCATCTCTGCATCTCCTTTCTAACAACAAGTGGTAACAGTTTGTTTATTTATGCACAAACACTTAAGAAGTAGAGGTTAAGAGTTTAGCAGTCCATCTGTAGCAACAGATGGGTGGGTCAACACAATATCACATACACACTGAAAGCTGTAAGTTCCCACCTGCGTCAAATTCAAATTCAGCTCCGTCAGCACTGGTGTCACTCTGTAGTGCAGCGCCATTGTCCAAGCCAAGAATGGTCTCACCGAGGCTCTGCTGAGGCTCTTTGGGTTTTGTAAGCTGGTTGGGCCTTATCAGACCAATAGCCTTGAAACCCTGTGTTACCACAATGAATTTCATCCATTGTCTGGCCAGAGCTACTAGACCTTTCTTTAGTGTCACAAGGGCTGGAACCCCGTCATTCTGGGGTAGAAAGAGGAGGAAAGAAGTGGATTAATGTCAGTTTTTCAGACTGGTAAAGGATTATTAGATGTGTGAAGGCGAGCCAAGAGCACTTAAAACCACTCTCAATAATTGCCAGTTGTACACTTGGGTCCAACTGAGCCTATATAACTTAAGTATTAGCCATTTTAATTACATATGATCAAGTTTGAGAGCTTTGTATATGTGAAGCAAGAAAAAATATAGAATTAAAAAGCTTTGCACAAACCATGGTAGCCTCCTCTATGACAGAGTAGTCAGCTTGTTGTAGATAGCGGTGCAGGATATTACAAAGCATACAGGAGGGATTCTCGTGCAGGTAGCGAGCTCGTTTAGTAACACGGTTGTACTTGCTCCTTATTGGGATATGGATGCTCTTTCTCTGTTGAAAAATGAAAAAAAAAAAAAAAAAAATGTTACACACTAGCAGAGTAAAACTATTATTTCAGTTTTGGAGTCCTACACAAGTTGTTCAAAAGTTAGTTTGAGAAAAAAGGCAATGGCAATCAACTTTATTATTATCAGAAGATCTTTGATCAGAGATCATTTGAATATGTTTTTAGATGTACTGCTGACCTCGAGAGCTTCTGTCATAATGCAGCCCATAACAGCACACACACGCAGTGTGCCCTCCATGTCCAGCTTGCGTAGTGAAGATTTGAGCTGGTCGATGGGAACCAACCAAGCTCCGATGGCAGGTGTGGCTGTGCTGAGCAGATTTAACTGCCTGTAAACACAACGGAGTCGAGGAAGCTTCAGTCATCTTATATACACCTTACAAATGTCAACAACTTTCTTCTTTACTTTCACAAAGGTTAGCGTTGATCTTTGGTCTTCATTTTTAGCTGCACAGATCAAGTACATGGCGCAGTTGGTTAGTTGAGCTGAGTTCTAATAATGCTCACATCCTCACTACAGAACAGAATGTACGTGTCAGTTTGATCAGTTTGATGACCTGTGAGTCTGACAGGCCTGCATCAGCAGCAAAGTTGATAATGGCTGACAACCGTTGCCAGGGGCACACGGGAGGATTTTCATAAAGCCTCCTCCAGCAAGTAACACTGTGATGTGTATGATACTAAAATACCTACCTCTCCACTCAGCTTGCTTTATTGTAGCCAGATGACAGTGAAATGTTGCTTTTTGTACAGCTTTATTTTTTGTGTCGTTTCAGCACAAATCTGTCACTCACTATAATTATGTGAAAGCATCTATGTAAACAGGTCCATCTTTTATCAGTGACGTCATACCTTGAGATTGCCTGCGAAGGCGAACGCACATTAGTGGGAGCAGCAAAACTGAACCAGATCTCTCTGATGGTCAGCTTCATGCTGCTAGAGTCAGGGGGTGGTGGCATGAGGGGGAGGTCCTTCTTCAGGTCATCTGACTCAACCCCTTCATCCTTCAAAGCAGAACAGAGCAGGATTTAACAGGTGGGTGTGAATTGCTAGTGGGAATGAGTTCCATTGTTGAAGCTTTGATACAGATTTTGTGCTATTATCTGTGACTGAAAACACACTGCATTGCTTTCAGCATGATGATAAATCCTTCTTGACAAATGTTCAAGATAAGAGCAGATCTTTGCTTGTTTGAGTACTTTTATCTCTTTCTTTTCACTCTGATAAGGCTCCAACTGGTTATCTCAAATAAGTCTAATTTTCTGCATACCCAAGATGATTGATGCTAATTTTTAAGTGAGGAGGACAATTATTTAAATCTACACCAGAAGAAGAGGCACTGACATATTTGAGATACAAAAAAAATACATCAATATGCCATCATTTTAAAATGAGACAGGCCTGACATTAACATTGTGCAGCAGAGCTTTAATCCTCTGTGACATTAGATTAATTCTAACTAACAAATGGTGTAAACAGGTGCAAATGACACGATGAAGGAATCAACTTTAAGATAATTTAGTTATGAAATGGTGGAAACAGACATGACTACATTTTTGACATTATTATAACAAGTCCTAAACATATTGATTGATCTTGCACAACTTGACAACAAGGTAGTACAAGATACAAGATAGGGCGCTAGTACATATCACATTTAAAAAGCAACATTTAAGGTGTAAGCAGGGGTAAAGCAGGTCTGACATGGGTTTGATAAATTGCTACTTCACAGTATGAGTCCATCTTATTGTCTCACCTGCTCGTCTGAGTCTGAATGTTCATTGGCATCAGAGCCAGGGCTGATAGTATCATGTGGCAGGTTATCATCAGAGACGTCAGTGCTGTAACCACTGCCCGTCTGGGAACCTGTCGAACCATTGGACTTAGACATCCCAGTCTTCCCCCCATTGTCCGAGCGCCCCATTACACCAAATGCATTGTACAGAATGGCTCCAGACTGACGACCCCCTGCAAAATACAGTGTAATACAGTACATCCACAAATCTGTACACATGTTCACTAAAGGCTTTCCCTTTTGGTTTTATCATTTCTACAGGTCTCAGTTTAAGTAATGATTCATGCTCTGAGTTGTTTTACCCTTGACTGTGAGATTCTCAATGCCACATTCAAACATAATCCAGCCCCATTTCTCAAGAGATGTGCAACGACCAAGATCTGCTGTGGCCTGGGCATCTGTTTCATCGACCAGTGTAAACTCCTCCATCTCCTCCAGGCCAAAGAGCACTTTGGACTTCTCAAAGGGAATGGCTGTGATGGCACATGTGCCAATGTCTGCAGAAGGAGAAGGAACAACACAACTGTTAAAAAAAGTAGGATTTTAGGGACAACTCTTACAGTGCATTAACAAGAAGATTGCAAGTCAGGTAAAGGCTGTATTGCTTTGAAATGAGGCACATGAAAAATAAAAATGTTATTTGTTATGTCATGTTATTTGTGTCATCTACCTGTGGAATCAAGGCCTCGGAGCTGGCTGTGAATACGGTGGACATTGAGCCTTGCTGCAATCTCTTTGCCTTTCTCGATACCAGCATTGGAGCGCAGAGAGCCCGATGACTGAGGCTGCATCTTTGTAGCTGATGCATACTTTTCCAACATGACTGATGGTCGACCATGTTCTGTGGTGTTGGGATTCTCCTCTACAATACCCCTGAAAGGAACAAAAGCAAATGCATGTTTGCATGTTGTCAGGTAATGCTGTTCGACGAAATCACCCCTTCTGGATGTAAGATGACGAAGAATCTTAAATCTTGAAAAAAACACACAAAGTCACAATTAAATATTCCACGAGGCATTTTAAGGCAAGCATATTCGCTCCGTAGAGGTGGTCAAAAAAAAAACCTTTGTCACCAAACAGACACACACACACACACACAATAATATTGGGGGGTGGGGGTGGGGGGTAGTCAAGGCATTACCTGTTCATCCTGAACTGGGTGGCTATCCTGTCGAAGCACAGCGCTACTAGAGACACATGTGTGACACACTTACTGGAGCAAGACGGTGACCCCTCCTCTACAGAAGCCTGCAGAAGGCAAAGGTTCACCTGCACAGAAAGAGAATAAAACAAAAAAGACAAATAAACCAAACTGCAGTAAACACTACCATGCTGCAAAATACTGAAATCTCATCTTATAAATAACAAATAACAGCAATACCCACAAGAATATGATTATAAAGAGAAATCAGTGCTCCACTGGGAGAACCACAGTAATTAAGAGAGAGTGTTTGTGAGGCTAATTTCCCCAAATGCACTGCTTTTGTCCTAACTATGTGAAGATAAAATAGGTCAAAACAGAAAATCAATATCACAGTGACTGCAAATGAAAGTAATGTATTATGTGTCCAGTAAAACATTTAGTAAAAGCAGACACTGACTTCTATTCAACAGCAAAATAAAATATGAGCATTTTTATATTTTAATAGTGAGACAACCATTAAATGAGTTCACATTTAAAACGTGGCTTTATGAGCTGACCCATTCTAATGGTTCTATTCACTACAGTGTTTGTCATATACACTGCCTGTCCGAAAAAAAGATACACACTAATATTTTGTTGGACTACCTTTGGCTTTGATTAAAGCATGCATTTTATGTGGCATCGATGTGATGTGATAAGCTTCTGCAATGTCACAACATTCATTCCTGTCCACAGCTGCATTAATTTTTCTGCCAAAATCTTGTATTGATGATGGAAGAGTCAGACTGCTGGTTATTCAGTATATTCAGGTATTCAGCTGACCTCACACTTTGGACACATAACTTTGTTCAACCTAGACCAACTGCAGCAACCCCAGGTCATAACACTGCCCCCACAGGCTTGTACGGTAGGTACTAGACATGATGGCTGCATCACTTCACCGCCTCTCTTCTTACACTGATGTGCCCATCACTCTGGAACAGGGTAAATCTGGACTCATCAGACCACATGACCTTCTTCCATTGGACAGTTCTTAACCCAGTTTTAGTAGTTTTATCAATCTCCTTAGATGTTTGTCTTTACTTGATTTGTGACAATAATTTGACCCTTCTGAAACAGATTAACATCTTTTCCACAGCCACAGGATGTGTCTTCTGACATGGTTGTTTAAAAAATGAGAAGTTACTCACTGCATCGGTTAGGGTTAAATAACTTGTTGCCAGCTGAAACATAATCATCCATGCAGTAATTATCCAGTTGGAGGTTAATTCCTTTTGCTTAGTTAACTCCAGGTGGTGACTTTTTTTTGGAGGGCAGTGTAGTAACCATTAAAATGTCAAGTGGTCTACAGTAATGCTCATGATTCTGTGCTTGTTCTTGAACCTTTCTTGGTCAGAGCACATTTTGAGGAATGCTGATGGCCTCTCATTATTCAGGGTCATGGTTCTTACCTTGGGGATGGACACATTGGCTTGAAGGCCCTTGATTTTCACATTATCTGGTTTGACGGACAGGTCCGTCTGGCCCTGAGAGATGTTGAGGGAACCAGGGGTTGTGCCCTCTGTCTTGGACAGTTTGTGCTCCTGCTTGGCTGCTTGGCTCTGTTCAGATGCAAAACAGTGAGACATAAATTACTGGACAACAAAACGACTTTTAAACTGTGAAGCTGAATTTGTTGAATCAAAGCAGCTGTAAATTGGTAGAATCTGTGCATTTGTACTTACAGACTCAGTGACAGTGGACTTGCTGATCTGGTAGGCTTCATTGAGGACTTTCCCATGTAGGTCATCCAGAATGGCTGCAGGGTGACGAATACTGGCAAAGTGGACCATGGACTCAATGTACCTGAAACAGACCAAACACACAGGCAATAAGACAAAAACGTATAGCACTATTAATATTATGTTTTATTTAGTTAATTATCTTTGTGAAATAAAGTCTTGGTGTTAAGGGACTATTAACATTTAATGATATTTTAATATAGTCACATTTACTATGCGAGTACTTGGACATTCTTGAACATTATAGCTATAGTTCTCCCACCTCCCAGCCAAGAACTATAAGAGCATTGTTACTGTTGCACTGCTAGCCTTCGGCAAACATGATTCACAAGCTTCACATGATAGACAATCAAGACTGAGACCAGACTCTGAAGCTCTACAGCAAGTCATCAGAAATTTGGAGCCAAGATGCAATGTGCACAGCAATTCATTTCACTTATGGTCAAAACGCCTCAGGTTACAAAAAAAAGGTCAGATCAAGAAAGCAGCTTGGAAAGCACCATATTCATTCTATTTCATTTCCACAACATAGCGACACCTTAAACTAAACATAGACATTAGAAACATTTAATAAAGGCCATCTGGTACCTGTCCAGGGATTCGGCCACCAGGGGAGTGAGCACCACATTAATGGCCCCCTTCACTTCTACAATGGCAGTGGTCCTGGTTTGAGCTAATGGCTGCTCCAGCGTCCAATCATCTGTTGTTGTGTCCTCATCTGTGTTCTCCATGGCTCTCTTATCCAGAGGGGTATACGGTGTACTATGGAAGAACAGAGAGACAATCTCTGATTATGCAGTACACTGCAATAATCAAACACAGCCCAACTTGCTACTTGAAAGGACAGTGTGAATTTATTCATCCCATGGGGATGAAATGAAATGTGACTTAAGTACCTGTTGTTCTCCCCCATCAGCTGAACTCCTCTATCTAGCAGAGAGCTGGCTGACAGGCCCTGCTTTATCACCTGAAATGCAAAAGAAAACATTACAGGAAACTGATGCACTACGCTTATTAAAGATGCACACACTCTTTATTTAAACAGACATAACAATCAAATAATTCTAAAGTGTATAATAACTTTAATACACATATACAAAGACTGTAAATCATGAGGCAAACACCTTAAAGCTTGGCACAGAGAGCTGGTCGAAGGAGGCAGAGCTCTCTTCGCTGGTGGGTGTATCCAGATCTAAGGGGCGGTGCAGAGAAGACTTGGAGGTTCTCTTATTGGTAGGCTGCTTGACAGACCAGTTTGAGACCTGGCAGAGAGGATGTACAAATGTTTAATTTGGAGGAAAGTCAACACAGTGACAATAAACAGATGGTATATATGGTGCGACAAAGTATATATATATGACTCACAAACTCATATGTGAGAGAGTGAGACAGTAACACTTGGTACTCTGGACCTTATAAATCGTGACGTGGACAAATGAAAAGGTATTATAATGTGGCTACATAAAGATATGTGTGAATACATTTCCAAACGTCACATCATCTAAACACAGCCATATAGATTTGTAGAGGAGTGATGGATTAGAAAACAATACATTCAAAAGTGACACGTTCAGCGCCTTGCATCTGCTGCAGGTATTAGTGACCCAGACTTTGCACAGATGTTGACGAGCATGAAATCTTTTACCTGGTAATGACCAAGGTAGCTCTGGTAACATGCCATCACATGAGGCTGTCGAGTGACTGGTCCAGGTTCAGCAGTTTTCTCTGCCTCCACTGAGCTCTCCTCCTCCATGGCCAGGGCAGAGACAAAGGAAGCCTGAGACGTGTGGCTGGGCAGGGAATGTGGCGGCAGCGGGGGCAGGATTGGGGGCATGGGCAGGGGGCGTGGCTCAGTGATCAGCTCCCCATTAAGAACATAGGTGAGGGGACCCTCAACGCTATGGTAGATGGAGCTCCGGCTGGGAAAGAAAAATAAATATATATGAAGTGTGAATAATGTAGTTTTAAAAAAGTATTGAATTTTCTGTTTTATTATTATTTATGTGATCAGCACTAATTAAAGTAAAATGTCACCAACAACCATGCTTGCGAAATGCTTTTTAGCAGCATTTGCGACAAAATCTATGATACTACTGCTCTGTAAATGTTCTTACTTTCTTGAATCCAACCTTATTTTTACAGGCTTGTGGCAGTTCAAACTTTTCATGAGACCAAATTGATCATTTCTGTTTGCGTGGAGGCTGCATCAATCAAAAAGCATGTTGAAATCAATGTGAGAACATTTTGGGTAATAGAAAAATGACAAGGTAGTAGCACAAGAAAACTGAAATCCAGTTTGCAAAACACACCAGCAGTAAGCATCTGCCTATAGATCAAACATCTCATTTGCTACAACCCGTCTACACCACATCCATCTATACATGATCGAATCAAAGTAATAAATGAAAGCTGCAATGTGTTTGGCTTCGGGGCACAATGCTTTACACAATGAAATTCATAACTGTGTGGGTATTAAAACGAAAAATGTCAAAACACTGTTAATGTATTCCTAATATAATGTGCCATCAAAACGTTTTACAAAGATGGCAAAGTTGTCAGTGTGAGCCATAAGTTATTTAGTCATGTTATTCAGTGTAATCGTACATGGCCTGTTTTTCCATTCCAAGCTGTTCTTATAGCTTTACTACATTACTTTTGATGTTTTCAGAAGACTTAAAACTAAGATTTACTTTTAACTCCAACTACAGTGAAAGTAAAAAAAGAGCTAATCATAACTTCTATAGCTCTATTTAAATGTAGATTGAATATATAATTAGTTCTTTAATAAAATATTGAAATTGTGAATTCCTGCACTCATCAGAATCTTAAAATGTAAATGATGAAGGGCAAAGTCATTCACAATGGCCCCTTAACATTATTCATGGGGTAACTCTTTAAGCTATCTGGGAAGGTCAAAACTTGCTAGAGAGGCCATTAATTCATCTGCTTTTACAGATGAGAAATGAGAGAAACTTTGATGTTACTGTGAGCTGTCTTGAATCTACCTTAATTCCATACTTAACCTTGTAATTGATCTGGCCATCCAACCAGTCCCGTCTCAAAATGTTAAACTTTTTAACTTTGAGAACTTTTGTGAACATTGGCAGAATATCTCATGCTCTATTTTCCATAGTGTATCATTGTATAAACTGACCTGTAGTTCTCCATATGATATGGAGGTTGCTGTGGCTGTTGCATCTGCTGCCTCCTCTTCTTCTTCCGACCCGGGTATGTCCCTGGACCCTCATCTGCACTACTGATTGGGTCAAAGTCCTCAGCGGCAGAGAAGTAGGCCTCACTGTCGGCCACTGACATGCTGGAATCTGCAGATCGATACTGATGGAAGGTATTGGAGTCAGCTGATGGAGTGAAGGGAAAGGAGCCGTAACTCCTACGCTGACGGGGTGAATCCAGGACATTTTCATCACTGCGAGAAACCTCACTGCTGAACTGGACGCCCCCAGACAGAACCGGTGGGGGTTTGTCAGCGAAGACGGCAGCTGATAGGCTCTTGGTACTGCCCAGTCGACCTGAATGCACAGACGCCTGGCGCTTGAGAGGAGAGCAGAGGGGTGAGCGCACTGATGTACGGTCCTGGGAGCTGTTGGGTGAGACTGGTGAGACCTCTGGGACCTCCCCCAAGGTGCTGCACAGTAACATTAGGAAAAAGGAAGAATGAAATACTGGTTGTTAGTCATTAAAATTCTGTAATTATAATTAAACAGCAACTACACCCTGGGTGTAAATTTAACTTGAGATGCCAAATTGTGGTTTCTATATGATTTCCAAAAATCACGTAGTACAATAATTATACATTCAACAATCTAATCAGCCTGTGAGGTTGGAGGTCACTCACTCAGCAGGGCTTTTTCCATTTATGGGGAACACACGCTCTTCTGTACTTGGCGAAGGCGTGTCCCTCTCTCCAGCCAGCAATGGCAAAGCAGCACTAGAAGAACTATTTTCTTCAGAGGAAGAGGCGGAGCTGTGGGAGCGCTGGGGCACCTGGAGACTGAGGTGTTGCTGACCACGCCTTTCAGGAAGCTCAGGAGGCAGACACGGGGAGTGTGTGTCTGTTTTCAGTCCAACAACTCTCCCTAAGAAAACACATTGTGGGTGTAACTATACTTTATTTTACATGAAATCCACAAGAATTCTCTGAAGCAATTCCTGTGGGTTGAACCACTTTTCTTAACAAACCCATACCATCCACTTTTGGCGTTTCTTTTGTAATGATCCACTCTCCAGGCTGTAGTAAGGACTGCCCGTAACACATGTCAGACTCGGTGCTGGAGGAGGAGAACGCAGATGATGAAGATGGCGTCAACTCATCAAGTTTGAAGAAGTCCAGGCCCATGTTGTTGCCTCCAAAGAACCTGCAGCCTCCGAGGCAGCCACAGCGGTTCTTGGTGCGCTTGTTTCGAATGCTTGCTTCTTCTGGCCACAGGAACCAAAGTCTGGGGAGAAGACAGGGAAAGACGGCAATTTACAGACAATGATGAAGAGAGCGATGAACATACATACAGACGTTGTCGTTTACTGTTTTCCAGATACTTGGGTAGGTAAAGTTAGAACTTTTCTTGTAGTTAAAGTTATAAGAAACACCATTTCCAGTTATATGCTGTAGACCAATGAAATTTATAATTATTATGTTGAATTTATTAACACAATAGTCGTTGTTACCAATGATGACGTGGATTACTGCATCTACTTTACTACCATTACGTACAGAACATCATACTGTTTTAATATCACTCACTAAAAACTGTTAAACGAGGAGTGACTCATTTCAACTCTGAAGAATTTCACTGTAGACAAACCATGTTTTTAAAACAGTCACTTGATAAAAATATAGGGGGCTTCTATCCGTTTCTTTTACCTTTATTTTTTTTTATTATATTATGATGAACAACAGTGGCTAATAAACAAAGGTAGAAATATATAATGTACTGTAAATAATATAATAATAATTCCTGCAAATGATGCACACATATATCTAAAGTGGGAAGTGATTGGAAAAGTAAATAATAGTTAACACTCTAACACTTTCTACCTTTTGGTCTGAGCATCATGTAGCTCCAGAAAATGCCGCTGAACGTCACATTTGGCTGGGTGGTCAGCGGCCAGGGCAATGTCTGCTGTGATGAGGTTCAGGTTGACTGAACCTGCCTCCAGCCAGACAGAGCGTCGCAGCAAAGGGGGCTGACTGAGACCTAATGGCTGACCCGGTGCCTGACCCTGTCCAGCTGGCTGTAGCCTGGTCGCTTCGCTGTGCTGCTGCTGTTCAATGAACTGGCGGATTTTTATGTCCTGCACAACAGCACTGATGCCTTCTCCCACTGCCTGGTTATGCAAGTTGCAGTTAGCTACGCGAATAATATTCGTCTGAAAATGAAGACAGGAAAGAAAAATTTAGGATCTGTTTATCTGTACATACGTATAAACCCACATACAATTAAACAGTTATAAAAAAATAAAATAAAATCTTGACTTTAATACATAAATAGTTGGAGCTAATTACCTTGATGTTGGCAGCACACCCATGTTCCACAATGAAGAGGTCAACTCCATCCATGGCCAGTCGGGTCATGGTATACTTCAGCTCCTCTGATGTACGACAGTGGCCTGGAAGGCAGCTTAGCTGAAAGACAATCATTTAGTAACCAAAACTTTTCATAGTTGCAAGGAAGCCATTTCCAATTTAGTCTGACTTTACATACTGCTACAGGCTGTAGCCACAGCTGCTCAGTTGTCAGAAACTAATGAGGGCTCTCAGGCAGAATTTTTAAAAATATCCTTGTTAGTATTTGCATAGAAACAAGGCATTTCGTGAAACAGACTTGTTTTCTCCAAACATTATTTCATGCATCATGGTGTTGGCTATGTATGTTATATATGTCTGCTGGCAGCAGATCAATAGTTTTGTGGTAGCTGGTGTTGTTCTGTTTCTCCAACTGAGTCAAAATATGCTTTCTGAGTCAAACATCATTACAGAAAAGTTCACAGTGGTCTCCATTTATTATCTGATGTCATTTGTGCTTTTTCCCCACATCGGACCATTTTGAGTAATATTTAATCTAAACAAAGACTTCAGCCATAATGAGCTAGTTTAGTAGCTTCGAGTGTGAGATCCATACACACAGCTGCAAAGTAGTTCCAAACAATGCAAGACAACTACAGGAAAGCAAGTGCAAATGTGTGAAGAAATCAGGTCGTCTGTACATTTCAATGGTAGAGAATAATGCCTATTTGTACCTTTGCATCGCAGATGCGACGGTCAACACCATGTTGGCAGATGACGGAGGGTTTGGGTTGCTCCAGCTGGAACTCCCGGGACACAACGTGGAAAAGGAAAGTCTCACCCCACTCTATCATACTGGCCAACTAATGACCACAACCACAACGGGACACATTAGTGATTTACAGTATCTATAATTATAATTTCTTTAAGTAGAAAAGCATGGAATAATAAAAAAAGCACTGTATGAGTACAGTAAAATACACTAAATATAACACAAGCTGTAACACACACACCTGAGGAACAGTAACCCTGCCGGTGAGCCCCCCAGCCTGCATGTCGATTAACCAAGCATATTCTAGTGTGTCACTGCCCAAAGGGAGACCCTGAGCGGAGAACATGGCATGGGCCCTCATCTGTAGACCAGACAGACTCAAATGGCCGTCCCTCAACACACCGTCTGCTGTGGGACGCTGTGGGTTAAAGACCAGATTAATAAAGGAGAACTGTGTTGCTAATAGCAATCTTTAACGTAAGTGTGAAATTACATGAAGTTTTACACTGTGTAATACTGACAACTTCAGGATTTACTTGTGGTGTTTAAGGACGTGTCATCCTTGTAAAAATGTAAACATCAACATGGTCATTTCAACAGAAGAAGACAGTAATTACATGATTTTGTGTTTGTATACTGTTTGGTTTATTGTAGCTATAATCATCACAAAAGGTTTACTGTTACTATACCTGCTGTGCTGCTGTGCTTCACAAAAGAAATCTAAATAAGTGCATTGTATGGAGCAACGTCAGAAAAGTGTGTTTCATACCTGGTAGTTGTCACTAATGAAGATGTGAATGGGAGACAGAAGCAACTGAAGCATCGTCTCCTTGTAACCCTTTTTCATCTCAAAGCACAGCCGCTCCAAGAAGCCAGATGGCCCTTCGGGGCCCTCGCTGCTGCAGTGCTGGAGGCACCCAAGGAAGTAAGTAAACACGTGGTGTCATGCATCAGGATATTTTCATAAACACAAACAAATAACAACTTTAAAGCTGGTTTAAATCAAAAAAGAGACAAATGATAGTTAATAAAGTAAGATAACATACACATCCACACACTTCACTTCCCAATTACATTATACATTATATATGTTCTAATTTTTTCCTTCTGTGGCCAATATTAACACTTAGTCCACATTTTTATTATTTATTTCACACTGCAGAGATTTATTATCTAAGTGTCTCCTATTTGCTTCACGTCTTTGTCGATTTCTCTTTACCATTTTTTAAGCCAAACCATTAAACTGAACTACAGTCACAAATCCTACCACTGGCAGTCGGCCATGGACTTTGTAGAGGTTGATGAGCACAGTGATGTCCCAGGGGCGCAGGTCAAGGGGATGAATGTCTGAGGACTGCTTCTGTTCACTGTCCTCCATGCCAAGAGGAGACCAACCAAGGCCTGAGGAGGTCGAGGTGGATAACACAGGACTGGATACAGCCTCCTCAAAATCTGTGTACATGTCGTCTTCACCAAAATAGTTTTCCTATAAATTTTAAGGGGTTGGAGACTCATGACTTTCTAATTATCACTTACCAAAGAAGCAAAAACTACAAGATTATTACTAAATAATTCACTGTTTTCTGTACCTTGATGGAGATCAATGCTCGTAGCAAAGGTCCATATAGAATGATTTGAGAATCTGGGGACATTTCCATCTCTACATGAAGTCTGTCAGGGGGTAGCTCCGAGGGGTCAGTGGGCAGCCGGCTACGGGCAGCTGAAGCAGACGTAGAGGTGTAGCGTGGCGCAGCGTTGTGGGGTACAGAGGTGTGTTCAGGAGGTCGCAATGCTGACAGCATGGATTCCTCCATCTCAGACACTGGGTATAGAATCACAGGGAAGTTAGATAAGGGACAAGGAAAGGTAAAGACAAGGTAAGATTTAAGAAAAAAAAAAGAGGTAAAATTCCTTGCACAGACCACAGTCTAATGGGAGGCTGAGTGGCTTTACAAAGAACAACAAAGAAGTGACACCAAGGCAGTGAGCTTACATGACTGCTTGAGCTGCTCATCAGCCTTCTGGGGATAAATGGGGTGCCAGGTGTAATCAATGATGAGCAAGAAGTTGGGAACACTCCAGCAATCCACCCAGCCAGCTCTGATGTAGGACAAAACAAAACACATATGCTAAGAGCATTCATTATGTTAAGTTTATCATCATTTCAAGTGGATTTACCGGTTCATTTTTCGCTTTATGAACCGTTCAACTCAAGGACATCCAGTAGCGGTGAGAGACGGCAAATGGGTCACGCCTGGTTTTTCTACAGCATAAAGAATTTGATCACAATTTCCCAAGGGGGAAAGTGGTGTAGTATATTCAGTATAGTCTTCTACCAGGTTATACATATAATTTATTTTGATGTTGTGTTGTCATGTACAACATGTACAATGCAGATGCTATCCAACAGGCAAGGCTTTAGCAGCATCTCTTTGAACTTTCACTGATCTTTAGGGTGGCATAACATAATTATAAGATACTTTTTCACAAAAATATGGACACAAAATAAATCCCATTTTCAACACAGCACAATACTGAAAGAGTACTATTAGATCAGCCAACACATCTAATTTAAAACTAACAGACAGCAACTACTAAAGCATCCAGCGCATGCAAAGTGAAGGTTAGTGGTACATTTATCTGAAATTATCACCTACTACCTTGGCAACGTTTTCCTTTTTACCTAAGCACTGATGTGAGTCAGTGTTACAATGATGAATCACCCTGCTCTTTGCTAACACACTCAATTTTTGCCCACACCTAGAGAGAAATAATACATAATGCCCAGGTTTAACTCACTCTGCGTGGGTGATGTTCCTCCAGCGGGACTTGGTGGGTTTAGAAGAGGGAGCACCTTGAGTCTCCCCTGACATGAACATGTCTGGGGGCAGCTTGACATTCTGGTAGTCTTTGGCCAGGGTGAGAAGGGGATAGCGGCTTGGGTGGCACTCGGGCAGGGACAGTCGCATGTCTGTATCCTCTGCCTGAGGAGGACAAAGCATGTATACGTTCATGCACCCACACACATTCAGAGGTGGTGTCAAAGTACGCACATCTGTGGGTTCCCAGCAAAAGCATCTGAAGCTCAGATATCAGCCAGTATGACACACACAGTATACGCACTCTTTTGTAGAGTATATTTTCATATTCTTTTTAAACAGGATAATTTTCTGATCCTGAAGGCATGACTTACCTTCAAGCTGAAGCGAGTATGGCAGGTGGTTGGAACAAACTCATTGAAAGGCAAAGTGAAGTCTATATTGAGCGTCTCGCCACACGCTGCCAGGTATACTATAGAGGATCAATAATGCAATTGATTAGTCTGCTCTGCTCTGGTATTAAGTGGAGTATATACTGTACAATATATCATGACCTAATCGAGTTAAAGTATCCTGTCACGGGCAGTTTCCAGTGTTAAAGAGGGATTCATGTATGAATTGCCTTCATGGCTGGATCTTGATTGGTCTATTTTGTGTGCTAAAGCTAAACACACAGGTCTATTTATTAGGCTGCAAAAAACTATAAAATGACTACATTACTCAACTACAGTATCTACTTATAAAGGACATTTTAATAATAGATTGAATGTGATTTTTTTTCACTTAACTTCACTTTTAATGGCTGACATTTCTTTTACAGTGGTCAATGTAAGATAAAATGCTACTATAAATATAGCTTCAGTGCAGACTCTGTGGTGTCTGGAAAGAAATAATGACATTTACTCTCATTTCATTTATTTTCTTTACTGTCACTACAGCTAACATTTCAATACGGTACTGTATATCTCATACTGTTACTGAAATCCGTTGTAGTAAGAGAAAAGCCAGCATCTCACCAAACACCTGTGCCTTTGGCAATAACATCTGGTCATAACAAATCTTGGTTTTGTTTTTAGATTGACTTTCATACCATTCTCTTGCTGCTTGGTAGAACAGTCAATCCAGTTGTGTTGGTTTGCCGCCCAGATCATCTCGAACTGGTGGAAAAGAATTTTGAATTTCCAGGCATAGGGCACAAAGGAATAGATGTCTGGGGCACTGTCACTTGCCCAGTCCTGGATCAAATCTAAAAAGAATGAAAGAGCAGTTATTATCATGTATTTGTGTCTTCTGTCCTGTGTATTTGCTGGGCCTTGCCTGTGAAGAAGTTTTTCTGCGCGTAGATGAAGTGGTAAGTGGCCTTATACACCTCAATCTCACACTGCCACGACTGAGGCATGTTCCACACCCGAGGGTAACTGGCTATCACATGGAACTGAAATAAAGGCAGAGACAGATCATGTTTTTATTTGTATGAGTGCACTTAATCTGTAAAGTATATGACTCCTCCGTGGACATTAAAGAAAGTAAAAAGTGGCCATTCTTTTTCATGTAACTGCTTTCTACATACAGCTAACATCTCAGCCTCCAGAAGAGTCCTGTACTGCATGCTGCTGGTGGTGTCCACGTGAAGCAGCTGACCTTTGATAGTGGGTGAGTAGCCTGAGAATAGAGCACAAAAACAGAAAAACAGGACCATCAATTCTCAAAACCCCCAAACCTGTAGGTGAGTTCTAGCAAAACCTGAAAGACTATTTCTGGGAACATTGGGAGCACTGAATGATGGCTGTAAAAAATATTATCTGCTCGATGTGACAATTAATAATTAATTATGATACTAGGCACAGGTGACACAGAGTGCTACATTTCTCACTTACTGACAAAATAGTCCTTGGCCCTGCTAATTGCTTCGAAAAAAAAAAAATCAGTTGTTAGAAACATTGAAGAATCTTTAAATCTAATATAAAAAACATTTTGACATCCTTAAGTTTGTCTTCATCTTGACTTTTGAGAAACTCAAGATGGGCACAGAAACAAGTCTGCTTGAGTCTATGAGCAGCATTGGTCCTTGAGCCTGTAGCACATCAATTGACAAAACCAATTTGAGTACTGACATATTGGCCTGCTGGTCTCATTTCTTTAGAACATACACTTACCCTTCTCTCCGACAGTCATAGGGATGTTGACTTCCAGGTAAGAACCTGCACCTACATTCACATGGATCGCATTGGTTTCCTAGTAACAGGGAGAGTGAGACGAGACATTAAAATAACACATGCTGTCGAATTATAAGAGAAGGTACCTTACTACCTTAAAAATAAAAGAAAGACTCATTCTCTGAACAAAAGAGGCAATGAAATGACATCCATGACTTAACCCATCTGATGTTTCAATTCATTGTACATTTATGTTGTTATTTAGTATGCGCATTACATGCTTAGCTTTGTAAAAACCCTGCACTGCTCCAGGATGAAAATTTGAAAAAGCATAAAACATGAACCTATATCAGCAGCTAAAACATGGTGAAGTAAAGACAAAGACAAGGAGAGCAGCAGGAAGAGGAAGACAGATCAAAGGGGGTGGTAAAAAAGAGAGGAAAAAAAGACGAGAAGAAAGCAGTGAGAGCAAGAGTCACCCTGTTTTTAGTGAAAAGCAGATCGATGGTGGCGTCAGCTATGATGTTCATGCGGAGTTCAAAGGCCTGGATCTGCCTGGGTTTTCCTGGCTGGGCAACCTCGGTCACTTTCATGGCCTGGTAATCAGCGGGGAGGAAGAACTTCCACAGACAGTCCCTAAGAAAGTTATATGCTCAGGTAAATGCAAAACCAGCAGGTTTGCAAAGACAAAGTCTGAGATGTTCACTTTCTGATGTTTCAACAACAAAGTCTAAAATGAAAACCTTTTACAAGTGCAAATGCTGATAAAACACACCTAACACACCAGTATGCCCTAATGCAAGCACCTATAACCACACTTTAATGTCAGAATAAATGCTGTTTATAATGTGGACACTGGTTAATAAATGTATAGATTTATATGTGTTTGTTACACACCTCTGGCGATCTGCCCAGGGACCATAGTTGAAGTCAGTTCCTTTTCCACAGACAATGTCTAGACCCCAACATGGAGGCAAATCTTGGAGTTTGTCACCCTCACTGCATGTTTCTGCCTCCTCCCCACTCTCCTGCTCCACAGGGACCAGACCTACACATATATACACACACAAACACGTCGAACAGCTATACACAACCTCAAACCTTTGTTACTGACGGTGTACTAGTGAACATATGTGATAGTGATATAAGTATTTATCATTATATAAACCTTTGGAATTTCATGGTTTCCTGCATTAATTTGTCATTAAATGTCATCTGATCTTCATCTAACCCAAGTATTAACAAATGTATTGTGCCTAAAGTAATAACAAAAAAAATCTGATCTTTCACGTCTTTCTATTGAGAACAACCATTAAAACCTCGTAGTGCTAGTGGAAGAAGTATTTGAACCCTTGGAATAATGACCTCCAAAAGGTCATTGGAGTCCGACATTAAAATACCTGGAAGACAATTATTTTGAGTGTGTGGACTAGAGCTGTTTCGACTGACAAAATCTACTCAAACTTTTTGAGTCTGCTCCGTCCAAGAAGAATACGCTTATATGAGCCATGTGAGCCAAAAAGACCTTTCAGAGGCTCTACGATCAACAAATGTTGTATTACAAGTTGGAAAGGGTTAGAAAGAGATTTAAAAGACTTTAGAGACTCACCAGTCTACAGTTATAGATACAAACAATCTACAAATAGAGTTATCACCAGTTATTATTTCTAAGGGTTCACATATTATTTCCACTAGCACTATGAGGTTGTTATGGTTGTTCTCAATAAAGACATGGAAGATCAGAATTTTTTTGTTTGTTGTCATTATTTTAGGCACATTATATTTGTCAATGCTCTTGAGATGCTTTTTTAGCCACTGTACATACAGCACAGGGAGTGTGCATCCCTACCGGGTTCATCTTGGTAATAGTAAATGTCAACATCATTGGACTGCATGACCACAAAGCCTTCTCCCATCAGTCTTGGGGGTCTAGAGAAGAAATCCATAGAGTTGCAGTTTATACACAAAGGCAGATTTTTATTTTCAAAAACAAAACAAACAAACACAGTTATATCAATTATATATATATATTAAAAAAAAGTATTGGTAAAATAAATTTTTAATCGCCATGCAAGAATTTGGCAAAATTCTTGCATGGCGACACAAATTTGAACTTTTATAAACTGGCGGTGGCCCTGTTTCACTGAACATTTCCAATCTTTACAGCTTAAAGAGCGTTAACGTTAATTGTCTGCACGCTGTTTCATTCAGGTAAGTGTGGATAATGGCTTACACAAAAAAGTTTGTGTCAATTTGTTTGCTGTTGCTATTTTTGCTATTTAAATAAATTTCAGCCATGAATTAAAACAGCAACACTTAGATGTAATTTAATTAAATGTTGCCTCAGACTTACTCGTCATTCTGCATGCCTAAATAGCGTGGACTGGGAACCAGCATGACGCGCACATTCTCCAGTGAACCTTTAATGATGTGCATGTACTGGTCCAGATGGCTGGATGGAGGCTTTGTTGCGTATGTCAGGAAGGCATCCTCAAAGTTCACACACAGAGTCTGGGGGAGATGGTGGTTCCCAAATGCCAAACGACCCTAAAGGCGAGAAAATGATAAATGGAATATGAATATGAATATAAATATGAAGGAGCAAGGCTCTCATTTTTCTCAACAATGCTCTTGAGCAACTGCTGTCACTTAGCTGTCTTACCAAATTTAATTCATTTTTTGTTACATTTCTGAAGTACTTACAGTGCTGATGTTAACTTTGATTACAGGAATGAGGGAGCGCCAAGATGACGTGGGGTCTGAACTCTCTGCTTTGATGTTCACACTATAGAAGAACGAGAAGACAACAGCTTGTTAGTGCTACACTCCCAGGTAGAACAATTAATCTGACTGCCAGTGGGAAATAACAATAGCTCTATTTTGTGCCTGCACTCCCAATGCATTTTATAATAATACAGAATAAAGGGGGCCTGATGTGCAGCTTATTCAGATTGTGTCATCAAATCTCCCATCATCAATCTTCTCTGATAGAAAAACTGCTGAATCCAGCTTTTTTGCATTCCCAACCACATCTCTGAACTTTCTCTTTCATTTCTGCACTAGTAAACTCAAGCCAAATACTGACAAGATAAGAAACATACTTAATGTACATGGCACTATTATAATTAAAAAGCTATTTACTGAGTAATTCCCACTTAGTATATTTTTTATGTATTTTGAGATGATTGTTACACATATAAAAATATGGGCAGATTTTAATGCATCCTAATGTTAATGTTGCCTCAATAACCCTACCATTAAACACAAGACCAATTTTCTTCCATGTTATTCACACCTTTCCAGGGTCTTGTTTCCATCCTCTCGTCCCCTCTCATCGTCTTTTTTAGTTGTTATGAGTGTCGGTTCCAGTCCGAAGGTCTCCTGTAGTCGTGCGTACAGGTCGGTGCGATTGTAGACGTGAAACTCAAAGCCGTTAACTGTCATGTAAAGTCTGGTTTCTGCCTTGGGGTCTAATTAGACAAGAGAGAAAAACCTCACAACTCATCATCAGGACAAGCATTTTCCTTCTGTCTATGTTCATGTTTCCTTCCAAGTTTATTTGCATAGCTAGCATCTCTCAAATAAGAGTTGGGGACCATTTGAATACCTTACAAAATAAAGTAATATAGATTTACTGTCATCATATGCTTGATAAATCATTTCCTTGTTTGGTTTATATGTAAAATAGTGAAACATGCATGATCGCACAGTCCTCTCCAAAGGTTTTGGAACAACAAGGCTAGCTCATTTGTTTTTGCTGTACACTGAAGACATTTGGGTTTAACATTTCAGCTTTTAGTTGACATTATTTACACTCTATTATACAGCACAGAAGATAGAACCTGTTGTATTCATTCCTTCGAGCCATGAAGACTCAAGCCATGACCCTATCTCTGCCATACAAAGATGAGCTTGTATGGTTTGGATCATGAGCGCATCCTTTCTTCTCCCACACTTTCTTCAAACAGTGGACTGTGATACCTTCACCTCTACTCTGTGGAGCTTTGGATTTTCCCTTCACAACTTTCACAAAGCATCTGTGATCAGCTGTCCGACTTGTTCTCTGTATGTGGCTCAGTACATCAGTATTTTGTTTTTTTTTATTCAGTACATTGCTGTATTTTTAGGCTATGCCCAATGTTTGTACAGTTTCTCAGTTTTTCCCTCTTTTCTAATATTCTAAATGGCTGCTTTCTCCTGCTGACAGCTCCCTGGTTTTCATATAGATTTATTCTATTTTAACAACAAATGCAGTCATCACTGAGCATATATTTAGAGCTAGTTATTATTTTAAAACAAATCTCAAAGGACACTCACAAAAAAGACGTCAAAAAAGATGTCAATCACACGCTCCAATACTTTTTCTCACTTGAAATATGGGTCATCTGATACAATAGGTGCCATCTTCTTTGTTGTTGTTTAGTACACCAAGGTGAACATGGCAATTAAATAAAAGCTGAAATTCAGAACTTTTGTCTCATATCCACTAGTTGATATTAAACCTCACTTGTCTTCAGTGCACAGCAAAAACAGACTTTTGTCATTCCAATATTTAAGAGAGAACTGCAGTCCAGTTTAACAGCAAAGATACTCAGTTTATCATCTAAGAAAAAAAAGAACCAGCAAATATTTACAACCGCAATTTCCAGAAAAATTTTCTTATATGACTTTTTGTAAAATGAAATAAAAACTAACATCTGTGATTTGTTAATTTGCTTGAACCTTTACTTATCTGATTAAAGTACAAAGATACGGTTTTGAGTATTTACACAGAACAACATAATCATATTTTGTAGCCAAAAGCAAATGTATAGTTTGATGCCTGAAACATGCTAAAAACACAGGACAGTCACAGTCCACTCACCATGCTGTTTCTGTTTTGGGTTATACATTTTCCACCAACGAAATATAAGGAAGCCATCCTGTATTCTGCCACACAGAAAACAACATGATCAGTGAGCAAGCTACAAGATGTTAAAGGAACAGGAGAGAAGCAAAGAACGTAGCATGGATCAGGTTACCTGATAGACATGTCTTGGTTGATGAAGTAGACGTCTCTGAACATAACTTTCCCCGACAGCACAGAAAAGGAGAAAGAGCCTGTGGAAAAGGGGGGTGACACATTGAGTTACTATGTTTTTTTTACAGGAGTATTTAAAAGTTGCAAACTCAATTGTAGACAAGGGTGAATTGGATTACAGTGATATTAACTGAAGTTAACAAACTAGTTATATAAAAGTCATGTTATTACATAGTTGTGTAAAGCCTGATAAAAATATCGCTTATCATTGAGGAAAAAAAATTAGGATCCAAATGTACAGCAACAACAAGAACATCACGGATTCTCACTGAGCAGGAAAAACAGCCATGAAAACTGATCATCGTTCAAGTTCAACTGTCACCATGCTTGACGATAAGTACTTCTTCCTGTGTGCAGTCTTTTTTTAGCTTTCTGCTGACAGACTGCTGGCTTTCACTGGAAAGCTTCTTTTGGTCAGTAATACCCACCAAATCTAAGCAGGAATCTTTACACAGCTCAGGCACGGTAGTGAGAAGAACACATACAAACCTGCTGAGCATAAAAGAGGGTTTTCTATTATAAAGGTTTGTGCTGCTATTTACTTCCAAACACTAATATCCTTCCAAGGCTTTAAGTAAATGCCACCTCTAAAGCTTGGAACAATCTTTGTGGAGTTTCTAAATCAATAAAAAAAAGGTTTTAAAAATAGTTTAGCAGGCACACAGGTGGCTGCTCACTTTGTAATGACACATATTGGCAAAGTGACATTAACTAAGCCATACCCTCCTCATAAAAAATGTAGCGCTGTTGTGATACTTGTTCTTGCGCTTCACATTTACTCAGCCAGTCAGCTGTGGGTTTCTGCCAACATAAACTGCTCTGATGCTAAATATACAATTTTGACTGTTTACTTACAACCATGTTTCACTACAAAGCTGGAAGCAATATGAAATGTTCTGGAGCAGATGCACCTGGCAAGATTTAGAGAAATTAATGTTTCTAGAACAAAGCATTAAGTATTAAGATTATGGACTAAATGTGCTTTATACAAGAATTCCTGTGTCAGTTATGTAGATAAACTCAAGCTGGTGTTGTTTGCTTTGCTTTTCTGGCTCTATGGAGATAATCACAGAGAGAACTTGGCTCATCATGAAATATTCAGCAGACTGAGTAAACGCCTTGAACTGAAAGCTTTGGCAGTACTCTGCCTGCCTTATCATCACTGCATGACCGAAGCTCCTGATCAACGCACCGATGTGAATGTACCCATCCTTGTAGAGTCTGTTGATGATGAGGGTGAGGATGAGGCCAATGTTGCGGGAGTTGTAATAAGTTAAATAGATGATCCATCCACAGGACAGAATGGTGGCTGAAAGGCAAAAATACAACATGTAAGGAAGAGTGGTGAATTTTAAGTTAACAGGTGCTCAGCTGTAATTAATCCACCCCCCCGCCATCTCTCTCAGTTACACTCCACTGTTCCCAGCTACTTCTATCCTGACAAGACAAAGACTCATCCTTACAAAGAAATTCCACAGATAAAAGTTCATTATTTTTTAGGAATGAATATAGCAAAGAAGGTGGAATTTAAAAAGAAACGACTTTTTGTCAGTTTTGGGCTGACAGCTTTGTGGTACTGCTGCACCAAAGGTTTGTTTGAGTTTTACTTCTTTGTCCCCAAAGGTTGTGTCTCCTTGAAGACACCACCGTCACATACAAACAAGTAACCCATCAGCTTCATTGTGTGAGTCATCCTACACTGTTTGCCTGCCGAGAGCCGCACCTGGACTAAGCAATAACTAGAAGCTATCATTTGTCATGCTTTAATTAGATCAATGAAGAAAAGACACGGCCAGCATGACTAAATGAAACTAAACTGAAACTAAAAGCAAACGCTGATTAAAATCTTTCGTGAACTGCGATCTTAAACGCATTAGGGAATATTACAGTGGTTTATCATTTATCATAGTTGATATATTGTAGAAGTCAATGCTACAAACTTTAATTTAGAGGAACTGAGATAATATTATTACTCATCCAAATAGTCAATATGGGGACCTGGCTGGAGAACATATTAGCAAAACTCTCTTTACTAAAAGAGGTAAATATTTAAACACAAGTAGTAAACAATTTCCTGCTAGGTCATTGTAATTCAAGAGAAATCAACTGCTCTTCACGTGTGATCGATTACTTGAAGCCCCAAGAAAATATATGTTGATCTGGATCTTTTTTCCACAATGCAAATATTGAGCTCTCACCGACAAGGAGCCAAATGAAGTTTGAGTCGTGCTTGTTAAGAAAATCATCCAGATCCACGTAGCTCGGGAAGGTGCTTTCATTGTTTTTGGCCGCATGCCCTTCCATGGCTACAGGCTCTCAGTATGATGTCTAAACCTAAAACAGTAAGGTGACAAGATTATTTCCATGGCACAGGAATACAACTGAGAGAAAAGCAAAGGAAAAAATAAACACTACAAGGCAAATACACCACAGCAAATACTGACACAAGATCGTTTTACAAGGAAAAGGTGTGAAACATCAACTTTAGTGGGTACTGCATACCATTTCCAGAAAGAGACAACTAAAACTAAATTGTTAAATAAACCGGTGGTAGACAGGATGGAAAAACATACGAACAGATGGCTATTTCAAGTTAAGCAAATTACATTTAAGACTTGTTCTAAGTGCAATTTAATACCCGTTTCATTCATCAAAATATGTACAATTTTAGTAAATAAACAGTTGGGATGGTAAGAGGACTAGCATGCATTGCAGCTGTATATAACATTAAGTCATAATAATATAATTATATTAATAATAATATAAAATAATATTATAAAATATTTTCGTAAATAAATAACTATACATGCAATATAACCATGACAGCCCGGGTTTGTGTCTATCTGGGGACCGTTGTTGTATATCACACCCCCCCGTGTTTCCCATCAGCCTCTTGTACAACTATCAAATAAAGGCTAAAAGTCGAATGATACTAACAATATAGAATACATAAATAAATAAACCTCTATAATATATTTTAAATATAATATCTGTATTTGTCAAAAAGGTGCTGCTTCCACTCTGCCAGCAATCATTCTATAAATGTCAATGTCATGCAAAAAAAACGATTTAAAAACAGATTTATGTCTCAGTGAGAATAAAATGGCTGTGTGTATGCACATATGCACAGTCTGACAGAAATTTGGTGGATCACGTTTCCATTCTATTTTAACCACTTCAAATCATTCTGTATATGTTGCCAACTTAGCTACGTAAGTTATATTTGCATATCACTGTATGTCTATACTACTATACTTGTTCAAACAGCTTTTACAGGAAGGCATATTTTATTTTATTTTATTTTATGTGTAAAAGGGGGCTGGTGGACGGGTGTGTATGGCTGTAAGTGTATACTGTCATCCTAGTCAGCCTGAGCTTATGTTAAAAGCTTGAATACATACAAACAGACTTAGACACACAAACACAAATCCCCATCTAATCCACCTTAAATGACATAGGCTGGAAAAATCACTGAGATGAAACCAAACACAGCACTCACTTGCAGAAAACACAGTTTCTAAATTTGTCTTTTTGACTGATTCTACATTTTATAAAATTAAACTTAATTAAAAATCTAATTATAGGTTAGATTTGACATTCCAAATTTTATTAGAAGATCTGGATCTCTAGAGTCTCTGATCTATAAGTCTGATGATCATTACCACAATTAGTTCAGCTCCCCATGATAAATGTATAAGCAACTTTCTACTAAAGTACCTGAGATTGAATCCATCTGAAAACATGACCACATTCCTCCAGTTACAGGGGCTGGGATAAGATATGAATACAGATTACACTGCCTTCTCAGAAATTGACTCATCAGACACCTGTGACCTGAGTGTTTTTAGTTTTGGTTTAGAAGCGGTTATATAACTTTAGTGAAAAGGGCAACTCTGTCAACTACAGTTATTCCTTAACGTTTTCATTTTAAAAACTCCTTCAACAATCAACAGACTAAACACTTCATCTTTCATCAATTAAAGTGCTAACTGAGGACAATTTGGGGAAGTAACTATTTCTATTATCCTTGCAGACATAACAGGATTAAATGCAGTAAATACAGTTGATCACAAACTGGTCCACAGATACATAAACTGATTATCAATACTGCTGCAGCTGGTATAAGTATATCAATGCTCAAAACAGCATAGGACTGAATGAATGGTCAAAAATCATACTGATTTTAAATTATGTCTTGCAGATTTAACCATGCTCACAGTGCAAACCTCAATGACATCCAGGTAGTTATAATAACGTTAACTTTGCTAGGAACTTAGCTGAACACGATTTGAAATCTTTTCAGCCTTGTTAGAGACATTCAGTCGTCGTACAGATGATTAACAGAACATCACTTTAAACATTTAATCCCAATACTTTCCGTGCTGTCTTGCTGTCAGTGTATCATACATGACAGACAGAAGAGAGTAGTCGTTCATGTAGACAGTTTTACCTGGACTTGTTTACATGTTCAACTGGTAAAGCTATCACCAACACAGTTTCCTCTTTTTGATACAATCGTATTGATTTCGTAAAGTCCTACACTACTAGGCGTACACTGCTGGCTAAATCACCAATTCACTTTACTTAAAGATGTAACGTTAACCTGTAACCCAGAGCCATGGCGTTACCTGAAACTAACCACAGACCTACTGTGGGTTAGCTAATCCCACAATTTCCTGAGCATTATCCTCTTTACTAAAAACAATAACCCAACATTGTTCGGTGTGTATAACGTTATTACGAGGCTATTATAAGGTTGCTGACCCGTCCAGCACAGCTAGCCAGCTACACGGCTAATGACGTTGTTGCTTGTCGATAATGCGGTTATTAAGCTAACTGCTAAATATCATAACGTTAGCAGTGAGGTGAGCTAGCAAGCTATTGACAGGCCGCACCCTATAACTTCTCTGTATTCAAATTGTACAAACAAATCTATTAATGCTCCTACAATACCTTAACGTCTTCGATAAAGCATTTGGTTTCATGTTTGCTCCAGTTATTCAGAAGTTGTTGTCCATTTGTCGTGTCAGACATGGGTACAGCTAGCATCCTGTGTTGAATATTTACCTGGCAGACAGCCAGTTACGATCACTTCCTGTTCTGTCGACTGTAGTCACAGAATTAACCAATAGGAAAAAACGGCTCGTCAGAAGAGGACCAATTAAATAAAAGCTTGTTAACAGACGTTTATTTCCACCTATCAGCATGAATGTTTTTATGACAGTGTGTTGCTACCATTCTTTTGATTTCACAGCAGGATCAATTAGATTTAGGTTATGACTAAATTTGCCTAAATTTATTATTATGTTTATGAAACTTAAACAAAAAGAACTAGTATATAGTATACAGTAAATGTATACACACGTAACTATCATAAAAACCTCACAGTGATTTTTCAAAATAAGGTCTGAAGCAAAATGATTAGTTGTCATATAGATAAATTTGTATATAATATGTATGTATATGTATGGAACCACTCCATATCAAGATATTATAAGTGTTATTAGCATGGTGGTTAGAGTTGATGAGTTATAATCACAAACATTGACTGTCTAGATTGCATTCTTAAAATAACCAACCAAAGACACACCTAGCCACGGCTTTCAATCATCAAAAACCATTTTTCCCTGCAATTTTATAAATCAGATATTTTGTAAATAGTCACTGCATTGCTCTAAACTGATCTTTGGGTGTATATGTGAAAAGCAGAGTAATCCATGTACATTTTCTTTTACGTAATTGCAACAGAACAGCATTACAGGTGCAAAGCTCATATATTAACTTTACATAACTTTGGAATGATTTATGTCAATTAAGATTTGTACAGTCAATTAAAAACAAGACTAAAGAATCTACAACCATAGCAGCTTTGAGAGTCTGTACTTTGACACAGTGCTGCTTTGAGCAAATACTAGTGCCTGACAAGCCGGGACAGACCTTTGCCATAGAAAAGAATGAACTTTTCAAAGACAAGGAAATACTCTAGACTAGAGCAAGTGCGGCACATTTTTAGGCTAGTCTCAACTTGTTTAACAAGAGAATGAAAGAACAGTGCTGTGCTGTTATAATGTTTATCATGCATAACCAATTAGCCCTAAACCTAAAGTCCAGTTGAGTCTGGTGAGAATGACATTAAGCAATTGTCTATAAATCACACATCTGCAGTTAGGGTTCTGGGATGTTTACCTGTTTTTATCAAGTTAATTAATAAAGTTTCTTGGATTTTGAGCAGTTGAACACTGTTTTTTTGTAGCCTGGGGACCTCAGGAAGGAACGCAAGGGGCCAATTAGATTTTTTGTTCTACTTAAAAACAATATGAACTCAACATACCACAAAAAGCTACGACTACAGTGTCAACATCTTGGTTATTTCTAAGAATTACAAGAACTCTAGGGTATTGTTTAAGTTGTTGCCATGCCTCCTTCCAGTCACAACAACAAAGCTTCCTTAAAGAACATGTACAAGCCGCCTGGTTGAAAAAGGTGCCAAACATCAGGCCTTTCCCTTAAGGCCATCCTACTTTTGTGTCATCTTAAAAGAAACCACATCTCACATGACTATTTCAGCTAAATTCCTGAAGGTCTTCGGTACAGTCCCTGCAGATATTCCATTAGTAATTAACAGCTTGTTCACTTTCGGTTCATTCCCCTTTTGTTTTAAATATGCAATAGTTCAAAGCCCTCTAGAGGACATGTAATTTTCATTTTCTCGCTCGAGGCAATCACAGAAAAATACAATCATCAAGCTGCCTTTATTCATCCAGTAGTTTAGAGGAAAAAGTTCCAGCATAGATGATATAATTTATAATTAACCACATCTTACCCTGCTACACTAGTTCTAAATGAAATACCCCCACTAAATTAATGGCATAGATACAGTCAGGTCCAAAAGGCCCAGAAAACAACTGTGATGATGGAAGAGTGTCCAAACACACCTGGACATGAATATGATCCGACTTATAAAAACCTTCTATCATGGAGCATTAAAAACTTTCTATAAATTAGGGAAAAAACTGAACATTTTAGATAAGGTTTGCTTTAGAATGCAAACGGCTGCTTCTATTTGTAATAATTAGCGTCTTTGTCAAAAGAGGAAGGATGAACTATTTCATAATAATGAGTCAAATGAATTTAATCTATCGTCTGAGCTAACTGGATTCCCGGAAACATCTCAGAGCTTTTTAACAACAGTCAGGACTTGGCTTGATATCAGAGTGCAATTGAATCTATGATATTTAATTTATTGATCCCTATGTGGAAATTCATACCAATGATGATGACGAAGCTGCCGTTTTAGGCGCTGCGGTCACCTGCTTGTTGTATGTCTTGCCCAGGGCCACATAAACAGGAGGTGGGGATCAACCCTGCTGTTTGTGAACCTAAGCACAGACTATGTCAATTCATATCTATCAACTGATCAATAAGATCAATTATGTACAAAAGAGAAAGGTTGCGTTTCTTTTTCAGTGTTTATTACTGGTTGCTGTACAGTGTAAACAGACTGGTAAAATTCCACTATTAGGTCAAAGTAAATGATAAAGCAAAAAGAAAGTGAACAAAGTGAGGAGATGTAGATTAAACAAGCAGGAAAAAAAGTGTTGATTCAAACTTAAATGTAAATATAAAAAGGAAATATTGCACATTACCAAGTCAACATATTATAATAGCAAAACAATTTGTATTTTTGGAAGCCGTACTCAAAAGCACATGAACTGAATTACTCGACTTTAACAACACAGAAAATGTACGGTTTGCAGCCAAGCTGGATAATCCAAGCAACAAACAGCTCAGCTGCTGCTGCTGCTGCTGCTGTGGGAGGAAAAGAAAATCTGCGTGGAGTCATTTAATGATAACACTGTCGGCCACAAACACAGACCTGCTTTGTCAGGGTGGACTGTGGTAAGATTTCATTTAACAGTGCTTTTGTTCTTCTGTTTTAATAAAATCTCTCTGCTGTGTGATTACTCGCCACCTTTTCTGCACCGTTCACGTCCAACACATATTAACTGAATTTTTTGAAACGGGCAATTTTCGAGGTTCAAGAGGTTCAACTCTCTCGACTGAGGGTGTTGTTTAACACAAAATGTGAAGAAGCTAATAAGGCATGGTTTAATAAATATCATTTAAATGAAATTGTAAGTGTCCTGCTGGGCACCTCAGCCAATTTTCCCACCATAAATTAATACTAACAGAAGGCATAAAATACATGAATAATACATCCAACAGGGAATAATTTAAGTCTTCTAAAAACATTTAACTCCTATGCTGACAGCTGATCAAGGCAATCTATCAAACATTTTATTCATATGGCTCATAACAGCAGTAACAATCAATCTTCAAAATCATGCCTTGTACAGAACACACAAATATGCTATAAATGTTCTTCCCATTCCATCAAAGCAGGAACAAATACTCCAGTCTCACCAGTACGCATGCACGTGCCTTCAAGTAATAATGAAACAAAACAAAAATAAAAAACAAAACAAAAAACTATGCAACTAAATGCCTGCTTCCATTAGGCATCCAATATATAAAGTGCAGGTGAAGATCGCCGTTTAAAAGCTCATGAGTACATCTCGCTCCTGCATGCTGGTGAGGAAGGGCTTCCCAAACACGAACGAGTGCAGTCCTGCCCGAAGCTTTTCGGCAAAGGCCATTACGATGTTCAGATCTCCTTCCACGGTCAGATCCAGATCCGTCTTCAAATTGCGCAAAGATCGAAACGGCTTCTTCCCTTTTTGCCTGCGGAGTCAGGAGGAGAGACATTGTAGTGTCGCTGTTAACAGCCTACAATACACAGGGTCACAGGATTTGCATTAGCATCTAGTTGGGTTGCAGCTGTGCACAGAGATGCCATGGCACGATGAATAATGTATGCTGCTTCAGGATGGCAACTGAGCGTAAACAATCTTGTCAAGGCACCTGTAAAATAGTATGCCCTTAGACCTCAGACTGTTAGCAACACCGTAAGCATGACAGCTTTAATGCTTTCACACACGCACACAAATGATGGTCGTGCTTGTGTATTTAGTGCTGCCTTTGGAATGAGATATGTTCAGGCGTTTACTGTGTGCAAGGAAAAATGGAATTAAGAGTGTTGTTTCTGGAAACATTTCAAAGATGAGGAAAGTAATATTTGGTGTAGTGTTTAGCAGAAAACTGCAGCAAGCATCTGTATTTTTATTACTTTAGTTCTGATGATGGACGATGTGTTTCTCATTTTCTGATCTACAAATGAACTTAAACTGAAGGTGTCTTGTAGGTTTCCCCTCCAATAGTATAGCTGTCAGGTCTGATGTGTTGGATTAAATGTAAAAGCCTATGTTTTAGTGTTTGTTTACCTTCACCTATGAAATATAAAGCGTGCTTCAACAAATTTAAAGTCTGCATGTAATTCTGTTGATGTAAAAAAGTCCTGATTAAGAGTGTGTTAGTAATACTTCTGCACAATAAAGAAGTACTTTGTTGTCTTTGAGTTTTCTTTTTTTATAAACAGGAGAAAAGCAAGACTGTAGAACTAGAAGAACAAACAGGAGTGCCTGCTGTCCCAAAGGCAGTGGGAAGATCTTTGCACTGTTGAGAAACACAGAAGGGAGAAGGGATGGATGAGTCAAGCGCAGATGGAGCGGTAACCGCCACAGGGAGGTTGGCATGAAAAACCACGGGGAAAGCTGAAGACATGGTGGACTGCTGAGTCTCCGGTGACCTATTGGCAATTACCAAGGTGCTTCTGGAGCTGAGCCAGAAGGTGGTTACTGTAACCCTGACAGGACTAGAGCGTGACTAGAGATTAAATTCTTTTACAAGTAACTAAACACGATTTCCAGAGAGGAGGGTGGTTTAGCAGAGTGTAAAGCTACACTACTGGTTTATAACTTGTCTCACCAGCGAGTGAATGATCTGGCAACTGCCTAAAATAAAAGACATTAATGCAAAGTGTGATGTGCGGCCATCAAAAGCCACTAGGTCACCTTGCAACCTGGCACACAATCTCATTTCTGTACCTAAGGGGGGCAGAGTAATGAGATTCTCTTGTCAGTGATCAAATGACGATCATAAAAACATCATTTAGTGTTTTGATGAAGATGATAGAAAACTCCAGTCGTCTCTGGTGCTGCGCCAGAGACTCTCAGAAGTTGAGCAGTGTTGACTGTGAGGGCCATGGCATGTGCCTTACTGCAATTTCTTGCTCAACACATTATTCTTCTGCAATGTAGAAGGGGAAGCTGTCATTCTGGAATGATGCCTGTGATTCATCACCAGCCCCTTCCTCCCAGTTTCCTCCCAACACCAATCATCCTTTAAACCAGTCCTGTGAGGCTGGCTCAAACATTCAAGGTAAATTTTGCAACTACAGCTGAAATGATTTTCCTTATTTATTAATTCACATATATGTATGTATATATAATAATATACAGTATTATTCAATACAATCATAAATGAGACGAGCCAGAAAAGCAGCTAATTTTGATGTATGAAAAGCCTGAACTAGCAAGCGTTCAGCATTTTTGCTTAATAAATCAAAATGGTGGTGGATGGATTTTCTTTTGATCAGTCTATGAGTCTAACTCGGTTCTGTGGTGGTTGAAAAAAATAATTCAAAATTGTAAAATATCCATAATAAAAAGATAAATATGCAGACTGCTATTTCAGTTTTTCAAATATTTTAGTGCTACATTTTACTGTGCTTCAGCGTTGAATGTGTAACTGGTAGACTATTCATTTTTAGTTTAGTAGACAGGAGGGAACTAAAAATGATTGAAATGCCTCCACTCGTTTTACCAGATACAAATGTGCCAACTTCACCTGGAAAATATATTTAACAACCAGAGTAGAGCATATTAGAATTTGTAAATGTGACAACATGTCTGCTATTCTGGTGGGGAACAGAAACAGAGAGGCAGAACATGAAAACAGACTGCCGGTTTGCTCTTCAGTGTGTATGTCTACATCAGCAGTTTGACACTGTGAGCTCCCCCTCAGACAGAATCCAAACAACTGCTGTCGCCTACACTTTGAGCCCTGTTAGTCACTAGCCTCGATTTGCTTACTTTCTGGTCAATTTTCGCATTGAAAATTATGCCGAATTAAACATTTGCAATCGAATGTACCCATGAATGTACAGATTACTACACCTGGACTACTGGGGTACTGAAGAAAATGTGATGTGTGTGTTTAAAGTAGCTATATTATTCTTAATTTAGGCTTTATTTTGCTATTCTGGGGTTCCACTGGAACAAGGCTATTTAATATTAAAGTAAAAAAAAAAAATAGACATACATGTTTATAAGCTTTCTTTATGCAACAGCTCCTCTGGCCTTGAGCCTGAAAGGACTCATTTGAGCCTTCCAGCTGAGACTCCAGCTAGTGTCACAATAAATTGTAGAGAAAGATGTCTAGTTCACATGAAAATAGAAGCTAAACAATCCACATGCCTGCTGCCCAAAAACACAAAGTCAGCTAACAGTCTCACTGGTACTGTGTGACGTAGAATAAAGCGATCGATCAGCCAGCATGCAGACACACATTCACATCAAGCGTAGGACCTCTGACTACGTGTAACATTTGGCACCCAACGTCATAAAAGTATTTGCTGGACATTTTTTGTACTATTAAAAAAGTTCTGTTGAATTTTGTGGAAGGGTACCAACAAATTCAGTATACCTGGAGCAATTAACTGATTCTGAAACGTGTCTCTCTTGAACATTTCAGTCGTTTACAGTCAGTGCAGGATGAGGGATGACTCCTGGTCATAGGAATTGTTAGGCAGAACGCTGCAGGCATTCTTCCTAAACAAGTAACCTGCATGGCAGCTCTGCATGGTAATCTGACCATATCTTTCACTCTGTGCTTGACATGCTGCTTTTTATCTTCATCTGTTCATCAAGTGTCTGCTTTACACCTCCAGTCAGTCGAACCAGAGCGATTTTCATTGCATTCCCATGCATTTCAACATCATGGGTAGAGCGACACAGCTCTCTGCCTTGGAGCTCTGAGTGGGTGCTCTCAAACTGCACCTGGCTGTTTTCTCTCATGCAACCATATTGTCCATCCTATGATTTAAATCATTTGTCTTCCAGGGGTTGTCATACAACATTAACAGATACCCATAAACTCTGAACTGAGCCTTTTTTGACTCTAAACTTAGTGAGGTGCTTTACAACAGGACACACACTACAAGGCTTCAGGGTATTTCTGGCTATGTGTCGTATTGGGAGGGGCAGCCGCTGTCAGCGCAAGGTCATCTGCTGCAGTGCAAAGTCAAAGCAAAAACAATGACAAAAAAAAAAAAAGATTACTGTATTAGCTCTCGTGTTTACATCATCTGATTCGTCCCATGGTGCTGTGTGTGTGTGTGTGTGTGTGTGTGTGAGCACAGTGGACTACAGCCACACATGAATCCCCATTTTTGGCTCTCTGGATTAAAGTCATATAAGTGACAGCTCTTACGTTTCGTCCTCGATGTACTTGAGCAGTGCGAGGGCCTTCCTGTGGAGAAGCAACAGGAACTGGGCCAGATAGGTGCTCCGCAGGGAAAGGCCCGGCTTCAGCATGAACACCTGGGTACAACACAGGTTGTCAATTAGTAGTCCAGACAACAGCTCTGCTGGAAAAGGTTGGAATATAACACAACCCTTTCTCCTTTGTGCTAACCTTGAGAAAGAAACATGAGAAAAACAACAGCAAGTCTGGGAGCGCGTTCATGGGAATGGGTGACAGGTTAAGACCCATGGGAATAAGCTCTCTCTGACGTTTTCTACCTATGGGCTCTAGGGATTACATATGTGAGATGGAAGAAACATATTTCAAGTAGTTTTGTTCTCTATAGCAAGGTAGCTCAAAGAAAAGATGACTAAGACAGTGACACTTTTAACTTCAAAATACATTACACGAGTAAAAAAAAAAAAAAAAAAAACACAAACAGGTTTGCCTCAGATTGCAAGAACAAACAACATCACTTGGTGATTTCACATTCCTTACACATTTTTTCTGCATTGTTAAATCTGAATTTGAAAGTGAATCTATCACTGAGGTTGCTATTCTTATCTTTATAACGAATATCCTAGGACGATGCTGGTGAAAACATTCTAGCAATTTTCTTCATAGACCACTGTGATACATGACACAGACCATACAAGTGTATCATATATTATCTCAACAATGATCAAAGTAACATGCAGTTATGACTATAGTATATTTTATTAAATATAAATTATAACAGTATTTACTCTATTTATACACTTAATGTATTTTTTTCTCTTTTCTTATTTCTTTTGACAGGTTTTTTTTTTCCATCAAAATGATACAGAGAAGCAGAAGAAACACAAAATGTACTGTATTCTTACCTCATCTATAAATGACTTGACCAATGTATCTTTATGCATGACATCTTGAAATATATTCCTAAAAAGAAAGACAGTGGTTAGGACACTCAGGCAATTCATTTAAAGATTTTGTTAGTAATACTATATAACCTGTGTAAAGTTTTATTTTATTGAGTAGCTGAAATTTGATGCCTCAAAAGTGCTTGGTCAAGTGGCTGCTCAGCTGTTCGATAGCCAGATGTGCATTATTCCCTCATTAGTTCATTTACAACTAAACAATGTCTGGAGCTGATTTCAATTTGATCATTTGTATTTGCAATCTGCTGTTGTCAACTGTCAATATGAAGCCACTGCCAGTGAAGCAAGCCCCTGTTAGGCTGAATAACCAAAACGAACCTATGAGAGATATACTGTAGAGCTTTGTGGTTTTAGTGGGGTTTGCAGTTGACATGCATGTATATTCTAATAGTTAGTATTTCTGAAGTGTCTAGGCTAATAATATCCATCTATATTATTGAAATGGTTGTCATTTCAACATAGCTGGTAGAACATGTAGCTAAAAAAAAAATCTTACTTATGAGCCTGACAGTACAACAAAAACCTAATATACAGCTGACAACATATACGGCTTACAGGTCAGGTGTGAAGGTTTCATCTGTGTGGATGACTGTATCTGGAGGTATGTCCTCCTCGCTATCCGTCTTCCAGAGCGTGCTCAGCTCAGACCGCATGTAGCGCCGCTGGTTGTATGTGTGCTCATGACATGGCGGCATCTGCTTCACCGTGTTGATGTCAACGTCGATGTGAGTGGTCGGGTATGGCGAGTAGAGCACCTGACGGAAAGGCAGGACGAAGCTGCCTGTGGAGTCCTGGAAATGAAATGGGGGTGGGGGGGGTTAGTGACAACCTGCCAGCCCTTGGGTAATCTTGCAATCTGGTATTATTGTTATTTTATGTGACATGTGACAGTGTGTTCATATTATTCTGTGTAGTGTGTGGGGAATCTGTTCCCTCCAACGCGTTCTGTCCCAATCCAAAGAGCAGGCAACACACTGCACACTACACCCCTATAAGAATAAAACAATAGGAAGCTGCTTGCTTGCAAAAAGCGAAATTATTTAGTGGAACTTCTGACCTGCATATAAAAACACAATAAAAAAGGGATGGAACCCGAGTAGCTTGCCGAAACATCCTATATCCGTGTCATGTATATGCAAAGAAGCTTTAATAAATAATTTCACTTCGTGAAACCAGGGGGCTTCCAATATCCCTTCTGTTGTTTCTCCCGAGGCGCATTTCTTTGATTTCCCACTGCATTTCAAGTGAAAATCTATAAGAGATCCACAACTGACTTTATGAGCTCTGCCAAGTTTTCTCATTCTGTTTTGTTGACTTAATGTAGCATTAAATCATCCTGCCCCGCTGTAGCAGCAGTAAATAACATGACAACGTCTCTAAAATGTTTTACTTTGCTGATGTTCACAACATTTCAGTTTAACACTTGACCCCAAAAAGCGTTCTTTTGGTTAAACACAGTAGAATACGTTTACTGTGTGCATGGAAAGGTGACTGGAAATAATCCTTATGCTGACAATACAAAAAGCTTTTTGTATTGAAACAGAACTGGATCTAATGCAGAGTAGAAGAATAAAAAAATAGCGAGAATATAATGAAAAAGAAACTGGGTCACCACAACAAGCCGGGCGAGATCAAACAAGCAGTTGAAACAGTACAAAAACCAGACCCTGATTTGAATCATGTTGTCTTATGTAATGAAAGGAAGCCGGTTGGATACCTTGAGCAGACCCTGGACAAACAGGCCAGTGTCGTATTTGAAGGAAGAGTCAGCCTTGCACAGGCGAGAGCACTTCCTCTCCGCCAGGGTGAGGAAGAGGCAGAGCGTGCGCACGATCTGCAAGGAATGAACTGAGATTTGTCAATCAATCAAGGCTGTGACAGGTCAACTCTTTAATACGGATTTCAGGTGACAGTATTTTGACACAAAATACACAAAACTTTATACAGCTGTTTGCCACTGGACAGTGTGGGTAAAATTCTAATGGCCTTTTGTTGGCAACTGTTGTACGATAAAAACAAAAGTGGTGGATTCCTGCACAGTGTTTGCTCAACGTTTACTAAAAGGAGCCACATTTTCATTACTCCATAATCTGACATTAGGCTTGAGGCTAGTTGTTAGATACAAATAAAAGTCTTGATTAAACTGGTTCTCAAATAAGGCCTCTAGCCAATAACCGTCAAATTAAGGCTGTGTATGCTTTTGCTATGCAGTATATTGGCAAAACTGCTGCTTTCATCTATAGACTACTGTAAACGGTACATTGTGTGCTATATCACGTTACTTTCTCAGTTATCATTCACAGCTCATCTCACTTCAATTCCAATAACTGCTTATTTTAAGTAAGGTATATCCTTTCTCATATTCCTGCGCTGCCAACACAGCACACTTTAAAACCATTTTAGATTATGCAGATGCATTACAGATTGCGTCTGTTTGCAGCCACTAATCCAGTAAATTTACCTTATTTACTTTCTCTGGGTTGCTTCCAACCACTATTGAGCAGCCGCAAGTCTGTAGATGGGAGCTGATGGCCCTGAACCAAAGAGACACAGACATGCAAATCAGAGTCAGTTAGTGTCATTAGCATTGCTTTCGTTACTAAAGACATATTTTAACAATAATGATTGACATAGACGAACACATTTCTCAAGCTTTACATAGAGGGAGGAAGAAGATGTTAGGTGAGATTGTTTTCAGAGTTCTACCTACTAATCCTTGTACCTGTCCACTTATGTGGTTTTCACTCATATTCTGAGAAATTAAACTATTGTGTTGATCACAAACACAATGAAAAGTTGGGCTTCCATAAGCATAGTTCCACTGTTTATTTTTTTATTGTTCTCCTAATAGTTTCACTATCTTAATTAACCTTAATTATTAATCTTAATTTATCTTATTTACTAAGGAAAATAATCTAATGTTATGCATTTGTGGGTGACAAATGTATAGTTAGTAGTTAATTTAGTACAGTAGTCTCAAGGTATCAATCCATTAACTGAAGCCCAACAAAGAGTAGGTTCATGCAGCAGAGCAGGGGCTCTAAATACACAAGTTGTTCTAGTAAAAAATGGTTAAAGCTGAAGAAATGTAATGTTTGGTTCAGTATGGAAGTCCTGTGAAGGGCCTGAAGCAGACGGTTTATTTGAGTAGCTCAAACAGCAGCACAAAGTTTCAATTGTTCGTTAAGGGGATGGAATTAAATCCCTTCAAGATTCTGTGCAGGGCTAAAAAACATCAACAGGAAATGTTTAGTCAACCTGATTGTTGCATAAGGGGATAACAACAGTTACTGAAATTCTAAAGGGTTCATAAAATTTCAAGCACCACTGTACTACAACTATTTTTTTCTTTATTATAAAACTCTTACATGAGCTATAAATATACTTGGGCTCCAGTTTACAGGTTCACTGCCATGTCCACAGGATGCTGAACTAATCCTGTTCAACTCTGAGCAATTGGGACCTTCAGAATGGACTTTCCAGGCCCTCAACACTTAACAGCAATTTAGCCTTCGTCCTTTCTCTGGAGGAAACTTCAGCTAAGTGGAGAGCTATTACTCATCATTGGAAGGTTGATGGGTGTTAAATGGGCATTGTTCATCATCTGTCTCTATTTGCCTGCGCCGGAGTGCTTACTTGTGGAGGAAATCCTCGTGGCAGCTGTCCCCGATGTCATCATCATTTAGCACCGTGTCTTTTATCTACTCAGCAGGAGTGAAACAAATGAGTCATTTTTAAAATTGGTCGCAACAAAGGCAAAAGTGATGATGGGCACATTTGCAGGCACTGTCATGAAAATAAGATGCAAAAAACATCATCGTGTAAGACTGCAGGGTTCTGGGTAGGTTCTTCATGCTTGCTTTTTTGTCGCATTTGTATATTAAAGCGCAACAAATGTGTTGAATCACGCTGGGTGGTAATCTTGGCGAAGAACCTGGATAATTTATAACTCTTAGAAATATTTATTTGAGCAAGTGAAAATGTGAAACAAGCGGAATTTGCTGAAGCTAGAGACACAATCTAATGTATATAAAATAATGTATTTAAAATACACCCAGTTCAGCCACTGCAGCCATTGATGTTTAATTCTAGCTGGCCTGTATCTTACATATAGACGAGCTTTCACTTGATATTTAAGGTAACATTTTAATACAAGGAAGGCATATGGAGATTTTTTACCATTCACATACACGTGCAGCCCAAACTAGACAGCAACAAAACGAAATGTACCCTGGTAAAACAGAATAGGATTACTGTGAGTGTGTGTGTAGGTGCTGCTCACATCTATATCTTCTGGCACACTATGTGTCTTCATAGAGGCCAACAGCTCCATAATAGGCACAATCTCCAAGCTCAGCACAGAAATGATGTTGTAGCCCTGAAGTTGAAGGAAAAAAAGAAACTAAAATTAAAAAAATTGATTGATTCTTTGACAGTGACCTGCATTTTGTGGGCCAGAGGCTCAGATTTCTGGATAAATATTTTGTCTACTGGTTGCTGTGCTGCACCTGCTACCCCCAGAAACTAATAAATGTCGTACTTTAATACATATAGTTTCACTGATGACACACCGTCAGTCTCTGAATGATGATAACAGGCTATACGTGCTTGTGCAGAGACGCAAGACCTCAATTCCAACCAGACAGTTCTGAGAGCCACATTACTAAAGATTGGTGTGAATTATGTTATCTAATTGAGGATGCAAGTGGCCCATTACAATACAAAAAAGTTTATAATCTTTGCAACATATAATTTCAAGCAGAAACGATCCAATGGAAGAATGGGTCTAAGATTACGAATCCGACCATACATTCAATGCCAACTTTGTGCACTTGACAGTTTTTGACACACAGTGATAAAGACACATAAAGATACATTATGGTTGCTGCAAAAAATCTAAATCTACAGTATATATAGTTTTTCAAAGCAACAAAAAAAAGGGCAGAAAAAGGCCAAACTGCAACTGTGAAAATTACAAGAACATTTATATCGAGGGAAGAGGCTGAGATAAGAAAAGTAGCCCTAACCCCTATTATTACCTGCTCACTGGCTTCCTCTGTATGAGCTCTTAGACCACATTAGCTAACTTACTCCTCTATGTTCGGAGACCTCAACTTTATTAAATTGCCAATACTGCTACATTCCCAAATGGGTAAAACAGAGGTGAGAGATTATTCAATACCTTTTTTAAATCAGGTTAGATAAGGACTTAAAATTCCTTTTATGAATATAAAGGGTAATAGCTGGTGTACTGTTGTGTGAATACTAAGTGGAAAGAGCATGGTACCTTCTGCATCCAAATGCGGCCCTTGCGGATGGCGTGTTTTAGCCTCTCCACACAGATGGTGTGCAGAGGCAAGTAGAAGGCCAGCTCTGTCTGAGGCAGGATAATGGACAAGGCACATGTGTTCTTGTCCCCCTTCAGCTCGCCGTCAAAGATGAGGGAGACAATGATGACACCCTTCTCTGCCAGAACAAAGAACTTCACATCCACGGCGCCACACTCAGCGCTACGCAGAATCTCTCCATTGAGAGTGTGATTGGCCAAGAAAGTGATCTCTCCATCACTGAGGAACATCAGCTGGTCACCCTTTGGCGCCCAGATGTGGCGAACTCGTGGACCCAGGATGTTGTCCCAGTAGGCAAAGGTGGCTGCCAGCAGTGGGCATTCTCCCTCCACTGCTACCTCAGACTTTGCCACAGCAGGTGACTGGGGTGGACAGCCAGAAGACATTGGAGTAGCGTGGGAATGTCTGATGATATAATATTCAAACTAAGGAGGGAAAAAAAAACAGTTTCAAATAAAGCATCATTCCTAAAATATTTAAATATAATTAAATATAATTACATTGTTGCTTCAACTTTCAAAGGTACCTTTTTAGAACCCCTTTCAGCCAAGTTAGCACATGCTAACACATCTAAATGAGCCTTCTCTATAAATGTGATGTGATTTGTTTTGCTGGTGAAGTCAGCTGACACTGTTTAGATCCACCCTAAGGCTACTTCTCTTTTTCTGACTATGTCTAGTAACAGAGTGTTGGCAAGACATTAAACCCTGGACATGAATAAGTGCATTTAACGTTAATTCGATAACAATGTCTCATATTATTTATACCTTTATCTCCGCTCCCTATATTAAGGTTAGATATGCTTCTAGGGTTGAGAGATGAGGTATATTAGACACATTTAAATAGCAATAAATAATATATTAAAATACTGTTTGGTTGACCATATATATGCCGATTTACTAGCATCCCCTATTTAGTTAGGATCTATAGTTTTTCTGCTTCCAGATAGTTATGTATATCTGTATAGAAGCTATGTAAATTTATTTTGACAGTTTTTGCAACAGGATTTGGTGTTACATATTTAAACAGTTAAATAGCCGTCTTGCAAAGTTAAGCAACGATTAACAGGGGATTAGTTAATATAAAGAATTCAATGCCCCTATCAGTACAGTGTAAAGGGAGAAATTAAACGTTGATAACGTTGTTCTATCTGCTGATAATTTATAGTAGGCTAACCCATGCTAGCTCGCTAACTTGCTTTCGCTAATTAGCTAACACTGGCAAAGTGAAATGACATCGCCATCGCCTTACTTGCTCCGTCTTTCGGTGCTAAATCGCCGCGCCACAGAGTTTCTAGAGGGAGAGATTTAAATGCTGTAGGAAAGTCATCGTTGCTTCTCTGTTACTGCCATGACATGTGATTAGCCAGCTGCAGACTTGTTGTCTTCACGAGACTTCCTCATACGTACGTCTTACGTCAGTCACTGACAGGTGCACAGCGTCCTCTGGTGAACGCCGCGTGGAAGTGGACGTTGATAAATCAATGATGTCATCTTTAATCCAGGCTGCTACCTGCAGAAAATGAGTCATTTAAATTAATTTGGTCACACATGTGGATGTATCTGCAGGACAAAACACTTTGATTCCAAATGAATAGCACCTCGCTTCAGTTGTGCAGGCTGCTCTGTCGTTTGTTTCTCTCCCTTTAATCAGACCACTGTAAATTGTATCCACAACATTTCCCAAGAGTACCTGGCAAACCCCCACAGAGGGATCCTGAGCTGTTCTGACAGATGTTAATGTGATTGTGTGAGTCTCCTTGAGGGTTTATTTGACATTTTCAGATTTATCAGAATGTTAAACACAGAACAACTCTTGTTCCTCCTTTACCGTGAGCATTGTCTCATCCAGTGAGTCCCTCCCATCATAGAAACATGGCTGAACTACTGTAAGACCACTTATTTCACACCTATTATTGGACACTATATAGGCTATTCATCTACCCACTGTATATACACTTGAGCTTGCACCTAATTCACGGTATAACTCCTAATGGTCTCAGCACGATGCTAATGGGATGGCTGATGCTGTTGGCTCTAACTGGCTCATCAGCACTTCAGAGAGTGAATTGCTTCTGCAAACAGTCAGCCCTAATTATGGAAAACAGTTATGCAGAACGTTAAAAGTGGCATGCTCAGTCGTGTCGCCGTATATGACCACCATTTCTGCTCTCTCAGCCCTGAATTGTTTCTGTTCCTTCGACCACAGCTGGTGTCCATTCTGCTCAGTCTGTCTTTGGCTGTTTTCAATTTCGTTGGAGGTCTCTTGTGACTTGTTGCAATCCAGGACTGCAAATCTCACTGAGTAAACTTGTGGTGGACAGGCTACAAATACCAAGAAGCACTGTTCTACAGGCTTTCCAGCCTTTTTCTGTTGAGCCTAATCCGTTCATAAACCTCTTCTACATTAGCACTTCCCTTTTGCGCAGCGAGGTCCCCGAAGTGAACCGTTTTAGGCCACAAAAGATCAATAGATCAGTAGAGGCCGGTTCACGTCTACTCATACTTCACAGTTACACAGTCCCATTTCACCTCAGCAGTTCGGTACTGTGTCCACATTACTGCCGACGCTGCACCAATCTGCCTGTCAATCACACGCTCCACTTCACCCTCGCTGCTCAACAAAACACCAAGTTGCTTTAAAATGAACTGACGACGCCAACCGAACAACGTTGTCTGCAAAAAAGCCGAGAAGCAATTCTGAGGAACCCAAATCTGATCTGAACTCAAGTGGAGCACTGTCCTCAAACCGGACTTCATTTGCATCCTCACAGCAGCACTCACACTGTAAGCATCTCTCAATATACTATATAGTACAAATCAAAACTTGCTGCAAATGATACTGAATATACTTCAGCACATATTCTTTCTACTGTACCCTTCTGTGTGTTCTGTCTCTCCCCAGTGCTTACATTATTCCTTCCTATCTTGAGGATTTCTTTGCCTAACCCTTCTCTGTTTGTCAGCCCTTTTCTGTATGAGCGTCAACAAGCAACAGCAAACTTGGACAATGTGTGGTCCGTCGGCCTGTTAGTCTGCTGAAAAAAAAAACAAAAAACAAGGTTGGCTCCTACTGAAGTTTTCAAGGTCAGCGACTGTCAACAGTCACTCACTCCAGATTGTGTAGCTCCTGGCTGCCTGCTGATGTGATTGCACTCTGGGAACAGCACTGCAGTAGAACTGCTGCGACAGTGGTCAGAGGCTGATTTCAAATGCTTCTTTACATTTGTGAAAAAACAAAAAAAATATATATATATGTATGATCAGCAAATTTGTACAGCTATTTTTAATTTAATGATAAATCTATCATTCTGTAATTTTCCACAACTACGTTGTACACTATGTGTTATTCAGTAGTTCTTTCTAATTTCCTCTTGGTGGACTGGCTACACATCAAACCAGGTGTTTTTCTTGTTTTACCCCACATATATGTAATTATCTCTGCCCCAATGAACACCCTGAGAGGAAGAAAGGCTCATCCTCAACCAGGATCGTGCCAGATTAAAAGGATTTTAATGTACCTCATCACCTTGTTTTACATAAGTGCCTCAAGATTTTTTCCTTTTTCTGTTATGATTCTTTTCATCTTCAAAAGTACCTCGAGGTTCCCAGATCGCAGTTCATGGGAAACTGATGGAGAGCTTGGCTTTGACTGTCTTTTCTGAATTCTCATCAATGACTCTTGGACCACACTGACCTCCATCGTTTGGGTCAAGGATGAGATATGTTAAAATTAATTATTTTAATTCAGTTTCTGTAGCATTAATCCCTTTGTATTAGCACTTGTTGGGACAACAAAGTAACATGATGAATGTGCGGGAGGAACACATAGCATGAATGAGATTAACCCTTTAGGGGCTTTGTGTCTCGAGACCACTACAAAGATGCAATGTGATACTCTAACCATCCACAGTCAGGACAAGCTCTACAGGTAATCAATGTACTGACAGTGTTAGCAGCACTGTAATGGTGTTACCGTGTTGCTGCAGGTTTGCTGGGTTGCAACGTAGCCCACAATATCCTTGTGTCTTTAAGTACCACTTGTTTTCTAACTGCAGAATTATAGTCATGCACTTGGAGCTTTCTCACTGTGGGTGAATAGATGCAGTATTGTAATGTGTGGACTCATTTATCTTTTAAATGAGTCCACACATTATAAAAGTGTTAAAAATGAAGCTATAGTAAGGAGTTAGTATAGCTCCCCTTTTGAAACCATAACTTGTCATTTTACATCACTGCATTGATGGATCTGTGTGATCATATTGGCAAAAATCATGTGAGTCTTCCTCTGCTTCCAGACTGCAGCCTGTTATTGACCTCGCTGTGCACTCATAACACCTTCAGACATCCTGTCTTAATTCCCCGAATTTACGCCTCGCCTGTAAAGATTGCACTATGCTACCTTCTTTAACTATTCAGCCTCTCTGATTCTGTTTAAAATCCACCCTCGTCAATGTAGACTCTGCTTCCTTTGACAGTAGAAAGGTTTCATTTAAAATTTGCATGACTTTCGCTTTCAATGTAGCTCATCATTCAGCTTGGTGAGCAGACTTTTTGTGCAGCAGTAGTACCGTTGTCTTTAGCTGTCATTTTTATCCATATGTGGCCTAATGAGGGGAAGGCAGAATGTGAAAAAATAATAGTTCAGAGTGTGGAAAAACAAGCAGCTTCTCTAAACGTCGGTAACTGGAAATGGTTTTTGTTCTTAGGTTGACTAGGTTAGGTTTGGAGGCATATAGAAATAACCACCAACTGATGATTAGTTACTTAAATAATTAAACATCCCTAGCAGAGTCTAGTGTTGCTGTCAGAGGTTTAACATTGGAGTGACATAAAGGAACAGTTGCATTACCCTACTTAATGCTGCACTAGCAGCATGGCTCTATGGAAATGTCAGTCTGTCAGTCCACAGTGAAATATCTCTCAACAGCTACAAGATGGATCGCCATGAGGTTTTATAAAGTCATTGATGGTTATTGGCGATCCACCAACTTTTCCTCTAGCTGGATACACAAATACATCCCAAACCATCAGCTCAAGATTCATTTTACTTGGTCTCAGGCTCCATCTTCTCCAGACATAAACAACATTTGACCAAGAGCGACTACTTCTGGGAGTCCACCATCTTTGTTTGTGGGATGTGCTCGACATCAACAAGGTAAAACATCACACCTGCTGAACAGCACCCTGCTGTGCCTCATGTCGCTGTTGCATTTCAGTCTTGTTAAATCAGAAAAGGTACTAATTATGATAATTATGAGACTCCTCTGTTTTGTTTTTCTTTTTTTTCTTCTTCTTTTGACTTGCATATGGAGCCTTGTTATTGCACTAAATAGCATTAGCAAGTTAATTTTCATTAATCATTTGAAATTCCAATAAATTACAGCTCATTATTGTAAACTGCGCTTTAAGGTAAGAATGTTAATGTTCTACCCTGGATGAAGACAGCGTAGTCACTGAGCATCTCGCTAAGTCGTTTCAAATGAATCTACAATGTGTTTGGCACAGTAAATACCTCATGAATTGCTAATAAAATTAATTGGGGATTTTAAGTACAAAGAGCTAAATTGGATGACTGAGCAGTGATCTGCACTAAAAACTCTGAGGTTATGGAGTCTGGCTGTGTCTCTGTTTCTGTGGTTCACTTCATTAGTGTCAATGTTTTTGCTTAGGGAGACGTGATTGAGAGTAGTGACAGCACAGCACCTCCTTTCATCTGACATTAGACAGACAGACGGGCTCCTGTTTCCGCCCCGGCCGACAGCCTGATGCCCACCGCCAGCATCCATTAGGATCGGTTTAACATCAGTCCTCTCCCCACTAATCTACATGGCCACGAGAAATGGGTCAAAACTGCACTCCGAGCAGCCTCCGAGGCCTCCATGAATCCTAACTTCCCTCATTCTGCCACCCTACTCTAATTTCTTTGTGAAAGAACCTCCCAATTTGCCATCACATACCGCGAGTTAGATCTGGAAATATCACGCACATCGGTGATGAAGCCAGACATGCTGGGTACATGCTGTGCCGGGTACAATGGCAGAAGATTAAACATTATAAAACACTGACATGAAGACACATTGCAAATAGAGTGAGAAGAAGAACAAAGATTACTCAGATGAATAATATGTATGTATGATCACGAAGATCCGCAGTCTGTCATGCTCGTGATCACGCTCAGTAAAGGCTGATCATGCCAATTGCAATTACTCCTTAATTTTTAAAAAGGCCAAAGCATGGGCAGACTACTGGGCCGTAATAAGCCTGATCCCTTTGTGTGATTTCAAAGCAGGCTGCAGGTTTGAAACAAGGCGCACAACAACGATCTGTGTTCACATTCAAAAGAGGCAACTTCAAAGAAGCTCATTTTCTCTTGCCCAGCTGCACTGTGGCTCGCTGCCACAGGCCAATCGTTATAATGAGTATCAAAATGTACTGTGGAAAAGACGGCTCCACAGAGTCACGCTGCAAGATACTGTGCATCATCAATGAATCGAACAGTGTCGCAAAGACTGAGCATCAATACATCAAACTCAAAGCTACGGTATGTAACTTCTTCGTTCATTTACTTTTTTTTTAAGCATTCTCCAAAAACAATTGTTATATGCAGATTGACCGTTAAGACTCAGACTCATTGAAGAGTGTGGCAGCCGTGCAGAGAAAAGACCATGTTTTTATTAAGAGAAAAGCAGCTTTATCAAACTGATCACACATACAGCGCTTTGTTAATATTGTAAATGACTATTGGAGCTGGAAACAGCTGTTTTTAAATTAATATGAACACACAGAGGCCTGTCATCAGCAAACATTAGCACTGCCTTCCAATTCCATGGTGTGGTAGTTAATGCAGGTCCATCAATTTAATAGATTAACTACAATGAAGATGTCGATGTATCTTTTCTTGAATATCATGGTAATTCCTATGTGACTCCAATCTTTGATTGTCAGCGTAGCTGTTTATGTGTTGCAGTTTTGTAGACTGACACCTGAAGCACTGGGCAGGATGGAGTGGACTGATTTCAACTCTACTGCTTGACGTGATACTGGATGGTGAATAGATTTGATAGAATAAAGATGGAAGGAAACATCTTAAAACATGAATATAAAAAAAAATAATAATCTAAATAAATAGAATGGGTGTTAATTATTCAAATGAAAAGCCAGATATAAATATAAACATAAATCAAAAGAATTTTAAATCAATATGGAAACTGACAGGCAAAGGAGTCCTGGATCAATTTTTACCTGATTTGTAACTTTTTGGGTAAAGCAGATAGGAGAGCGTGGCAGTGGTCCCATCTGCTGGAATATAAAGCAGGCATTAGTCTCTCTGTGTCACTCAGAGAGAGAAATGGATGCACTTTAGCTGTATTTTTCAGACGACAAAAAGCAGATTTGGTGCGAAACCCCATGTGAGCCCTAAAGAGTCTAGGATGACACTGAGGTTTCTTGTCTGTAGGCTCGGGGTAAGTCCTAGACAATTTAATTTTGTGGCCAGTTTCTCTCTCTGAGCCTTAGATCCTATAACTAAAATCTCTATTTTATCCTGGTTTGGCTGTGTAAGGTTTTGTGACATCCAGGAACTCATATCTATAATATAAGTTCGCACTGGATCACAGATCATGATACAAATTGGAAATTCGACAGATTATTTGGCAGCATGGCCAAAACCTTACTGTGACAGCAACTAGCTACACATTGAATACTCATTTTATTTAATCTAATTGTAGACTGATACAGAGAGGTCAGGAAAAGGCACATGATCAGCCACAAGCACCGAGTGAGCTATCACACTTGCCCACTGTGTGTTCACACCTTTGCCTAATACATCAAAGTCTTCTCCTCTCAGCTCCATCCTTGTGCCAAAAACCTGCAATCTGCAAAAAGCACCAAAGTGTAATGTGACCAGAGGATCTATCTACCTATCGGATCTCTTCCTGCATTTAGCCGAGCCTGCATGCTGCCTTCCCGACTGGTTCGTCCTCACGAACAAACAAAATGCCACCTTGTTTTCTCTTTTGAAAGCTTAGCTCTCCTCTCAGTGGTTGTTCTAGACTCATCTATGAGACAACTTTTGTTTTGCACCATGATAGAATTAGCACGACCAACACGTTGCGTCCTCAGCTATCCATTTCAATCACTTTGGGAGATGAAAGCACTTACCTGCCCTCAAGTCCCACACTTGTCTCCCACTAAAGGTTCTTTTCTGCACGTTCCCACTTCATCCACTGGCCCCGCTGTGTCTGAGAAACCGCACCTGCACGTCTGGCAGCACTTTCCTGCCTTTGAATCTCAGTCGCAGTTGCTGTTGTCTCCAAGTAGGCCATAACATGCTCAAATTGAACTCACCCTGTCCATGCTGTACCTTCCCTATAATGTCACTGTGCCTAAGTGCTGCTTGAGCCTGTAAAACTATCTCCCTCGGGCTTCACTTCGTCCCAGCTGAGACTGTTCTGGCATCACTCTCTGAATAAAGATCCCCCCCGTAACCTTCTCTAAGACCTATGTAGGAAGATGGTGCTTCCTCCATTCTAATAAGCCTCTACAGTTCCCACTAATACTCCTTTTCTCTAATACCACAAGTCCCAAACCTTTCCATGCCATTTTCAGAAATACAACCTTATGTCTTCTTTTACTTTTTTACTACTGTCCCTTTACTTTTCCATGGTTACCACACAATCAATAAACACAACCAATCACGCGATTATTAATTTACTTTCTTAGTTGTTTTAAAATCTATTCTATTAGCACTGAAGACAGTTACCCACCCAATCACTGGGTTTTCCAAAAATCGACTTACTTACACCTGAAATCTTGAGATGGCATCAATACAATGTTTGCCAGCACCGAGAATGTCTTTATAATGAAATCAATAGCTGCTCCTCCAAATGGAGAATACCAGAATGTATTAAAAGCCAGAGAGCATCCTGCGAAGGTTTTGAGAGTATAATTATTATATAATCATTATTATAAGTCTTGATTCACTTTTCAGATTTGATCAATTTCCACTTCAAATGACCACAAAGCTCACTTATACACTGCATTTCTAACAGAAAAGGATCTTTGTGTCGCACACCAGCATGTCTTTATTTCTTGGTTGCTATTAATGTTTTCGTATCACTTTCATTTACAAATGCGTTTGTATCCTGGCTAATATTTCCTCATTCTGTCTGCGTGTGAAGGTGCATGATGAAAAGGCTATATTCTTATATTAGAAGCTATCTTTTCTGGCCGAGCATTCCAAACTAAGCACTGGAAATAAGTGAAATTGCAAATTCATGGTATTACTAAAGATTCAATGAGACGTGGCCCATCTTTGAGCCATTCAGCAAATGTTGCACAACACAATGTCCTGACTCTATGTTGTCTCTATGCCTTGTCTCTGCCTGAGCGACGATTTTAACACAACTTGCCTCATACTTCTTGAAATGTTCCACCTTTCCCACCGACCTGCTCTTTTCTATGAGTGTTACTTTGTTTCTTGCAGGTTTGCTTGGGTCAGGACCAAAGCTTCCCCAATCCCTTTGAACTTGTTTTCCAATCCCCCATGTCAGTGGCACTTCGTGGGGCTACTTTACTTCTTGGACTTCAGCAGTCAGGCATCAAATTCACTAAAGTTCTGGAGAATGAAATGAATGAGAAAATCTTCCAAAAAGACTTCCAAATAAAGAAGCAAAACATGCTATACATCATGGATGAGGGAAAGCAGGAGACGATAAGCAAGAGCACAGTAACTATGTATAAGAAAAGCACACTGAGTGTTTATTGTGTTATTATTTTACTTTAGTCACATTATATTTGTTAATACTCTTGACTTAGATGAAGATCAGATCACATTTTCTGACAAATGATGCAGAAAACCATGAAATTCACACACATACTTTTTCTTGCCACTGTAAAACCAAACGAAGCCACAACAAACCCAGTTTGTCCAAATCATGATGCTTGAGACCAGGGCGCCAGGACACAGGAGACGTTTTCAGCTACTCAGTAGACAATGGTCAAGAAGCGAAAACGCAACAGGACATCAACAGAATGCGTGTGAGTGAAATTGGATATAAAGCCCTTGTCATTTATGGTACTCTGGGGTTTTGCAGATTTGTCCAGTGCTGACATACTGTACAGTGTGTGCTTGTAATCTTTGCAGTATTTTATTGTTTGACTGCCACCGTGATTTACTGTACACTACAAACGTGACACGCTGACTTACTTGGCTGAACCAATGTACTAGATTTGTGTGTCGGGATTTTTCTTTAGGGGTTCATTTATGCCCTGTTGCTCTTATTACCACTGTGCCTTCAGCCACTGTTAAGTGTCAAGCCCATGTTATTCCTGCAGATTTAAATTCCTCTAGACATTCTTCCTATACACTGCCAAGACATTAAGGGACTCCCAGACGCTTCCAAACGGTGACAGTTTTTGGAAGCAAGCCAAGCAGAGACAGCCGTCTGGGTTTCCCGTGAGTCTTTTATCCAGGATCAAACAATCAAACAGACAACATGAAACATGCAGCACAGGCACTTCTTCTGCTTATTGCTCCCTTTTTGTGAAAAAGCTGAACAGACTATAATGATTATTCAGGCGGCTGCTTTCTCCAGACGCGCTTGAAGTGACATTCTGCCGTCTGCAGGCTCGGTCTAACTCATCTTGCAGCACCTGCTGAGGCAGGGGTGTATATATATATTTAGGAGCAGGTGATCCGTGTTATTTCCATTCACAACAGCTTTTTAGCTCATCATTTAATTTGGCAGGCAGTGGGTCTTTTACATAGTCACCACTGATGTCACATAGTCCATAGATTCTGTGGCAGAAGGGAGGCATATTCATCCCTGCCACGAACTCTGATGCACCACCGATTAACAGCGTGTGTGCGCTGTGTGGTAATGAGCCAAGAGCTGTTTGTTCGGCAAGCTTCTCGCTATCTCCAAGCTCTGCCCACCAGCAGCGCTGCATATATTTGATTTTAACTTGAGGTATTTCAGGGCTTAAAGTGAGGAAACATTAAACTTTCATCAGCTGCTATCTCCTGGGTTTACCTCCTCAGCTTATGGCTTTCATTCTGTTGGTAATTGCATTAGCCCCTCAGGTCCCTGTCATTCATTCTGTCTAATTAGCTCTCCTGACCCTCTAAGCATGGCGGTGACCTCTTCATCCAGTAAAGGCGACGACTTCTGCCTCATCCCTTTGACTGCTGACTCACATGCTAAACACACACAATTAGAACAAGGTATTTGTTGAACTTTCCAAGGAGTTTTAATTGTTCTTACTTAGATCTGTTTCAAGCAGTGGTCCCATTTGCTGCCAGCGCTCTGCGTAAAAGGCCAAGCAAGCTGCATGTAGGTCACATCTGCGTGTTTAAACAGACTTGTGCGATGGGTGCAAAAGTAACAGCCACTGGCCAGCCCTCCAGAATGCACCAAATTAATTGGTGATTCACTGACAAGAACACTATCATGCAAAGACGACTGTGTCTTGTGAGAGCGACTTTCAGTTGAACAATGGGCCCATTTAAAGCTGACTGGGAGGCTTGTTGTACGGAGAATTAATGTTTGAATTAATCAGCACCTAGCTTTGCTTTTCTTCCTCTGTGATTTAGTGTGTGTGTGTGTGTGTTAGGAAACGGGGCAGGGATTCATAACTCACAAATTAATCATTTATAATCATTCCTCTCCGTTGCTAACTGCAGTGCAACCGTAAAGTGAAAACTAACGTGCATTGATAAGATACAACGACATGTAAATGACATGTTGCTCTCCATTCCTTATCCTTCAAAATAAAGTTATAGCTCTGGGGTTTTTTAAGAACAATACCGCAGTGCTGCTGAGTAGACGCTGGTTTGAACACTTGGCTGCCTACCGGGCTAGTGTTCACACAGGCTGCCAGAGGACATCTCTAATGTGACTGTAATTCCCCATGGCCTCAGCACAAATCACACTGCATGCCTGCAGGCACCCAGCTGTAATTTCCTTATACACATGTAGTGTTCTGCAGGGAGGGGGCCTTCATAAGCTGCCAGCCCAGGCTAATACAACTCAGGGGAGAAGTCTGTAAAGTGACGTCACGCTGAAGCTTTTCTAGCCCCAGAGCTTTGGTCGATGTATCAATTCAACCAACACCCCCGGGGTTCGACTACTGATGCAATGTGATGGGCTTCTTTTCTGTTATTGCTCTCATCTTTCACACTGCACCTCTCGCTGACACTTGCCACGAGCTGTGTTTTAATGGGGCAGTTCCACAGAGATGAGATGAGTGGTGCTTGACTTTAACCAGTGCAGGGTTAAATGGGGGGAGCTGATGGTGAGTGCGGTTTCACCATCGCTGGCAATCAGAATAAAGTGCACTGGTCTCCAGCATGAAGCACAACTTAATTGCCAGAGAAAACAAAAATAGCGGCACTGATATGACAAAGTGTGTCCATCCACCTGTTTGTTTGACAATGACAAATTGGATGAGCTATGTAAAAATACTAAATACTACGACCAGACCTCCAGTTTTAAAGCGTCAAAAATATGTGAAGTTATGAATTTTATTCTATCATTAACTGACTTACAAGTAAACTCATTCAAACTCTAGAGCCGATCTTAAATTTGACATTTGCATTTGTAATCTTCTGTTGTTTATTATCAAGTGGAGTGAAGCAAGTCATCGTTAGGCAGAAAAACTAAAACAAACCTGTGAAAAGACAGAAAGCACAGGTGAGTTTGGAGGTAATGGAAAACAAAGGTGGTTGACGACAAAATCATTTTTTCTGTGGTGTAGAAAATAAACATTTACAGCATTCAGATAATGAACACCCTGCAGGAGGTGCAGTAGGCGTATCTGTGTCACCAGCTATGAGGAGACTTATATACAGATGGTTGATCACAGAACGTAAAGCACCAGTAAGTTTTAAAAATTGGAAGAGCGAATTAGAAAAGAAAAGAAAGAAGAAAATCTCTCTCTCTCTATATATATATATATATATACACAGATCAAACAAATTATCAGCTTAAAACATGCAAATAAATGAATCTGAGAGTGAAGGAAAAAGTGAGACTAGGATAATGACTAACAATATGAAGGTTAAATGTAGTGGTAAAAAATCCATCAACGCTAAAAGGAGCAGACCAGAACATCAGGCTGATTTCAAAGAAGTAGCTGTGATGAAGGCCTCGTGTCACAGTAATTTCCTCTGGTTCAAAAAGCCGCACTTGAACACATTGCAAAGATGCAGAGGGCCAGCTAGCACTTACCTTCTGCACCTGTGCGTGAACAAATTATTCTCCACATCAGGAGGTGGCAGTAGAGTATTGAAGAGCATAAACAAAGCAGCATTTACTTACTTACCCCCCCCCGCCGCCGTGGTCAGTTTCAGTTTCTTCTGTCTCGACGGCCTAAACGTTGTTGTACTAGAATGTTGATATTAGATCATAATAAAAAATGAGAGCGCATTTGCTTCCTCTGTGTCATCACTTTCTGTTTCTATTCTTGTGCACTGATTTGCTAAATAGCTACCATTAGGCACCAAGGTAGTGGATCCAGACCAAGTAGCTGTAGTAATAAAAATCCTTGAGTGGATTAAATCGAGCCGGTGTGTTACATGGCTTAAAAACGTAACATTTCATTAATGAGCAATCGCGTTACTTCTTCTTTTAAGAGTCACATAAAAGCTGCGGGAGTGGGTTTTTTCTTCTTCGTGAAATTGCCAGACGCTTGCTTCCCTCTGTTTTCCTTTGCTGCCCAGATATGGACTGTACGCGGATTCCACAGATGAGGACATTTCCAACACTGTGAGAGATGCCGAGCTGCAGCTTTAGAAGCTGTAAACACAATCATAAATCTCACGCTCCATCTGTTTTCTTTTCTAAGTTTTCAGCAGTAAGGGTATGTTTACTGCTGGCTTGTGTGAGCCAAGTTTTTGTTTTTTTTTCTTTTTCTCAAAATGCCACAGAAAACTATCAATTAAGTTTCCAAAATGCTTGTAGTTGTACGTACGTGAACTGATCACTCCGTAGCCGGGGTGTTTAATTTGTTGCAGATATGATCAAATGGGAAAGGAGAGTAATTAGTGTAGCCGTTGCAATAATGTAAATGCAAAGAGGGCCAAACTCCTGTGGTGATGGATGGTCTGAGGGGAATTAGTGGCAGAGCTCCAGCCTCTATTACCACAACGCGACACCAGCGGCATCAACACTAACAGGCTTCTACATTCCACTTTTACAGCTCCTCTCTGAGGGCTTGCTGAGGTCCTGTGTGGCATGAACCTGCCATCTCTTCAGGCCGGCTCGATTAGCGACTGACCTTTCATTACTGCCTGTACATCATCAGCGAGCCCCGGGGCACTGGGTAGAGCCACCGCACCAATCTCCTATATTTCTTATTGATTCGGCTGACCGTGAAGCCCACATCAAAACAGCACCGAAGTCTGGAGGAACCAGACAGTGAAAGGTAGCGGTGGCAATGATTGGTGACACAGATAAGACATTTCTAGCACAGTGAATACAAAATCTAGAGTCTACCTGTCGTTCTGTTTCTGTACATGAAGGACAGAGAGGCAGCTTGTCTTAACTTAACAAAGTCACATTTAATACACAGCACAATGTGTCTGAATGTGATATAAAGGGGATCTCATGAGGCACGATGAACTTTCAATCCCCTCTGAATCACAAATAGTTTTCATGTCAGTCACTGGCCAGCAGGACCAAGATCCCCACATGGAGATGGTCCTCTGCAACAGTCGAGCTCAGCTGAAGCGCTGCGCCCGGCCTCATAGGCTCGGATTCATGCTTTGAATCCCGCTCTTTGATGCAGCTTCGATGCGAGGCTGTGGCAGATTCTTTGCAGCGATCCTTTATGATGTGTGAAATCATTCATTTAGGCGAGCGTGGCCCCGAGCGTGAACACCTCTGCCAGCAAACGCTCCTTAAGCGTTTTAACTCACCCAAAGTGCTGGCCGTCCTCTATTTACAGCAAGAAGTGATGGTTTTAATCACAGGCCTAGAACTAATAAGGTAGTGTTTCTTTGCCAGAGCACTAAGCAGGGGGATCTTTTACATTCTAATTTAAATTACACGTTGTTAACCGCTGGTATGAGCTTGTATCATTAAAGAACTCTGCCAGAAATGTCCCTTCTACGACATATATTACGTGAATAAACTAGACACTAATAGAATAATTACGTTTCCTCACCACTGTTTACAGCGCTGTCTCGTTAAAAGGGAGAGTGCAACAGAAATAATAAAAGTCTATTGCAGGCCCTCTGATCTCGTCTTCGTACAGCATCAGCAGCAGCAGCAGCCTGAATATTCCCTGTGAGGCTTCACACACGAACAGCGACTGAAATTCTTTTCTACTATTAAGATGATAACATCGCATGCTGTCTGAAAGAGAAGCTTTCTGTTACAGCAGCGTTTCCTTTTTATCACAGTGTCAGGTGAGGCAGAAAGGAAAGCAGCTGTCGAGATGGGTTTTTTGGCGAAGCGGGATTGGATGGAAACGTATTGATACGAGCTCAGGTAGGTCGTGGAGGTTTTCACCCGGACTGCTTTAAGTGTCAGGACGTGAACCGCATCACGTGGCCTGATTTGCTCACTAACAGGTTATTTAGGCTGCGCACTACATGCTGTAGCTCAAAGCGTCCCAATTCTGAGCGCTTCTCGTGCCCCAGTTTTGATGTTTACTGATCAGTGTGAACAGCGAAAAAGTAACAGCCACAGCGAGTCACAGTTTTTTCCCATTCCCACCTGAGTCACGTGGATTTCAGGGTGGCTCGCTGCCTCATGAATACACAAACCAGGAACTGAATCTACAGCCACATTAGCATCTATATGAAGCTGTACCCAGGCAAGACTCTTGTTATTTATCTCTCTAGACATAAATTCTGAACAGACCAGGGGCAGTTCCTCTGGAGTTTTAGGTGTTGTGTATGTTCAATTGTTTATCTGTGTCGTATATGAAAAACCATATGTAAAAATATAACAGACGCAGACAGACGCCACACATGAAAAGGTGTCATGACTCCTTTCGGCATTGAGGTGTGAACACCAGTGGCTAATTTGAAAGTGTAAACTGGTGCAATAATGCCCGAGCGATATGTTTTTACTGTTAAAAATATCAGGATTATAATAATATAATACTACAACGTTTGATTTATAGTAAAACATGTTGAGTTTACATAAAAGTAGAAAAACCACAATTTAAACTACTGTGACTTCAGTCTGAGGGGTATGATTAAGATTTATTTTAATTGGAAAATATACCCATAAATTTGTCATATGAAAACAATTATACAACCTTGAACATTTTATCACAACAGGATCACACAAGTTAACACCCACGTCCCTGCATTACAAAGAATTGCCCCCTTTTTTTTTTCTAAACATTGAAAACATTTTAAAACGAAAAAAATTAAAAATAAAATAACAATACAAGATTCCACTACGACTTTCAAACTACCATCTATTTAATACCCAGAACCCCTTGGTGCCCTAGGGAAGAATCCAGACATGCTAGCTTGAAGCAGTGCGATCAAAGAAATATGAGAGAAGAGGGAAATTCAACCTATAAATCTGCGAAAGCTCAACTTTGTCTTGTCCCAAAGTGGGTGCTGACCAGTAAATCCTGACCATAGTGTCTGGTAACTGACTCTTTTATATCATATCAGGGGATTTGCCTGGCAGGAAAGCCTGCCCGTGATTTATTACGTTATAAAATGGTTTTAACATGCCATTTCTATAGCTGGAAGCCAGAGTAATAACACCACTGACCACTGCTATTTCTCAAGATAGGTGTGCAGTGCCGCTGTAAAGTGAGCCCTGTGTCTTCACACTGTAACAGCTGTGTGTGTTGAACATCTTCAGTTTTAAAAAAGTCCCTATCTAACATTGGAGTCATTCCACAGGGGACAATGACACATTTCAAAAATGTATGCAGCATTTCTCTTGAACATAATATTTGTGATTTTGCATACAAACACAAATAGTCCTGTTTTTTGTTTCCGCAACAGTGACAAAACTGCTGTAACAATGACTAAACAAGAACAAAGGCCTGAAAAAAAACCAAAAAACGCTCTGGGGCCCTTTGTTCGTTTTAATTGTTCTGTCCAACAAGAAAGGCAATGCGTGCACATGCACAAAGAAACACACAAATGCAACATGCGCACACTGATGCACGCACACACGCACGCACACACACAAGAACACACACACACACACACATACACACAACACACGTCTTTTATACTGCAGCTAAAATGAATATTAGACAATTTAGTCCTGACATGTTGCAGCGATGACGGCTCTACTGCCACGCGAAGATATCCCCTGTCTCTCCCAGCGGCTCCCTCCTTCACCTTGATGTCACGGTGAGTCGACAACATCGTTACTCATCACATCACCACTGAAACACATGCCTAGTGCAGCACTATTTCACTCCCATATTGATATGTTGGTTATAGTATTATATTCAATGTACTGTATGAGAACATTATGTCATATAAACACGTCCACGGTTTCATATATCACTTTTATATTCACATGTCCACTTTACCACTAGATCACCGTCATATCGACACCCACTATAATAGTACATGACTTTCGTTTGTCACAAATCCACTGCGTCATAGAAAAACACTTTTTTTTTTCAGCTGATATGTGTGCATTGTGTTGACGTCACTGTCGTCAGTCTGCAGCGTTTTCAAATCATTTTCATGTTGACCCGCCGTGGGCCACTGGTTTCCGTCACCTCAGACGATGCCCCATTGGATTTGCGTGGGACATACTCAATATCAAAGTTGCTCTTATGGCGTCCTTTCCCTCGGCTCCAGGCAAACAGAAGCAGGAAGCAGAAGACGACCACACCTAGGAAGGACAGGCAGCCCATAGCTGTAGATATAATGATAGTCTTAATGTCTATAGGGACTGTCATGTTGTACAATACTGTCCCGTTCCCCGATGTGCTGTTAGAGTCTGTCAGATAGTATGAGCTCCTGCTGCTATTGTGAAATCTGTCCCCAATGCCCAGGCTTTTCACAGCTAAAGAGGCTGACAGGCTAGCGTTACCAGCAGGGTTACTAGCAATACATAGGTACACCCCACTGTCATGCAGCTCCGCCGTTTTGATCTCCAGGGTACCATCTGGTTGCACCTCCACTCTACCACTGCTCTTAGCTGTGATGTATCGTCTGTGAGGTGTAATCCAGACCACGGTGGGCCGCGGCGCTCCCTCTGCCATGCAGCTCAGGCGGACCATCTGACCCTCATCAGCCATCAGCAGCTGTGTCATGTTGGGTCCAATCCGTGGCTTAGTGCAAGTCATGTACCTAGAGATCAAAGGCTCCTTGAGGTCACGGAGCGTTTTACCTACGAGGTGCTCGGGGGCTCTGCATTCAGGCTGGGCATCCAGAATCTGCAGAGAGGGGGGCTTGTGGCTATTGAGCAGCCAAAGCAATCTGCAGTCACACACTAATGGATTTCCACCCTAGACAAAGCCTCTGGAGGCTGCCCGTTGAGGCAAACACTCCCCTTTCCAGCGAGTCCAAGCGGTTTTGTGACACATCCAGTAGTTGCAAAGATTTGAGGCCCATGAAAGCAAATGGCTCAATAGAAATGAGCTGAGCCCCTTGGAGGCGGAGCTCCAGCAGGTGCGGGAGTTGACCCAACTCTCCCTGATGGATGTGCTGGATACGGCAATAGGATAAGTTGAGATGTGTGAGGTAGGGAAGGTTGCGCAGCGCTGCACCGGGGAAGGCAGATAGGTTAGTGTTGGTTATGAATAAGGTTGTGAGGTTGAGGCCGTGCAGTGAGAGGGGAGGTATTGTGTCCAACCAGGGCCAGTAATCGATCTCTAATCTGCGGAGACGGGATAACTTCTTATAGGAGAAAGGCTTTAGAAAACTAATGCTCAGGTACCGCATGCGCAGTTCAACTAGACTGTGCAGATGTGCCAGAGCATCAGTAGGGACCACAGTCAGATTAGAGCGTTCCAGGGTCAGTCTCTGGAGTCCAAGTAATCCTGTGAAGGCCCGCTGGGAGATGAACACAAGCTCGTTATCGCCCACCTCCAGGGAAGTCAACTTGCGCAGATCCTGAAAGGCATGGTCCAGAAGAACCACTAGTCGGTTGTGGCTGAGGTCAAGACGGGTGAGGTTGGTCAGGCCTGACAGCACGCCAGCAGGAACCAGCTGAAGCAAGTTATTGCAGAAGTTGAGCGATCGGAGAGCAAGCTGGGAACGAAATGAGCCGGGCTCAACCACACTAATGAGGTTGTCGCTGAGGTCCAGGTCCTCCAGTTGCTGGAACGAAGAAAAGTTGTCTGGCGTAATGATGCGTAGCTTGTTCTTACTGAGGTCCAGGACACGCGTCTCAATAGGGATCCCTTCGGGGATGGTGACCAGGCGCTTGCGATGGCAGCTGACTGATTTGCTCTGGGCCGAGCACTCGCAGCGGGCGGGGCAGCTCAGAGCTGAGCTGGCCAGGAGAAGCAGCAAGGCCCCGCCCAGGAAGAGGTGGCAGTGGTGCGGGGCTGGGTGTCGCATGTCTCTTTTACCCACGTTGCCCTCTGTCACGGCACAGCTTCTCGTCTATACAGAGCACCATCACGGACAAGCCCTGGAAGACAATGCAGGAACAAGAAATGCATTAGAATAATCCACACTCAACTCAACTGACTGTCTTCGTCTGTTGCACCCTCCCCGTTCCCGCCTGCTTATACTTTCAACCTTTTACACTTTATGCCTTCTTAAACTGCCAAGTCCTTTCTGCCTTAATGGACTGTCCCTTCTGCTGGCAAGGTGGATAAAACGGAATTAAACTCACAGCAGGGCAAGACACGGCAAGAGAAATATCAGCAGCAGAAAAATGTGAAAGCTCATCACTGTGTTAGCACAAAAGGTTGCAGGCTAACTGGAGATGCTTTATGAGGATGGGAGATGTTTGCGCCCGATGGCGAGAGATGACCCTCGTTAGAGTTAGTGCACTGAGGCTAAACGCCTCGGTGGATTTGTTGACCCTGCACGTGTGCGTTGATTCCCAGATAACAGCGCTCGTATGTCTGTGTGTCTGAACACAAGTGATCAAATGTTCAGACTGAAACATGAACTCAATTGGAAATGAAGTGGCAGATTTTATTTTTAAGCCAAGGCACATAACGTAACCTCAGCTGGGTTAATGGAAACAAATAAATACGACTCGTTAGTGAGTAAACAACGCACAGTAACACAGTACAGTACAGTACTGACTCATCTCACTGTCTGCTTTCTTCTACGCTCAACTTTCTATCTTTATCACTAAGATGTTGCGTTTAAACATATGGTTTTTCACATAGAGAAAGCATATTTTTTTTAATATTTACTGATTAATAAGAGAAAAAAAAGCAAGCAAAGAACATGGGAACTGTGAAAAATAACAGCTGAATACATTTACATAATCCTCACAACTGTTTCTGTTTGCCTTATTGCTTTATTGCTCTTTTGGTCACATTTTTTCGCTTGTCATCACAAATTGCAGAGTCCTTTTTATTCTATATATTTGTAATACAGCTGTTCATGAAATAAAGCAGCTTTCCCACAGCAATCAGTTAACTTTTATTCTATGTTAAAGCCATTTCCTGTTTGATGTGCTGTACGGCGCCAGCGATCACGTATCATAAAAAGTGGATTCTTATGGTGAAAATAGCTCCGAGGCACATCAGCTGTGAAATTAGCAGCGATCCTCGAAACATTTACGTGATTGTTTTTATGTATTGGTCATTTCCTTCACATTGAATTGAACCTGGGAGAGTAGCTTTTGCTTCCTGCATTGGTCATTTCTTTTCTTCATTTTGTTCAGTCACTCAGTGAAACGTGGCTCCAATTCCAAATCACCACACGGTGTGTGTGTGTGTGTGTGTGTGTGTGTGTGTGGGTGCGTGGGGAGGGTGATAACGACGACTTAATGAGGGGATGGATGCAGAGTTTAACTGTAAAACATTACGTTCTCTCAGAGTCATGTCTCTCCACAACCCGGAAAAGACACAGACCTGACAGAAAAATACCTTCCAGCAGCCACAGGTTGTTGAATTGACAGATGGCTATGTAGACAGAGAGCCTGGCCATAATTGCCTCATTACCAGTAGTGTCTGCATTCTGCTCATGGCTATCTTTGCCAATTAGGTGTGCAGATTGTAAGACACATCTGTGAGCAATGGAAATTTCAATGCAATTCATAAAGGCAAAGAAAAATGTTAGAAATCCTAAGAGCCCCTTAACAAAGCCTTCTGACTGCTTGCAGAGCTTTGTCATTCACTGCAAAGCAAAAAATCCTGCCGAGGTAAGCAAATGATGAGCACACAGACAGACACATACCTTACTTTGATAGTGAAGTGAGAGACGTTGAGAAAATAGCCAAGTAGGAGCCGCAGAGCACACTCACTCTTCCTCTTTCCCACAGCACTCACCCCTCCGCCCGGCTCTGTAGCATCAGCGGCGGCACTACTCACATCTCCATCTCCCTCCTCTTTCCCTCTCCTCTCTATCGCTGTTTCATCTCTCCGTCCTCCTGTTAACACATCTTCCTCCTAACTCCTTTTCTCTCCCCGGTCCTGCCTGGCCTGGCAAAAGCCCCAGTCCGTTCATCAGTCCCTGCAGGCTGGGTTTTTATCGATCACAGCGCAGGCACATCAGATGCCAGGAATGTAGCCTTTAACAAAGAGCAGGCCGTTGCCACAGCAACTACAAACCCTTACTCCCATCCGCTCTATGTTGTCTGCCAATCACATTAATGAAAAAAAAGGAAGAAATTGAGCAAGGAAGATGATTTTTTTTTTTTCATATTCCTTTAGTTCTCGCATTCAGAGATCACGCAAATTGAATTCCTGGCAATTTAGTTTCACTGGTATAGCGGATCCCAGTTTAAGGTGTTTCCAAGCTGTCACTCTGATCGCCCTATTTGTCTACCTGTCTTGTTGCCCATCCATCTGGTGCTCTGGTAACTATCTATCTGTCTACCTTATTATCCATCCACAAGCCTGCTTCTGTCTTTGTGTATTTATCAGTCTGCCTTTACCCGTCAGCCTGTGTTGATCTCTGCTTCTCTGTTTAATAATTACAGTCCAGTTGTCTGTTGCTGCAGTGGGGAACTGCTCTGGTGATCTGATGGAGAGTTGTGTGTCAGGCAGCATGCAGCATCTCTACACGGCTCTGTTCAGAGTTGGACATGAAAACACTACAGCCTCGTAAGTTATTTAAGCTCACATCAGAAAAAAAAAAAAGAAGCACACCATCACTATGCTGGAGCACTTTTTCGGATTTCTCCAGGCTCAAACCTTAAAGGGAGACCCAGCTTCTCTGGCAGGCAATTGTAAAGCTCTCATTTCTAAACTGTTAACACATCAGAATTTCTGCCTTTTCGAGCTGCAAAGCCACATTTCAAATCTAAATCTGTTGAGATGCACCTTTCACAAAGCAGACACTGATAAAATAAGGATGATTCCCCATAGACTGCAAATCATGTCCTTGGATTAAAATACTATTTCAGCACTTGTACAAGTGCATAACCTTGAAAAATGATTTAGCTTTGATTCTGACCAGCAGTCTGTTTGATGTCCCAATCCATGTCTAGCATCTAGAGCACTACTATCCTCTAACTGCTTTCTTTCTTTTGGTGTTCAGTTATTTGCCTTTATGACATGTTTGTACCTCCACAGAATGACTGAATGGGTTGCTGATAAGGGCTGACAGTATGTAATATAATGGTTTGTGATCCTTCAAAAATCTATTTATATGTCAGAATGCGGCTTCGAAGAATACAAACTTATGGAGACTCAATAAAACCAAGAAAAACAATCTGACAATGTGAGCCACAGATGACAAATCCCTGAACTGTAGCTAAAATTTTCAGCATCACTAAATCACTTCTTCAAACACTGGTAGGATTCTAATGAATAATTTGAAGTTTTTGCTGAAAACTGGCGGCTTCCATTTTATTTTGTTCTGTAGCACCTGATCAAAATTAGTTACAGATTAACTTATTTTGACGTGAGCTCTGTTTTTCTGGCAAAATGCAACTAAAGCTTTTCAGACTTTCGGAGAATGACAGATGGTGCAAGGAGAAACAAATCTATTCCAAAAATAAGGAGTAATACCGTGAAACTGCTAGTTCATGGGAGGAGTAGGTCAAAATCAAAGATACATCTTGTAAAATGCATGTTTTATTATAATATACAGTATAATAACATCTTCTGTAGCTGCCCTTAGTTCTTAGGAGAAGTTGATCTATGATAGCCTGGCCCAGGCTCATCTATAGTAGGTGTCACACATCCAGTACTATAATGACCATCTCTTAGCACATTTGAGCTTGGCCATATTTTTAGAATCACTTAGAGCTGACCAAGATGGAAAACATACAAGATCCCACTGAATTCTGGGTAAATGTTAATGGTGAGGGGGGTCATTGAGAAGGGCAGCCTACAGGGTTGAGCGTTTTGGGATTTGGTTCTGAATTGGATTAGAGTCACAGTGAAACTGTAGAAAATCTGACAACCGAAAAGGAGCTGTAGGGTGATGCATGAGTCACTGTGAGAGTGAGAGTGAGAAGAGGGAAAAATAAGAGAGATTAAGATAAAGCAGAAATACAGGAAGAAATGTGGAAAGCCACGCTTACGAGATCAGATACAAGCCTTGTTTGCTTTGGTTGACTGTGATTTCTAATGTGATCTTAACCAAGTAAGGCGGGAGAAAGTGGTCACGGTGCTTCCAGGAGATCCCCCGTAATACCCGAGCTATTCTCCATACACACGTTGATTTTAATCTGTGGGACAGTTTGTCAAGATGAGCACCCGAGCACCCCTGTTCATTATCACACCTCCTTCCAGATATGGCCTCTGACAGGACCACATACATTTCAAACTGAGAAGTACTTAATTGGACAAATGCTTTGGCTCAATGTTGAACTATTACACTGCAGAAAGGGAACACATTTTTTTGTTCTGTTTTAAAATGTGACTGCTTATAAATATTAAGTTTATCCGACTAGTTTTTCTATTTCTCTTAACTAACAAGGTTGTCCAGTAGCCTGTCCATGGTTTTTCTCATCTAATAGTTATTTCTAGTTTTAGAAATAAATTCATTCAACAATACAACTTGTGGTTCAAAGTTCAAAGTAAAACTACACTAACTAAACTCGCTATAACTAAAGAAACACTCCCCACTGAAAGTATTGCAACAACAAGGTAAATTTATTTGTGTTTGCTGTACTCTGAGGACATTTGCTTTGTTGAGCTGGCAGTATGTTTTAACTCATTGTGCGGCATGATGAGGTTCTTCCAGATTTGTTTTGATGCATGAGCCTATTCCTCATGCAGCCATGCCTGACCAAGCCATGACACGACCACTAACGTGTGTTATTAGTTTGTAGGGTTTGGGTCTTGTGGTTTGGCATCTTTATTTCTGCTCATGAAGCCTTCTTCTTGGATTGTGATACTTTTAGCCCTGATCTGTGGCTGTTTATACAGATTCTACCAAGTTATGGTTTAGCTGGTGTAGCCCTCTGAAGTCCACTCAGACCACTATATTAAATATTTTATACTAGAATTTATCAGTTAATGTTTCAAATAACTCTAAATTACAGAATTGCCACAAAGTTATTAATGAATAATAAATCAATTTAACAGTGTCCTTAGTTGCTCATTAACACAGTGCTTCGTGTATCTGTGTGCGAAGTATCATCTGCAGTGCGGCAACTTTAAGATGTTTAAACTTTAAATGTTATTAGCGCTGTAACCCCTACATATTTGGTACAGTATATAATGTTAAAGAGCATGATGTATAATAATCTCTACTAAAAATCCTCTCTCCTCTGTTCCTCTGGGGCTTTGAATTCATTTACATGACTCCAATTATTTCCCACCCAGCCCCTTGGAAGAAAGCCATTATTATTTCCCTCAACACAAATGTTATTTGGTTCACACCCATTACAACCACTGCAAAAAAAAGTTGAATGCACATTTTCTTGTGTATTTAGAAAAACAAACAAAACATCAATTTCTTCAAAGTTTTTGTCACTTTGGATTGCTGCAGTCATAAAATAGTACAAGACATCCATTCATCCCTTGTTTTCTTTTGAAATATTAATCACAGACCCAACTGCTCTGCTGCTCGTGCTCATTTCCGAATATACCCATGACAGGAACAATGGAATTATTTTGCATGAGTGTTCGCATGCAAGCAATTATAGTGGCAGTGTGAGCATACAATGTAACATGCTTTGCATGATAACTATCCTGAAATGACAATGTGATTAAACCCAACCTTGTTTTTACATCTATTGAAGCACAGATGTGTGTACAGACTTTGTTTACACTAGTGTTTTACATGGAATTTGATGCTAATTCAAGGATGGAATTTGTTGTAAGATGTTAAATCAACAAAACCACCTAAGGAGGCGTTTGAAGAAAACCAGTTAATTGCTCTTTGTACTGTTAAGAAAGAGAAGCAGAGGAGTTAAAGTTTTAAAGATTGTGCAAAAGTATCAGGAATTGAACCCATAACATTTTGCACTTTCAGTGCAGCCCAACCTCGGTTTAATGAAAATTCAGTGTATTCACCGCAAATACTAACAAGCCAAGTGCATTTTCTATTCTGGGAATAGTAGCAGTCTGCACACCCACTGACCACCCTGCAGAGTGCAAAATGTCAGCGGAGTTTTCAGGATGCTGTTGGGAGTCGGAAGTCGAGCGTGTTCTTCTTGGCTAATTAGTGCTTGTGCATTCAAACTCTGCCAATTAAACAGCTCCTTTCTGCACCACTGGCCATGTTTCCTCTGAAGCTGTGCCTTGTTGAGCCATCAGCATTGTATCCTGTCTTCCACCATGTGGCATGCTGTACTTCAGTTGTGCCGTAAGCTCACAGGGGATGTTTCTTTACCTTCCAGTTTCTGTATATAGAAAATTCCTGTTATAACTTCATCGTTTGCTCATACCAACAGACAGAGGGAGGGATGGCATAGTGGCCCAAACAAAGAGCACACTGCAACATTACAACACAGCTTCCACGCTGGTGAGATGAACAATGTGAACATTAACTTCGCCCACTATCTGAATTATGTCATGATAGCTTGTTCCAGTTTTTCCTGCTTGCCACAATAAAATGTTAACTCTAATTGAAGGCCCTCCTGACAGAATGGTGAGTTTGCTCCTTGTTATAATAATGTGATAATATTTTACATCTTGCTCTTATGTCAGGACAAATGTCGGAATCACAAAATACTGTGACCAGATAGGACCTGGTCACAGGTGAGCATTGTAGTACTAGTACTAGTTCTGTAAAATGCAGAAATAAAACTATAACAAACATTTATGCAAAGGACGCCTACTATATATCTGAATAATAATAATAATAATAAAAGTAATTACTGTATTTAATAGGAGAAGGGAGGCAGCAATGGTACCCCTCTGTTTTTTTTTCCTCTTAAACATTAACATGCATACATTCAAATCTGTATCTACCAGTACTAAAAAATTGTGTATCAATATTCATACTTCATTGTACATTTATGCTTTACGCCACTTCATATTCTACTGCTGCACCGTTGTCATTGAAGGACAGTCACAGAGTAATCATATTGAGAGGAATGATTGCTTCAAAAGACGCTATTGCTTCATTTCAATGGCTGCTTAGGTTTCCAGCAAAAAGGAATAATCAGATTTTCCACGGTGTGTTGACTGGAATTACGTTTCCCTACCTATCTTGGCAAGTGTTTTGTAGGATAGCAGATTTTTCTCACCGTCTCTCTGTTGTTGTTGCTTATAAATCAGTGTTACTTGAAGGACACTCACCATATTAGGTTTCTGTCTAATTTTAGTCTCGGGAGGTAGAACTCATCCATTTTTCATGGTACTGTATATGTATACCACCACTGATTTCTAGGCCCCCTTCCCCATTCATCCTAAATGAGATTCGTCTCAGCATAGTTCACCATATATTTTTTTTTACCAGCTCTAATATTGATATCTCCTTTAAAAAAAAGGAAAAAAATCCATGTAATTTGTTTCAAAACTGCATTATTTTCTAGTTTCAGCAGTTTGTAGGAGCGCCATCCAAGGCTTACTGCAGCTGGGGTAGGGGTTAGGATTATCTTCTGTTAAGCTTGTGTGAATTTCTAACAGTCATGCAGTGTATCATAAACACCAAAATAGCCCACATACAGGGTTTTACTTAACTGAAGCAAAACGACATACAACGCAATGTTTAATTAGCAATTTCCAAAAGGTGAAAAAACTTCATCTGCTACCTTTGAAACTTTCGGTTTCAGATTGTGCCGGACCACATCAGCAAAGAGGCGTCATCACTTGAAAAGGTCAAGTGTCAACTTACATCTATTCTTTACCTCTAAAAATAAAAGAGGGAAAAGGAACCCGCTCATATTAAATGGTCTCTTGTTGTGGCAACATTTTTATGGCTGCCACAAGACTCAAGGGAAGCATTTGTACTGTCCTAGTAGGGGCCTGTTGCAATTATATGGAGCCCACATCGATCCCAAGTATTGATTAGAGTCCGTCCTTGATTTTAAGATTCAAGAGATGCTTCTTGAGATTCCACAGGAAATGAGAACAATGGAAAGTACCCTCATTTGAAAACAAAGAGGAACCTCATAAATAAGTCATTTTCTACTTTGAGGAGTGAAATAAATGACTATATCTTGTCGATGTGTTGTGTTCTTAAGAACTGGTGTTTTAATAAGAGTCTGTAAAAACAGCTGGATTTAATTGCTGAGAGATGACAGGCAGGTAAGATGTAACTGTCTTAAAATGAACTTTTGTAGAACAGATGGTCGAGGGAAATGTTCCATCGCACACGGCACAGGGAGCAGCACATCCTGCTCTGGGTATTAGCAAAGTGTCAGCTTCCAACTTCCAAAAGCAAAACTTGGACGAGAAGATTGAGAACACTCGATCACGTCGATCTGTCTCCTCAGGTAGCCTAGCCTAGCTTAGCATAAACACAAAGCCCAGTAAAACCCACGGCTGACTCGGAATGTGCCAGATCATTTCAGACAGTGAGTCCTTCAGTCTGGAGCCAGCCAAGAAGTGAACACACGTCCGTACATATTGTCATCCATCATCTGAAATGTTGTAACAGTCCAGTCGCTCAAACCACTTGTCGAGACAGTCTGAAACGCACAATGTATGTTTTCATATCTAAATACCAATGCACAAGACAAGGACACTAAATGAACGACGGCTCTAGTGCATGTTGCTGGTCCGACTGCACGTCCAATGTTAGTGGAAGCCACCTCACAGATGTTTATACATGGACAGACATCTCGGCTGTCCACTTCTCTTGGGCTCATTCACTCCTGGGTGCAGGACTCATTCACTGAGAAAAGATAATTCATCTTTGTGAATGACAGGCCAACAGCCCTTAGTTAACAATATGTAGTTACATCATTAGGTGTTTAACTACTGCTTTCTATAAAATGAGCCTTTTTTTGGAGATTCAGATGTAGTGCATGGAGACATCTTCCTTCTTTCTGCACACGGCTTCTGGGTCAATGACTAGTTGATAATAGTTTCCTCTTATAAATGAAGTATTTCACCTGATAGTAAACAGTGTGTGTAGTTACTATAGACATCAACTATCATTTCCACTAGTCATTTCCTATCAGCTGCCAGTGATGAATGATTTGTGATTCTAATCATCTGTGCTTTCATTCCCTGTTTTTGTCGTTGTACTTGTACTGCTCTCATTCCCCTTGAAAGTCTCCTCCACTTACAAACCATGTCTGCGTGGGACCTGATATTTTCACTGTATTCAGCTCCACATTTCTAGGAAGTAATTTTGGCTGTTGGCAATTATTAATAAGAATTTGATGAAAGCCTGAAGGCTGGGTTGATCTCTGGAGCGGCTAGTTTTTTTCAGACAGATGTTTGAACTCATGCGGATGTTTTGTGCCAAAGCCTCAACATGTTCTCACCGGCTTCAAATCCATTTGTATTTAGGCAGGGATTGAGTGAAATAAGCTACAGCACTTAAGACCTTGTTAAGTAAATATGTACATTTTATAATAATAATAAAAAAAAGTGAGTGGAAGATGATAAAAATCATCTCCTTCAAATTTAATGTCAATCACTGCATGAAAAGGTTTTTGGCTTATTATCAACACATATTTACAACTAAATACACAGAGCATCAGTGCAGTAAATATTGGCTGTGTTAACATCAGTGTGTACTGGAAGCATGAACTTTCCTGTCATTTTCCTAGAGAGCTGTGTAGTTAGCATCATCTCTTTTACATCGGGCCCTCAGCGAGGGATTAGCCAGTCCTCACTGGCACTGAATAACATGGGGGGATTAGCACTTTCGCCTGTCACCAAATCATTCTGACGGATTAGCAATCTCCACTGTCACTCCCGAGAATTCCAGCTCCGAACGAATTCGAGTCATTGTGACGGCCAAGGTGACATTGGAGTAAAAAGAAAAGCGTCGTTTTCATCAACCCTTTGTGACACGCTCTCGCTCCACACTCAGCATGAACAATGTTAACATGGCGGACACTTAGTTGAGGTTAATTGACAGCATGAGCGCCAGCAGTCAGGTGGGCTTAGGCGCTATTGAATGAGTAAAGGCTCACTTTATAATTTTCATAGACGGAAGTGAAAGTAAAATACTGAACATACTTATTATCTGTGCTGAAGTCTAAATTTAAAATTTAAGTTTAAACTCAATAGTTCATGCGGTGTTGTCTAAATATGAACACTCTAATGACAAACTTACAGTTACAGGAACATTGCTGGCATGCTTATAACTTTCTTTGCAGAGTTACCAAGTTGAGTAATGAGGTAAGTTTGGTTGAAGCTCTCTGGGTGAGTTAAGGTAAGCAGCAAGGCAAACAGGAACAGCAGGCAGCGATGTGGGCAGTTAATGGCATGGGTCATTAATGTTAAGGCTGCTAAAGCAAGCGGGGGCAAAAACACGCTTATATACTGTGCAAAGCATGAAAATAATGTGCTCAACACAACAACCCCTTGAACACAGGTTTCCCAGTGCACGGGTGCAGCCAACTACTGTGCATCTGTAGGAGTGAATGCACACTTTGCGTCGCCTTTTGCAGAGTTCGCACCGTTTGCCGAAGAGGACGGGGCTCGCGAGGATCAGCAACCAGTGTTGTGTTGGCTGTTCTGCTTTGACCCACCCTGACAGCAAGCTGGGTTCTGAATCTTGCCAGCCCCATTACGGTCTTTTAAGCCTGCGTGCCCCCTCTGCCAACAGGCTTAATCAGTGTCACTGAACTGCTGGTCGACTTGTTAGTGTTGGGCTGAGAGCTGAAGACCGTCATCCGACTGGAATGGGCATCGTTATTTTATCTACAAACACAGACAAGTGTTTAAAGAGCGACTTCCAGTTCGGATGAAGTTAATCAAACCCGATCCTTCATAAGACCTTGGATGTAGTTTTCACATGTCCAAAACTCTAGACTCCACCCAAAAATAGAGAAACTGGACCTGATGAAGACATGAATATATTCAGACCATGAAATACAGAAGGAGACAATTCATTCCTCTTGGTCCTATATTTTACCTCTAGTAATTATACAATGTCATGAAATTAATTTCCACTGCTACACTTTTGCTCAGCTGTGCCTGTAAAAGCAGATGATCCTCCTCAAATGATTGAATTAGCTGTGAAAAGCTAAATGTCAGCTAAGTGGACATGCTCCTCCAAACCTGTCTGATCTCCTTAGACTTAAACTTTATATTCCGTGTCCTCTTCTCTGTCACAGTGCGGGGCTCCTGTCTGCCCTCGGAGTTAAAAAGAAGTCAGCTTGCTGCAGGGCCTTTACCTATCATGCCCCCTTTCCTCTGGAATAACCTCCCAGCTGACATCAGTCTCAGCTGAAGCCTTTAAATCCAAACGTATAACTCATGTTTACGCCTTCACTTTCAGTTAAGTCTCTGATTGCTTCAGGCCTTGTACCTGTTATCATTCTCCATCCAGAGGGGGGTGTCTCAGTCTCAAAAACAATGAGGGGAAAATAATGTGTTACCTATTAAACCTTCCATGCACACTATAGTCCATGTTGTCCTGCATGTTTATGAAAAACACTGCATCTCCCTAACCTTTTATTTTATTGTTCCTTCAAGCGGTGTGCCCATGTCTTGCTCTCTTCCCATATCATCCTCCCTGTCCTTTTGTTTCAGCTGTCCCGGGATCTCTCTCTGTCTCTCTGTGGCTGTTGGTGCCTCATTTCCAGATGTTTTGGATCTGAGACTTTGTCCTCCAAGCTTCTCTCTTGCCTCCCTCCCGGTGTTGATGTTGTGCTCATCTTTACTTTCTTCTGTGTGTTTGTTTCTGTCTCCAGCTGTGGCAGTGGTATAGCCATGTTTTGCCTCTCGTGTCGTCTGTCCTATTTCCAGGTCTTCGTTGCAGTGAGTGTGGCTCAGGCCCTAGTTCTTAGTCCACCTGGAAGCAGCTTGATATCATCATATATCATATTCTTCACCCAGTCTGTAAGACTGTCATCCTAATTGTCCATATTACAAATCTGCTACGCACTATTGAATTTAGAATAATTAAAAACACACTATAGCAGCAAATCCTCACAACCTCTGAATACTTGGCAGTTTTCCATGACGAATGACAAAGAAGATTTACTGCACTGTAACATTTTCTTTTCAGCTATTGATCAATTGACATAGTCTGAGTTCACGTTTCTCAGCACTGCTGCAGTTAATACTGGCCAGCAGTAAAGATCAATGATCACTTAATACACCTATATTCAGGTCTCTCTGTGGCCTGTCGAAAACCACCTGTCAGCGCTTAACACTAAGAGGTCTGAGCAGGACTGTCTCAAAAGAAAGAGCTTTTGAACAGTTTGAGAATAAAAAAAAATCCATGTTCAAATACACTTTAGCTGAGGAAAGAACAGGGTGAATGTGGGTTCACCCTGTTTCATCAACATAGATATGCATAGAAATGATGCTACCAGTAAAAATCAATCATTACCTAATACCCCTAATGTGTCTCTTCTTTAGGTGAAAGTGTTCCTGCAATAAAAGCGTGATTGTAGAATACTGTTGGTGAATTTCTAACAAAAATAGTGACAGAAGCCTGAGGCTGACTAAGACACAACCTCCTCTCCCGTGATTTGTTTACGCTGGAATGCAGATCCACAGACTTAATGTAACAGCATCAAATTAGTGTGTATGTGTGTGAGGGAGACAGAGACACAGAGAGAGAGAGAGAGAGGGAGCTTACTGGCTGTTTTTGACAGGATATTGCCTGCCTTTTACACCTGCCGCATAATTGGCTGTGTGCAAACATAGCCAGAGTCTGGCGACTCCCCTGGGAATGGAGTGGGTTTGGACCATGTTAAATGTTCACTAAATGCACTGAAATCCCAGGCTAACTCACATTCACATGCATGCATAAATATTCCAAAACATGCCCGATATTCACTTGAAAGCCTTGTGACTAAGTGAGAAGGAAATACTCCATTGCTGCACAATGACTACTTTAGACCCCATACTGGCTGCTCAAAGGAGGGCTGGTTCAGCTAGAATTATTACACATTTAAGCTCTATTTCTCTCGTGGAGTCATCTAAACGAATGGTATCCTGAAAGGCAAATCTCCTGGGGAAGCTACTGTAGTTTAAAGACCATCCGACTGAGAAAGTAACACAGAAAACCATTTAGCTCAACTTTTATTTGGCACTGTGAAGCCATGCATTTTCATCCTTCTGCAGGCTTTTTCTGTATGCAGTAGCTAAGCCGCTTCAACATTATGAATCTCACAAATTGTGGCATTCATGAAAACTAAGCATATGCCAGAAAATCAATACGGAGAAGCTGAGGACAAAGGGGCCTCTGTAGCGAAGCCCTTGTCTTACACAGGATGGAGAACTACTGGTGGCATGCATCCATTAGCACCTCATCTATTTTCTATCAATGGAATAGAGAGGAGCAGAGTAAATAGTAGCAGCTGCTCCGGCTACAGGAGACACTTCTAAGCACTGGGTACTAGTTTGAAACCTGGATGATGATACATCTGTAATCCTGCTTTTCTTCAAAGTACAGGTGATCTTAGGCGAGAAGAACGTGTACTGTGCAGAGGCACTCTCACACACCTTTTCTTTTTTCTTACAGAATTGTATTGTTTCGTCCTGCACGTTAGTATTTTGGAAAACGTAGTTTATTAGTCAGTGTGTACAACATGAACTAAGGCGTCCACAGGAGCATCACAAAGCTGAGCAAAGAGCGCTTAACATTATTCTCATGCTGGTTTGTGGCAAAAAAATACTTCATTTTGATTTTTGGGAAAGTAACTTCTTTTTTGTGTGTGTGTGATAAAAAGCGCGTAAATAAGACATGAAGCTATATTGAGTTCAGAGAGATAAGTGGCCTGACAAATTATCAGCTCAGTGATTGAGGTCTGGTCCAAGCGGAAGTGCTGAGTGCACTTAGCACGTCTCGGCAACCTGAGTGCACCCTGCTGGTTCTCTCGCCTTTAATGATCCATTAAAACTCATAAACGGCTGAAAACATTTGTTGCTCACAGAAATAATATTCTTACCATTCACACGCGGCAATCAGAAACAAATTGACTAATCTGAATCGAGCCTTCTGCAGCTTAACAGTCCACGTCTCATTTGATGTGTTTGGCAGTAGGTTGACATAAAGAACCTTTTTTTTTTTTGTCTTTGCAGTGGAGATATATTACAGAGCCCACTGAATGACTTTATGATTATGCGTTATCGTTGGGAGAAGTCAAAAGACATTGTGTGAAAGCTACATGGAACTCACTGAAAGAACGAACAATGAAGGAGACAAAGCCGTTTGAAGGAAAGCGGGCATAACAAGATGACAGAGCTGCACAACAATAGAAATCCCTTAATGCACTTAACATCACATCAATGCCAAGTCATGCAACGCTAAAAACGTCTCAGGGTGAAATTTGGAGCAGTTCTCTCGTGAGGACTCAGATTTAGGGAAAATTTAAGTGAAGTAGCAGAATTCTACTCAAGTAAAGTAGTCCTGCAATCATTCTGTGTCTAATGAATCCCACGGCGAGTTACCGAACAAACCGGCCCCAAAATAGTGGAGAGGAGAGGCTGCTACTCGGGAAATCCAAAATAAACTTTGCTGTTTAAGTTGCCTGCATCATAGGCACTATGGATTTGCAGGAAATGCATTGAAATAATTAGGGCAGAACAGAAAGGTATTTTGGAGCAAAACCATGTTTGTGTCGCTAAAGAATTTGACATCATGGTCAAACAACTGGAGAAAACAACCATCTGAAAGTGCTTTCTTTGCCATTCGTGTTCTTTCCAAGCTGAACTCTTGCACCCGTTGCTTTAAGACATACACCGTCAGCAACCACAGGTGTTGCTAAATCAGCTGCGACTAACTCACCGGCGCCAAAAACAACTAAATCACCTAGAATCTCGAGACATAAAATGTATCCCCGAGTAGCTCGTTGCTTGTACAAAAATCCCAGGCACCAGAAATACATCAGACGCGAAGGAGGTGAAAAGGCAATAAAAGTAACAAGCATCAGCCCTGGTGCACAAGGAAGCATCACTCCTGAGCAGTGAAGTGGCTGTAACTGTGCCAGTGTTTCTACCCATATTTTCAGCTGGAATTGAAATACGCATGAAATAATATGGCTGTGGAATTAACTTCTCACTGAAACAAAGGGAGGTAAACAGATTACAGCAGGTTAGCAATCATTTTAAGCACAAATGGAAAGCGAGGCACTGTATATTACACCATTTTAGCATAAATATTACATCTTCCAGTTGAACACATTGGTTAGAGTAACACATCCTGTTCATAGCCCCTTCTTCTCCTGTTTTCCTGAACTACGAGCTGTTGATTTCTGTTGGAGCACGATGCTGGCCACGCTAACAGTCGGCGTGTGTAATAAGGGACCGTCTTCTTCTGCGGCGGATCCGTTTCCAACACCACTATGCTAATTAATCCCCAAAGCAGCTGACAAGCACAGTCAGAAGGAACGCTTGCACATTTTCCAAGATTAGGAGAAATGTGACACAGTCAGGATGTTTTTATTTATTTATTAGTTGTTTCCATTTAAGTTGTCATTGTCCAATGTGCGAGATTCAGACATTCGTTCTGCAGAAACCGCCTTTGACCCGAGACGCTCGTACTTTCATTTCTTGCACAGTGCCTGCCAGCTGAATTGCAGGAATCTTACGGCGTTAGAGCGAATGCACTTATTTTGGCAAACAAGACTAAACACGAAATTAGTCCATTTCCACAGAGCTCATGTTTATGCATGAAACAAGCCCTCTCATCAGTGTGAGGTTACAACATACCATTTGCAAAGCTCCCATTCCCCCCCCCCCCCACCCCAAATGATGCTGTTGCTGTTTACACGCACAAATTTGCCCTGAAAATGGCAGATTTGACTTTGATATTTTTAAAGGCGGTGTCTGTTTTAAACGGGCTTCGCTTTGAGTGCAATAAGTAAAGCTTTTACTCCGCCTTTACTCGCTCTATTTCTATGACAGTTTGATAGACCTTTACAACCACTGCCGAGGTTTATTTGCTGAGGTTTTCAGATGTCTGCTGCTGAGATTTCTGCCTCTACCACAACACAATGGAGGTGAATGGAATTTAAATGCAATAACTTCTGCTGCTCCTTTGTCATCTTCCTCACTGCCTGTCTCACACTGTAAAGACGTTTTCTGCACAGTCAGATAAAGTGAAAATTATTGATGAAAAGTCATCTGTGGCTGTCTTCGGCATCTTTGATGTATTTATTCGCGCAAACAACCCACATCAGTATAAACTTTGTGTGCAACAAAAGTTCCAGAGTCACTTTCTCCGCTGCACACGACTGTAAAACACATTTAAGACAGCTCAGACACACACTGGAGAGACTTTAGAAAACATGTGACTTTGGATTAACAGACAAACTTACCAACAATCTACCTGCATAAAACGTCTGTGTTGCTGTTTCCTGCCTGGCATCATTTGCAGGCATGTGGTGCACATACATGAGCCAAAATCTAAATTAAACAGCACCATGAATGCAAATACATTTAGACACGTATTCTATTACAAGGCACTATTTTGACACCAATAAATCCAAAGCAATATAAATTCTAATTATATTATACTCAATATATACTCTATATAATAATGTTTTCAAAAAAGTTGGATGCTGTGTAAAATGTAAAAACACATGAAATGACTTAAAACCTACATATTTAATTGATAGTACAATAACAACATATGACATTTTAAACTGGGACATTAGTTTTGTCAGCAACATGTTGTCAGTGACAGGTCAGTGACTTTTCAGATGCTTTTAGCGACTGTTTTACAGACTTTTAGTAAAGAAAGAAGTGTGAATAAGCTGTGAACTCACTGAAACAACTAACCTTAAAGTTAAGTATATCTATAATATTTAAACACGGTTTAGTAGCGTGAATTAATTCTAGTGTTTGGGTTCACTTATGATGAGTCTGCACAGCAGTCAAATGAAACCCTTTTTAAAATCTGAGGTAGATTTACATGCTTGTTGATGTGATGATGAGCGTAAAGGTTTCAGCTACTTTGCACTGAAAATCATTGGCAACACTAGATTGGCTGTAACAATAAGCAGTAAGGGTGAGGTGACTCAGTCAATACTCAACGTCCAGGATCTTCAGGGGGCACTGCTTTAAAAACAGACAAGCAAATGTAACCAAGATCCAGAGACATTCCTGCTATTTCTGGACCCAAGCTCATTTTAGAGCTTGGAAAACTACGCAGAAGCAGGACTATCTGGGCTGTTATGAGCATTATTGCACAGAGCACATGGAAGTTGCACATCCATGAAGGCACCATTGCTGACGAATGATATATGCAGGTGTTGGGGAAACAAATGCTGCCACAGAGATGACGTCTTACTCGGGAGAAATCCTGCTTATTTCTGTGACACAATGTTAAACCACATTGTGCATGTGAATCCATCAGCATGGCTCCATAGTAAAAGAGTCCTGGTGCTAAACTGGTCCGCCAGCAGGCCACATGGGTTCCAAATGATTTGCAAAGCATTCAGTTTTTATTTGCATTTCACTGAACCATTGCGAAAAGCCAGGCTGAGCGCTAATTCTGCAGGCTACCTCAGCTTCAGATGCTCCGTGTGGCAGCAGCACAGAAGGACACAGCTATTACGGGGCACGTGGCTCCGCTGCTGTCATCCTGCAAAGCCACTGAAGCCGGGGCTTTGGCCACCCACCAACCGCATGGCCCCACGGCAAAGAGTGTGCTCTCAGTCGCTGGCGTCTACGCAACAGGACAGCTGAGAGGCCACGGGCTCCACAACTGGAAACACGCAGGCCTGGCGCTGCACTGTCAGTTTAATGGCCTTTGTGTGCTTTGAAGTGCTTTACAATGATGAGGGGGGTGAGTGCATTAAGAGTACAGCTTGCTGGGCCAATCGTATTGACAGGTTTGTTACTGCAGTACAGCATGTGTTCCCTGGGAGCGTTGCTCTGTTCCCCACCCCGAACAAACAGCCCGTTTGTATCGGCACTCGCTATCTTTATTTGTGCTATTACGGAGCACTCCAGCGAAGCCATCCTGCATCCTGTCACAGAGGTGAATAAAGCCATATTGACCATTTCAGACTGGAATAATATTTGTTCTGAAATGTGCAACAGCAGGCAGTCTTGTTCGCTCCATCATACATGACAGGCAATCATCAGTTGTTTTTATTACCAAGCATATGATGTCAGGAAATCACTTTGATTTGTGTTCGTCTGTCACCTGGTGCCATTTATTACACCCTTGCTGGGCCAGGAAGCCCAACACGTAGTATCTTTTTATACAGGGGGTTTATTTAGCAAGTACTAAAAGTTTTATGTCGCACGATAACAACTGCAGATCCTGCTGCCTTACCTTTATTTCACAAGGTGATGAAACGCCTGACTCTGCACGTGCGATAGCCGGTGATGTTGCTCTTCATTGCTGCCGTAAAATGCATCATGCAAAACCAATCACTATTAGCCTGGCCATTACTGCACGCTCAAGTTAACGTTCGCTTTAGCGCTGAAAGCCGGTGGGATTCAACAGTGAGCAGGGGAGATCTAATATGTCTTCACATTATTCTTTTAGGGCCAAACATTTAGCTCGCGCTGCCACTCGCCTAAGACGTATCAGGTTTACTTTATTTCACGCGCTACGGTTCGTGCACTTTAAATGACATTCCTAAATGCCTCCCTGTTGACTTTTGGCATCGTCTCTGCCCTGTTATCCAATTCACAACGGTCTTTATAACCTTTCCTTGCTCATTTCTCCTGCCTTTTATTTTAGTTTCATAAAGCCCTCAGGGCTTCCATTTCTATCACCTGCACTATGTCTTATCTATTTACCTCTCACGCGTTTCTATCATTTTTACTGAACGTGTGACTAAAGTAAGTTTGCCACAGCGGAGATGGAGGTCGGCAGCAGGAGCGAGGTCGGGGGAGCTAATGATAGAATATGGGCCAGATGCAGGGCTGCAGCAGGAGGAAGCAGCTAACGGAGGGCAGGAGGGCTGCCAGGTGGCTCTGGCACTCTCATCTCACACCTGGCTCTCGGATTATGCCACATTGAATTCCTTGCCTCTCCAGTTTGCATCCGTGAAAGTCCGTTTGTCGCAAACACCGAGGAAATTCGTGTGGAAATCATTTAGACCAATTCTTCGAGCACCAGGTGAAATGTGACTTCCGGCGAAATAGCAATGTGCTCAATTCCTAACTGGGGCTATTAGAGCACACTTTCACAGTCAAATCTGAATAAATAAGGTGTCATTTTGTTGAAGAGACTTTACTTTACTGGTGTTAAATTGTATGTAAAAGAAAGTTACTGAGTTCCTTCTATTAAACTGTTTTCTTGCTCCTATTCACAGGCAGCGACTAGCGGCTAGCGACTTTTGGGACTTAGCTAGCGTTAGACAGTCAACAGGCCACCAGAAGGTGTGCAGTCTTAAATGAACTACTGTTAACATACATATTGGTAAAATAAAGTAAAGATTATAGTGGCTATAGCAACAAAAGTTGTATTTTAAGGTAGTTTCACTCCATTGTGCTGAAAGCCTTTTTTCCCTCCAGAGACTGGAGGTCTTTGTCCATGTGAAGGATGTGCGCCATTATGTGCTCCTGACGTTGCTGAGAGCTGAGCATGTTCATATAGAGCAGAACGAGTGGCAGACACTTGGAAACATTTGGACTCTTAGCACCTCCGAGGTGTTTCAGGCGGCCGTTAGCACCTTCCTCCAGCGTGTGCAGTGCTGCCAGATGAAGAAAGGGGTGCACTGGGTGTTCACCGACTTACAATAGGGAGACAAATAACCTTATTAGATATTAATGCGGTGTGTAACTGCATTGGGTGAGTACGGTGTTCGGTACAGTGTGGTCAATGTGCCCTTTGAGACACCAGATGGTTATTTTAATGGGAATAAATGCAGAAATAAGGAGGACATGCATGAGAGAAGTGGTAATAATGCATCAAAACTCACAGCGCTCTATATAAGCCAAAAGAAATCTGATTCTGTACATTAACCCGCTCTGATCTTGATCTGGATTTCCTGATATATGCCACCATACTACATGTTTTCATTAAGGATTGGCCTCCTGTTGTCTTGATTTCCAGCATTAAAAGTACGGTCTGTGTTGATTATTGCCATTATCATTATTATTATACTTGCCCTGACAGTTATGATTATAATTTTAGTCCTGATTAAAGATTTCCTGTTTCTCCAGGAACTTCACGTGACTCTCATCTCCAGCAACATCCTCCGTCACACATCCACACATTCATTATTAATATGTGACATCTGCAAGAAATAATGGTTGTTGGCAGCTTTCGTTTAGATTCTGGCAAAAATAAATAAATAAATAAAAACCCAGGTGTCTGTGCGTGTGTTTATGTGCAAGACAAAGAGCATGCAAGGCAGCCTGTGCGGGAGGAGGGAGGTGCGACATACCTGAGCAAAAAATAGGCTCTTTGAGTGTTGGAGAATAATTCTGCTCTTGTGAATTTCCCACGCACCACTGTTACATTTTAATCATGCACCGAAGACAGGGGAACCTTGAGTTTGTTGAAACTGACGCCTACAGAAACCTGCATCTGCAATGCTAATCACACTCCAGCAAAGGGCCCCACAGACCAGCCTCGTCTTCTCTGTCAAACTAAAATTCGTCTCCAATAACAACCGAGCGCTCCATGGCTCGCTGCATTGCTAATGCGTTGCAGGGCTACATCTGGAGAGATCTTCACCGTCCTGTCACTGTGTATTGAGGATAGGAGCACGGAGATTAAGAGAGGGGACTGTATAGTATTATTTTTAGCCTGCGATGATGCATGCTTCTATTTCCGCTGCCCTGTGATGTTAGTTGTGTTTAGGTCGTCTGTGCTGCTTCATCTTTTATCTAAATTTAGACACCTGCCAGCTCCTTTGCAAAGCCGAGGTTCAGTGAAGTTAAGACCTCGAAGTACATGATGAAAGATTTGGGACACGTTCTTCTGGACGGAGAGCCATTCTTTAAGCCAGTTAGGCTTTTTCTTCCCATTCCAGAGCACCTCGTATCAGAAAACCTGAGACGCCCCCTGTGTTTGTGGCTATTTTGAGATTCCTCTCAGAGAGCTCTTAGCATCACCTAAAAAGGGGCTCCACGCCGCTAACAAGTGGTTTCATCCCTGCAATTTGCTGCACTTTCCCCTGTCTTTGTAATCCAGCATTTGGGGAACTTTCCTCTTGTCTCCACTTGTTGCAGCCACTTCTTCCCTTTGCTCCATAAAACCCCTCAGTTACATAAAAGCCGTCCACGTTGCACCTTTGCAGGTCGTCCCTATAGAGCTGACACCTGCGTGTGGTGGATACCGCTCATTCATCTTGTTAAGGAAAAATCTTAAAAGATTAGGTTATTTTGCACCACTTGGGACAAATCTTAATACTCAAAAGCTTTGTAAACATGACTCCTGGGGATTGATCACGTGTTTTTGCTGAGAGCTGTGTCTGCTGCTCTTGTTCTGCTGTACTGTGCACAAGAATTCTTAGAAGAGGACAGGAAGTCGAAAGAAGTTCATCGTCATTTTTCTAATAGATATTTATTATATACTCCTGAATCTGAATATAATACACTGCAAAAGCATGAAACCTGCATTTTATACGAGAGGAAATGGCCACTACATCCCTAGCTCGAGCTCAATTGGAGACTAATTGTTGCTCCATGTTGTTGCCTGTCTCACCTTCCTCTTACTGTAGCACAAAAATCTTTAGGTCACTTGTTGCTGCAGCATGAGGCATGAGCCATGTTACAATAATAATAAGTAAGGATCTATTTCAAGAGCTTTTGTGTCCATGCTTACATTCTTCCATTTGGCTAAAGATTGTCTTCTTTTGAAACGTGGGGCTGTTTACAGATTTTTATGTGGGTGTGTCATGTGAGCACTGAAGTCCTAACATTACCAATAAAGGAAAATCATCGGAGCTAAAAACCGGCACTGCTTTTCACATTATTGGCACCATGTGAGGGGAAGAAATGTGCCAAGAAGCGACCAGCTGGTTTGTGTGCAGCTACGTGGCTACATTAACTCATTTGTTTGTTCATGAGGAGCAGTGACAAATGAAGGCGTCTGAACTTTAGCAGCTGGGCTGCCGAGGTCAAGATGCTGGTCGCAGTTATCGTGGCCAACGCAGATCCATCGAGGAAGTGTGAAATCTGATTAACAGTAACCAGGGTCGGTGGAAAAAGGACTGAGGGGCGTTCGCGTCCTCATGGGAGTTGAAACACGTGAACGTTTTCATGTGCTTGATCGTAACCGTGAACACTATCCCGTATGACACAAACCCAGGCACGACAAGCCCTGCGAGTGACTTCCACATGAACAGAGGAGGTGGTGGGAGGGAAGGAAGCCTGCGAGGAGAACACACAGCACGGGGAAGGAGAAAGAAAAAAAAAAAAGGAGAGACAATCCCACCTTCCCCCCTTCCCTCCATTATCTCCTTTCCCATCCCCCTCTCACCCTTAACGAGGGATAGTTTTCTCCTTGCCTCTCATCACTCTCCTCCCCTCTGTTCCTCACCGTCTCCGGGGACCAAACACACCCCTGACAGGTTGCCATAGAAACGCCTCACACACACTCACCCGCGCTCTCTCTCTCTCTCTCTTTCAGACACACTCTGTCTCTCTCTCTCTCTCTCTCTGTCTTGCAGCGGTAACGCCTGTATCCCCGCTCCCTCCTCCATTAGCATCCCTCTCGCTCTGAGACAACAGGGGCAGCGCTTGATGAAAACCCTCAGGTGCCTGCACCTGAATGAATTCGTCACAAGGAAACTTATGACAGCACGCTTTTATATTCTTTTATTTGACACAGCTCAACAAACTATCGTTCTTCACTGACTCTTCTTGTATTTACATATAGCTTCCAAATGCATTTGTGGCAATTTCCTCTGAACCTTGCGCTCCATTATAAAGATAGGACCAACTCGATTGAATTAGCACACAATTACTGCTGCTATGCCAGACCCAATTAATGGCAGCGGAAGTCAGACATGAGACAGTAGCTGAGTCCCTTGGCTGGAGCATAACTCATTTATAATTCAGTCCTATTTCGCCTACTTAAGGTCAGGATGGAAGTGTGTAAAGTGAGGGTTTTTTTTTTGTTTTTTTTGCAAGCACTCATCCACATGAAAGGATGTCTCTACTGTGTATCTCACCCCCACAAGCTTTTAGGAATCCTGGTCCACTCTGGAGGGGGTACAACAAAAAATATCCCGGCTGTTTTCCTCTGCTGCAGGGCCACTTTGACTCACAGCAGAGTGCCAGCCGGCAACTTCATACAGTGCATGTGTCATCCCCCGCTGTGCGGCTCAGGGAGGGTTTCATCCACCTTGTAAAGTCTGTTGCTGTCATTGTGTCACACAGTGTACGGATGAAATCTCTTTGCTTCAGTGAAAAGAGAATTACAGTCAGATCCACAGGCGTCACCACACCCTAGGCTACAATGTACACATATTCCAAAATAAAACCTAATTTATTAATGCCACTTAATATATTCTCTTTTCATCCCAAAATCCTAAGAGGGGGTGGGAGCGGGGGGGTGGAAACTGGCGTCATCCACCCAAACTCAGGCAGTGAATGCACCACATTTTCAGCACCTACATCACTCCCAAACCGAGGTAGAGATTTTATCTCCATTCATCACCACAGACCTCACGGGGACCTCATCACTTCTCCTGTTTTTAGTTATTTAACGACTTGCGCACTCCCCCCCGAAACCCCTCTCACCTCGTGCCCACATCAGGACTACGCCTATAGTCTGCTGATGAAACCAAGTGTCAATATCTGTTTCTTGCGGTTTTTACAGCCAGTTGAGTCGAGCAGGGAAATATTTTCATTCATCGTGGCAACAGATTGAAGCCACAAAGTGTAAATATACCCCCCCCCCACACACACACACACACTTTTTCCTAAACTATAACTCAGCTAAAGCTGTTGAGGTTCAGTGATGTGTGGTGAGTCTTACCTTTTACCTGCTCCTCCACATGCCAAAATCCACCTTCACGATTTACATCACTGAGTGGGAGTCCGAGGCACACACTCTGTGACTAACACACACTCACACACTTGCACAGACTGTTAATGCAATCCTCTCTCTGAGGTCTCCGTCCGCTGTCTTCCATGGAAAAACTACCTTCATAAGAACCAGTGTTTTTTTTTTTGTTGTTTTTTTATTTCTTTTTTTTTCCTATGTGGTTTTGTCTCCGGTAACCAGGCAGCTCATCCTTCCTGACAGCAGCTCCAGGTTTAACGAAGCATCAGCACCGCGCTAGATGACGGTGGGTAGAGAGAGAGAGAGAGGAGGAGAGACTGAGAGAAGAGGGAGAGAGGCGTCAAGCCAGCAGCTGCAGCTTGGGAGAGACTGAGGTCATTTTGCCTTCAGAGTAAAAGCCTGAAATAAAATAAAACTGACATCTCCAATTCATATAAAAGAATGAGAATTTGAAAGCTACAAACTTAACATAGGTGCTCACTAAATGTCTGAGAATGACTGGTGAGCTTTCATGGGTTCTGCTGCACGCAAATACTCAGCGGCCTCACTTCAGATGTAGTTTTTGTCAGTAGGATTTTTAATTTAAATTTTACAAATATGCTAATTAGGACTGGGTGAAATGCATGTTCCAGTTCCAATAGCTCCGTGTCAGGCTAATAGTTGTTAACTAGCATTAGAAAATCTATAATACAGTGGCACTGCAGTGTTACCATTATTACCATTACCATTATTACCAACATTGCCTAAATGAAACCAAGCATAGATTGTTATGGAGCCAAGGCTGTGGTGAAAGGTCCTGCTGTTTTCGTCTGAGAGAAAATCAATAACCAGCTAAGACTAGATGGCGTAGTTATCATGGTATACGTTTAGAGTATGGCAACAGGTTTTAGGGTTTGAGTCCACTGCAAACATAAAAAAACAGCTGATAGGTTTACACACTTGATGAGAATAAATCTCTCTGATCATGTTTACTTAACAGCTTTGTGATTTTTTTCTTCTGTCTGTTTTATTTGTTTTATTCATTTGCTTTTATTTGGTTTATTTATGTTGAATTTATTTCCACCATTTGTCAGGTTTGGTCCTGTACACATCTTTAATATTTGATGAATTTAAACTGGTTTGTGAGCCTATGAACCTATACTCTGGTCATTACTAATTCTTGTAAGTGGGCCCTTCACACGCCAAGATGGTCAATGAACCTCTGTAGTCAACCACATGTTTAGAGTAATGACATGAAAAAGAAGACGAGACAAACACTCCTTTTCTGGTGTGTGGAAATAGATCAAATGTCACATTAGCATCAACTCACAGGCTTCTCATAGACAACCAGTATTGATCAATTCTCCAATCAATCTCTGTTAGAACAAACAAGTCATTATATCAGAGGTGCACAACACGGACTCCGAGATAAGCTTAGCTAGGTTTTAAGAAAAGGTCAATATCTGGCCATCAGTCAAACCCAGATCAAATCTTTCCTGCTAGAAGGAGGATTTGATTTCAGGCTTTCATTCAACCATGTCAGCTTAAACTACTTCTACAGCTCGTGTCGCAGGAAATCACGTGGAACAAGAACAGAGGTGCTTTGATTTCAAACGATTTCTTTTTCCGCTCGCTTCTCCTATAAACAGTGTGCGATTTATTTTGAAAGATTTGCAGGAAGTTCTGCCTCATATTTTTCTTGGCTTGCCACTGGGGTGATGGGGATCCAGTCTTCCAAGTTAATCAGTCCACTATTGCCAGCGCACAGCAGTTCACAGCATGGGATGAAAAAAAAAAAAAGAGAGAGAGCGAGGAGGTGCCTCTGGAATCCATTTTGGTTCTAACTCAACTTTACTCCAAGATCAGCTGAAATCCATTATTCCTTTAATCTTTGTAACTCATACACAAGAGGCCTGCCCTTACATTTCCCTTACTTTGAATCTGTGGCACACTCTCCCTCGTAACAGAGTCTCTGGTGACCCCCGACTCACAAATGGTTTTATGAAGATATGACGTGGGTGACAGTGTTTTCTTACACTTCTATCCTTACGAGGACGAGATTTAGATTCTAATAGGGTTAGGTTATAGGTGTGTTAGAGATTTCATATTGGTTGGTTTTAGGTTTTAATTTTTATTCAGGGGCCTCTACACAAAAAGTTTTTAATGATACTTGAGACAAAACTTCCAGCTTAACTGAGTGGGTGGGTGCCACTGTGTATTTTGTAGGCATACGTGGGCGTGTTTATGGATTGACCACGTTTGTATGTAGGATTGTTGGGAACATTTTAAGAGGATACAGAGAGGGAGTGTAGGACTGCCAGGAGTGGACAGAGCAGAAAGACACATTTTGTGATTTCTTTTACATATGTCTACTCTTTCTATTGTTTGATGTGGACAGCCATCATCACAGCAGGGAGGTTTCAACATCAAATACCCAGAAGCATAACATGACCCTATAATACTATCATATAACTCAGAGCGATGGTTGTGCACAGAAATTTAAGATACTCATACATGAGATGCATTCCCATGTATGAACACTGTGGCAGCAACAAATGGAAAGGAATAGATGTTCACAAAGAAACTATTCCATTTTGGTCAGGGATGACTAGGCCCAAGTCTATCCTCTAGTCAATAACAATTTGAATACTCCAGACATATACACACAGAAGTACAAAAAGTACGCACACATCTGCTACTATTGAAAATTCAGAGAGAACAGACGAGCAGACCAGCCACAGCAAAAAAGTGAAAAAAGAGAAAAGTATATTTCCGTTTCCAATCCACACATTGTTTATAGCAAGCAGACTGCAAGACCTTCAGTATACGCTTTGAGTTATGGTCTAGTCACAGAACAAGCCTGGCTCTCTATAATAAATAAATCCTCCTACAAGCACATTTAAAGAGATATAGATATATATATATATATATATTCATAGAGAGAGAGACTTTACTAAACAAGTGGAAATTGGAACATTTTTCTGGGGAGTTTTACGGCATATAATGTGTTAATTAGGGGCTTTAAAGGTTCTTGGTGTTTTCTCCTGCTTCCAGTGTTTATGCTAAACTAAGCCAAACTCTAATTCAGCTTTGTGCAAGAAAGGGAAACATACACACCAATAACCCACAGCATTCAAAAGGGATTGCATTGCCTGTGCAGGTGGTTTTAATGCATGGGTCCTTCTGTGCTACAGAAGCTCTTCTGCGGGATTAGTCCAGACGGGCTATCCTAAGCTTCCCCACATGCATCAATCGAGCCTTGGGCGTCCATGACCCTGTTGGACCACTGGGACCACTGACGCTCTGACCCAGTCATCTAGCCATCACTATGTGGCCCTTGCCAGAGTCAGTCACATCCTTACACTTGCCCATTTGTCTTGCTTCCAATATATCAACTTCAATTTATCAACCGAGACATTCACTCATTGCCTAATCCATCCCACCCCTTGACAGATACCATTGTAGCAAGATAATCAGCGTTATTCACCTCACCTGTCTGTGACCTGAATGTTGTGGCTGATTGGTGCTTCAGGTGTAACATCATCAGTCTCTTTACAAGTAGTATGAGTCCATAAAAAGCATTGTGACAAATATGGAGAGTCACAAAGTTAACGGGCAGGTTAAATCAAAATGAGCTCACCATAAAGCAGTGGATGGAATGAATGAGAGTTTAACAGTACAGCTGAGGTTGTATTGTATCTTTCAGGTGTGGGAATGGGGACAAAGTGTTGTCAGTGGAAGGTCCTCAAAAGAACAGAAATAGAATAGCGTGTGTGTGTGTGTGTGTGTGTGAGATGGAGAGAGCGGCGTTGGAGGGAGGATGGCAGGAATATTGATTCCCCTGTCTTCATTAGCATGTACCTGTGGGGCTAACGTCTCTATGGGGTTCTGGCTAGACAACCTAACACTCCGTTGCTTTCCCTGTGGTGAGAGACTGGCTTACCACTCCCCGCCTGCACCGCATGACACTTTGGACTGAGAGGGAGACCAAAATAGCAGCAGTAAAGACAGAACCAGAGACCAAAGAGGTACACACACACACACACACACACACACACACACAGTTCTATAGCAACCACACCGAGAGGGAGACCTAAAATGTCTGTGGCTCTTTACACTTTTTATTGCTCCATAATTCTTCCCACCTCAATTAATCACGGCGTTAACATCAAATATTCCACGTCTCAGTTTGATCCACTGTCCTCGTCTCAGCTTTTTCGCTTGTAAAGCTACTTTAATTACATTCACTTGTATTCAAATTCCCAGGCCCTGTAAAAGCATTTCATTTGATGGATTGGACATTACTGAAACACCTCAATTAAAATCAAGAAAAAAGGAAATACAAAACAAACTCATTAAATGGGAGGAACTAATCCCCCATTAGCTTTTTTCAACACAATCCTTTGATTTGATGTGCAGAACCTAAATGAGGGCGCAGGAATGTAAATAGGCCTCACAGAAAAGCTTCGTTCTTGGATGCTCTCACATTGGTAACAAACAGTTTGTTCTCTGTAGAAGCTACTGGTCTGCAACAGACCGAGTTTTTCTACTGATTCTTTTTCATGATTCTTTTTCTTGATTCCTTGTTAGTCACAGAGCTCTTATTTAATAAAGATGCTTTTATTGTCTAACTTCATGCAGGCTGAAGGAGTCCCTCTTACGGATCTAGCCTAATATTAACAATATCTGATTGATTTGCTATGTCCAGCTGTGTTAAGCGTATGTTTTTCACAGCGGACTTAAAGATCTGCAGTGCAAAACGTCTCTTTTTAATCTGGTTTAAAGACAAGACTATAAAAATGTTGTCATCATGAGCAAATTAGCTCAAAGCACATTTTGTGTTGGTGTTTGACAGAGACATTATACATTTTGGCCATTTTTTAGAAGTGTTTTGTAAAAATAGAAGGAGAAATCTAATTTATCTAATTAATTGTGCACAAAGAAGAAAAAGAATGACAAGTCACAAGAAATGAATAACTTTTTCATCATGTCAGAAACTAATGTAAATGTTTCCTATCTGACAACATAGTACAGTGTAGCAGCCACAAGTATTATCAGCAAGTAAATAGTACTTAATAATAATACTAAAATTAGTAATACTAATACTACTACTACTAATAATAATAATATTACATTAATTATGCTTCCACAGCCTGTACAGTGATTAATATTTTGTGTATTGACTTACAAAGTTATAGCATGGCAGATATTTACTTGACTGAGGGGAAATAGTGACAGAGGCTGGGCTATAAGTATAAGCAACTTGCATTTTGACATTTTGCATTGATAAACAGAAAATATTATTTCACTGTCTTAATATCTCCAGTGATTAAAACATAGGGTGTCTGACATTTCAATTTTCTTTTTTAATAATCTAACTCAAAAGGTCAGAAGAGGAGACTGTAAACTTAATTTGAGACTGACAGGCTTTTCATAAATGAGGAGCGCACGCTGCCAGATCTAGATGACAGTAATTATGCCTTATGAAGCAAAAGTCACTTTTGCGATCATCTAATTTGTCCTGAATTAATACCAATCTGTTTGCCTCACCCGCTCTCCCCAGCAGGCTCATTATTGAAAAATGAGCCTGAGGGGGGAAAAAATGAGCATGAAAAAGTGCATTGTCATATTTAAAATGTAATCTAATAGTGTGACTGTTTACATTTGTATGCAAATGAATGCACAACCCTCATATTAATTGTTATCAATATAAAGTGGAACAACAACATGGAATTATTAGTGCAAATGAGAACCAGTGCTTCACTGAGTGACACACGTGCAGCTTGAAAGCAAATGAAGCGATGAGCCTAGTTTGAAAGATCTAAGGGGCAAAGTGACAGGCTGCCAGTCAGTCCCTCTCTCCTCTCCTCTCCTCTCCTCTCACCATGACCGTCTTCCACCTTCCCAGGGTCCGGTGGCAGTGGAGCCTCAGGGTCACAAGCATCTGGCTAACATCATAAATGTCGCCTCGTCCACACAGAGCTTGTGCAGAAAGGCAGAAACAACAGGGACAGACGGCAAACCATGTGGTCTCACCTCAATGGACTCGCAGAAAACAATCACAGCAACATCAAATCGGGTGTTGTGTGCCTGAGCTACCCTGGGATGTACTGTACCATGCTGGTGCCACAGTGGGGTACTCAGTCATCTGGCATTAATGAGGTTTTATTGTCTCACCAAATCTGGAATGTGTTGAGGAATTTCTTTCTTTCTAATTCTTCTTTTGTGGACATTTTGAAACAGCGAATGTGTGGGAACAAGCTCTGTAAACCTCTCTCCCTTCCACAGGTCCATCTGCCTTCCACTGAGACTGTGGCTTGTCCCTTGCTCATGCCAACACCAGCCTCCTGGTTATCTTGTGAGCTACAGTGGGTTTGGCCGGAGATGTTAGGTTGTGTGACAGCTCGTCCTTAGACAAGCGGCAGCGCCTCCAGCTGATCTGCTCTGCCACAGCGGTCGCCGCTGTCCACAGGTCGAATCAGGCTGCGTATCGCCACTCGGAGCGCTCAGAAATCTGTTTAAAGGTCACGCTCCAAAGTAAATACACAACACAGTAATGTTTGGCTTAGTGCGGCTTATTTGATAGGATTTTCCAAGTAGAAAGTCAAATCTTATTTGACATTTAGTAATAGCTGAATAATGCAGGCTCGTACAGTAGCAAAGCGTCTTGGTAAGAGCAGGTTTATTTTAAAGAAATAGTAGAGCTTATCTGCGTTCAGTCCAAATGTCGTGTTTGTATACTATTAATATCGCATCTGGATCTGCCAAATGACTAAATGTAATGTCAATGTAAACACGTGGTTAGCTTAGCTCAGTCTGGACGGAAGGCAGACTACAAGCTGTTGGCCAGATTAACCATCTTAGTGTAAAATAACTTATATGATGATTATGATGTATTTACCTAAATACATGCATTTTGGCTTTTAGCACTTCAGTTTCAAATAGAAATAGTACAACAAAGTACATGTGTATTACAGTTAAAACATTTACATTATTATTGAACCCTTAGCATATTTCTGTTTAGGTCACCGTGGTGTATGTGCACAATAAGACATTGCCTATAGGGAAAGAGATGCATTATGCATGGAAAGTAGAGGATAAAGTGTCTGGTTAGCATAGGAGACAAGGGTATTAACCACTTTATCACTGGTCAAGTGCCCTGTGACTCCCAATACCTGCAAAGATCGCTGCAGCCTCCCTTCAATTTTATTGTGCTGTAGGAGGGAAATTGGTCAGGAGAGAGCAGTAAAACCCGGTGAGCTTGTGTAATAACTAGTGGCTGGGTGTCACGAAATCATCTTACTACCAAAACCTGGTAAATGAGAAAACAGAGGAAGTGATCAGACCACAGACTTTCAAACCGGTCATCAATGAATGGCACGGGGAACAGCTGAGCTTAATGTTAAGAAAATATCCAACATATTGTGATTTCATCACAAAATTTTAAGCTTTCCGATGTTGTGAAAGCACTGAAATGATCATAAAAAATAAAATAACCTTTGCTAAATCATATCCCTGTAGTGCACCGCTGAACCACAGCGTTTATAATTACATGAACTGTTCATTATCCTGACTTATGCACAAAATACAGTCATGTAATTCAAGCTAAATGCTTTTCTATATGTGCCTTAGAAGAGCAATTAAAACAAAAAACAAAGCCCAATTCACTGTGTGCGTTAAAGTCACACAAGCCAGTCCTTTTACACGGTCTCGCACAAATGCTCTTGTTTGGGAATTACTGCGAGATAACAACCATGAAAAAGTGACAAGTGGCTCCGAGGTGGGCGTCGAATAGTTGGAGACTGAATCAGTTGGTGAGAACAAGCCAAGTGCACAAAAGGCAGCAACAGATTGCAAAGTACTCGAGGCACAAAAAGCAACCATTAAACACACCTACTAAGAATTATTAATAAAATGCCAGTTTAACCGAACAATTAATTGAATCTGTTCTAACAGGGATAGCACAGCACAGTACTCTACACTTGTGTTAAGGTTAGGCCTTCCCTCTGGGGACACCTATGATCAATACTGTAGTCATGCACCGGCAAAAGTGCTTCCTGATATACTGCTACTGGCAAAATCAACAAATATCTACATAACAAAGGTTCAACAATATCTGTGCTTTTCCACAACAGCAGCAATAATGGTCCTCAAATCACGACAGTGGCCTGGAGGTTAAATAATCTTTAAGACTGTGGCAGCCAACATAATACACTTTCCACTAGTTTATTGTATGCATGCAGTGCCTCTTAGTGCCTTAATTTAACACATCATTTCTTTGTTTTCTACTAACAGTTTCTATAAATATCTTGGACACCAAACGCACAAGGCAGGAATCACTGTTTGAATCAGTCAGACGGGATATGTCAATGTGTTCTGGGTCCACTTTACATTTTGTAGTATAAAAAAAATCCAGTCTTCTTTATTGCTTCACCAAATACATTACTTTTATCTTTTACTTTCCTGGATGGCTTTGTAACCATCTTACCACAGTCCACAGCTGGTGTGCTTGGGCTTTTATTTCTGTTGTCATTGGATTATGGGTCAGTAGTTCAAAACCCCAAGAGTTCGGTGCCCAAGGTTTAATTCACTGCATCGTGTTGAGTTCTCTGAAATCAACACAGGGTCACAATATTCGGCTGAATGCCCCCTAACAAGTTTCACCTTGAGCAGATGTGTGTGGCAGCCTTCAACAAGTGTGTGTGATATTTGTTAGTTAAATTGATTTTGTGGCACACACACAACTTTTAAGCACGGTCCACACATAGTTAAGATTAGGACTTGGGTACGTTAGCTGCATCATCCATGTATATGGGGTCACTGTCCTGTTGGAACCAATTATGTGTCCAAGTTTCAACTGTCTAGCTGGTGGTTTAGGGTTCTGCTGAAGGATTCAGAGGTACTCCTCCTTCATTATTCCATCCAATTTGCGCGATGCACCAGGTCCACTGGCAGGAAAACAGCCCCAGAGCATGACAGTAACACCAACATGCACAGTGACCCTGGTGTTCCAGCAGTAACCAGGTCATGGCAGACCTTGGTTCTTCCTGGGTTGCCACAACTCCAAATAACTTATATAATTGCATTTACACACAACAGTTTGAAGCGATGATCTTTGGATCGTCAGTTTAGTAATTGCTCCAAGTGGCATGCCTGTGTAAATATGCCATCCTCCTTCTTAGCGCTGCACTGAGCTCTCTGGATGCTCTTGTACTGTGTATTAGTCAATCCAATTAGTGCAGTCGAGCAAACCCTTGATGAGTGTATGTAAAGCTCTGACAGCAACATACTGAGTCACTTTGTGTGAACACGCTGACATTTCTTGGGTGTTGACTGCTTCGAACTGCACTTAGCATTTTATTATCATATCTGTATATTACCAGATCAAATGACTATGTGTTGACCTGTAGTTAAGGGCCTGGAGAGAATTGTCAAACAAGTCTGCAGCTCCACTCAGCTGTAAACAGGTTTTTCAGGATGCGTCACTTCACTGTTTCAGTCTTTCTCTCCAGAAATACTTTTGATCCCATCTCTCTCATTGCTCTCATTAACCTTTTCTGCAGCCACAACAAGCTTTATTATATATAGAAAATTCAACAACCCCACATGAGCAAGCACTAGGTGACAGTGGAGAGGAAGAAACCTCCCGCAGAACCAGGCTCAGGGTGGGCGGCCATCTGCCTCGACTGACCAGTCTATCATGTGATTTTTGTCCAGCATATCAGTCTATAGCTTTAAATCTCAGCCAATGTTTTTCACATTACCAGTGAATTATGGATGAGGCATAACAAAAAAACTCAAAGTTAGGAAAATATTCACCTCAGTGACTCTAGACAACAAATGAAAAATGACTACTGAATCTCTCGAGTTCATGTGTCACAGATGAATGACGCAGGGAGTGCACAGGGGGTTATTATTACCAGCCAATTTAATACACAACTGCGAGCGCATCCACCGTGAAACTTCACAAAAGGCTACGCTGATTATCTCCAGTTTGTGTGAACCCTATCGTCCTTTGAGGAGTTCGACGAATGCACAGCACAAATTATGAGAATCAGCATCGATTGAATATCTTCAAGCTGTTTGAAAAGTGCCCAAACTCATTGACTGACCCACGTGTTTCTTCACGATGTCCTCTTCGCGGCGTTGTTGTGCTGTGGTTCGATAGCCCTGCTGGTTTTTGTTCCGGCCCGCTAATGAGGAGCTAACTGACACCTGCGCTGCCAGGTGAATGTAATTAACGGTAATTAACCACCTGGTAAGACGGATAACCAGCAGCACTGTGGGTCCCGAGGACTGAATGGAGAATCACTGTATTAAAGAAACAAATCACCGGGTTAATTAACACAATGCAAATGAAATGTCAATTTCTCAATTAGCAGAGGAAAGAAGAAAAGGCCAAAGTGGTTTGTAGTAATGATTAAATGAGCACGAGTCACAAAAACGACCACCAAAGGAAAGCACACGCTGGAGGGAAATTACACATGGCTTAAAGGGGTAGTTCAAGTATTTTTGAGGAAACGAAAGCGTGGTCCTTTAAAATCCCAACATCCTTTTTTTTTTTGCCCTTTGGGTTTTGTATGATTTAACCAAATAAAATAATTTCGCATTACGTTAGCTATAGAGGTTCTGGACATTTTTCAACTTTGAACAGAGCCCCCTCTGTGCTGATGGCTTCATATTTAGCAGACATTATGCAATGGTTTGATTTTTCTTCACTTCAGGTTTCATATCACTTTCCATCTGTTCAAAGTTATAACACGTCATGAAGCTGAAAAGCTTCTCACGGGACCAGAAAGGCCCCAAGGATCTCACCGACTGTCGAAAAGGGGAGAAAAATAACTAGGAGCTAGTTTAAGATGTGCTTTAGAGGCAATCAATAAAATGTTAAAATCCATCTTACACTGCAGTGGGAGCCAGCAATATGAAGCTAACATAGGGATAATATGCTGGTTTTTCTTAGTGTCTGGCTTTACGGCTCAGACAGGTGCACAGAGAGTTGGATCAATACTGAAAACCCCACGACGTGAGCAATGATTGCTTTATACTGCATGATTGTGTTCTGTGCTCGTATGATGATGTAGTGTCTCGCGGGCCCTGCTACAGCCTCTTTATATGTTATGAGCTTTAAGTGTAATACAAGCATTCTCAATCACAAAGCCACAAAGTAGGCTAACTGCCTCTCTCATTACCATCTTCATTCATTTAATCTGGGTTAATGAATCCTGCAATTGATCCTTACTGGGAGAGAAATGAGCACCCAATGAACCCTGGGGAAATTGATCAGCCATCTACAGACTAGTGAGCTGATAAATCACTGAGCTGCACAAACTGCTGTGACGATCCTTTAGATGTAATGGCATTACACGATAATGTCCTAATTAAAGCTGCCGGCACTATAGACCATATGTAACACACATTGTTTTGATGTTAAACATGGGATGTAATTCCTTGTAGACACAGTTTCTCAGATTAGTAATAACCCAGCATGAAGAACCAGATTGTGAGTGGTTATATGACAACATAGCAACATAAAAACATCCTTGTTGATGTTTTATGCTTTTGCTGATTGTCTGAAATTCCCTCTTCACCTCTGCACACATAAAACATTTCTCAGCTCCTATTGATAGCAACATCCATTTTATTTTCCTGTGCTGCCTGATAGGAAATACCCGGACGTACCGACAAGACCACAGTGTGAACCACACGATGCAGAGCCCCTAAATCACTGCCTGTTAAGATGAAAGCCTGTAGGATGTAGACTTGGGGCTGTAAACACATCAATCCCTAAACTGCCCGTTGGCCTTAACAAACACCAGTTTAAAGTTAAATGGGGTTGCAGCTCCCTCCAGTGTAAAATGATGGACAGCAGTGAAGATTTTGTTACTAAAAACTGCTTGGAAACACGGCATCAACACAAATGCCCAATGCAGCCTTAAAACAAGTCAGATGGATACAAATTCCCCAGTAATAATATTTTGTGTTATGGTTGTGCTTGCTTTTCTGCACAATTCAAGTCAGAGATATAAAACAAACTGCTTTAGCAATATAAATATATTTTTTTATTTTGAAAGGCTGTGCTCATTTTATCATCTTCATTTTGGATTTCCTCTACTGGATATTGTCCTCCTGTCCAATTGATTTGACCCATTGTATCTTGCTGGAGGGTTTGGGATTTTCATAAATTGCCTCTGATTGGAAAAGAAGAAGGCCCTACAGCTAGAGGGGCTAACTGGAGACTGGAGAAACACGTTTACTGCCGCCAAGGTTAGTCTGTAACCCCATTTAATAAAGTGGCTATGTCAGTGGCCTTGCATTTACTCGTCTGTACACGCTGGAACATTTGGTTTTAATATGGTTCACAACAAAAAGATTAAAAATATTCTGTTCACCCGTGTTGGTGGGCAGTTTTCAATACAATACAGGAACAAACCTCAATTTATTTTTAACGACTGCAGGGAAATAGTTTCACTGTAAGCCATAACATTATAAATTAAACACCCTGCTTTACTACAGTGAATATATAAAATGTTATATGGAGGTGTTTTGAATATTTTATCCACCTCATTAATATCAGACGATAGATTTCTCAGTTTCAGATGATTTAATTATTAATTATTAAAAAAATTTAAGCCACATGAACTACAACCTGTAAAAGATTAATTAAGTTAAACCAACACAGCTCTGAACATTCCAACCTTCATGAACACAGGATTAATCGCAAGACCTTTGTATTGGGATTACTGTATTAAGGGACCTGATAAGAAAGAAAATGTTACTTATGTAATTCTAACTGAAATATTGTGATTAAATATGGACATTATGTGCTGTGTGTTCCTTTTTAGCTATATCAGACATTTAACTTCCTACCATGGTGAAAATATTAAATGCATTAATTGCGTCAAGACCTGTTTAATACATAGATATGTAATTTATAATTTATATGTAATTTATTTCTTTACTGTCCCCTTGACTGCACAGCTCTACTGTCCAATGGTACTTCAATTTACAAGTAAATATATATACCTAAAACATAATCAGACATATCCCTAATATTAACACATTCAAAATGGGGTGGAGTTTGGAGCAGGAGAAGTGGTCTGTGCCTAGACATTATATTCTAATGTGCAGAAAGTTGCATTAATCTGCATGTATGCACTGTTACATGCAGTATGAAGTATACTGTCTGGTTAATGCAAAGGATCTTACCTGAGAAATGAGTTGCCCTTTAAAGGTTGCTACCACAACCATGTCACAACTCCAACAAGGAGCTAAAGAAGCTTTTAAACTCACTTAACGCTTCATCAGATTAAGAAGGATCTGGTTGTGCCGTCGGCGCTTCGCCTGCTGGCTTAGAGAACGCCGATCCTTGAGAATGTGATGACATTTGTCATGTTGCACTGACATTTTTAAAACTGCCATGGTGGCAATAAACTGAGATGTGAAGTCATGTGACCAAAATAACCTTTTCTATACAAGTTCTTTTTATACTGACATTTTAATAGATCTTAGGATCAAGAGATGGGGAGGGCAGGGGTCTATTTGGCACTTTCACACCATGCATGGGAAAATGGTGAGTTCTAAACTGCTTGGAAACTAAGGCTGATTGTGAAATACCAAAAATCAATTATCCTACAAGGCAACGCAGGAATGTACAGGGCAAAACAAACAAACAAACAAAAAAAATGTTATAATTGCAAAACCAAGGTTTTAATTATATTAACACTCAAATGAATATGAGTCATGAAATACTTTAAAAAGGTTGATTACGTGCAACAGTTCAAGGCAAAAAAAAAAGAAAAAGCATAGGTCAACAAAGGCCTAACAATCTAATAATATGCAGGCAAATTAATGTAATAAATTAAAAGGGTTTAATGTCATTAAGATTACAGCAAACCAATAATGCTATAGAAAACGCAGGGGAGAAAAATACAATTTTTGCATTTTAGGACTCCCCGCCATTAAAAAACAAATAAATCAACTCAAATTGTCTTTAGTAGAGTACGCAGTGCTCTAAATGTCATTCACTATTCATACCTTTTATTGTTAGTGTTTTGGAAGATTCCTGTTCATCTGCTTTCCATGTTTTTTTTTCTTGTCGTGTAAGTCCTGGGCAGGTTATGGAAACATTTGGCATGTAGTCTTGGATTGGATTTTTTTTTCTTCCAGATTGCATTTCGCAGAGTCTTTGCAGCAAAGTAAACATATGCACCAACAACAAATAAGACAAGAAAATGAAAGAGGCACGTAGGGCATTTCTCAAACGACAAATTTGTTCTTGGTGGTTGACCCGCTTTTGGTAGCTGTGTCGGCGTGGGATTGGTAGCCAATGGTCATCTTCATGGGAAGCCCCAGGCGCTCCTTGTAAACTCTCCTGTTCAGGAGAGGAATGATAGCATAAAGAGGAGGCACAGAATAGTCAGAACCTGTAAAGATACTGAAGACCTGGCTCACCCTATGTGTGTTACAGCCTCACGGTTCTCATAGTCTGATGTCCAGACGGCTATTTTATCTCCTTTTGTGCGGATGTTGACCACGGCTCCACAGACATCATCGCTGTAGTCGTCAAAGGCCTCTCCGACTAAGCACAGGAGCTGATCATGGGATGGAGAGGAAGAAAAGCTGTCGTCATACCATGATGATTCACATCTTAGACGTTAAATTTAACTGCAAATCCTCAATACTCACACAAAAGAGGAAGGCCAAAGACATTCTTAGCTTTGTCACTCATTTCTCTGATACATCAGCCTTTCATTCGGGTTTACTAAAACCTTTTTCAGGTTACGCTGTCATTTCAGTTAACTTTTGTTTTCTCTGTACAAATATAATAATCAAAAGATCCACTCAGAACATCAGCTAAGTGAAAACTGTTGAAACTCACTGAGTGGTGGAACAGGTTATTAGCAAACTATAAGCAAGGAAAAGTAACAAAAATGATTCTGATACAAAAGAATCTTTTGTGTCAGTCAGTGAAAACCATGTGGATCAAAGAAGCAGCATGAATCCTTTCTTGCTCACCTGTTGGTGGGCTGCCCTGCAAAGCAGTGTTCATGCTGTATTCACGCAGTGGGAACACGCAATCAAAGAACAAGGAAAACTGGTGGCCAACTCGAGTGCTACCAGTGTCGTCACACCAGCTAAATACCCTGATTTACCTGCGTGTGTTGTGTTATTTATTGGCAGTCATTTAACACCAAGTGAAAGCAGATTCAATCAGTGTATACATCCTAGGAAACTAGGAAACTGATTATATTCGCGTTGATTTTAGATTTAATTTTGATTGAGCAGCCAGTGGTTGTGCATTTTGAGTCACACTGCCAACAGTTTGCTTATCTGTCTGTACTTCTTTCCTCCGAGCGGGAGATATCTATGTCAGAATATGTTCAGACATCTCCACATCGACTGACAGCTTGTTTAGTTGATATGATGTGAATAATCTTTTTTTTTTAGAATTCTTTCCATAATGCATTTTGTGAGTGGATCTCTGAGTGAAACAACAACAAAGACATTCATGCAGGTCCAGCATCAGGACTGAGCATCACCCTCCACGACAAGATGACTTTGGGACTCAAGAACTACTCATTTGATCTGTTCCCAGCCCAACATACACTGTGTCAAAAGTTTGGGATCACTTGCAAATGTCTTACATTTTCATGCAATTCAAAAACAATTTTATCCATTTCACAAACAATTAAAATGAATCAGATGATTTTTAAAGAATGATCTACATTTCTGCACAAAGGGATAGTCCTCTGCATCAATCTCATGGTGTGGCTGCTAATTCAAGTTAATCATTTTATAAGGCTAATTGATCATGAGAAAACCCTTTTGCAATTGTATTGCACAGTGGATAACCTTTGTACTAATGTAGCAAACAAGAGAGCATGGCGTTCTACAGTATATGTTAGATTAGTATCTGAACATCAGCAGTTGTTTGTTTACAGGTTCCGATAGTTACCAATAGCCAGAAACAAAGAACTGTCATTAGAGACCCGTCAGTGTATTGTTGTTCTTAGAATAGAAGGTTACTCAATGCTAGAAATTGTGCAAAAACTTACAATTTCTTATAATTCTGTTAACTATGCCCTTCAGAGAGAAGCACAAACTGACCCTGAAAAGGACAGTAAAGGAGTGGGAGGCCCTAATGCACAACTGTACAAGAAGACAAATACCCAAGAGTGTGTAGTTTAGGACAAAGACGCCTCACAGGTCCTCAACTGGCAGCTGCACTAAATAGCCAAACACCAGTGTCAGCATCAGCAGTGAGGAGGAGACTTCAGGATGCCGGACTTCAAGAAAAATCTCAGACTGACCAATAAACCAATAAAAACAAAAGACTGAGATGGGCAAAGGAGCAAAGACATTGGACACTGGAAAACTGGAAGAAGATGTCTACAGATGAGTCTAAGTTTGAGGTCTTCGGATAAAACAGAGGGAAATTTGTGAGCCGCAGAACAAATGAAAAGATGCTGGAACTGTATATATTATACAATACCTCGACATGGTCTGGGGGTGCTTTGGATGTGATAAAATAGGAGATCTATACAGAGTGGAAGGGACCTTGAGGAAAGAAAGCTATCACAAGATTTTGCACGCCAAGCCATACATAGTGGACAGCACCTGATTGGGGTCAATTTCATCCTAAAACACGATAATGACCCAAATAGTGTAGAAGAATAAGGAGTCAGTCGGAATTCAGACAGCAATGTGTGGCCAGCACAGTCTCCATATGTGAACTGTATTAAGCTGTTGTGGGACCAGCTTGACCGTATGGTAGGGAGGAAGACTCCATCAAGCCAATCAATCTTGTGGGAGATGCTCCAGGAAGCATGGGGTGAAATCTCATCAGATTATTTTAAAATATCCACAGCTCTAATGCTTAAGGTCTGCCAGGATGTAATTGCTGTAAAAGTTTATCTTGTTTTTTTTTTGATGAAGGCAAAGTTTGAAGAACACATTCATCATTTCAATCAAAATCATTATTTCCAACTCTGACAATTTCGGCATGTCCTGTTCTTTTCCTATATTTCATATTCAGACTAATTTCATGTGTTTCCATAGAAAACAATAACATTTTTAAGTCACCTTAAAACTTTGAGCGGTAGTGTACGACATGTTCAACAATTAGTACCGAAGTCACTTAAAGAGAAAGTGGCCTCTTATATATTCGGCAGCTCACTGACAATTCATAACTTGCTAGATGTCTGGGTCAATTACAGTGACCTTGAGAGCAGCACAGGAGTTCCCCACGACAAGGTAAGGGGTGCAGACTTATCTACAAAGAAACTAGTATTCAGTTGCTTTCGTTTGACTGTGCTCTGAACTCATCAGCTCAGCACACATTTAAGGCACATTTTCTTATAATAGAAGAAGATTTTATGATTTTTTAATAGAAGATTTTGTTGTGCAAAAAGACGATGAGAACATTACAACAATGCAGTCTGTGGCTCACTAATATCAGGTGTGTAACAAATAATGATTGTAAGTGGAACAACTAATTACGGCTGCTGATGCGTAATAAAAATACTACTTTTGGGAAGAGGTCCAAGCGGGGATTAATCTTATCAGTCGCATGAGTAACAACTCTGAACAGGATAAAAGAGCAGCAGCCACAGACAAAACCTACAGTTTCCAGCCAGAAGCGGTCCAGGTCTAATCTCCTCTGCTGCTTGGTGAGTGTGATGAGCCAGCGCCCGCCACGCTTGTTCCTCTCGTCCTCCCACATGGGTTCAATGCCATCCTGCAGCAATAGTTCAAATTGTCAATACTCACTGCAAACCATTGCACCACAACTTTGAAACTGCCATTTCAAGTGAGCTTTAAACAGGATTTCAACATTGACTGGAAGTAAAAAAAAAAAAAAAACAAGTTCTAACTTTTAAATAATCACAGTGGAAATTTTTGTGCAGCTTAATAGGTAGGAAAAAAACTCAATGCGTTTAAATATCATTGTTAAATATCCGATGTCAAATGTAAAATCTGTAAAACTAGCCTGCATTAGCTAGTGTTTCCCACTGTTAATGGTAAACACACTAATAATAAAAAACAGGCCTATTTGATTACTGCATTTTCTATTTATTGTCACCTCTCTTAAACACACAAAGCTGTATAATTAGTGGCTGCTAACAGCATCCTATCATTCCACTTACTGAAATGGGCCACCCACATTTCTCATTTTCTATTATCACATCTGGTTATATCAGCTCTTTTGAGCTGCTCAGCGCTGAGTTAGTACAGACAGGCTTAGGCAGAGGAGAATCCTACCTACCTCTGTCTTCCTTTGCCCCCCAGTAACTTTACATCAACAGCTCAGTTTGATGTTCTGTTTTCAGTTTTATTTGAATCTGTTGTCATAAAAATCTTGCAATCTGGCTTTATTGGTAAGGTGGTGATAAACTTCTTTTTACTGCGTTTTCAATTCAACACCAATTACAAGAATCAATCTGAAGCTGAAATGTGAAAGACCACAGTTTCTCAAATAAACACAATGGATTGTCCTAGAGAATGACTCAATATAATAAAAAAATGAATAAGGCAAATGTTTTGTTATTGTGATATTTTATGTTAATTTGAATAGGAACTTCAAATTCGATAGATAGAATTTTACAGCTACTAACATGGTTATTTTAGTTTCCCTGCATCAACATCACAAAGGGATGAGAGAAAACTGTTAAATAAACATGAAATACAGCAATTGTGAGCGCTGGGACTCTGGAGAAGATACCAATGTGCCAAAGTGACAAAACCCTGATTTTAACAATCCTTCAATGTGCATTTTCACTCCTCACTCCCTGCGTATTACTGGTAAATAAATCAAACCTACCTTAAAAAGAGAGTAATCACAGCCTGACATGAGGTTGCTTGACAACTGGATATGGTTGTAGAGACTAAATGGAAGAGAGGAAAGCCAGCTGTTCAAACAATATACAGTCATAATAGTTTACTGCTTCAGTCACTCCATGAAAGCACAAAAACAAAACAAAAGACCCATAGATTTATTGCTCCTTACGCCCAGAAGTCTTCCACTGTATCGAATTTAGAGATGAGTCGCAGGTTGGCCTGCCATGTTTTACTCTTGTCATTCTTGAAGAACCACAGAGACCATCTGTTGGGTGAAAACAGAAAAGAAGGGAATTTGCATAAATGTAACATGCCCCAAATTAAACACGAAGTAAACAAAAGTAACCCGAAGCCACCAAGTTTCAGAACAAAGTGGTGACGGATGGATGCACCTGAATGAAACACTATATTCTAGCTTAAGAACCATATCCCATCTGTGAAACATGTTAGTGGCAGTATTATGATTTAGATCCGCTTTGTTTGTTGTCGCTGAAGTAACAGTCCATCCTAACCTCACTGTCTTCAAGACCTTCTCTGTCAGATCTCTGTCATCAGATCAGTGGTTCAGGTTCCTTGCTACCACATGAGGGTATCATGATTGGATATAAAAATACTCAGTCTTTGAAAGCAAAAGTGGCTTGAGAGAAAATTCACAGAAGACTCTGTGAGAGACACAGGTGATAGACATAGAAAACATATGTAACATCTCTTCCTAAGTGAATTGGCCTTAAGCTGTACAAGCAAATTCTACAGGAAAATGTCAAGGTACCCAACTGTGAAGGAGAAAGTGGATCATACAGCAAGACAACGACCCTAAACACACAAGTCGTCCCACCAAAGGTTAATGCAGAGGAAATGTAACGTTTTGGAATAACAGAGTCAAAGTCCCGACCTTTAGCCTATAGAAATGCTCTGGAAAGAAGCTCAAGTTGTTCTGTAAAGAGGAATGGGCTAAAACTCCTCCAAGCAGATGTGCAGAGCTGATAAACAGTTACTCTAAAAATGTTTAACTCAAGTGATTGCTGCACAAGGCTTCACATACATTTACAAAACTCAAATATTTAAGACTGGATCATTTTCCACAATACAGTGAATAAGTAAGTCTATTTTTTTTATCTCTTTGTTTAACTGGGGTTCTTTTATCTATTTTTAGGACTTGGGATCACATTTTAGATCGTATGCATGCAGAAACATTTATGTGCCACTGTACATGCACATAACATATATAGAGTGTCTGTGTATTCCTCGATAACGTGTCCCATATAACATTTGAATGTTTCACTATAGGCATTAATCTAGAATATGGCAGCGCCTCATTAGAGGATCTCTACTCTGTGCTGCTTTGGCCTTCTAATACATGCTAAGATATACACATGCACCCCATCATCTTGTAGAGACATACAAGTATATGTGAGTCAAGAAAAGCAAAATAAACAGTGAGGCATCAATAAAGTGTTTAAGGCTCAACTTTTCTTTTAGCTGACTGGGTTTCTGTTGAATTTGGCTTTTGTATTTGACCTTTTTGGACATAAATATCGGTGTGGAATTTAAATATACATAAAATATTCATTCGTTGCTTATTGGTATTCAGCACCTAAGGGAGGTGGAACCTATTGGAGTATGGATTCAGAGGAAAAACAGGACAGGTCATCAGACATTCTCAGACTATCACAGTGTTACTGTGAGTAAATAAAAAAATCCACCAAGTCCACCAAGCTGCAACTGTTTGGACTGTGAGAGAAAATCTACTTGACCAAATAAAGAACATTAAAACACAGAGGTAACCACTGAACAACATATATCATAAACTTATGTTACACATAATATCATAGCTGCTTGGTCAAGTCTCCTCTTAGACCTTCATACTGATTTTCATATAAATTAACTTTAAACACATTTGACTTGCGAGAAAAGGAAAAAAAAGTGTTTTAATTTTGTGCCTTTATGTGTTTCACATGTTATTGTTAATCTTGTGCTGTGAACAAACAATTAGGGAAATTGTGCTGCTTCCTCTGCATGACCATGGCATCATTTCTCGTGAGTGGTCAACCTTATCTCACTTTCACTTCCATTTGAGTTGGTCCCATTCAGCTGCATAAAAAGAGTTTCACTGGACCCCTTATACTATGTCTGGAGATCAAACAATTTTAATCAACAGCCTTTTCTTTGAGGCTGATGATGTTTTTCCAGTGTCACATTCATACCCACACTCACATCTGGGAGCAACTACACTGGCAGTAATTAGATACCAGAATAACTGAATTTCATGTGTGAAAAGGGCACATTTCTTTATGTGCAACTTAGTTGGTTGAGCAAATAAATAATGTTCATATCTGTTTCACTTGACACTCTGTGTCAGTCAGAACCCAGCGGATTTATCAGAAAAGCCAAGACAATACATGTCTACTGGCAGCATTAGATGAAATATCTTTTGGTTTTAAAATTTAAACAACACATTTGAATATACAGTATCACGTTTAAGTTTCTTACGTTTTAAACAATTGACAGATTGATCAATCAATGAAAGCAAAAAATGTGAACCATGGCCATTTCTGCTATAGTAAGGATAAAAAATAAACTTTAAATATGCCAAGTTTGTCTCCTTGCTCAAGGAAACAAACCTGTAGTATGAGGCACGCCTCAGGTTCTGCAGTACTGACATGAATCATTCTTGGAGTTGATGCCACAGAGTAAATATGATTATACACTGGTTTAAAGCATGTCCTGTGGACATCTACATCAGAGTGAAACATTCGAGTGAAATATTAGATCCAATACTCTCTTGCTTGCCTTTATAAACCGGCTATGTGAAATAAAATGTAAACTGCAGAGCCTAACTTGTTCTGGAGGGGGTGTTTGATGTAGGCCTCTGGGCTCACAATCTCCAGGCTAGTCTCCTCAGCTCCATCTTCATCAGGATGGGTCGGACTTGGATTGGTTTCCTAAAACAGGAGTTGGGTAGAAGTGAGACATTATTATTATTATTATTATTATTTCCAATGCAAATGATCACGGATTTTAGTGCAGGTCTAACTGGAGAAATGATCTTTTAACAGTGACCTAATGCCTACTGTCCTTTCTAATGACTAAATTAAGTTTTACTGTGAAGTGAAGTTAGACTTTAACCAGATAGCATCATCTCTGCTGCTGCTTGTGTCGCTTATGGACAAACACTTCTGTGTCTTTCCCAATATGACTGATGATGATGATGATGATGATGATGAACACCACATAACTTCCATCCATGTATCTACAATAGTTGTTGCAGAGTTACACACCAGGTATAACACGACCTTAGGACAACGAACCAGACATATGGAGACAACTTTGAGTTCGGCGTGTGGCGTTATGTCCAACAGCAGATAACGTTAGTGTTCAGTCGAGATAAGGACTCTAGCGGTTTCACTCCAGTCTCATTTAACACTTATTATAACCACTAAAACAGCCACCGTCACTTCACGTAGTTGGAGGTCAGCTAAGAGCGCCGTCCACGCATTTTGACAGCTGAAATACTAGATGCAATACAAACTTCTTCTTGTCTAGGATGACTTATTCCACACGACGGACTTTCTAATAGTCTCAAATGAACATATGCGTTCTTCTCCGACATGTACTTTAACAAACAAGCTGAGCGGCGGCACGGTGAGTCATTAGCTCGGCTCTCTGCTGCTGAACTGTAACGTCAGCCTTAAAGTTGGGAGATGTCCACACACAAGCTTTGCGCTTTGGGTCGTGGCACACTAGACGAACTTAAAACTGGCCCAAAGCCACACGTGTGATAACAACGGCGGTACATTTGCGCTTTAACACTAATGTTAAAAATGAAACCTAAACTTCTGCTATGGTCTCGCCCACTAATTAAAGCAAGAAGTTCCCGAAATGTGTTGATGTGCTCTTTGAAGAAAGTGCTCACCGGTTCGGCGGTCGCCATCTTACAAATCTCTGTTAGGAAATTGTTCCTGTTGATTGGACCGAGACGTACAACGTGACGTCCCCGCTGCGCACATGCGCCGTGTGCCGCCGCTGGCTGGCTGCTTCTCGGCGACTCCACCCCCTCTGCTGCAGACGAAGGCATGGCGAGCACCGAGGCCAGGAGGGAGTGTGAGACAGAGGGCTGCAGCAGAGATGCCAAGCTTCAGTGTCCCACATGTATCAAGCTTGGCATTCAAGGCTCCTTTTTCTGTTCACAGGTACTGCTGCTTTGTTCTGCTCGTGTGATGTATTTATGGGCTGGAGCCGGGCACCTGGGGCCCTGTGTCTTTTCACGAGGCTGCTAACTGTCAAGCTAGCTAGATGTGTAGATGTGTATGTGCTTGGTAAACCGCTAATAACGCAGTAGCTTAACTTTAACAAATAGTGTTAGACTGTGTAAATCTATGTAGATTACTCAGGGTGAATAATGCAGTCAGTGACTGTAAGTGATACTGCCTCTCTAACAGCAACTTAGGCCCTGTGACAACGTTTAGCTGGCTAACTGCTGGCTAGTTAGCTAAAGTGAATGATGTGACGTGCCTGGTCTAAATGAAGAAGCCACTGTAAAAGGTTAATGTGCTGACAGGTCAGAGCTGTGAATGAAATCGTGTATATCATGTAGGGTTAGGAACTCTCCCAAAGCAACAGGCTGCAAGTAGTGATACTTGAGCTGTAAAGTACTACAGAGTTAATAGTGCGTGACAGATCACTTGGTGCCACGATGTTAAAGTCTCACCACGGTGTTTTCTTTCCTACGAAACCAAACCCCACTCACAAATGTGTCGGTTTAAAGATGAACTGCTTCTGGACAAGACTGCATACTTTGACTATTAATAGAAACCGCTCCCCACTTAGTAAGTTGCATAAAAACCTTTAATAATCCTAGAGAGAAATCGTTGCTTTTACTAGCCTACTTAATGGGGGTTGTAGCAAGACTTGATATTGTTGATTGTGGGAAGTTTGTGGCTGATAAAAGGCCAATAAAGCATTAAATAAAAAAACACTGCACGTCTGCCAGGAGGCCTCTTTCAGTAGATCCAACACAGTGTTTTTTGAGCTAAACACTTTAGATATAGTTGTGATGGGTCACAGCTTTTGTGAATGCCATGGTATTGAATCCTACAGGTCTTTGCTGTGATTTGCAGTTTTGGCTATTCAACTTGACCGTGCTTTCTGTCTCTGCCGTCTTATTAAGGCGCATACCACAACAACAAATTCGATGACTAGTTAAGTGTACTTTGGAGCATAAATGTCTACTGCATCAAAAATGATGTGTCTCGCTGTACTTTTTCATTTAGAGATTTTCTTTGTGTTTTGCATTTGCAGGAATGTTTCAAAGGAAGCTGGGCATCTCACAAGTTGCTGCACAAAAAAGCAAGTAGGTGTCGCAGACATTAAGCTCTTTTGGACTCATTCACATTTCGCTATATAAAATTTAATGTTACAGATGAACAAGTTGAGGTTTTAGAAGCTACTGCACCACAAAATGTTCTTTTGAAAGAATTTATGAAGAAGAGTAGACAATAACCTGTGAACTGACACAAAATGTACCAGATGCATTAGAGACCGTACTGTCTTTTGTCAGAGGAGGACAAGAACCAGAATGAATCCACAAACTGTGTGGAGAAGGATGTCAACACAGACCCATGGCCGGGCTACCGCTACACAGGAAAACTACATCCTCATTACCCATTAGTAAGTTATCATTGATCAAAGAAACTGTTATTTTGCTATTTATGATTTATTGAACAGAAAAATCAAAAGGCCACATTTTTGTCTACAACTGATTTGCAGATTCTTGTCACCATTTTTCATATCAAAAATGTACTAACTTGACAACATCTCAATATATTGACTTTTTTAATGTTTACCTATGAATCAATGTTTGGTAAGTCAGATGCTCCTTTGTGACACAGATCAGCACTGTATTCACTTGTAGGGTTGTCAGTTTTTTTCAGAGGCTTTGGATATTGCTTTAACTCTGTCAAGCTGATGATACGTGCTGGTTCAAATTTGTTAACTATTAATTACCTCATAAAAAGAATGGTGGACAATTTTGGGGAAAAAAGAGACGGACAGATAAAACAGAGGATTAGGAAATGTCATGTTGCGCCTTGCTTTAAGTCTTTTCTTACATAAGAGCTGAACTGTGTGAATTCCCTGATGTGACACGACATCTTCTTGACCCTTGGTGTAGACTCCTATGAGGCCAGTGCCCAGTGACATCCAAAGACCGGACTATGCTGATCATTCCAGAGGTAACCATGCATTCTTCTCACAGTTTATCTTTTGTTGATCATGTTGACTCATTCTTTACATGGATAGCTTAGCTTCTTTTAAATTCAGATGTTATTGAGTTGTCTCTTCTCTGAGAAATTCTGTATATTTTGGGATCATCACCTGAAACACAGTGCCAGTGCACCTGTTTGCAGGCTTCATTCTTTGTGTCATTTTGTGTCAGTAAAGACCGTCTTGCATGGTCAAGGTACTGTTGGCCAGTGCAACAATTTACAGAATAAAAATCACAGTTTTAATTACCTTTTTATTTTTAAAAAAGCCTTCGGACAAACCTACATTTTTGGCTTTAGTAGCTGCAGAAATCATCAGTATTATGTTTATTTATTACTGTGATCTGCAATGAGTACAGACTGTTAATAGTGATTTAAACTTTTTGAGCTCAGGCTTGTTGTGTGTAATTGATGGATAAGCAGATTTGAAAAACTGCTTTCCAGTGAACACTCTGCTTTACTTTGGGGAAAAGTGTTGAAAACCTAATTTAAATGACTTATGAGCTCCATAGAAATTCAGGTGATTATACATTATCTGTAACAGACACCTGTAGAAGATGCAGGCTTTTTTGAGAGTCAATTGACGAGATAACCATAACACCGCTGAGCTACAGTAACTTGATTGTTAGATTACGATTATGTTAGTTACCTTAGTCAGTGACGGCTTGGATTTGATAACGCAACAGTGCCTGTCTCACTGTGTTCCAATAATCTGGACAATGTGCTCATCCATGCATGTGTTTTATATACTTTTTGCATGACTACACAGATGAGGTGATATGTCTTGGGCTATTGGTTAGAGACCTCTCCAACAGCAGAATAGTCTAGGTATCACTAAAGACAGGTGTCGTAGCATTGGAAGGTGAAAACTAGTTGTTACTAAGTTCAGGTTTAAATGCTGCTTTATCACTAGTTTATTCTTCATTTGGCCTAGTTGAACATGTTATTTTACAGCAAGCCTGTTTTAATAATAGTTTTATTCTGAAAAGCAAACAAAGTTAAGACTACAGATGAAATGTATGATGAAATGTGTCATTATTAACAATCAGCAGTCTACAAATGAGCATTTGAATCATTATGTGGTTTTTAATCTGTAGTAAGATGCAGAGGGTAATGCTACTTTCATTAGAGCTTGTTTGAGTCAGTATTACACCTAAGTATACTACTTAATTGTGCTTATTAAACATTGATTTCTGAGTGAGTCATACACAAGTACATATAAATGCATGCAATTACTCGGTTGCTCTTTTGGTATTTTAATTATTGAATTGTATGAAGGTAGCTACATCCAGGATGACATTTCTCTCAAAGCTTAAACCAGCATCGATTTTCTTTCTATTAAACAGCCCAATAATATCTCACGGAGATCTCTTTAAACCACTGGATTTGTCAACAGAAAACTGCCATAGATTTATTGCAGGTAAAAGTCAAGCTGCTGCCAGGTCTGCTGTCACATTGTGCTTTTTTTTTAAATGTCCACTGGGCTTCCTCTGTGTTAATTACCAGACACCCATAATTGTAGCCCGTCTTATTTACGTCTATGTCTCTGGGCAAGTCATTCATTGTGCAACCATGGCAACCCCGACATCCTTGTCATCTAACTGCATAGATCCATACTCAGGTAGTCATGGTTACGCTCTCCTTTCATTCTGCTGTGATGCTTGTTCAGAAGCACAATTGTTACAGGCTAACGTTTGTTAGCTGTTGTTGAGCTCAAGTGAGACTTGTGGTTTCATTTATTCCTTTGTGAAGCACATTGTTGACTATTAGCACTGTTACATCTATAATAGAATGAACTATACCATCACGAGAATATTATAATGTGCACGCTTTCTCATACTTCCCTGAGCAGCTGTGTCAAAGCGTAAGTAAGTGTGATTGATTGTTGTGCTCCGTTACTGTTGGCTCTTTGGGTCAGTAAGAGGGCTGTATTTGACTTCTACACAAATGTGTCTAAAGTCCGAGTTGCTAGGCAACTGATCATGTTCATCCAGCAGTCATCTTGTTAAGTTAATAAATTATAGATTAGCAAACTTTTGATGAGTCCAGTGCTTTGACTACGACATTTTCAAATACTGTCCAACATTAGAATCAGAGGTTTTTAAATTTAGAAATGGATTGTCAAGTTGCACGCATTGGCATCTGTGCTTACGTTTTTCTCTATAAAACAGTCCTGCACTGTTCCACTGAGTCGACAGTATCAGGTGTCATTAGAGTCAGGTGCTGATGCTGCAGTGTGTTCTCTGTAGGAAGAGCTTATTATCAGTGGCAGCGTAGCACTGCAAGACACTTTTAGGTATTTTGAGACATTGAAATTAAAGTTGCACATGGTAATAGCATTAAATGCATAAGCCAGTAGAAAATGGACTTTAATTAAACACTGTGATAATGATGTTATAATTGAAATGATGTTTACAAACTAAGCTTAGCCTTAGACTCTAGTTGTGGCTTTCTGCAAGCAGACTTGGCTTTGCTGTAGAGGGTAGACTTCTTGCTGGGGTTTGTATTGATTCATTAGTGAAGCTCAGTCTTCTCTCATCACTTGTACTCGTGGTCTGAAGTTGAATTAATTGTGTACTGTTTGACCTGTTGAAGCTGCCCGGAGTCAGACACCACAGAAGGTAAAACCTGATACTAAGGTTGGATACGGTGTCAGGCTTGATTTGATTGCCTTCACATAAAGTATCTACATGGTATACTCTAGCACTCAGTACTGGCTGAAATTGCAGCAGGTGCTGTGTAACCGCATGCAGCTAGATAAATGATTCAGCTTCAGTCACTTTTGCTGGAAAAACAACTGATTAGGGCGATGTAAATCCCAGCTGTGATGGTCTGAGATGATGCTGCGTCTGAAAATTGATAGACTTGCTACAGCTGCTTTTCAAGGTCCTGTTTGAGTGAGCACTTTGGCTTCGCTCATTATTGACGTGTGAATGATGCCAGTTGTCTGTCCTTGTTTCTGTCCCCACAGGGATGTCTGAGTCTGAGCAGTTTCTGAAGGGGACATCACAGATCAAGATCCTTTCTCCTGAGGACATCGAAGGCATGAGAGTAGTGTGCAGGGTAACAAAATAAACTGTCATTGTTGTTCGTGCCGTTGCCATGGTTTGCATCTGTAGTCTTCCATTAACTGCATTTTTGGTTTTGACGTGTATTTTATTTGCAGCTGGCACGAGAAGTCCTGGACATTGCAGCCATAATGGTAAAACCGGGTGTAACAACGGAAGAAATCGACCATGCTGTGCATGTGGTAAATACACACCCACCCACACGTATATTCATGGTCCACAGAGAGAGAGATTCTCTTTTAACAACTATTGGATAGATCGTTGGTACAGACATGCAACTTAGTATGAGTTATAGCAACTGTGGTGAGCTCTTCATCATCTTCTTCATTTAGTGCCATTAACAGGTCACCGTTTTAAATGTGTCCAATACTTTAGTCTATTAATCTGTACCTTCAAAACTAATGACACTGCCATCAGCCTCAGCTGTATTCAGTTAGTGTTTATTGCTAATTATCAAATATTAACACTCTAACACACCAAAGTCAGATTATAACCGTGTGAACAGTCCAACCCAGCATCAGCCATCTGTTTGCCTACATCACGTTGCTTTCCTGTGTCTCTTTAACCAACATGCTTTGATTGTTTAGGCCTGTATAGCAAGAAACTGCTACCCCTCCCCACTCAATTACTACAACTTCCCCAAATCCTGCTGCACATCTGTCAATGAAGTCATCTGTCATGGCATCCCGGACAGAAGACCCCTACAAGAAGGAGATATTCTCAACGGTATGATCAACACACTGGATTTATGATTTTTGGCCCTAGCCTCACCACTAGACATTTCTCGTGATAAATAATTATAGATTTAGTGTTGTAATTTTTGATCACCAAAAATAAACATGTTAAGCATTACAGAAACACACAACAACCTCTTTTCTAGTCATCTTTTATATTTCTGTTCCCTAGAAATCTCTCTAGCAAACTTAACCTGAGCTTTCTTTTTTTAAACACACACTGTCTGTGGCATATTTATTGGCATATTTTCAGTGTCTGTAGACTGTGGAATCCCTGAGGTAAGTTTGCATGTGTGGAAATGTTTTATTAAAGAGACTGGAAAGGAAAAAAAAGTTCTCCTTCATGACAAATGGTTGTACCAGCATCCTGAAATGGTATCAGCGGGAGTTTGGCCAATTTTAGCCTCTTTATGAATATTCCTGGGAAGGCGATGTCTTCCATCCACCACTCCCCTCAGAGCAACTGATGGAGTACTTGCCAACAACTCATCTCTCGCTGCATGCTCTGACAAGACAAATTGTTTCATTAACCTTTACCAGTGGGACTTTGCTAGTCAGACTCTCATCTCTCTGTTCCTCACCTTAAGTGGGAAGAGTCCCAGTTAGCTGACTAGCACTTGCAATTTCATCAGCACTTTGAAAAAGCAGGGTTTGTGTTTTTCGGCCCTGCAAGTGGGTCGATGTTTTGTGAAAGCTCATGTTCAACCACTACACATGCCTAAAACGTTATTAAATGTTTTAGGCATATCATTCAGAACCGTTCTTTCTTTGTGTTGTACATAATAGAATCTAGTTTGTCATGTAACATAATGACTCTGACATAATTCTCCATCTCTTACGCAGTGGACATCACTGTCTACCACAACGGTTTCCATGGCGATCTCAACGAAACCTTTTTTGTCGGAGAGGTGGATGAGGGAGCCAAGAAGCTGGTTCAGACCACATATGAATGCCTTATGCAAGCCATTGACTCTGGTAGGAACTGTAACTTTGTGCTCTCACATTTTACTGACTTGCACACACACTGCAGGGACTGTAGTCTCCCCACACTATCTAAAGTTTAATTATATTTGACTATTAAGACCTTTAAGTTACACAAAGATGTTGTTTCAAATGAATAAGTGATGTGTAGGGCTATATATTGACTTGAAGTAATGAGAAAATGCCATTCCACGTATTACTTCTTTTAAAACTAATAAAAGATTCCAGCATCAACCATCCAGTGTTAAACCAAGCACTCTGTTATTTCATGCTTTTTCTTACAGTGAAGCCTGGTGTTCGCTACAGAGAACTAGGTAACATCATCCAGAAGCACGCTCAGGCCAACGGCTTCTCTGTGGTGCGGAGCTACTGTGGCCACGGCATCCACAGGCTTTTCCACACTGCTCCCAATGTGCCACACTATGCCAGTAAGTAGTCACATGTCGTCCCCATCTTCAAAGTCTTCGATTTCTGAAACCATTCCCTAGCAACAGCCTGATTTCTGTATTTATTTATTTCCCAGAAAATAAAGCAGTTGGAGTTATGAAGCCTGGCCATGTGTTCACCATTGAGCCCATGATATGTGAAGGTAAGTGTAACTAGTGCTTTATAAATAATGAGAACAGCAGTAATTGTATTATAATTTGAATTGATGCAAATGTAACATAATTGCCCTAATTGAACATTTTGCAAAGTGCCAGCAACCACATAAAACATCACACTTAGAGGTAAGTCAATTAAACATGCAAAGGTGGCGTTAAAACTGAATTAGAAGGTAACAAGTCTGTCAAAAAACGGATCTTTTCAGCTTTCCCTTAGCGAGGAACATGCTCAATTTCTCCTTATGTAACTAAACCACCAGACAGTAAAACCACCAGGTGGTGTTAATGTTGTGGGCTTAAAGCAAAAATGCTGAATGGCCTAAACCTAAGTGGTGTATTTAGAGTCAAAAACAAGGTCATGTCAGGTCTCTTACAAAGAATGAGGATTTGATGGATAGAACTTAAATGATGTGTAATGCAGCAAACCATGCTGTAAAACGGTTCATTACTTTCATCAAGTAGACATTTAATAGCTCACAGCTATTCAGTAAGTCAATGCCAGACGCCAGGAGTGTTTGTTTACATAACTGTTTAATTGATGGTGTCTAAGCCAAAGCTGTGTGTGTGTGTATGTGTGTGTGTAATGTTTCAGGTGGCTGGCAAGACGAGACGTGGCCCGACGGCTGGACGGCTGTGACCCGAGACGGGAAGCGCTCGGCTCAGTTTGAACACACCCTGCTGGTGACGGAGACCGGCTGCGAGATCCTCACCCGCCGCCTTGAGAACGGACGTGCTCACTTTCTGAGCCAAATGTAGGCCAGACCAGAACGTACCAAGGACTGGACTTTCCAGACACACCCATCACCTCTGGGTTTCCCAGATGTACACACTCGCGCACACACGTCAAACAAGAGGCACCGCTCCTAGAGCTCCGTGTAACTGCAGCGCTCATTGTACTTTGAATTAAATATTGGTTCCTCAAACTAAATGGAAGTACTTGAATGTGTCTTATATCAAATGTGGATTGCTTTATTAGTGAATACTGTATCCTCTGAAGGAAACAAGAGTATTTATGAGATCTGGTTTAGTGGTTGGACCTGACCTCTGGGTCATATCACTCAGAGCTTTTAGTGGCCGGTTAGTTGTTGTCTAGTGTGTGGAGCTCAGGACAAATCCAACAACCATGCCGCTCTTGCTTCTCTTCTCTCGGCCCCTGCTAACTTTAGACTTAATTTGAGTTTAACAGAAATGGACTGAAATGAACCTGGAGAGTTACAGAAAACGGGGTCAACAAGTTGCACAAGCTCACCAGCAAACAAATTAAAATATTTGAGTTAAAAACAGAACAACAGGCTGAAATGTTGTTTTACTGTGGATAATTTAATTAAATTTGATCTTGTTACTGTAACTTTTACTACCTGATTTCTAATATGTAATGTAAGCAGTTATAGGCATTTATTTGTCAACTCCAAGTACTCTCCTCCAGTATTATAGTAAAACACAGTTGAGTGTGTATATATATACAAATGTATGTACAACTATAATACAAAATATAGGTTCATAGGCATTAAAATGAAAATAAAAACAACGTTTGGCAGCCTTGTTGGATTCTTTTTAGTCCAAATAATTTTTCTAAAGAATAATAATAGTACAATTGGCTATTTTAGAAACATTTGTAATGATATAGTATAGATGAAATGGATCAATACCATCCTCATATTTGTCAATTAAACATCAAGCTGGAGCTAGTAGATTACCTTACAGTAGTTCAGTCTTAGAATAAAGACAGTAAGAGAGACAGTGCTACATTTGCTGTGTCCAAAGAAAAGAAAAAAAGCTCAGTAGTTAAAATTATCGTGTCTCATTTGTTGATTTGCACAAAAACCAAAGTGGGACTGTGTGCACCATGAAATAGAGAAGATACAGTGTGGACATTTGAGTGTGCTGAGAATAAAAACATTAAGTTTGAAGCTGTTGGAGCGCTGAACTTGTTCATCCTGCTTTAAGGAACACTCCGTTAGTGTCATGTTTCCAATAGCCCTGGTGTAGCAAATTGAGCCTTAATGTGTGAATCTAGGAATTAAAACCTGCTGGATTTCTCAAGGCATGGTTAACTGGTGTCCCCCCACACCCCCTCTGCTTCCTCTCCTTCCCCACATGCCGTCAGTCACCATTTACCTTGATGCGGGGGATCTCCTGGTGTGAGCGGCACTCATTGTTTCTACATTTTCAGAGGACTGATGTGATCATAGTTTCTCTGCCATCTTTGTATTTCTGCTAATGGAGAAATAAATGACTCTTCTGTAGCTCTGTGTAGGTGAGTTTGTCCTTGAATACACTGCTGATGTAAATCCCAAAACAGATTTAATTCACCAGCCTTTTAAAGTTGGGAATCACTATGTGGGTATCTCTCTTTCTTAATGCATTTTTAAATTCAGTGGAGGATGGTGATAGTCTGAACTGAGTTTTAATTTTAGCATAGATTTTGTCTGTTTACTCCACAAACATCACTTCATTCAAAACGATGCCGGTGTAGTATTTAGTCTGCACTGACTAATACATGATAAAGGTATACAAAGTTGGTGTTACACTAGTTGTTTTGCCAAAGAAATTGTGGCTCAGTTCCACTAGTGCACAGCTGTGATTGAGCAGAAAATAATTACTCACTGAAACATTGTGACATAATCAGTGACCAAATTTGCTGTCATTTCAACTTGTCACAACAAACAAATACAAAAATTGTCTGAGTAAATTACACAGATTAGCGACACTGAAAATTACTTTTTCATCATGTGGCCAAAACCATGAAAGTAAAGCTACACCTTCAGCTTTGTCTAAGGACGTTTCTTATTATATGAAATTAGTTTAACAGTATGACTGAAAAGAAAAAAAAAGATTTAAAGGATTTTAAAATGTAACATTTAAATTTCTGCAAGTGGATAAACTTACTGCAACATGCTTCTATATTTTTGATGTTTTATTTTGTAGGCTAAGTGAGATTTCGAAGCCTCTGTTAGGAGTCTTAAAAATACTGTAATAACAAATTATGGCTGAAGTTCACTTAGTTTGACCACCGTTACCATTACAATATCCCCCCGTTTGCTCCAATGCGCTCATTTTGAAATTACAATAAATATGAGTGCAGAAAGCAGAAATAACTGAAAACGTGTGATTGGTTTGAAGGGTGAGCCTCTCAGAAGCTTTCAAAAAACAAATACAGTATCTCTGCTTAGTGGTGCACAGACTCTCTCACGCCTCCATCCATCCATCTGTTAGGATAAGAGCTGTTGAAATGTGGATGGTGACATTTTATTGCCTAACTATGAAGGGTATAGTCAGCCATTTGGAAGTGAAAACGAATTAATCCTGCTTGAAGACACATTTAGATTGAAAAGCGTCCTCCCCTTTTGGAACCCGTCACATCTCGTCCTCGCACCAAGTGCTGAAAACAGCTCTGTGCCCATTTGGGAGAAAAATCAAAGAATGTTGTGGGGCCTGTGTTTAAGCGGGCTACACTTCATCTGCGGTGTCTACAGCGAGCTGCTAAACAGTTTCATCGGTGTGTGGTGACTCAGCAAGTCCTTATTGATTATCAGCTTTCCACCACTGATGCCACTGCGCAGTTTGTGATTGTGCTGCCTTATTAGTCATTCAGTCTAGATCAAAGAATATTTCTGAATAATCTTGTGTTTGGATCCTCAGTGTTTCCTTCTCACATTGCTCTCGCTGTGTACGTGTGCTTCTTCGGGTGGGGAAGCTGATCAAAGACGCGTCTACGACATTGTTCAAATAAAACCGAGCCGAACAGGGAATCATGAGATTATTTATTACACTGAGCAGAGTAAACAGGAGGAATTCTTTGTTCCTTTCCTAGAAATGAAGGATGACACACAAATGCTAAAAGGGAAAAAATGGAATGAGAACGTGGATATCAGATTTTTCCAGGCTTAAAAATGCATTAATGACACAATCGGTACTTGTGTATGAAGAAAGGCCTCCTGTCTTACACCACTGAGGACATTTTAGCTTTGCCCTCAACAGAGGTCAGCGATGACGCATAAGGTCTAAAGCAAGAGGGACCCGAGGGCCCCGCTCACATTGACATAACAAACAAATGCAACATGTATCTCAAATCGTGGCTTACTGTTCCCCACTGGACATGAGATCAAAACCACTGGTAATCTCCTCAAAGGGCAGCGCGTGACTCCGAAATTCAAGCACTTTTACACCTCCAGCAAACTGTCGACACTCGTGGGAAAAGAATAAATTAACTTGTTTATGAAGGCGAGCAAAGCTGCGATGTGCATTTCTTCAGATGGTTGCAGGATATTATTTATTTACCGCTTTCAACACTATCTCCTGTGTCCTATCAGCAAAAGTAATGAAAGTGTTAACACATCACGAGCGTGCATTTCTGAATAAGTCAGCCTCCATTCTTATTAATAATAGAGCCTTGTATTATGAAGGTTAATGTGTTTTTATATGTGAAAAAGCAGGCGAAGTACACAGTTTATAGAAGTTACACAACTGAGCTTCCACCAAAGTGGGAAACTGGAGTATAGTTCTAAATCTACACCCACGTTTTTGTCAGTGCAGCGCTTGTATAATAGCCAGGCTTCAAGCCAGAAGGCCACAAAGCATTTCTTTTAGAAAATGAGTTTTACTTTGTGCATCGTGCACTCAAGCATGAGAGCTGCCTTCTGTAATTGTTACTGTACTGAATGGACCTCTGGTGACACAGTTTCATTTATTTGCTGTTAGCAGCTTTTGAGGCTTTGAGCTCTTCTCTTCTCCTCGTCTATGTATTCAAATGCTACCATTTCATGTCATTAACTGCTTTTCTCTCTCCCGTATTTGTGTTTCCTCCTTTCTTTCTCCCTCTCTCTGTACTTTTCTGCAGGTATCCTCGGCCTTAGAGCTGCAAATCTGGTCCTACCGACCTGCCCCCAACCGGTCGAGGCAGATGGCCGACCACCCTGAGCCTGGTTCTGCTGGAGGTTTCTTCCCTTCCTCTTCACTGTCGCACTAGTGCTGCTCAAGTGGAGTTGTTGGGTTTTCTATATAACTATGTTTATGGGTTTGTTTTGTAAACCTTAAACACTGCGACGTGCCTTGAGATGACATCTGTTGTGATTTGGTGCTTGATCCTGTTAGCACGCTAACATTAACACCACACACAAAGCAGCACACAGCTGAAGCTAAAGGGATCTGAAGTGCAATACAGATTTGTAGGAAAAAACAGTGACAAAACAGCTGAGGATCTTCAGATGCCAATTACGAGCGCAGTTCAAACATGAACAAACGTAACAGTTATCAGCACAACTTACAGCCGCTTGTGTTCTGGAGATATAAATAGTCTGTCAAACTATCAGCACAGACTAATCAGGACAGGAGAAGACAGGACATGGTGCTCCACATGATCTCATCAACTGCCTGATCACTGGGTTTGCATGAAATGCAGGAAATTAACACTGAATGTTTGCACGTACGCAGCACTATGCTCCTTTAAAATCCTTACATGCACTCACACACACACACAAACACACATCATAGTATGTAGAATAAACTAAAGAATAACGATAATGTTAACCAGTGGCATAAGAGAAGGCGGTTACAGGAAACAGGATCTGTCTCTAAGACTGTTTAATCCTCATGAACAAGCACTTAGGCAAATGTTAACAGACCCCCAAGAGACAAACAAAACTTTACAATGACTCTTTTTCTGTCTGTTATCGACTGTGTAAGAGCGCGACACAGGGACTGTTCACGTTCAGACTGCTGCAAAACCTTCCTCTATAAACTTTTCCTTTACTAGATAGATCCAGAGCAGACGAAGAGTCCTGCCAGACATAGCTGTGTTTATGTGTTGTACAGCGTCCAACTTTAACATAAATGCACAAATGGAAGGTACGGCCCATGCTGTTTCACGACCTCTTACTCCAAGTGTTACGTAAGATTATAGGTCTTATCAAAGTTTAGACCAATCACAAACAAGCTATAGGTGCTGTGTCTCAACCCATGCTGTTAAAATTGAGTTCCAGATAACTGTTGGACCTATATGTACATATATGCACAAATAAAGTGGCAAGAAAAAGTAAGAGATTTATTTCTGTATACATTTGTCTGAAAGTATGAACAAACACATGTTAACACACAAATCTCAAACTAAAACCCACACGTTCACAGTGTCGGTTGAAAAAGTATGAAGACCAGTAGTCTAATGATGTTTGTGATGATAGGGTGTGCAGAGAGGGCTTGACAGAGGCAATGGCTTACTCACTTGATTACTTTATCATTAGGTGTGCTGGACAGATGTTATACTAAGATTATGTGTGATACAGCAGCAGAGTAGTAGTCCTGAAATACTTTGGCATTGCAGAAAGCAACGCAGACGTCTTACTGGGAAACACGCAGGATCGTCCGGATGCTGCGGAACAAAGAGAGAAACCGAACTGAGCAGGCATGCCTTGTGAAATTGATGAAAGACGTGTGATGGAGGAAAATATCAAAGTGTAAATCCACCATTTTCCAGTCTTCATCAGCTCAATGGCGTCATTGATCTGGTCCAACGTCATTTCATGAGTGATGAACTCATCCAGCTTCACCTTCTTGTCCATGTAGGCTTTAACCATCCCAGGTACACCAACCTTACCCTTAAATCCTACCTCACAAAATTGCAAAATGAGAGCACAACATTTTTTTTTAAGAATACAACTCCATAGTCTAAGAATATTACAAAACATAAGCCCAAAGCCATTTGGTTGTCAGTTATTACCTCCAAAGAAGGAGCCCTTCCAGGTGCGTCCAGCAATGAGCTGAACAGGTCGGGCAGCAAAGTCATGCAAGTCTGTCCAGCCAACAATCACACTGACGCCCCAACCCTCCACACAAGACTCTAAGGCACTGCGCTTTATGTAGAAACAGCACAAAGTAAAGGACTTTGCAGGAGGTGTTAGAATTAGAGTTATTATTTTATAGGCTTAAATGACATCTGCCTCACCATGACTTCTACATTCCCGACACATTCCAGGGAGAAGTCCACTCCTCCATTCGTCATCTCAGCCAACACTTTGCTGATTGGTTTATCGTGATCTTTGGGGTTCACACAGTCGGTTGCACCAAACACCTTGGCCTTCTCAAACTTCTCTGGATTGATGTCAACAGCGATGATCCTCTTGGCTCCTGCAGCACTGCAACCCATGACTGCAGCCAAACCCACAGCTCCCAAGCCAAACACAGCACATGTGGAGCCTGGTTCAACCTATAGAGATAGAGACTCTGATCAACATGGCACTTTAAAACTGACTTTAAAACTGACAAACATGTAGGCAAAAGAAGTCTAATCCATGTCCCATTCTTTTGTTTTGGTGTAATGAAAATGGTGCAAGCTATCAATCAAACATACACACCTTAGCAGTATTGACTGCTGCTCCATAGCCAGTACATATCCCACAGCCGAGGAGAAAGACTTTATCCAGAGGAGAGGCGGGGTCGATCTTAGCTACAGCCATCTGGTTAACCACAGTGTACTCTGAGAAGGTGCTGGTTCCCACAAACTGCTGAATCTTCTTCCCCTTACAGGTAAACCTGGACTCTAAGGGTGCCATTGCACCAGAGCGATTATTATCCCTGAACAAGAGAATTATTTCATCATAAGAAAACCTGAAACTAAATGAAGATAGTTTCTATACTAAATGATTTAAAGATCTGATCTTTTCTGAGGTGTGACCAGACGTCAAAGACGTGTTCAATAAAACATTTGTGTCGAATGGGGCTATAACTTAAAGGAAAACCTCGGTGAGGAATTAAAAGATGAGGATGAAGAGAAGATAGAGCATGAGGCAGCAGATGCACTCTCACCATGCTCGCTCACACTGGTTGGTCTTAGGACTCTTACAGAAGCGACATTGTTCACACTGGGCCAGGAACAGAGGAATCACCTTGTCTCCTAAAAAACACAAAACAATGTTGCTGCGCGATTATTAGACTTTTAGAAACAAAAAATGGGACGAATGCAACAGATAAGATTCAGTTACTTCTAATCTCGGACGACATGGAACATGGCAGTAGTGAGGAGAAGATACACAAGAGCATGAGTTCATTCCTACAAACACATCATGCAAATGTCATTTTAAGCCAAATTAAAAGCATTTAATGACTGGATAGTGACGACCGAAACACTTTATGTACATTTTAAACATCACAGTATGTTTGCTCCCACTGACTGGCCATGAAATGATGTTAATCTACTCATGTCACTCGCAGAAAGTATGCAAATAGGTGTATTTCCTAAAAAGATGAACAGCTGAAAACTGACCTGGCTGAAATTCAGTGACTCCTGGCCCAACGCTCTCCACGATACCAGCTGCCTCGTGGCCGAGGACTGTTGGAAAGCCATCTTTATGCATGTTCTCAAAAAGTTGGTAGAGGTCTGAATGGCAAACCCCGGTTGCCACAATCTGCATCACAGATAATAACGAGAGAGCTCACTCACTTTTAATGTAACAATTCATCTGCAGTGCAGTAAAACACACCTGTGTATGTCTGAGGCTGTGCTTTCATGTCCGTCACTCACCTTGATGCGGACCTCATTGGCCTGAGGGGGGTCCACCTCAATCTCCTCAATCACCAAAGGCTTGTTGGGCTCCCAGGCCACTGCAGCCTTGCACTTGATGACCTGGAAATATAAAATGACCGTGTACAGATGCAGCACTTCAAATGTGCCACATTAATTGGTCACTTTTACCACTTTTACCACATTTGTGCAGCAGCATGTCGTCTGTTACAGTGTAACGTCTGTAGGGGGCGCTCAGCTTGCAAACTCAACTCGGGACAAGAGCGCACCGCGGACACGGGGTTGTTTTATCCTAAGACGCAGCGTCTTGACGCACACTGATCTCTATTTACAACAATCAGAGGAGCTCAGCAAAAGGTGAGATAGAGGAGGAGGGATTCAGAGAGAGAGATAGACGTGTTTGCAGGAAGTCATTTTTATGATCTCAGCGATCCAACGACATTTAAATCTGTTTCTTAGCTGCGTGACGTTTCTGCAGCCGTGTGCGGACCAGGCCAGAAACGCAGCGTGAGGGACGACGTGCACGCAGCGCCAATAAAACTGGAACAGCATGGGTTTCGAGGAGAAAAAGTGCCACTACTTATTCCTGAAAGTCATGAAAGTATGAGTGAAACAGATGGATTTTACATTGCCCTGATGTTTTTGTTACATGTGAAAATCATGATCACGCACGGTTTGTGCACTGCCCTCATTTCTGAATGTATCAAGTTACAGCAGAACATGAAATATGTCACCACTGTAAAGTTGCCCTTAATCCTACCTATTACATAACCACCACACACTCCATGTCATTAAAGAAAGTCTTTAGTGTGCATGTCCTGCAAACACACTCTGCACATGAAGGCAAACGTTTTTAGAATAAAGTGATTTTGTTGCATTGATTTTTGGCATTTTTGTTGATTCGAACAGACAATATCCGATAACCATGAAGACAGCACAAACACACGACAGAAAACGTCCCAGAATTTCAAGCGCTCACAGGTTGGATCTTACCTTTCCAGCTGTGGCCATTTTCCCTGTTACTGTGAGAGGACACAGGAGCTGAAACAAGGCTGCAGTTAAAGGACTGGACAGATGGGAGGAGACAGGAAATACTGAGCTTAAAGTTCAGATTTTACTGAAACCAAAGATAGGCAGGGTCTTGGTTAATTGTTTCCTACCCCTCCCCCACCCCCTCCTATCTGTACCCCTCGATCGTATCATGACCCTGTGCAGACCCCAGTATCTATGTGTAAAGAGACCACACCTGTACAGCGACTCCCTGATCAAGTTGGTCGTCTTACATCCACAGACTCACACTGTGTCCGTAAGTTCGTCAGATGCTGGTAAAACTATAAACAGCCCCCTCCAACAAACCTCTGAGTACAGCTTTGGGTTTTTTCTTTAATTGGAACTGAGGAATAAGATATATTTTTAAAAACACTCTCGAGTTCCCTGTTACTCAAACCTGAGCAGCAGGTGTGACGCGTGCAGATGCTGCACCTGATTGAAAGCATGCAGATGTACTTCTACATCAAATTATTTTTTATTTATAATTGAAACAAGCTACATGTCAAATTTCCTATTGAAATGAACATTAGAGACAGGCTTTACACCTGCAGTAACTGATTTTATTGGCCACTTTAGGGCAGCAGAAACTAAATGTGAACATTATCAACAAACATGAAGCATCTTCCTTTTGTGTTTCTGTTTTTAATTTGTTTTTAATTTGAAACCATTTTTGTCTTGGAAAGCATTTTATAAACTATACATGCAGGCCGTGGCACTACTTGTGCTTTTGCCTGCAGTCTTAAGACTTTCTCCCAGAAGATATTTGGACGTGCCACAGGAGGAAAAGCCCAGGTGTACATGATAAGTACCTGAAGGTACTGTAGTTGTTAAATGGGCGAGCAAAGCCAGAGCAGTCAGAGCACATGGCCTGAACAATACCTGCTTGTTATGGAGTGAACAGAAGGCCTTCTTAAAGACTTCTACACATCTGTTAAAGAACATTGCGATATGACTAACTTCACGTTGGAAGTACCTCTTTTGAGAAAAGGAGCAACTAAACCATAAACAGTAAAAACAAAATCAGGTTAAAGTGAACCTCTGAAGTGACCTGTGACCTTATTTTCCTTCTCCTCTGTCTCTCCCACTTTTGAGATTACATATGTTGTACAATGTCTCCTTGTGCTTGTTTAAAACTACAGAGGAATTTAAAACTGACAGAAAAGTATACAGCTACTTACACTGAAAGAGTTTCATGTATAATCCATAAACAAACTGATAACATGCTTTGGATAAATAGGGAAAAGGGAATAACAATACGTAGATTTAGGTGTGGAAAAGCAGAATTCAAGTATATTCTTACTTCTACTCTTTTCTTCTAAGTAAAAATGCAAGTCATCCCTGTATCCAGAAATCGCTTACGGTGCAAAGTACATCGGAGTTTTAGCCTCTAAATATCACCATGGATAAGCTTTTTATGTGAGACGCTGTAGATTATTAACTTTGATTAGACTGTCAGTCCCTCGATATCTGGTCCAAATTTAATGATTTAGTTGCAGCTCCACAATTCATTTGATCTTCAGCAATAAACCAATAAAGACTGAACACAAAGATGGAGAACTCCTGTGAAACAACCAGAATGAAGGTAAATGTGGTCGTACACCAGGTTTGTAACTGAAATACTGTTTGTTTTATGATGAAGGGATAGCAGTGGATAGTAGTGGATAGTAGTGCCACTACTCCACACAGAATCCACTCCTGGTCTAGTGCCTGCAAAGTTAAGCAAATATTGATATAAATGGGTTGATGTGTGTCTAAGTGTCTTAACTAACATGGTTTCACTAGCAGAATACTTTGGTTCCAGATTTGTTAATGTAAATTGTTGAAAAAAAAAAAAAAAGCCTACAACATCCAGATTAATTTCCACATGGAACACTTTGACATCTTTACAATGGAGTTATATTAAGACTTGACACGACTCTATCAATAACAATCTGCACGTACTCCACTGCATAGGACTGGTTCAAGGTCAGGCATTTATACTGAGCGTGAAATGTTGCATGAATATTGTGTTGAGATGCAGCATAACACAGGTCCAGGACATTAAGTGATCTTGGTTTCACTGAAGGGAACTCAGTGGTCTCATTGTGGTGAAACACTCAGGACGGTCCGGATGCTGCGGAGCAAAAGCAAAGCAGAAGTTAGAAGACCTTCACTGTCTGTTTCTTTATGCCTGCCGCTAGTTAGCATATCATAAATGTTGGAATTGTAGGAATATAAATACCATTCTCCACGCTTCATCAGTTCAAAGGCATCGTTGATCTGGTCCAGAGTCATGTTGTGAGTGATGAACTCATCCAGCTTCACCTTCTTGTCCAGGTAGGCTTTGACCATCTCAGGTATACCATCCTTACACTTAAAACCTGACAGCCAGAGGACAGGCAGAAGGAAAATGCAAAGATAGTCTCATCTAAACAGAATTTGCTGATCAATTGAACAGATGTAGGCTTTAACCAACTGTGGTACACCGTCCTTACACTTAAAACCTGACAGCCAGAGAACAGACTAGAATAAAAATAGTGCAAACACACTCTTATCCAGATAATATTGGTTGATGAAACATAGATCAAGCCTACAGTGAAGTCAGTCAGTGGACATGCTTATATTAGTCTGAGGGATGTCACCTCCAAGCAGGGAGCCCTTCCATGTGCGTCCAGCGATGAGCTGAACAGGTCGGGCAGCAAAGTCAGCGACATCTGTCCAGCCAACAATCACACTGACGCCCCAACCCTCCACACAGGACTCCAAGGCAGTGCGCTGAGGAAAGATGGGCTTCAATATTTACGTATAAATACTTTTGGTAACCACCAAGTCTAAATATTGTATAATGAGCCTTTACTGTTTGTAGAAAATCACATCAATCATTGTTTGTCAAGCTCTATATCTGCCTCACCATGACTTCTACATTCCCGACACATTCCAGGGAGAAGTCCACGCCTCCATTCGTCATCTCAGCCAGCACTTTGCTGATTGGTTTATCGTGATCTTTGGGGTTCACACACTCGGTTGCACCAAACACCTTGGCCTTCTCAAACTTCTCTGGATTGATGTCAACAGCAATGATCCTCTTGGCTCCTGCAGCACTGCAACCCATGACTGCAGCCAAACCCACAGCCCCCAGGCCAAACACAGCACATGTGGAGCCTGGTTCAACCTATAGAGATAGAGACTCTGATTAACATGTCACTGCAGCACTTCGTAATAATTAGTTTAGAAAACAAAATGAAACATACAGTATGAGCGTTTGTAGATCCACAGTACAGAGTTGTGTGTGATAGTAGGTGTTTGCCTGTTAGCCTCCATCACAGCAGATACTAGTCCACATAAATTCAGGGACTATTCCCTGTAGTCACTTACACACCTTAGCAGTATTAACTGCAGCCCCAAATCCAGTGCAGACCCCACATCCCAGAAGACAGACTTTGTCCAGAGGAGCAGCGGGGTCGATCTTAGCCAAAGCGATCTGGTTAACCACAGTGTACTCTGAGAATGTACTGGTTCCCACATATTGCAACACCTTCTTCCCCTTACAAGTCAACCTGGAGTCCGGTGATGCCAGCACGACGGAACTATGAGCAAGCCTGAACAACACAATGCATTCAAGAGATACTTTAGTGTGAAAATAAAATTGTGTATCGCGACTGTCCTACAAGAGGCAGAAACATTTACTGTAAATGTATTAGACAGTTTTGCAGGAACATGAAGAAAAGACTGAATATGAATAAAAAGGTAACAGCTCACCATCCTTTCTCACACTGGTTTGTCTTTGGACTCTTGCAGAAACGACATTCTCTACACTGGGGGTTGCACAGAGGGATAACTTTGTCTCCTGTAGGAGAGAAAACGATGTTTTAATGTCAAATAGGTTTTAGTCCAAGTTCAATTATTAAAATACAAAAACAGTCACCGTATAATGTGTCGTTTAAATGTTAAGGTTGAAAGCTTCAACTGACCTGGCTGAAATTCGGTGACTCCAGACCCAACACTCTCTACGATACCGGCTCCTTCGTGGCCAAGGACTATTGGAAATCCATCCTCTAACTCAAAAACGTGGTACAGGTCTGTGTGGCACACGGCCGTTGCCACAATCTACAACCAAAGTAGAAACCATACAGTGAAAACACTGATGCTTGCTTCTTTTGAACTACTGATTATTGTAAATCACCTGTTTACTTTGATGAACCTAGTGTGTTTGTCTGACCCTCCTAACAGGCTTTAAACATTAAAATGATCATTAGAAATCTGCTTGAACTCAACCACATTTAGGAACCTGGTCTTAATTTATCCACATTTGCCAACAATAAATCAATTTCTTTCCAAACATAATGCCACTATAACTTAAGGTCATAAAGACCACATTTATCCATCTACTGTTCCATACTGTAGCAGACATTATCCTAATTATGTTAATAAATAATATTTTATGATTTATTTGCACTGTTCTATGTTTCTGTCGGAAACCTCAGTGCAATACTTGACCCCACGTTCTCATTTCCTGTCGACTGAATTACTACTGATAACAGTCTCTTAACTGGTATAAATCAGAAGCCAATTTGCAGACTCAAGATGTGATGGGAGATCATAGGTCATAGGTCTCCCCAGTTTCTGAAAAACTGCAGACTGATAAACACTTCTTCACCTTTCTTATCATTGCATTCACTAACAACCGTCGCAGCAGTCTTGTCAGAGAACATCACAGTTCTTGCTGTGGTATCTTTACAGCTGCCGTAGCCTTGACCTGTACTCACATGCTGTATGTGTTTAAGTCTTTTTTTAGTTAATGGCCAGCCTTGCTCTTTGTTTGCAGCAGGTTTGTAACCACTTAACAGTTTTTTCTCAAATTCTGTAAAACAAACCTGTGTACATACAGTACTTCTGGATTGAGGACATCTCTCACCTTGATGCGGACCTCGTTGGCCTGGGGGGGAGCTACCTCAACCTCCTCAATCACCAAAGGCTTGTTGGGCTCCCAGGCCACAGCTGCCTTGCACTTGATAACCTGGAGGGCAATGACACCAGTGTGAAGTTGCACACAAACATAACTAGGGGTTGGTGTGGCTAAACTGTACCGGCAGAGGAAAGTATGAGAGGTTCATGACCTCTTTCTGAATCCCCTCAGCCACTCACTTAACCATTTGTGTGTACTGTATTTGTAATTTCCTTAACATCAAGCAGCACAGAATGTGCTCCAGATGTTGTCATCTCAATGAGTTTTATTTAAGATGGACTACTTTGACTTCAGTTGCTTCCTGCACGGCCCCTTTGGCCTCTGACTGTTGCCAATAATAACTGTTATGTAAAGCTGTCTGCATAGTTTCACAAGTAAAAGCAGGACAAGCGGTTTCTCATAGAGCCAAAGCACATGGAAGGAGAAAACAGAAAAAACTTAAACATCAAATACAAATTTTGTCTTTTATGATTAGACATTTTTGTTGTTCTAAAAGTAACGGGTTTGATTATAAGTATAGTTACATTAAAAGACTGTATATAAGAATGAAACATGCTTATAGTTGTAGTGCAGTCAGGTGGCAGCATTGTACTTAAACCACTGAATCACATGCTCAACATACATGTATATAAACTACACAATGCACATAAGTAATATACCTTAAACTTTGCATATGTGAAAAACTCATGTAAACACAATGCACCTATGGGTACTCCTGCTGCACAGTTGTATCTACAAGTAGTCTTACGTTGAACTATGTACCTACCTTACCAGCTGTGGACATTTTTTGCAGCAAAGTAGAGCATAGGAAAAATGATTGGTGAGTTGAGAAAGAAAGAGCTGTTGGACCTGAAGTTCAAATACCGCTGCAAGGAAGAAGCAATTGCGCAAACCTTTAGATAGGCAGTCCCTTCCGACAGTGGTGGAGCCAAGGATTGGTTGGAGGAGACATGCACCCACTGACTCCAATGATCAATCCACACAGGACAAAATGAGTGTGTTTAGGCTCATCTAAACCAAATCACCTGGTGTTTAACAGTATATGAAAACTAGTGTAACATGTGGAAGCATTTTGTGAGGGAGAAATCCTAGATTCCATTGAGGCAGAATAAAACACTCTGTCTGCCAACTTAAGCAAACACTGACATACTAGACTGCAATAGTAAATATGAATTCAAGAACACTTATGTCACAATAAGTACAGTGTAGTTTGGAATTTGGTAACATGATGCAGTTTTATAGACAATGGTGTAGCATTTTGAAAACTAGTAAAATCCTCAGAGAATCCTATAAGAACAGTGCTTCCATTGTCTTCTTCCTGGTCCTCTGTTGTTACATAACAGCACATTTTCTCTCAGAAGTACAATACATAAAACATAAAAAAGTGTATCATTCAAGTTTTACTACAGACTAAATTCCCTCCATATGGAAGACTACTCAGGTGCTCCTGTTTCATCATATCATCCTGATAGAGTTGTTGCTGACGGTGTCAAATCAAGTTCCCAGAAGTGTTCCACAGTGATCAGTGTTAGGCCCACTGCTTTTTACTTTACATATAAATAATGTTTATTCTACAACTCAGCTCTTGAATGCATGTTTTTATGCTGATGATACCATTTTGCATCTTGGGTGCCACAACTACTTAGTTGAGCTCACAGCTCATAATCATATCACCAGATCACAGGAGAGACTGGCTTAGCTAATAATGGTATGTACCTCACTACTGGAATGAGCTTCAACAGGGCTTAAAGACACTCATACTCTCACTTTTGATGACTGCTGAACTTTGCAGTGCATTAGTGCAGATACCTAAGGACATCAATATTGTAATAAGACCAGCTTCAAAAATCAAGACACATTCTTTTAATCAACTAAATAAATCAATGTAGTTCCTATGACATAAAACAACACATTCGTTTCACCATTTAATTTGGTCCAAACACTTACATACATACACACTGATCCACATGCATGTGTTATATATTGTGCATAATTTGAAAGGTTTCTTCTAAAGCAACACAGTGTTTTCATTGTGGTTTCAAGACCGTCCGAATGCTGCAAAGCAAAAACAAAACAGAAATTAGAAGACTTGCCCTTCCCATTTCTTTATGTATGCAGCTATAGTACTTAGCTTATCATAAATGGTGGAATTAGAGGTGGAATATAAATACCATTCTCCACGCTTCATCAGACCAATGGCATCGTTTATCTTGTCCAAAGTCATGGTGTGAGTGATGAACTCATCCAGCTTCACTTTCTTGTCCATGTAGGCTTTAACCAACTGTGGTACACCGTCCTTACACTTAAAACCTGACAGCCAGAGAACAGACTAGAATAAAAATAGTGCAAACACACTCTTATCCAGATAATATTGGTTGATGAAACATAGATCAAGCCTTTAGTGAAGTCAATCAGTGGCGATGGGCATATTAGTCCGAGACATCTCACCTCCAACCAGGGAGCCCTTCCATGTGCGCCCAGCGATGAGCTGAACGGGCCGGGCAGCAAAGTCGGCAAAGTCTGTCCAGCCAACAATCACACTGACGCCCCAACCCTCCACACAGGACTCCAGGGCAGTGCGCTGAGGAAAGATGGGTTTGATAATTAAATAACAATGGCAAAAAAAAAATCTAATATAATGAACCCTCGCGTGCAAATTCACATCAAATCCTCTCGTTTTTCCTACCATGACGTCTACATTCCCAATACATTCCAGGGAAAAGTCCACTCCTCCATTCGTCATCTCAGCCAGCACTTTGCTGATTGGTTTATCATAATCTTTGGGGTTCACACAGTCGGTTGCACCAAACACCTTGGCCTTCTCAAACTTCTTTGGATTGATGTCAATAGCGAAGATCCTCTTGGCTCCTGCAAACTTACAGCCCATGACTGCAGCCAGACCCACAGCTCCCAGGCCAAACACAGCACATGTGGAGCCTGGTTCCACCTACAGTGACAGAGACTGTGATGAACATGGTATTTTAGACTGGTCTTCACTGAGTACTAACAGTAGTTAATCCTGACTATGGAAGAACTAAGACAATATTTCAGAATGGTGCAACAAGAATCTTTTACAGCAGGTGTTAACCTACAACAATACATACTGAACTATCCCCAACAAGCATACCCACCTTAGCAGTGTTAACTGCAGCTCCAAATCCAGTGCAGACCCCACATCCCAGAAGACAGACTTTGTCCAGAGGAGCATCGGGGTCAATCTTAGCCAAAGCGATCTGGTCCATCACAGTGTATTCGGAGAAGGTGCTGGTTCTCAGATACTGCAACACCTTTTTCCCCTTACAGGTAAACCTGGAGTCTGGTAATGCTAACACCTCAACATTACGAGAAGTCCTGAATAACAGAATGCAATAAAATGATGGTTTAGCTTGAAGAAAGTTTCTGAAGAGGCTGAAACAAACATTTGTTAACATGACCAACATGTCTAATACAGAAATTCAAAGATTTGCTATCTAGAACATGATTTAGAAGAACAAGAGTGGAGGAAAATCAGTCAGCTTTTAAAATTGTGGAAAAAATTGTCTTAAAAGCCAATAAACTCATCCTGGGTCAGTGAAATAGCTAATTTAGAAAAGCAAAAAAAGACTGATTAAGAATGAACTTTGACTCACCATCCTTCCTCACACTGGTTGCTCTTTGGATTCTTGCAGAAGCGACATTTTCCACACTGGGGGGTGGACAAAGGGATAACTTTGTCCCCTATATGACAGAAATAATGTTTCTTCGTTAAATGAGTTCAAAGAAGTCTTTGATAGTGTTACAGTGAATCAACTGTGAAACTGATGGAGTTGAATGAAACAGATGGTCCTTTGTTCAACCTGTGTTAATATACACAAAATCCAAACAGGTTTCAGTGTATAAGGTGAGATTGTGTGATTTTATTGTGTGATTTCATTGTGTGATTTCTGTGTTTACATGTTGAGGTTGAAAGCTTCAACTGACCTGGCTGAAATTCAGTGACTCCAGGTCCAACACTCTCTACAATACCGGCTGCCTCGTGGCCAAGGACTATTGGGAAGCCCTCTTTTTTCACACATTCAAAAAGGTGGTGCAAGTCCGTGTGGCACACTGCAGTCGCCACAATCTACAACCAAGGTAGTAACAGAATGGTGCATAAGTACAGTAAGAAAACACTCATAGGAAGTTAAAATCTGAATATTGTGGCTCAGTAGTTTACATAGAGCTTCAAAAAAACGGATGTTCATTTATCCACATTCAGCAACTATAAACCAATGTCTAAACAGCCTTTTTCACAAAGTGATGGTCCTAAAGGTTCATCAAACTGAACTTCTAACTGTCTCAGCAGTAATCGATCGGTGTCGGTGTTACTGGGCAGACACGGTGTCTGCTTTTTTAGGATTTGTTGCTGTGCTGTAAGCACTCAAGCGTTTTCTGAAACGCATTGAAACCAACCTGTACGTGTACATGTATGTGTCTCGATTGTGGGTGTCTCTCACCTTGATGCGGACCTCGTTGGCCTGGGGTGGGGCCACCTCAATCTCTTCAATCACCAAAGGCTTGTTGGGCTCCCAGGCTACGGCTGCCTTGCACTTGATGACCTAAAGGGCAGTGACATCATGAAATTACCCAGCTTGGGATCCCAGGAAGTGCCACAAACTCTTCCTGACACCACTCAAGTAGCTAATAAATGATAATTCTGTACACAGCTGTATGCTCATACATCTACCTGATAAACATATAATGGATTTTAGATGTTATGTGATACATAGTTTGCACATATCAGCTACTACACACCTAAAAACACACAGCTGTTGCAAAACATGCATGAATTATGCTGTAACGTGCTGAGTACAACAGAGTAAAGTGTGAATGATAGTGTATACAAAGTTTGTTTATCTGAAAAGCACAAAGAAGTGAGATTGGGAGCTCTGTGTGTGTTTATTGTAGTTAACATTACTGTTCCTCAGCTCTAAATATCTGAGGGTTGAATATAGCACAGCTACAGCAGGCCATATGTGTGTCATGTGTTTACTGCTACTGCAGAGAAATAAATCACATACAAAGTTTTTCCCTGCTGGTGCATGTCAGCCTTGTTAATGCTGAACAACCCACAGCTATGTGTGAGAGGCCCAAACTGGAGTTATGTTTAACCAGCAGTCTTGTTTTACACAGTGGACGTGACGCAGCAGCTGCCACCACATTTAGGAGGTAGGGAGGCAAAACATATAGCGTTTGGGAGCGAAGAGAGAATTCAACTGAATCAGTGAAACTTTCATCTGGAATATCCAGAGCAGCTCTAACAGTGTATTCATGTAATACCCGATCCATTTGAATGCTAATGCCCTTTGAGGATGCCCTGCACACCTTTTAAGAATTTATAGGAAAGTGTTTAAGCTCAACTAAACTAAATAACTTGGTGTGTAACAGTATATGAAAACTAGTGTAACATGTGGAAGCACTTTGTGAGGGAGAAACTCTAGATTCCATTGAGGCAGAATAAAACACTCTGTCTGCCAACTTAAGCAAACACTGACATACTAGACTGCAATAGTAAATATGAATTCAAGAACACTTATGTCACAATAAGTACAGTGCAGTTTGGAATTTGGTAACATGATGCAGTTTTATAGACAACGGTGTAGCATTTTGAAAACTAGTAAAATCCCCAGAGAATCCTATAAGAACAGTGCTTCCATTGTCTTCTATCTAGTGCTGTTACATAACAGCACATTTTCTCTCAGAAGTACAATACATAAAACATAAAAAAGTGTTTCATTCAAGTTTTACTTCGACTAAATCTCCTCAGTATGGAAGACTGCGGGGCATTTATATCAACTAGCACATGTTCAGAGATTTGAAGCACCTCTTTGCATTTGCCATAAAAGAAAGAAAACTCTTAAGATTTTTCTGAACACATCATTTACTCAATTCTTTTATATGCTACATTGCTCTGACTGCTAGAAATGAGTAAAAGCCAGAACAAAGGTACAATGTTATTGTTCTTACGTGCTGAGTAAAACTGCATAAAGCCGGCTCACTAGCCACTGCTGGTTGCCAGTACAGTAGTTACGTAAAGCTGTCTGTATGGATTCACTGCATACTTTGACAGCCCATGGGCTATATGCATAATTTCATAGCTTATAGATCATTTCAGGAAATGCAACATCTCACTATGGCCGAGGATGGAGGAGGAAAGCAGATCCCCATGTTTTTTAACTTATTATTCTGGATTTCTGTAGCAGTAAAAATAACAAATTTACATTGATTCAGTGATTATAGTTAAATAATCCATGCATGTGCAGACAGGTTTACAGGTATTTTCCAGTATGTTCTCACTTAAACATACATGCAATGCACTCTAATCTAAAAACATCTTGTGATTACTCAAGAATCCCATAGTAAGCAAGTGTAGAAAAATATACAATGTCAAGTGTGAATGATAATGCCTATAAAGTTTGTTCTCAATCTGAAAAGCTCAATAAAACACATTTGCACATTTGAGCAGTTGTGTTTTAATGAGCTGTGCAGTTGCTTGTACAAGTGCTCCTAGTCTGAAATATGCACCTACCTTACCAGCTGTGGCCATTTTTGCTGCACAGATGTGTGAAAGAAAGTGAAAAATGAGAGATTAGTTGAGAAAGAAAGACCGGCTTGACCCGACGTCAGTACTGCTGCAAGGGAAAAGCAATTACATATAAATTCAAGTGGGCTGAGACTTATATGTTTTTTTCATTGCACTTTGTTCACAGTGGTAGAACTAAAGGGGGCCAACAGGGTGGAGCCATTTAGCCACTGATCCACCAGTTGGTTGTACAGCTGAGTTTTGCTGATGTGGGTTAAATCAAAGTCCCTCCTGGTTCAATTATTAGCAGAATGATGTTTTATTGATGAGTTTCAACTGTTGTGTTTGGTATGATTATTTAACCATTTAGTCACCAGTGAGGATTTGTGCATTAGGCCATCAAGAAAATCACTGTGAACAATGAACCTTACTTAAAAATCCCAACAGCTGCAGCAGCAGCAGCAGCTGTTTATTGTAAAGTAAGTATAGAAGCTAAACAAAAAAGAGCTGGGATTCAGGTACAAGTTGGACCTACTGAGAGGGAAGCTGGAATTCAATATAACCAACCAAAAAAGAAAGAGCTATTTTTTACCTGTTATGAAAATGCTAGTAAGGGATACGTGTAGGCAGTTGGATTGCCTCCCAGGCAAAGCAAGCACCTACACCTGGGACCCAGACCTTACCCAAGAGCTCTTAACATAGAGCTAGAAAACAGAGATACTGGGGATAATAAAGCATTTTTAGTCATATAAATGAAATCACCTGGTGTTTAACTGATACACTGACAGTACATTAGAGTAGAGTGCAAACAAACTTGTGGGGGACAAATCATGGATTCAGTCCTGGCAGAAAGAGATACACGCTGCCTGCCAAGCTAAGCAAACACTGAGATACTAAGCTGTGATCATAAATCTGAACTCAAGAGCAGTCGCACGATGCAATATGGAATTTAATGACTTGATCTAGACGGCTTCATAGATGCTTCTATTGGATGCAGTTTCCATGACATCCGGCACAATAAAAACCACAGCACATCTGTTTCAAACATTTATTGTGCTCCATGAACACGGACATGCAGATGAGTCTTACATTCACATAAAATCCACGGACACACAAAGACATATGTATTGGGCATAATCTGACAGATGTATTGATTTGATGCATTAGAATACGGAGCTGAGGTTCGGTCCAACACAGCTGCAGGTCCTTAAATGATCTTGGCTTTGTTGAAAGCACCACAATGTTTTCACTGTTGAGTAACACTCAAAACAGTGCGGATGCTGTTGGGGGAAAAACAAAAGAGAAATGAGAAGCCTTGTGCTCATTGATTCCTCGTGTTTGGATAGTTGCTAATTCATGAACAGTAAAATAGAATAATAAGAATATAAATACCATTCTCCACGCTTCATCATTTCAATGGCATTGTTGATCTGGTCCAGAGTCATGTTGTGAGTGATGAACTCATCCAGCTTCACCTTCTTGTCCAGGTAGGCTTTGACCATCTCAGGCACACCGTCCTTACTCTTAAAACCTGAAGCATAATCGAATCATATCAAATAACGTCACTACATACAATAAATGCATTGGTTGCGGGTCAACAAGGACGCCGGTCTCTCTGAAACCTGGATGAGCTTGACTAACCTTGTGTAATTGCTTTACTTCTGCCTTTTGTTCTTCCAAGTTTCTCTTGCTTGAAAACCACTTAACTCACTGTGCACACATGATATTTTGCCAATTCCCAGCAAGCAGTGAGTGGAAATACTTAGGTGGAACTGCTAACCACTTGATACAGTGCACGCTCATATCTACATCTGGCTTTAGTCTTTTAGAGGAGATAAATACAACTCATATTTGACCGACATGCATCTCACCTCCAAAGAAGGAGCCCTTCCAAGTGCGTCCACTGATGAGCTGAATGGGTCGTGCAGCAAAGTCATGCATGTCAGTCCAGCCAACCAGCACGCTGACACCCCAACCTTTCGTACAGGATTCCAAAGCACTGCGCTACATGTTGAAACAGGTTTTTAATCACAGTGGTTCAAAATGAAGCAAAAGTCTGTTTTGACAGATTCTTCTTTTTTTGATCCATTTTACATCAAGTCTTTACATGAATCTTTATATCTGCCTCACCATGACTCCCACATTCCCCACACATTCCAGGGAGAAGTCCACGCCTCCATTCGTCATCCCAGCCAGCACTTCGCTGATAGGTTTTTTGTGATCCTTGGGGTTCACATATTCAGTTGCACCAAACACCTTGGCCTTCTCAAACTTCTCTGGATTGATGTCAACAGCGATGATCCTCTTGGCTCCCGCAAACTTACAGCCCATGACTGCAGCCAAACCCACAGCCCCCAGGCCAAACACAGCACATGTGGAGCCTGGTTCAACCTATAGAGACACACTCCAGTTAATATGGCATTTTGTGAGTTTTTATTCAGTCGTAACTTCAGCAACATGTTGGACTAGACAATAGTCAGTCACACCTTAGCAGTATTGACTGCTGCTCCAAATCCAGTGCAGACCCCACATCCCAGAAGACAGACTTTATCCAGAGGAGCAGCGGGGTCGATCTTAGCCACAGCCATCTGGTTGATCACAGTGTACTGAGAGAAGGTGCTGGTTCCCATAAACTGCAGTATCTTTTTCCCCTTACAGGTAAACCTGGTGTCTGGCGTTGCCATCACATCATAATGATCTGCAGCCCTGAACAATGAATTACAGTGAAGTCACAAACTGCATCAACATTTATGCACCTAAAGTTGTGCCACAGACACGGTGTGAGTTAAAATGTACCTGAGTATTACTGAACAAACATGGGGTTAAACATGTGTTAGCATATTTTAAAATGTGGTTAATGTTCTGCTTTCGGCTAGAGTACTGATGGCTGCTGTACAGGCAGGTGGGAGTAATGCAATGGCTGGAAAACCCACAACATGATGAATGTTTCTCCTGGAAGAATGAAATTAGGAGCTAAGGCGACAATGTGCTCACCATCCTTTTTCACACTGGTTGGCCTTAGGATTCTTACAAAAGCGACATTCTCTACACTGGGAGACGAACAGAGGAATCACCTTGTCTCCTGGAATTCAAAAACAGGTTTTCAAATGTAAATCTGATCCGTTTTCTTTGCCTGGACTGAACACTGGTACACTTTTTATCGTAATCAAATTAGCTGGCATCTTGTAGAGATGAAAACCATTTGACTGAATGCCGAATGAAGCGGAGGTTGGAAACTTTAACTGGCCTGGCTGAAATTCAGTGACTCCAGGCCCGACGCTCTCCACGATGCCGGCTCCCTCGTGGCCGAGGACTGCTGGAAAGCCATCTTTGTGCATACTCTCAAACAGGTGGTACAGGTCCGTGTGGCACACACTGGTTGCCACAATCTGCACATAACACAATAAAAAAATCACTGACGGACGATTTATTTGAACAGGCTGATATTGTTGTGTCTTGGCGTTGTTTGTTTCTCACCTTGATGCGGACCTCGTTGGCCTGAGGTGGAGCCACCTCAATCTCCTCAATCACCAAAGGCTTGTTGGGCTCCCAGGCCACTGCTGCCTTGCATTTGATAACCTAGAGGATTAAATCTCACATCAGTGGGCACTGCCATAGGTAAACTACACCACAAGTGGTATCTGGAAAGGCGTAGCAGCATTATTGTAAAAACCTTCAAGCAGCCACTGAAGTAGCAAGTGAATTTTTATCGACCTGGCACAGTTTCAAAAATTATAAGAGTGCCTTTGTATTTTAATATGCGCTCTACATGTAGTTACTGTAGAGAACAGTGGTTTAAATGGTTCTGATACAGCTGCTACTGGAACAAGAAAACATCACATGGGAGGCAAGAGTGTAAAGTCCATAAAAAAATTATTTGACAGTCATAAATTTTATTACAAGTACGAGTATAATTTAATGTTAGTTTGTCAAATTAGTTATTACCAGGGGCACAATTGATTAAATAAGTTGCTGTCGCACTTGATGAATGAAGTAGTTAGACTCAAATGTTTGCATTTTTCTATTTAGTCATTTGTATCTTTCCACTGTAGTTGTGCAGTGCAATTTGTTTTTGGCCCACTACCCCAATCAGCTTTGCCAAAATCCACAGTTGCGCAAGTGACCGTCTGGATAGTTTCAAACGTTTGAGGATGTAATTTTAATAAAATCGTTTATGCACAGCAAAGCAAATAACAATTTGTGAGAACAATATATTCACACACAAACACGACATGCACATAAATCAGACAAACATTTTAAGAATTGAAAACAATTAAAATCTAGACATTAGGTGAGATGCATTACTTTGTTTTCTTACCTTCTGTTATTCTACCTAAAGCAAGACTCTGAAAACCTCACTGAATCTCATACATACCTTACCAACTGTGGCCATTTCTGCAGGAGATGAGAACTAAGAAATGCGAGAGGCGCTGAGAAAGAACAAAGTGCTGCAAGAGTGTCGAGAGAGGAGGAGAGAACGTGCAGAGACCCAGAGGTTTAAATGCTGCAAGATAAAAAAAAAAAAAAAAAGGTTATGCAAACATTCTGGGCAGGGACTTCTTTCCCGTTTCTACTTGAACGATAAAACTAGCTCAGAATGATAGAGCGAATCAAAAGAACAGTCTTTAAAAATGATCTATGAAATGCTTGGTTTTAATGTCATATATTGCCCCACTCCCAGTTTATTATGTACAAGGTATAGTCTTGTTGGGTGAAATATGGTAAAATCTTCCACTTTTAACCACTCAGCTAATCAACAATAGTGTCCTCACATGTAAAACGTGTTTTTTTTTTTTTTTTTGTATAATTTTCATGAAATGTGTCACAGCCCGACCTGAAGATGGCAGGCTACATTTGAGTTGTAACTAAATGTGCTTGGCTTACGTAACTAAAAAGATAAGACAAAGACAAATAGAGCAACCCAATCCAACAGCACGGAGGTCTGGCCGGCTGCCACCAGCTTTTACACAGAAGCCCGAACAGGTGATGTGACTCTCACTGATGACCCCGACTCCACCTACCGGAGCCCAGAGGGGGCATTTATCAACTGATCAGCATTTATCAACTGTTTTGTCTTTTTTTTTTTTTTTTTTAAAGATGAGGCTTCCAGTGAAGGCATGAATAGCTTTTATTGTTTTAAATATCCACTATAATCAACATGGGTGCAACTGTACATATTTACAATTTGCTGATATGTTGCAAAGAGGGCATCTTTCTATGTTTAAATGCATGGCGTGGATTATTTAACACACTCTGTGATGATTAGAAGTACTGCTGAAGACAAAATAGTAAAAGATGTCAAAACTATAAATTCATACTACCAAGTCCATTGGTACTATTGAAACTTTCTGACAATATTATCTGAAAATCAACTGCTTCAAAGGCACTATATCAGAAATAATGATGACGACCATCATTCTTAGGTTAACTCACAGTAAACAAAATATTCCAAACAGCTTCTTGTCAATATAAACTCTGTCTCTATCTTTCATAGTTTTATTTCACGTCCTCTTCTGTCAGCAAACCTTTTCCTGCATCTCTGTTCTAACTGGAGACACAGGCAGAATGAGATCGAGGATCGAATCCTTAAAAAATTCACAATAGGTCACCTGGTTATTAATTAATAAAGTGCCAATACTGCTGAGGGGAACTGTAGAGTAGCTCTGTAAAAATGTTTCTTTCAATATTTGTGTGCAAACAAAAAGACATTCTGTATTTAGTTGAATAACATTGGAACTCTTATAGAACATAGACAATCATTTGTGGTTCAGATTGAGACTTCTTTACAGTAAAGTAACCAAGTAAGTTTGTGTTAGATGAACATCTTACTTTCACAGTCAGCTGCCTTCATCAAGGAGTGTTACTGAGTCAAACCTCAGACAGACAGCACAACAAAAAGACAGGAGTTCAAACCAAACAGAAAAAAAAAAAAAACAGATTTGTTCGCAAAAAGAGAAGCAAGGCAAAAGTGCAATAATGCACATGTCAATATCCAAAACCATGCAAGCAAACACACACACACACACACACACACACACACACACACACACACACACACACACACACACACACACACACACACACACACACACACACACACACACACACACACACACACACACACACACCCAGTCACACACTCATTAAATTATTAAAGACTTCTGAGTCATATCACACTTTGTGATTTACAGTGCATCAGACAAAGCAATGAAGTTATCGCCAATAATCACCCAAGAGATACAGTGGTAAATAAGAAAATGCTGAATCAGCTAAGTTAGCTAAGTTCAAGTAATCCTTTAGATATGAGATAACATCTAAACTGCTTTCCTGAAGTGTAAAACCGGAGCTTACAGCTGAACTACACTGGGCAGATACTGGCTTTCTAGGAAAACGCCCACTTTTGCTTTCTGAAAGCGTGGTCCATAAAGACAGTCGTCCATAAACACCTTCTCACACAGTGTGATTGGAGTAGTGAGATTTAATTAAGCTCTAATTATGTTAAATTAGAGGGAATTCTAAATGCTAAAATGTCAATGTATGCAACACAATAATTCAAAATGATAATTCAATTAGTGCACAAAAAAGAGCCAATTAAATGTTTGGAATGACTAATTAGCTGTTGATGTACGAGTGCTACTTTACAGATGAGGGTTTTATTGTTTTGATTTAGATTAGAATGGATAAAGATATGCTTGATAAGGTTTTAGCATTTAGTGTTAAGTAGATAAGAATTGTTGGCGTTATGATAACGGGCCTAGTGTCATATACTCAGTTCCCATATTCACACTCACATTTGGCACAACTTAATTAAGACAACATAAGTTCTCAAGCTGTAGTTCATGAAAACATTATGCAAAGAAACTTAGTCATTATCTCACTGGACAAAACAGTTTGGAAATTAGGCTTATTTGCTTTCTTGTTGAGAGATAAATAATTGGCACAGGAAAAAGTCAATGTGCTTATCAGAGTAACTGTCTGCTGTACATCTCTGTACTGCTGAGTCCATGTTGATGAGGTACCACATTTAATTCTGTGGTTCTGTAGATTTAGCTGTGTAGAAGAACCAAGGTTGGAATGATAACTATGCCATGTGGTTAAAACGTTGACTGATTTAGAAATGTTTAAGCAACAATATGACCTCTCCCTGTTGACACGGGTAAAATTCTCAAGGTTAACAAAACAAATAATACAGATGGATGCTTGAACAAGGACAGTCTTTGTATTTCAGCCAGTTCATTTTTAAGTAATGTTCTTTAACAAACAGATGGGGTGAAGTGTTTTCTGCTTTCAGACTCATCTGAATTGTTCTGGACTAAAGATGGAGCTGCTTTTATTCCTTATTTTGATGGATATTTAAAATATATCTAACTTTACACTGTTTAAATTCACTGCAGAAGCTGATGTTTGTCCACAAACGTAACAAGGCTCAACATGACAAATGCTACAAGGACTACATACAGACATACCCACTCCACCCTAGCAATAAAAAAACAAACAAACAAGAGTAATAAAAAGAACAGATGAAGAAGCAGACATGCCGTTTTCAGTGTGTTCGTCTGAAGTTGTGCATGTTTTTATGTAAGGCAAAGTAGAATTAGATGACAGTCTTGAGTGTTTTTCTTTTGTTAGGTAGTTACACGGCAAGCTAGTGACATGGGGCACCTGTGCACATCTCATTCCTTGTGGAAGACTTGGGATCAATCTTGAACCGTGCTGTATTTTCTGGGGTTATTCTGGTTCACGCCACTTCAAGACAGGAGTGGTTCATCAGTCGTCAATGTCCTCATACACGTCATTGTCCAAGTGCCGCAGCAGAGAAGGCAGTTTTCTGTGTCTGGAGTACTTGAGTTGAAGAAGGTCCCCTACCTCACTGATGACGCTCAGAGCCTGTGGGGACATTTATACAATAAAACAAACTGTCAACATGAAGGGCAATACGCGGCTCCAGGAAATTTGAAGTTGCAACAAGCAAGGATTTTAATGGGGAAAAAAAAAAACACACCTGTCGTGTAAGATTAAATCGGAGTAGTGTTGAAACACCACCGACTTCAATGCTGCAGTTGTACCCAATTTTTCATTCCTATTACTTGGGTGTTAAAGTCACCAGTAGGACGCATGTTTTTACTGATATGTCATGTAAACAGCAGAAAGTGTTCCTTCTGCCTGAAACCATTTTAAAAAGAAGATATTCAGGATTTCTATGTAATGTAATTCACACTTTCTAAGTTTCAACTGGTTCAGCACTGTAGTCAACAATAGAAAATCACTGTGTGTACGGGTCCTTGGCTAGATTGAAACAAAGGACATGGCAGTTACGTCTATAAGTCTGCTCTTGCAGCAGATCTTCATCCATTCATATCTCCATTATTATCTTACCATTGACTATAGACATTTATGCAAATGCTTGCCAGACCACTTGGCCACAGAATCACACAGACTCCCAATGAAGTCCTTTTGTCTGTCTTCACTTCTTTAGGTTGGTTTGGACTGAGAGCTGACATTATGTTTAGTAGCAGGATATTGATGTGGTCAATGAAATGAAATGAAAGGTCTTTAGAAGGATAAAAATACAACAAGTGCAGTTTATATGTGCTGGGGCATGTGTGTGAATGACAAGATAAAACTGCACAAGCTCACAAGCAGATGAAAGAAACACAGAAATCAACATGACACATCAAAGTAAAAGAGAATGATACAGAGAGGAAGGCTAACAGAGGGAGATTTTAACATCATGACAGATAAAAGCACTAGAGCTCTACAATACTCCCACTCCCTGTCTCCTATTTTCCCTTTTCTTTTCACTTTTTTTCCCGAAGCACAAGAAAAATAATAGGACCCAAAAACAGCCCTTAATAGACAGCACTTCCTGGAGACACAGTCTGCGTCTGAGCCAACTTTGCCACAAGAGCACCCCAATTAGATAGGAAACGCACGTTGAACCACTGTGTGAGATGATCTAAACCTCATGTTAAAATGAGAGAAACACCGAGACAGGGGCTGGGAGAGGAAGAGCATGCAGGTCTACAGTGAGCTCGTTTCAGCAGAAGAGCCCTTGTTGAGATGAGTGGGCGGCTTTTTGATGTGTTACCAAGAGCAATCAAAGCTCTGCACTTACACAGACCAATTCAATGAGTAAAGGGGACGGTTAAAGTGGAGCGATGACCTCCAACACAGGGAATATAGTGCGGATACACTGGAAATTAACTTGCAGCTGACACTTGACTGTAGATTTTGAATGGAGTCAACAATCAACTGGACTTTTTCTGGCTCTCTTCATCCCAGGGTGACACGTCTTTTTTCTGGCCTCCAATTACCGACTGTTTTTCCACTTATTAGACTGCCCTCCTTCCCTGCAATGTCACCACAATCTCTTGGCTTAGTTTCAAACAACTTGAAGGTCGTTACACTATCTTGGAACAATCCTTTAAACTGTATAGCTCTTGATGGTAGCAGCTACTACAGAAATGAGCCTGCAGAGTGTTGAATATTTGGATTTGCACTCTACTCCACTGTGTGGACTCTGAGTCTAGTTAAAAAGCCTAATGTTGGGCAACTTTGATAAAATTCTGGTGTGTGCAATTAGTCAGAGCCCCCCTGAAACTATATTTAGCAAAGCACCAATGAGCTTAATGCTAAGTAAAGAAATTCTCACAACTCAGAGAACTTAACTGAAGTTTTTTGCTGAATATGGTTTCAGCAAGACTTTTCTCCTGCGTGGAGGTCTTTGTAAAAAGACAGATGAGACGCTGAACACAAGTTGTGTTCAGCATTCAGCAAGGAGCTGGAAAACTATACAGATTATAGAAAAAAAGAATTCATCAATTTGTCATTAAGAGACAAAAATTGAGTTACCCTGTCCAGCATGTCTTTTGTGTGTGCGGCTGAGATGCAGAACCGTGCCCGGGACTCGATGATAGGTGTAGCGGGGAAGCCCACGACCACCACCCCGATGTTCCTCTTCAACATCTCCCTGCCAAACGCTCTGGAGGAACATGTGAAGACAAAAATGATTAAAGGACAAGAACTTCTTATTGTCCTCGTTGATTAAAATGCTCCAGCTGGAGTTAGTGTATCATCTCTAAAGCCCGGTGCTCACCCTATCTTTGCAGGCATGTAGAGCATCATAGGTACAACAGGAGAGTCGTTGTTGCCGTAGGTGATGAAGCCCATTTCTCGAAGCCTCTTACGGAAATAGACCGTGTTGTCTGCCAGCTGTCGCACACGATCTCTGCCTGGTGACGGTGAGAAGAGATGTCGGAGACATGATAGCAAATGCAAAACATAAAAGCAATCATAAAGTTTGTTGTCCAGCACCTGCTACAACACTTAACTGTGAACATGTTGAACGTACAGTCTCTTGTTTATCTCAGGCATTTGTTCGTAACTGAATCATGCCGTATATTTTCTCACATGCTGATGTGTTATTAATGCAGCGTGTGGATATTTATAGAGCAGCACTGAAAGGCCTATATCTCTATCTGGTTTAAAAGTTTCATCAAAACACCAAAAAAACTCTGGATTGAAAATAAATGTATACCAAGTGTCAGCTAAACAAAGACTGCTCGCCCTCCATCGTGTTTTTTTGTTTTCCTTTTACCAGATTTGATATTTCTGGTTGGGAAAAAAAACAGAAAAGAAAAGGAATTATTTGGATTCGAGGTAATGATGCTTTGAAAAGATGAAAAACAAGGAAGTTTGACAAGCAGCTGAATACAATCGCAATTCATGAGACGAGTGTTACAGCATCCAGGCACATGGGAAGACGAGTTCTTAGTTTCGCTATAATGTTTCTCTTCTCCCACAGGAAATCACTTCACTGGGTTCTTTGAAAAGCAAGGTTTGCCTCAAACACAAGACTGCAAACTCTTTTTAGTGTGCATACAAATTTAGATTCACAGCTACCAACAGAAAGTTACTGGAGATAGCTGCAAAGACGTACCAGATTCACAGTGTTTTTCTGACCAGACAAATGATGTGAGTCTATGCTACGACAGAAATGTGTTCAAAGACAGCGCAAGGACTAAATAATAGCTCTCTAATAGTAAGAGCCTCAACCAATCCAAAGCCTGGCGATCCTTCACAACCATCCACTCATAAACAAGTTATCTTAGGTTTTAGATCGAGGTCAGATTTTCTTCAAATCAACATAAACATTTTGCAGGTGGACGACAGATACTATTAGCTCCTCTTCTTTACAGAATAACTTACAGCTGTGCTGTTGGATGCATCTTTGATTTTACTAGTTTGCACTGACACCTGGTGGCTAATAATGACCAATACAGCATCTATGATTAGCATGAAAAACACTGGTATTTAGCAAGTCCCAAATAAAAAACAACAACAAAAACAAAAACAAAAACACACAATATAAACTATAAAACACAAGCTGACTATATAGTACATTTATTAGTTTTATAAGAAAAAGCAGAAAAAAGTAGAAAAAAAAAAGTAGAAATGGCATTTAAATGAGTACCATTGTTCAGTTTTCATTTGAAAACATCAAGGGATGGTAAAGACATGCGAAAATATCAATATTGTGATAAACAGATGTAATTGTGAACTCACCTATCGTTGTGCCATCCTCTCCCATAATGCACTTCATAGAAGTGATGATTTGCTCCACCACAGGAGGAGACATAGAGGTGGCGTAGACAGCACTGTGGGAATTGCAGCGCAGGTACTCTATAAGCTCCTAAAGCCAGCAGATACACAGGAGATGTAAGGAGATACGCATAAACAATGCTGTTTTTATTACTCTTTAATCTCCACAGTCATGACTGATTTGGGACTGTTTGTAGCTGAGACTTGGTGAGGATTAGGACGGACTTACTTCTAGCTTTACTTGCTGATATGATATGAGTTGGTTAGTCAATAAAATTCCCCCAAAACATGACTGTAATACAAAATATACAGTCAGACGTATCTGGTTCATCCAGTATGGTGGATTTAGTACGAAGCAATCAAGATGTGATTTATGTGCACACTGTCTTCTTTGATTGTGTATGAATTCAACCATTTTGATGGACAGATCTCCAAATTCAGAGCTTGTAAGACAAACCAACAGAATTATGAATTAAATTGGCAGTTTTAATATTTGGTTGCAAATCCAGTGCAGCCAGTGAGTCTGGAACACACAGATATCACCAGATGCTAGGATTCTTCCCTGATGATGCTCTGGCAGGCATTTACGGCAGCTGTCTTCACTTCCTGTTTGTTCTGAGGGTGCTCTGCCTTTGGTTTTGCAAAGTTGAATGTTCTGCGGTAGCCAAGTCAATCGTCTGGCGCGAATCCAGTTAATCAAGCGCTGCATTTGCTGAAAGCTCAACTGAATGCAGAACGCCCCAAAAACACACAGGAGCTGTACACAGCTGCAGTAAAGGCCTGGCAGAGCATCACCAGGGAAGAAACCCAGCATCTAGTAATGCCTGTGGGTGTGTTCAGAGCCAAAATAAAGAACACTGTGACGCTGTCCAATTATATATGGACCCACTAGGCTAATACATGTAATGCTATGTGTTTTGTGTGCATTAAAGATGAGGAAAAATGTCATTCTGACAAAACTCAAAAGACTTCTCAGAGTTTTTTTTTTTCCAAATGTCAACATTCAATGTTTGCTGACACGCCGGTTAACACCCTATCCTGAAACATGCTTTGTTCATAAAAAAATAAAAAAAATAAAACAGAGCACGTGCTGAAGGTGGTGAGAGTACTGTGACACAAAGCCATTTCACATTTTCACTCTTTTTAAACTGCTCGCCTGCTCGGACTTACACATACATTCATATGTATATGCACTGTGTTTAAAACCTTATCAGTTGAGAGATGTCACCATCCTCTTAGCATTTCAAGTTGTTTATGTTATGAGGTCAGCGTCTCTGTGTTTTTAAAGTTGGTGTTAACATAGCGATGAATTGAACAGGGCTTATATGTCAGGAATGCAGCATACATCAACGGCAAGGCTGTGAATCCACATTGCTGGGATGACAGACGTCCTGTTGTCCCAGGACACTGAAGGCTCTGACGCTGATAAACTGTTTGCACTTACAGCATTCACAGTGGGATTCTGAACTGGAAAACTCCCTGCATCTTACGAGTTCAGGATGTTCTATGCTGCCACTGGTCTCTCATATGTGCACAGCTTGCCCAAACCAAATGAAAGAAAACAGTTCTTCATCCTCACCCGTTTCCCTGCGATGTATCCCCCAGCAGCTCCGAAGCTCTTGGTAAAGGTTCCCATCATGACATCCACATCGCTGGTGTCAAGGCCAAAGTAATCGACCACACCTCTTCCCCTTGGGCCCAGAGCCCCTATGCTGTGGGCCTCATCTAAATAAAGGTATGCCTGGTAGCGTTTCTTCAAGGCAATCACCTCTGGCAGGCGTACTATGCTTCCCTCCATGCTACAGGGAGGAAAAGGCAAAGTAGAATGTGTCAAAGCTAGTGTCATTTTTTTCCTGAAAACCCAGAAAATTTGAGCTAAAGAGAGCTAAAGCTGCCGGAGCCTGTCAAGCAGAGCGACCTTTATTTGACTAATGAGCTCAGATGTCATGTTAACATATGAAATATGATGGTAATAATGTTTACAATGTCACAGCAACTCGTAGCTGCAGAATATAGTGCACCACTGAACCGGGCAAAGAAAAGTAACCCATTAAAGTAGCTCCCTGTGTGTATGAACAGTAAGAGATAACCAAGCACTGAATCAGCTCTCTCAACCAGCAATCCAGTCCCAGAGGCGTTGACACTGCTGAACCTAGTGGAATCACATGAACCATCAATTGAAGATGTTAACTGCTTCTACTGGAAACCTGTTTTTGCTTGTGTTTGTGTGCATGCATGCTTTGTCTAGTTTCTAAACTAAAATTAAAAACAAGCTTAAAGTAAATCACTGGAATAAAAGTGAGAGCTTTTGTTTAGTATGCAACTTACTGAGTTTTCTATTTGTTGAAGTCAGTTGATTTATGACGTTTGACAACACCCTAAATCTGATCTGAAGTCAGGTAGTCGACATGTTGAGATCAGGAATGAAATCATGAGGACAACACCACTTTTTGCATGGTTTACAGTAACAAGAAATGCCATAAATACTCTAGACAGGCTACCTGTAAATGCCCTCCACCACTATAAGGATCTTCTTCCACGGTCTGTGCGTCCTGGGCTGCCCGTGAACTATGGCTTCGCTCAGCAGTTTCTCAAGGCTCTGCATATCTGAAAAGAAAATCAAGAGAGTGTCACACTCCAAACTACTGTTGTGGTACCAGAAGTGGTTGCACGAAACCTCTTGCAGCTGTTGTGAACTGGAAAGTTATTCAAAAGCAGTTTGAACATAATATGGAGAGGTTTGGAAGCTAATGGTTAGAACCAGCGTCCAAAAGAAGTAACTTTTTGACCCACTGGTCAAGGTGGCTGGTAGATTTTTTTATTGTGCCAGTTCTCAATTTTCAGAGTTCTATACTTAGTGTTTGTAAAACAAGCATGACCTACTCTCTAGTTGGTCTCTGAATACCTCACCCAAAAGCATACACAAAACAAAGATGATCTATATTCTGTATGTTCCATGAATGCCTCGCTTTTACAATATGCTTCTGGCAGGCAGAAGTAGACTAGATGCTACGCAGGGATATATTTAATGTATTGTAAAACCAGTGCACAAAGGCAAGAGAGTAAAGCACTTACAACAGGAAGAAATGAAATATGCAACATCCCACACCATTCACGCAAATGTTCAACCAACCTGATTGACAGGTCATGTTGCAAGCTTACCTTCTGTGCTTGTGTGTTTGTGTCAAATTCCAATACAAAAGACAGAAGAAAAGCAACGCCGGCATTGTCATTACTGTATTTCAGAAAACGGACACAACAGTGCCACGTGTGAATATTATGAGATATGTGTTAATGAAAACACGTTATAGCAGAAGAAGACACACTATACTTAATGAGAACATAACTTTTCAACAGCACACATGTTGACTTTTGCTCTGAGTAGATGTTACTCACACCATTAAAAAAGGCTTTTCTATCTGTTCTACATCTAGTTCAGGGTGACAGCATTCACAGTAGCTGACAGACTTAATATGAAACTGAAACACTTGGGTTGGTCAGGTTTTCCCAAAATACTCTACATTATTATCTAAAGACTACAACAGAGAGAGAGCATGGAGGAAAAAATTCCATCTACTGGAATGAAGACAAAGGCAAATCACTTCAACTGCGGGACTGGCAAACAGAAAGAGATACACTAATGCATGTGTACAGAGAAAATACATGCAGGTAGGAAATAAACTGGCAAGAGAACTTATTAGTCACTGACTCACTGTTGTGTTTGAAGACTCTGATGGTGGACCCGGAGAGTCTGGCTCCCAGTACCAGAGAGGCATGGTTCAGTTCATCACTCAATATCAGACAGCCCTGCAGGACATCAGACCAGCATGAACTGGCATAAATTATTCATACATGTGATTTGTTTTTAACTATTTGAAGTGGCAGATACTTTAGAATCACAAGTACACACCTCCTTAAAAATCACTTTATTGATTATGTTATTTTATAATTAAGCAAGACAACTCAACGACTACTCTGATGTAAAAAATGAAGCCCTTTTCACCAACAGGTCTGCATCATTTCACAAGAACAGCAGAGTTTAGAGCAGTAGTTCCACACGACACTGTTTCAACTCAACATAGTGAAGTATAAACTTTGCAAATGTCAGCAGCAACATGACAAAACTGAACTCCTCTGTACTTTTCACACTGACACACAGTCAGTGACAACAGGAAGCATGTTCTCCTGATATGAGGACAGAGGCTGGTTGTGTGTCTGTATCTGGTGCTAGTGGCGATCTGTTTGAGTGTGTAAGGGAAGTTGAGACTGAACTCAATGTTACACAAAAAAAGGCTGTGCTTAACACTGCAAAAACAAAAAAGCTAGGTAGTAAACTTATTCCATCTTTGGCAATTATACAGAGTTCACAGGCCAATACAAACATACATTTACGTAATATACAGAGAGGGAGAGAGGAACACAAAGGAAATAGTGCTGGGAGAACAGAAAGGAAATCTGCTGGGGTAATAAATAGGAAGTTAAAGAGTAGAGATAAGCACTGTATGCTGCAAGAACAACTCACAGCTCTACTGAGGTCACCTGTGGTCTTACCTTGCCAGCCAATGCTGGTATGTTCATGGAGTTGGTTGCAAACCCCATTCCGAATGCCATGGCTGACTCCACGCCTAGGAACCTAGCTACCACTTTCTCCATCTCCTCATGTCTGTCCAGGTTGCCTAAGGTGCAGACATGCAGGTTGTAGCTATACAGTACACACACACACACACATACCAGAAAATGTGACATTTTGGAAATGATGCTTATTTCTTTTCTTGATGACTTTCAGATGAGACATCCAGGTGTAAAAACAACCACTGGTGTTTTTATGTTGGATATTATTTGAATGTCTCTACAGTGGCTTTTTTGAATGTTGTCATCACTGAGACCAGTGGTGCCCGTTGACTGATTATTTATAACAATAACAGAGCCAGCTGAACTATAGCTTAATGTTAAGAAGAACTAATCACTTTGACTGATCCTCAGTAACACCACCAACAGAAGTAGCCACAATTTTCTCTGAATTACCTTAAATGAATGAATGTTTTAAAAAAAAGAAAGAAATATTAGGCTTTGCTTGTTTTTGGTTTTTATTTCAGTAGAATATTTCAAATGACTCAGGGAAATGGCCTAAACTAAAATGATGGTACCTTTAATCTAATATTCTGTTGCTTTTGTGAAAATCACTGCAAACGAGCAAATCCTGTAGTTTTCAATTAGATGTCTGCACTTTTCAGCAGGAAGTTTGGCTATTTTTGCCCTTATTTGAGAGTAAAGAGGCAGAGGTCAACTATAACATGGGAGAAGAGAGGTGAGCCCAACATGCAGCACCCTTCCTAATCAAACTGACCCTGATATTTCAGGGTTGAAAGCTGCTTCCTCCTGATTTCAGTAAAATTCACCTCAGGGCTCACTGAACGCCACCTCAGAATAGTCCAATGTTTAGTTCCTAGCCATACTGGGGTGCTTTTTTAAGATTCACCGCACCCAGCGCCACACGAAGTGAAGTAGACCCAAAACAGAGAGTGATACAAACAGGCCTTGATGTAGCCTGGCCATGGACTTCAGCTAATATTTATTTGGAAGTTGTCCTTGGCTCTTTGTCTACCATCTACACGATACTACTATTCTATTTGGGGTTGATGTTCTTCCTACTGCCACATCCAGGGGATAGGCTACAGTCCCATGGACCAAACATGTCTTAATATTTGCAACAGCAGTCAACCCACTATAATTTACTCTAACTCTCTTTGCTTTCTCAAAGTGACTGTTTTTCCCATTTAATAAGCTGAATGACTAATTACAAGATTGAAGACAAAACATATATAATATTAATAATATGGAATACATAACAACTTGTGTTTTCTTCTGTTTTTGTAGATGGGTACCAATGAATTCATTCACGTCAACATATGTTACACATGTTTAATTAAGTTCAAAGTATATTCAAAATTGTCATAAAGAAAACATGATATCTGCACTGCACTCAGAAGTTATCTGTGCTGTGCAACACTGAACAGACTGCTTTGTTTATGTTGATATATATATATATGTCACACTCCAGTGGCAGCAATACCTGTGGGGGTGTCTAATGTGTTTCAGTGTGTGTTTATACCAGTCTCCTGCCTCGTGCTTGCTACTCCGACACCGTACTTCATGGTGACCTCGGCTACAGAGTCAGCACATGGACCTGTATTCTCAGCGAACCCGAGGTAATTATATGAGCCCAAGTTAATCACATCCTGCACTACCCGACCTGTGTACCTGCATGGACAGGGAGAGAGATAATCACACAGGAAGTAATCAATACGAGGAAGTTAATGTTTTGTAGGCTTATTGACACCCTTAATAATAGTTATTGGTGCAGCTAATTAAAGACTAGATTGAAGTTGTGTGAAACGCTGGACAGCATGAAAGTCTTTTTTTCTCCAATTTTTCTTTTTCAATCTCAAGCGGGGCCGACCACGCTGTTTGTTGCAGCAGTCTCCTTTTGCAATGTGTCATGTCCGACTTCACACACTTCAGCGAACACCTTCCACTGCAGCTGCACTCCATCTTTCTCCAAACAGGAGTGAGGAGTCAACGTGACAAATGTTACGTGGGAGTGATGTTAACGCATAAACTTCAATCACGTTGTTCAGTATAAGGTTTCACTGGAACACAACCCAACATCACACTTAGGAGAAAATGTGAAAGCCCATAACAGAATTGATAGGACTGTCGCAGATGCTCCTTATTATGTCTATTTATTAGGATGTTATGAGCAGGTTATTTAACAATGTCAAAATAAACTTGTCAGAGGTCTCAGGTGGACAAATAATGTGAGGACCACACTCTTTCTTAGTTTGAAATACACACTAATACGATAGAACCACAATAAGCCAATACTGTAAATACTTATTATAATAATATAATAATTATTAGTTTAACTCATTCATTTTTCCTGTTTTTTCCATAGCAGAGACCAAATGCCTTAAATGGCCGATGACCACAGGAAGCAATTTCACACATATAAAAAAAGATCACTTCCACTCAGAGCCAGGTGCCTCTTTCACATTATATTATTGTGTTTTTATATATTGTCTATTGTGGCAGGTCTGACCAGTCTATGGCTGTGTAACCTTGCTCACTGTTTTTACAGACTAGTAACATTATCCAGTCCTTTGTCTAAAGTGAAATATGAACCTTTGTATTTGTGGGAGATAAGACTGTTAGCACAGTAAGTGGGGCATGAACCAAACTTCTCCTTTCTATTGACTCACTGTGGACTGCTGTCTGAATACATTGATGTTCATTCAAATCAATTTATATATATATATTTTACAGTCTTGAATAAAGGTATGTCTTGCTCACTTAAAGGTCCAGTTGTAGTCATGGGACTCTCGTTCTAATAAATCCATTTTGGCCCCAGGGACGCTGCATATCGGCCTGTTCCAGTTGTCCCTGATCCGCATGTAAAGATTCCTGGTGTAAAAGTTCTCAAAATCCTGGTAGAGTGGCACAAAGTCCTGAATAAATGGAGAAAACACAATGAAAGAGGTGCATAATCTTGAGTGTCTAAGATAGAAAGAATTCCACCATTAATCATGCATGTTTAAAGTTAGTGGAACTGCATGCCATTCATTCTTTTGAAAAGCTTAGCCAGAAAAGAATTTAATCTCGAGAAATATAATCTTTCCATTTTAACACATGCCTCAGGGAGCTGGATAATTTTCCTTGGTTCTTGGAGGAAGCATCCGTGGGATACGCTTGGGGTGACTTCCTCTAATGTACCCCAGTAACTTCCTTTCTTTAATATAACCAAATACTTAAAACAATGGACTTCTCTATCACACATTACATAACATGTGGAAAACAATCTGAGTAGTCAAGGAAATGTTCCAAATGTGCTGATAACTCTGCCACCATTAGGCAAAAATGCAAGAAAGTTTCATATAGTAGAAGGAAAAGCAAATTTAGCTATTAACTTCACTCAGCTCAAGACATACAATCTCTCAGCATCAAATGTGAGAGCATGTATCACGGCTTCTAGAGCTGGAAAGATTTGTGATTATGCACATAACACTTTGGTTCAACGTGGTTAACAAAACAGTAAATGGATCAGCCCTGTGTGTGCAGTTGCTATTACTATTGTGTTACTATAATGTTTCTACATTTAGTCATGTAATTAGAGTTCAGTCTACCAAATCAGTTCCATTTAACACCTGAAACACAATTATTCTCACGCCATTGTCCCTGTGCAGCCAAAACAGTGATGACATTCCAGTCATTATGAAAATAGTCCCTCAAATTACACAGCGTAGTTATTGTCGAGACAAGTGAAAGCTTTTCTAGACATGCCTGATGACGTGTGTATACTCATTCCTGAATTTATTGTGTTTATTGGTTGGGTATTTCACATTGTTCTGGTAAATGACTACATTTCGTCTGTGGCTTCTTTAACCTTTTGTTCCTCCTTCTCTGTGGCGATGTAGCACTTTTCGATCTTCCAGTGACGGAGATAGTCACGGAAGTAGCCGAAGATGGTCAGGATGCCATAACCCATGTAGGTGAGAACTGCCACCAGCATGGGCGTCTCCTCAAAAGACTCAATGAAGGGCCGGCTGTACAGGCTGTCATGAGGTGACGTTGCATAAACCTAAGCAATGTGGAAACAAGAACATTTACTGACACATCATTAAAGGGATTGCATATAAAAAAACACAATAATGTTGAACTACTGTGATCGGGACAGAACAACTGAAGTTTTTGTTTCTGATTTAAGTCAGTATTAATGTTCACTTGTCACAGTTTTAAACCAAGATTGATCGCTTTGTTCTTTTTTTGTTCCTATATTTCTGGTTCTTTTTTTCTTTTACATAAATCAAAACCGAAAGAACCCCAATTATTTTGTTTCTTGTGGATAGAAATGTTAAGGAACCCAAATGTTCAGGCTGCATTATCCTTGTTTGAGTCATTTTAACCAAACAATTTACATATTAGATTATGGCTTCTATATTTGGGCATGTAAACACAGTATTATGTTTGCCTTCGTGTTTGATAAATAGTGAAATGACATCATGTAGAAGAAAATGCAGAGCCTCTGTAAAGCATAGTGGCAAGAAAACAGTACAAGGTTACACCTTCTGTGTGTACACAAGACAGCCTATAAAAACACTTTCCTCAATAATGTTTAGCTGGAATAGTTTGGTATTTGGAATACTCTTTATGTAAAGTTATACCCTGATTTACTGTGATGACAACTCATTTCCCCTTTTTGGAAAATTTAAGTTTGCAGAAATGTCTGCGACTCACTTTAAGATGTATTGTAGATGTGGCCAAATAGTTTTAAGTTCCGGTGTAGACTTCACAGAAAAGACAACACTGTGTGACATAGGTGAACAAGGGAAGATCTGACTAACAAACACTGTAAGTGAAGACCTGGTTGTGCTAAATAAATTTGTATCACAGAACAAAGCCATCATGCACTTGTCTCTATGCTCATGACCATTACATGCTAGAAGTGATGCTTACCCACAATCTAACCACATAATGTGAGGGGATCTGCTAATTGGGCTGGTGACATAGCATGCATCCAAGGGTGGAAATATCATTAGCCTGTCTGGAAAAGGCTGGTTAACGGCACGCATGGACAGCTTTCAGTAAATGGATGCACTGTTTCAGTTTCTTCCTGAACATTCATTTACCACAGCTTCACTCCCAGTTCTAAAAGAGGGAAACTCGCTCCAACAAAATGGACATTTTCCAACATTTTCCTGCCAAACATTTGCAGCTTTAAAGCTTGCAGCCAATAGAAGATGAAACTGGAGAGGGTTTAATAGGTCAATCAGAGATGAATGAGGGTAGGGGTGGCCGATTAGAAGTATACAGTGAAACACACACTACTCTAAACAGCACTACCTACACTCAGCTGATAAAATATGAATGAAACCTGCAAAGTTATTGACATAATGAAGTTGTCTGATCAACTCCGATGTATCTACATTTTGAGATACTGTATGGTTATTTAAATAGACATGTTATAAGTCATATATTCGGCACAGATATAATGCACTGAACCGTCATGGAAATCAGTGCAATGTACTGTACAACAATCGGGACGACTGAGAGCAGTAGGAACCTCATTCACAAAGTTGGGATTTTAATGTATTCAAGATGCTGCCTGGACCGATTCTGATTATGCCGAATTAAAGGAGGTCTTGAAAAGATTCAGAGACACTTTCTGGTTCGCGTTTTTAGGTAGAAGATACCAGTAAGAATGAGCGAAAGGTAAATCTGAATGTTTTTTTTCAATGGAGTTTGACGTGTACTCTGTTTCGATGACAGCATGTCAGGTTTTAGCAGCAGGACCGGGTCATAACACTAATAATAACACGAACAGGTAATGTCAGTGGCAATGGCAGCAATTGCTGTGTCGCCACGGTTGTTTCGGGTACGTACGGCAGATGCTACCCTGCCTCTCCCCGTCCCATCCCGGGCCTCACCTCCTCCTCCTCCTCCTCCTCCTCCTCCTCGGCTTGGCAGCGGTGGAGACTCTTCACCAAACCGTTTCTCTCCGGTTTCAGTCCGTTTTCCAGCCGCTGACACGCTCCCCCGTTGGCTGATTGGGTCGCGGGGCTTTCAGTCATTGCTGCCCGGCGGTGGTGGAGCCGCGACGGCAACTTGCGTGTAGGAGCGCGGAGCGTGGCTGCGGTGCAAAGCGGCGACAGTGACCGAGCTGGGAGCGTTTTACAACCGCACTGCAAACTCTCCGTCTGACACATGCAACACTCGCACTCATCACACACACACACACACTCTCTCTCACACACACACACACACACACACACACACACACACACACACACACACACTGTGAAACCTGAAAATCCAGACTAATACCGGAAATCAGCACCTATCAATCAAACAAAGGGGGCGGTGCCTCATGAATAAGGCTCATTAAAATATAAAGTCATCACCAACATACTGACTGTTATATCCAAAGAATACACCGCTATTAGATATATTATTAGTTTTGACAACATTTCATATATACTGAAATAATGAAATTCACTAATCCGACAACATTATAGGAAAACCCACACACAAGAGTCCCAGAGGGTTAAAATAAGGGGTACTGGATCTTAATTTTCCATTTCAATTTGTCAGGTCCCGAACATGTGAACATACATTATGGGCTATATTGTGATATAAAAATATGAGCTACTCAGGAACTGCATGTCATTTTGCCATAGTGTGAAAACCCCTGTCTCACTCCTCCCTCTAGCGGGTTAATGTGCATCATTTAAAACAAAGACAAAAAAAACAAAACAAAAACAAACTAATTTTAGAGGTAGGGGCAACGTAGTCTCTCTTTAGTTGGGTTAAAACGTTTCTTTGCCTTCTTAGCACATGATGAAGCACAACAGGGTAGTAGCATTGAGAAGTTGGACAGATGTTTGCGCTGTGTCTACAGTACATTCAAAACCAAATGGCATGGTGAGAGACGGAAGCTTTTAAACAAGATTAGGCTTCAATTCAGTTATCATCTTTTAAATACAATTATCTGGTGGGCATAAAACCACAGTAATCCTGGTTTGTTTTGTTAGACCGTTTTGTTTGTCCGAGTGTAAGACGTGCGCATTTACGCAATGGCGACTCAATGCGCCTTCTGTACAATTCGTGCTGTCCGAGTTCAGATATAGTTTATTGCTATATACCAATAATAAATAAACCGATCAGATCTGTTTTGGTGCATTGTCTCTTACCCTCTTAACGTTAACTCTTCCTTTCGGCCCAACTTCTGTTTGGATCCGGGGTCTCCACACCATAGTCTCACTATGCTGTGCATTCTGATTTCCATTGATAACTGCACGTTACATGCGCCCATATTAGTCACTAATTGAAACACCAAATGAACATAACATTAAGTCAATTAAAAGAGATTCTGAACAGAGAGCAACTCAGCTTCTATGCGCACCATATAAAGGCGTTTTTCTTTTTGTGTCTTAAAGGACAAGATGAGCCCTCCTGTGGCGATCTTTTATCTGCTCCTCATCATGAAGGATGGCCTTGTAATTGGCAGCAAAGTACGCAGAACTGTTTTCTTCCAAGGTACAACATCATATATCATCCTGCAGATGATCAGAATGCAGCTGGCACTTTGAAGGGACATCCCATCTGAAATGAGACTGTCTCACTACATTGACATCTATCATCTCTATGTTCTGAACTATACATATGACTCCATAGAGACAATAAATTGCATGAAATAATATACATAGCAATAGTCTAACTATATAGCTGAATGCTGCATTAGTCCACATAGTGCTTAGACAGACACATTTGGAAAAGTAAGGAATAGAATACAGCAAAATTGTATTAAAACATAAATCAGAAACCTGTATTAACCTCCAGCCTCTTGTCCTCTCTCTCCATTAGATATGAACTTGAAGCAGTTCAGAGAGTCTGCCAGTCTGAGCTCTTTGACCATAAGAGATGATGTGGGCCAGCTGGTTGTCGGAGCCAGAGGGAAAGTGTTCACCCTCAGTTTGGAGGATATCACTAAAAAGACTAGTGAGGTAAGGCAGTTAGGATTGGCCAGGCTTTACAGGTTTAGGCATCATTGAATGTGCAGGACATAACCTATGAGTTTCACATACTGAAACATATAACTGAAACCCAAAGAGACATGGGGTACTACGTATCAGTATCTGTTCTTCATTATACTGACTTCATACATGACAACACTGAGGGAAAAACAATGAGGAAAGCACAGACAACCTTTCAGTAATTCTTAAAAGGTTTTTTTCATCTAAATTTTAATCCATTATCTTTTCTAGGTCAAATGGACAGTGAGCTCACGAGAGAAAGTCCTTTGCCAAATGAAGGGCAAAGATAGTAAGGTACAAAAAGAAGCGAATATCACTAGATATCAGTGTATTTTTTTTTATCATTCTGCACTTTTATCCCTTTATATGTAATTTCTACAGGAATGTGATAACTTCATCCGAACTGTACATACAATGGAGGATGGTAAAATGCTCATCTGTGGGACAAACGCTTTCAACCCAGTATGTGACTTCATGGTAAGTAATAAACCATGTACCATTGTAGTTAGTGAACCTCTGAGGTCTAGTAGCTGGAGATTTCCCTACCTTTGGACACTATCAAGCAAGATGCTAGCTTCATATTGTATTTCTCCAACAGACCTCACAGAGAAGTGCATTTCCCTAAATGTGAAGTTTTTTCCTTCTGTTTAAAACAACCCCGGATTTTCCTTTTACAGAATTTTAAAAATGGAAAAGTCTCCTTGGATGGAAACAAACATTCTGCAAGGGGGAAGGTTCCTTTTGACCCCTACCAACGCTTTGCTTCCTTTATGGATGGTGAGGAAACATCATTTAACATAAGGCCTACTCTTCACTTGTTGACATTTCGTGTCCTCTGTCGTGGCTTATCTCACTAACAAATATCTGGCAGTCAAAAACTGAGGGCTTTGCTACAACACTGCTTCCTTTCTGACAGGAAACACTTTGTACTCTGCTTCTTCCTCCAACTTTCTGGGCACAGAGGTGTTCTTTCAGAGACATGGACTAAACCCTCTCAAGACTGAGATGAAACGTTCCTGGTTAAATGGTAAGCAGTTTTTTTGTGGGGGCATATAGTACCTAAATCATCCTGATTACGATAAGGTGCTGAGAACACACTGTTTCATGTCACAGATCTTAATTGACACAGATTCACGAGTTGTATGCTGTTATTTGCTTTCAGATAGTTAAAATCCTAATAAACCTTTACATGTTAAATTTTGTCAGAGCCTAGCATGATTTCCATAGACCTGGTTAAAGTAAGCAAACACAATGTTGATGGTGAAGACGACCAGGTGTTCCTGTTCTTCACCGAGAATGCTGTGGAGGAACGTCTCAACATTAAGGTGTCAAGGATTGCCCGTGTGTGCAAAGTATGTCTCTAATGTCCTTAGATGCTACAATGAAATACTCCTTAACTATACACACACTAGATGTCAGTGTAAATCAATGAATATGTTGTTTTAGAGTGACTTGGGGGGTAAAAGGACCCTGCAGAAAAAGTGGACGACTTTCTTGAAGGCCCGTCTGGACTGTCCATTTGGTGATGTCGGCTCACCCACACTTGTTCAGGATGTTTTCTTGGTCGAACACCAAACCCACTGGAGGGATAGTGTCTTCTATGCTGCATTCACCTCCAACTCGTAAGTTGCATGTCTGCACAGAAGGTAACACATCTGCACAACAACGCTATGTCACGAGTGATACATACTGTAGGAGCAGGAACAGACAGCAACAGAAAACATTTTTTGTATTTGTCACAGGGAGCCCTTAGGTGGTTGCAGCAAGTCTGCAGTCTGTGCATACAAGCTGTCAGACATCAGCCAGGTGTTCAGTGGAAAGTTTCTGACTGAAAGGGATACTGGGAGCTGGAACACATACACAGAAGAGCAGCCTTTCCCCCACCCTGGCTCAGTAAGTCTCAGACCAAGAAGGATTATTATATTTGGGTTACATTTTATCTGTCATAACGTTGTTATCAATCTGTTTTTGCCTAATTCTCACAGTGCATTAATGATGGAATACGGGCCAAAGGTGTGATGACCTCTCTTGACCTCTCTGACAAAACCCTGCTGTTTGTCAGGAATCACCCCCTGATGGATGGGGCAGTTACACCCATAACTGGTAGGCCTCTGTTGGTGCAGACGGAGATTCGATTCTCCAAAATTGTTGTGGACCAAGTCACATCATTAGATGGGCGACAACATCAAGTAATGTTTATTGGCACAGGTATGCAATTAGAATGTGCAGACATCATGCATTGACAATTGGCAATGATACAAATCACGAGCTACACTGACATATCAACTTCATGTTGAATCAATTCTTCTCCCCCTCAGACTCTGGCTGGCTGCAGAAGGCAGTGAGATTTGATGGTGAGGACAGTCGCATCATCGAAGAGCTGCAGCTCTTCCAAACTCCTCAGCCAGTCAACTTTCTCCAGCTCTCTCTCAAAACAGTAAGCCCCAGTTCATATGCAAAATGCTGAAATACCCGCATCTCATTTAGATTTGAGTTTTATGAATGTCTTTGCTGTTTTTTTGGATAATAATGATAAGTCTAAATTCTTTTATGTCTGCAGGGCCAGTTATACAGTGGGAGCCATAATGTTGCTGTTCAGGTTAATGTAAGGGAGTGCAGCCGCTACACATCATGTGATGACTGCCTTTTTGCCAGAGACCCATACTGTGGCTGGCACCAGATCAGAAGCCAATGCATGTCTATTGCAGGAACCTCAGCTAGGTCTATGTAAGCAGAACATGTTGTTGATGATCTGTTACTTACCAGAACACTGGTTTTAGGTAAATCTGTGTGTGAGCTTTGTTGTGAAAGCGGTATTCTTTATCTTGTAGGATTCAGAATTTGACTGATGGAGACATTCGAATGTGCCCAACCTCTGACTGTAAGTTAAACATCTGTGCAGATGAATAGATAGTTTTATATTAACGTTACATTATGGTAGTGAGAGATACAAATTTAAATATTATACATTAAACAAGCCTGAATAATCTCTCTAGTGAAACCCACAATCGTACACCTTGCCACTGGGAGAGCGCAGTTTCTGCCATGTTCCCCTGAGACCAACCTTCCAGTCAGCTGGCGGTTCTCTTCTAGCGTCCTGTATCCTGGTCCTCAGCACACTCTGATCAGCCAGGGTCTTGTCATCAGACCCTCCTATTCTGATGCTGGCCTTTACACCTGTGAAACGGTGGAGACAGTGAAGGGTAAAGAGCACCATAAGACTGTGGTCCAGTACTTTGTCCAGATTCAGGACACTAACAATATTATCAGGAACCTGAAGGTGACTGTGATCACCTTGGCTGGTTTTGCCACCGTGCTGATATTGGTCATTTGTCGCCTCTTCCTGATCAGGCAAATGGCAAAAAAGCAGAACCACATTGGCTGTGCCAATGAGAACACAAACAACAGTCAAGGGATCCCTGTAAAACCTTTCTGTCACAGTGACAAGACCAAATATAGGAGGATGCCAAAAGGTCACATCTGGCAGAGGAGTGCCCCTTCGCACACACAGGTCAACAGAAAGAGTGATGCTGAGAGTGTTATATCTATACTTATTCTCCCAGAAGTCACTGTGGCAAAAGTTGCTGAGGAGGGGATGGCGGAAAATGATGGCGATGACTGCGTAGTTATTGCTATCGAAGAGTGACTCCACTCTATTACACTTTTATTGTATTGCATTACACGTATGTTTGAATAAACACAAAAAAGAAAGATAATCCTGCATGTAGAGGGACTTGATAATGAGGGACAGGGAATGATATCACTGGTGTTTACAGTGTTTACCAGATCTATTGTTTGCTATTGAGAAAACACAATCCTCATAAATAATCTATTTGCAATACATGGAATTAGTTGTTTGTTAATTGTTTGGAATCTTACTTGTAATATTAAACGTTAACTATATCTTTTAACCTATTAGATATGTAAGTTATTATTGGAAAATGAAAAGTGACTAAAGGTTTCTCTACTTGTGGTATACTATAATATACAATACACATGGCCGCTCAAAACATTCAACAAAAACATTCCTGTTGGTGTAAGAAAAATAAATCAACTACTACTACTTTCCATATTAGTTACCTAGTTATCTATCTTAACATTTTGATCTTTTCATTGTGCTAGTTTAAATGAGATTAAATGAAAATAGATGAACTATTTGGCGTATTGTTAGCATCATCTATATGCAGGCCCTTAAGTAATTTAACAGGAGTAGGAGTCATTTATTTCTATCTAATAAAATTCCATCAGCACTCATAGAATGTTTTTTGTCCATCCACATAGCTTGGTCGGGACTAACTTTTGCTTTAAGCATTTCTTCTATCTGATCTTGACTCATCTTAACTATCGTACCCTTTCTTCAATAACAGACACACGCTGTATATAAAACCAGTAACTCTGACCGAACACGTCACCTCTTCCATGAATGCTGATCGCATCACACTGGATGGCAGCAACAGGTGTGTGTGGAGAAGCTGTACCTGGTTGATCACATGTTGCAGAGAAAGTGTATGAAGACAAAAAAAGAAGAAGAAATCAAACCATTACGATTTCCCAAAGCAGCCTTGAACTGAGCTCTGTGTGGTGATGGTATAATTAGTTCTCAGGGGACTGAATCTGCTTCCTGGCTGCCTCCTGGTTCTCCCTTTTCTACCTCTCTCTTACTCTCTGTCCTCCTATGAGTCTTTCTCTTTCGCTGCCCAGCCTTTCCCTCACTCCTTAACCCATATTTCCCTTTCCCTCATTGTCCTTCCAAGGCAGAGGTGTGGACTGTGGACACATTGAATGGATGATCAATACACCAATGGTGCACACATGATAACTAGATGCGTATACATCCACATACTGGACCCACACTAACAAATTGCACAGCCATCAGTCACAAGTGATGACAAGAAATCGTATGTTTCTATCACAAAAAAGGTATGTGATGCCAAATTCAAAATTCCAACACAGCAGCTTGTAAACCAGAATTTGTTTACTTCGCTCACTGAGTTTGGATTTAAGACTGAGCAGAAACATTCCTTAACTGAGATTTGTTTAATAATCTGGAACATCTGGAACCATATGGCAATATGATGTGCTGCCACAAGATGGCAGTCATGTATAATTAATAAGTAGACACAGTTTCAGTTATGGGATTGTGTGGACAGGCCTTAAGCCTGCTCAGCAATTAAAAAACACTGGTGTGTAATCTATCTTCTGACTCGAGACTGCATGTCTGCATGCACGACCTAATAATTACACGGGCACCTTTAAACACCGAGGCATTTCGACACGGCGTGCACCTCATCAGAAATCACGCCGTAGGCCTTTAAAGTGGCCGTCAACACTGCATCACACACAAAAACAAACACTCCAAAAAAGAGCGACGCTTCATTTATGCAAAACTAATCTCCACACAACACTAACTCTCATCTTCTAACTCCCACGACTCTCCTGCTTTCTCTTCTTTCCCTTCTCTCTCTCTCTCTCTCTCTCCTTCCTCGTCTGTCGGTCTGAACCCATTCAACTTGCAAATCAGGGCAGGCCCACGATACACCCCCCCCCCTCCTCTATCAATGATAGATTGCAGTGATAACTTTAATCAATTTTAATAGTCAGAACTTTATGGATATTAAAAAGCTGATCTCTGCACCTATAGCACCCCTGAGTGTAGACCTTTAGCTGGTGGCGAGCAAAAAGGAGACAAATGAAGACGTAGAGAAAGGGTAAAGACCTTTATTATATTTAGCCGTCTCTTCCTTTCTCTGCTCCTTTACTATTCCACAGTGGCCCCTGTATAAGGGTAAAAGCCAAGAATAACCCACCATATCCCTGGACCAGAAAGCTCCCTTCCTCAGATCACATCACTTCTATCAAAGCCTCTGTTCGACCCTTGTATCTACCAGCGCCGTGATTACTAATTACAGCTAGATAAATCCCAAGGGCAGCTTCTGTTGGGTTCTGCAGCCTCTGTGGTGGCCACAGTGGGTGTTAAACTAACTCAAGGCCCTTTTATGATCCTGTCGTGATATGGCGAACCGTGCAGCACTTCTGTTCACATGTAACATAAGAAGTGTTAAACCCCTCAGGATAGTAGCACATTTATTAAATACGGGCCCACTGCAGCTTCTATATGGCTCCAACTTGTTGTTGACTTTGTGGGATATTATGGAAAATGAGTCTAAGACAGGGAAGGTCAGGAAACTTGATCATTTCATAAGAGGATTCTTGAAATGATCCACCACCCAGCAGATTGAACTCATTTTCAAAACCACACTGTTTACCCCTTTTAACTTTTCAAACTCATAAAGGATTATATCTTTGGTTGGTGCACTCTGAAAAGTCGTTGGATTTTATATGACGGCCACAGTGGGGATTCCATGATAACTAATAGATTAACATTTGCAGAGGAAACTTGGTACACTAGGCCAGCATCAGTCCTCCATCAGTTCCTATTTTTCAGCAGGGCCCCTCAGGGATTGTCGGGGAGAGTAGTGAAGTGAGGTCAGGCTCAGGAAACGTGAGACACAGGAAAGAGGCAGGCAGAGACAGTAATGGGGAGAAACCTGGTTGATCTGGAAATGTGAAGAAAAGGGGGAGATGAAAGCATGAGAAGAGCATCCTATCAAACACTGCTACCTGCAGTTTTCCCCCACGGCCGCCCGTGTCTGCCTGGTGTGTCTCATTCAAGCCAGCTGTAACAGTAAATAGCTTTTAAAATGGGTCGACCAATGACAGCCTGAAATGACTCAACACACGGCAACAAGCCCACGTTGTTGATGTTCTCCACTGATGTGGTTTTTTTTTAAATTTATTTTCACATCAATTTCAATCCCCTGTTTCCAGGCGTGTTTTGCTAAATAAAGCTTCAGGTAAAAAAAAAAAAAAAAATCAGATCCAGTGACGACATTTCAATGTGAACTCTTCTGTATTTTTCTGTATGTGCATATTTTATAATTATTGTATTTAATTTGAATCTATCCTGCAGTATTTTTAAAAAGCCTCACCTTCATAAGCTGCGTTAATGTAATGATACAGATGCTACATTTTTAATGTAGGTCACTTAGAAATGTCTTGTTTTCACCTATATCAGCCATTTACAACATTACCAGTGTTATTAACCCTAATAAAGAAATCACTCACATGATTCCAAATCTTTGGAATCTGGACAGTCGGAGGAAGCTGGAGTAGAGAAGATCGACACAGACCGAACTAAAACCCACACAGACATGGGGAGAACATGCAAACTCCACACAGAGAGGCACCTGTCTGACCGGTGGACTGGGATGGGATGAACTTATTGCATTGCACATTTCTACACCTACATATGACTTTCGTGGTCAGAAGTTTGATATTTAAGCATAAAAGGTCCAGAGAAGCTATCCCACTGGTTCTCTCAGGGCCATGTGTTAGAACTCAGCATGCTGTCAGCGCCACAGGAGCTGTCCGGGGTAATGAAACTAATTTGCATCAGCTAGAAATATTTGGTGGAAATGGAGGAATCCCAGCCAATGAATGAGTGCGTTTAATCATCAAATACATCTGTTAATGTGGTCACACAGTGGCCTCCTCTGTATTTGTGTTTAGTGAGTCATTAACTAGGGAGCTTTTGCCATATATTGCATAGTACATATGCACTCGTAGTGCTCCGAGTTTGTGCTGCTTTAGTGTGAAGACTGAAGCGCTACACTTTAGTATCTCATGAAATTTGTTCAGCATAATAATGCTTTTGAATGCATCCTCTTTTTTTCAGCTTTTCCTTTGCACTTTGGTCTGTACCTGAGCAGAGTTTACAGTTACCAGAACAGTGTTCTGAATGCGAACACAAAAAACATCCGCGACATACAGCAAGTGCTTACTTAAACATGAAATCTGATATCGGATCCTCGGATTTCATTACAAGCACGGAGCTCAAAGAAACAGTCACTTCTAACAGGCTTTGAAAGTTAGAGGTTAGCCTGACTCAGTTTACATTAAACAGCACTGAGATACAGTAATAAACACCAGATCAGCAATGTAACAACAGAGACATACTGTCAAACCTGAAAGGTTCTGAGGATTGTTTGCAGTACACAACATGCTGTAACCTACAATACAAATACAGTCAGTATTTACCACCATTTATGACTGTGTTAGACATACAGCTTTCTTTAGAATTAATTTTATCTTGCAGTACAGGACATTGTCAAAAGTATGCAGACACTCATGACTGTATACTACGTAACAGGTTATGGTCTTGGCGTCTCTGTCTTATACCTAGTGCATCACTAATGTCAGCATTTTCAAAAAATCCGACTGCCTAGCATAGTGAAAGAAGCATTTCAATAGAGCAGCAGCAGCTTCAGTTTTGCATCTGTGCACAGGATGCATTCAGGCATCATCCTGAGGGTAGGTCACCTGCGTTTTGCCACCTAGCACACATCAGTGTATTATGTAAAATGCGTCACGTGGAATAATATAGATTTGATGTGTAAAAATACACTTTGGGTTGTTCTAATGCACTTGTAGCATAGATGAGATGTATGCGGCACCTGTGACGACTGGATTTTATAATACGAGCACATAAGTCTGACCATGCAACCTATTTCAAAATTAGCCTGCAATATAGGTCTGAAAGCAAGCGAGGAAAACATGAACATGTGTTACTACAGAGGGAGTTTCATGCTGCTACATGTGCTGAACAATGGGGTGATTGCCAGCAAACTAATCCTATATCAGAACCTGTGTGCTGCAGAGCGTGCACTATTTGGCAAACCAAGTACAATTATTAATGCACTGGCTTTGAATAGTTTGAATTTAGTAGTAGTTATCCACAAAGTGTGGACGTAGTGTACACAACAGACTCTCAGAGCAAAGATGTGTAGACAGATCTAAAGTGAACTGTAGCAGTCGGCACATCTTAGTCCCATGGTTTAGAGCCATATTACTTTTTCCTGTTGATGAATATAAACCCATCCAGTAGCTGTTATGGCTAACCCAAACCTACCTAAGGTGATGATATTAGCCATACTTTTAAATATTTAAGGAGTGTAAAATACAGGTGGTGCAGCTCAATAAAATGAATCCGCTTGACATCTTGCAGTTTAAACTTTAATGGCTGCAACTGAAAGTGAAAGTGTCTGCACACGCCCATAAGCTGCGTGTGTGTGTGTGTGTATGTGTGTGTTTGTGAATCTATTGGACACCCGGTGTATTAAACTTTCACGGGCGCTTAATCTGAGCGGGTTATTTCTCTTGCAGCATGCGAACGAGTGCAGTGTCGTACGTATACGTGGGTAGGGGTGCATTCAAGTGCGTAAGACAGAGGGGTGCAAAAGCAAGCTCGTGTGCAGTTCAGTCTGTATCCGAACCTGTGTGTGTGTGTGTGTGTGTGTGTACTATGAATATTTGATGTACTGTTCAGTATTCATGAGGCTGAAAGATATAGAGAAGCAACAACCAGAGGAGTTGCAGAGGCGGGGGTGTTGTTGTTGGATTTAAATCATCCTACAACAACATATGGTTACTATGACTATGACACTGGATGTCTTTAACATGAGTAGTATGGCCACAGTAGTGAGTGCCTATCAAAAACAAACAAACAAACAAACAAACAAACAAACAAACAAACAAATGGAAATACAGGCTGCAGCAAGGTAAGACCCTCTGCCATTTTCCCGTTTTACCAAATAATGGGAATTTAACACGATTGAGATTAGATTTCACTCCAGCCGTTATTATGAGAATTCTGATTATTCAGATGAAAAAGGAAATTAACAAGCGGGATTGAACAGCACGTGGTAAACCCTAATTAAATAACACGAGGAGGAATAAATAAATGATGGCTCCCCATCGCCCTGGGAAATGAATCATTTAATCTCATTACACAACACAACACAATAGCACTAGCACCACTACTGGACTATATATACATGAGGTTTTAACCAGCTGTAGTGATGATGCTATATTGAACATATTAAGAATAACAACAATTACCTTTATTGAATTGGCAAAATTTATGGTCATACTTATTCACATCCATAGATATAGTACAATTTTTACCTGTTACATTACTATAATTTTCTATAGATGTACTGACTAAATGCTTAGTAATTAGGGGACTGTAAAATGTATGTATAGAGCAAAGTTGTGGATCAACTGACTGACCAACCGGCTGGCACTGCCATCTCTAAGCCTGCACTTCTACTTCCTAAACAGACTTTTCATGCCTGGGAGAAATAAAATGCCTTGTTTAATAGGGTATAAGGTGTTACAGAGGCTGTCAGTGCCAATACCGATTTTGCCTGAGCTGTACAGCAAATTAACATACGGAGAGCAGCTCTGACTAAAGCACGCACAGAGTGAAATAGGTTGCTGTATTGGATTTTACCTCACTTCTCCATCATTTAAAAAGTCCAACAGAGCTCTGCTTTAATGTAACTGCAGTAACTGTTGCACTCCCATTAGTGCTGCTGTCTGGTTTCATTATGCAAACAGGAAAGAAGGAGACTCACATTCACTATAGCAAACCGTTCACAAAGTTCAGAGTCAACCCATCAGCAATTATCTCAAACTAAAGACAATATCACCTCGCAGCTCTATAGAACGATTTTTTCAGTTTTTAATAAACAACAAACATTTCACTTTTCTATATAATTCATAACTTTGTTCAGTGAGTCTACAAATTCACATTTACATTTTCTACTTCTCCTAAAATAACCTCTTTTTGCTCTTTTTGTTTTAATGTTTGTTGAACCCTGTTTGAAATACAGTTGACTACTACTGTATGCTTTTTCACTACTTTCACCATGCTTCCCAGATGAGTTTGTATGTTGGGATCAAGTACAAACTTGCTTTGACCTTTTTCTCACCATGGGTAGAAGTGAATCTTGATCTCATCAATTCATAACACTTGGTAATTTGTATAGGTTTACTAGAACATTCTGTAATTTAGTGTCAAAAGTAAAGTGAGTGTAAAGCAGTGCTGGATTGTTAGTACCCAACATGTAAAGTGAAAATGCAACAATCCAATGAATAATGGCATAACCAGTACATGCTTTCTATGCTACTAAATATACCATCATATATCATATCATAGTAGCTGTAGGTAATTGAGAATCTGATGATTTAACCAGGCAGTGGACCCAGATGCAAAACACAAAGACAAGAGAAGGTGATTTAATGAGATAAATGCAAAACAAGTGAACACACGATGAAAAGGAGAAAACACATTTCTTAAAAACAAAGTCATGCTAGTCTTTCTTAAATTAAAAAGAGAAAATGATCGGTCACACAGCCAGGCTCAGTTTGAGAACAAACAACTTAAAAACTCTCAATAACAAGGTAAACTAGTCTTTCTCTCTTCCAGGCAAAACAAGGTAGCATATAGTCACCAAACAGACGAGTAGGTGTCCAGAAAGATCCACACAGCACCATGAGAAATGAACTGGAAGCTTGGAGATCTGAAGTACTACCTACTACAACCTACTGGATGGGAGTGGCATTGAAAGTGCATTATTAAAATACATTCTAGTGAAGGGTGGTGTGGTGGTGTAGTGGTTAGCACTCACACATAGTAGGACTGGGGTTTGAATCCACAGGTTGGCCGAGTACCTTTCTGTGTGGAGTTTATATGTTGTCCCAGTGTCAGCATGGGTTTTCTCTCCAGCTTCCTCAAACCATCTACAGATATGCACGTCAGGTCACATGCACAGGCGTGTGTATGTTTGTCTCTCTAAGTGTCAGACAATAGAATAAGGATCTGGCCCCTTAACCTTTTGAATGCAATTCATGGTTTACGTATTGTAACTGTAATGTCTGAGCAGTGAAGGTAATTAATAGAGGGTCATGCACCAGTACTACACACGACCTTCAGTCAGTTCTTGTTGTTGTGCTGAGGATTGATTTCAGTGTGTAACCTGTAACTCCCTTCCTTCTGCAGATGTGCTTTCTTTCTTTAGAATAGTGAGTGCATCGGTTTTTAATACATGGCTCACACTCTCTGCCTCGGCACAGCTGCATTTTCCATCCGGGTGCTTCTGGGTGGCAGCCCATGTTTCAGAGCACAAAAGCACAGTCTCAGCTTAGTTATCAAGACACTTCTGCCTCTGCCCATTTTTCAATTGAAACGATGCTTCAGTCTTGTTGAACTGGAAACAAAATCCTCTTACAATCTGTCCCCACATACAGCACTTCCAGATCTACTTTCAGCTCATTCTGCTGCATTGCCTGTCATTTCCCTTTATACCTACAGTATGTGAGTTATCCTGCTGAACACAGTCATTTCAGGATTTCGAGCAATAGCTCTGACGTAGCCCCACCTTTCCAACCCTTCGGTGTTGATAGTGCTGCAGCGGAATCGCTTTTCCTGACCTGATTTCTTTCTTTCTAAGCGGCCTCAATATTGCTCCAAGTGATTTTCCATTTCCTATATTGTATGTGTAACTGAGGGATGCATATACCTATTGCCTTCCAAACACTTGGTCAACACATATTCCTCCAGATGTCAACCCATACTGTGCTTTTGCTTTATTAAATACAACGTGAAAGCTTTACTGCTGATTTATTTTCCCCCCTGTCATATAAAAAAACATCTCCCTCATAGGAACTTCCAGTGTGAACACACAGCAACTACAGAAACTGGGCTCTGGACTCTAGAGTGGTTTGAGCCATTATTGAATTAACTGATTTTGACCTGAAATCAATTTGGCAGGCTACTGGAACCTGGCAACCTGATGTTTAAGTGTGACAACTAATGGCTGGCTTTTACACACACACACACACACACACACACACACACACACACACACACACACACACACACACACACACACACACACACACACACACACACACACACACACACTTAAAAAACGTTGCCAACCCTGTTTTTGTCTATGTAGGCAAAGAAAATGGACATTTAATTCTAGAGCAATCAAGGCAGAGAGCTTAATGAGACTTTTATAGCGTTCTATCGCTAAACCACTCTCCCACCCTGCCCGCTCTCACTCCCTGTTGCCATGTGTTTCTCTTTTATCTATATTTTCCATCCATTTGCATCAAATAGCTACAAAGATGTGAGACCCTTCTTGTGCCACTACTGAACATTCAGTTTTCCCTCCTTCTGTTTTTTTTTTTTCCCCCCCTCTCAACCTCCAAATTTCTCTTTCTTAGCTTCTCAAACCCAATCAACATAAATCACAGCACATATTTGGCAAAAAAAGCAACAATTTCGTCTCGTCGTCTCATCTGTGCTCGTTGGCTGTGGTTGTTTAGTCCTCTGGTGTGTGCAGATTGACGTCGTTCTGCCTGGGAGCAGAAACAAGCATAACTTTCTTCAGTAAAGCTTTTTTTAGAACAAAACTAATTTGTTCAGACAAAAATTCATTTGAGTTTGATTTCAAATATATATTAGTCCCACACAGCAAAGAGTGGACATTGTCCTTATGTTCTGTTAATGTTTAGCCGTGCTGATAGTGAATGGCTGCACCAGTTAATTAGTTTTCCATGAAATCTATGCTTCCCACATGGTTTATAATAAACAATTATAACAGTGTTAGTAGTCTCTTAACATTCTTACATCTGTTGTAATCTGTGTGTGATACTAACTGGTTACCATGCTAACACTCTAACTAGAGAAACAAGACGTCAAATGAGAGCTGACCGTGTCCTGTCTCTGCTGGATTAGTTCGCCAACTATTTGTCATATTAACTTTTTAGGTGATAAACTGTCAAAATGCTTCAAACCTGTGGAAAAGCAAACATTAAAGTGCAAAATGGACTTTCGGGTTCTGGTTTGTTCTTCAGTTTAGTTAACCTGTGTACACAGTTGCTGGAGCTGTTTTTTTTTTTTTTTTTAATCTAATGTTTATTCCAGGCACCAGCTGTTGGTAGCAGGGGTCAAACCAAGTCTCCCTGAATCCACAACACTATTCTCACAGGAGAGATTGACTTCTGGCACACACACACACACACACACACACACACACACACACACACACACACACACACTACAACTACAGATACAGACTCTTGAAGTGGCACAATTAAAAAGCACCACAGTGGAAAGTTTCATCCTCTGGGTCGCATTTCCCATCACACACTTCTACCCATCCCTGTTGCGGCCGCGGTAATGGACAGTACATACCTTCCCCTCCCTCCTTCTCTTCCTCTTTCTTCTCAGATTAGAGTCGACTGAAATGAGATTCCCCTGGAAATCCAATCTAGTCGGCCTCATTCCATTCCAACAAATCTCGACTGTCCATTAATGTGCACCTGTGTGGGGCGTCTTTGAGAGACAGCGAGCGTGTGTGTGTGTGTGTGTGTGTGTGTGTGTGTGTGTGAGTGGCCACAGACAGGACCCCTCTTACCCCGACACCACTCAGACTTCACACTGGTTCAAACCACAAAACCTTTGATACACAAGCATCATAATAATGTCTCCTGTTGGTAAATTATAATATTTTCAATATTTCTGCAAAGCAATTATTGATCTTCTAAACCACAAACCAACCATAAAGTCATGTGTTAAACAGGAAGCTGAACAGTGACAGTGCAAAGTCTTTAGAGGAAGAGAAATTGTAAAAATCATTTACCTAGGTGTTTTCACTTGTAAGTCGCTTTGGATAAAAGCGTCTGCCAAATAACTACATGTAAATGTTAAGGATTTCATCATGATACGACAGGTTATGTTCAGTGCAGTAAGTGTTTTGGATTGTGTGAAGCGAGGAGCAAAATTTATGCGACTGATCCAGCCTATAATTTGTAATTCAGTACCATCATCAAATTGTCACTTGATCTTTCACAAGATGTTATGTGAATAGCCAAATGAAAAGCAATAGAAACCAAAAATGAATTCAACCACTTCATCAGCTGGATAGAAGAGTTGAGAGGTTACACTGTATTCCACTGAACCTGACAGATTTGCACATACATAAGAGCGCCATATTGTTACTGAGCTTAAAGGAGAAAAGTTGAAAGATAGGATAGGAAACTACGGAAGCCCTAAAGGGACATTTTTGTTTTAATTAATATAATTTTTCCCAATATCCCTTTAAGCGCTCCATAGGAAACTGAGAAAGTAATGTGAAAGTTTCACTTTACCACCTTTACTCTCCCCTTCAGTGTAGGGAGCATCACACTTTATGGTTTCACATTTCAGCTGAACATAAGCAGCCTGCAGGTCTAACTAAACATTCAAAGTGAAAACCTAAGAGAAACCTTGTTGCAGCCTGTCTTTTAAAACACAACTGCCACTGTCTGCATGTAAGATATGTACATCGATTAAGGAGGTTTGAGGGATTCTTCCTCCATTCACACTGATGCAAGTGGCAGCAAACCGGTGACAGACATAAAGTGTGTTGTTCGGGATTATTCTGTCATGTACATGAGCTACAAAGAAGAATCTGCATGTGCGTCTTTGTGCATGACTAAAAAGTCCAATATTTTACCAATACAAAAAGGTGTAGTCCACTTTAAAACACAATGTCTCTATGGAAGCACAAAACATTTGAAATGCACTGCTGTGCTCGTGTTGGAGTACAAAGAGATCACAAGCGGTGGACTGTGTGCCAACAACATTTAAAAGAGTAGCAGTAGTTCAGTGAATTTTCCTTTTTAAGTGTGAAAATGTACCTTGTTTGTCTGTGCGATCAGTGTGTGGAGCCAATTAGAGCACGGATTACTCAGTTGGCAGCATCTAGAATATTGTTGATAGTAAAGGCCCATTCATAAAAAGCAACTGATTTTGTAGCTTCAGTTATTCCGTATGGTTATTCACACCTCAATATACCTTGTTACTCACAAATGTGAAAAACATACGAGTAATGCATTATTCACTCTACTGTCAGTCTGTGTCAGAGCAGCTGCTCCTGTGTGGAAACTTCACAAATGATGAAATTTACGTGACACAGAACCGTGGGAAACGAAAGCCACCGAACTGGCCCTGAGACCCGTGCGTAAGGGCACGCACCAGCTCATAGCTCAGAGAGCTGCGGAGCGTATCTGCGGCCGGGCTTCTGATGACGCAGCCAGCGTGACGCCCGCACAGCAAGCCCAGTGAGTTGACTGACAAGATGCAAGTCGACTGATGCATCGACTCATTGACTTTTATGAGGCGGCCCTGCAGGGGACCTTTGTTACCGATGTCACTCCCCATCTTTCTCTTCCCAATTATGTGTTACTTACTTTCGGACGTCGTTACTTTCAAAATCAGGATCCACTGTCATATTTTTTTTAGGTCAACGTCGTCTCTCACTATGTAATGCAGAGATTAGCATATGCTGATTTCATATTTACTCTTACTGCACATATCTAATGATTAGATCTCAGTGATGTTTAAACAAGTGGATATTGACCATTGATTGGATTATTGTTTGTTTAGACTGAGCAGAAATCGTTCCATGAAGCCTACATGAGGAGTGTATTGTGGTGCAGAAATCAATCAATGTTTTTGATTATTCATTGTTAAGTAAACATGACAACCATTCTCTGGCTTTATCTGTTCAAATGTGAGGATTTGCTGCTGTTGGAAGTTTTATGTCATTGTAAACTGAATATGTTTGGACAAAACAAACAGTAATGTTAACAAGGTCTGTATGCCACGTGTTCCTCCATGTGGTGGCTCCAACGCTGACCAGGACAAAAGAGGAATGAGTAATTGCAACGAACAAAAGGTAACACAGAGAGAACAAAGTAACAAACAGATAATGGCTCCAAACAGAGCAAAACAACGTAGGAAAAAATAGATGGTAACGAATCGCACAAAGGGCAGTCTACTAAACAGAAGGGAGGAAAACTAAAGAACAAAACTACAGGGCCTGAACTGGAAACGGAAACACAGGAGTTAAGTTCAAAACCTCCGTCCACGAGCAACTTAGGCAGCACCAGAGGAGAAACTGAGCTTAAAGATAACAGAGGCAGGGGGTTCACACAAGGCACAAGCACATTGAGACACGAGTGGACTAAACAACAACGGGAGGATCTGGCAATCTGTTGACTAGGAGAGGAGAGGAGGGTATTTACGTGTGGCCAATCGTCTAATTGGCTGGATCTGGGCAAGGCAAGCAGCGAGTGTGTGCGTGTGTGTGTGTGTGAAACCATCAAGCACCAGACATCACAGAGCAGGGGCGTAGCCAGGTCAGTATGAGTGTAAAACAGAGAGAAGCAGCCTAGAGGTACCGTAGCTTTGGAGCGAAACACTCCCTGACATGCTACTTTGACTTGACTGATAAATGGGTTTCTGGTAAGTTTTTCGTGATCTTTGCTCTTCATTACGAAGATAAAAAACTACAACAACACATTCTGGACTCACGTAGCTCCGAGCCAGCAAACGCCCCTGATTAACAGCTCTGCCCTCACTACATCCTAATGAGCTGTAAAACTTTTCACTCGACTATTAAAGCAGAGAGAGATACAGCGAGCCACGTTCTCAAGGTGATGTAAGCTCACACACACACGCAGTTCCTGTTTTGCTGAAGATCAGTTAATTAACATGATCCATCTAGGTATGTTTTGTACAATGTTAACCCAAGTGGGTTACGTTTTATTTGGTTGGACCCGCCGTCCACACAGGCTGCTCTACACCACACACATGCACGAGTGCACGATTGTCACTGTTAGAACAGTGTTTCAGTTGTCGCTGAGTACTCTCTGTAGCTGGGGTTTGTAGTATATCTTTATAACCAAAGATTGTTTGTTAGTGAAGATGCTTCACTCTGTTGACAATTGCTAATATTACCAGCTATAGGATCGTATCATAGGATCACGATCATCTTTAACTTGACTGCGGGCAATAAACGTTTTTTGCCTTATCTCTTCTGACAGTTTAATTGTGAGTCTGGTCTCATACTTATATTTGCATGCAAACTATGTTTGGCTGTGTACTGACACTGCCCACAGAGAGAGACGTTTAACCGAGAAGTTACTAGCAGAATTGATGTTCGATGTGACTGCTGGAGCAGCCTGCCAGCTGCGAAGAAGCACCGCACTGCAACGCTAGTAGAATGAGATGGACAAAAACACATTGGAGCACAATTACAGATTAGATTTGGATCCAATTTGATTCCTAAAGTGTGCCCAGACCAGCCCTAACACTTATCCAAGAACAGGGCATTTGGTGGAGGAAACTCATTGAACAGCACAAATACACACATCCAGGTTGAAGGTAAAATTTGAGAAGGAAAACTCAAGATGATGGGTTTCAAGTGTACATCACCTTGGCATGAAGAGAGATAAACAGCTCCCCTACAGTGTATTTTCACCTCCACCTTTCTTTCCTTTAATGCTGTTTCCCCCATGCCCCTGTTCTTGTTCATTTAAAGTGGACTTTATACAGTTGTTGAAGATGTGGGAGAGTGAAACCAGAAAGAGGACTAGTGGAAAAGGGAACACTGTTTCTGATCTATTCCCTGTGTCAACTCTCCACTCTGTTCTGGAGCTGAACCCACCTTCCTCTCTCTTTTAAAAGTCGGTCATCAGACGGCTTAAAAGGGGATTTTAAACCTTTGATGTCGGGAAACAAAAGAGTGACTTTGTTCTGCAGAGAACCTTTCATGTGCGTGAAATTAACAAGATGCAGAAAGAGAGAGCGAGCGGCGGAGAGGCAGCAGAGGGAGGGAGACGGTTCGACGTTTGCCTCGCTTGACGTGTTTGCAAGCTCTCACTTTCTTGAACTTTTAAAAGCTTTTAAGTTTTTTTTTAAAAAATGGAGTCGTTGTCTTATCTGTACTAAAAACATCAAGTTTCTTCATGCTGCATAACAAAGTTCTGTCTCAAACAATAAGTGTCTGCTTGTTTTGCTTCTTTAAAAACCTTATTTAAGGGCAGGGTGGATGTCATCTGTTCATAAAAGGACATTATAATTATGACACAAAAGCCTCACACAGACTGCCTCGCCAGCTTGACTTCCTGTCTCCTAATAAACTGTCAGAGAAGGATATAAACTATATAGACTTCACAATCTGTCCAACCAAATTCAATGGAAACAAACGTTACAATTGCGATGCCACAGACAGATAGTAAATGCCTCCATGTGTCAGACTGCTTGTCCGGTTGTCAAGAACACAACAAAAGTTACCAACATTTTCCATAAGACCTTTTTTTTTTTCTATTATCACGTCTCTGAGCTGTTCACAAAGCATCAAAAAGGAACTGAATGAAAGCTTTTAGGAATTGTCATCATTTAATAAAATACTTCCACTTTCTGTCGGAGGAGTTGACACGAAGAAGGTTACTCCCAGAGTTAACTGTCAAGTGTGTGAGGAAAACACACACTCAGAGACACAAAGCTACACACAAAGTGCTTTTGTTTCACATTTAAATAAGTTTTAAATTGTTTTTAACTTTATCCCCAAGTGAGGTTGTGGATGACGTGACCTTTCTACTTGCATGTTCAACACGGTGTCTCACTGTTTCTCAGGTGGACACATCAGAAACACATGCATGTGCTCTTTTACAGTTCACACTGTGTCTTAGTAGTCCTACAGTTGTGTTAGAGAGATGCACAGCATGTGCTCAAGGGTCTGTCCGCATGAAGACATATGGGCTTTCACTCCTGGGACTTTAAATAGTTGTTTCTGCATCAAGACATGGATGATGAATCGAGTGTGCTCTGGGCCTTTGTGAGTGCAGCGTGGTGAAGTATGTTTGGTTTGATTACTGATGTTGCACTTCCTGCCTCTCTGTTCCAGTAGGTTAGGTAAAAAGGGCCGTCCAGCCGTGTCATGAATCATGGCTTTTACATAACGGGGAATGAAAATCGAAAGTCAGCTCACTTGAGGGCGTCCATCCTGTCCACCTGTCCACCTGTCCAGGACATCAGATGGCTTTGGTGAAATGTTACATGTGCCTAAGACGTGTTTAACGTGTTTAATTTTGAGAAGATGTCACACGGCATGGAGCTACCTAGCATCCATTTCAAAATGCACGGTTGTAAGTAAAGCTGCTACTTGTATCAGTTCTAAACTATAAATCACTGTCAAAAGTTCATTTTGATTCCTGGGTATAAGTAAAGTAAACAAAGGGACGTGGTCACAATGATTTATGGCTCCTGTTTCACACCAGGGCACATAATGAAAAATGCAGAGAGAGGAAGTTATTAGACGATACTATCCTTCTCAGTGATGGTTTGGGATATTTCCTATTAATGTATCAAAGTTAATGTTGTACACATTGCCTGCAGTTGATTTCTACTGCTGACTGATGGAGCCCCATCCATAACGAGAGTCCTCCTAAATCCTAAACCCTAACCCTAACCCCAACCCCAAACAGTACGTCACTGCTCTTCATGATAACAGTTAGATAGTTCAAATGACCTGCTAACTAATAGATGGTACACTGCATTCAAACTGAGAGGATGCAGCCATATTTCTGTGAGAGAATTGATGTTAAATACACACAATAAACGAGTTGATACTATAGGCATCTATGTCTATATTGTTACCTACTGTATGTGCAATTGTGCAATATTTTATTGATAATTTACCCGTATGACAGATCTTTAGAGAAACAACATGCAACAGTTTAGTACGATGACTGGGTATAAAAAGAGAATCTTAGAGAGGCCTTATCTTCAGGCTCTCAGGCAGCAGTGCATTGATTCTGTCATGGAAATCTGTGCTCAGGAACACCTCTGAAACCCACAAGTTTGTTGCTACATCCACAAAGACAAATTAAAACTCGACCATGCAAAGAAAAAAATAAAATAAACAAGATCCAGAAATACTGCTTAATTCTCTTAGCTTGAGCTCATTTAAAATGAACTGAGGTGAAGCTGAAAACTGCCTTAGTCTGAAATCACTCTTGGAAATAATGGACCCTCCATCATCCATGTTAAAGAGGAGAGGGCCCATCTGACTTGTTATCAGTGCACAGGTCAAAAGCCGGCATCGTAGATTGTATACGGGTGCATCAATGCCCACAGAGTGGATAATTTGCACATCTGTACATCCTCCTCTGAATACATCTGAAGGCATCATAAATGCTTAACGACCTATACAGGCACTCAGGTAACTCTTCAGCTTCAAACTTCAGCAGTACGATGGTAAACCACACTGTGCATGTAATTACAGACTGTTGCTAAAAGACGAGGTGACACAACACTGTGGTAAACACGCCCCTGTCCCAGCTCGAGATGTGTTGCTGGTGTCAAATTCAAAATGCCTTTGCACCTCCTATTGTTGGAAAAGTGATACTTTAAAATGCACGGAGCAGCAGCACGAGTGGCGCTGATGCTGAATTTGTGTGGCATCATAACAAAGACCCAACAAACCCGGAAGTGACTGTGAAGAAGAACTGCTACTGTACACAGCAGACCGTGATTGATGTCATGGATTATTATATCTTTAGTTGCTGTGACTGACGGGGAGAAAAAAACACCTTATAAACTATATGATGAGAGAGACAGTCAGCACAGGAAATGTGCTCTGGCAGGGTTAAAGTGCTGCTGCATAAAGGCATGAGATAAATCTGTGTGTGTTACATAAACGTATCCTTGAGCTCGAGAGTTCATTAATCAGAGGAAGCAGAATCTTGCAGGAGTGAGAGAGGAGAGGATGAGGAGGAGTAGCCAGCACTCTTTCTTTCTTTCTTTCTTTCTTTCTTTCTTTCTTTCTTTCTTTCTTTCTTTCTTTCTTTCTTTCTTCCATTTCATCACAAATCAGATGTACTTTATTTTTGTAATGTCTCTTTAGGAATACAAGGATTTGTCTGCCTCCACATTTCACATTCACAGGCCCAAAATGTATATTTCTTCATTACTCAACCTCAGATTTACAAGATGACAAATGTCATTTTAAAAATAAAATAATAAACATGGAAGCCAGCTGAGTAAATGTTGTCAAGGGTGTGAACAGAGTGAAAAAAGTCTGTAAAAAAAAAAAAAAAATCTTTCAAAGCTTGGCAAGGTTTTTTGACACCTTCACATATCAAACACCAAAACGTGAAGGTTGTGTGTCCTCAGGGAAACAGTCCATAACATAGAAGAATGGGTTAGATTAATTGAAAATAGAAACATATGTGAGGGAGACAAAGAATTGAATGATAAGTGGAAAAAAACAGAGGATTTATGAATGCATGGATAAGACGAGACCAATGGCTGAGAGTAAAGTGAAGGAGGAGACGACCGGATTAACAAAAGAAACGATGAGGGAGTTCAAAGGGAAATGAAACCTTGGAAAGCTCTGACAAATAGGGGGCAAAACAGCTAAGTAAAATCTAAAAAGAGTGAATAAGTAACAATACTGGCGTGAGAGAATGAACATGATGGTCTTTTTGGGATAAACTGCAGTGATGGAGCAGAGGACAGGTTGAGACAGAGCACATCGGCGAAGATGTGGGAGAAGAAAAGATGCAAGCAAAGTGTTTCAGACACGTGCAACGCTGCTAAGTGTCATTTGCATTTTGAACGGGTAATTTGAAGCTTACGCCGAAAAGGGAAAAACGACAGGTTGGGTTAATTTCAAAGTGAAATCAGTTCCTAAATTAAAGCTGCACTTTAATCCAGCACATCAATCATCTGGCCACAAACTGGAAAATCTGATCTGATGACATCGGGAGAACAGAAAAAAGGTGGAGGGTTCACACTCTTCTCGGCAGATAACATGTTCAAAACGGCATCATTTCACAGCTAAAAATAGCAAATTTAAGTACATGATGACAGGCGCATAATCACACACACACACACACACACACACACACACACACTTCTCTGGTGCTGGAGGTAAGCTTGTGCTGCAGAATTGTGTGTGTCATGAAATACCAGCTTTGCACTGAGTTAGTCACTTTCTGTTTTGCCAGCGCATGATGCCAGTTTGCTGACCTGCCATGCCAAATTTAAGGCTTAAGACACAAAACCTCAAAGGAAAGTCAATATAAACTTATGAAACCACCGAGTATTACAGCTTTTTCAAATACTCCACAGATTCACTTGTGACTTTCTGGAACTAAACCTGTATTGTGATAATCCTCATTATTATGCAGAGAAAAGTTCTTTCTTTATATTTTTTTCAAGTTTACTCAAACAAATTGTCACTGTTACAATATTCTGGCGAGTTTTAGACGTATCTGAAGAGTTAAGAGTTGAGGAATTTTGGAGCTCAGACAGTCTGAAGAACAATCCAATTCTGAATCAGACACAACAGAGGTTGGTCAATAAAGAGCTGCGGAGACAGACAGCGGGTCAATATTTGAGTTTACCCAACAAATCATAGGCAACATGGGCAGAAAACACTTTTGACACATGCTGTCACCTAACTCAGAAGGAAAAAAGAATAGATTTATATGAGCACATGAAGAGTCATGCAGAAATACACAAAGGTCTTGTTTGCTGGCAAAATAGATCTTGTCAGTCATGTCATGTCATGTCAAGGCACGTTGCAGTGTTTAAGGTTTAAGACCTTAATACTGTAAACAGAATTATATAGAAAACCCAACAACTTCATTTGAGCAGCATGAGGCAACAGTGGAGAGGAAAAACTCCCTTTAGAGGTAGAAACCTCCAGCAGAACCAGGCTCAGGGTGGGCGGCCATCTGCCTCGACCGGTTGGGGTGAGTGGAAAGAGGAGAGAGAAAAGAACAGCAGGCAACAAAAACAATTAATAACTAATTTTACCAATATTATAAAAAGTGGCAGTTAGAGTGTAGCAGAGCCGATAATCAGAAATGTACACAGTGTTTACTTCAGGAGGAATCAGCAAGGTGAAGGAAGGCGAGAGTAAAGAAAGACTCAGCCTTCAGTTTCAATGTCAGTGAACTGTTTATTGGATGAGACAAGTGCTTTGCTCATAGGTTCAGGGTTAGGACTCCGAAATAACACGTCAGTTTTCCAGTTTGACAGACAGGTTTCAGCAAGTGTGTGTGTGTGAAGGCTGCTCCTCCTACGGTAGGCGTATCGTATCTCTTCCTGTTGTTGACGCTGACGCTGACTCGCTTTTCAGTTGCTCTGTTTGTTTTGCTAGATTTAACAAACTTTAAGCTAAATTCATATTGTTAGTGAAAAGCACTACTGGCGTAAGAGTTATAACATACACCTGTGTTGCTTAAGGACCATTCATAATACTTATTACTCTTGTTTTCTTGTGTTGTGAGGTCTGCTAGCTTAACTCTGTTAGCCATGGCTGCTTCTCCCTCTTCTTCTTCTCCCTCTTCTCCTCCTGCTCTCTCTTGCTCGGTGTGTCATATGTTTAGTTTTTCCTCTGCCTCCTTTAGTGAGAAGGGGATTTGTAATAAATGTAGTTTATTTGCAGCTTTGGAGGCGAGGCTGACTGATTTGGAGACTCGGCTCCGCACCGTGGAAAACAAGCCAGCTAGCCAGGTCCCGGTAGTCGGTGTGGAGCCAGCTAGCGTAGCTCCTGTTAGCATAGCTCCTGTTAGCATAGCTCCTGTTAGCATAGCTCCTGTTAGCATAGCTCCTGTTAGCTGTCCCCCGGCAGTTCCCGAGCAGCCGGGAAGTCAGGCCGGCTGGGTGACGGTTCGTAGGAAGCATAACCCTAGACACTCGCCCAAGGTTCACCACGACCAGGTTCACGTTTCTAACCGGTTTTCCCCACTCAGCAACACACCTGCTGAGAAACCCACTCTGGTTATTGGCAGCTCTATAGTCAGAAACGTGAAGTTAGAGACTCCAGCGGCCATAGTCAAGTGTATTCCTGGGGCCAGAGCGGGCGACGTCGAATCCTATTTAAAACTCCTGTGTAAGGATAAACGTAAATATAGTAAGATAATAATTCACACAGGAGTTAATGACGCCCGATTACGCCAATCGGAAGTCACTAAAATTAATGTTGAATCGGTGTGTAACTTTGCTAAGACGATGTCGGACTCCGTAGTTTTCTCTGGACCCCTTCCCAATCTGACCAGTGACGACATGTTTAGCCGCATGACGTCATTCAACCGCTGGCTGTCTAAGTGGTGTCCCGCTAACAACGTGGGCTACATAGACAATTGGAAAACGTTTTGGAGAAAACCTGGGCTGATTAGAAGAGACGGCATCCATCCCACTTTAGATGGTTCGTCTCAACTCTCTAGGAATATGACAGAGTTTATTAGACGACCTAAACCCTGACATGTCAGAGTGGAGCCCAGGACGCAGAGACGCAGTCTTACACACCTCTCTGCAGCTTCCTTACAGCCGTCACCCCCCAAAAACTACTATAACCCTATAGAGACAGTGTCTGCTCCCCGAGTACCTAAATTATTTATATCTAAAACTAACACAAGAGGAGTAATTCATAAAAACCTAATAAAAATAAAGACGACTCCTCTCTTAGAACAAAATAACAAGAAAACAATCAAATGTGGACTGTTAAATATCAGATCTCTCTCGTCTAAATCCCTGTTAGTAAATGATTTGATAACTGACCATCAAATAGACTTATTTTGTCTTACTGAAACCTGGCTGCAGCAGGATGAATATGTCTCTCTGAATGAGTCGACCCCCTCAAGTCATGTTAATTATCATGTTCCTAGAAGCACAGGTCGGGGTGGAGGAGTAGCAGCAATCTTCCACTCAAGTTTGTTAATCAACCCCAGACCTAAACATAGTTTTAATTCATTTGAGAGCCTCACTCTTAGCCTCTCTGATCCTAACCTGAAAAATCAAAAACCAGTCCTGTTTGTTATTGTGTACCGTCCTCCTGTCCCTTACTCTGAGTTTTTAACTGAATTCTCAGAGTTTCTATCTGATTTAGTTCTTAGTGCAGATAAAGTCATTATAGTGGGTGACTTTAATATCCATGTAGATGTTGATGATAACTGCCTCAACACTGCATTTAATTCACTATTAGACTCCATTGGTTTTACCCAAAATGTAAATAAACCCACTCACTGTTTTAATCACACCCTTGATCTTATTCTGACATACGGTGTGGAAGTTGATCAGTTAATAGTTTTTCCCCAAAACCCTCTTTTATCTGACCATTTCTTAATTACATTTGAATTTACAGTACCAGACTTTACTAAACCTACAGATAAGATTCACTACAGTAGATGTTTATGTGAAAATGCTGTTGACAAATTTAAGGAACTGATTCCATCTTTTATTTCAGAGCCATGTACCAACACAGAGGAAGGCAGTTATTTCAATGTTACTCCAGCACAATTGGACTATCTTGTTAATAGTACTGGTGCTTCACTTGGAACAATACTTGATACTGTTGCTCCTCTGAAAAAGAAACTAGTGAGTCAGAGGAAGTTAGTTCCATGGTACAATTCACAAATCCGTAGCTTAAAGCAGAAATCACGTAAGTTGGAAAGGAGGTGGCGTTCCACCAATTTAGATGAATATTGCCTAGCCTGGAAAGATAGTTTAATAATATATAAAAAAGCCCTGCGTAAAGCTAGAACTTCATATTACTCCTCATTAATAGAGGCAAATAAGAACAACCCTAGGTTTCTTTTCAGCACTGTAGCCAGGCTGACAAAGAGTCATAGCTCGGTTGACCCTAGTATTCCCTCAACTCTCAGCAGCAATGACTTCATGAATTTCTTTACAAATAAAATCATAACTATTAGAGAAAAAATTGATCAGATCATCCCTGCATATAGCATGGATTGTACAACAACTCTAGATCCACGCTCGTACTTAGACTGCTTCCTCCCTGTAGATCATTCTGAATTAATTTCAGTAATTAATTCCTCTAAACCATCAACATGTGTCTTAGATCCCATCCCAACTAGACTCCTCAAGGATGTCTTACCTTTGATCAGCACGTCCATATTAGATCAGATCAATCTGTCTTTACAAATAGGCTACGTACCACAGGCTTTTAAGGTTGCTGTAGTCAAGCCCCTACTCAAAAAGCCTACTCTGGACTCAGGGGTCTTAGCGAATTATAGACCAATATCCAATCTGCCCTTTATCTCTAAAATCCTTGAAAAGATAGTTTCTAAGCAATTGTACGACCACCTACGTAGCAATAACTTGTATGAAGATTTCCAGTCAGGATTTAGAGTACATCATAGTACAGAAACAGCACTGGTAAAGGTCACTAATGATCTTCTATTAGCATCAGACAATGGTCTACTCTCTATACTCGTCTTGTTAGATCTTAGTGCTGCATTCGACACTATAGATCACAACATTTTATTACACAGACTGGAACATGTCATTGGAATCAAAGGAACAGCACTAGAGTGGTTTAAATCGTATCTATCGGATAGATTTCAGTTTGTACACGTTAATGATGAGTCTTCCATGCACAGCAAAGTCAGCTATGGAGTTCCACAGGGATCTGTGCTTGGACCGATTCTTTTCACGTTATATATGTCCCCTTTAGGCAATATTATTAGGAAACACTCTATAAATTTCCATTGTTATGCAGATGATACCCAGCTATATTTATCTATGAAACCAGGAGAAACTAATCAATTAGTCAAACTTCAGGAATGCTTAAAAGACATAAAGGCCTGGATGACCTCCAATTTCCTTCTCCTAAATCCGGACAAGACAGAGGTTATACTGTTTGGGCCTAAAAATCTCAGAGACACTATGTCTAAACACATTCTCACCATTGATGACTTAGTTCTGGCCTCAAGTAATACTGTAAGAAACCTCGGAGTTATCTTTGATCAGGATATCTCCTTCACTTCATACATAAAAGAAATCTCTAGAACTGCCTTTTTTCACCTAAGAAACATTGCTAAAATTAGGAGCATCCTGTCCCAAAGTGATGCTGAAAAACTAGTCCATGCATTTGTTACTTCCAGGCTGGACTATTGTAATTCATTATTAATAGGATGTCCCAATAACTCATTAAAGAGCCTCCAGTTAATCCAAAATGCTGCAGCCAGAGTTCTGACTGGAATTAGCAAGAGAGATCATATTTCTCCAACGTTAGCTTCTCTCCATTGGCTCCCTGTTAAATCCAGAATTGAATTTAAAATTCTTCTCCTAACTTATAAATCCCTTAATAATCAGGCTCCATCTTATCTTAAAGACCTCATAGTTCCTTATCTTCCAAGCAGAACTCTCCGTTCTCAGACTGCAGGTTTACTTGTGGTTCCTAGAGTTTCCAAATGTAGAATGGGAGGCAGAGCCTTTAGCTACCAAGCCCCTCTCCTGTGGAACCAGCTCCCAGTTCAGGTTCGGGAGGCAGACACCGTCTCTACATTTAAGACTAGACTTAAAACTTTCCTTTTTTATAAAGCTTATAGTTAGAGATGGATCAGGTGACTCTGAACCATCTCTTAGTTATGCTGATATAGGTTATTCTGCTGGGGGACCTCTACTGATAAACTGAGCTCCTCTCCTCTCTCCTTTCTCCTGTATCAATGCAAATGCCACCATTGCATGTCATTAACTTTGTGTCTTCTCTCTCTTTTAGTTGTGTTTCCTCCTCTCTGTCTCCCTCTCTCTGTACTTTTCTGCAGGTATCCTCGGCCTGGAGCTGTACATCTCCAGAATCCAGTTCATCTGCCCAATGTTCTTGATGCTTGTTGTTGTCTTTATTGCCTGCTGTTCTTTTCTCTCTTCTCTTTACACTCACCCCAACCGGTCGAGGCAGATGGCCGCCCACTATGAGCCTGGTTCTGCTGGAGGTTTCTTCCTCTAAAGGGAGTTTTTCCTCTCCACTGTTGCCTAAAGCTTGCTCAAATGGGATTGTTGGGTTTTCTCTATACTTTTTTGTATAAATATTTTCTGTAAGGTCTTAAACCTTACACTGTAAAGTGCCTTGAGATAACTTCTGTTGTAAATTGGCGCTATACAAATAAAATTGAATTGAATTGAATTGAATTGAAATTGAATTGTAACTGTGGGTCTTTAAATGACAAGATCTCACTCTGATGATATCATCCCACACTATTCACTTTCCATACAGTTATATTGTAACTGACCACAACATACAGAGATAACAAAACACTTCTGAAAGACCAAAACAAATATCAACATAAGATTGAGGGCTGCAACAATTTGAGTACAAAAACCAGCACTTCTATCACAGAATATGAGAATATAGGAATTTTGTTGACTGGCACTTCTGGGCCACTGCACCCTGCTGTCTCTGTCCAATAACAGTCCTCTCTCCCTCGTGTATTTACACTGAACCCAGAATCCACACTTCTACTTAAAAGTACAATGACCATCACTCGGTTACTCGTGCTGAATGCTGTTGTCCCAGCAGTCTCCAAATACAATCAAAGATCACGTCTTTAAGTGACAATAAAGTTGACATTCTATAAAAATTGAATCAAAAGTCTCTAATGCGCAGCATACAAAGACAAAACACATCACAGTGCTCAGGCTTGCCCCAAGCTCATGAACTTTCTGTCATTTTGGCTTCTCTTCTTTTCTGCTCTTTATTCTCTCAGCTCTCTCTTTCTCTCACACATGGCTGCAGGTTGTGAATTAATGAGCGGGGTTGGAAACCCAAGACGTGGGAGACGGATCGAGAGAAAGTTGAACGGGAGGAAGGCGAGCGACGGAGGGAGGGTAGGGAGGGTAGGGAGGGAGATGAGAAGACAGAGCGCGTGAGTCAAGTCTTTACGACGTACTGTAGATGGGTGCGGAGCCTTTGATAGAAATAGCAACAGCCTTGGAGCAGAACTGCAGAGCTTACACATGTCCTGCTGAAAACCTTTGAGAGAAATACGGCCGACAATTACGGCTAACAGGCTGTACCTCCAGGAGAAGCTGGAGCGTGGCAGAGGAGGGAGCACTTTATTCCAGGAAAATGGCCGTTGAAGGCCTTTAGCTTCATAAAGATATACGGACCAGCAGGTATGCGGGTTTCATTTGAGGTTTAGTGCGGACAAATTGTTTATGTTGCTTCCAAACTACTGCAGGGCTGACTCCCTGCAGACATTCAGTATGTCAATCTTATGGGACGCTGTGTTTGTCCAACGTCCCACTAACTTTTATCTGTGCAGGAATGTTGCCTGAATGTAGAAGTCTACATTCAGCCGCAGTAGAAAAAAGAAGTGGAAAAATGCCCATCACATACTGGAAGGTGCTAGTTCTACGTGGTACCTACACTGTTACAGGGGGAGAACACACACACACACACGCACACACACAAGCTGCTTCTATTATCTCTCCCTAGCAGCTGTTAGATAGCCCACCTACTGTTTAGGTTGCCTTGGGCATCAACAGCATTTCAGTGGCCCACAGCGTTTTAGATAGACCCTACGAGACACTGTAATAACACTACAAATGACACTTTGTGAGTATGGAAGTGTGACAGTGTCCACAGCCTCTTTATCTGCGTCACTTTCATTCCTCCACTCCTACGGAGTGTCCATGTCAGAGTATTATTTCTGAGGCTACGAGTGAAACCTGATTTCACGCTCTTCACTAAAAATGTTAAATTACACACTCTTCCTTCAGCTGCTGAATATTTGAGGATGAGGGATCCAGTTGGACGGCAGAAGACATTCATTTGAGCTATAAATAAAAACAAAAACAGTTATTACTGGTGGTAATCTGACCAAACTGAATTAAAACACAGTGAAGAACAGTTTTACAGGGTGTAGCTGTTGCACACTTCAAACTTCCATCTTTGTGAGGCAACTATGAAGCTCATTGATAATGTCAGTTAATAAATGTTAAATCACAAGTGATCATTTTATAATTTACTAGTTGTTTTCTGCCAAACCTGAGTGACCTTATTGTCAAGTTTAACTCACTTCAAGTTAATACAGTGGATCATCACTGGACAACTCAACCGGCTTCAATAATCAGTATATCCAGTAGTCTAACACAGGCAGAAGCTAAGTTGCTAACTACAAGAGTCCCTAATTATAGCTCACCGTTGAACACAATGGGAACAACACACTCTTACTGGAGCAGAGTGACTATTGAGAAGCAGTCCTAATTAGAAGAACTACAAGAAACTCTGTTGAAAGACCTCATCGCTGCCAAAGCTGCACATGCAGCTACAACGTGCACCATGCTCACTCCGTTATCCTCTTGTTCTGCTCTTTTCCAACCCATTCAGTCTTCTGGCAGAGACTGGGAGATTTGTAATGAGAGTGTCGGCCTGAGTGCTTCTTTGCTCTTATCAGCCCTTTTGGAAAATTTCAGTTGAAAACAAGCTGGGAGGGACTTTTTTTTCTGGCTTTTCATACAAATTCTATCATTTCTCTTTAAAAACACATCTCAGAAAGTGGCCAGAGGGCCCTGTTCAATTTCCTGTTTATGTGGAGATAGAAGTAGAGTACAATCATGTGATGTTGTTACATCTGGTTTCACCTGTGTTTACTTTGTCAACCAGCTTCTAAACAATGTTTCTACAGTAAATTACAGTACTCAGTCAACTCTTACTGAGTCCTGATATATGGATGTACAGTGAGGGAAAAAATTATTTGAACCCCAGCTGATTTTGTAAGTTTGCCCACTAACAAAGAAATGATCAGTCTATAATTTCAATGGTAGGTGTATTTGAACAGTGAGACACAACAATGACAAAAAAAATCCAGAAAAATGCGTTTCAAAAAGAGTTATAAATTAATTTGCATTTCCACGAAGGAAAGAAGTATTTGATCCCTTCGAAAAACGTGCTTTAGTACTTGGTGGCAAAACCTTTGTTGGCAATCACAGAGGTCAGCCGTTTCTTGTAGTTGGCCACAAGGTTTGCACACATCTCAGGGGGGATTTTGGCCCACTCCTCTTTGCAGATCCTCTCCAATGTTTGGCAACTCGAACCTTCAGCTCCCTCCACAGATTTTCTATGGGATTAAGGTCTGGAGACTGACTAGGCCACTCCATGACCTTAATATGCTTCTTCTTGAGCCAGTGATTTGTTGCCTTAGCCGTGTGTTGTGGATCATTGTCATGCTGGAGTACCCAACCACGACCCTTTTCAATGCCCTGACTGAGGGAAGGAGGTTCTCACCCAACATTTGACGGTACATGGCCCCATCCATCCTCCCTTTGATGCGGTGCAATTGTCCTGTCCCCTTGGCAGAAAAACACCCCCAAAGCATAATGTTTCCACCTCCATATTTGACAGTGGGGATGGTGTTTTTGGAGTCATAGGTAGCCTTCCTCCTCCTCCAAACACAGCGAGTTGAGTTGATGCCAAAGAGCTCGATTTTGGTCTTATCTGACCACAACACTTTCACCCAGTCTTCCTCTGAATCAGTCAGATGTTCAGTGGCAAACTTCAAACGGCCCTGTAGATGGGCTTTCTTGAGCAGGGGGACCTTGCGGGCACAGCAGGATTTCAGTCCTTCACGGCGTAGTGTGTTACCAACTGTTTTTTTGGTGACTATGGTCCCAGCTGCCTTGAGATCATTGACAAGTTCCTCCCGAGTGGTTCTTGGCTGATTCCTCACCGTTCTCATTATCATTGAAACTCCACGAGGTGAGATCTTGCATGGAGCTCCAGACCAAGGGAGATTGGCAGTTAATTTATGTTTCTTCCATTTGCGAATAATTGCACCAACTGTTGTCACCTTCTCACCCAGCTGCTTGGCGATGGTCTTGTAGCCCATTCCAGCCTTGTGTAGGTCCACAATCTTGTCCCTGACATCCTTGGAAAGCTCTTTGGTCTTGGCCATGGTGAAGAGTTTGGAATCTGGATTGATTGATTGCTTCTGTGGACAGGTCTCTTTTATACAGGTAACGAGCTGAGAGGGCTGCCAATGTCAGCTCGTTACCTGTATAAGATCCACCTGGGAGCTCGAGATCTTGCTGACGGATAGGGCATCAAATACTTATTTCCTTCATGGAAATGCAAATTAATTTATAACTCTTTTTGAAACGCATTTTTCTGGATTTTTTTTGTCATTGTTGTGTCTCACTGTTCAAATAAACCTACCATTGAAATTATAGCCTGATCATTTCTTTGTTAGTGGGCAAACTTACAAAATCAGCTGGGGTTCAAATAATTTTTTCCCTCACTGTATATGGAACACAAACATGGATGTGGTTGAACAACCAGCAATCTAATGCAAAATGTAGTTCACCACTCTGCAGCACTATACATGGCAGCACCCTCCTTTCAAATTAAACCTGTGGAGCCTCATTACTCAATTACGTACACATAGTTTTGTGTTTAAACCATGCATTGCATCCACTCAAAAGAGAACCGAACAGCTAAACTACTGTTCATCAAGCAGAGCAGGGAGCAGCTTAGAAGGAGGTTGCATTGTTATCAACATTATTCAGGATCTGGCAGAAGTGAGTGATTCTGATCAGTCACAGCAGACTGGCAGTCGTCAGTCCATCCCAGTTGAAGTCGCACCAGGAAGTGTGAGTGCTGGTTTTTAATCCAGTGCAGCACCAGTTTCAGCACCATGGACAGCGATCGCTCATGACACTCGTCTTGCAGAGGTGCATTAAATCATGAATCTTATTAATTATTCTTTATAGTTGTTATAAAGATAAGAACTAAATGCACAATACTCCACCTGTGTTTCCCATAAAGGTCCATGAAAACTAGAAAATTAGATTTGTTTTGTAAATATTATGATGCTAACATGCTAACAAATGTTCTTTAAGGCAGGTTGTAGCTGCAGTTTCTGTTCAGTATGCTTCAATCAGAAGTACGAATGCTTTATTAGTTTATTCCAGCTTGTGTAGTAAAGCTAATGATGTTTCAAGGGAGTGAAAAATCTGTAAAACCCACATTATTTGCAGTTCTCCCACATTCAGACTGACACCCTGAGTAAAGGAGACACTGTAACTGCTCTATTTTTTGACTTTTTGCTATTTAATTTCAGGAAAGGATTTGGAAAATGTGAGAGGAAAATGTAAAAGCCTTCAGGTAGTTTTTTTTTCACAGCTCTGTTATTAAAAAAAAAAAAAAAAAGCCTTGAAGCAAAGCTGTGTTTCATCCCACTGGTGTAGTCAAGTTGAGGCCAGGTCCTGCCTGTAGTCAGGACGGAGCACTGGGGACAGTTCATACTCACATTTGTACTGTGTACGTGTGTGTTTGTTGAGTGTGTCTGTCATCTATCAGTCCGCCAAGCCCACAGACAAGCAGGAGAGAATTGAGAGACAGGGAATTGACCCAAAACTCCGAACGCAGCCTCAGGCATCCTCTCTGTGTCTGTTTCTGTTTTCTCTTTCTCTCACAGTCTGCTGCTGCTGGGTTGCTCTTACTCGCCTTCTATTTATGTCATTTTATCTCTCATCCTCTTTTGTCTTTTTTTCCTGCTTCTTTATCTGTCCATCTCTCCGTCTGACGGATGCGTCGTTTTTTTTATAACACACACACACAGACACGAAACATGAGCACTCTCGTGAGCAAAATGAGAGCAGACTGATGCATGTATTAATTTCATGTATTCATGTGTTCATGAATTCATGTATAAGCGGAGGACCCCGGCTTTGGAGAATTTCCCCTCGTCCTTCTCTGCGTGTCAAGACATTTGATCCTCACTATGGCAACAGTCAGAGGGACTGAACCGAGCCTCCACATTGTTGTTGAAGCTCTAAAGACACAAACACCCTTTCAGCTCAGTGCGCACGGCTCCGCTTCTCTCACTTCACCTCAGCTTTTACAGATTTAGAGCTTTCTACCTTTGAGTAAAGGTTAAAAACAAGAAAATACGAAAATCAATCAAATGAGTCAGACTGTTGTGGAACAGCACATCACCTGTGTCCAACATATCTGATCTATTAAAGCCAGACATTACTATGTGAACCGAATGCTTAAAGCTCTAAATCAGTTCTAATGCACGACAGCACACACTGATCACAACAGCGGCACTGCATGAGCAACATAACAAATAATGAGTCATTAGTATCTTAATCATCACCTTGACAAGAGATGGAGCCATGATGGAGACGCACTACTAAAAGGCAGGCATATTAAAACGTCTACTCTCTGCATCATGAGTTAATCAAGGCTGAGCACACAGACGTGAAACACATATTTTTAGATTCAATATGAGGTTATTCAAGATATTCAAATGTTTGTCCACAAACACTCCTTACCCTTCAGTTTCAGAGTAATCCATTCAATCAGTGTATTATGGATTCCACTGCAAACTGGAGTTGTTAACAGCGAATTCATTCTGACTTTTAATGATGCTAATTTGTCAAATTGTGGAGAAATATACTGAAGGATAATAAAACAAAAGGCTAAATTTTCAGCCCACAAAGGGACACAGTGTAAATACTGACTGAGTTTTTTTTAATTACAGGCATCACAAGTATTTCTTAAATCAGAATGAGGGATGCTGACTGACTTGATTTGTGTGTTCCAGAGTTTCAAATTTGCAGCCTATAGCTGTTTGCCATCGTGGCAGATGGGGTCTGTGTGGGCAGGAATTTGATGCCAGCGTCACTGAACTAGTTCACTCGTTGGGCCACTGTAGGTGACAGCACATTCAGTGAGAGGGCAGCGAGCACATCAACATTACGGAGCCTAAACAAAAATAGTGACTTTACAGATTTCAATAAACTTTTGATACTTTATCAAGTTCTAGACTAGAAGAACGTATGTTGTACCAAAAGACTGGCGTGACATACTTGTAGACTCTCTGCAGCCCTAAGTTGCAGGAATGTAAAAATTCATGTCAATGGTCTTGACACTATTCTTCTGAAGTAGTTAAACTTACTCTTACATTTGTTTACTTCAATGCACTGTGTTCAACAAGCAACAACACAAACAGGATTTGTTTCGCTGTCATGTTTTGTACTGAGCATGTCTGCGTAGGTATCCCCAGTCCAAGTGTGAATAGAAACATGTGTGTGTTTGCCGTGGAGCCGTGGAGCCATCAACGAGCAAGCAGTTACTGGACCTTGGCAGCAAAGGTTAAAAACCTGACCCGCTGTCTCTGGCACAAAACACAGCATCCCCACCTTGCATTTAAAGTCTATAAGCCTCCTACCAACCCAACCAATGCTCAAGGGTACATGACAACCAATTAAATGACCCTGTTGTATTTACAGGGTAACCTTAATAATATTTACACATATACATATACAACATACAAAAAACTCGTACAATAAAAAATCTAACAAGCTGCAACAATCCCAACTTAATTAACTCACTCTAACTGTCTCAGGACTGGTCCAGCCCCACTGGATTATTGCCTACAGCTGGAAACCTGAGACTGCATTCACCTGTGCAGTCCATAACAAGCTGGAACCGGCCTCGCTGTTCCAATACTTTTGGAGACGAGTGTAACTTTCCAAAGTAAAGTAAATTTGTCTGTGTACAGTGCAGTTTAAAGAGCTTTAAAATGAAAGAAGGACCAGACAATTTGAGTTCCTTCATCACTGCTGTGATGTATTTGGTCCTAGAATAGAGAGAGAGAGAGAGAGAGAGAGAGAGAGAGAGAGAGAGAGAGAGAGAGAGAGAGAGAGTCTTCAGCTGTTTCAATACTTTCTTTGTACGTCACTGAGACAATTCACATGCTGAAGATGAAAATTTATACTGAGGATAAACCGGTGTCAAGGAATAATATTCTGATGTCAAGGCTGTGTTTCAATGCGAAGCAGAAAAACAACAGCGGGGAGAGATCAATCACACACACACACACACACACACACACACACACACACACACACACACACACACACACACCACACACAGGCACCACACTCAGGCACCACACACAGGCACCACACTCAGGCACTGCAGATGAGTGCTGAGCTGGTGGGTGAAAGGTAGGAGCGGATGATAGGGAGTAGGTGAGTCAGAGAGCTTAGCACGACAGTCGCAACTTCTTCTTCTTCTTCTTCGCTTTTTGTTTCAGTTGCCATATTTAACATTTAGGATAATGAAACAACTGCGCACCACTTTTCAACGTTCAGCGTTTCCAAGCTTGATAACATTAAGTTACCAAATGTCACCCTGTCGCCCTCTGCATGCTGATCTGAACAAGATGTTCGCCTCCGTGTCCTCATGCCCGACATGTGACCCGCTCAGCTCTGAAAATAACACACTAACCATCATTCAGTCTTCAGCCTCGCCCCCCTCTTCCACCCAAACCTCCCATCTTCTCTCTTCTCTCCTCCGCTTCTAAATCCCACCCTGGCACTCGCTTCAACAAATTTTCTGTTTGTCTCACAGCCAAATCCAGCCTGTCAATAATACTCGTAACTCCAGGCGCACACACACACACACACACACACACACACACACACACACACACACACACACACACACACACACACACACACACACACACACCATGACATTCCTTTGTATTCTGTATGTGACTTGAACATGGGGGCACACTGAAAAAAATAAACTGTAACTCCTACATGAATACTGTTGGAGGTCCTGACCTGATATCAGCTGACACCTGAGCGGTATCCTTGTTCGGCTTTGCTGAGGTGGTGGTAAAAAAACGAAAAACACAAAAACAAAGTTTTACAAAAAGTGCATGTAATTTCTTGAAACACCATTAATTTGAATTTAGGATCCTGTGCAACTGAGTAAAGGAGAGATCAGCAACCAAGCATATTTATAGCATAGCAGATATTGTTTCGTTGCATGACTTGTACCTGTCACTTGTAAGGAAAAGAGTATAAATGGAAATGTGCAATGGCAACCTGGTGCGTTGAAGTGCTGCGTGGAACTACGGACATCACAGCAAACATGTTAAGCAGCACTACAGATGTCAACTTAATAAATTGTCCCATAAAATTATAAGTTGTGGTCACAGGATGCCATGGGATGCTGGTCCACTGCATGATGTCATGGTATCCTGGTTTATGTTGCATTTTCCAGGAGATTTGATTTCTTAGTCACTGTTGTCTAACCTGAATAATTTAGAGATGCTCCCTAAATCCAATAAGACGACACTCAGTCTAAATACAGCTGGAGCATTTGATCATGTACAATAAGATTCAAGGTATTTGAAGCAGATTTTGAAAGCACAGTTTTTCTATGGCAAATCCACAAATGAACTATTTCGGTTTCCAACAATTAGGATGATGTGGATGGTGATGAACCCCGAGGAGAAGACAAAAAGTGTAACATATTAAACACAATAAAGCATTGAGTAGGAATTCATTCATTACTACAAACTACCAGATAAATGTGTAGAGAGCTTTTACGAATAGCTGCAGATATGTGTTCAGAAAACAAGCAGCTTGTTAAGATGAATCACCACAGCAACAAAAACTGGAAGCTGAATAATTAACCACTGTTTCATGTGTGAGGGCCACACCCATGATGTGCACGAGGGTGTTACAAGGGTTACGTAGGAACATAAAGTGTAACAGACAAATGTTCCTGGGAGGGGTACTAAATAATTCATTTACTTATAGTCTCACACAGAGGCAGCGATTCAGAGACTACACTCAAAGAAACGTTTGTGGTCGAGGATAAACTGCATCCCAGATGAAGTAAGCTGAGTGCAGGATAAAGCCACACGTTAAGCTTGTTTTTATGCATTCACATTTTTTACACTTCAGAAACTCTTGAGGATGCAATAAAATGTCACTTTGACATTTTTACAGTAAGCTGCAAAGTAGCTCAACACGTGTCAGTCAAAACCAGCAAATCACAAAGACTGATGAGTGCTGGAAAATAAGATGTTTGCTGTGTTTTTCCCTTTTTTCTCCACCTGTTGACATCCAGAGAAGCTTAAAATGCTTTCAAATACTAACACACACACAAGCCTCTGCAATTCTGTACTGAAAAGAGCGGTGCGTAATTGAGTTTAAGTAAAAATAGCAATATCCCATTAAAGAAATACCAAATTATAAGTCAGGATTTTAAGCACCTGTGGCAACATGTAGTTAAAAGACAAAAGACTTATAACGTGTCTCTTGTGGTACGTCCCACTAGGGCAGTGCCTGGATGTTATGTGTTTCTGACACCCATGCAGTGAAGAGCAGTTCCTATTTTGTAACAGGTACTTTGGTTAATGCTGGATTTGCAGGGAGGCACACATTAAATTAAGCTTATTTAGAGTTGAAATTCTCACTTGCACGTGTTTACATAACCCAATTTGTCACGATCCCCATTCATTAGCCTGTTTGCTATTTCAACAGCTGTTTTCCCATCAGAGATTATTAAACCATCTACTGCTTTTTTTATCTGTGTTTTCTTCTGTTCTCTCCTCACTCTCTCAAAGCCCATGGCTCTCGCTGATTGAAGGTTATGTCAAGAACACACCGGTTTTCCCACATATAAATGATAATCCTATGGAAATAACATGTAAATGAATGTTGTGCTCCCAGCATCGTGTGGCCTGCGACTGAGGTCCATTATTGAGCTGCAGATGCAGGAGAGTAGATTGAAGTTGCCCTCGTGACGACCTTCACTAAGCAGTTCTTCACCTTGTTTTAATGGCGTTCCTTTCATAGAACTGAGCAAAGGTGAAACATAATCACAGATGTGATTACGGTAAACTTGACCTCATAAATGATTCAGAGTGATGCTGCCACTGGATAGCGGTGTTGTGGTTGATCATTAGACTATGTCAATGTCAAACACATCCAGTGCATATGAACTGACTCTGCAGAATAAACAAGCAGCAGACACTCAGCAGCCAGCGAAGGCCTCACGCCGTCAGCTTTTAGTGACGTCTGCTTGAGTTTAAGTGGAAAGATTCCATGGTTCTTCGGTTTGTGACAAGTCGCTGACCTGTGACCATATGACTGTCCTTTCAAAGATGTGATGAACATAGTTGTCAAGCTATACTATATCCTGTTTTGCTTAAAAACAAGACGCCCAATTAATATTCATTCCTGCCTCATTTACTGTATATCCCCTTAAAAAGACGTCATGTTTCTTTAAAATGACCCATAAATTAGCTGCATTTGATGCTTTGCGTGTTTTTTATAGTCACATTATAACAGTTATTGAATCTGATAAGACTCCTCAGTCATTAGTTATTAGCTCTAAATGCTCCGTATGTTTGGCTGGTATTCTGCAAACTGCACTGACTTTTTGAGATTAGTAGCAATAGTGACACTATATAAATCCAAAGGTTCTTTTTATTATATTAATATGAAATATAGAAATATAGAATCAGAAACTTTTCATATTAGGCAGCACCAGTTTTTCCATTTTTGTGATTAACTGATTAGCAAAGTAGAGCTGATTGGATACAACAGCATCCTAATGGTTTCTATATACCTACTCCGCTTTTTTAAATATGTCAAGTACAACTTTTTAACCCTTAATAAACTGTGCTGTGTTAGGAAGTGGTAGGCTACTTATTCATCTTCAAATCCCCAATGATAAAGATCATATTCAGACCCCAGGGGGAAAAAAAACAGGCAGAAGGTAATGTTAGAGGATTTGCATGTTCATCTAGCAGATAAAAGAGATTCGTAATAATATACTCTGTACCAGCACATTACAAAGCTGCCTTCACTAATAACAGTATTCTAATGAGTGCCTTCCTTAGCCTGGCCTTTCCACTAAAACATACATGACATAGCCGTAAATTTGCATTGTGATACAATAGAAGTCTTTCTTAAAGTATTCTAATTTAGTACTTTTACACACAATCGTTCTACTAGAAGGAGAAACAGTAGAAAGGAAGTAATCTAAGGAATGTGGTAGGTGTCATGATGCTTCCCAAAGGGAACTTAAAGAGCACTGAATGTTTTAATGTTCACAAGTATTCCATATATAACCAATGTCACTGGTTATTGTTGAGCCTGATGCATGCATATCCTTACAGCAGCAGCACAGTTCTTCAGCAGGGAGTCTGAATACCCAGCTTTAAAATCAGTAATAAGCTGCTAAAGGTGCTTCATGAAGACTATCTCAGGGAACGTGTGCACACGTGAACTTCTCATATATATTTTTAGGCCATTTAGAGCTGTAGTTAATTCAGATCAGTGGGCAGGGGCAATTATTATGCAGAGAAGGTGACAAAAAGAGGGAGAGGCATGTTAATTATACTGAGATTTGAGTGTGTGTATGTGTGTGTGTGTGTGAGTGAGTGAGAGAGAGACAGCAGATTGCATATGAATTAAACACACTGTGTAACCTCATGCCCTGCTCCTCTCATATTTCACTGCAGGTTATCCACTGGTAAAATTACCGTGTAGATTTATGTAACTGTATCTTTATCAAATCCCACAGTGACACTAACACTGAATTAACATTGACTCTTCCAGGCAACCCCACTCTACTATGTGACATAATAACATCATTCACCGCATATAAAGCTGAGCGTTTTCTGTTATAACTGATTTACTGAAACGCACTCCGGGTTTTTAAAGTAGCGAAAGGTTAGTTAAAACATAATGTCTCTTGGATTAGTTTGTGCCGCGTGTCAGTAAACAGACGACGTGCAGTCTTTTACATTGAGGACTGATGATGTGAGACACTTTTTGTCTCCTCTCAGTGGACTCAGAACTCCCATTCTGTCAGGGTGGATATATCAAACACATCACACTGGATCTGAGAGAGAAGCAGACTTCAATGAAAAAACAAAAAAGGTCTAGTATCTCTTTACCCAGGATGAAAATATGTCCTCACGTGGAGAGCAGTTAATCCAGGTAGCACAAGATAAAGTGGACGCTCTCCGCTCTCGCTATGATTTTGTCCTTTATGCTCACTTTACACAAGTGAATGCACACAAGCACACTGCATGCATATATGCATACCCACCCAGAGAGCACCACTATAAAAGTTTTGGTTGCATTAACGGTGGTGTAACACTGTTTCGCAGCTTTGGCGTCGACGGCTACTATCTTGACGATCCACACATTCACAGTTTAGTGAATGATATATTCTGATGTCTAAGCTGGAGTTAAACACTCTCTCAAGCGCTGATTGCTTGCTGAGAGAAGGTCTGTTTAATCTGCAACACAAAGCACCACACAATATTATTTTAGGTTAATAACTCAAACATATGGACTCAAAATGCCATTGGCAGAGCAGCATTTTGAGCTGCTGCCTGTTTTTTCAGATTGGCCTGGCTTTTAGTAAGCTGAATTGGGCCCAGCTGCAGCTGCAGCTCAAGTAAAAGTGTCTCTGTGGTTGTGAAAGTGAAGTTTTTCCACAAAAAAAAGTAAATGTGGGAGAAGATTTCTGTGAATTCTCTCCTTTTCCAATGATTTCTTGCCACATGCCGAACATGACAAATCCCAGACACTGACTGTTGCACCTAGAACGATCAAGTTGCCTTTAACTCATGGAATTATAGTTAAAAAACTGCTGAATTTTGGACGAACAAATCCTTTCTAGAGGCTGCTGGACTCTAGAAATGTCTATAAACTTGAATTGTCTGAAGTTCCAGCGTGTTTGTCTTGCTGCTAGAAGCACACAGCACAGTTTGGCCAGGTTTCCAGTTTTCACAGGTGATGGTGACTATTTTCAGTCACTGGCTTTGTGGATAAATAATCAAGAAAAGTGTTTTTTTTGCAATTAGAGCTGTGGTGGTTCTGGCAGCTGTTAAATGAGCTCTGCTGGATACAGAGGTCTATAAATACTGGGAGAGTTAAATGAACACTGAGAAATAAGTAAACTGGCACAGTGTTGATACTAACATTTAACAAACTCAACTATTATCCACGATTTTTACAATCTAATCATTACAAATCAGCTATACATGCTTATTTGGAATAGGGGGTGTAAATATCTCTGTGATAACCAATTCAATCAGCTGTGTCAGTTACATCCAGCTTACCGTCTGCTCCAGTTTATGAGCTGCTGCTAATGCCCACTCTCTCGCAGGTGAGCTGCCAAATGCCAAATGTGTTACCATCATTCCATTATTTATGGACCTTAGTGTTCACTTCACACATGGACCCAAAAAAAAGGAAATTGAAGCTGAGCTGCTAAGCGTGGATACCTGTGTGCCATTAGGTAGCATGAAGAGAAAGGTGCACGTTATGTAGAGCAGGATGAAGCTGCCTCCAGACCAGACTGGCTCTGCAGTGGTTGGAAGTTTTGCAAGTGAATGCAAAACAGAAGTTGGGTGCCATTAATCACATGAACACATAAATGTACAAACGTCTAAGAAGCTGGCCACGGCTGGAGATTTAGAAAATCCCACCAAGGGGTGTATCTTAATCAGGAAGGAAATATAGTAAATCAGTTATAATGGCCTAGTCCTAGTTATAATGACAATCCACTAATAAGATTTGGAGATTCTGCTCCACAGTACACTCAATACTCAACAGTATATTTACACGACGTCAAGGATTTCAGTCAAATTCACGAGTGTGATTTACTGCAGACAGTTAATAAAAATACAGTGAATGTGATAAAAATGACGCACTTTAGAAAAAGGGTGTATTGCAAGTTAATTTGGGAGAACATACACTGACGATAGCTCAGGTATGCGTGAGTGTTTATCCAACTTTAACTAAGTAGTACGTCTCATTTCTCACTTCTTCTTCTCCCTTTGGTCCGTCTGCATTCAATTAATCTCTTGTCATTTACATTGTTCATATTGTTGTATGGACACACTGACTATGTATTTAAAAGATCTAATACCCAGTCAGAGTGTTGAATAATCATCCACTATACATAACAAGTACAGACAAAACAATATGCTAAGCTAAATAATACACACAATCACAAACTCCATGTCTGGAAAATTTGGAAAAATGCAGTATAAAAAATTATAAATTAGATTTGGGATTTGCTTGAACCTTCATTTATCTGACAATCCGACGTCTCTTTGTGTTGACTGTTAAATATGCTGGGGTAGCGGTCAACAGATCACGCTCACACAGGACACCTATGTGCACTCACGCTATTGCTCTCTGATCACAGGGCTGCTGGCCATGTGTTCCTCCATTAAACCAGGGTGTAGACATGTTTGACTCTATTGTAGAGTGCATGGAAGAGACTCAAAGAGACTCAAATCATGAGTATAGTATCACAACAGCTGGATTTCTGGCTAGGCTGTAGCTGAAGGACAGTGGTCTTCTAACTGTACCTGGGCAGGTGGAGGAATCATTAGTGGGGCGTGGACTATGACTTGTGTATGAACAGCTTGCTGTACTTTAGTAAGCTGAGCGCCACCTACAGATGTTTCACTGTTTCACATACTTTACCACGCTGCAGCACATATGATGAGCAACTGCAGTGAAAGTGGCCAATTATTGCGGCAGAGTCTGACACTTTAAAAGCTCACATCTCTATCTATGACTGTCTTATTGTGTAAACTGCTAAAACTGTTTCTTCACTTGAGAACTCCAGAATTAGGTGATATTTCTCTGTGACTTTGTTATTTTGACAAACACCTTTCATAATACATTCAATCCAATGCTATTATTAATACATTTAAATCATTAACTCCTGGTTGATTTGCATATGTGGATGTTTGAAGCTGCATCTTTAGCAGCTTCTTTGTCAGAAATAAAACAGACGAGCACTGTCTGCATGTATCTGCCTGCAGACAAACAACAAATTCATGTTATTTAAATAAATAGGTCAGTCAAAGGTTGTCAAATATAATAACAGTTGGAATCTAATTTCATGCTGCACAACTCATACGTAGTTTTCCACACAACAGGGCACAGTGGAAATAGCCAGTTTCTATGCTGAGAAGTTGGAAGTGCACATCCTGTCACCTGCAATTCTTTATTCAACATCAAAGTGTGGGTGCATCTAACACTTAATCTAACTCTTGAATTTTACAGCACATCTTATATTGTAGTCCAACAGTGTCAAAAAAAGACTGAAAAGCCTCAGGCCACCCTTACTCTGGGTTCACCTGTGATATTACTTTGGTTGTGATATTTATTTTTATTAGGTGTCTGATATTTAGATGGTAATGGAAATCCTCATTTTGTGTTAGCAAATATTGGACTAGTCAGTGAAGGTAATTTCTTAGTAATATCACAGTCTGATAGCTATGCTGACTATGTCAAGATTTATTTCAGCTGTATTCTACATAATATTTCTTTTTTCTCATGTTTACTTGGTTTGTTTGCTGTTTTACAACACATAATTTAGGAGCCAACAAATAAAAAACCTGTATTAAAAAAAAAAAAACGTTTGACAAAGCAAAAGTGAATGTTTATGGAGGGCAGGATAGATTGTCATACATGAAGTGGTGTCATTGTCGTTATGCATAAAATAATAATAGTTTATTTTTTTGGTAAAAAAAATAAGCAATCCTATAAAGAAATTAAATATAGAGTACATGATATACACAGAGTTAATCAATAAAATCAATTCACAAGTAGGCACTTTACACAGTAAGGTTAAGACCTTACAGATTTAAGAAAACAACAAATTTCCCCTGAACAAGCATTAGGTGACAGTGGAGAGGAAAAAAAAATCCTTTCAGCATAACTTGGCTCAGGGTGGGCGCCCATGTGCCTCGACCGGCTGAGGTGAGTGGGAAGCAGAGAGAGAGAAGCATAATAAACAACAGACAGAACACTGGACAGGCTGGCAGGGTCAGTAAGGTTTGATGCTGTGTATTCTTGCAGAAAGGTACAAAGACAGCGAGACAGAGAGGGTGGAGCATGAATTAGGGAGAAAGACAGCATAAAGTTAATAATGTGAAAAGTTAAATAGTAAGTAAAACATTTTAGGACGAGAAAAAAACTATTATTATACTTTAATATTATATATGAACAACACTGGCTAGCTAACCAGAGAAAATCCGATGATCACTGGACGATATATAATGGAAATTATTACACTTTTTACTTTTGCATTTTTCATCAAACTGTTATTCTGGTGTGTATGAAATATTCCTCTCTTTGACTGCCGGGTAAAATATATAAATTGATTTCTCCGCATGACGCGGTGACTAGATTTCCACCGTCCACCATCTCCTACTCTGTTCCCAAGCTGTCAGCTGTTTGTCATGTAGTTTAAAAGACAGAAAAACAAATAAAGCATAGAGGAGGATGACAGAAAAGGAGAAAAAAGAAAAAATGAAATCCATGGAAACAATTCGTCTGATCTAATTTTACACCGATGACTGGAGGAAGCAAAGTAACTCTGCTTTGTTTCATCCTGTTTCCTTCACATGTGATCTTCTGTCATGCAGATTTGTGCCTTCCCTCCTGCTGACAATGCCTTCAGTGACTAAAAGACCTCCAGCTGTACGGCATGCCATCTGCCTCTGCACAAACATGTGGAGAAATACAATAGTGCATGTGACAAAATGCTGAACATGACGAAAAGATATATTTTTCATAACAGTTCTGGATGAACAAGAGACAAAACGTTCACAACTGAGGAAGCTGACAGTACACATTGAATAAGTTGACTTCATTATGTATTTCTCAGAAATATCCTGTGTTACTTGGTTGAGGTCGGGAAGGAAGTGCATTTTAAAACTTACTTTCCATTTTATCATAATATACATTCATATATGTAATGAAAATCATAATTTTGCTATTTCTTTCCTTATAGCACGTCAGAGTGAACACATTCTGACATATTTGACAGACAAACTGTCAAATACGTCTCTTATTTGCTTCATATGATATAACATGTATGTTTTTTTTTTTTTTTTTCCCCACAGATGGTGTTTGCTTCTGCTCTGTCACTGCTTTGTGAGACGAGATCTGTTGTCATATCACAAAAGTCATAAATACCTTTGACAGATGAAAGCAGCTTTGTTTCGGATAAAAGGTTTCAGATGGTGCTCGCTTGTTCCATTTGGCATGATAATGCAATGAAAAGGAAAACAAAGCAACTCTTGTACGTATTTATGAATTATTAATATTGAATCACTCCATTATGAATTACTGCATAACATGGCTTCAAAGTATTGTCTCCTTTTTATAGGTCTGATGAGTATCATTTATGTATGTATTTCCTGTCACGAAGACACATGATGTTCATGGTCATTATCAAAAAGAATAACTTTGTTGGTGTTCACAGAGCTTTTATATTTCTTTTCATTTTTATATGTCGTGACATGATAAAAAGGCTCTGAAAGGACAGTAGCCCCAGAGGAACAAATTACCCCCAGCTGTTTTCAGACCTTCATCAAAAAGCAAGTAACCCCTTCTGAAACAGAAACAGGAAACCACCTCTTTGCTGTGTATTGTGTATTACAGGCTGCAGGGAAAAGTTTAAAATGCTTGGACCTATCTGGTGTGTAGCTTAAAACAATAATCCACCAATTTGGCACTGCACTCCACCAACATTATCAGACCCACAGCAGGAGGATAGGATTTATAGTAAGGATCTGAATGAATGCAGTAGAACTCGAGGTAATTCATCTATCTATCATCTTCTGCTTTATCTGAGGCCGGGTCGTGGGCGCCCCAGTCCAAGCAAAGATGCCCAGACCCTCTCGCTACACACCTCCTCCAGCTGAGATGGTCCTTCCAACATGTCCTGAGTCTTCCCTGGGGCCTCCTTCCCGTAAGACATGTCTGGAACACCTCTCCTAGGAGGCATCCCAGACAACTCAGTGTCCTCAGTCTATCTCAGCCACCCTATGGAGGAAACTAATTTCGTCTGCTTGTATCTGGGACTTCATACTTTTGGACATGACCCGGATGCTCATGAGTAGGTGAGAATAGGAAGGTAGATTGGCTGGCCTCTAGCTCCTTCTTCACCATGACAGACCTGTACATCAACCACGTTGCTGCTTCAGATTAACTGATCTTTCTGTCAATGTCATGCTCGATTCTTAGCTCACTTGTTAACAAGACACTTAAACTCCTTCACTTGAGGAAGGATCTCTCCTCCAACCTGAAAAGGGGCAAATCGCTCATCCCAACTGCTTCACACTTGACTGCAAACCGCCCCAGTACACACACAACATCATGTGCAAAATACAGGGATGAAATCCTGTCCTCCCTGAATTACACACCATCAAGCCCCTGGCTGCCAAACCACTGATCACTGGTCACAGAACTGGTGGCCAAGTGCAGCCCTGTCCAACATGCACTGGAAACCAGTCTGATTTACTGCCGGCAATAGGAACCAGATTCTTGCTGTGGTTGTATGGAGCCTGAAGCACCCCCCACAGTAAGCAACGAGGGACACTGTCAAATATGGTAAAAAGTCCATAAAGCACATGTGGACTGGTTGGACGAACTCCTGAATCTGAGGTTTGACTATTAGCCTAATCCTCCTCTCCAGCACTCTGGAAGAGACTTTCCCGAGAAGGCTGAGAACTGTGATCCACCTATAGTTGGAACACAGGCTCTGGTCCCCTTTTCTTAAAATAAGATACCACCACCCCAGTGTCCCAGTCCAGAAGTACTGTCCATGAATAGTCCAAACAAAAGAAACCAACAGGAAAAACCACAAAGACAACGTGAAGAAATTCACAGAGGAACAAGGGCAGAAAGCCAAACAGGGAGACATGAGGAGCTGACTGTGGGAAAGAGGAGCGTATACTGTGGCCCTCAATTGCCAAAGTGAGTTTGGGTGAGTGTGTGTGCAGGACAGAGGCAGGAGGCAGCTAAGGCCATGCTTCCACCTTCAACTGGTCAGAAATTCATGACATCTGGCACAAACGTCCACTTGTACTCGCGGATGAACTGATTAGAATAAAAGTCTGCACATAAACATCGACTACACAACACATTGTGCTGTTGACTTGACTCTCTGTCGCTCAGAGGCATTCATCTTCAGTATCCCCTTCATTGTTTTGCTGGTACAGTACATGGTAACATATATTTAACTATTTTTGAGGCAAGTTGCTGTCTTAGATTCCAAGGTGTTTGTAAAAACCCTACCCAATTAGTACAGGTCAGAAATGTCAATAAAGGCCAATAAAATGTGGTCTTTTGGGCTCTGGGCAGGCTCACAGAATTCAGAGAGCTTGAGGAATGAAGGATTTTACTGACAGAAGTAATTTGTACTGCAACTTGCAAAAGCCCACACACACACACATACACACACACTTTACTGTTTTGTGATAAATACAAAATGACATTTCAATTTGGCTTTTTCCTGTTGTGATGGTACTTGCATACAAAATCAGCTCCTTCATTCATTTCCCATCTCTGTCTCTCTCATCATCTCACAAAATGAAGAAATGCAAATAAGGGGTGAAACATACAAGGGTGGGTTGAATTCAAATAAATGCAAACTGTGAATGTTAGCACGTTACATTGAGAAAAGTCTGGGGGGCCTGGGGTGTGTATTTGATGTTATATTTGCCATGTACAGTGTATATGTGTGTGTGTCTTTTTGCATATGTGTCCAGAAACCAATGGGCTTAGTTGTCCGTTTCAACTTGGAACTTTTGAACTGTGTGTGTGCATCTTGTATTGGTTAAGCCAACTTGCTCTGTGTGTGTGTGTGTGTGTGTGTGTGTGTGCATTCATGGCCTGCTGGAAATCAGTCCATGCCTGGTATCAGCTCCCTCACCAATCAGTGCCTGTTGTTCAGAGGAAAATGTCAAACCAGTCAGAGCTCACCATTTAGAATAAAATGACAGCCAGTGTCGGCTGCTTTTTGTAGAAAATGGCAGCCAGATGGCTCGATTGGACCAGAGTCTTTTGAATGAGAAATCAAAGCCCCCCCTTTTTTTAACAGGGGTGATTCAATCAGGGAACAAGTTATACTAGTCATTATTTAGTCCAGCCTGACTGCATACGCTTCATGACACACTTTGTCACTGCACTATTTAGTTTCTTGTATATGTATGAAGGTGACACAGTTTGAGATGTTTATAGTACATTAATGACATACACTTATAATAGAAAATAGATGTATAATATTCATTAACAATGTATTATTGAGTTTCTTGGGAAGTCAAAGAATATTTGTCAAAATCTTGATGGGCATGTGTTTACTGCAGGAAAATAAATGTCATTCATGTATGATATGTTTTTTTATTTCTTGCAGTATTCTCAAGTTTTTCTTGTTTATGGAGAAACACCATGACACTACAGAGAATGATGCCAATGTAAAGGCACTGTGGAACAGTTTTCAGAATCTGTAAAATCTATCTGGATGATAACACATAAAAAATACATTTTATTGTGGTGAGATAGATTTGATCTAACTGCGAATGAGGCTCATTAACAAACATCTTTATTTTAGCCAGCTAGGATCCAGTCTGTCAGTCTCAGAACCATCCAGTTGAGTTTAAATCATTTAGCCAGCCAGTCCCACGCTGAGCTAGTCAATTAGTGAACCAGTCAGCTGCTAAGCCAGTCACTCGGCCAAACAGCCAGCCTCGCCTCAGACAGTCAACCAAGCCTAAAGTCAGTCAATTACACAGTGAAGCAGAGGGTCACTGTGTGTAAGTATGCGCACGTGTGTGTAAAGAGAACCTAGGAAGAATGAACCCACCAGTTTTAAAATCAATCAGCTGATTGCACACACACACACACACACACGCACACACACACACACACACAAATATATCAAACTGCAAGTCGTGGCTGAGCAGCTATTTAGGATGTAGAGGGCAAAGGCTGAATTTCTAAAATCACGTAATTCAGTTCACATGGTGTGCCAGGTGAAAATCAGTCCCAGATTTGTTCAAATGAAAACCAGCAGGGCTCACAGTCCTGAGGGACACTATTAAAGACCAGAAAGTTCACATTAGTTCTAGCAAGCCAATATATAGTGCCCAAATTGGTCTTCTATTAAAAAGTGGTCACGGTCCAGTTAAGACCTTTCTCCTCTGTTGTGATGGGAATGGTACAGTTTGTGTCGCTGTAGTTAGTGCTGCACTGGCTGACTGATCGACAGAGAGATCACTATCAACTACGTTAAGACAACATCTTACATGGCATAAGAGATCACAGGTATAGAGTTCATTGTTACAACACACTATGTCTCCAAATGGGTCAAACCTTCTGTCTCTTGTGGAAAAGTCCTCCATGTTGTCCACCCATTGACAGACATCGTGGATGGATGGCATGTAGCATCCAGGACTGGCAAACTGTGGAGCCAAGTCCAGGTTGCTGTGTGAGGACTTCGCTTTTTGAGAGGGGCTGTTCATTTCCAGACTTGTCATGCACTATAAGCTACAAAGTTTTTGAACATAACAGTATTAAGGCACAGTTTGGGAACTTCAGGGACCTTTAGGCTCCAAAAAGGGCGTAATATGGGCACTTTGATTAGATTGTCAATCAATGTGTTTGTGACTTGTAGTTTTTAATAACAGAAATAGAAAATGTAATTTATAGTTATATCACTTGTTCTGTAGATGTAATGTAGAAAACGTCTGACGACAACAAAAGCAACACGTAACAGTTTGATCTTTGTGTAAGCAGTCAGGTTGGAACAGTGGACAGAGACAGGCTTAGCCTGACTGGAGAAGAGTTAAGCCTGATACTACATGCAGGCTCAGTGTGTTTGTTTGGCTCAAAGTGTCAAAGACAGTGTTGTGTTTTTACAGGTTTAGCGGTTTGCTTGCCATATATAATTCACTGTGTTTTTTTATCTACCTGCAGTATATGCAGAACGGAGTAATAGTAATATGTATGTGTGAAGCAAAGTAGAATGTGTCAGTCATTGTACTCAGTATGAAAAAAAAAAAAAAAGAATTAATAAATGTTTGCCTGAAAATGAAACTGACTTGTTTTCATATGTCTGGCAGCGATATCTTTCAAATTGATATCATTTTCTCTTATTATTCGGAGCAGGAGTTTCTGGCACACGTCCACCTGCTGCCGTGCAACACAGATAAAGGAAAAACTGGAAAGGTCAAAACTCCAGTAACACTCGCAATGCAAAGAACAACTTCATTGGCAGACTAACGTGTTTCAGCCTGCGGTTTTAATCTAACCCTGCGAAAAGCACACAACAAAGAGAATTTCAATAAAAAGAGTGTAGAACAGAAAAATCACTAAGGAAAAGTTTCTCCCATCACACACAGTAACATCACTCGGTAAGATGCATACACATCATTGAGTGGGGTATGTGGTTATGTGGTTTGTGGATTCAAATGAAGCATCATCAGAGGCTGCACTGCTCTGTGTTAACCAGGCAGCTTGTTTACTGAAACTGTGTGGATGGAAGTTCAGGTGAGAGCAGCACTGATATTGATTGGGAGTAAAGCACACAGGTGCAGGGCTATTCCGTTCATTCAGACACATGCACCTAATGAATGAAAGTGCCTGAAGGATATCCAAGGATACCTTTTAAGTACTAGTCTTTCATGCAACAATCCTGTAACATATTAATAGCACTTTGGGAATGCGGAAGGGTAAAATTAAACAAGCAAAAAAAAAAATGCCAAATGCAAACTAGTTCCCTTGGGTTTGACATGTTTGCTTTTCAGGAACAAAATAAAAAGCTCTTTCAAAGAGATTATTATGCGTTTGAAAAAAAAAAAAAAAAAAAAAAAAAACATAGTCAGGGATGTTTAAAAGCTTGTGATTTTATTCCTAAATTACATGAAAATACCCCAAAACTAATCAAAAACAGTAGAAAAGCATCAACAGAACCTGTGTTCACACAAAAAAAATGGAACGTGACCTTGTAATCCACAACACGGGCAGACATTGTTGATTTTTATCAGAACTGTGGGACGTATCTACAAATAATTAACAGAACAAACATCCCATTCGACTGCAGTAAACGCTTTGGTGACTTTAGGAGCTGAACATCAGACGGGCTTCCGTGCGTTTCTCATCCAAAAGGCCAGCGCTGTCTCGCCGCCTTCTCTCTGAAACCCTATTTCTCCCTTTCGCTATTTGTCATGGAGCCCGGGGAGGCAGTGTCAACAGCACTAAGTATTTACTAAGTATTTAACATGTTAATAGGAATGTAATCCATTTGGTAGCACTGCTATTAGTCATGCTAAGCACACCAGCCACAGGCAGTCAGGAAAACAAGGTACCACCCAAGGGAAGAAATGCAAAGGAAACTTTTAAAGCTCGTTTTAAATTAGACCCCGCTGGTTTGCCAAGCTTTGGTTATCTGAAGATCTGCACATTTGTAATTTCATATTACATTACACAAAATGACACCCCAGCAACTAGTCTGACATTCTTCATTTTTGGCAGCATCTGTCAATCATTAGTACGTGAACACCTGCTGGATGGTTTATCCTGATTTCTGATTCGTGGATTCTTGATTTCTGGTGATGCAGGTTTTCTGTTAAACTCGTGGTCTGGAAGACGTGAACTGGATTGAACCCGTTACCCTGAGTTTAGTTGACAACCTGATCTACATTCATGACTAAGATGCTTTTTGACTGCTGTATTTTTTTTTTTTTTACCTACAAACGCTTTTAAAAAAAGCCTCATATGCACCACATATTCCTCAATTTCCAAGAATTAAGCACCTGTTTAGCCATATGTTTTTTTATTTTATTGCAGTGGCAGATTATGATTATGTACATGTAATCACCATAGATAACAACATCATCACCATCATAATGCTTTCGGCTCGATACATAATAAGTTTATCGCGACTTCCTAATAAGAAAGCCGATTAGAGTAATTCACAACTTAATTCCAGATTAATGGAGGTTGGAGAAAGAGACTGGATGTGATTGCAAGGAGTCCAGGGGCTGTGGACCCATGGGGGAAGTGAGGATGTGGTTAATCAGACGCTATTGTTATCTTACTACACATACACACAGTCTCAGACGCGTTCACACACACACACACACACACACACACAACAGTTTAGGTTACCAAGTGTAATCAGTCCAACTCTGAAGCAACAGGGCCACTCAGCTGATTTTCTTAAGAGGTTTGTTCCACTGAACTTGCCACTTTCTTCCTTTTGCTTTGCTTTCTTGCCTTTTTATCATTATTCTTTTTCTCTTTGGATGATTTTTTTAAAATCCATCCCTCTTTATCCATCATCATACTGATAATGGCACATTCGGATGTAATGACTTTTTCAGCTTCACTCAAGTGCAGCATAAAATGGATGAGTACATCATCTCCACTATTTTAAATGTATTGTGCATCCACACTCCTCCAGATGCTCAAATCATCATCTGGTGTCGGAACAGTCACTACTTTTTAGTTTGGTCACAACTTTGGCTTGATCTAATTTCAGTGCTTCTATCATGTGTCGAGTTAGTTGTTTCTGATTGGTTATACTGTTTATATGATTACAGGTAGATCCGATTAGATTAGCCTAGATTACACTTCACTGATCCCAGAAGGGAGTCGCGTCACAGCAGCAAAGTCAAAATGACATAAAAAGCCATGTCCCGTTCTGGTCTGATGCCTGAATAAGTTTTGCTATTCAATAAAGGATTTCCAATGTAGAACCATATAATTTCTCATCCTGGCTGCATCAGATTAAAAACCTTAATCTGGCAAAATGTGATGATTTTATTGCGAAGCAGTCAAATGAATGCTTTGCCACATGGGTTAAGATTATTATATTATTATATGTTTTCATGGGTCAAAATGAAAATAACTAAGGTGTACTGGTGCATATCTGTTGCTATAGCAACAAATGTTGCTAATTGCTTAATTCGTTTTTTTTATAGTGTAGTGCACATTTTGATTAAGGCATCTATTTGAGGCGCACAGCTACTAACAGACATATTCTAGACACACGTGTAAAGTGTAATTCAACAACAAAGGGAAACCAACGCCCAGCAGCTTCAAAGGTAACTATCACTTTAAAAGTCTTCAGATAGTTTCTTTGGCAGGTTATAGCCACATTCAGTGTAAAGCTGCTAAATCTGACCCCTTCCTGCATGCATTAGTAGCATTTTTGTTCGGCTTAACTTAACATGTAAACACATCTTACTGCTTTGATATGTTATCTTTTGGCTTGATTTCCAAAATAAATCCCTCCAACCGAATTCTGCGAGGACTCCTTTCTAGGATTCATGAATGCTCTCGGCACCTCTGTGTGTGCATGTGTGTCTCCTGTAGGTGTGCTTCCTTACCACTGGATGTGCATGTGTGCCTTAAGTGTGTGTGTTTGCGTGTGCAAATCTCCCAGCAGCCAGAGATGGAGTTATCTCAAAACCCAGACTCCCCTAGTTACCGTGAGCTGCCGGGCATAGTGATGTTTTCCCCACTTAAAGTTTCAGTGAATCAGTAGAGCATTTGAATCACACACACACACACACACACACACACACACTTAAACGCTGTGTAAGGTTAATATTAATTAAGGATGCATTTATACTGCAGTTTCTTTTATACTTACAGTGTTTTGGTGATTTTCTCTACTTCAGTATTAAATAATGCATCAGCTCAAGTATTAGGTTCTTAAACATTATTCTTATTAATCATTTTTATTATTTACTTACTTTATGACAGTCTCTTGAGATGCATTCTTATTTACGCTTGGCCAAATAAGGCAACAAATGATTTCACAACAAAGACCGCCCTGAAAGGTACTAAATGTTAAGAGTGTACAGACAAATAATTACAATTGATTAAAGATATTCTTGTTTCCCAAACATAACACATCTTCCACTCATAAAAAACATAAGGCTAGGTTCAGGCCTAAAAAAAACAAGAGCTAGAAAGCAGAACAAGGTCTGAAGAATGAACTGGAGGCAACTCATAAAGAGACAAGGAGGGCAAGGTGGGAATAATCAGGGATACTTAAATAAAAGGAGACAGGAAGGACAGGGAAGAAAGTGGAAGTGAAACAAAATAAAAGCACAAAACAGGAAGTGGAACTGGGCTCATAGCCCTCCACTGGATATGAACACCTGTCTCTGTCCAATGTGGGGAATTCACATCATTGTGTGACGCAACCACCATTCGCAACCAGCAGCAAGATTTCCCTGAAAATATTATTTTCATGCAACATATTTGAATGAAGAAGAATACAGGTGTCTCCTGGTATGTTACAGGAGCCCCCCCTATTTGTAAATCTCTTAGGATTTTTTCTTGTTTGCATTGCAGGCCTTTCAAGTTGAGAGCGTAATGTGCTACATCAATTCTAACCCTGACAATCAACACTGCCCTCACCTTTGAAATGGTAAACACACACCACTCCAGTAGCACAGAAAGAGAGATATAATAAGATATTATTATTACTGAACGTTATTTCATGCCCCGGGCAGCCTGAATTTAAAGCTGATTGGGTTCCAATTGACGATTTGGTTTTAAATAATCACTCAGACTAAGGCGATCACAAAACACCTGCTGCAAAGTATAGGGCTAACAGGTATCCCTAATCGAGAATGATGTTCATCATAACTGTGTTGTGCAGCACTGCATGGGCCCTGTTTTGTCCACAGAGACACCATTCATCCTCATTTTCTAACTGGCAGCTTTGAAATTTGCTGCAGTAAGCTAAATTTAGAAAAAACATGTGGTGCCATGTTCTGACCATACAAACAATTGAATATAAGGAAGTTAAATACATGGTATGTTACGAACATGTGTTCATTAGTTGTGCTTTATGACCGCTGTACTTCTCTGTGGCACTGTTTTCTTGAGAGAAATGGGACAAGATTTTCTCCACTAGCTGGAAAATCTCCCCCCAAAGACATCCAAAATACACCACAAAGGATGAGAGTGGGATCTATTCTTTGCTACTTATATTTTCACTGGAGCAATTTCAATAAGTTATTTCAAGTGTGTTGGCTGGGACACAGGGTGGTCTCTGCCAGTATTTGGACACATTTTATTTTATTATTTTCTTATCTCTGCAGTGTTTAGTTTGGATGCGAAATGATTAGTTGACTTTGAAGTCTATGTACATGGTAACAGCTTAGGTTGAATTTAGACAAATTACAATAAATGTCTTAATGATATTGTGATATATTTATATTTTTCATATCCTACACTAGCAATCAAATGACTTTGTTTTGTGATCAGGGTCTATTGTAGTGATAAAATCAGTGAATTATTACCCAACTCTGCAGTTGCACTAAATTTAGGATCCCTTTGCCGTTGTTGACTCACTTGATTTGTTTTATGACCTGCAGCTTTAATGTGTTACTCTCACCAGTCTCATAAGCTGTGTTCAGCAAAGCACTGATAGATGTATTTTACCTGGCCAACACCATCCTAAAGACAAATTTAACCATTAAACAGGGCTGATAGGAGACTGAATTTTTGACTTATCCGACCTTAGTTGCAAAAAAGAACACCATTCTTAAACACATAGATGTATTATTATTTATTTGTTTTGTAATAATTAAAAATCCTAATCCTAAATTCATTTCATCCCTAAAACGGTTCAACAGATGACTGGTTAGACAGTGACATGCTGACTCATTTTCAGTACTACTTTAGCTTAAAGTCTTGTTCTAGATAGATATTTAAGACAAACTGAATAACCTGTGACTTAAAAAGTGACTTATTCATGTAATGTGGTGACAAGAGTACCTCACACAGGTTAGGCAAAGGTCATATAATGATGTTTTTGTATCAGTATAAGATGTTAATCATCCTAGGTGCATCCTAATATCTAATAAATTAGGCCAAGAGTCCACATAGGGAGGTGGACAGGGTGATGGTCAACAATACACAGGACCTTAGCACAGGAGACTGTAAAATTGAGGTGTTTGTGCACATTAGCTATTCATATGTAGGTTCATGAGAAGTACAACTTAAAGCCAGTTTAGCTACTGAGTGCAAATAGAAGCATAGTGTATGCGCAAATAACTATGTTTCCTACAACTTTAGGAGATAATATGCCAGTGCTGTGTTTACTGCCTCTTGTGCTGCATCTGGCCAAAACACATGGATTTTTACTGCTTTTAAGTAGTTGGCAAGGCATAGATAAACATTTCATCATGAAAAAAACCTCAGGAATGAAGTTAACACCACAGGTGAGAAGTATGAAGGTGTTAGTGTAGTTGCTTTAGTTGGGGCCTTTTTAAAATGTTCAAAAAAAGAGGGAATTTATTAATTTTATGTAATTAATTTAATGCAGTCTGACAAGAATAAAGTTTAGAACTTGTTTCAGACAGAATACAAACACACACACACACACACACACACAATTACAAAATCCAATATGCATCACATCCTTTCACATTCAGACCAATTACTCCTCTCTCATGAGCTCCTGCATACTGCCGGGGACAGAGTGCCCTAAATAAAATATCTATAGTTACATTTTTGCACACAGCTACACAAAACAGCGACCCATGGGAGGTAGGCTGGAAAATTGCTGAGGTGTAGTAGCACTTTTTATTTACTAACCAATTTTCTGGGAAAAAAACCTTAACGTGTGCTGTTACTGTTCATTTCTTTATCCACAGTGAGTCCCTCTTTAGCTTCTTTAGCTTTATATTATATAAAGTTAGGTATCTGACATCCTGGTCTAATATGCAGATGGATTGCAAAGCATAAATGAGTAACTTTGGTTCTAAAAATGATCCCTAACAAGTGAGAGAATTAGCAGCATGCATGTGTGTTTATATTCTCAACAGTGTTTACAGTCAACAGAGGCTTTCCTAAATCAGTCTAATGAGATTTTCTCCCATTGGATACTCCCCTGTCTGATTATTTTCACAGCCACAGAGGAGACATGACGAGAATACAAATCGTTGCCGGCGGGGAGGAGGGAGAGAGAAATTATTGTTATCAGCAAAAGAGAGAAAATTACCATCTTAAGCAGAGCAGATGATTGGTGTCCTGCTGAACGGAAGGCTTCGCTTCAACAATCGAATCATATCAACACTTAGATTCTAGAGCCACTGAACTCATATCAACACAGCAGAGTCTATTCAGTCCTTACTCTATGGAAATAAGTCGCCACCAACAAATCCACAGAAATTAGGCTTTCTAAGGGCTTTCGTGAAATTAGATAGTACAGTTCTACTTTTCTCCAAGAGCCCTCGACTGTAAACGCTCAGGGTAATTTCCCTGGGAAAAAAAAAAAAGGAGAAAGATCTGCCTTTCAGGCAATTGTGATGTGCATTTGTGCATTTTGGCTGCAACTCCCAGTCGGTTGAGTCGGTTCTACTGAGATATGTGGGGGAAAATTATCCACATTCAGGAAAATGTTGAAATCAATCGACTACTGCATCTGCCCTCCAGGATACCATGTTCTTTCTCAATCTTTTTCAGGAAAAGTGTTTTCAGTATAGTAATTAAGTGCTTGAACTGCCTAATAAGCTTTATTAATGAATTTCTGACCATGTAAGTCTCATGTTTCCTTCTTTATACAAGGTTACTGATGTTTGCACTAAAACGATTTTTACAGCTTGCATCAAGGTAAATGATGTCCCAAAAAACATTTCTATTTCTGAGTTAGAGATAGATAGATAGAGATTCCTAATGACCTTGTTAATCTTGTGTTCTTTAACCCAGGGCTATCAGCAGGTTGCATATGTGAATTATGCAGTGAACTCTCTCATCATCTACTAGATGGATTCAAGGTTCCCAGACAATACACAAGCACTGTATCCTGTAGACTGAAGAGGCATCAGCTAAAATGTTTGTATACATTATAATAACGGCATACTTTAAGTATACCAGCGCAGACTCCACTTTGATTTTCAATTAAAAAGGGCCGTTTTTCACTTGATTTAAAAATTATGTGTGTGATACTGTATCAAAAATCTAAAGAGGTCATAATTTGCCTGTTTGGACAACGTGAAAACATAATGCCTAGCTGGGTCTGGCTTTTGCTGGCATGGAGGTAATTAAACAAAATAAACATTAGTGATGAAATAATGCAACCTGTCAGTCAACAACGACGACTGTCCCAGCCCCTTTCTGTCCCCCTCCTGTTGAATCTGACACGCCCAACTGCTTTACGGATGATGGTGAATCAAAAAGAACAAGCCCCCTGGGGGCTGAGATGTAGCTATGAATTTGTGTTGCAACACAAGCCATCACCATGCACGGCCTGTCAGAGCATGGGAGCCATTTGAATATTTATGCCTTGCACAGAATCTCCCTGTGGGGCTCAGCAAGACAGGGAGACAGGGAAGACAGGGCTCATACTGGAGGTCAACTATGTGTCATTTGCTTGTGTGTGGATGTGTGTGCGCGAGGGAAATATAGACAGCCCTATAAGTCAGGCCACATGTTAGCTGTTAATATTGATAAAGTGATGTGAAAAGGAGGCGGTGTGGCCTGCATGCTGAGACACACACAAAAACACACACTATAAGTACATGTTATTGGCAAAGAAAAAAAAACTTTAATTCAAACCATCTCGAGTAATAGTGTTTTATTAAGTATTTAATTAAATCATGTTCAGTAGGCAGAAACACATCTGATCATTGTAAAACAGTTACACACAGGCATAAATGTCAGCATAATAATGTTTTAACAGCCAAATCACCTAGCCCTGTTTAACTTAACAAAACTTACACCAAGTTTTATGTTGTTTTATTAATAATTAATAATATCATAACTATATAAAGTTAAGCAGTCCAGCAGTATTTTCCTGGTGGTAGTTTAAGATTAATATACTGGAAATCACAACTAAAGTCTTTTCAAGGCACTTTAAAGTTTAAGACCTTACAAAATATAGCTGTATATACCGATAACTGTTTGTTAGCTTTATGCCATAGTGTAATAGAACACTATTAGTGCCTGTGATTTTCCAAGACAAATCAAACAAGAGCAAAATGCCCCAAAATATTAATAAATAATATTCTCTTAGGTATTATCCAGTTTTGTTAATATTAGAAATTCACCACCAAAAAAGAAGCACTGAAGCCGTTTCTCCATCTGCATAATATTACTAGAGGGCTGTCCCAGTCACTGATTGTGTAATGGGCTGCTGCCATAGTAAATCAGACACTAATTACAGTACATACAATTGGAACACAAACTGAATGACAGGATGCAAATCTTGTGTCTGGAAGGTCTTCCCTGGAGAAAATACTGTGACATGTGATGTGAAAAGATGTGATCCGCTCTTAGCGAGTCTGTGGAATAAATAAAATAACTTGTAGAATAGCTGGCATAAGAGTTGTTTAACAACCCCCCCCTGTAAATGCAGCAAATTACACAAAAGCTGCTCCAGTATGTTACAGATCACCACTTAAAACCACATTTCCAATGAATATATAATGTGCTATGTGCATAATGAAGGTTAGAATGGAAAGTCTACTCCATCATGCTGAATAATGTGTTAAATGCTGCATGTATGCTGTGTGTGAGTTTTTGACCCAAATTATTCTCAGACCAGCTCTCAATGTGTTTCCTTCCATGGATGCATGTTAGGGAGTGGAAGGATGCTACTCTTATTCTCTTCTCTGTACTCCAGAACCAAATACAAACATTATAACATCCATAAAATGTACTGTATATTTAAAAAAACTGGAGAAACCTCTACTTTCCCGATCAGCCGTACTGCAAACAATCCAATTCAGGGCTTTGATTAGCTTGTTAAGGAGCTGCTTAAACCCTACTGGTCCTCCTCTGGTTTGGCTTGACGCGTGCCTCCACGCCATCGACTCACTGGCTCCTTCTCTTGATGAAAGCAGACAGCGCTCATTAAAAAGTCTAGTTAAGAGTTAATTGAAAGTCTCCGTGTGCCGGCAGCCAGATATTGTGGCTACTCCACACGAGTGTGTGTGTTACTGTCGGTGTATAAGAGCACAGAGGAAAGTATGATTAAACGAGTGAGACTTAAATTGTGAGCGAGCGGGTGCGTTTCTTTTAGTACAGACTAGCAAAACAGGTTTTCTCACACCTACACATTTTTTCTAGTATCATTTTAAAAGCTCTTCTCGTGTGTCGCTCAACGGAGGCATTTAACTTTTACTGTTTAATAAAAAGAAATCTGAATGACTGCTAGTCATAGAGGCACCGCTGCCAATCTCACTATGCTGGTGCAGATCAGAACACATTTGATGGTGTTTGGCCATCACTAAAAACATTAACCAGACCCGACCCAGTGTGTGTTTCAACCCAACTGACTCAATATTGACTCAAACTTGTGTATCTGACATGAAATAGAGGTGTACGTGTTATTACTGTTAAGCGTGTGCTTTTATCAAGCAACTGGTGGACTGCAGAGGAAGTCTATGTGTCTGTTTGAACGCTTCAAATAATTACAAGCACAGAGCTGAACAGAATGAAACTGGCAAGTGGAAGCAACGAGAGCTGCAGAGCAACAGCGAGATGGAAGCCATAGTGATTCATCAAGCAGGCAGAAGTGTCTTGGCAACAACATGGTGTTGTTGCCTTGCTACAATAAAATGGTTATGGCAGCTCACCAAATAACAACAGGGATTTGAGAAGCACTCACTGGTAGGAAGCGGTGATGTTGACGGATATACCTGGAATCAGGTGAGTTGTTTGGAGGGCAGTGTTTGCAGATATGTACGTGACAAACAATGTTATAGCACTATTACATGCAGTAAACATTTCATGGATTGAGAGTCTCCATACTCTGCCAGAAATGTACTTTTCTGATTGGCTCGCACTCTCACTTGCATCATCTTTGCCTGCATCTGCAGCAGGCACCTGTTGTCAGCAAAAAATGAAATTCAAACACCAACTGCGCGCTGTTTCACAGTACTAAATGGCACAGCGACTGTAGCGGGCGAATAAGCCGATTCGACTGTTATCACGCTGTTCAGCGGTCAGTTATCAGTGAGCATCGTACTCAGAGCTATGGTTCAGTGGATTTTAAAAGTGATGAAGTGAAGCTTACATATTCGCCCATTACTGGAGCATTAAATCTCCTAATGGTCTTCCTCTGGAAGAGTATTATGACATGACACATTGCACTAGCAAAGGCACAAAACTAAGTCACCTTCAGTCTTTGTCAGCAATAAGTAACAAATCCCCAAGTTTGCCTCTAAAGTTATGGTCTTATCTCTCCCTATCCCTTAAGTACAATTTCAGTTTCATAGAAACATCGCTTTTTTTCTGGTTGTTACCCTTGGGCGGCGTCAGTATCATTCTCTACATGCAGCTCTGACACAAATCTCCTGATGCAGTCGCATCCTTTGCAGCAGCCTGCCTCTCCCGTTGAGAGCATGAGGAATTTTACAAGATCGTTTTCTTCTTCTTCCCCTTTAACATTCGGAATGAAACCACAAGTGTGAAACGCATGTGCAATTGAAATGTCTCAAGTGAGCATATTGGTATATACAGGGGTGGAATGAAAGAAAAAGTTTTTTCCCAGAGAGAAGAAAATAGATTTGTAAATACCACAGGGTAAAGGAAGTTTATAAAAAAAACAAAAAAACAAAAACACTTCTCTCTTATGTTAGGTGTTGTTTATAGTAACATATATTATATTACTTATCTCACTGTCATGCTGCAGCTATGTAGTTTGTTTTCCCCCAAAGATGCACAGTAGCTTTAATTGAAGCTCATAACCTGTTTTAAGCAGTAAATATAATCAGATATTCGTCTAGTCGACAGTTACTTGCATCAGCACCTCTACTTTTATAGCTTTGAAACATGTCAGACTATCTACTGTGCTTACTTTTTATTTTTAGATTTACATGTAAAAGCAAACTGTGCTTTAGTATCATGAAGGAGGAACAGACCGAAGTCTCCAATCTATCAGTGCATGAGTGTTGGGATGGACTGTCCATGGACGTCAGCATGCAGGCGTGTCTGAATCTGTCTTCAGCGCCAGAAAAGTAAAGCAGCATTTCATACATCAAAGGTGTGTAACATTTATTTCAACATCTTGTGAAGTGGTTTCCACATACCATCCCATTCCATTCCCTTTTTCACGCTGTTCAGTCAAACAATGGTGCGCTTCATCTCATTGTTCTGCTGTCCAGAGCGGCTGTCATGTTTTGTAGTGCTCATACGTGCATCTATAGTGTGGGTACCGAGTAGTAGGACAGTGTGAACTGGCCTTTGCTTAAACCTGTGCTTTTTCTGAAATGGGATTGTATGTGCATTACTCTGACATATGAACCTGTTTCTACAAACAAAGACTGGCAAAGCCTGGACTCTTCTTAATGTCTTTGACAGCTTCTCTTTAGAATTTAATTAGAGTGCTCTGCTCCCATCAGTCACCCTGGATGGCTCTAAGCTTCAGCAAGCAACTAACATAGTGTGTGTTTGGGTAAATGTACGTGCCGTTCCTTTTTGACTGTACTGTATGTATGGGTTCGTGCAAGTAACTCTTTAAACCGTGGCTTAGTAACACCAAGTTTAAATTGTGTTTTGCAGGCTGTCGTGATGTGCAATACGAGACTAAACATATGCAGGGGTTTCCATGACAAGAGAAGAATGGTGCACCATCTGCAATTAAGGTGCTATTTCTGTCTGCTCCCAAAGGGGTGCCATTTTCCCATTTTAGAAGAGACATCTGCTGGGGTGGGGGGGGGTGGGGGGGTAACAGCAGTGTAGTGGTTAGCACTGTCGCCTTACAGCAAGAAAGACCATAGGTGTGAATGTTTCTGTCTCTATATGTCAGCCCTGGCGACCTGTCCAGAGTGTACGCTGCCTCTCACCCAAAGACAGCTGTGTCAGGCTCCAGCACTCCTGGTTAGGATAATGGATGGATGGATCTGCTCGGGTGGTTAACACAGAGGTGCTTTTTCATCATATGTTAAGTAAAGCCTGCTAGCCACCATGAGGGTGCTACTGCAATACATTCCTCCTGCCTTATAGTAGGGGTGCCATTTTAAGAGACGTTCCTGGGACTTGTAACGGGAACTGCACAGTATGAAGTAAGTATCTTTCTGCGTAATCACAGAAACAATTGGCTAATGACAAGAATATTCCACTACACTGTTTTCACACTGCAAACTTTTCGGATGATTAAAGTCTTCCTATTCTATGTACCAATTACATTCAGCTAACTGAAACTAGAGCAGACGTGTTCTGTAAAACAGAGCTGTTTGTTGTCTCATTTCTTTGTAGCTGCATAACAATGCAAAAGGCAAATACGGTAAATGCTGGAGTTACTGACATGCTCCCCGTCATTGCCAGCTTTTTTTTTTTTTTTTTTTTAATAAGCTGTTTATACTGACGATTCTCTGTGCATGATAGCATTTGATGGGGTCGAGCCTTTGTAGTCAGTTAATGTCAGCTCCACTAACACATCTGCCTTCCAACAACAAGAAGCATTAGGATGCTCTGTGTGTGAAATGCTTTCCATGTTGGTCAGTTTGAAAAGACATTCATTAATAATACCACCCAGCAATTATACATTCTCACAAATCTACCTTACAGGGAGAAGAGAAGCTATGCGTTTTCCTTACTGACCCCCTCATGTGCTTTTGTTTTTACATGGACTTAGAAAGGGAATGTAAGGGACCTTGGATCCTGGAAGATGCACAATATATTAAAGCTACGATATGCAAATTCAGGGAATCAAGCCAGTACAGCACAAGAGCCCAAAATCAATCTGCTTCACCATGCCTTGGCCTACACACATCTGCTCTTCTGGTATTAGTAAATTAAAATAAATCAGAATGCTGCAATATTTACCAGTCAAGCAGAAATAATTGACCTCTGCTTAGAAGGACGGGCCTTGCTCACAAATAAGAAAGTCTTTGCTTTGCTTATCATTGCTGCCAGGCTCTTGAATAAGGCGAGGTCACAGAAGCCTTTGGCTGCATCTCCCAACATTAAAATACACGATGAAACGTATTCCTACTAAAATAATATTTGACACATATTTTGAAGGTCATGACAAATCTCAGTTAACAAATAAAAAAAAACCAACAAACTGTTTAAATGCATCTTTGAATCATGTCACTGGTGTTATCAGTGCTTGCAGCATCTGTTTGCAAATGGATTTTATACTCGACCCTCTTAAACAACAGCTTGCTTACTGTATAAACAGGCTAAAATTAACACATGAAGCACTGTAAACTGAACCATCTTTGGGCTAGGATACAGTCTGTCATGTGATAAGTAAGCATGAGATGAGTTGTGTCACATTAACCTGTTTAAAAATTTAACAGCACTAAATGCATTTAAATTAATCTGATCACAAACCAATATAAAAAGGTTTGTGTTAAGGGTTAGAAAAATCAGAGACAGACTTCATGAGGGTGGCCTGAGAGGCTGACATCCTCTAGTTGGCCCTGTGCTCACAGCCCCGCACCGTGGAGTGTCACGAGCTGAAGGAAGGACTCCATGGCCAGAGATAACAGGTCAGAACTGAGAAGTCACTATTTATTTAAAACGACAGAACAACAGTGGATCAATGAATGCAACAGTCACTAGATGGGAGGAGACGAGGTAGGGCGAGTATGGTGGTCTGGTTGGAAACCGGAAAGGACGTCAAAACCAAGATGGCCGACCAACAGAGAGCACATGGACAAAATGGAGGACAATGGAGATGGTGAATGGTGGCGACTGATGACCAGTGGAGAGTGTCCAGGAGTGTAACCAGACCAACACAGAATCACAATAAGAAAACAGTCACAGAATGTGATGAAACCCAATGTCCAAAGCAATGCAATAAATGTCTAAAACCGGTGTGGAAAAACAGGCTGGGGTAATGAACACAGGCAGTCCAAACAATGAATCCAAAAGACTACACTCAGGTCAAGCGTAATCCAGGTCATACACGGTTATGGCAGTTCAGAGGCAAGTAAGGCAGGCAAGATCCACAACGGAAAGACAATCCAGGTCAAAAACACAAAGGGGTCCAAACAATCTGAGCGGGGAAAAGAACAACGAGGGACAAAACAGAACAGAGAAAAACACTCACCGAACCAAAGGGGCGGACAAGAAGCAGAGTCAGGTCAGGCTGGTCCAGTGAGGGGGAATCCAGGGTAGACAGGGCAGAAGAGGTACAGGTCTGAGAAGGGGAATCAAGCAGGCACAGGTACAAGTCTGGTACCGTGAGCAGGGGGAATGACAGGGAATAAACAGAACTCACAGCACCAGGGGGTCAGGCAAGAGACGGGGTCCAGGGCAGGCAGAGTCCGAAAAATCCAAAATGAGTCAGTCAAGCAGAAACACCAGATAGTGTTCAGGAGTCTAAAACAAACTATCTGGCAGGGGAAATACGTGAGCAGGCCGGTTTTTATACTGTGGGGGAAACCAGGTGTAACCAATTAGGTAAGTGCATGTGATCAGACTGGGAAGGGGAAACAGGAAGCTGTCAAAATAAGAGCTCGGGGGAAATACAAGCAGCAGCGAGGCTGAAACCATGACAGTGGACCTCCACTGGTTTTTGCCATAAAACACTAGAAGTCACAGATCGGCCACTGGTGCCCCTGTGTTTTTCACAGATGAGAGCAGGTCCACCCTGTACACATGTGACAGACATAAAAGGTCCTGGAGAAGCCGATGAGAACGTTATGCTGCCTGTCACATGGTTCAGCATGACTGGTTTCTGGGTCATGCTGAACCATCATCACCAGATGACCTGACCCAGTCAGTTATGGGGAGTCTCTGGGGAGGCAGAGCCATGGAGGGACACACAGACCCTAGACAACAGCACCCTGAGTACCAATCAGTAAATCCTTGGACCTACTGTCAGAATATACGTTGGTGCGGTTGTTCCTGGGTTCCTCCTGCTGTATGACAATATCCGGGCTCATGTGATGAGAGTATGATGACAGTTCCTGAAGGATGAAGGAATTAATACCACTGACCGGCCCTCACGCTCACCTGACCTAAATCCAATCCCAATACATATACATATACAAATACAAAAACCCACCTTTAGTTTAAATACTGTCGATTTGATGTTAGAGTTGTTACATAGTTAAATGTTAACCTTAAATTAACCCTTTAAATTAGGTCATGTCCTGTGGTTTTGGTGACAGACAGGCAGGGAAGTAGATGTTAAATATGTATGTATGTGCGCTACAGGATAAATTGCATCGACACTCCCTGCTAGCGCAGTGTTTTGACAGGCTTACATCATCAAATAATGCATTTCATACATATTAATTTGCCAGCTAGTAAAACTGATATATGTTCTGTAATAAGAACTCTGGCTAGGTGTGGTGCAGAATATATGAATCCGTGATGTGTTGTTCATATGTTGGACGTCGATCATCAGCCTCCAGCACACAGCATGAACGTGTGTGGAGATGGATCTTTGATAGGGGAATACTTTGACAACGCTTGATGCAATGGAGCTGGAGAGGCATTGTTTGTTGAGATGTGAAGTCTGACACACTGATCATGTGTGTACATATTCCTTGCTCACGCAGGCACCAGGAGAAGATGCAGGTTATATCTAGACAGTTCAATGTAACATCTTAATTAACATTATGGTGCAAATATTTCCTAAATGAATTAACTTTGTATGTTTATGGTTTATTGACACTGGGTTAGCTTGGTGTATAAAGGATGAGGGACATATTTAATGTGTTTTAAATATAGGCTCAGTCAATGTAGAGTTACACTTGAGTGATGGAGAGTCAGTGGATTTCCATTGCTATGACCTCATTAACCTCCACTAACAACACAATCAATAGGGGTTCATTAAGTTAATACTATTTAATATAATATTACACTGCAGAATAAGCTTCACACTGTTAATGGTCTTATTTAAGACTACAGCTGAACAACCACCTGTAATCTGACCGACTTGCATATCTTGCTGAAAACCACACATATGACAAATGAACAATTATCTTTGCCTGCTGCTGCACTTTTGAAACAGTGTTTAGTTAATGATAGTTGGTATGTGTAAAGACATTATCATCACATTTACAGCATTTAAATGATGCTTTTATCCACAGCTACTTACCCCGCAGTGCAACAGTAGATTAAGCTGCATTTCTAGATCATCAACACTACAAACAACTGCTGTAAATAGACAAGCAGAGTTTTTACTGTGCTGTGACCGTGGAATTAAATAAGTGTTAGGAGACTATAATTGAATCATAGGGTAGGTAAACAGACAGAATGGGACTTTCTTTTTATAGAGTGCAAAGTGAGTTAGCAGAAAGACGCAAACAGTCTCTCTAGTCACATCAACTTAAACACAGGTACTTTTGCATACTGTGACTAAATAGACCCACTTAGGTTTGAGATGCAAGAAGCTATGCAGTAAGAAGCTGTGCATATATTTCCAATATATATATATATATATATATATATATATATATATATATATATATATATATATATATATAGTTTTTGAATGACATACGCTTCCTTATAAGGTATGGAAACACTAATGTAAGCTGTGAACACAATAGCTGCTGTTGACTCTTATAGCGTTGGCTTCTACTATCTGACTGCCTTGGTATTTACTTTGTTTTTGTGTCTTGCTTCCACGCTGTTGTCAGAGAAATGTGATTGCTCTTGTCACTGCTGTCAAGGCATAAATAATGTATGGTTGTTTAATACAATCTGCCATCCTGTAAAAAAAGCCCATTTCTGAGATATTACTTGAGAGCCTGTCAAGTAATATTAATATCACTCTAGCTTTGTTTTTGTTTTTCTGTTTTTGTGTTTTTTCTTGGTCTTTAAATCTGCCTTTAACTCTGTTTATAGTTCTTTTTCTCTCTGTGCTTTCTGCTAAATAAAGCTCAACCTAAACCAGGTTTCCTCGAAGTTATTCTTTGCTGTAATTAGGTTACTTTGAACCCATTATGTGTAATCCGTTATCGTCCAGACCTGGTAAAGCTGCTGTCTACTGAAGAATAGTTGCATGTGCATGTTGAGTGTGTGTGTGTGTGTGTGCCGTCTCAGTGTAAATACCAGCAGGAATATTTAGACTGAAGGCCAGACTTTTACACTGACCTTTAGACCCCCATCAACCTTTCTGTCTAACTACACGCATGCCCTGTCTGTCTCACACTCGCACACAGTCTGCCTGTGTGACAGCTAGAAAGCCTCAGTGTTCACCTCCACTTAACCTGGAGGTAAATATCACCCAGTCCACTTACAACAGTGCCAGCACTCCTCCCTCTTCACCTTCTGTGTCGGTTTGGCTCAGTTTGTTAACGTTAAATTCAGCAGACAATTAAATTGCAGAAGCTCAGAAATGTCATTTAGTGAGACGGACTCCTTTTCCAAAATGCTACAAATGAACCAGAGCCATTACTCCCAAGCAGCTTTTACGCAGCTATATAAAGGTCTTATCATGTTTTTCATACATCAATCAACCACCTGGTGACCTGAGAATCTTCAAAATGTGTAGTTTTCATCTGCATCAAAGTAAATCTAGCTTTAGCTATAGCTCTCCACATTTAATAAACTAGTTTGATATTTTGGGATTTTTATATTCTGTGGGTAGCAGCTATAAATCCAGATGCGTTCTCCTGGAATTTCTTGATGGATTGATCCATTAGTGATCTGTATATACAGTATATACTGATCCTATAGGTCTTAGCCTCTAAACACTCCTTTGAAGTTGTGAGGACTGAGCGTCCTGGTGCACTCTTCACTACAATGTTGGAAAACTGCAATGGGTTCCCACAAAGTTGGCAATGCCAGCCACAGTTACGCATATACAGACAACGGGAGAAAGAATATTTTATCTGTCATCTTGCAGCTGTTGAGCTGTGAAACTGATTTCAGGGTTTGCAGTTATTTAATATAGATGGTATCCTGCAGGAAAATACCAGTATTTGCATTTTCAATATTAGCTGATGTTGAGCCCAAAATGTATTGAAAATACCCTGGTAAATGTGGTGGACAGATGAAAGTCAAAGCAGAAACCAGGTCACTTCAGTTCAGTTCAGGGTTTTTTATTTTCAGTCTTCAATGTGATGCTTTGCTAACATTATACATGCAGCTTCACTTCAGTGTCATTACAGACGTAAAATCTGTTGTGATGCTTAAATACTAATAACATTTGGAGAATGGATCACAGATTAAAGTCATTTACATTTAGGAGGCTATGTTCTCACCAGGGACCTCTTTTACTGGGATCACACCAGTTGTACACATGCCAACATGCAGCATGTACAGGATAAGGGAGTCACAGCAGCATCAGTGCAGACCTGTACCCGCAGGAATGTTTGGAGTTTGTCTTTGTTGATACTTTAACTTAAATTATTGTGGAGTGTCTTAAATTTAGTCAAACATGAACTTTTCAGTCTGGATGTTGTATTACTGCAGCTGGGCTTTTTCCTGTTTAGTGCCAGTGGGCAAGTGATTATATAAATTGTCACTACTGAAGGCAAAAATGACTCTAGTCTTGATCTTGTTGTACTTTATTCCCACTGGGTTTTGTAGTTTGCTTTTCCTTCCTGTCAGACCTTGATACCATTGATGCTAAACACAGTGTTCAGTATCAGTTGAAATAGTCTTTTTTCCAACCCCTCCCTTGACCTAACACCAAACACAGCAATGACTTTTTCTTATTCTTATTAGTCATATTTTGTTGCTCAGCTGTAATCACTCAGTATCCTCCCACCCATTACCTTTTGATTGAGTCACTTGAGAAGTCTTAGTCACCACTCTCTGAACTTCAGTCCAAGATGATTTCACGTTTGATTGCAGTTGTTATATTTGTTTTATATTCTCTGTCTTCACTTTATCACTTTGGTACAGCTGTGACATGTTGTGATAGACAGCTTCTGCCATAAAGCCGCAGACACCAGTGTCCCAGTTTCTAAGTTTTAGTCAAGCTTCTATTATTAATATCAACTGTTACGTTTTTTAGCTATTCCAGGAAATGTTTTTTTCATCTCCACCTTTTTTAACTTCCCTGCAAGTGCTTCTGACTAAAAAGATAATAAATATCTTTAATTTCCCATTAACTCCAGCCCTGTAAATGCACGCTTTATTCCATATAATTTCTTTTAATGTCTCATTTGGTGAGTAGCTTTCACCTCACAGAGTTAGGCTTTGTCATTTTAAGAACAAGGCAAATGAAGTGACAGGGATTTTCTGACGGGAAGGACCCAAATTTTTAAAAGTCCAGACCTGCAGTATTTAGCTTACAGTGGGAATAGAACAATCCTTTTTGCATAGCTTACTTCTCAACACATCCTCAGATGACCCGTCTAGAAATGTATTGCAAATACAAATACAAAAAATGTATGTGGCAACAGTGAGTCTGTCTGCAACTCACGTCTGAATCTAGACTCAGTTCATAGCAGCACTTGGAAACAGGAAATTATGCAGCTTTCATGTGGTGCGTTTGCTGCTGTTTGTGCATGTTCCTTTAAAATCAAATACATTTCATTTTATTGATCCTAATATAATTATTTATTAATCAACACTCAGAGTCAGAAATAAGAGCAGACAACAGTAAAAGAAGAGACTTGAAAACGTTGATTTTGTTAATTGGTTGTTTTTAAGATGCATTTATCAAATATTGACTAAATCTTGTTTTCATCATCTCCTCCACGGCCATTTATGTGAAAGGGAGGTGAGGGAAGCTATTGTCCTATTACTGGTATTATCTTATTTAGAAGCTTTAATCAAGTACAACAGGAGAGACACTTCCATGTGTGTCGTTTTGGGTTTCCTCTTTATGCTTAAAATCCTTTTCTCCATGCTGTATATGAACTGAATTCCAAAATAAAAACCGTATCATAAACATATGAAGATAGGAGTCTTTTCCTCAACCGTGACAGTAAAGGATAATTATTTTTCAGTGCATGTTTTAGGATTAATTTTATTAATAATAAGGAACTGCTGCAGCTGAGTGATGTGATCAGACGCTCGTTAAAATGTACAGTTATTGAGCACAAACTATATTTAAACATTGCCCATCACCAGTCTACCAGTGAGTAGTTTTTAGGGCTCTTGTTAGTGAAAAGTGATCTTTTCTTTAGTGAAAAGCTGTCTCAGTTATCTAATGTACTTTCACTTCAAGGACAGTCAGAGACTTGTCCCAAAGCCGCTCCAGTCCTGTCTTGGCTGTGCGCTTTAGGTTACTTTGCTAAAAGGTGAACTGTCGCCCCGGTCTCAGGTCACGAGCACGTTGTCGCAGGTTTTCGTCAAGGTCCTCTCTGTATTTTGCTGCATCCAGCTCTCCCTGAAGGAAGGACCAAAGAAGATCATCTCTTGCCAGACTGATGTCTCAATGTCATCATTCTAGGTATATTTATTAAACTACATAGTCACACTCCATTTAAGTTTGTCTATCATGACAAAATGAATGCAAATGGTTCCAGCGAATCCAATTGAATTAACTGGGAGTTACCCCACTAGCATCAGCATTTTCATTTCATCAACAGTTCCAACCTCAGCTGTCATTATCTAAACAGTTTTGAAAATAAACAAGTTCAGAATAAAGCACGCTGGACGCTGAAAGGGGTCTAATTTTTGTCGCCAGTATGAGCTGTGGAGAAGCTCTGCACAAAAGGGAACTAAATTGAATTAGGTTCTGAAGTGTTATTTTGATGGTAAAATAACAGTCTCTTTCATCTCGATTGTCCTCCTCTTGTCTTTCTTGCTCTCTGCTGCACTTTATCCATGACCTGCTCTATGAAAAAGCAATAAAGAAGCACTTAGTGTACTCTCATTCGCTCTCTCTCTCTCTCACACACATGCACATAAACACAGGGAAACACATATAGCCCAAAGCAGCCTCACTGGGTATGTTGTACATCAAAAACGCTTTAAACATTGATCAATAGTGGTACAACTGGACGTTTATTGCAGGCTTTCTCAGAGAGATGTAACAAAGAAGATCATACACATATCACACACATGACCACACAAACATACTTCCCTTTTAAGCCGTAGCCTTCCATCACGTTGGAGCCTACAATTTACAGCTACGCTGTCTGTTGTCGTTCTGTTCAGCTTTGTGTTCTCAGACCATTGTTTTCCTCTCCTTTATTCTTGTTTTCTTTTTTACTACTTTACATTTGCACAATGTTGGGGCCCTTGAGAGATTCCTGGATGTTGTCTGTCTATAGCTTTATGTACATTTTAGTGAAGATATTAATTTAACATCAGAACTTTGCTGTTGCAAACTCCAGCAGTTACAGGTCATTTCTTATCAAATCTGTGACATAAAGATGCAGCAGATAATATAATATCATACCAATCTTTCTATTGTTTATTATAGGCTAATGTCATCACTATCATGATGTTTGACTAATAAAAGCTGAATGTATTGATTCTTGTGTCATGAATCCTTTTATAATCTCCAGTATCTACATAGCTATTTAAACAGCTTTACTAATTACAGATATATTTATAACGTTTCTCCCCTAAAAGTTTTCTGTGTGTCTTAGTTAAATAACTATGGTGAAAGCACATCCCTTTTCCATGTTTATGTCCATTTTGCAGTCGATATCTTTTACTTTCCCGCCTTTTACTGGTGCATTGCTACAATAATTATAATATTGAACAAGAAACCTATGCACATACAATGACAACAACATAATATTCATAACTTAAGGTGTCCGAAGAATTTGCGATTTTTTTATTTATACATTCATGTATCTCTTAATTTGCTTGTTGATGTTACCAACCTTTTATACTTTTATAGTTTTCTTCTTTTCTGGTACTTTTCAAACTGCTGAGTGCAAAGTTACTTTTATAAAGTTTTAAAAGCACAACCACTCCTTAGGTCTGCAGTTCAAGATCTTCCTCAGAGATCTTCTCTTATTATCCTCTAACAGAGAGATCAAGGCCACAGATATTAGACCTTTACATTAGATACATTACTGCAGCTGTGAATGAAATGGCCACTGCTCTGTCTTAGTGACAAGACTTGTGGCATTGCAACAGTATTGTGGTAGTTGTGGTTTTAGACGCTTTCACCAAGAAACATGTCCTGTCTCAAGTAAAGCACTAGTTTGTACTAATACACCAATTTGTGGTCAAATCATTATTATTGTTTTAAATTTCAATGTATTGCACATAAGAGTAGAAGATGGAAACCCAGAAGTTTCTCCTCTTTGCTGTCAAAGTGAAGCTTCGGTCCTCTGGGGTCACAATTTTTAAAGCTGGCTTGAAATCAGCTGATTTGAGATGATGCCACCCAAACATCCCATATAAAATCCTATTTTTAACATGCTGCAGCAAAGCTGGGATCAGTGGCCCTGGAGGTTGATGACATCGACTTTTCTCCAGGAGTGATGGTCATGCAGGGTGCTACTGAAGAACATGACCTTTTTTGTGGCCTCTGGCAGAGTTGAGCATTCTGCTATAGCCCAGTCATTTCTGTTTTATGATTTCTATTTATTTGGTTCAACTAGGTGTCAGACTGTAAAGTTACCTTAATAAAGTTACATATGTTTTGTGGTTATTCAAATCAGTTGTGCATTATAAATAAATATGCAAGGAGTTGAACGTACTTTTCCAATATGTGAAACATTTGACCATTTAAACCAACTTTAAAGCACCGTTTTATGCAGATGATGTTGTTGTATTTAGCTCAGTCGAAACATAATATAGAATAGGAATACCCCACAAAATAACGCTTCCTACTGGGTATAATGTGCATAACAAATGAGACAACAGTACTATTACTATTAATGAATCAGATTTTGTTTTTTCTGACGTTTTCTACTTGAGTGCTGGCTGCACACCATAATGCACACACTTACAAATGAAACCGTTTTTACTAGCTAATTTCCAAGGTTCAGGCAGCTTTACATTCAGACAAATAAAGCAATTAGAATTCTTACGTAGCTGATGTGCAGCCTGAATAAACAAGCTTCTGCAGTCTAAAAATAGGCCACTTCCCGTGTCTTCAGAGTATTGTATATGGGGCTGTTTAACAAGCGCTCTCATAATGCCTTTTTCCTCCTCCTCATCCCTCTCTCCATACCCTTATCTTCTCCTCTCATAGCCTCATACCTGCATTACAAATTTTCCTTCCCTCCTTTGACCGTTCAGTCTCTCTTTTGAGGTGAATGTAAAGTCGATCCCACAAAGCGGTTTCTTAGCCTCCCTGCCTATTGTAAAGCTGCTCCCTGTTGGCCCTCTACTTCCCACCCTAATTACCTTCTCTCATCCCATCCTTCAGTTCCTTCCTTCTTTGCGCACTCTCTTCTTATCTTATCTTTTCACTCTGTGTAGCTTCCTCTTGCCTTCTGCCTGGCTATCCCATCCTCTCGTCTCATTTTCTCAGACATTGACGATATTGTTCAGCCACACTTCTGGGGCACTTAAGATCCACTGGCAAGAGCATATGGGCAAGTTAGTATATTCCTAACCGTGAAACTGTCATGTTTTTCACCAACAGCATAGAAATTTTGTAATCTTATGTCCCCAAAACCCAATAAAATAACGTCAAGAAAATGAAGGACGCAGGCACAGTGGGATCTACTCGAACATGATGATTGCTTTGCCTCTTATGGCATTAACAGAATATAAGATTGTGTATGTCTTATATTCTTGATATACAGCAGTCAGATTTGACAAGACACACCCTCTACACACACATACACATATACACACATTCAAGCTTATAATGTATGTCCTGTTTCTATAGGTTTACAAAAAGTTCAAGGCGAGTAATGCAATCATCCTCACAGGCTGACAGTTTTCTTTTGCTGCATATATTTAGTCATTATTTGACATAAATCTGAAATTACACTAAAGGTGTGTCTATAGTATATGTAAGCCAGCTTACCCGTTAGGCTTTTGCATATTTATGTATAACTCCGCACCCCAGTGCTTGTTGCTTGTAATCTCTACCTTCGGTAAAGCTCTACTGACTGTTCAGGCTGCAAAACGATCGCTAAGCGAGCTGAAGTTCATTCCTCAGCAGCTCACTGACTGTGAATACTCGGCTGATGTGTCACCAGTCAATAAGCTTGTCAGCCCAGAGATCTGATTTAGCTCCACTTTTAGCAGTGAATTGATAGCTATTTTGGTTCGGGTATTTCTTTTTTTTTTTTCTTTTCCAGTAAGTCTGGTTTTATTTTTGGAAATGTAATAGACAGACAGTATATGCCCCTGAGCAGTATCAGCCAATTTAGACTGTAAACATAGCGAGCCAATTTTTCTTTGTCCAAAATCCATTCAGTCTCTGACACAGTGCATTTTGCTGATAGAATTTAAAGTACAACCCCGTCTTCTAAAAGGAATATTTCTATACAACTAAACTGCAATCACAAATACATTTTTGCGGAGAACGTAATTGCAAACCAGTTGCCTTTTTTAATAAATCTAGAGTAATGACCCTATGTTCAAAATTAACTAATGACACAAATAAATTAAATGTCGACAGGCAACAAGTTTTTGTCTTTTTGACAAATCATTTTCCTTTTATGCAAAAACATCCAACATTAGAGTTCAGTCTTAAGTTTTGTGACTCAAACAATAAAGTGTTTTTTTAATCGGTTGGGTTCAGGCACTATCAGCACTGGGTTAAGGTCAGGGATAATGGCCAGTCACTTCATACACATTGTCTCTGTTAAGCCTAAAATGTATACAAATCACAGTGTTTCTCTAGCCCTTCTTTCATAATCTAAGCTCATGAAAAACTCTGTATTTAAATTTGGGTCAGTGGTTTGTCATTACTGCACATTATATACCTTCCATCCACCTCCTTGAAACTCAGCTTCCATTAACAAATGTATTAATTCATTCATTTAAAAATCCATTGCATCACATCATACTTATTATATGGTTATGTTGGCTACCAAAACATAATTGTGTTTGCAATTAAGTTGCAGGAATGTAATTTTTAAAAGGCAGAATTGTCAAACTACTGAAATGTTTTGTTGCTAACAGGTAGAATATGTAATCTTAACCCAGCGCTCTGCTCTTTTTTTAACATTTACTTTTATTCATGTAGACTGGTATTAGTACTTCTACTAATTGCTGATTGGGTCGGGGCATAGGTTTGGTGAGCAGAAGTTTTTTTTAACATTTTTTCCTCAATGAAAATATTACGACTCTATTTCCAACCAACCTTACCAATTGTGTATTCTCCAATATAAAAATACATGCATCAAGCATTTGATGATTAATTTCACTGTCCAAAAGCAACGTGAAATATTCCTTTAAAATATATTTGGTTTTAAAAAACGAGACCAGTTTTTTTTTATTGAATGTGAACATGGTATCAAACTGCGCTAGTTCAATACTTACATAAAGTTGCTAAGAAACCATGACATCCTCATTAGCATCATCGAAATCACTGAACCAACTCATCTCCTCAGGATAATGTTTATGTCTGTTTGTGTTCAACCTGCATGAATATGCGTGTCCAGTTTGTGTGTTTGTTCAACACAATCATTATGGTATTTAATGATCTGTGGCAATCAATAGTGAAGTGTACTGTGGCTGGACATGCACATATGCACAGACACACACACACACACACACACACAGAGAAACAAGATACGGTAAGTTAATGTCCTTCTACCAGGCAGTGTTGCAATTCGTACACATCCAGAAACAATTGCATGCATATCAACAAAGCAGTTCAGTGCTTCTCATTTTACAGTAGTAGTTTCATGAGTCTGGTCCACAGAGGAAACCTGCAGGGCCCCCTGCTGTGACATGGGTCTACTAGTGAAATATAATGAGGATTTGCTGCAGAATTTTTGAAGTCCTCAGCTAGAGCATTTCTACGTGAAACCACAGGATCACGGGCATCATATAGTCCATTATTCACAGCCCGATGGTCAGCGGGAGACTAGAGGAGGCAGTTCAAACATCAGCAAGGTAACAGCAGGCGTGGAAGTCTGCAATCAAATCGGAGGATTTTGGCCTGCTGAAGCTAAACTGCAGCTCATTATACTAAAGGTAGAGATCAACATCAGATATTGAAGACAGAAAGGGGAAAGAAAACAAGAGTTCAAATGAAACATGTGAGACAAATACTGTACATGTGACTTGCATTGCTTAGCAGGAAAAAGTTGTTAATGCCACTGCTTCTGAAGATAAAATAAAACACAAAAGTACAAAATAAAAAGTTGTTATCCCACAGGGACATTAATCAGTGCAGTGAGAAACAGGAAGACACCAATTCACATTGCACTCTACCCGTATCTGAGATGTTATCTTCCAGCTTGTGACTGATCCAGGTAATCAGCAGTGAGACAGGAGTATTTGGAAAAGCTGCACTGGAGGAGCACTGCTTTAGAGGCTGTCTGAAAATTAAGAAGGCAGCTAAGTTTATTATTGTTGGTAGCTAAAGACGTATGTTCATTATGAAATGTGCCAAAATCCACCCAAATATGACTCAGTGGAAGTTTAATTCACATGCTTCAAGTATTCGAATGCTCGAGTACTTTACTAACTCAGTGCCGTCAGTGAAATATTCAGCTTTGATATACCAACCTATTCAAATCCAAAAAATAGCTATTTGCTAAATGCATCACTTTCAAAACATAAAAAGTGATAATGAGAGGAACAAAGAACATTACAGACAGGGGTGAGACCAGTGACAATAGTAAAAATAAATCTATGAATTAGCGTTCCAACACTGGAACAACTGGAAGCCATTGTTACAAATTGAAGCTCATTTATTTACCAAAGAGCTGAGGGGAGATGACTGCAATTACTACGGCTCCCTTCCCGCCTTTCTTTCTCTCCTCCTCGATCGACTCATCTTTTTTTTTTTATATTTTGATGCTATCAATCTCTTTCCAGCTGTTTGTTGTTTATCCCCCCCCTCCCCCCCCCCCCTTTGTAGTTGTCTCAGCATCTCCTCTTTGCAGTTTTCTGGTTTCTCTCGTTCTTTACATCTTCTCGAGGGTTTCTCAGCAGAAGAAAGCTGCGCTCAGCGGGAGACGCGACTCATTCTGCAGTAATTATTCATTATCGCAGCAGAGACTTCTCCCTTCTCATATGCGGTTTTGCCTTTTGATGAAACTTACATTTGACTTTGATGTAATTCAACAATTAATTCAGCCTTCTCTGTGTTTGAACGATGACTTTTATAATGGCTCCTGTGACTTTCCCAGTTGATACTGTATCAACTGACCCTGGGAGATGTGGTCACGTTTAAAAAGGAGGATCCAAGGACAAACACCAAACACCAACCGTATCATGCCAATAAAATGCCACTAAAAAGACACAAATATTCTTCCAGCTCTTGTTAAATTAAGCGTAAACGTATTACATACTATTCTAAACTTCTAGTGCAAAAACTATTTCAATTACTGCCCAAAAGGTAATAGTGATATGTGTGAATACTTGGGGATTTGAAATTGTACTGTAGGCTCCAGGCAGCTGTGGTTCGCTGAAAAGCATCATGTTGGGATTTTAGCAACTATCTCTTGGCCTTGGCCTGTAGCAGTGTTTTAATAACATGACACCTTTTCGCGTTTATCCCTCCCTAATTCATTTTGCTCCTGGTTCCTGAGTTATTGGTGTGTTACAGCCGATTGAGCAAAGCAGTTTAAATTGAAGAAATTGATTTGAAATTCACTGATGCACATCGACATGAAGATGCCCCGACTCTGTGGTATTACTGAAACTTTTTTTTAAAATCCCCAATACACTTCTGTTTATAATCCACCCACAAGGGGCAGTGTGATCTGTGTGGGTTTATACCTGACAACAACAAAGAAGTTATTAAAGTTATTAGATTACCAAAGAATCTAATAACTAACACAAGTCTACTAATCTATGACCTCTTCTGCTCTATTCTCTGGTCTTATGGGTCAACAGAAGACTATGTCATACTGAAAACAATATTTACAACAGGAGTAAATGTGGCAGGTTTCAAAATGAATGCTGCAGAGAGTAGTTGATGACACCTGCAGTTCATTAAAACAGAGTGATAATATGAATGTGTGGGTGTAAGGAATGATTGTGCCAAAATGTCGCTAATCTTCTGGGAAGTGTCATATTTGCTTTAATTTCCTTTTGTCAGTTATTTAGTAAAGTGACATCATGAACAAAGTCCTCAGCTGTGAGACTCAGTTTGGCTATCACAATAAAACGACAGCTAAGAAGTTGAGTTCAGTTTTGTTTAGTGTTCTGTGGTTTCCACTTTTGTCTGGAGGTGTCTTTGACTTATTTGCCGCTGTTTACTGCTGCTGTCAGGATGACGTTTCTTTACTCTTTCAATTTATATGAATTTACAGAATAATTGACAAACTATGGCACAAGCACAAAACATGGTGTACAGCATTGAAGAGTCTCTTAATAAATGTGGTTCTGTACAACCATGACAAATCCCACCATCAGTAATTGGGCCTCTATTGTCTGAATTCTCCTTAATAAGGAGGCCTCGATAAAAACAGCATCACCTGCGGTGAACATTCGCACAGACGCTCACACACCCATGTACTGTACTGCACTGATTCAGCGATGACAGCCAATTATAAAGAGAGAGTGGTGCTGTAGGAGAGAAGAGCACAGACAGATGGTGTGTGTTTCTGTGTGCTGTGTATAGGCTGAGGTTTGGACTAACATCCAGCATGTCCTGCACTATTAATGTTTGTGCCAGTGTCTCCATACTGTTGTCAGCAAAAATGGGAAAAGCATGTTTAATTGTAACATGGAAGAAATGTAAATAAATTAAATTAAATTAAATTAAAACACATTGAACTGAAGAAAGCATTCAGACAAGTACATTCTTTACAGGTAGCTTTAGTTGTCTAAAGATCTGATCTTCATCTAAGTCAAGAGTATTAACAAATATAATGCCTTTAATTACCTTAACCAAGGGTTAATATATATGTAATATAATTAAAAAACCGTGTCACCATTACATTATTTGTCCACCAGAGCTCATGAAGAAAAAAAACAAACAAACAGCAGCTGTATCAAGATAAAAAATGCATTCAGTCAAACACAATGTGATGAAATACAGTATATTTCAATACTTTTACTGTAGCTACCTCTCACTAGACATGTCAGTGGCTACTTTGGTCTCAGATAAATGCTAAGAACGAGTCAAATAACAGCAGGCGTTAATGTTTCAATCTATGTCTTTTTCTGAACAACACAGAGGTACATGCATGCATGAAAACCAAATATGCTTTTTATAATGAATAAGTAATTTAATACTTTGTGCATTCTGAGCTACAGTGTAACAAAATATAATGATCCATGTCTGGACAGCTAGTTAAAATCAATTGACGTGCCTAAAGTTCTGTTTCATAGCAGTAAAAAGTATTGTTTTCAGAAATCAGTAGTATAAAATGTCCTTAAATATCTTGAATGATAGCTGCACATAAACCCTATTGCATCTTCTACTCTTTTCAGTTGTTGTTTCTGTGCCTGGTCTTGTGGTCTTGTCCTCATGTAAGGTATCGGTGACTCACTGTGCACCCTCGCTTCTTTGCACTCTGTGTGCATCAATATGTTTGATCAGTGTTGCTCCCACCCTGTCCTTCTCTGCCAGACACCCTGAAAGTGATGTGTTGTGTGCTCACTTGTCTTTCATTTGCTCCGTCTGTGTGTGTTTAAAAAGAGACAAACATGGCATCACAGAAACCCCACTTGTCCTTGGCAAAATGCTCTAAACCCGCAGTGACATCTCACCAGCCAAAAACACACACACACACACGCACACACACACACACACACACACACAGCTGGCAGAACATATTTGGCCAACTTTTCTCTCTCATCTTGTTCTTTGACACATCCACTGAGGATGACTGTATCTACTGAGTTATCCAGCCATATCCGACGCTGCTGCTTTTTGAATTTACAGTGAAATAAGAAACTGCTCCACATCAGAGGCCTAAATGAGGAAATGTCTCTCAGTAAAATCAGAAGTAAAATAAGTCTAGATCTCATTCTGTGTGGGTTAGAGACTGAGGGCAGGGAAGGTTTAAAGGTGTCATTACAATTGCAGTGTATCCAGAACACAGACATCTTCATGGAGACAAAGAGGAAAATGAAAAGCTACCACAAGGTGTGCAAAAATAACCAACTTATTCAAACAGCCTGCTGCTGGCGATGATGAGGAAAGCATCTGACTAAAAACCTCTGTGATCTGCCTTTTGTGCCAGGTTACATTTAGTTTCATACTGGAACACCAACATAAAGACACGCAGCTCTTTCAGAATGTTATTAACCTGCCATCACACTGAAATATTAATGTGGGGAGGATCAGTGCCTCGGTTAAATACTAATGCAGCCTGACTGTGTAGCATACTGAAGTGGCTGCTAACAGTTTTTTGATGATGAGCAGTGATAACAGTAGAAAAAAAGAAAAAAGAAAAAGTGATGTACTTCTCTGCTAATTTGTCTTTATCCCATCAGTTAACTTCCAGGAAGCCAAACCACATGTCCACACAGAACCTATAATGGACATGAAAGCTGCTGAATCGGCTTTCTGAGTTCATCCACTGAAAGGATAAAAGTCAAAAAGGCTGTGGGCATCTACACATAAATGATGATTAATGCAAGCTGTGTGCGTTTTGATGACTTATGAGTGGGTTAGTATAAACCTATACTTGGTAATACATTGTAAATTGCCTGTTCCATTGTCTTTTATATATGACATCTGTACCATGTCTGTTATTATTGTGAATGGTGTTTTTACAGAATAAATAGTGATTGTGTACAGGATTCTGCTAATCTTTCATAGACATTTTGTGATAGCGCTTCTGTTCTAGGTGCACTTGTTAATGATGAACAACTATGCCTCTGGATCTACTGTGTGTAGTTTAACTCTCTGCACTGTATATCAGTGTGAGTGTGACTAAAATAAAAGGACTTGCTAATTAGTACATCTAAATATATATTTCTTAATTGGCTCTAAATACATTTTCTCTCGGTCCAGTTAAATAGATAAACAGTACCGTCCACAGAACACCTCTGGGTCCTGAGAAGCAACGTCGTTGATGTTCTAATTTGCTTTTTTCCCCCAAAATGAAGCTTAGATTTACAGAGCATGTCAGTATATGTAGCAAGTTGCCAAAATATACTATAATTAGTTCAGACATTTAATGGTTCACCTAACATTGGTATTCTCATGTCAGAACTAGCCAGTAGGGATTACAGAAGTAGATTTATAATTAAGGCGTCCATAGGTTTCATAAACAGTGTTTTTCTGAAAGGAGAAGTAACTGCACACTGACAGATAATAATTTTTAAAAAGTTTGAATTCCTGGCATTTGAATCAAATTTTAGTTTTAAATAAAATATGACAGTCACTGTGCCTGTAAGTCATTTTCCCGTTCAGTGCACTAATGGCGTGGCTAAAGAGAATCCAGTATTGTGTGGGTGTTACTGACCCCTCACTGAGTTCTTGTGTAATGCAGCAAATGTTAGTGTCTACATTACTGCAGAGTGTGGTTACAAGTACAACATACAGACACATACACATCTTCTCTCTCTGTTTCTGTTAGACTCATAGACTGCAGTCTCTGCATCACTGGAACATCTTAGAATGACATTTTGAAATAAATTTAATGTATGGCTGTGTGGTACTTTTCTAAGAGTTGTCTGCACCGAGTGTTCCTAAGAAGTGTCCTCCCACTTAGTCTTGCATTTGTAGGTTAAGCCCCACTCAACCGCTCACTGAACCTAATTATTTTGTAGAAATCTTTTCTGTAGAGATCTTTTTTGTAGAGAGTCTATGGTCCAAAAGTGAGTTTTTGAGGAATTAATTCTCACATCTTGCAGTGAATGTGCCAAAGTCGTGTTTAATCGTATCAATGTTGGATTTTGTAGAACTACACTTGTGGTTGTACAATGACAAGACAGAGTGGTGTATCTTCCTACATAAAACATCTTTGCCTTTGGTTTAAACCAGAGTGAAGTTAAAGGGCGAAAAAAATGTTCTGATTCTCAAAATAGATAAATAAATAAATGAATAAAAGAGACGTTGAACCTTAAAAACCTTATTTCAACTTTTCAACCTTTCATTCATCTGCCAAAATGCTTTTGTATTAAAATATTTTTAAATACTTTCACAGCAAAAATGGATGAATGTGAATAATTTAGATTAAATCACAGAGCATGTAATGTAATTAGATTGATGTTTTAGTAGCTTGACAGCCATAAAATGATCAATTTGACTGTATATAGAATGCTCCTGTTGGCTCATGGCGTCTGCTGTTTTTGTGCCAAACTGCACCGCACAGCCATGCCTGTTGCTTAAAAGGCTATGGTATGTTTATTTTAGTATTTATATCTCACTTGCATCAAATTTAACAGCAGCATGTGGCAGAACAACATGTAGACATTGTTCTAATGTATATATCACTATGTTTTTCTCTTATTCTTCTTGCCTAACCTTTTTCATTCAACCTATTTCTGCAACCTTCCAGCCTTTCTGTTCCTGTTTTGTGTGCCTTTGTTTTTGCTGGGGTAGAGATGGTCCCATCGCAGCCTTACATCTCACCTCCACCCTTAACCTTCTCCCATTGCTAACACACACAAAGACAAGTCTGCAGGAATAACCATGCCAACATCTTTTCCACAGGCCTCTCATTTAAGTGACACCGGCACTGCAGACTTTATTAGCTGCCGTCATGTCACTGACACAGTGACATTCAAAAGCATAAGAATGGTGTGACTTTGGTGTGAAATTTTGATTCACTATCCAGAGCGTCCACGGAGACTAAAGGCAAGAGTATATTAAAAACAACACGGAAGTGCTGTCAGACACATACTTGCAGAGGCTTGCCATGTGTCACGCTTCATGTCAGCGTAACGTGTCCTTCTATTCCGTAGCAGGTGTCTTTATAGTCTCCGTGTATTGAGTGACACTTCTCACAACCTCGGCAGATCTGTCATCAGGGGAAGTCTGACAAAGAAAAAGACAACAAAAGAGCTGGTGTAGGTTGAGCATGTGCAGAATCTTGTTGCCCCGTCTGTCAGTGCTGCCATCATCAAACACTGAAGGAAATGTACACACATACACACACACACACACACACTCATGCACACAATATTTAATATTGTTCTTTTTTTAACTTAACTAGAATCCATTCATCCACCAAGACAAGCAAGAGGCAGGAAACACTTGGGCAAGCCTATCATGTTGTTAAGACATGCACACCTATTTGAGTGTATATAATCAGCAGTAGCTGCAGTGCTGGCTACCAATCCCATGTGCCAGAGGGTTAGCTCACATATAAAGGCCGGTCATTGGATTCACCCATGCTGCGACATGACAGCTACTTAACCTAATTCCCTCTCATCATAATTTATCTTTTTCCGTCTATACCAGTGAAGATCCCGATTCTTGTTTTAATGACAGCTCTGCTCCCGGAGTGTAGGAAGTGTGTTGACACATCTGAAACAATTCAAATAGGGGGTCTTAATTAAAGTGATTAAATGCCTTCTCCTTTTGCCTATTTGCTCATATAAAGAGCAATCTCACAGCCATGTGCTGGATTCTGAACTTGTGCTATTTATGTAGCCATAAACAGCTTGAACTACTATAATCTATTATTAGAAAGCTAATTTCTGCCTTACCTCTCACCCAAAGAATTTGCTTATGACAATACATTTTCCAATGCAGTAGGCTTCGTTTTAATTTCTATCTTATGTTTTCTATTATCCACACCTCAATCCTGTAATTTCTAAATGTTTTACACACTCTTACAATAAGACTTTAAGGGTTCTTAACATTTCCATAATGAATCGAAGCCTCCATTCTTGTTCTTGCTTTTTAATCGGGTGTTTCCCAGCATGACTTCACTTTGCATGACTGTCAGTCACCATTACAGCTGCCAATCAAGCAGCAGCGGACACACATGTATGAGGGAAGTGAGATCAGTGGCCTGCGCAGGAGAATGTTTAACAGGGGGTAAGATGACTTGAAAAGGCTGGATAAAGCCTGGAGGAAGGTCTGTTAACAGACACAATTCATCTTCCTGAAGGCCTGGAGGAACAATTACACCCTCTGCTAACTGTGTGCTAAGAGACATGTACTTGAGATGGACAGAAATCTGATGGTAGGCCCGTCGGGACAGCAGCGAATGCTATATTGTGCGCCACATAAATGACCATTGTTTCGAAGACACATTTAGCACACACATAGAGGCACTTAATAAAGGGCGAGCGACCCATTTGCAGAGCGCAGCCATTTATTTCAATTACCTGTAATGTGTGCACATGTGAATACTCACATTCACAGAAATGGTCCGTGTCTCAACCGCGGTTTGAATTATGGGGGAGATAAGAGGAGCTCGGCTCCCCTGAAAAGGGCACAAGCTCCCTTCAAAACCTCCTGTGAGAGCCGATCTAAAACATTGCATGTGTGGAAACTCTTATTTTGCTGGGTTTTTATGCAAAGCAACAGTTTGCTGTATGTTTAAACTTTAGCCAGTGTGCTGAATTGCTTGTTAACAATAGTGGTTATGTGGCTTTATCTTAGCTACTAGAGAGGGAGACAGACTGTACTCGAGCTGCATGTGTTTGGGATGTAGGAGGAACCTGGATGAAACCCACACAGGCAGACAACATACAAACTCCACACAGGAAGGCGACAATGTAGCTGCAGACAGATTCTTTTATTATTTTGTAAAAAATGGCGCTTCAGATAGGAGAGGCTGCCGACTCCTGGTATACTGGATTCACAAACTGAATTTGGTCACTGAGATGAAATGGCCAAATGCAGTGCACCACTAATAAACAGGAGAAAGGGAATGATCATCTCAGTTTCACTCCTCCGGTAGCTCCCTGGATTTGTCACTCGTTACCTGGCAACCTCACAGCGACAACAGTGGAAATGAAATGATATGCTCCAAACAAAATTAAAAAGAATCCGGTTTCGTGTGCGATGATTGATGTGCCTGGTTTAGTATTCGTTCTTTAATTGAATTCCTCCACTGCACCACCACTTCTTTTATTAAATGTAGGGCAAAGAAACCAAACAGCTAAACAACAATTCCAGTGTAAGAGCAGTGCTGCTTCCTGAGTCATTCACATGCTATTATGTGGTTAATTTTTATTTTATTTTTAATTGTGTATTCATTTGAATGCCTTTTATTTGCCTTGCCATTGTATTTCAGGGCTCTTTTGCACTTTGAACTGCCAAACAACACCCGTAAACATCTCTGTCTTTTGTGTTTGAGACGTGCTGTATAATTAAACTTGCATTCCTTCGCGTTGAACGGGTTTCAGTCAATCAGCGGTAAAGCACAGTGGAGGTTGTAGGTCATTGTGTCCTTCTTCCATTGTATTCTGGCCTTTCAGAAATTCTACACAGGAGTTCAACGAGCAAAGTCTTTATTACCTCTGTCATTGTTCAGAGCTGCTCTGAGGTGATCCAGTAGAACGGTAGAGATGGAAATAACAGAGAATATACCAGATGCTGGCCAAACATTGTTTGAATTAGTACATTGTGTAACACAGTAACTGCTAAAAACCATGTGTACTTATACATTACTTGGGTGCAATGCATTTGACAGTTTTAGCTACTACTGCTAGTTATTTCCAGATTAAGATTTTAAAATTAAGACATAATAAAAATGTATAATAAGCTCATAAAATACGACAAGTGGATGATTAATTTTGCTGATGTCTGCAAATGTAATTCTTCAGGAATTAAGTATTTTGAAACTGTGCAATTGTACTTTTACTTATGTAAATGATCCTTCCACTGCAAAAATCTAGCCTAGTACTGCGGCAGTGCTTCATTGATCCAGACCGGGCACCACACTGAGTCTTTATGAATTCCACTTGCTGTACAGATTTTGCTGCTCTACTAAATTTGTTTCAATCAGTAATACTCGAAGCTAATTTACAGTAATTTTAAAGATGTTTTACCTTCCCTCATGATGTTTCAGATTTTGTCTCCAGGCTAGGAGTTGAAGACCGTGCAAGGACACCATGTGAAGCCTTTTATCCAGGCTACACACACACACACACACACACACACACAATGGGTGACAAAGAAAAATTGAGTGAAGCTCTTTCCGCCTTGAGGAGGCCATTGTGTCTTATACGGAACATCAATCCATTCATAGTGGACTGCAGGGAACACCCAAGAGAAGGTGTGTGGGAATACACAGAGAGAGGTACTGAGACAAACTGATTGACCAGATCCATCAGGTAGAAATCATCAGGAGCGCCTTTTTCCCCAAACATCCTCCTCCTTCCCTCCCTCCCTTTATCTCATCCATTTTATCTCTAATCCTCTGCCCTCCTTTCTCCTGTCGCCTCTCATCTCTCTGCTCTCGTTTTCCCATCACCGCTTCCGTTTGCTACCTCCTATGCACCACCACTTTGGCACTGCACAATTTTTTTTTTTTTTTAATTCTCTATTGTCCTCAAAGTCTTTTCTGTTTTCCTTCCCTTCTCCTTCTGTTTTTGTCGAATGCCTCTCATTGAGGACGGTTCATTGTCCTAGTCTGTCACTGCTGGCTGTCACTTCTTCTTTCCTGTCACTTTCACATTTTGTGTCTCTTTCTTACCTGTCTATACCTTGCTGCTTTTCTCTTCTCTTTATTGCCTCTTCATGCTGAAATCTTCCCATTTTCTCAACCCATCCATCCATACAGCCCTTCTTATTCACATCTATTTTTTTTTTTCACATTTCCTTGAAGCTCCTATTGCTATCACCTTTCCTTTGGTGAGCACCTCCGCACTCCTTTTGCTCTCAAAAAGAGGAAAATAAAAAGCACTTTATTTCTTTTTATACCTTTTCGAGTTTTTGATTACATTTCAACCCGAAAAAAGCAAAACGAAAGACCAACGTGAAGATGCATTTTACACACTAACAACAAAGAAAAGTCATATCCAAACCACATTCAAGAAAAATGCTAATTCTAATTTTGAATTTGGAAACCCTCTGCAAACACCAGCACAGGCAGCTCAGTTGCCATGTCTGGTAATCAGACCGTTTATTTCTGAGCCAGACCTCATTATTTTCTGCATGACAACCAGAGAAACAGTAAAACACATTTGTAGTAGATGCATTTTCCCATAATGACAAAGAAACATGTTTTGCAGAAGTTAAATTAGCAGAAGTACTGGACAAACTTAAAAAAAAAAAAGTCAGGAGGGCACCAAGGTTGGTAGAATTCATCATGAAGGGAGAGCTTGTGCAAATTTCATGGCAATCCATCCAATATTCCATCAGCACGGTCGACTGCCGGGCCGTCAAAGGGCGTCTGTCAACCTAGATTTTGCAGTTTGTCCTGAATCCGCAGCAGTCGGACCCCCGTCGGAAGCTTTCCAGCCAATTCTGCATGTTGAACTGGCTCAGGACCCGTTGGCGCGAGAGGCCACTCTGATTGGCTGGTCGGATTTGGTAATCACCGCACAAGAAGAGAAAATGAGAAGAGAAATGCACCCCAGTGCCAACTTCTCATCAGACATATTCTTGATTAGAAATAGCTCTAAACTGCCTGTGGTGAGTGAGAGTCGGGTGACAATAGTAAGCAGATGCTGTCAGTGCTGTTTGGGTTTGTACATTTGCAGTCCCAGGTCTTCTTCTGTGTTTCCTTTTTTGCATGGCAGATACATGCACAGACTGTGACCACCACATACCACATTTCTAACCAGTCAACGTGAGGATCTGTCTCATCAGCTACAGTAAATATGTAATCTCTACTGTGGTGCCATCCTCTCCGGGTCATGTTGCCGCCAAAGATAGGAATCTTCCAGTGGTGGCATGTGGTCTATAATAATTAATTCATACAACATTGTTATAAATATCACTCTGCTCACTGGAACTTCAATAATTAACTACAACTAAGGAAGATTTGACTGTCAGTCTTCCATTTGCAATCCACATCTTGCCTACGTGGGAACACTGGAACAGACACCATCTTAATATTTAAATTTAAGCTCAAGGCCTTTTTCTTTGGTAGCACTTAAAAAGGCACAAAGTGTTTCTCAGGTCACTCTAATCTAACTGCAAGCATGCAACTTCTAAACAAATCAGTGCTGCTCTTGTCAAAGTGACCACTCTCTAACAACTCTTCTGGGCGGCAGAACTCCAACGACAAAGAGTACATGATCCAGAACAGGCATATGTGTAAAAACATACGATAGTAAAATATCAATGTTTAATACTCTGTGTTTGTTTGAAGGGTTAAGATGCACAGATAAAGAACTCGTTGTCATGTACATGTTATGAGACATACATGTGAGCGCACATATCCATATAGTCTATACACAATACACAGACTTCACACCCTTGACTCAAAGCTATGGGCTCAGATGGACACCAGATAAATGTGGAGTAAGCACACGGTTATGTGATTAAAGGCTTAGTGACATCAGAGACAGGCCTGAGGGCGGCTGCAATCGGAGGAAGGGAGAGCTCTAAGTCGAAGAAACAACATTTACATAAAGATGTTTAGAGTGGTTATTGGACATTTTCTGATTTTTCAGATGTTCCATTTTCTAACCAAGTTCTTATTCTGCTGAATTAGAAATGTTCCTGTTCTTCTTCATTCTTGTTTGGAGTCTGCAGCCTTTTACCAAGCGAAGCCAAGCTGTGTGTGGTCACACTGTCCAGCAACTAGTTTCCAATGATAACTGTGGCTCCATCGGGGTCAACAAACGTAGACTCCTCACATCTAGTTGGTAAACCTTCCACTTGTTTGGTAATGGGACTCTACCAGTCAGACACGTTCAGCTCCTGGACCTCTCTGTGACAGTAGGAGCCGTTTCTTTGATTTGTCATCTGATGACTGCATCTCCTTTTCTGTCCTGTCTCACTTCGTGTCTGATCGACTCCTTCGTGTCACTCCTCCATCCTGTGAGCTATCCATCATTTTCCGAGATCGCCACCTCACTTTAATCCAGGTTTGTCAGAGGACCAGACGCAGGCGCTCCATCACTGTCAGTCGCGGCGTCTGTAGCACAGTGCATGTATTTGGCTGTTCAATCTGACTGAATGGGTACGCCAAAATGCTTCGTGCTTTTTTTTTTTTTCGAATATTGAAATCCATCTGTGCCGCCTTACCGTCGTCTTCTTCTTGAATCTTTGCTGGCACATTTCTTCATTCCTCGGTGTGCTGATGTTTCACTTGAGCGAATGGACACCCACACATAAACACGGTGCCCCTCGAAAGATGCACAATATCTTTAACTGGCTATAGTTAAATAAAATATGAAATAATGACCAATTAACAGCCAGACAAGCAGCTGAATTGAACTGTTGTGATATGTCTCATTTTCAGATGACTCTGAAAACAAAATCATTTTACTCTCAGTCTTCATCCCTAATGGAGTCACAACCACGCTCAGAGACATGCCGTTATCCATTTCACTCCAGTCTTGTTTGGTTGTGAGCTGGCGTTAAATCCTCCCAGCCTGCAAATGAATGTATTATTTGGTGAGGATTAGTGTTAAATGGCTCTTTTCTCCCCCCCTTCTCTCTCTAGACTTAATAGAATGAGAGAATTAAATGCCAACAACCATCTAAACAATACTTAACCAGAATGGATGACACCACGTCTTGTTATGTATGTGCACCCATCTGTTTCTGTATGAATGGTGCTTTGCCTGTGCATCTCTGTATTCTCTTGTGTGTGTGTGTGTGTGTGCATTCAGTTATGTTTCTCTATGCACTTTTGACTGCTAATTAAATGAACAGTTAACTGCAGCTGCAAGTTCTCTGATGAAAATAACATTAGGCCTACAACATCAAAACAAATCGAGCGGGGTTTAGGTTCGCAAGGTGCTCTGAGCAGATGTTAAACAAAAAAAAAAAAAAAAGGAATCAGCACAAGAGAAAGTGTCATGCTCGTGTCAAGTGACTGTGAAATGAACGCTCTATTGGAACATTTATCTTCACCTTCTGTCATGGTAATTGGGCATGTAGGGCTGGAATTGAAGCCCCAGGCCTGAGTCAATTACTATTAACAATTAAAGCTCAATTATTTGTGTCTTCATTAGTTTGTGTCTGGCTGCTATCAGGCATCATCGGTGTGTGTGTGTGTGTGTGTGCGCAGCAGAAAATTACATCCAATAAATGATGCAAAGATGAAATGACTGCTTGTAATGTGGAAGGTGTTTGTCGTGACAAATGCACAGATGATAATGTTTCTCTGAGCTCTCAATAGCAATTTTTGGACTCGTTCTGGTCGTTATACTACCCAGAATTCAATGTACTTAAAAGAATTGATCATATTTTTTGCAACATGTTGAAAATCCTCCCTTTGTTTAACCATATATGTAAATATGATGAAATATGTAACCATATGTTTGTTGGCTGCCAATAATTGTTTCAAACTTGAACTCTAATCGCTCTTATTGTGGCCCTGTTCATGTATAAAATATGACTTATATTCTGGATGTATTCTTTCTCTTCAGTCTTATTTCACCGTACAGCTGTTCACACCCATAAACGCAGCACAACAATGAAAAGACTTCCTGCTGTCTCTGTGGGAAATGATGAGTGTCAGAAGATTTCACAACTGCCTATAACATCAACCCGAACACAGTTGATATGATTCTTTTTGTTTAGTGTAGATTGCATTTGGATGGATCAATCCAGCCTGAGCGATTAGTGTCAATCCATACAGCTAGAAACATCTCCCGCCTTCCCTCCCATCAATCTCACCTTATTACAGAGCTGACATGCAGTTATTCCTCCAAGGATAGAGAGTGAAGGCTGCAGCTGACAATCATCCCGTCACACATTCACCTCACTAAGCCATATGGAAATAAAAAACAAGTGAAGGACTAGTGAGGATGGAGCGACTAATGGATAGCTTTAAAATTACACTTGTAATGTATCTGCCCGTCCTCTACTTCTGCTCTTTAAGATTTAATGAACCGAACCTGGCACAACAGGTTAATTAGAGGAAACGGTTAGGTTTATGGTTGAGCTAATGAAGAATATTTCCGTAAACAAACAAGCTGGGTGATTGATTACAGAAATCAAATGTTGTTTCATTGTCACACACGTACAAATGTGACTATGAAAAACAAATGGTCCTAATAACCATGCTCACATGCTAAACGTTATACCTGCTGCACCTCAGCATGTTGAAACTAGACTTGCATTTGCCACTGAGACATGTTTCCTTCTGTAGAACTAAATATCAAAACAACAACAACAACAACAACAACAATAACAAAAACACATCACTGGTAGAGTATTGTCCAATATTTCTTTTAAGAGTAAGTGATTCAGAATTGATGCTGTATAACAGCTTGTTTAACCGCTTTAGGGCCAGTTTACAGCTTTGGAACATTCATCTCCCGTTTCAGTGTAATCACTCGCCTAAGGAGGAAAAATCTCTATTATCTTTGAGTTGTCTTTCAAAACATGTAACAGACGCTCGCGTCAGTTTGACATGTAGCAAAATACTGTTGTTTTTTCCACAGTTATTACGATTATGTTATTTAACTCTAGCTCATCTTTACACTTAAGTTAAAATATGTCTACTGTTTATATTCTATAATCATCAGCTAATGGACGATGACGTGCATATGCTGTAAATATGATGTCATGTAAGCATGCCTTCCTTTTTTATTCACTGCTTACATGTGTTTACCGTTTGTCTTTCCTGTCTTTCTCCTTTGCCTTGTTACTCATTCAGCTGCAGGCAGATGCCAAGCCGCCTCTCTTCCTCCTTCACCCCTCTCACCCCGTCATTTAATCTGCTCCTCTTACCTCTGTGTCTGTCATTCCCCCTTCCTTCTTGCCTGCATTTCTTTTCCTGCTCTTCCTTCCTCGTCTCTCCTATTTCTCGTACTGTAATAAGGAGAAAACACAGTACAGCTGCCCACCTCTCCCTCTTCTCACCCTCTTGTCTTTCACCACTGTTCGCTCCATCTCCACTGAGATCTAATGTCTAATGCAGTGCTGTCCTTGTGACTGATATGCTCCTGTTATCATAATCGTGTACTGTGTGATTCGCTACATGTTGCTCCTCTCTTTCACCTTCCAGACTCTCATGTGTACCATGTTCTCATTCATCTCTGCCAAAATAATTTACAATCGTATAGGAAGGAAGCATCAGCAACTTTACATAACATATACACATACTGTGGATACTCATTCATGTATACTGCTACTACTCCTCGATTAATTACAACTAATTTCATATGTCTGCAAAGACACTGTGTTCATATGTACTGTACACAGGAAAACATGTCAGGCTCAAAAGTTGAACAACAGTGCTAATACAACACCACAGGCTGATTTGTATATCTCATAGCATACATATGGTAAGCTTTGCAGGCATCATTAATTCAGTGCTGCAGAAGGTGCCAGTCTTAGATTTTTTTGTTGTTTTTTTTCTAGGTATGGCAGGAAGTAGAAGGAAAAAAGATTCGAGATGCTAAAAAGAAAATTGAAAAATCGACATTGCTAAATAAAAACACACTATGGCATCAGAGTCAGTGGTTCGGTTCCTGGTTCTTTCTGGACGTGTGTCGAAGCACTTCAAATGCAGCCCCCTGTCCACAACTACTTTCCCCACGAGGATTAATAAAGTATCAAAATCAATAAAAGCTGTGCACGTGCGTACACACGTGTATACACAACTCTCCTGCAGGTGGCACTCTATCTGTTCAGTCAATGTAATTGTAATTTATGTCATAGATTTGTTTGTATCTTTTTAGGAGCCAGAAACGCGAAACACATCATTTGCTGTTTGCAAGCAACTACCTGTAGGCGTTTCCACGAAAACAGCTTTTTGTAAAAGCCATAAAAGCTTTCAGGACCTGTATGTTTAATCATCAGCTGATAGAGAATAGGCAAACACATATTTTGTGAGTTCACTTAGTGCTTATCTATTCTGTCCTTAATTTCCCTCTCCCTCGGTTTTTGTTTGAGTTCTTATCTTGCATTCGACATTTTTCTGCTTTTAGATAACTTCAAACGTGCCTTTTTCTTTCTGTTATTACCTTTCACTTATCATTTATGTTATATTATCTCATGCCCATATTCAATTTGGACATAATAAACAGTGGACATGCTTCCTGAAAACCTTGATACATCACCACAATATTTTTATGCCTGACAGATTTAAAATAGAGAAGAAAAGAAAAAGACTAGTTAAATGTGCACTGATGAGGTGAAAATGGCAGCAGAGGAAAACATATCCTCAAATAAGACACGAAACCAACAAAGAAATGGTACATTTCTACAATGTTTTTACTTTTATTTTTCAGTTTGGAGTTTGCTGCTCTCTTGTAATTAGGAAGACACCTTACTGGAAACGTAGCACCTCCCGTTGTGCATCTTGATGACCCAACCTATGCTGTTAATAAATTGTCCTTTGTCCTTGAGTTTTTCATAATTTGGTTAAAGCTTGTGCTACATGCGGTTAAAAACCCTCAATAGAGAACAAAAAAAAAAAAGCTTTACAGACAAGTCCTCACCATTTTTATTGCTAGAAAATTGCGATAAAGTTTGAAATCTGTGCCTGAAAGCGTAACGCATGCCTTTACTGTGTATGGGTTAAGTGTCATGCTGGAGATTAGCCAAGAAATCTACTTCAACAAGAACACACACACACACACACACAAAAAGAAAGAAAGACAATTACATATATAATTTATTTTCACATCGGTTGTCAGTCAACTTTGTTTTCCAATCTACGCAGAGTCAACAATTTTCGAAGAACTCCAAACTTGACCTCAATCTGTTAGTCAGTCAGTCAGCCTGCCAACTCATCCAAAACAAATGAACTGACATGACCAACCTTCTGTGTCTGCCAGGGAGAGGGTTTGTCTCTTACACTGCAAGGAACTGATTTGATCCTTTATTTTTTTCTAGCTTATTTATTTCACCTATATAACAAATGGCACATCAATAGAGCATAAAATATGTTAAGTGGACGCAGATGATGATGGATAGATAAAGGGAGTGTATGTATTTTAAGGCTGGCAGAAGATGATGAAGAGGTCAAATTACACAGTGTTTATCGACATTGTGTTACTGCCTTGATCACATTGTTCTGCCTCTGGAATATACAGTTCAGCTGGTTTTCAGTTATTACAGAAACATAATGGCAAGCTAATGAGTGTAAGATATAAGTCAAACATATGGAAGTGATATGTAAGTGTGTGTGTGTCCATACACATGCTACATTACATACATACGGCATCATTAAAACATCAATTCATCTACTATCTTGACCGCTCGTCCTCGTTAAATCATTAAATCATTAAATCATTAAAATGTTATAATAATATAGTGTGAAATATGAAACCTTTGGGAGTAGTAATAGTTTGTATTGAAGTCCACTTCTTAATCTCTTTAGAGACGTGTCAACCTAAATCACCTAAGCTGCAGCACAATATATTACCCCACAGATATAATTTTCTTCACCCATAAAGTTTTATGTAGTGGTTGTTGTGAGTGTGCCGTGTTCAAGGCAAACTGGACTTATTAATGTAGGACCCACAGGACTTCTATCCATGCCCCTTGACTTTGCTTTCCTATTATATGACAAGAAAATAAAATGAAAAATGAAGTTCCCTCTTGTCATTTTTATGGAATATCTTTCATGCAACATCAAACAGTATTTTCTCCTTATTACAAGATATAGTACCACAGCAGTTTTTGTTACAGCTTAGGGAGTAAACAAAACTCAAAGACACGACAATGGAAGACACATGCAGTTTGAATAGCTCGCTTGTACTGCAACAATAGGCAAAGGAAAAATACAAGGTATCAGGTGAAAGCAGAAGTCCACGACAAACGGGAGGTCAAAGAACAGGCAGGCAGGTAAGGAATAAGAGAAGCTATAGCAGGCAATCTGTTCACAGGTAAGTGAAAATGAACCCGTATGTATACAAAGAAGTCGTTTAGGAATGGGAAGCACAAAAGCAGATGGGCAGAGAAAGAAAGCTGGGGGAACTACAGGGTTCGGAAAGAGTGCAAGAGGTGAATGAATGAATAGATAACTAACTGATAACTCACAGCTATGTATTTGAACCCAGAAAGAAAGAACTCAGAGGTTGGGTCCAGAAGTATTTGGACAATAGAAGTTTTTTATGATTGTGCTTTAGTGGAGTACACACATTTTCATTAATGATTAATTTCTCTTGTTTTTTCTTTCTCTTCTCCCTTAAAAGAAATGTGTGTGCTGGATAATACAGACCAGAGTGGACTTTGGCACTCTCCAAATAATCAGCTATTTGGGTCCAGGCCGACAAAGGCAGGTGTGATACCACTGAGAAGAAACAACAATCCGGCACAGAAACAGGGCAGAACTGTCTCTTAAATAGTAAACAGGAAGCTGTCTAAATAAAACCAGCACAGAAATAAACAACAAGATCAATACAGATAAAACCAGGAATTCAGGACTGAACCACCACAGTCACACTGTCCAAACTAATATTGCTTAAATCTCACAACTAAGGACTACGGAACAACTGCAGACTTAGTTTTTCCTCTTGATGATTTGTGTATTTGAAACATTGAGAGCTAGGTAAATGCATTTTATACGTCACTGTTCATGTCTATGTACTGGCTTCAGGTATCAGACTCAGAGTTTTGACACTTGCAGCGGCGAGTGGCTAATTTGACAGCACCTTCCTACACCCAGGTGTACAACCATCCCACCCACTGCACTCTGCCAACGAATGCTGAAAAGCAAACCATCCCCAGCAAATCATTAACTTCTTAAACTTAAACAAGCTGGAAATAAAATTTTCATAATGGTCGTGCTAAGTTTTCTGCAGATAAAGTTAGTGAACAGCCTATTTTCACATGAGGTAGACAGGGAGCAACACAGAGCAGGTGAGATGGATTGTCTAAGATCAGTGCCATCCTACACAATGAGTCTCACCCACTCTACGACAAACACTGGCAGATGGGGAACTCGTTCAGGCACAGGCTTTAGGCATTTTTTGGTGCCCACTCCCATAAAACAGTACAACAAGGCCTGTGCACCCTCTGAACAACAATATACACATTCACTGACTTCATTCCATAGACCAAACACCACTACACCTTCTGCTGCAATGTAATATTGTAAATTCAAAGTAACCTCTATACTATTACTGTTAATATTTATATTTTTTATTTACACTTATCTTGTTTAATTTATAACTCACATAGTGTCAGATTATGATTTTATTGTGCTTCATTGTTCTGCTGCTGATTTCTTTGTCATTGTCTTGCTCTAACAAGTGTATTTCCCCCTGATGGATCATTAAAGTCTTATCTTATGTAAATAATAGTTTTAATAGCACTTATGGTGAATGTTGGTTCCACAGTCACACTCAGGTCCAGGCCACCTGAGGCAATACCCTGGTTTGCAGCTACTAAATGTGCCAGTGTTAAGTTGCTGGTTGATAACAAACTTGCTAACTGTCTACGCTAACTGGCCAGGTAGCAAAAACATATGTTGCATCACAACACAATGATTGTATTTATGAAAAACGTTGCCGTGCACCTCTCATATGACCTATTGTTTAGGTAAAAATATTGATCGGTGCAGCTTTAAGCTGTTATTTACTCAGCAAAGAGCTACAGAGGTGGTTTAACAGGGTGAAAAATATAATAACAGAAGTGAAGGTGTGTGAAGGATATTTTTATACAGTATTTAAATATATGAATGACGGGTGCTCTGCTGCAGCAGGTTTAAGTGCCTCGCTGAAATGCACATCGCTGGCATATAATGCAGTCTTGGTCATTCACTGTCAATTTCTATTATTCAACTCCAATTTATTATCTGTAGGAAAAACATATTAAAGCTGAATTCTAATTGCTCTGTCATGTCTCTACACAAGTGTCCGCAGCCCCTCTCATTTTGATTCGCTGTTCTTAATGTGCACTGGCTTTTCCAGCTAAAAATGAATTGTGACATCAAGTTATTACATTGTCACGAGAATGTTTTGAAAACTTTCATGAAGTGCAAAATGAATCATTAGCAACTCTCACAGGATTTTCTCCTGGAAATGTTCAGTACTGCCTACTGCCTACCGTTTCAGGCGTTTATTTTTGTCACATCGGTAGCCAATTAAATTCAACCTTAGGTGTTTTAGCATTTTGCTGCAGTGTATCTCAGCCTGCCTCAAACAGCCGCACAAAACAAGCAGCTCTGAAGCATGACGTGTCACAACAACAGTTAAATTAAACATCATGTTTTACAAATTGTACACTATACTCATTTTGCCCATAAATGAACCAGCGTAGACACACGTTATGAAAAAAATCTGATCTGTGCCTCCATGTATCCCACTGTGCTGGGACCTTTCATTGACTCATGAAGAACACAGTGCAGCACAGTGAAGCTTTCAAGAAGTTTCCCGTGAGTTTTCTGTAGCGGGGTAAGTTTGCAAGCTTCTTAAAAAGTCTAGATATCAAACAAAACAAACTTTCTGGTCTATTTCTAATAATGGCTGGCATCTGTAAATAGACGTTCACCTTCTTCCCTCTAAGAATCCACCAATTTTGGGATGTGTTGTGTTGGGTGGAGGCTCCGACATGTTCATACTCAGTTGCAGCATTTGAAAAGCTGCATTCGCAACAAAGGTGATAGGCATTAATATGAAAATTACACCGTTTCTTTCCTCAGTGAAAATCTGTTGTGCGTCACCTATGAATTTTATTATTATGGGAGATTATTATTATTAATTGTGAGACCCTGACACACTGTAATTATTGTTTTGGCACTAGTGAGAATACTATCATTTTCTGCTTTCTACACGGTTTCACATTCTCGCTGGGTTAGATTCAGTGAGATACATGCTGACATGCATCATAGTAGTGAAGGGCTGTTGCATACATTTCATATTATGAGCAGTCGAAGCAAAAACCTTTTAACAACATAACTAAAATGAATATTTACTATCTTCTTCGCTTCCCTAAACAAGTCATAGCCAGACTTTTACCAAATGCATCGTCACGTCATAAAGTACATGTATACTTCAGCTGTGGTTTGTCACGGTTTTGGAAAATATGAACAAATGTTTTCATTCTGGGATGTCAGGTCAGAAGATGATTCTATGTCTAAGTTTTAGACAATGTTTCTTTTCTCCTTTGTTTCTCAGGTCGACCCAACCTCCTCTCTATGCAGACCGTGTTGCTCTGTAGAGTCTCTGACTGACCTGTCGTTGTTTCTGTCATAAGTACAGACACCAGAGATCTTGTAGAGTTCCTTTTGAAATGACTGGCCCTGTGTCACACAGATAATCGATGAGGTAATTCTTTAACAGACAGTGTCTTCAGGTCTGTGGATTGTTTTCAGGTTTTACAGATGTGCATTGAACACATCTCCATCTGCAGATGAGAGAATTAGCAGAGTTTATTGTTGTGCCTGTGATCAATACTACCAACACTTGGTAAATCAACAAATTGCTCTCTTGCATAAGAGCTTTATGTTGTCTGTGTGTGTTGCTGACAAATAGCTTCTTGAATTAAACGTGTTTGTTGCTGCGGGTCGACGTACTGTAAGTGCTTGCGCATACGTATATACACGTGAAGTGTGTGTGTCATTGTCTGCATGTAGCTAATATTATGACAGATTGATACCGAGGCTCGGATTGGATTATTTAGCAGCAAGACTGATTAATTACTAGCCTGAATTAACATGGACCCTCATTAGTGTGTGGGTTAGCTTTGTGACTTCCTATGTCTGGTGTGGGCAGTGCTTTTTTATAGCTCACCCCCTCCCCCTGTCTCTCCTGATTTGTTCACCACTCTCTCTCCTCTAATCGGGTGATTTTGACTCGTTCTTCCCTCCAGTGTGTTTCCGACCAACATCTGTTCATCACTTGTGTGTATATCTATGTGTGTGTTTACTTGTCCGTGTCCCTATTCTCCATTCTAATTAAGGCGGTGGTTTGTGAAGTCACTAATTGCTGCCTGTTTGACCCAGCTAAGGTTTTAAGGGACTGTGTTTGTGTGCGTATGCAACACGTGCAGGAGTCACAGGAGCCACCAGCACACTTGTATGTATTCAAACAGAGTCAACCTGTGCTGAGAAGATATAATGTTATCCACTGAGGAAAGAACAGACAGAAAAATAAAATGTATATGCTAATGTTGTCATTGACTAATAGCCTGAACAGCCACGGTGGATGAAACAGATCATTGACAATTTTTTAAGAGGTTTATGAGAAAGTGTTTTCAACAGCTGTTGTACCAAAAATATGTACTGTATTGTTTTTTATAATGCTACATAAAACACACCTCCTTGGTAAACTATATTTCCAAGCAAGAAGTGCTCCAGCCTAAACAACCATATATTCGTTTGTCCCTACCCTGTCATGTTTTTGCTGATATAAACAACCTACAGAGTTGTATTTTACAAGGTGATAGTCTTTTTTCTAGTAGTGCTTGGGAAGCAGAGCTATTCTCACTATACACTGTAAACATCAACCTGGTTTATTTGAGGGCTGATTTGTACTGGAGCTTGACTGTGGGTCAAATTAAATATGCCTGAAAAGAAATGGTAAGGTCAATGCAGGATTTCAATATGGTAAGTCTTAATGAGGCTAAATGACCTGCACACTTCCATCCTGTCCACCCTTATTACCCTTGTGGTCTCTATTCGGTGCTGCTTTCTAAAAGTGTAACAATGTAAACTCTATCTGACAGCCATTAGCAGATTCCTTCCTGTCTAGAAAAGGAAGTTTTGACATGTTGCATGTAAATGATCCGCCGCTGGGATATTGATTCTGTAGTATATGGTTCCTTTACATGCAATATGATAGCATGTAAAGACAATAGGGTGCTGTATGACTAATCTAAAAGACAGGCTGGGTATACAGTAGCAGTTCCTACTGAAGGGTTATGTCTGTGTGTGTCAGTACATCAACCCAACTAAATGAATGTGTAATATGATTTTAAATGTTAAATATTTAGAGAAGACGGTGAAAAAAGTCTATTTACACTTCTAATGCAATTTACTAAGACTCAAAGTCACTGTGCCATGTTTAACTGCAAGTGTAATATGTAGTGAGGGAAACCAGGTATTTATCAAAGCAGCCTTAATCAGAGGTCTATTCAGATAGGGCAGCTCTGACGGTGTGAGGGTGACGCTGGGCAAACATGCAGGGAACTATGATTTTTAATCTGTGTAGATGAAAGCAAAAGAATTATAATAATATTAATTATCTGAGCACACAGAAAATTTGGAGGAGGGATGAATTGATTCACAGCTAGACACCTCCATTCCTGGCTGGGCCTACTGGGCACAAGCCCAACAGGTCTGGGGGTCCTCTTGGCTTCATCTGCAAAATCCATTACGAGAGACAAAATGATTAAAAAGAGACGCCAGACGACCGCGTACTAAAATAAATAAATAAATAAAAAAAAAAAAATCACAAAGCCATCACACGTGGACACCAAATGACAGCCAAACCGATGAAAGATGGCTAGAAAGTGACACAGAACACTTACAGAGAAACAAAATGACTACAAAGGAGGTAAAGGAAGTTAACAGGCCACAAAGAGACGCACGGCAACAGAGATGGAGAACAGCTACAAAGAGACTCAAAGTGACCTCAAAGAGACACACAGACACAAAACATATATATATAGAAAGACACAGGCCTTTTGTCTTGACCCATGCTAGCTATTCTGTGCCTTTATTATTTAGAGCTCTCCAGTAATTGTCATTGAAACAACCTTTTATTTCTCTCTTTTTTTTTTTTATTCAGTCCACATTTATTCCAGTCAGAAAGTAAAAGTCTTGTGCTTGCAGATATGAGCTGAATGTTAAACTTCCTGTAAAGCCGCACAATAAAAGCAAAGACAAATTCTGTGCGTAGTAGCAGATAAAAATGTCTGTCTCGTCTCTGAATGTTTATTGTAGCTTTCCAGGTTAGTCATTACTGCTTCTCTCCTGTAGTTTGGGAGAACTGTTCTTTTTTTTTTTATATTATTCTGCTGTTCTTTGAATACCGCCTCTCATAAATCTCTATGAGACACGCATACTGTAGGAGTTTTGTCACATGCATGCGCTTACACATAGGCAAACAATAGCAAAGCACCCTAAAACACACACGCTCACAGAATAACACACATTATCTGCAAATATCTCCCTTTCTCTAAAACCTTCACAAACACAAACTGACGCGTCCACACAAATACGTCCACATAGTCTACATACACAACAGCATGCACGGTCCAAGTGGTGATGACAGCATTGTAAAGTGCCGTACTGTGGTCCATCATCAGATTATTGTTCATCACACAGAGGCTAGAGGGCTGATAGCACTATCTACTGAACACAGAGGGGAAGAAATAAGAGAGGGAGGAAAAAGAGTGGACACAGACAGAGAGAGAGAGAGAGAGAAAGGACATTTGACAAAATAGCATGAATTACATCAGCTGTGAATCATCCCCTATATCCTGGAAAGTAATGTGCGAGTGTTTGCGTGAGAGAAAAAGAGAGCGACAGGAAGTGAAAGAGAGGAGGCAGACTGAGATGATGTGAGACGGGCGGGCGGGCGGGCGGGCAGGGAGAGAAAAGCAGAGCTGTGATCTAGTTGCCTCTTTACTGTGTTGCATACATTACTGTAAACATCATCAAGCCATCAAATCCAATGACATACAGCGTTTCCATAGAGCTTCCATGGATATGATTGGCTCACAAAGGCCAGAATCAGCAGGAAACATGTAGCAAAGAGCAAAAACAAAAAATCATTCCACCACCTGTAGAGCTCACTACTGTAATTAGCACTGATTAACATGATGCAGAGCCTTTGCGGGTTGGTGGGATTACACAAACCAAAGTGTTAATTAGTGAGGTTTAGAGGGGTTTCCAGGCTTTTTGCTGCGCTGAGGTTAATCCTTTGCTGACTCTGACGTCACGTGTGGCACACCGACGTGAGTGTGGTGACGTATTTCTCTAAATGTCTCAAAATGAATGTTACCAATTAATCAAGCCTAAGCCAATAAGACGCCTGTGTATTAATCCACACTTGTCCATCATTTACCTCCCAAAAACAACTTGCTTGTTCCACAAAGCGATATCGAGCCATGCCATTAAGCCATTCAGCAGGATTCTTACTGTATCTAAAAGGAGCACTTAACAGTCCCCTTGCTGGTCTTTTCTGCTGTTTACTCATCATGGTAATTGTTTAAAGTGACATTAAAAGGCTACATGTGGTTCCTGTAGAATGGTAAGCGTATCATTTCTGTCACTAAGCTCATTCTGGCCAAAGGAGCATCTCCAATATGCTCAGCTTAAATTAGCCGAGCACCAGAGTCCCTCGGTCTCAGTCCACCTTCCTCCTTGCCTCTCTCCTCATATGTCAGCCCCTCCCTCTATCTTTTCATTCTGGGTTTCTCAACGCTTCCTCTCCCTGCCTCTTCGGTCACCCTCCTCACCCCTTTTTTGTCTTCTCTGTCTCCGTCTCGCCCGCCCCCCTCCCCCTGTGTCACACTCTTATCCCCACATGCCGTCCTCTTGTTGCCCCCTTCGCTCGCACTCTTACGCCGGCTCCCTCCGTTCCCGGCTGCCTCCCTTCATCTCTGCATTGCAGTATCTGTGTGTCAGCCCTCGGCAGAATAGGCTATGGCTGTGTGTCTGGGTGCGTGCACGTGTTTTTGTGTGTGTGTGTGTGTGTGTTAGTCACTGCAGTCCCTCCTAAGCAGCTGGACAGGAACTGAGATGGATAGCATTGTTCACCCTCCTCATCTTTTTTCCTCTCCTCCTCTCTTTCTCATTTTGATTTATTTTTGTTTCATCCTTTATTTCATTCTCCCTTTTTGTATTTTCTCCAACCGTGATGCCATTTTGTACCCTCTGTTTTCTTTTTCTCCTAAATTCATCCATTTTTTCTCATTACACCCTGTGATCCATTTTCTCTCCTCAGAGAACTGCTCTTCTTTCCCATTTCTTTTGCTAACTATCATTGACTGGTTTAACTTAGCCAGGGTTTAATATGCAGATAAATTTAATCATATCTCCACATAACCGGCAGTCAGTAAAAGGCCACACACATCGTGGTAACACAATACACCTTCAGACTAAGTACCACACTGTACTGACCCATTATATTCAGAATGTAGTTAATGCAGCTGCCATGTATTGAGTAAATCAGCTGCAATCAGCCACAGCAATGAGGTAATATCAGTAATGATCACATATTTAAGACACTCTGGTGCACACTGCCAAGAGGTGTGTTAAAGGGGGACACCCCCAACATATTTCTAAAGGCCAGCTTACCCAATATGAAGATTACTGCACAGCTTATGCAAAACAATTTGAAATATTGTGTGGGTTTATGGATGTACACCGGCATATTCATTTGGTTTTGTTGTGCATTTGTGTCCATAAGCCCACCACTGGATATTTTTAGTTTACTGGTTATTGTATTTTGTACCTTTTAACTTACTTCAGTTCATGCTGACAGAACCCCCTCTAACACTGAAACTAATTTGATGTGGTTATTATTGCCTAGTTTGTTTTATTGTTTCACTAATACATGCAGACGCAAACAAAACTGTCACAAATGCTGCTGGACTAAATGTGACTAATGATTGAGCTTGTCTTGTTGTTATTGTCCAGTCAATTTCTTTTTCCCTCTTTCTCGCTCCACTCCTACACTTGCTCACATAGACACTGCCGATTTTTTAATGACCAGTTAGACAGCATCGCTAAGCATTGTGGGTGTTAATAGCTGAGTGACAGCACACCCTCACACCTACTGAGACATAAATAATCATGACACAGAGTAAGAGGTGCGGGCCTGAACTGTGGGGCGATATCTACGGGTCAGGTAGGACACAGCGTGGAAATAGGTTTTGCCACTCATTTTAAAAATAGAAACTGCTCTGCTTCTAATTCCATAACATGACAAGGCAGACTGTTTCCATAAAATGAAATGACCTACCACCTGCTCACATTTTGGAAATGACAGGGATAGTTAAGAGGCTGGCCTCGCTGGAGCTATGTGTAAAGTTGAAGTAAATTGGTTGGGTATTAGAGTGCAAGTCCATGTAATGACTCGCTGTACGGATTTTAAGATATGCTGTAAAGCTCACAGCCAGCCGGTGAAGTGCTCCCTAACCTTCTGCTCCCAGGCCGGATTTCTGCAGCAGTGTTGTGGAATGGTTAGCAGATTTCTGTGGTCAGTGTTGAATGCAGGAAAATTAAAGTTGTCTTTGGTCTGGACCTGACGGAAATCTTGAATTACTTCTTAAATCCTAAGATTTTATATTGCACTTCCATAAAACTGGGCGGTGGCTCATAAGAGATTACAAAACAGGAGAGCAACTTTTAATGTAATAAAGCTTCAAAATGCTGGGCTCTATATTAATGCAACCTGTAGCATAATTTTGTTAGATCACCCAAACGGTCGTTGTGGTATTTCAGTGGTTGTATTTCTTTAAACACCACACTACCACTTTATAACATAGGTTGTCAGGTTTTAAAAGTTTCAGATTCATAAAATAAGGCAGCCCTCATGGGTCCCTTGTGCTGCGATTATGGCACAAGCAGGGTGTGGTATACTTACTACAAGAAGCATGAATCAGCCCTAAGCATTGTTTCTTAACAATAGACATTTCTGAAGACACTTTTGACCAAAAATTATAGAGATGCTTCAAATTTAGTTAAATCAGTAAATTAAAACCAGCAGAATCTGAATTTTTCTGTAAGAAACAAAAGGTCAATACAGTTATGCACTAATTACAAGACAACACATCAAACCAAATTCAGGTCAGCCAGCAGTCAAATATGACTCAGTGAGTCCGATATTGATCTCTCATCTCACATTGACCAACACTCCAAGTCCAGTCAAGGTTGGATTCAGTAAAGCTGAATGGCAAAGTTTAGCAACCCCTGGGCCTATTCTGTTGATTTTAGAAGTGAAAAGTGAAGCAACTTCTGTGGCAACCAAACTTTAAAAATGAGCCTCTCCAAATGTTCATGCACGGTTACTTCGTATTCCTTTCATTTAATAACTGAAAAAAGCAAACAGCCATTGCAGAGCTAACTTCATTAACTCAAATGTCATTACGAATAGCACAGGGGAGTTGTGGAACAAGGTGACATAGAATATGACAATATGACACCGTACTGTACCCACAAGGTGGTTTTTCAGACAAATGTCATGAAGTCAGTCAAGGAGGTGGAGGCGAAAACGCACTGGCTTCTACAACAGAGCAATAATCTCAAGGTCCAATAAAAACTTCTCCAAGAAAGACGAGCTGAATCTTGTGGAACAGCCCTCACTTGATTTTTTCATCACTGAAAATCTGTGGGTAAGTCTTAAACATGCTGTGTGAGCAAGACAGCCTAAAAATATCTTTAAATTCCACGTGGTCTGTTGGAGGAGTGGGTAAAAAGACATACATCAAAAATAGAAAGCCTCTTAGGTGGATGCAAAAAGCCTTTGCAGTTAGAGAGCACTGCCCATACTTTTGTACACAACACAACACGTTTTTTTTTTTTTTCATGTTCATTTGCTGCAGATGCTGCTTTTCACTTAAAAAGTATACAAAATATGGAATTGCCCCAAGGGTGTCCAAACCTTTGCATGCAGCTTTGCGAGGCACCACATTCTCACAGAGTCAGTTGGCGAATGTAGTTATCGGTTTGTTTTTCATTACATACTGTATTGAGTAATGCTCGCTCATCAGCTGCAGCCTCACAACCTGATTGGGCAGCAAAAACAGATTGTTGCAACAGATGTGTAAATTAAGTGCTATGGCGTGACAATGAAAAGCTAACATGCTGGAGCATAACAAAAGCAATAGCGTGGGTTTCCTCCCCCCTGACAATACACTGGGTGACTGATGAGGTTACGCGCATTGTTCCAGGACTGTCATAACTTGAGCTGGAGGAGCAGCTGATGCCGAACACGTAGCTACGAGCTGTGGGACTGAAAGGCATCTCAGCTTGTCTGTGTATGCAGTTCGGTTGATGCTCCTCCTTTGCATGTCATGTCAGTGCTGAACATTTTTGCTAGAAATTGCATCCAGAGAGACCGTCCAATAAAAAACTGAAAACAAAAGAACAAACGGGTTTTTGCTGTGATGCACAATCCTGACAGCTATTGCACTGAGTGATCTCTGTAGTGGGTCTTCTACATATTCTTTTTAATTCAGGAAATGCTGAATTCTGTTGTTATGGAGAGGACACATAGAGATGAGTAAAAGGTTCACAGTTATGTCAAGAAACGTCATGGCCATCAGACTGCTTCACAACAGTTTGGTCTCAGTTTAATGGAGCTCTGCTCATAGCCCATATCTATTGATCATTCCCGCTATCCCTAGTCCCTATCTTCCTCTCTCTTTTTCAATCATTCCATCAACCTGGAGACCCTTCTGTATTGGCTCTATCCATCAGTCACCGCGGCCTTCACCTCAATCTGTTTCTGTCAAAGTCCATCCACTGTGGCGGCTCTGCCTCGTGTCAGTCTAAGCCTAAAGGATGACCAAAGAGACAGTTAGACAGACAGTATGGAGTTCCACTTATCTATCATTCAGTCTTTTGTTTGACTCTAACTTGTCTCTGCCACACAAAAGAGCCTTTAGCAAAAAAAAAAAAACGAACCAAGGTGTCCAAAAAGTCTGAGCAATGTCACAGTGTTACTATTGTTTCTGGACAGCAGGATGTCATTTCCTAATGGAAAGAGTGGAGGGGGTGGAACGTTCCCACCCTGTTTAACTGGACTCTTTCCTTTCCCATAGAAAATGAACAGTGACGGAGTCCTGTGTTTTGTCCACTCATCCACCCCCAACCATGTGCCCTTCATAATTACTACAGCTGTAGGAAGCTGATCATCTGATTATAATAGGCTGGCACAATGGCAACATTGCATTAGTATCAACACACACCACTTTAACATTCATCTGAATGCAACACATGGCACTGTTGCGTTTTTAAGCACGTTAGCACATTACAACCACCTGACAAACTATAAATATGAAAAATAATGATAAGAGGGTCTGGGTGCTGTTTCCTCACTGGGACTCCTTCATGTGGTGGCTGGGAGACAAACAATAAAGCATCTTTACAGTGCTTTACATTGAGCTGAAGCTCACTGCAATTTTGCTGTTTTGTCTCACTCTCTCTGCTCTGTAGTGTAATTTGTAGCTGCAGCAAGCAGCAGTTTGGAGAGAAATACAACTTTAAAACCTCACTCTATACCACCTGCCCTGCACCAAACATCAGACAGATAAAGTCAGTGTCAATTGGTGAACATAGTGTAGCAATTAGCGACTCAAGAGTCAGATATTTCCCTCAAGAATGGTACCCCCAGATGGCCCAAGACCAAAAACATAACTGCTGTAGAGTGTAAATGTTGGCCTATATGTTGGAATATAAAAAGCTGTACGTTGGAATGAAACATGACTCTAAATGGATAATGGCTCTTCTATAACTGGTATCACTGTTGAATTTAATGTCAACAATATAATAATATGATATCTTATTTGTAGCAGATTGAGTTAAAATATTATTTGCTACATAATATATTGCACAATGTAAATATTATAATGAATATAATACTTCCATTAATTCAATTGTTGCACATTAAGCGTATATATTTTTCTATTTGTTAGTCCCTCAGTTGTTCAATACCTTTGATATCCATAGATTACTGACCAAAAATAGTAAAAACCCAGACATAATGTATAAAATGAGAAAAGTTTATGCAAAACATGAGCAAAAATAGGCACACAAATGATCAAAGGAAGACAAAAAGCAAATTATAACAACGTGACAGCCTAATTTCTAGTTGTCTTATGTTTCATTCAGCCTGGGCATTCGATGTAGGAGAAGTGGGGGACCATTTACCAGTCTCTGCCCGGGGTACCATTTTCTCATAATCTGTCCATGATAGATGATAGACAGGATAGATAAGATGTGTCATGCTTTTGTTTGTTGCCATTACGATGGTGGTTAAAAACAATAAAAGCCTCTCTTCTATATTAGACCACACAGTGTGTCAAGAGGAGTCACAATTAATTGCAGTTACAGGGGTGGGTGAATTAATGGATTCTGTCTAGCTCACTGAGACCAATAGGACAGCAGCAGCAAAGGCCTGTATTATTGAAGTCAGACCAAAGCAGACACTGACACTAATTGGACACATTGTAGTGTGTGTGTGTGTGTGTGTGTGTGTATGTGCACATGTGAGAGAGAGAAGGAAGAACAATGCAAATGCTGAAGTGAAAACATGGTCCACTTCCCTGTGTTTCCCATTTGTAATTCTATCATAAACTGTGTTGCACTCATTGCAACACTTGTGAAATTAAGTGAATGAATGGGGAGAATGAATAATGTGTCTTACTGATGAATAACGATTGTCCAAAGAAACATTTTGAGACATTTACTCAAATACTACTACTACTACTACTTATATAGCACCAAATCACATTAACAGTAATCTGAAGGCACCTTACAATGTACAGTTTAAGACTTTAATATAACTATATATAGAATTTTATAGAAAACCCAAAACGGTCCTAGCAGGCACTAGGCAGCAGTGGAGAGGAAAGACTTTTAACCTCCAGCAGGATCAGGATGGGCGGCCATCTGCCTTGACCGGTTGGGGTTAGCCCAACTAATACAGCACGCATTAGTGTTAGTAATCTCTTAATGTACTTCACAATAACAATAACACATGGGTAAGTTTTCCTCTGAGACTTTAAGAAGATGCTACTAATGATTTTACTCATAATGGAAAATTTATTAAATTGGTATTAGTTAAGGTTATAAATATTGTATCTGGTTCCACAGCTGACTCTAAAAACATAGTATTTAATAGGATGTTTTGATTATTGTTTTTATTATTATTCTTATTTTATTGTATAGCTACTGAAAATAAAATGGCTTCCTATGTAAGAGTCACAAAAAAGGGCACAGTTTCCATTAGTGGAAAATGCAAAAATGCACTCCAACCAAGAGCTGAAAAGGAAGAGAAAACAGATACAGCCTTTACATAGTCAGTGTCAGGGACGTTATATTGCCTTGGTCCCTGGTCATACAATTGGTCCAATAGGTAAGGGAAAATGTGACTAGAGTGTGAGACAGAGGATTTGAACCCAGTCTTAGTGGTTGTGGAGCAGTGGCATTTAATCTATTCCACAGTGATTTGGTATCGCACGTCATGGACACATTTTCTACCTAGCCTTTATCTTCCTCAAATCAGACCCACCAAAATGATGGCAATGAAGACAAACACGCGAGCTGAGACAAGAGAGTGAGGGAGAGCGGTACATCAGCCTTATTAGCAGAAAGGATGGGTTATACATATGCTAAGCACACATGGTCAGCTTGTCTCAGTTAAAGTTCAAAGCAGTTAATCATCTCTCCATTCTGTTCATCTTTTTCAAGCCTGCTGACTTTTTTCTTCTCTCGGTATCATTCTGAAGGTTATTGAGAGGAGACGGCATGGCAACGATGACATTTCTTATATTTTATTACTTCTTATAAATATGAATCAGATGGTTAATTATCTATTTGCCTTCAGTCGATATCATACCACTGTGAGGCAAACATTAACTCTCCCCCTAAGTGGGCTTAATTAAATTAAGTTTTTTTTTATTTAAAGTTAATTTCTGTTATTACTTCCAGTAAATTCTACAATATCAGTTTTTTTCAAGAGCAGAAAAGCAACTGCAAAGGATTTTTTTCCCCTCGCTTTTACTTTTTTTGACATGGCTCTTATTCAGCTGGTTGTAAAAACCTATACAGTTTTGAACAATTGGGGCCAACAAAACACAGGACAGGTGAAGTTAAATACAGTGCTCATCATTTGTGTTTTTGAGGCAGATAGAAGCTTGTGACACTGCAACATTTAAACCATTTAAATAGCTGGATGCTTTGAACCTTTAGAGGGCTTCTAATGGACCTGCTCTCATTTAGACAGGTGGCGAAAATTATGGCTTGGAAAGAGTTATATTCTTCATACTGAAATTAATTTCCCGGTAGACATTAGAGTGTTTGCACACTCAGGCACTCATAAACTCATTAGGTGATAAATGCCCCACAACCACTGGCTTGATAACGTTCAGGTGTTTTTCTTTTTTTTTTTTTTTTTAAAGTTGGATAATTAAGGTTGGACGACTCTGGAAAAATTTAACCTAATTTAACTTAATTTATATGAGTTGATCACTTGTAATCACCACTGTTGTGAAGAAGATAAATGTTCACATAGGCCACAGGTCTGTGCCATTTGTGTCCGAGCTGAGAGCACAAGCCAACCCGTTAATATTTAAATCAAATGAACCATGAAAAATGAATAAAAAGGCATTTGATGGAAAGACGGGTCAAACGGGAACAGTGCATGCAGATGATCATTAACATCCATGTTCTGATCCTTTTCTGTCACATGCGTTTGGAGGAGAACCTGATTTGTTCTCTTATGGCTGCAGATTTAATGTCACTGTATTCAGAGAAGCTAGGAGAGAAATGGGATAGATATATTCATCCGTCATTACCATCATGATGATCATCACACCCCATGGAGGAAGGGAGTAAGAGAGTAGATCTGCATGAATATTTCCATCTCTGGACACTTACCTGGACATGTACAATGAATCAGGACAGCTTGATATTCTAGAAGCATATCAAGAAGGGGAATAATGTATGACTTGGCCCCGTAGACTAGCCCCTCTCACTGTGGCTCTCACTTTCTTTCTCCATCTGATGTTTATTTAAACATTGTTCTCGAGCATATACTGTAGCATCTTAAGGTCCAGCCCCACCTCGCTCCATCTCTCCATCTCCATCTCTCTCTCTCTCTCTCTGTCACTTTTTTCCTGCACGATTCGGAGCACTTGACTAGTTGAGCAGAAATGAGTGTGTGATGGGAAAAGGGTCACCTGCTCAAATGTGCAGCCTTAGAAAGAAATCGGTGTTTGCCATGTGATGGGTGTCAGTGGTTAACAGTTATTGGCAAGTGCTGCTTAGCACCTGGGACGCCTGTGGTGATGACAGGGGAATATAAATGCTGTCCAAGTACACACGCAGGGATTGATACACAGTCCATGTCTTGTAGTCTACGCTGGTTCGTCTCTTCTCCTAAATCCTTTTTTTCCTAGAGTCCTGTATACTGGAGGGTATGAAGCTACAATAAAATGTGCTTTTGTTGCACAGTGGGTTACAGTGGTGGCTTCCTGGGTTCATGACAATAGGTTTTGGTTGTGTTTTTTAAACTAGTTTCTCTTAAATAGCTCGCAAATTTTCTTTTTAGATTTAGGTTTTATTGTGCACCTTTGGTCACATTTCCAATCTCCACTACAGCTCAGACTGTATTACCAGCTTGGCTAGCCTCTCTGTCTCATTTCCTCCTTTAAGTCACTTTAACTTCCTGATTTATGGAAGTATTGGACACATTAAAATGACAAATTTGTGCTTCTTACTGAGAAGATGATGTTGGCTACACAATTAACCCCAGCTCTGTGTTGTTTAGCAGAGGCTCAGCTGTTATTATCTTTACCTACACTTTGAATGGCAGTACATTTATTTAGAATGGCAAACAAACATCCTAAGTGTTTAAAACCATCCAGGTCCTGAGACTGAATGAACGTCTTCTAATTTATCATAATCCAAAATCGTCATTGGCCATTGTATAAACTAGTTAGTTGATTCACTGTTTCAACAGCCAGAAGGTTTGTATCACAGTGGTTTTGCAGAAGAAGCAGCAGTCTCTGGTACCTGGTTTTTGGAAAAGAGTTTTCTACTCCCGAATTGATAACATTACTCTATAATAAAGCTCATTTATTGCTTCAAGCAGACGTGAGATGCAATCAAAGCTCTCCATACTGTCACTTAAACAGCCACTAAATGTGTTTTGCAGTGATAGAGGAGGGAAACTGCGTGCTTTAACATAGCTTCTCAGTAAAAAGTACATTGCAAAAGGCTCGAGTCAGAAGACACACTCAAAAAGAAAAAGTCATTTGCGTCGATTACAGTCCGTGTTTTTGCCACACATTGCAGACTGAGTCACTTTATCAGCCTTCCTCAGGTTAATAATTAATTTTGTTTCCAGGGTTTATTATGTTTGTGTAAATGCTCAATTATCAAAAAGTATTGTTGAGAAAACATTGAGCGTTTCTGTTCAACAGTCTATTTTCCTCTTACAAAAAATTACTTAATTGTGCGGTGGGCCCTGACTTAGAGTCACCGAGGCAGGAATTAACCTACTTTTGGTATTTGACAGACATTCATTTGGATTCCAGCACGACTGTTTGACTGACAAAATGGAGAGCTCGTGGTTTCAGGCCAGCAAACACTTGACAGACAAGACTGCAGCTTGTCAGTCAACAAGCTTAACAACAGCCAGCTAAACATGGACTGCAAAGTCTGCATGATTAAATAGTTATTTCTGACTGACATACAAATACTAACACCGCTGCTATTATTGGCAGCACTACTAATACCAGAATAACTGTAATTTCTACCTTAACAAGTAAAATAATTAAAACTAATTTAACCAGTTATGCCATTGTTACACTGGAGCTTAATATGGAAGTATCAAACAGTAAAACTAATACAAAATAGATGCCCTGCATGATCTGACTTAATCAGTGTGCTTTGTATCAAATCCTGTTGCACAACCCACTTTCAATGAAACTCTAGCTGTGGTTCAGATGGCCTCACGTAGAATACTCTAGATAATCTGTTTAGAGCAGTTCATGGTCGGCTCAGTGACAAGGTGAGCAGGTTTACACACCTACTAAAGATCAGTTAATCAGGGGGCAGTTTATCAGCAGCACCTGCCTGCAACTTACCCTCTTTAATACTAAGGAGGCATTAAAGGGGTGCCAAGTATTGGCCACATTTGTTTTTTTTCTGTTTGGCTTCATTTATGTAAAATAAAAATACATTCTATTAAAAGGGGTTTCTAACGTTTTAGTCACCTGATTCATGTAAATATGTGAATTTTGATGTGATTATGGAGTGACTATGGAGAACAGGGCCTTTAATGTGAATACAGATGGAAGGTGAATTTGGTATACTGGACTATAGAAAAACAGCAAAGATTACCTACATTGAGGAGACTGGAGATGTGCAACCATGCTTATTTTGAATCTGAATATGAAATTCCACATGAATACATGTCTTGGGATGGAATAGATGAACTATGACTGATAGATATTTGCAATGTGTATGAATGTGGTTAGATTTTCTTAAAGGTGATGGTCAGGGAAGACTGAATAATTGCACAGAAACTACTAATATCCATATTATGCTTCTATAATCTCATGCTGCACAGTTATCCGCACCAGGTAGGACCATCCCCGATAGTCCCGGTTGTCTATAACTGCTGTGTTTATAAAGTGTATTCTTCACTACAGATCCTAAACGAGGATCAGAGACAGTGAAGGAAGTAGAAAGGAGGACAGGAGAAGATTAGAGAAGAAGAGGTTTGCATAAAGAACAGAGAGGAACAGTGGGCAGGTAACATGAAGGCCAATATTGGGCTGCCTCAGGTAAATGTGAATATTGATTTAATTAACACTAAACTATGTTGACTCTCACTCACACTCACACGCACACATCCACACTCTCCCCACCCTCTGATAGCCTCTCTCCCCTATAAATCTTTCAGCAGTGTCTTGTTTTGGGGAGGTGGTTATTTTGTTCTGAGGAGAAATTACAATGGATTCCCAAATCCATTTTCTCTTCTAAATTATTCAGATGTGACCAAGCCTCATTATGCATGGAAATGTTCTCAGCTCAGTGAATTGAGCACATTTCTACTTGTGCGAGTGTGTGTGTGTGTGTATGTGTGTGTTTACTGTACATCCTCTCTGTACAGTGTTGTGTGTGTGTACAGTGGATGTCTTTCAGCAACTATGCACCTGTGTTTACCTGCTCTGAGGGGTGTTAATACTCACATGTATTCTGTGAAAAGCAGCTGTTCGTGTCGAGCTGTGTGTACGTACAGTGTCTGTGTTTAGTTGGTTGTTGCAAATTACAATTCTCTTCCTGGCAAAACATGTTCTGTTTTATGGTTGGCACTGATTGATAACTCTGGCAGGAACACTAATCTGCTGTTACATAGTTTGTGTGGATTTTCAGTAGATATCCCCTTTTCAAATCAGGTGTTGGATGGATGGCTTGAAGCTGAACTAAGGTGTCGTCCTTTTTTATTATAGTATGTCTGAAATCAGAATCAGTCAATACTTCGGTGGATTGGTGATCATTTCCATCCTATTGCATGGTGAATCATGGGTTTGCACTGGCTTCAGCTGCCTTTTTGTCGTTTCCTGGTGCTCACATCTTTTTCCTCAGGTATGGATAAATCCAGGTCCTGCCTATCTACATGGCTCCCATCCAATCCATACCAGAGAATGGCTCCAGGCACCTTGACATTTTTAAAAATCAGTGATAAATCACCCTGATTGATGGGTTTCTGTTTCCGACTTAAGGCTAAACTGAAGATACTTTAGTCTCTTAATCAGTTCATATAACATTTTCCTAACTACTCTGTCTACCTAATAACTTACAGAGGGAGACTTGATGTTGCTTCTGCAGAATGACAATGGCTGACGAGTTGTAATAAAAATAGAACTGGTTGCACATACACCTCCCAGACCTGATAGCTTTCTGTATGTGTGTTTGTCTCCATGCTCCAATTAATTCTGCAATCACGCTGCAGAGCCCTGATTAGTGTGGCTCTCATGGCAGCACTCCTGGGATGTGACAAAGGTTTCTGGGATGACTTGACAGCCTGGACCTTAATCTGACTGACAATAATAAAATAATAATAAGTAATATAAAAGTATAGGCACAGCCCACTCTAATAGTAGTCGTACTAACGTGTTCTTAAGAAATGAGGAAAGCTCAATCATGTCTGTAACATGTAACTTAGAAATGACGCAGTCAATCAAATATTCAATTCAACATTACCCTATATTGTATGTTGAGAGAAGAAGTTTTTGGAAAAATTAAGAATCATTGTTTAGATTTACGGGGGAGCTTTATCATCACACTGATTTTCTATCGACACCTTACAGGAGTTGACTGCTCTGGAAAATACCAACCATGTCTGATTAGAATCAGGATGTCCAAGACAAGGTCAAGAGAACATGACAGCAATTACACAGAGACCTTCTCCTAGGATGATAGCAATAAAAATCCATTGAGAGTATCCCAAAGGTGTTGTTCAGTTGCCACTGAAATATAATTGAATTACTAAATCATGTTTAGTGGCAATGTTACATTTTGTTGAGTACAGAAAATGCAGCATATTTTTACTGCACATCATTTATATGGAAGTAGCCTTGATGAATACTTGGGCTTGAAACATATAACACCCGGTCACTAGAGTCCTGTCTGTCACACTTTGCTCTGACACACTCACAGCAAAGTTTAAGGTTTCAATAAGTGTGTTTCAAATAAGTGTTCAAGTAAGCAAGCATTAGTACTGCAGTTACTGAGGGTGTACATAAACCTGTTCCAGTCGGCTGCTCCCTTTCAGGGGTCGCCACAGAGAATCATCTGCCTCCATTTAACCCTGTCCTCTGCATCCTCTTCTCTCACACCAACTTACTCATGTCCTCTCTTACTACATCCATAAATCTCCTCTTTGTCTGTCTCTAAGCCGTACAGCATTGCTGGTCTCACCACCGTCTCCAACATCCTACCTGCACACACATCTTCACCTCTTTTCCACATGTCCTGCACTACTCTGACATACTCCTCTGCCACTCCAGACTTCCTCGTACAATACCACAGCTCCTGTCCTGTCATCCAGTCATACGCTTTCTCTCTATCTAGGCTTCTGCTGTTTAGCCACTGTATATTGTTTAGCTTGTCACACAACTTTCACTTTCTGTCAGGGTAATTGATTTCATTAGCTTGGCATGCTGCTGTTCTCAGTTGTATAGAAAGACTGTGCAAACAACCCTAATGTTTTTTGATTTTTACCCTGCCACAGTTCTCACACATGCATCTATGCGTCATACTAAGTTTACAGGGATTAGAGGAAATGAGGAATCATGCAGACCAGTGGACAATTAGTGTGAAAGCTGAATCACTTCAAACACTTGTCACTGACTCTCCCTCTTTGAAGGTCTATTGTCAAGTTTCTCTCTCTCTCTCTCTCTGAGTATAAGTTTTGGGTAAGCTTGCCTTTTGTTCCTTTTGTTATTCATTACACTTCACTTTCAACACATTATTTTAGCTGGGCTGTGACAAATCGACTGGGTGAGTAGAATGGGTAGAATAGTTGTTACGGAGGTTTGATGGGCAAGGACACCTGAGGGTGTAGTTCTGCTTAAACAACCAAAAAGTAGAGTGAAAGCGAGTTGAATACTGAAGTAAGAAAAAGAATCAACAGAATCTTTGTACTACTACCCTATTTAAATAAATGATGAGCCAAAAACATTAAAACACCTCTTAGTTACACTGCAGTTCGACGACTCCTGCCATTATGACCTCAATAGTAAACATATAGTAGAATTATCATCTTCAACAACAACTGAGAAGTCATTACTTTGTGAAAGTAAAATTCATGGTAGTGCTTCCCTACATCACATTGTGCAATGTGTACGTGATAAAGTGTCCATTGAATGTAATATTTGTTACATATGTTCTTCATTCAGAGCATTTATAAAAGAAGCAATGAATAACTACTTATTTTACTTTGCTCCAGATCCTGGAGTAAATCTTGCAGATGGCTCGATAAAGTCACTTCAAACTGCTCCTTAGTTGGCATGGACCATGTTCGTCACGTTAAAGTAGTCTGTAAGACATCTGAGCTACACTGTAGAAGCGAGTTGAACACCTGCCACTTCTCTGCATTTAACACTAACTAAAGCACACAGAGTCCACTACTTTAAGTTGACTTCTAAGTAGTAAAGAACACAAAAAGAAAAATTTTCACCTTGAAACGCTCTTGATTACCGTCTTTTCTGCGCCTGGTACAAACAAAGGCTGACAGATATTAGGCTATTTGGCCACAGTATTACTCAGTCCATGCGCATTCTCAGTTGTGCAAGGACGGTAGCACGTTTTACAACAACCCATGCGTACATCCAACAGAGTTAGGCATTTGATAGGTCTGACTGTTGTATCATCAAAAACTGGGCAAAATTTTACGGCACAATATGAAAATGACAAATTGACAGAAGATCCAACCAAGCAGAAATGAGCAGATGCTGCATCAGGAGCTACATCATCTGATTAGAGTGGGTAACATTTAATTAATACATGGACATGATTAGTTTAACAGGGTTATATTATAGATCAGAATGGAAACAAATCATTATAGAAGAGAAACAGAATGGCTTGCTCAGCCATCTCAGACATGAATGCAGCATGTATCATGATCCCTGCCTGGTTTTGCCCCTGTTGGTCCATTTTCCTGTTCCTGCCCTCTCGGTCTCTCCACTCTCCTCAGCACTAATCACCCTGATCAGCCTCATATGTGATCTGCCTCTGCTCCCTCACCTTAATAACCAGATCACCAGCCTCCTTTGGTAAGCTCCTGTTGTACCCTTGACCTTGACCTTGACCTTGCCTTTGCCCCCTGTGGATTCAGTTTTCCTCACCTTATGGACTTTTGCTCACTTTTGGTTTTTATACACAGATTTCGTACTTGTCTTTCTAAGTTTTTTTTTTTTTTTGCCTGCTCGTTGCAGTGATTTTTCAGTTGTTATATTCCCTGTTTTATCTTAGATCTTGTTTTGGTTATTACTTTTCTTGTTAAGTGTTTTTTTGTTACTTTATACTTTAGTGCCTCGCCAAGCAGCTTCGGGTAGTTTTTTGTTGTCTCTTTGTTTCTCTAGTTTTTAATACTTCAGAAGAGCCCACCCTCAAAAGAGCAACGCATTCATTCGGGTGTTCAACATGAACCTCTGACTAGAACCCACAGCATCCAAGCCTTTCTCGAGACCCTGCAGCACCAAACAGTTGCCATTTCGTTTTTCTAAGTACCCCTGTGTACTCCAGCACCACCTTAAGTGTTTTTTAGCTTTAGCATCTTTATCATCAGCATACACATCATAGTAATAAAAGGATTTTCCCTAAATCTCTACAACAGATGTGATGAATAAACATCACAACAGATCACAGATGTGACACAACAACCACATTTATGGGAAACATGTCAGGTTGAAATAAACTGAAATGATCATTCCTATTCTCATTTCTGACTAGAGGACATGAATGTAACTGAATTTTCTAGTGAAGACTATTTAAGCTGTAGGGGTGGTGAATGGACATTGAATATAACTTTTTAAATGCTGCACACTGATGATGAAATCTAACTTCCATACAGTGTTTCTCCACCTGGTGTTTTGTTGCACTGCCTCTACTCTGTGCTGTGTGAACCAATGAAACTGGTCAGCCAATCTGTGGCTCTTTGATTAGTTGATTAACGCGGCTCAGGATGAATCAATGTCATTGTGGGGAGTCTTCTGGCACTGCAGTCGTGACATCAATCGAGTCAGAGATTTTCACATGCAGCGGCAGGAACTCTCTGTATCCTCCCAGTACAGCTGTTCTATCGATACGGTGGATTTGGGCCCGGTGTTTCTGATTAGTGTCCCAGTGCTAATTAACCGAGCTGAGCGAGAGTGAATATTTTAGCGCTGCTTAAACATGGGGAAAAACATGTTGGAGTTCTCTTTGTGCCTTTCACTTTATTGACACCTGCTCCCTATTAAATTCCAAAATATCTTCACGCAGAATGTCTATTCCCATAGGTCAGCACTATAGCACTAATAACTCAATTCAATTGCTTGCAAGTCTTTGTTTTTCTTATACTCATACATCCTTCTTTTTTGTTAGTCACAGCTGCATATATCCTTCTTTCAGATATCTTTATGCCCACTTCTGAAGCTACATTCATTATTCTAAGGAATAACACACTCTACATAATCTATATTATACTAGAGATCACTGCTAGATAAACATGTGTGCCCTGTACACTAGGACTCACAAGTGCAGAATAATTTCCATATCTTGATTCCATATGGACATATGTGTGAAGATGAAAGTAGCTGTACTACCACACTGATTCCTGAATTAATGTTTCTGGGTAGAAGTCTGCCCTCGGTGCAGATATCTCTCAGGACCTGCTCTTATATATGAATGACATGAACGTATGCTGAAATTCAAATAGCTGTCATGAAGTCACCAATGAGTAGCAGAAATGTACAGATCCCTTCATATATAAATCTCTCTTGAAACCCAGTGCTTATACAGATACAAAACTTTGCCCCCAGTCGCCTCAATTCATATTACTCAAAAATGACGTGTTAAAAAGATCTTAAAGCTTTTCTGCCAGATAGTTTTATACCTAAAGGAATGTGAACTGACTGGAATCTGCTGTATAGGGGGAGATTGCTTATTAAGTCCAAAGGGACATGAGGTAATATGAAATCTAAAGAGAGAAAAGCTATATGCAATCTATTTTTCTTTGCATCAGAGCAGAGTAATTATGAGATGTGTCAGTCTTCTGTCAAAGGTTGCAGGCAATATGACGAATTAAAGGCAAAACTGGAATAAAAGTCATGTGCCATGTCACGTGACCAGGACATTTTATCCTTTAATAATAGCATACTTCATTGATCCGTTTGGGGAAATGGAAACTGCTACAGTATTTCATTTTTTTTTTCCCCACAGTTCTTTTCTAATAGAATTGGCACTCACCTTCTACTCTGTTTTCTTCTAAGTTGCTATTTTTCATTCTCTTAAAATTATAAATAGTCTGTACTTATATAACACTTTTCTACCCAACTGGCACTCAAAGCACTTCAACATGTGACAGGAGGAGCCTGTCACATATCAAACCAACATCCCACCACTGGTAGACAACTGGCCTACCTCCTGAGCCACAGTCACCCCCATGTTAAACATTAATGTCGTTACAAGATCCAACTCCATTGCCAGAGATCACATAACACAAGAGTATGAGATAAAGGATTAAAATAGTGATATTAATAGTGATAATGCAGTGACTGAATCTCCAAACAAAGCTGTCGTCAGGTGAGTATGGTAGTCTAGGAGGAGACAGATCGAGTCTCTGGCTGGATCTTGGGTAATGTTATTGAGGATTACTCACTGAAATCTTCGTGAGTGGTGTTCCAGTAGCAGGGAGAGGTGAACTACAGACTGTGAGGTGCCGTAGACTGTTGAGTGGTGAACCGAAATTGGTGGTGGCTTGTTGACCGGTGAATATGGTGGAGCCTCCAAGATGGCCGACAGCAGAATGAAGCACGTGTTGACAGAGCAGAGGAGGAATGATATATACTGAAGAATGAGCCATGTTGCACAAGCACAATTGGTTAGGGAGAACACACAGTATCAGTAGACAGTTTTCCAGAAATCCAAGGTGCTGAATGAGAGACAAATCCAGGGTCATACACAGAAGAGCAGTCCAAGCACTAATGTCCGTAAAGCTAAATCAGAGGTCCAAACAGCAACAATCCAGGTCAACACAGATTGGCAGAACTTAAAACAGAAATCCGATAGGCTATTAGCAATGTCAAGAGACGGTCCAGATCATACACAGACCAGGATCAGATCATCCAAAAGAATGCTGGACAGTATGTCTTCTCAGGTTGATGTGAGACTATCTGGCAGAGTGAAGAGGCACATGGAGCTGCTTAAATAGTGAAGGAGTGGCACAGGTGTGGACAATGACTAATCAGAGTCATGGGGTAGGGAGGGGGAAAACAGACAGACAGACAGACAGGAGAGAACTGGAATCATGAAGAATATATCTGACTATTGACAAGAAATATTTGTAGTTCTTCTTCACAAATTTCAGTGTTATGTTGACACTATACGCAGGTATAGTGGAGAGGGAGGGGAGACTGGGAGCAGGTTCAAAACAACACTTTAGAAATAAGGCCAAAAAAATCAGCAACCTACTGATATCCATAAATGACTCTACAGAAAAACAAGCCCAGTGTCACTTATGATGAATTGACTTGTCAACAGCGGTGAATACTACTGTCTTAAGAAGCAGCTGAATGAACCTGTGCAATGAAGCTTTTAACACATTCTCTAGGTGAGTGATTCATGAGGCCACGCTGTTATCATCATTTTTATCCGCAATTAATCATTACTTCGATTTACCTAGTCTCACAGTTCCCAGCAAGATGAATGTTTCTGGGTAGAAGTCTGCCCTCGGTGCAGATATCTCTCAGGACCTGCTCTTATATATGAATGACATGAACGTATGCTGAAATTCAAATAGCTGTCATGAAGTCACCAATGAGTAGCAGAAATGTACAGATCCCTTCATATATAAATCTCTCTTGAAACCCAGTGCTTATACAGATACAAAACTTTGCCCCCAGTCGCCTCAATTCATATTACTCAAAAATGACGTGTTAAAAAGATCTTAAAGCTTTTCTGCCAGATAGTTTTATACCTAAAGGAATGTGAACTGACTGGAATCTGCTGTATAGGGGGAGATTGCTTATTAAGTCCAAAGGGACATGAGGTAATATGAAATCTAAAGAGAGAAAAGCTATATGCAATCTATTTTTCTTTGCATCAGAGCAGAGTAATTATGAGATGTGTCAGTCTTCTGTCAAAGGTTGCAGGCAATATGACGAATTAAAGGCAAAACTGGAATAAAAGTCATGTGCCATGTCACATGACCAGGACATTTTATCCTTTAATAATAGCATACTTCATTGATCCGTTTGGGGAAATGGAAACTGCTACAGTATTTCATTTTTTTTTTCCCCACAGTTCTTTTCTAATAGAATTGGCACTCACCTTCTACTCTGTTTTCTTCTAAGTTGCTATTTTTTATTCTCTTAAAATTATAAATAGTCTGTACTTATATAACACTTTTCTACCCAACTGGCACTCAAAGCATTTCAACATGTGACAGGAGGAGCCTGTCACATATCAAACCAACATCCCACCACTGGTAGACAACTGGCCTACCTCCTGAGCCACAGTCACCCCCATGTTAAACATTAATGTCGTTACAAGATCCAACTCCATTGCCAGAGATCACATAACACAAGAGTATGAGATAAAGGATTAAAATAGTGATATTAATAGTGATAATGCAGTGACTGAATCTCCAAACAAAGCTGTCGTCAGGTGAGTATGGTAGTCTAGGAGGAGACAGATCGAGTCTCTGGCTGGATCTTGGGTAATGTTATTGAGGATTACTCACTGAAATCTTCGTGCGTGGTGTTCCAGTAGCAGGGAGAGGTGAACTACAGACTGTGAGGTGCCGTAGACTGTTGAGTGGTGAACCGAAATTGGTGGTGGCTTGTTGACCGGTGAATATGGTGGAGCCTCCAAGATGGCCGACAGCAGAATGAAGCACGTGTTGACAGAGCAGAGGAGGAATGATATATACTGAAGAATGAGCCATGTTGCACAAGCACAATTGGTTAGGGAGAACACACAGTATCAGTAGACAGTTTTCCAGAAATCCAAGGTGCTGAATGAGAGACAAATCCAGGGTCATACACAGAAGAGCAGTCCAAGCACTAATGTCCGTAAAGCTAAATCAGAGGTCCAAACAGCAACAATCCAGGTCAACACAGATTGGCAGAACTTAAAACAGAAATCCGATAGGCTATTAGCAATGTCAAGAGACGGTCCAGATCATACACAGACCAGGATCAGATCATCCAAACAAATGCTGGACAGTATGTCTTCTCAGGTTGATGTGAGACTATCTGGCAGAGTGAAGAGGCACATGGAGCTGCTTAAATAGTGAAGGAGTGGCACAGGTGTGGACAATGACTAATCAGAGTCATGTGGTAGGGAGGGGGAAAACAGACAGACAGACAGACAGGAGAGAACTGGAATCATGAAGAATATATCTGACAAAAGACAAGAAATATTTGTAGTTCTTCTTCACAAATTTCAGTGTTATGTTGACACTATACGCAGGTATAGTGGAGAGGGAGGGGAGACTGGGAGCAGGTTCAAAACAACACTTTAGAAATAAGGCCAAAAAATCAGCAACCTACTGATATCCATAAATGACTCTACAGAAAAACAAGCCCAGTGTCACTTATGATGAATTGACTTGTCAACAGCGGTGAATACTACTGTCTTAAGAAGCAGCTGAATGAACCTGTGCAATGAAGCTTTTAACACATTCTCTAGGTGAGTGATTCATGAGGCCACGCTGTTATCATCATTTTTATCCGCAATTAATCATTACTTCGATTTACCTAGTCTCACAGTTCCCAGCAAGATGAATCTGACCTTTATCTCAACAAGGAAACTACCAGCTTTCCCAGATGAAATGAAGGCGCCATCTCTCCGGCTCCCGTTCTGTTTCCCTGTCTCTCACTGTCATGTCTGGTCCTTGTTAAAATTCCTGGCAGGCGCTGGGAGGCGTCAGGAAATGAGGAGTCACTAAACGAACAGACAGATTGTTAATTTCCCTCCTCTGGGAACAGACTGCATGGGGTTGAAGTCCAATTCCGTTTGGAGACAGAGCAAAATACTGTCACTTATATTAGCTTCTTGACTGTGTCAGTCTGTCTCCCTATCTGCCTCTGTTCTGTCGTTCCTTTTCTGACTTCCTCTGTATTGCTTTGACACATTTCCCATTCCCTCTGTTGTTCTCCCAACACTTTTGTTTCTCTACCTCTCTATAAGACAAATGAAGCTAAAAAAAACTAAGCCTGACATGCTGTGTATTATTAATATATTGAAAATAATTTAAAAAAGAGGGATGAGTCAAACTGTGCTGGGAGATTTCTATGAAGTCAAACTGAAGAAGGAGTTTGTTGAGGCGGAGTAGATCCCCCAGTTTAACTTTAACCAACAAGTTACTCCGGGAATTCATAAGTGGCAAGTCAAGCTACGTCCTTACTGTCCAGTAAATGCAGGGATCAGCACTATGGTAAAAATAGCTGAATGTAGCTGAGTGAAAGCATCAGCAAATCCAAGCATGTTGCCAACTTCACTATCTAAACTCAATCACTTGTCACTGTGGCCAAATGATTTGTCATGTTGGCACATGGTGCAGTGCACAACCCTGTGGAGGAGAGCAGCACTAGATTGCCAAAACACAGATTACAGTAGTAACGAAAGGTTAAATGTCGACCAACTCTATTTTAACCAATACCAGTCCAATAAAATATGCTCATACCAGCTCAGGGTATCTGTAGTATTTTTAATACATTCTGTCATATACTGTATACTGTATTTAGTCATGACAGGTAAATTAGTCGCAACAAGATTAAGACCAGTGATGTTAATAATATAATGCAATTAAATGTCCTGTTTCTGTCCAATGCCACATTCCCTGGACAGTTCACATACTTTAATTTTGACTGACCAGTAGCTGCCACACCCATCTGTTACACTGCAGTGTAATCTAGAACCTAGTTTATCATCATTAACACAGCCTGGCTGAGCTCTTTTACCTCAAACCTGCTGATTCTTTTCTCACCTTCCTGTGTAAAACATCCTTCATCCTCCGTTATTATAATCCATGGCTAATACATCTTCCACATGACAGACCTGGACATGTTCTTGGTTAGCTCACTTCATTATTCATACCCTACTGTACAAACCTCTCAGTCATAATATGAACAATGTCAGTGTTTCAGAATTCACTGGTATAGAAAGATGAGCATAAAAACACGTAGACTTATAATTATTCATGCACGTGTCCTTGTTGCCTTTTTGCACTGCACCGTACATGCATTTGTTTTATTGGAAGTCCAAAGGCCCCAGCCATACAGGCCATTTGGTAGATCCTGACTGGTTTACACATGTAGCAGGAGACGGGTTCTCACTATGGCGAAATAGTCTGTTTGACATAAAAAGTACACTGTGGAAATCTGTGTTTTGAAGTCGTATGATTAGAAACGAGGTGTAATTTCTAGTGTTGTGCGGAGTGGATCAACTGAGAGGGAAAGCTCAGGGCAATTACTTGATGTTTTTGCTACTAGGGCTCAATTGGACATTACTCCCAGTTTGCACTAGGGAGCTGGTAGGATAATGTCCCAGAGGAGCGTACTCACATACAGCTCCTCTGGTTAATGTCTACTGAAGGTCACGGCTCTAGTAAGATTCCAGTTACTACTGAGATGGAAAAATGACCAGGGTGCTCATTCAGACATGAAGTTGACATCTCCTGGCGCTGTCAGATTAATGAAAAGGAGTGCCTGTCTGAAAGGGAAGGGGGTGACATACCTGCATAATCCAAAATCATGCAGAGACACTATAATATGGTTAAATTATAATTCAATCAACTGTTTTGTAGAAGATAATTAGTGTTAACATATCTTGTTAAGACCTATCTTGTAATACTACTACTATTTTTTAAATAAATCTGTATTTAGCTCTGGGGCAATGATAGGTTTTCTCCTTTGAATGGTGCTGTTGTCTTCTTGTTACAAACACAATAATAAAAAGAGCTTATTTACATTAGGCCAGTAGATTCTAGAGAAAAAAAAATCTCTCCCTTACACACGTTAAACTGTGCATTTGATACAGAAAATGCCAAAACACCATTAATTTCAGTCTGTCAGAGAGTTCATTTACTAGCAGAAATAAAAAGCCTGTTTGCCTGATTTATCTAGACGTCAAAATAAAACCCCCTCCACGTCATGACATGGTGACAAGACTGGCAAATTAAAAGCCTCATGCTGACCACCACAGAGTACTAGTGAAGGTATTAACTGCGACGTGACAGTGATTGATGCCTGTGTGAGACACACACACACACACACACACACACACACACACAGTTGCATGTACCAGTATTCACACATCCGGACGACTACTGACCCACACAAACATTTTATTTATACACACACACGCTGAACCCTCACACAATCATCCCATTAACTACTGTAAATGCCATGACTGGATGTCCTAAACCTGCCTACACTCTGTATGTGTCACCTGTGTATTTTCTCCCTTTAAGGTGGACAGCTCAAGCGTCGGGCTGACTAGTATCGATTGTTAAATCCAGAATTGTCGACTCCCTCCAACCACTCGCCCACCTCCCCCCTTCTCCAAAGTTGGATTAGCGGCCCATCAATGACCTTTGGCATTAATCCATATGAAAGTCACATGTGACTGAGGAAGACACAGACAGAGGTCGATGTAGTCTGTTGGCAAAGTATATAACTTATCTTCTGTCATCTTCCTTTTATTCTAGACTTTTGAATTTCTCTTTGGACCTTTGCCTCCATATCTTTCTGGTTGCCACATGCTTGTTTTTCTGTATTCACAGCCACATGAAGGGAGAGATTTTTCCAAATTGGCTAATAGACACATAGCTATCTTATTAGCTATGTGCTAAGATTTTACAGCATTATCATTCCACTGCACTGTGTTCCTCTAGTATTTGCTGCTTGTTCAAGCCTGTTTTCATCTGTACCAACTCCTGAATGCCCCCACTATATTTACCAGCCACCCTGTCATTTTGTTGGTCTACCATTTGTTTTAGGAAATGTAGTGTATATAGTGTTAACAGACTTTTTTTGCTGGAAAAAGCAAGCTTTCAACAGGGTGACAGCACTTAGCCTTGCTGTGATTGTGAAAATCCAGAATAAAGAAGAATAATGAGCTAAACAGGAGTTGGTGGAGTTGGACTAGAGTATTACAAAGTAATTAGATTCTAATTTGTTTAATTATGACCATAACCTAATATGATTATATATCAAATACAGTAATAATATATCAGTTTAGGCGATTACATTTTTAGCTAATAGCAAAACACTGAAATATTATCACCTTGTAAAGTGGATATTGCAATGGATATGGAGCAATATATTTCTGTACTCTCCTTTTGCTCATTTTTGGTCTCCACCAAATGCTGAGAGAAACACTGAGCTCCTAAAGTTGTTAAATACTAAACTCAGTAAGCTCATTATCTTTGCCTGCTCCTGAGTTCAGTGACACTTGAACTCAAATAGTGTGAATACAGAGAGCAAGGACACACACATACACACATATTGTGGATTTGTTGTTTTCAGCAGGTCTAAGAAAACAGTTCTGAAATTTTGTAGAAAATACTTCCACCATAGAACCCAATCACTCAAACATCAAATAACTGTAAGTCCTTCTTGTCGTGATGACTCAGACCTCAAACAATACTGCGAATGACTCAACAAATCACAATTTCATACTTCATCGAAATCAGTAAGTGAGTTCTAAGTAACTTAGAAGATATGAGGCAACAATTATATAGTTCAGTTATCACTAAATCAATGTTGGTAATGTTTACTTTTGTACATAAATGCACTTGTGATTTAAATCACAGTGGAAATCACACGGGAGAGTGAGTGTGAAAGAGATACTGGCCTCTATCATATCATCATCTCCTCTGCTGCTTTGTGGTCGATTTGCTTCTGTGCATTTCCTTTCTCCTTTTTGTTATCACCTTTAAATAATCCAAAGACCTCTTAATATCACCCGGTTGAATAAAAACGTCCACGGCTAATGCAGAGGTGCAATAGCAGCTTTAGATGAGGAGTCCACTTCAGCACTAATCCATTGGTAGGGGATGATAAGAGAGAAGAAAAAGTTGGAAAGAGACCTAATTTACTCCTGATATTAAACTTGATCAGCATCAGCACCTGATGCATTTTGTCTGCATTTCTTTTTTTTAGTACTTGATCAATGGACTAACAAACTAAAGGCTTATAAGAAAACCTGCCAGTAAAATGTCTGTTAAGGTTTGTCTCTAAATCATTAGCTTCTGGCAACTAAAGCATGACTAAGGTATTTGTGGTTGTGTTTAAAGAGGAACTTCACTGATTTTGCACATCAAAGTCTGTTTATAGGTTTTCATATTTGAAAAAAATAAGTTTTATAAAGTCTGTTGTGGCCTCAGAGGAAGCTGTGTGAAGTCTGATAAATGTCTTCAAGTCATGTCACTTAAATCTGTGTCGGCTGGGACTGAAGATGGCAAGTGGGAAAAAAATGGAACAAGGTGGTGTGGAGGTAGAACGAGGTAAACTTACCAGACTTCATCATAGCTGCTTGAGGCTACAGTATGAAGTACTTTAGTCAGTAGCACACACTTGAAGTAAATACTGCAGTTGCTGCCAATGGAAACTGAGTATAGCCTTGGTCAATATCAGTAAATATTAATTATCAATTCTGTCCATTTAATACCATTTAACTTTATTTAAAGAGAAATTAAGAAGATTAATTAGAAAAATATAAATGTGTTACTAAATACAGTTTTCTGGATCAAAAGATCTACTATTTACAACAAAAATCAACTATTTGATTTGAGTTTCTATCCCTTTAAATTATTATTACATATTCTGTTTGTCTACCTTTATTTTTAATAAAAGATTTAAATCTTCCATCGTTGAAATCAGTCCAGTGGAGATTTTCTGACATTCACAGATGATTCTGTTCACTTGTATGTTGCTGTAGAAGGTTTCTTGCTCTTCCTTTTGATCCTTGTGATTTGAGCGGTTTTGTTAGCAATGGCTCTGTCTTGGACACTGTCTGTAGAAGCATGCAATGTCCTTCACACCGTCTGATCAGACACTGAAACAGCAATTTCAACAGAGAGTCCTTGTTCATAATGGAACCACTTACCCATCTGTTCGTCAATGCAAGGCCGCATAAATAGCTAATTGTGTGTGGCGTCATTTTTCGAGGTTGTCAGTAGTACAGCTCTTCCTATATCTCCTAATGGTTAATTTGCGGTTAGTATTTGCTCTCTAATGAATACAAACTCTCACCACCAGTGTGCCGGTGCTGCTGGTCATACTATAATTGGGCATTTGCACACATTCACATGAGCACAAAAAACACGATGGCAACACTGGGCAGTAAGCAAGAAGAAGAAGAAGAAGACAAAGAAGAAGAAGAAGCTATCTTTAGTTAGTTAGTTAGATACCAGCGATTCATTCCCACAGAGATGACACTTGTGAACAAGTTTCCCCAGAATGCATCACATTCCCACCGCAGACTCTGCTGTGGGACTGTGAACTCATATTTATGTGTATTTTCCCCTTCACCTAGACAGAAGATACAGATCAGATATATAGAAGATCACACTCCAATACCAGGCGTAGACAGACTTAAAGAATGAAATGCACTCTGGGAGGGGACTGGGATCTCCTCAGTTCAAATGTTCCCTCTTTAATGATAGGTCTTTCCTCTGCTATTACTCTCTTTCCCTTCCTACTCGACTTAAAACCCATTTTAGAGATCAGCACGATGGGCTGGATCAGCATATGCTGCCCAGCTGATGGAGGACATTGTCAGTTGTGGTCAATGGACTGGAATACTTGGTTGGCTTTTTTCCTTTATTTGTCCTTTCTTGTCTTATCTCATCCTCAATCTCTTTAATATTCAGCATCTTCAGAGCTCAGATGTACAATGGTATATGCACTAATATTACTTTCACTGGAAATGATATACTGTTCTATATATTTCTCTTGTGTTATTCTCACATCTCTTCTTCTTCCAGTACCATAATGTACTGTTACTAATTCTGTGAACACATTTATATTTGTTCCCTCTTCTCTCCTGTTTTCATGGAACACATGCTGCTGTTTGCTAAAATGTGGTTTTGTGTTACTTTCTCTCTCTTTCTCTGCTCAGCTCTTTTCTCAGGTCGGTTGAGGCACACAATGAGCTGACGTTTCAGTTTTTTCTCATATCTTCAAGTAGCCAAGCTGGAGTCTTTGCTCAGGGATTACCTGTTTATCTCAGCACTCATATGTTCATTACATCTTGTTCTTCTGCTTCAGAACGACACGTACTAAATGAGACTGGGAAGGTACTGTATAAATGGGTACTTATGGTCGTCATTTTATCCACACATCAAGCCAATACTAATATTTACAGGAGGAGCCGATGTTTAAAACTTGTGTCTGTAGGCTGCAACCAATCAGCTCCTAGAAAACCCTTTGCACTCATTACATTACTCATTACTCATACACACACACACACACACACACAAACACACACACAGCATGGGGAAGCAGAAATGTTTGTTTCCGCATTGTTCAGCAATTGTATCTGTGCTAGTATATTTTGTGGTCTAGTTTATGCGATCAGACTTTAAGGCTGTAAGTGAAGAAACAGTGGATAGTATTTAACAAGTGAAAAATCCAGTCCAGATCTGCTGGATCAAAGTAGAAACCCTGGCACCGTAGATCAATCACCCATCCGGACGACAGGACAACACAGAAGTACAAAAACAAAAATCACAGTTTATAGAGATAATTAATCCTCTGAGGTCCACATGTCTTTTTTGGACTTTCTGTGAAACACTGAAATCTCATGATGGTCAGAGATTGTTGGCCACCAGCTCAAAGCAACAATAAGAATTTTCCCGTTATCACTCTTTTTGAACAAGCCACATAACTGCATACAGAGGACATGGAGAAATACTGTGTGTGTTTCAGAGTTAGTAGTAGTGGATACGGTCAGAATGAGTATAAAATGCTAACCAACCAACCAACCAACCTGAAAACACCAACATGTTATTAAGACTGACATAATTAGCATATTTGAAAGTATATTATGGTAATGTAAAATTTTATTTAAAATCTTCCCAATTATTATTTAGAATCTGAATTTAAAAGTGTTGCATCATGTATTTTGTCCATATTTTCAGATTACCTGCATTAACCTTCAACTGGAAGGAGTTAGATATTAGACTGTATGAAAATGAATAATGTTCTCCCTCCAAACTGACTGCTCCAGCTATAACCACCTGCAACTCCAGTTTGCAGAGTTAATAATTTGACTAAAGTAATTTGAGAGATTTAATTCTATCTTAAGGGCGCAATTTAGCAATTCGAGGGGATCGGCCTCTTAATTCGAGGAAATCAATTATCAAATGTTTAGGTAGAAATTATTAACTTAAGGCAAATAAATTGGTTCTCACAAATGAGTGAGTAAAAGAGATTCACTCTTACCTTTTAACAGTTTAATTAGAGAAGAATAATTAACTGAATATGCAGTGAATGACCTGCCTTTCTGGATATAATCAAAAAAGTTCAGGAATTTTGAACAGTTTTATGTTTAAATAAAATTTTGATGTATATATAATTTTAACTGTGGTATCTGACTTCAAATGTGATCACCTAAAATACAGAATCTCTGTAACAGCACTACAATTCATCTGTTGTATAGATTTTTACTTACTTTACTTTACTAGCAAGTTCTAACTCAGCTTATGCTTTTGGTTTTGTGCAGACAGTGAGTCATCATAGAGGCGAAAGACATGAGATTTATCAATTACATTTATTGTGTGGTGGGGGGGCGAACGACAAGACAGCTTGTTCAACAGCAAACTTTAACAGCGTTTAAAGTAGACACTTGGTGGTAAAAACTACAAATCAATACTGCAATGGTAACGTCGGTTTAGGGGTTGGTGAATTTAGAAGATACAAGAGCAGGTTTAGCTGTGGCAGGAGTTTCATGCAGTCCAAAGACCTGCTGTGCTATAATGCAGGTTTTACTGTAGCACGGCCAAGAGTCACTCATCAAATGTCCTTTGGTCTGCTGAGAGAAAACATTTAAGGTTGCATCCCGTACCTCGAAGGACCAGATGACAGGATGATGAAGGGCTTTATCCTGTGTGTGTTTGCCCTATATCAGCCTAGGTCACATGAGACATTTCTTTTGGTATCATGTGTTGGACCATGAGTCTGCAAATGCCCCTGATGGCAACAAATAACATAGATCCGAGTTTCCCTCGGCAGACGTAAGCAGCAATACAGAAAAATGTTATGACATACTGGAAAACACAGATCAAAAGAAAAGGATTATCAACAGGCAATTATTTAACAGTAGAAACAGTAAGATTTAAAAATGTGAACATAAATAACCTCAGAAGAATATTAATGGGATTCTTACTCTGCAGCAACTTCTCAATGTCAATGTATGTCACAAATTGGGTGCCATCTTACTTCTTTACCAGGGATGTGCTGGATGTTAGTCTCCATGACAATCATATCATAGGAGGCAACAGGCCCTCCTGCAGCTCAAACTGCTGGAATGACTGCCAGCTTGAACTGGCGGTGGAAGTTTAGTTTGTTTTTCAGGAGGTCCCTGATGCAATATGAGATATGTTGTCTGCCTGATTGTAAACCACAAATGCAGCCTGCAGTAGCCTCTATGGGTTTTTCACTTTTCACTAAATACTGCAGTGGATCATCTCCACTAGATTTAGAGCTCTATCAACAGAGGAGAATCCTCTCTTTCTTTTCATCACTGCCACCAGCAGCTGGATAGTGTAATGGTAAGGTGGCTTCCTCTGCATGTGGGAGACTAGGGTTTGAATCCTGGCTGTGACCAGTAGGTGTCATTAGGCAAGACCTCCTTATACTTACCCTGCCTTTGCCTTGTACCTTGAACCTCATCACATTCAGCAGGGGCCTGAAACTTGTAAGACACAGTTGTTAGGATGTTGTAGATGCATTCAAAGTTTGGCTGCAAGTAAAGCCAATGAGCATTAGCAAAATGCAAACCTCATTACCTTAAGTGTATTGATGCAATAGTGATAAAACAGAGAGAGAGAGTGAGATTGTAGAGAGAATGAAATAATTCAAAATCTGCAGGAGCAAGATAATAACAATGAAAATGTTTCACAGATCAATTGATAGACACATGATAAACAACACTAGATGAGAGTTTTGTGGGAACAACATTGGCAGAAGAGTCCAGAGAGATAAGGAGTGAAGTCAATGTAGATGATGATCTCATACAGAAGGATAGCAGTCAACTATAACTAAATGTATATTGAGTAAACAAGAAGGAATGTAGCATAGATATGAGTCAGTGATTTTCTAAATGCCAGAATACTTTTCTATAGCATCTTTTATCCTTGTAACAGATTTGTTCATCCTACATCATACATCATCTCTTTGTACCAAAAAACTTCCTTCACAATGAGGCAGTATTCAATAAATCAACAGCAGTATTTACTAGTAGTATGTAATACAGCCTCAAAAATTAGAATGAATCATCGCATCTTTGAACGAGGCCAATTCTATGCAGAGCAGTGCGTTAACATAGTGGCTGTCTGATCTAGATTTAATAGTTATCAAGGTTTAGTGTAAAGGTAACACACCAGAATCCAAAAATATTAACCTCATGGTGGCAAGACAGGAGACACATTATATGACCATGCAACATTTTATGCATTTTTCAATAGTTGTTGATCAACTGATTCTCAAATAGCACTGTATGTCTTTGCGAATACAGTACAATCTTTTCCTTTTATTGATCTGCCAGACTGAGAGGTTTTGAGAAAATAAATGTTGTGGAGAAAGGGAAAAAGGGGCCAAGAAAAAAGTAGCGATTGAGAAAGTAGAGATGCATTAATTCCCCTCCAGAGTTGCATTATTTTTTCACCAAGATCTTGTATTGATGATGGCAGAGTAGGACCACTGCGTAGTCATCTCCAGCACATGTTGAAATACTGTAATTTCACCAATAGGGGCAGTGTGAGTTGTAACGTTGTTGTTCTGTTTTAATGAAGAAGTAATAAAGTGAACGGTGAGACCTGTGTTGAAATTCATCAGGTTATGGGCCCAGTAGGACGCTAAAAGGCTGTTTTCGCTGTATTTTGTGGACTAAACAGCGTTGTGAGTTTTCACAATGGAAGATAAGCTGTTTATAGACAAGCTGAGCGGACCGGAAAATTGGGCAACATGGAAGTTTCAGATGGAGCACTTGTTGAAGGCTAAAGGTCTGTGGGGCATGCTAACGGAGACGGAGACGCTAGCCGCGGATGCTAACGCACAAGCACAAGCGGAGTTTAGCAAACGGAGAGAGAAAGCATTCTCCATGTTGGTGCTGAACGTGAGTACACCCCAGCTGTACCTGGTAACAAGCTGCCAGACTCCCAAAGAAGCGTGGACTACGCTTAAAAGCCATTTTGAGAGAGATACATTGGCAAATAAACTGTTCCTTAAGAAAAAATATTTTCGATGTGAAATGAAGGAAGGATGTCAGTTAACTGAACATCTGAAGCAAATGAAGGAACTGACTGATCAGCTGTCAGCTATGGGAGCTGATATTAAAGAAGAAGATCAGATCGTAACACTTTTGGGTAGTTTGCCACCTAGTTATGCTACCATTGTCACTGCATTAGAAACTAAGATGGACAATCTGACGCTGCAGTTTGTTCAACAAGCTTTAATAAATGAAGAGCAAAAACGGGTTAATGCACATGAGGGTTACAGTGGAGCTACTTCAGGTGGTTCATCAGCGATGTCATCTCAGTGTTGGGGAACTGTCCCAGACAACTCCAGGACAGTAGGAGCAGAAAGACCAACCACGTGGCGGTGTTATAAATGTGGAAAAGAAGGTCACATTAAACGTGACTGTCCAAGTTTGAAGTATAAAGCAAAAAAGAAAACTCATAAGGCTAAAAGCATGATGTGTGAAGATGCAGAAGGTGGAAGTGCCTTTGTCAGCAAAGAGACAAATCCAACTGACACACCACAACAGGTTGAATGGTTGATAGATTCAGGAGCATCAAAGCACATGACATGTGATAATAACATTCTTCAAGATTACCAAGAGTTCACGGAAGCACAGTCTGTGAAGCTCGGTGATGGCAGGGTGGTTGATGCCCTAGGAATGGGAAATGTAAAGTTGAACATGACCTTCAAAACAAGTGATGTCAAAAATGCCACAATGTATGATGTGTTGTATGTTCCAAAGCTGTCAGGGAATTTATTTTCAGTGGGAGCAGCTATCAAGAAAGGCAACACAGTGCAGTTCAGAAAGTCTCACTGTTACATACGTGGAAGAAATGGAACCCTTCAAGGAATGGGAACACAAAGAGCTGATGGACTTTATCAGCTGAATGTAAAGAAGGACTTATCTGTTTGTCACAGTGCATCACTAGCAACCAGCTTATGGCACCAGCGGTTGGGTCACACTACCAAGCTTAAAGAACTGAAAGATCTGGTAAACGGAGTGGACTTCTCCACAGAAACAGATGTTTCTTTCTGTGAGGCATGTGTGGAAGGTAAACTGTCTAAACAGCCATACAAGTCGATTGGAGGAATTCGTTCCAAACACAGAATGCAGCTGATTCATAGTGACGTCTGTGGTCCCATGCAGACTGAATCTATTGGTGGAGCAAAATATTTTGTGACTTTTATTGATGATTACTCTAGATGCTGCAAAGTGTACTTCCTGAAACACAAGAACGAGGTGTTAACCAAATTCAAAGAATTTGAAAGAACATTCACAAATGAGTGTGGACAAGCTGTTAAAAGACTCAGAACAGACAATGGGGGTGAGTACACATCAAGAGAGTTTCAAGAATATTTGAAAGGTCAAGGCATCCAACATGAAGTGACTGTACCTCACTCACCACAGCAAAATGGTGTTGCAGAGAGAAAAAACAGGACATTAGTTGAAGCAGCTAGAAGTATGCTGTCACATGCTAAGTTGCCAAAAATGTACTGGGCAGAAGCTGTAGCCACAGCAGCTTACATTCAGAACAGACTGCCTACATCTGTACTGAAGCAAGAGACACCCTATGAGAGATGGTGTGAAAAAAAACCTGACATGAGTCACATGAGGGTTTTTGGATGCATTGCTTATGCACATATTCCAGGTGAGAAGAGACAGAAACTGGACAAAAAGGCTATGAAGCTACGTTTTTTAGGCTATGCAAGCAACGCTAAGGGTTATCGCCTATATGATGAAGAGAAAAGGAGGATTTTAATCCGCCGGGATGTTGTTTTCAATGAAACGAACTTTGACTGGAAACAGAAAGCAGAAGAGTCTCGTCTTGAGAATGAGGTAACTGTGGACACAAATGAGAATGTAACACATGAAGTCACTGCTGACGACACAGTCAGAAGAAGCGACAGATTAAGAAAGGCCCCAAAGCGATTTGGATATGACGAGTTTGCTGAAACAGTCGTCGTTGATCATCATGCAAATATGTGTTGTGTGACAGAGCCACTCACAATGAAAGAAGCTCTGAAGAGTCCTAATGCAAAGGAATGGCAGGAAGCAGCTGATCTGGAATATGAGTCGCTGCTTGAAAATGAGACATGGGATCTAGTGGATTTACCAAAAGATAGAAAAGCTGTAGGTTCAAGGTGGGTGTTCAAAGTCAAGCATCATAGTGATGGACAAGTGGAGAGATACAAGTGCAGACTTGTTGCCAAAGGCTACTCACAGTTGTATGGTGCTGACTATGATGAGACATTTTCACCAGTGGTGCGTTTCAGCTCCATTCGTGCACTACTAGCGTTTGCAAATCAAAACAATCTGCATGTACATCAGATGGATGTTGTAACTGCATTTCTAAATGGACACTTGGAAGAAGAAATCTATATGGAGCAACCAGAAGGATACATCCAACCAGGACAGGAAAACCTGGTGTGCAAACTAAAAAAATCAATCTATGGACTGAAGCAATCTCCTCGTTGCTGGAGTAGAGCCTTCACAGAGTTCATGATGGAACTTGGTTTTAAACAGAGCACATCAGATCCCTGTGTGTTTGTAAGATCAAGACAAGAGCTTGTGATACTTGCAGTTTACGTGGATGATCTTATTCTGATAACAGAGTCGACTGAAAGCATGAACGAGCTGAAAGCAGCGCTCAAGAAGCGCTACAAGATGAAAGACATGGGTGAGTTGTCCTACATCCTGGGCATCTCTGTGGTCCAAAGCAAAGAGAAGAACTGTGTCTTTCTACATCAGAAGAACTATATTGAAGCCATGCTTAAGAAATACGGGATGGAAAATGCTAATCCTGTAGCAACTCCTGCTGATACCAGTGTGAAACTGAAAAAGAATGATGGTGTTAGTAAACCTGTACACCAACAGAACTATCAGTCAATGGTAGGAAGTCTGTTGTATGCGTCAATAGCTACACGACCAGACATAGCTCAAGCTGTGAATGCTGTGTCAAAGTTCAACGCAGATCCCAATACTGCTCATCTGACTGCTGTGAAGAGGATATTTCGTTACTTGAAAGGGACAGTGAATCTTGCCCTGAAATATGAGCGGTCAGAGTCTGGATCTTTAATTGGATTTTCAGATGCGGACTGGGCTGGTGACCAAGATGACCGACGCTCAACAACAGGCAACGTGTTTTTACTGAGTGGAGGAGCGGTGAGCTGGCTGAGCAAGAAACAGGCAACAGTTGCACTATCAACAGCAGAAGCTGAGTATGTTGCACTTAGTCAAGCTGCTCAAGAAGGAGTTTGGCTGAGACGTTTACTATGTGATCTTGGAATGGAGGATACACCGACAGTGATCCTGGAAGACAACCAAAGTGCCATTGCAATCGCAAAAAATCCAGTGGATCACTCGAGGACCAAACACATAGACATTCGATATCACTACATACGTGAATGTGTGCAAAATGGACAAGTAAAACTACAATACTGTCCAACACAGGATATGAAAGCAGACATTCTGACCAAACCGTTGACCAAACAGAGGTTTGAAAGTCTCAGAGGACAGATTGGACTTTGTTTAATGTGAGAATAGTTGAATATTTTTTGACAGGCGAATGCTGAATACGACCTGATCATATAAAGATGTTTCCTTGTTCAGTAAAATCATTATATAGATAAGAAATGTAAAAGAAAGGAAATAAGCTTCTCAGGGTTACTGAACACAGATAAGTGAGGTTAAAGACAGATGTCTGAAATTTAAGTTATTCTTGTCTTTTGAAAAAGGGAGAGTAGCCAACTTGAGTAAAAGAGAAGGGTTCAGAATTCTTTAAAGTCCTAAATATTGTGAAATTAAGTGGGAGTGTTGAAATACTGTAATTTCACCAATAGGGGCAGTGTGAGTTGTAACGTTGTTGTTCTGTTTTAATGAAGAAGTAATAAAGTGAACGGTGAGACCTGTGTTGAAATTCATCAGCACATCCCAAAGATTCTCAATGGGGTTAAGGTCTGGACTCTGTTGTGGCCAATCCATGTGTTAAAATGTTGCGTCAGGCTTGTACAGTAAGTACTAGACATGACGGGTGCATCACTTCACCCACCTCTCATCTTACCCTGATGCTCCCATCACTCTGGAACAGGGTAAATATGGACTCATCAGACCTCCTGACCTTCTTCCATCGGACAGTTCTTAATCTCAATCTCATTAGATGTTTTCTTCACTTATTTCATGTCAATAATTTGACCCTTCTGAAACAGATTAACATCTTTTCCACGGCCACAGGATGTGTCTTCTGACATGGTTGTTTAAAAAATGAGAAGCTACTCACTGCATCAGTTAGGGTTAAATAACCTGTTGCCAGCTGAAACATAATAATCCATGCAGTAATTATCCAATTGGAGGCTCTTACCTATTTGCTTAGTTAAATCCAGGTGGTGACATTTAGTAAAGCTGTTGTTGGAGGCTTCCATTTGAGATTACAGCTGCAAACAACACTGTGTATTTCCGTCCTTAATACACACAAGACAAAATAAAATATGCTGAGAGAAAGAGAGAGCTGTCAATTCCCAGCAGGTTAGTGGTTGTTGGCCATAAGGGGATTAAGTGTAGAGCAGATGGGACAGAGTGAAACACAACAATGACTAAAATAGGACAAACAAAGAGGAGAGACACAGTCAGAGATTCATGCAGAGAGCAGACTATTTGATGCTTTGTTAAAATTTTATTTTCAGCTGCCATGTTATTATTAATGCTAAAGTGAGATACTGTAGTCAGCTGACAGACAAACAAGGTTGTCCTGTTATTGTAATACTGTCTTAAGAACTACTTTAAATTTCCAAGGAGATTAAATTGAATACTTGGTGTCTGTTCCTGGCTTGCAAGCAAAGGACAGAAGGCCAGACTGCATTCAGCTAGTCAGAATGAAAGGCTCTGTTGAAATGCAGCAGAAAGGCACAGCTACCATAGATTTAACACAAAATGAGAGAGAGAGAGCTGCAGCAGGACATGGTCAGCATAGCGTAGCATAAAGACATGAGAGCCTGAGATAATGTCGAACTATTCCTTTAACAATAATAGCACAGTTACTTTCTCAGGTCAATATATTTGTAATTATATACGTTTAGATGCTCTCTATCCACATCACAGATGTCACGGTAGACGTTCTCACTCATGCAAAGACACACTCTGTCATACCCTCATCCATTAGTACAAGATCAGCTCCCACCCAGACCAGCTGGCGTCCTGCTTAATTGATGTACATTACCTATTTAAAAACTTAAGGGCTTGTGGAGCCAATTCAAATTTGGATCTATTTTTAGTAAATAGAGACGAGCAGTATCATCAAAAAGACGACAACAGAACAACTGAAGACGCATTTGTTCTGTTGCTGTCCGGGAAACAACTAACCTGGCTAAGCAGAGCAATGATAGTTGTTTCTAGTCACTTCTAATTTTTTATCAATGCCAATGGTTTCTGCTACCAATATTTAGTCTTGAGTTTGACATCTACTGTACCTCTTGCAAGAAAGCAAACACTGTACTGTATGTGCCACGTAGTAACTTCCTTGCGTCACCATGCTTAATGGACTGTACCCGAGGCTGATGTTCTGAACATCGAAACATGCAGACTTTAATTTCATACCTACATTTACAATCTGTTATACGTATCGTTGTTTAATATGAAATACTACTGTAGGGGTTCAGAGACAGAGCCCATTTTACCACCCTCAAACAAAGAGGTATCATCAAACCCAAGTGGTACAGCAGAGATACTCAGAAAAATGTTACCAGACGGTAATAAGGCGACAAGGACAAGGAGAGGTGAAAAAGAAGAGTGGAGAAAATGGAGGAGGCTCTGGGCCATCAGAAGTATGAAAAATAGATCAGACAGCCTCAAGTCAAAGGTCTCTGCTCAACAAGGAATGAGGACGTGAGTATCCAGCACTGCATACCACCCAACGTCAGCACCAAGACAGACACACACACTCACACTTCCTCTCTGCAGCTGATTTGTTATCGCTGCCTCTCCAGGGTCAGTGCTCGTATTTGATTGGCTGCCACGCCATAATTTAGAGGAAGTGGAATGTTGCTATGCCGACACCAGCCAAGGCCAGCCACAGAGAGGAGATAAAAGAGAGTGATATGTGACTAATATTGATTCTCTGAGTGTAACGTGCTCCGTCCCTGATTTCTGGCGAAGTTAAAGGGTGATGAAGCACTAAGGATTGTGTTAACTATAGTAAATGTCTTCATTGGTGCTAATGCATCTGCATGGAGGAACACAAACACGAGTCTGCACCTTTCTACAAGAACGCACAAAAATTATAGCAAACTGGGAAGATGCCACTAGTTTTCATATTATTAAATAATAGCTGTCCCCACAAGAAGAAAACTGTAAAACATTTCATTCAATAAAGAACAAATTTAATGAAAAGATAAAATAGCTCACCTAGTATTTATAATAGGAATTTAACTGTTAACCATTATTTGGCAATTTCTTTAACTTGTTAATGGGACAAAGACTTCTGTCTAATATCCTAGAAAAAAACTGAAGTACCACTGTTAATAGGCTTCCTCCATTTTGGAATCTCCAACTCACCATCCCCTCAAAGGTCAGCATGGTCTAGTTGGTTTTCAATAGTCTACAGTGCAAACGTGTCAGAGTAATTTAGTCACTTTAAAGGCTGCTTTGAGTACATCACAATTCAGCAGCTGAGTGTGCATTCACTGGGCTTCTGACAGCTGTGATCTTGGTAAACCTGACCATCCCAGGCAAGCAGAAGCACTTCAAGGTTGCAAAAAAATGCTTTCGTATAGAAAAATGAAAACATGAAAACATTTGTTTAGTTTTTAGGTGTTTTCCTATTTTGATATATATATATTTTTTTACATTACTTTCATACTGTGCGCTATAAGGGGACTAGCTACACCCCCTTCACTTCTCATGCCTATTAGTGTGAAAAAATCACGAGTGAGGTGAGGGACTTGCCCCTGCTTGATCTGAGCACGTATCTGCAGGGAAAATAAGGTCCATATTAGATAATGGGATTACGGAGAATCTTGCTGGCTAAGGTCTTAACATCAAGCACTGCACCACAGCATTTCAGTTGATGTGTTTTGGTACAGTTCAAGCCTGATCCATGATATTTCACCCAACATCAAAGAGTAAGATACTTGATTGCCAATGACAAGTTAATAAAAAACTACTGAAAAGTCCCTTGGACTGATTTCTAATAGAAAAATTTAACCTAATAAAAAAGTTAACATTAATTACCTAAATGCAATGCAATAAATGGTAACATAGAAATATTTAAACTGGGTCACAGGAGCCTTCAACCACACCCCTCGTGATTAAGATGCATTTTGAAGCTCAGTCTGGATTTAAAAGTGTTGTTTAGTTAAATGCTCTGACCTTTCACACAGACTTGATTTTTGACACTGCCACACGTGTGGTGGAGCACATTCAGCTACGGACATCTGTGTACACCAACAGAATAAATCAAACCTTCGGTTGTATGGATCTGGTCAGTCGTGTTGTTATGTCTGTAGATGTTGTGCCGAAAAGTGGCTTGTTTGTCACAAGCCACATAATAATCAGCATTACTTTACCTTAGTGCCCGGCATGGACTGACAGCTGACGTGTTCAAATCCATACACGGGGCAAACCTTTTCTTTACACTACTCAAAACAGCGAGTTAATAGGAACATGCCACATGCACACATGCTGCCAGGTATTTGTAGTACACACTCATCCCAGTGATTGTGAAGAGAGGTCGTGCAGGTGGAATGACAGGCAGAGGAACGTGAATACATGTCTGCACAGCTTTTTCTTGGTTTTTACATTGAACAATGGGGAAACATGCTATTTTTATGGATGTTTGTCTGTTCAGACAATAAACTGTATTACTAAACGTCTCACTGTGTTTAGATATTGTGGTGGCCACAGAAAGTCCTTTATTGAATAGTCATTTTCCAGTCAAGACTGCAGTTTTGGCTGAAGGGCACATACACTGTACCTATACCTGTGTGTGAATACAGCAGTCCTCGGACTAAACAACATTGAAATGCCTGCAACAAAGGTTTGATTGTAAAAAGTGTGACATGTACCCAAGTCACCGCAAAGGGCAACTGATGTGCTCTGAAATCACTGGGAGCTATTTGGTGGACAAAAATGTTGCCTCCTTTAGTCCTGCAGGTTTCACAACACCTGGAAGTCCTTTGCCTACCTGAATAATGTCATAGCTGTATTACATTTATTTCTTCAGTATAAATCCTAAATGTCTTGACATGTAGTCTGTAAACTTTAAAGTTCAGGTTTTTGCAGTAACCATTAGTCAGGGTTGCACATAACAGTATTATCATTTTTTCTGGGATTGAAGAAGAAGAAGAAGGAGAAGAAGACCATCTTGAACTGGTGGTTGGTGCTGCTAATAATGAAGATGACAATGCAGCAGTGCTGTGAATACGTGCATGTTGGCAGAAATAATCAGACATATTGTTGCTTTGCAGCACTTTGCAGTTCCCTGTGTTCTACACATTTCCCTCCAGCAGCCTCAATCCACACTGAAAGCAGTTCTCTTTTATTCTTCTGTTTTATGATGAACAAAAAAAAGCTAAACATGGTACACTGAGAAGCTGGGGTATATGTGGTTGTATATGCATACATATTTATGTGCCTCCTCCTGAAGATGCAGTCTGCCCTGTTGTTTACCTTTTCACTTTTTAAAATACAAAAGGTTTGAAGCCAGGGAAAAAAACACTGAAATGATCATTTGAGCAAACCTGTTCAACCCATGTGGAAAAGCAGAACACAAAAAAAAGATTTAGTTTTCTCTGTGCTAAAATCCGAGTTTAATCAGAAAGAGTTGAGGAACCATAAAACTGTATATGTGGTTGTGCATCAAGATATAAACACACACTGGGGGTTCACTGTTGGGTCAGTAGGTACTGGAGAATCTGGTGTGTGCTTAGTATTAGTGACAGTGTCTCTGCCAAGACGTTTTTTTGCCATCTTCTCCTTCTTCAGATGTGTGTGTGTGTGTTGTGTTGTGTATGCTTGCATGCATTGGGCTCAGCCTCTCTGTTCTTTTGCCAGCAGCGGTAATTACATCACTGTCACTGCACTCTGGAAAAACACAAACACTCTTATGAGCACACACAACTATTAAAACAATGACCTGGTTTGAAGCATCACACTGGTACCTTTCTTCCTTCATACAGCTAATGAAGCCAGGGAAGATTTGAATCCCCCGGCTGTATTCACCACAAAGCTCCTACTGTCTGCTGCTGCTGCAGGATTAACTTACCGCACTGCCTTCATAGGCTTCCATTATTTCAAAAAAATCCCTAAACCAGCTCAGATGCACTGCAGCAGCGCCCTAACGTAACATATTCCAGTATGTTGAACACATGTGTGTTGCACCTTTTCTTAGCTGAGTGAAATTGGTTTTTGGTTTTTCTCATTAGTGTGCTTTTACATAACCCTAGTGAAGAAAAGAGTGGGGATTTTTTCTTTTAATATTGAGTTCTGTTAAAATTGTTCAAATGCAGTGACTGTGGCATTCAGATGTCATGTAAGAAGAATAACCAGAGTTATCGGGTTTACAGTGATGGATGAGGTCAAGGCTGCAACACTGCATGTCCCTGAGTTCTTCTAAATAGACCTTGTTTTATTGAAAATCTTTTCGTCTGTAATGGCAACACTAATAAAAATGTAGACTATGCCATAGTGTAAGATCTGAATGCTTTTGAATTTAATATTATAATGTAATATATTTCTTTCCACTGCCTGGTCATGTGATTTGGACTATATTTAAATGCTTAAGAAAGAATACAACACGGTGCTAACACAGAAAGATGTGGAGCAACATAACCTTTTAAAGAGAAAATATTCTTTTCAGCAGCTACAGTAAATGATACAGCATGTTCTCATGTATTTTTTTGTCTGCTTTTTAGTGCTGGGAGGGTGGCATACAGTGAGGGCCTTTTTATTGGACTAAGCTGCCTATTGGGGTTGATAATCACAGAAGAACGCATATATTAAAGCTGCAAGGTGCAGAACCAAAGCAACCAGCTAAAAGATGTGAAAGCAATCATTCGAGCTGAGGGGAACTGCTGAGTTGGCTGATAATTCTTTTTGGGTTTGTTTCTACAAGTGACCACTTTAACGTTACATGTAGTCATTTAATGAATAGTTTTTCTAAAATAATTGACTAATGCAGCTTTTTTAAGTCAAGCAAAACAAGAGGGTGGTAGGAGACAGACACCCGAAGGCTCCAGTTGAGTTTCCAATCAAGTTTGGACTATTACTGTTACATAAAGTCCAATTTTATACCTGTGAAAGCTCCATACCATATGTAAACACATATGGTATGGAGCTTTCACGCATGTGAGAGACAGAGAGAGAGACAGAGAGACAGAGAGAGAGACAGAGAGAGAATCCAATAAAAGCAATTAGAGCATTTTCCTTCTGCCCCATTAACACCTCTATCACTGTGATTTAATATTACAGAGACACGCTCAAAATGCACACACACCCAACGCAACACAGTAAACAAGCTGTCCTACTTTGATCCTCTTTCTCCACTCTGTACCAGGAAATATTGGATTGACAAAATAAACAGCCAACACAACACCCTTTGATCTTTGCAACCACTCTCACCATCTTCTTTCTCACTTCTTCTCTCTGCCACAGTTCTTTGTCTTATTCTTTCCTCCTCCTTGTTCTTATCTTTTTTCATACTCTTGCCCCGTCTTCTATACTATCTTGCCCTGAAGTGTACTTAGCAGATGTATGTGCTGATTTCTGCACTGCTACCTACTACAGTTCTTCAAGAAGGTTTTTACTTCTGGCTTCACACTTTCCCTTCTCAGTGAGACGAGTGGGTAAAATACGTGTTTGGATTGTACTCATCAGCTTTGCTTTAAGGGTTTCTTTGTATTATCTCCACCTTGCACGAGTGGGTGGCGGGTTGATGATTGCTTCGTGCTCACTTGTGAATACAATGAGTCAGTGCAGACAAAATGTGCAGCCCTGTGATTTATAAAGTGCAAGATGGCATACTGAGCAGTGTAAACTCTGCATAAATACCCTGAGGGGCATATTTAAAAGAACCTGAGTCTGCCTCGATGATGGATACTGTCTGCCTGTTACTGCAGTGGATTCATTTGGAGTCTTTACAAAAGATGCCCATTAAAGCCAGGCAGATGTAAATGTCTCATTCCAACAACATCTGGCTGCTGCATCCTTGATTTTGAACCTCTAAAGATGATACATCTGATAATATCCTGATATCTACCAAATCACTCATAGCTTTTGGCACAAAACAGTCATGATAGATATAAATGCTGTATATAAACTAGTATTTCCTCTTATCTAACAGAATAATGCTGCCACAGCCTTAAATACTGTGAGTCCAGGCACAAACTAGCAAGGACTGGATTTTTCTGTTCATGAACAGTATAGTATGTACAGCATTCATATTTGACATCTCCTCTAGAAGGAAACACCAAGCTCAGCACAGCAGGGAGTGAGGAAAGACGCTGATAACTTCACCCACTGGGGAGACAATTCCTCCAGGTGGCTGCGGGGGCAGAAAGGTGATTTTTGAATTGCTGTGGGAACAACAGAAGCAGCAATAGTGCAGCAGGCGAGGTAGTAAAAAAAGTTAGCAGAATACCGATGGCTCAAAGGAGAACTACACCAATTTTACGTATCAGGGTATATGCATAGGCTTTGGTGTGGGCTACTATATGTGAAAATGGTGTGCAAAGAAGTTCAGCTCCAGATAGGTGCTTAAGATAAACTGATTAAGAAGAAATCTAAGGCTTGAAAGATACATTGTCTTTCAGCTCTATCTCACTGGAGGCAACATCGCCTAAATGTTTATTCCTTGTTCTACCAAACAGGAAAAGAAAGGGAGCTTCCTCTTCCACATCTGTGTGCACGACTAGAGGACCCTAACCTTGAAAGGCCTCCCGCAGTAAACATCATTATAGGAACATGATGAAAAGTGAATGAATATGAGTAAACTGATTATATACAAATTAGCAAGTGATTATAACAAATTAAATATATCAGTCCTCACTTTGGCACAAGGGCCACACCTTCATTCACTGGTCAACAATGCAGCTTCTGCTGTCCCACACAAAACCACTGACACTGATGCCATGACATCGATCTCATTGGTAATGTAGATAATCAGAGCTCTAAGAGCTCCAGGCCTTTTCCCATGTGGCTGATTAGGGGTACACAGACCATGAAAGCAGATACTGTTGCTCCTTGTCTTATTTCCTGAAACACCATGTCCCCCATGGGAGGACCACCAATGGGTGCTTCTGCAGGGGAACTGTCAGGGGACACCTTCCCTTGATGATTGTCTGTTCTCTGATAATCTGGTACAACACACGCAGCCATGTAGATGACAGGGAACGCTGATGTAGGGGTTTCAGGGCCTCATATGTAGCAGTCTACAGTCTCCTGGTTCCATGTCAAGCAGAGGGACCATCCGCCTGCAGGAGAGCTGTTTTAATCTGTAAATACACAGAATGAAGGGATTAACATAATTTAAAATCACCAGTTCATCATCCATCCACTGGGGTTTCTGCCCCAAGAGACGTTGGTGTACTTCATGGAGAGAGGGTCCTCCTGTGGCTTCATGACAGCATCACAAAAAGTAAACACAGTACTGTTTATGATCTAGGGGCTGCATTACCCGTTACTAGCACCACAACACACCTACATCTCAGTCAAACAGTTGACTGTTGGGTTGCATTCTGGGTAATAGGTTTTGATAAGAGGAATAAAAAGTACAGTAACTGTAGTTTCACTGCATCAGTCCATTTTAAAAGAAATGGCAGTCTGACAGTGTTGTTGGAGTGCAGTGTTAAATCAGCGGGATACTGATTGAAGTACGTTATGACTAGGTGCATTTTGTATAAGTCGAAATGTGAAATATGTGCAGCAAGTTTTATTATTTTATGACTCTGATTTTTATTAGACCTTATTCAAGAGGAGACGGTGTTAACCAGAGAACTGGTTACTTATTACACTGACAAAAAAACAAATCCAGCTGTAATTACAGTACCTTTCCAACAAAACAAATATTTTAAAGTTAGTATAAAGTCATATTTAAAAAGTCACTAAACATCAGCAAAAACAAGACTTCCTGCTGTTTTAAAGCTGCCTTTCAAAGGCACAGTATGACATTATTTCCAGTGTTCTCCACTCTCCTCTCTTTAGAGTATATTTCCTAAAACCATGGCTTGAGCCTCATTTCGTGGTTAATCACTAATTTTCACCTTCTCGGGATGCCGAATCCAATATGACAGTTTGGTAGCATAAATGAACCAGTGTAACATGCACAAATAAGGCAGCGTTTGGCTGAGGTTCTGCAGATGTGCTGCAGGACACTAAGGGCGTGAAGACGAAAATGCAACCAGGGATCCTGCAAACCACAAAACATATTCCAAAGATGTGTAAATTGTGATTTTTGCCATGTGGCACCTGTAGCCCCAGAGAAAAACTGTGTGGATTTCTGTTAACTCCCCCCACCCTCACCTCCATCTCTCTCACGACTTGTTTTTTTAAGCAAGGTAAAAAAAAAAAAAACATGTATTCCTCCTTCCATCTTTCCTTCCTCAACAGTCACCTCTACTTAAAAAAACATGTATTCATGCACCTTTTTCACGCCCCTCTCCCTCTCCCTGTCAGTCTATCAGTGTATCCGACCTCCCCTTCCCCCTTCCCCGGCTCCTTTTCTCTATTTAAACATCTTTCCACTTGCCATTCATTCATCCATCCGCGGAGAGCGATTGAAGAGCACGGTCACAGTGCTGAGTGGAGTAAATTGGCAAATGCTGCCTGCGCTATTGGGATGGAGAGAATGAGCGAGAAGGAGGGCTGTGAGGAGAGGGGAGGAAATTGCAACAAAAATGGAGAGCTCTTGGAAGGGAGAAGGAGAGGCTGGGTTTGTTTACTGTCTCCACAATTTCTGATTCCTCCTCCGCTGCCTTTTTAACCCCCAGTTCAGGATGTTTACATGTTTCCTTCCTCCACCTCTTAAACACACTTGTTCTTTGTCTTTTAAACTGATTCCCTATGAGCTCTCACTAGAAATGTTGCTAAAATGTGTTATTCTGCAAATTTTTTCTGCAACTCTTGATGCTTTTCACCTCCTATGTTTTGAGGTACTGGATTCTCTCAACCGTGAGGTAGATTTTCTAAAATACATCTCCCCTCTCATCTTCCTGCACTCCAGCCTCCCCTGTCTTACGTATCTGTCTGCATTTACCACCGTCTCAGCCCTCTAAACATCCACAACACGGGGGAAGTAAACAAGCATGCTCTGAGAGGCTGCCAACAGCTAATTGATCCACACAACATACAGTTTAGCAGCAGGGCCAAAAACGTCCGCGAGTGAATCCCATTTTGAAGCCCTATAAACTTTCTTCGTCTGCATTCAGTCATAATGAGGAGTCTGATTTCTCCCAGTCAACCAGACCCCTGCTCCCTGAAGGTTTTTACTCACTAATATCATTAAAGTTTCAACATCATCCTCATGTCTTACAAACGTTTGCCAGATACCCCTAGAAAGAAGTGGGAAGCAGAGCTGCAGTTAATTCTCAGCAACATCGAATGGTCCTTTCACTGCTGCGAATGCGAATGTCAGACTAGTGGTAAATCGCTTTGGTTCCGACATAAATATCTCAGCAAACGTTTGATGAACTCCTGTGAAACTTGATTCATACATGAATAGTTCCTACAGGAGGAATCATACTGACGTTGATTATCCACTAACTGCTTTGTCTGTTATTTATACACTGTCTTTGTCATCAGTGAGCTTTTCTGGCTGAGTTTTGTGGCATTAGGAGCTTTTCACATTAGCAAAATCACCATCACCACCTGCTGATATAAAGACTTATAAAGGTGACACAAAACCTGGTCTATAGTCACCTCTAGTGTCTCCTGTGTCACGGGCCTAAAAGTAGAAGCGAGTAATTGAAATAGTTTTTTTTTTCCACCACAGCGTGAGCTATCTGAATGTTTGCTGCAGTGATGCCACATTACATTATAAAAAGACCAAGAACCACAAATGAAAATGAAATGAATTTTCAATTTTTCTACATTTCTTACCAAAAAAAAATGTTTCTCCACATGTAGCCCAACACCCCAAGTGAAAGACTTTAAGCACAAATGAAATTCCAGTAGGTCGGTGACAGACAGTGTCAAGGTAGACAAGGTCTGTTTCCACCTACCCCTATGAAGATAACAATATATATTATATGTATATGTCTTTATAAGTGATAATTGTAGTATTAGAACATTGTCTAAAGCATCTCTGTTCTTTTTCTTTTTTATTTGAGCCTGTACCCCTGAGCCTGTACAGTTTGCAAGACTAAGCATTTAGAAAATGCTTGTGTCTCACCTTGTAAAAATCCAGTACATAATACAAACATACTACTGTACTGTTCCATATGCACTACAGCAGCTTTTCAACTCCACATGTACAAGCAGGACATGCTGTGTGGAAGCACTGGTAATAGTGGATCTTGGACACGTGTTGTGTTAAAAACAGTCTACTTATCACAGAAGTGCGGGAAATTATACCCCAACTATTCATCCCCCAACTTCATAAATATGAATTGAAGCCTCCTCACTTCCTTATCTGACACTCTGCTACTATCTCTGCTTTTCCATGCCTCCCTCTTGCTTCTTTATCGCTCACTCACCTCCTTCCTCCTTGAAATGAAAGAGGGAGCGGCAGTGTATGAGAAGTCAGACAGCACAGAGTATTCAAATCAGTCTGAGCCCCAGGCGAGTGCTGCATGGGACTGTGCGCTTCAGGTGCTTTGGGAGGGAAGGGTGGAGAAATGGATGAAAGAGTGTCTCATGGGTTGTACGAACACCTCCCTCGTTCCTTTCATCCCTCTGTCGGGTCCCTCACACCCCAAAGCTTCTCAAGTGTATTTGGCGCTCAGCTCCGTCTCTGATTTATAACATTTCGTCGTGCATGAGCAAGCCAGACATCCTCCACACAGCATGGCGCTGCAGGAAGGTGTTTGTTCTCCTATTTCAACCATTCATCCTCTGTTTAAGGCTTGAGCTGTGTGACTAATTGGTTGGCAAGTCGAACTCAAGGGGTAACGGCAACACAGAGACACAGTGTGGATTTTGTTTTCAGGGACACAGCAGAAGAGCTTTAAGAGAACACAATCTGCTACTGAGCCAGCCTTCTTCTTCATGCTGTCACCCTGCACTCGGCTACAGTGTGTCATCACACTCGCAGAGCTTTTTAATAAGAATATGGGGAGAAGAAGTGAGGAGGAGTTGGCTTTCAGTTAGAGTACAGGCAGCAAAATAAATGAAATCTAAAAATACATATTTATATGTTTGCATTCTTGTTTTCTGTGTGCAACTGCCAGAAATGACTATTTTCCCTACCAAGTTCTGAATGCAAAACTTGAACTTCTAATAAAGTAAAAGTTAAATAATTTTAACCACTTTGTAATAAGTGTAAAACTAAAGTGCATCTTATTTTTGTGAATATAGCCTAATACTACAGTAGTGACAACTGCAGCATTTGTTTTACCAGTGCATCAACTCAGCACTCAGCAAGCAGGATTTGCAATAATTTGAGGTTTCCTGTAGCCAGGACTGAGCATGAAGGATTAGGTTTGTTAGATGCATAGTAATTGTGTGTTAGATGTGACATTAAGCCATATTTCTATGCACATTCAATCACATTTCTTTTTAGAAAATCTTTCAAAGAAAACATTAGTTAATGCACGTTTGCATGTGTGTCTGTTTGTTTCATGTATTCATTTGAGGAAGGTTCCAGGTCCTTATCAGCCGGCACAGATTTCTTTGTTTCATCTGCTGCAAATTACAGCATGTCACAGGCCTCCTGTCGCTTCTATAGAAAAAAAAAACAATATCAGCCAAGCATAAAAACAATTTGCAATGTTCTGACTCTTATTTCAGACATTTCTACTCAAGAGTTTTATACACAAATTGAAAATGCAAATGAAAAGACATGGGGCTTGATGGAAATGTCACTGTTTGGTTCTGTATTTACTGTAATTGCAAAATGGATTTTCACACAGTAATCTAACTCGCCGTCCCCAGTGGAGTCAACAAGTCACTGAAATCGTCGCCTTGAGATTATTTACGTAATCACAATAAAGACCCTCCGTGAAAGAAGAGGACGTTCAGACGCTCGAGGCCACAGTCTCTACAGTAACCAGCATGGCTGCGCCCTATAGTTGCACAATGAAACTAATAAAGTTAATGTCTCTTATTTAATTTCCTCCCTTTCTCCCTTTCTATGCATCAAGGCTTCTTTCGCAGAAGACATGTTTAGGTACAGCGTGCTCACAAGGCTTTGCTCGTATTATGCAAGTCACACAAAGCTCCGCCCTGTTGCAAGGAATTCATTATGCCACATTCTCTTACACGTGTGACCTGCCTCATCTCAGCAACCTTATACATGCTGACTGTGATTTAGTTGTGTTGTATAAAGGCGTTATGTTTTTTTTCTGACTGTATTTTCACAGATGATTAGTTGATGAACTATTGTGCTGTTCCGCTGCTGCAGAGTTGAAACCTCATTTTCCTCAGCCTGTATGCACGTCGTGAGAAAAACACGATTTGCTTCTCCCGTGTGGTCCATTTGCGTAATGCAAAACGATGCTGTTAACTTGCTTTGCACTTATTTAACAGGATGCTGTTCAAAAATGAATCTCATTATTTCCCTTTCAGGTGATGTTTGCACACATACATTCAAACCAAGTCGCACTTTCTGCCTCTCGAACTGTACATGCTGACTTCTCCACACACACACCCCCCACACACACCACTCCCCCACGCAAACACATCTCCACAGTTGGCCAGCACACGCTGACACTCATTAAGCATTCCTTCTGGCTTCATAAGAAAGGGAAGCGAGGCAAAAATAATTTCAGACACACACACACACACACAGAGCAGAATAATTAGTGTTCACTTCATTATTATACAACACTATAAGCCCAAAAGCACAGATAATTCAGAATGGGAAATTTACTGCAAGGCCACAGGATATTGTGTAGATATATTGTGTGTGTGTGTGTGTGTGTGTGTGGATGTGAGTCCATAATATATAGTAAGATACACCTGCCCTAATGCTCATATATCATATTGACTGAATAAGAAGGTGAAGGAAGCTGACACGGGGAGGACTATCAGATTCTGATGCTGTGCTGGAGGAACACAACCCCGATCGCTTGCCCGTACACACACACACACACACACACACACACACACACACACACACACACACACACACAGAAACCCTTTATTTTATGGGCCCATTAATTACTAATATTTTCCTGTGAACTTTCCTGGAAAGAACCGCGTAATTTAGCATTAAGCATTAATTTGCACAGCCCAGTCAGCTGCATGTGCAAAAATGAGAAACGTGTCTACAGGCAAACATATAGGCTAGATTAAAAATGAATTAACAATGAATTGATGAGGTATAAATATTAGATTACATTCAGACATCAGCAGCAGCATAAAACTTTTCTAACTAACCTAAAGTGTTAAGCTTACAACAATAGTCCCCCTCGTTCAGATGGAATCACTCACCTGTAAATGTGCAAATGCAGGCTTGCTGCACAGTTCAAGGTTACCACAGCAAACCACACGAGGACGGCTTACTCTCGCCCCGCTTCCTTTCTTTGGGAGTTATTGGGCTCTCAGCTTTCAGCAGCTCTTCTATAAGGCCTCACAGAGTTTTTATTAGGTCATAACATGCAGCTTTGCATTCAGTGCACAATAATTCACACTCATTTTTATTTCCTTACATCATTTCGCCCTTTCTGCTCGTCCGTGCTGTGATTATCTCTTTGAAATAATCAGAGGGGGGCTTTTGTGTTGATTTGTGTCACCCACACATGTGAATCTCATCACTCTCTATGTGTGTGCTTCCAGGGTGTAACACCGTCATGATCAGAATGGAGGTTCAGTCAGAAGCGCTACATTTGTACATCATCCTCATCCTCATCCTCATCCTCATCATCCAGCAGTGCAGTGTGGCAAAGCTTTATTCATTAACCTTTTACAGTAGTTCAACAAAAAAGCTTCTCCCCTCTCTCTTCTCTTTAGTGACAAACCCAGGCACAGATAACGTCAAGGCCCATTCAGAGCGAACCACAAAGATGCTAGTGAGAGTTACAGTACATACACAATAGCTCTCTGCTCTATTCAATCTGTAATAGGCCATTTACTGCCATCTGGCACTTTGTTATCAGGATTGTACATCATTTTCTTGGACAAAGAGATGCTGCACACAGGAAAGAAGGAGCTAGCATGCGACCGTAGCTTTTAATAGCAGTTATTTGTACTATTAATGTCTTCTTGCAAAACATTACGGTTTGTTTGAAGCAAACAAACGCCATCCGCTGATGCTCGACTGATTTGAGACTTGAACCGTGACAGACATGTTCACTCTGCAGACCCAGTCCATCTGGCCTGCAGAGCTATCCCCTCGCTTGTTCTGCTGGTACTTCTTTTCTCCATTAGACGTCTTTAAACCCACTTTCCGACTTGTTTGCTTTGCTTTCCCAACTCTGCAGTTATATTTAATGAATAACTGCAATTAGCATGTGTGATCATTTTAAGCCTCTAGTAATACAAACTATCACTCAACGTATAAAAAGCTGCTGCTAAGTCCTCAAAGTATAAAAGATAAATTAAAGGTAGGAGGAAGCGGGAAAGCAAAAGGTACTAAATAAGAAAGAAAAGGAGAAAGACGGCTGTGGGAGGGATATTCTCCACCAAAGCCTCTTACTAGTACCAGCTTAAGAAAGGCATTAGCGGGTCAGTCAAGGAGGCACAAACCAGGACATCACTGACGCACATTTAAAGACAGGGGGATTGTGGGTGTGTGTGCTCACTTCTGTGGCTGTGTGGGAGTACGGGACAGCCGTACAGCTGAGGCCATGGACTTTTTAGTCAAATTAAACAAGGGGAATAGTGGGGAGGTAATTTGTTTCCTCTCTCATCTTCTCGTATGGCTCTCCAGTGACTCAGGTGTCTGTTTAAACATTCACCGGATGTCTGCTGCCGTCATCGCCTATTGAAATTTAAAACCCATTAGAGAACCTGAATGTGATAGGAGTACGGTGGTGGGGGGTGATTCTGCCTTTAATCCCACAGGAGTTTGGATTGGTATCTCACTCTCTTTAATTAAACAACTTTGCCAGGGTAAAACATGTGACTTTATTACTAACAATTCCACCCAGAGGCCGTCCACTGGGAGCCCACCACTGCTGAGAAACAGAATAAACACTCGCATATCCTCTCAAAGGTCAGTAATGATTCATCTTTGGTTCAGTCAATTCAATTTACCTCATTAAAACAGCAATGTTTGGTAATTGAAGTGAGAACATCCATCCACTGCCTGTCAGAACTGTTTCATGTCAAAGAATGTTCAGTAATTTAATTGCAAAGCGAATCAATTTCCTGCATTGATGTTAACAGATTGTGACTTCACCCATACTGGCGGTGGCCCCAAGGTCGCCCTGTTACTGTAGGTTCTGGTCTGTGAAAGCACATTGTAAGTTGTTTGTGAATTACTGTGCATGTGTGTCAGTCAGAAAGATAAAGAGGATTTGAGAGGTAATTAGTGCTCAGTACACTGAGTACGATGAGGACGTAGTTTGTCCAGACCAAGGGAAACACAACATCTCTGGTGAATGAGTGAACTCATGGATAATGGAAAAAACCTTCTGGAGGAAAGTTGATTGAGTTGTTTGGCCACAATGACCCGATGTTTAGGGGTGTAAAGGTGAAGCATTGAGTCCCAGTGACCCCAGAACACACACCAAAGCAGCTAACATGGAGCTTTTCAAATGGCTTTTTAAAGGTCCTCACCTCAACCCTCACAAAGACATGAAGACTGTGCTTAAGAGTCGGGTCTGTAACAGAGAACCAACACATTAAACTGAACTCCACCAGTGCTACCAAGAATAGAGCTCAAATTTCCAACCAGTGTTGTGCTGGAAGCTCGCTGAAGGCTGCCCAAAAGTCTCTGCTAAAGGTGAAACGTGCTAAGAGACATTCAGCCAAATATCAGGGTGTATACAGCATATGTCTCACCAGAAAATAAACAAAATGAACCATATATAAAGTATTTTGTACAATCACTCGGACCTAGAAAAATTACACGTCAAAGAATTTATTTAAAGTCCAAAATTGCTCATGAAATCTTTCAATCACAACCGTATAATTTAATTGTAACCTAGTAACTTACAGCTCTCTATTTACTAGCACCCTGTGCTGCAAAATAGCAAAGTGCTTCTTACCTCAGAACTGCACACCCACCCAACAGGGACCAAGTCTATAATACTGAGATTTATTATCATACTAAATGACTAATTTAACTTCAATTTTGGGCAAATTACCTGATAATTATATTAAAATTTCAAACTAGTTTTACACTAAATGCAGTTATTTCATTGAAATTGTGAAACAATTACTAAGTAATTATTTAGTAATTAGAGAGCTGTAATTTACTGGGTTACCAATTGAATTTATAATTAATTGCATAGAACAAAATCCTGAAGCTTCTTCTGTGATATAACCCAGTCACATAACCCCAGTTTTCTTCTTTTGGTGTTCGCCGTGCAGCAGCTCCCTAGTTGTGTGCCCATGTTGTCTGAAGGATTTAGTCCCTGCTGAATTCTGCAGCTGATAAATACAGTACTGACCTGAGTAAGACAGTGGCTTTTGAAGATTAGTTATTTTTTTTTAACAACAGCGTGTTTGTGTTAAGTGGAGCGAGGACCAGCTCTGACACGACTTTGGCAGATAGTTGTATAAGAGCGTAACAGCATATAGAGCTTATAGCTGATGTCGTGCCCTCTCTCCTGTCAAGTTTTTATTCCACTTGCATGGTTGTGTTGCTCAACAGGTTTTCTCACAGTTAATAACAACCCAACAAACAGAAACATATTCTAACGTGTTACTCGCCTTGAGGCAATTTCTTCGAAATCCAGCCACATGGACCATAGGATGAACTGATTAGAAAGTACATTAGAGCTGTATGTACATAAAACACACTTTCGACAGTTCTAGGTTTCATTTTATCCCTTTTTATTTTACACAACATAACAACACAGTACATGTTGTCTTTTTCTGTACAGAAGTTGTCCAGGAGCTCGTGATCCAACACTGGCCATAGTAAACCCATGTCAGTGTAAAGCTCACAAGGTTTTTATGTTTTTGTTTATTCTTCCCTTAAAAAATATTAATTTCATAAGAGGTCCATTAAAATCTTTAATCTGTTTGTTGCTTTTGTCCCAGTTTGCGTCTGTCTACATGTCAACAAAGCGTCTGTACTCCTCAGTAGGTAAGAAAGGCTATGTGTGAAATCTCTCTCTCTTCCTTTGTTTGCCCCCACTCCGTCCCAATCCCTCAGTCATGGAGCTGTAGCGGAGTCCAAAGTCTGCTAATATCATCTGTCAGAAGGACTGTTACTGCAAAAGAAGGCACAGACTGCTATTCTCTTGCCCCGGTTATGGACGCAGACCTACTGTGGGCATGTGAACGTTAACAGTGGTGTGCTTTTCAGTTTCTGTATGGTGGTTTTTTTTTTTTTTTTTAATAATTCATCCACTTTTTTCCTGTAATAACTCCCTTTTTGTGGTATTTTCAGATACGGTGAGTGTGAATCAGGAAATGACGTGGCGAGCCAGTTGTCTTGTTTTCTTTTGTGCTATAAAGTGGAACCGACGAGACCACTCGAGGACGCTACGAGACAAGGCAATTCCTCCACCCGCTGAATGACCGGCTGTAAAACAGATACCGTCGAAGTGGAAAAACTGTAAACTGAGAAAAAGGTTTTGAAAAATTAAATGTAAAAAAAAACATGGTTGGAAAAACAGTAGAACACACAGAACACACACACACACACACACACACACAGTTAAGCATTCAGCGACAACTAACATCAACAAGCATACAAACCAGAAACACATTCTAAACGGCAAAAACATGTCACAAATGCTCTCACACACACACACACACTCACAAACACACACTCACACACACACTATCACACACAGTCTCAGACATACAAAACATAAACAATAATGAATAAACCAGTTTCTTTTATGTCTCGTTCCAGTTCAAACCGTGCTTTCTAAGATCCAGTCTGAATCACACTGCCCTTTGTCCGAGTCTCCATCACCGTCTTTATGGAGCAGCATCCCGCTCATTGATTGGCTCCTTTTGTTCCGCATTATGCGCCCTAACTTTGGCGCTCCTCCTCCTGCTCCCTGCTGGGCCGAGTAAGTCTTAGAGCCTCCTTCGCTGAGCGAGTACCTCCTCCTCGCCCTGCTCCTCCCACCCTCTTCTACAGGAAGAGTCTGGTACTTGGCGGAGGAGGAGGAGGAGGCGCGAGGAGCCCGGCGCAGGATGGGCGTCTCTCTGAATCGGATGGAGGGGACGGGGCTCGGCGTGGCGAGGGGGCTGGAGAAAGCAGATGGGACGAAAGGAGGCGGAGTTTGGTTGAGAGAGGTGGAGTTGTTGCGGTTGGTGTTGAGGTTTTCCAGAGGGGTGGAAGAAGGGAGGAGGGCGGAGGAAGCGGTGGAGGAGCATGAGGACGGAGGGCGGGGGGAGGCGGATGCAGGGAAGTTTTCGCACGTGGCCGAGGTGTTTGAGCAAACGGAACCTGGCTTACTCGGAGCAGGTTTCCGCTTTGGCTTGGACAGTGATCCGCCAGTGGCGGTCGGCGACGAGACGCCAGCTTGAGCTCTCTCCTCACCCACTTTCTCCCGCTCCTCGGCTCCTGTTGGGCCTCTTCCCACCCAAGTTTGACCGAGAACCGTTGTAGCCGTTGAGCAATCAGGCAGGGAAGACTCAGACAACTGAGTCATCGTATCCTTGCATCCTACACCTCCTCCTCCTGCTGCTGCTGCTCCGCTCCTTTTCTTCGTGCCACCTGAGAGGTCGTCTAATGGGATCGAGCCATGTTTTGAGGTGCTGGGAGTCACACTGCACCCCTGAGACTGCTGCCCGTTGGTCTGTGAGTGAACATTGGTCATTGAGAGTGAAACGCCTTTACCACCCTCACCAGAGTTACACACCTGAGAAAAAAATATCACAATATGAATTAAATTAATATTTATTTGTTTCTCAGCTGCAAACTGTCTTTTAAATAAACGACCTATACAAAAAATAGAATGAAAATGGTCCTGTCAGTCTAAATTACAAACTATAAATAATAAATAAATAATAACTCATAACTGCAAGTCACAACGTTATATGCAGACATTAATAAATAATGATGCTCTTGTTCTACTCTCTCAAAAAGTTCCACATTTTCTTTTACATCTTTCTTTACTAAGACTTAAAACATCTACTCGTAAAAATATGAGATTTTTTTCTTGGGACTTTGGGATTTAAGTTTCACAGTAAGCCGTGGGCGTAATGTTTGTTAAACACTGTTGTCACAAATCTTCAGGAACGTTATTTAAACCGTGTCACACGCAGTTGTCTCGAATATTTTTGTTGTTTGCACAGGAGTCTGACAAAAACAGAGTTCTGTGCGAACGTCTGAACAGAACAGGGCAACGTTTGGTAACGGAGATCTTGATTCCTGTATCTCAAAACATTCATGCAGGAGATGAGCAATAAGTCAAATGTCCATCATTTGTTTGTGTCCACAGGTATTTTGTCTTTGTTACCCTTTGCATGCCATATAATTAATGTAACTGAACCGTTTCCTGTTTATTTGACCTTCTTCATAATTTCAGGTGTAGAAAAATATGCAGAGTCAAAGGAAATACAAAGGATTACAGAGAGACACAGGTACCCACCTTGTACCGTATCATCAGGATGATGATGAAAACAAGCACTGAGGCCACTATTATCCCTCCAATGATGATGATCATAGTCCCACCGAGGAACTGCGACTGCATAAAATGACACCTCATGTACTCTGACTCGGTGGTGAACTGCACACAGCCCACCACACGTGTTGCTGTCAGAGAGGTGATGACATCATCGTAGATGGCCAGCACACAGAGGTCGTACTGGGTCCCTGCCGCCAGGTTGTTGACCAGGAAGTTCTTGCTGGATGGGGGGATCATTCTGTGGACAGGGACAGGGGGAGGGGGAGACAGGAAATACGAATATTAATTCTCCCAGTTTCAGAGGTCACTATCATTCATTTCTCTAGTTCTTAATATAAAAGTATAATAATAAGAAGAAAACCTTTGGTTCAAAATGAAATATAAAATGGAAAGAGCTTTAAATCAGATGTTTTTTTTTTTCCCCAACAAATACAAACATACTTTTCTCTGCTCTCATTTAAAGACAGTTATTGTTCACTGAAAACTTGTCACGCTGTGACAGGATTTTTTTTTTTCTGTCCTTCAGTGTCTTCTAGTTTAAAAATGACTTGTCAGCTTTCCTGGACTTCCTTATTAAAATGCTAATGGAATTCCTCATTAAAACCAAAGAGGGCAGCTAGTTCACAACTCGTGGCCTTGCGTGCTCTAAGAGGAGCAGAGGGCCATTTTGGCCAGGTTAAGCATCTGGTTGAAAGTTGGAGGTGAGTGTAGGTTAGGAGATATGTTAAGGTTTAATGGTAAGTATTAAGAGATGGGTAATGACTTTAGTAGGTGGTCATTAGTGTGCCCTCAGTGGAACACAACAAGGCTGTAAGAGTGTGTGTGAGTGTGTGTGAGAGAGAGCGAGAAAGAGCAAGAGCATCTATATGACCCCATGAATACTAATAAGACCATCTCAACGATGACTGACCATAAGTGTTCTCTCCTATGCTTCTCCTGATGTTTTTATCGCTATGGTGGTGAACCTTGGCCACACACACACACACACACACACTCGCAATATCAATATTTCTATGTGGGGACAAATAAAGTGACATTCGAGTGTGCAGGTTAATGACTGCAGCTAATGTCACTGGCACCTACAAGCTCAGATACAAGCAGCTATATTTGTATATACATACTTAACACAGATTCATTTCCCCATTATTGCTGCAGTGCTTGTGTGTGTGTGCGTGGTTGTGTGTCACATTAGCTAGCAAAGCATTAACACCTCTTAATAAAAAGTAAAGTGTGCATGGCCTGCACATTTAGGGTTCATCCTTTGCTTTTCTTTTTCAGCCCCCACACTGTCAAGCACTCAAACAGACACCACTGTTTACCAACACATTAATGGTGCACGTCTTCAGAAAATGCATTTATACTGCATACTGTGGCAAGAAAAAATATGTGCACCTTTTGGAATTTCATGGTTTTCTGCATTAATTCGTCATAAAACATGATCTAGAGTGAAAGATCGTGATGTGTTTGACGTCCATCACATCTAAGCTTAAGAATTACAGCTTTAGAATTACAAGATGTAAAGAAAAAGCACAGCATCCACAATAATATGAAGTGGAAAGCAGAGGACCACGCATGGGCACAAACACAAAATGTCTTCTGTTGAAATCTTTATCACCATTTAAAACGACAGTACTAAAACAGGCAAATGGGTGATACATGTACAAAAAAAACAAACAAGCAAACAAAACATCATCAAGGCCTCTAGTTTTATGGCAATACCAGCTGGTATCACACAGCTTGACCATGGTTTGGTCTGGTTTGTAGCATCTGTGGTGGTCCTAATGTTGATGTGTTATGAATATCCAATCTACTCTATCCAACTTCAAGTGATGCTGTAACACCTATGAGGAAAAAAAAAAAAAAGAGCAAAACCAAAATCCCTGGCAGACAAAGTCCTTTCCATTATCTGGAGAGTGTCTGTGGCTGCACAGATTGATCCCCCTGTTATATTGTACTGGTATCATATGACAATATCGTAAAGCCAGAGTTACAACATAAAACACACCGCGACTGAAAAGAGAAGGAGGGTGTCAGAGAAGGTGACTCTTTGACACCCAGTTCTTTTCTTTGAACAGAGACGACCAAGCTCATCTAACAGCACAACGTTCACCTTGTTTGACAGAGGATGATGCATCTAACCTCCTCCTCTGAAACCATCTTACCACTAGTTTTCTTGATCCTATCCCTTCCACTCTCCTTCAAACTACTGCATCCACACTAACCCCAGCCATTATACAAATCATTAACACATCTCTCACAACAGGCACCTTTCCCACCTCATTTCCGCTTCCACTTCTTAAAAAAATAACTCTTGACCTCCCTTGTGAAACACGTCAGACCAAAAACACACAAATCGATGAATGCTTTACAGCGCCAAGGTGAGGAGAAACAGCATTTATGACATGACTTGAAGTCAAGCAGAATTGTCACATGTTGTGTTCAGTGTGTTAATGACCACTGATCTATTTGGCTTTGTTTAAACGTGTTTAAGTGATCAGACACAACACTATGCTGGGGAAGTGGGGAGACTTCGCTTTGATGTGGAAGTAGTTGTATTAAGGCAGTAAATAAATGTGATGAGTTATTTGGTGACATGAGCCAACTATTAACCAGACCCCAGTCTTACTCCAACTCTATGCAGTAGTCCCTTCCTGCTGCACAGCTACACAAGGCGACGTGTATCTGATGTGCTTGTTGTACCTCACAATTAAGTTCACGCCGCTAAAGCCAGGGTGCCGGTTACCTGAGTAAATAGCACACTGGAACGTCTGGCATTTAAAAGTGCACTGTAAATAGGCAAACGTGCCTTAAAGAGGGGGGGCATCTCTCCAATATGGCAGCATTTCTGTCTACAGAAGCAAATGTAACTTGCATTGCACTGTCTGCTTTCATTATTGACGTGTAAACCAACCTGTCACCATTTATAATTCATACATACAAGGAACAATCGAGATATTGACAACATATGTGGTCCATTTGGACCCTGTTCCACTGCATGCTGTGTTCACAAAATGCATTTTCATACAAGTCAGTGGGTTTCCTTTCTTGACTTTGTTGTTAGCATTGTGAACTCATCCAAACTGACTCATTCATTGTGGCTAATTTCTTTGTGTCTGAGCTGGATCTTGCTGCCAGTATCTGAAGCCCTACAGTGGGCAGATGATTGCCTTGGCCGAGACTATTACACTAATCTATCTACTCTACTCTGCCAAGCCCTCAGCCTAGGGCGCGTGTGTATGCGTGTTTGTGTGTGTTTCTGGGTGTCATCTGTGTGCATGCTTTTGTAAGAGTATACATTTGTGTACTTATCTTTATATGTGTCTGCAGCAGTATATACACGTGTGTGTGTGTGTTTCATTAATGTAATCTACTCCTCCCATGGCAGCCTCCTCTTCCCAGTGGCTGTCATCGTGTCTGGCCTTCTGCCAACTTCCATCACTGATACAGCACTGCATGCTGGTAAAACCCCAACAGTTCCTGTGTTCGCATGTGCACGGATGTGAGCATGCGTGTGTGTTTGTGTGAGTCTGTTAATCAACTCTAGCTTTCCTCACTCCAGCCGGGACAAAGCCAGGAGGCCAATGTGATCTCCATTAGTCGCTCTCAGCTTTTTGTCTCAAGACAAATGATAGCCTCCATGCAAAGAACAGTGAACAATGATACCAGATTGTTCTATTTCAGGCCATTTCACTTGATTAAATATTGGACAAAGCCTACAGGCCACAAACACGCATTATTTCCAAAAGGGGAAGAAAGGCATTTGTGGCTGTGATTCAACACGCACGACCAGAGCTTCCAGGTCGTGCTGAGCCACTGCGATGCAGGGTCAGGGCTTCTTATAGCTCAGTTGTGATCTTCAGTCATTTGCTCCCCAAGCAGCAGAGCCTGCTCAGATCATATGTGACACACTGGGTGAACAACGTCCACTGTTAATATATGATATTCATTTCTCTGGGCTAGCTCATTAGTAGTTGCATGTTACTGCAGGGGGATATTGCTTTGTATTTCATAATGTTTCCTGTGATCTGCATTGAAGTATTTTTTGGATTTTGTTACTTTTGGATTATTTTGGAGCTGATTGCTGCCTCTCTGGTCATTGCTTGTGATTCCACCAGGTGTGCTGCAGCATGTTTTCTCTTTAGTCTTTAGTAAAAAATAAAAGCTCAAAAAAATAGTGTCCCTATCCCAAAGCATGAAGTGGCAGCTGACGCTGTTGTTTTATTTACATGCCAGAGCAGTAGTCACAGTAGAGTAAGTACTGTATCAGTAGGAAATGTGTTATTCTGCTGATACTGGATAGGATTTTTGAAGGCAGTTTTTAATCATGATTTCAATCACATAGAATTCTGTGACAGCTAGACAAATTCTAGCTGCTGGCAAATATCTTTTAATGTGCTCAAAAGGTCCAGGAAGGCTCCTTAATTGAACTCGTGGTAGGATCGCTTCTTCAGTTAATGTTTCCAAGGTCAATAATATGCTTTGAATATCACCCTTAAGTGCTTGGAAGAACATCTGATCAGTGTATAAATTTGGGTTTTGTCCATAGCAACATAAACACCATGCACTTCATCTCTGATATTACTGGACAGCTGCACTGCACTACTGATACACCCACTATTAGAAATATCTGAGAAGGAAAAAATAAAATAAATAAAATAAACTAAAGTAAAATTGCACAGTAGTGTTGCTCAAACAGGAAAGGGACCAGAATGTGGGTCACATATATCTAAAAGTAGGTTGTCCAATTATTTCAGAAAATGGTATTCAGTGCTTCTGGCTAAAGCCTCCCATGCTACTGCAATGCAAGCTAGTCTAAATTAAATAGCCTAAAAAGTGGGAAACTTTGGTGGATAAGCCAACAAAATAGCATGTAAAAGCAGTTACTGTATGGGTTTTCAAAAACTTTTCTTTGCACTGCACTTACTCCCACATGTTTGTTTTTTGGTTTTATATAATACAAACATTAAACAATGCGTTCATTTTAAGTTTTCCTTTTTGATGTTCACTTTCTTATTCACACATCACCAAGCCAATTACCATAAAATCTTATACGAAATCTCTCCAAAGCGCGGGTACACTCAAACCAGTTAGGAATAACTGGTTTCTAAGCCCAACGTAAGGAGGATTAATGGTAGTTCTCCTCCTGGTGACCCCAAACTAATGTGGCTTACACAGCAGATGGCACAGTGCCATGCTAATAGACCTGAGTCTCTAAGGCAGACAGAAAACAGCGTAGAAACTGGCTTCTTATCTGCCATAATGGCCCTGATGCCAGAGCTAATGGTTAACAAGCACCCACACAGCTTGTAGACAGAGGGGGACCGGGGCCAGGTGAGCTTGGCTAACACTTTCCCTTCCATTTTTATTCATTAAACCCTTTTTCAGTGTCAGACACAGACAAACAGCTCGCACCTTCCGAAAGAAAGAAATATTAGCAGGTTAGCTGGAGGATTACCAGTGATTGCACTTTTATTCATACTTATATCTTTCAAGGTGAGGTGCCAGTTTTGTATCTTTAGTCAGAGTTATAACTTTATTTTAATACAAATGCATTTCCCTGGCATGTGGAGACCTTATAAGCCATGTATGAACTGACAAGAACAGATATGGGCTTCATACCATCTGCGTGATTTAGTAATGAGTATTTTTTTAAACACCTTTGATGAGACCAATGACCATTATAGTAAATCAGGCACATAATTAAAGCATGAAATTCATAATAACTAATCAGTAAATTATTCTCTCGAATGATAGTTACCGCACCAGCGTGGCTCCACAGTGACTTTCGTCAATTTCTAATTGAAAACAAAAGGAGGTAAGATTCATACTGAGCAAGAGCTCATTACTGCTGAGCTTAGTGCAAACACGCACGCCCGAGTAGATGTCAAAGTGCTGCGCTGCAAACGCTGTCCCAGATGTAGGGAAGATGTTTCAGCACTATCTGTAGCTGGGTGTAGACCTCCATCTGCCTAGCTCAGCTCCATTATTGTAGATTAGCTGAATCATCTACATATCTGCTTAATGCCATGATTAGCTTATTTCACTCTCTCTGCCGCCTCTTCACTCTTGCTTGTTCTGTTATCCTTTTGTATTTGCTTGTTTGTCTGTTGTTTTTTAATCTCACGTACGTTTTGTAGATGTAATTACTCATATATTTCCCCTTTTTTGTCTTTCAGTCCTTCCTTCCTCTCAATTTCTTTAACATTTTTCTATTTTCCTCAGTTTGTGTCTGCTCATATCCTACTTTCAGCTTCTCTCCTGTAGACAGTCCTGTAGATCACCTCTGGGTTCTCTGTCCCTCTCGATCCTTCTGTTCTTCGTTCATTTGCGGCCTATTACCACTCCTCCTTCTCTTACTGCTTTGGTACCTCCCTCTGTACTATTTGTCCACATTTAAAACCCTATAGACTACTTACAACTATAATACTCTTACATTATGCCTGCAGTATGTTTATGGTGCTATAAAGTCAGAATTGGAACATTATGGCGAGATAAAGCTGGATGCTTTTCACGCCTTAAGCACAGCTGAGCTAGGTGTTATGCTTACTGTATGCCACAGGGACCACTGGCAAGGATAAAATACTGAGAACAAGAGGGGAAAGAAGAGTAGAGCTTTCTTTTTTTTTTTTAAAGCCCGGATTCATCCCCCACTCCCTCTTGTGTAGCCTCATAAAAAGCTTGCCACACAATTTGCTTGATGTGTAGTTTTTTTGGTAAATGGCAACCAGCCCCTGTAGCTCGATGGATCTGCTGGAGTGGAAAACAACTGCTGAAAGAATATAGAGGAAAAAAACAGACCAAAACAAAACAAAAGACAGAGCAGATGAGGACTGTGTGTGTGTGTGTGTGTGTGTGTGTGTGTGTGTGTGTGTATTAGTGAATGTCAGAGGAAAGTCTCCGATTCAGCAGATTCTGTAGTTTCAAGCCTTTATGTCTGCAGGCCTGCGGTGGTTGAGTTACATTGTACATTAAGGCCTGTTTGTATGGATATATGCCTGGCAAACACAACACAAATGATCTTATTGATTCATTTTCAAAGCTCAGCTTGCTTCATCTCCTAGTTATAGCTCCAACTGGCTCATCCCTTACGAAGCACCAACCTTGCAGTATTTGAGTTTGTTCATGTACAGGGTGAATTGAGTTTTTCTATTGTCACCGTGGTCCTTATAGCAGGGGATTTATTCAAGCATTTATTAGCCACGGTACAATTTTTCATTCAGTATATAGAGAAATGTACAGACTACACATGAGGCCAATATCAAATTCTTTCAAATTGCTTTTGCTTTATTATCTTATATATACAGCATAACCTGTCCTACTATTATATCCTTGATGGGAATCTAAAGGTTTCACATTAGGATAGTTTATAAAAAAAAGAAAGAAAAGAAAAAGGGGTTCAATTTTAAATTGTGTAAAGACAAAACTAAATCCAAATTCTGGTAACTTCTTAATGGCTTATTATTATCTGAAAAGCAGTAATATATCTTGTCATATAAGAGGGTGTATATTTTATTGGATAATTCATTGGCTATACAACACAACTATTCATTCTATAATTTGTGTTTTCATTCTTTCTATAATCCCAGCATAGCTTCTTTTCATTCAAAGCCGTAATTAAAGGGCGCTGAATAAAAGCATGCTCTAATTTGTGGCCGTTTTATTGTTGATGGTGTTGATGCTGGGGATGAATTTTACTGTTATCAATGACACAGCTGAGAATTGCTCAATAAAACAGTGTGATGTAAAGGCCAAGCCCTCCATGTGCAGCCCCTGCCATAATAGCTTATGAGTAAAAGGTCAGCATTTTATTTCATCAGCATCAGCCTTCCTCTGATTTAACCCTGAAATAGGGGGTGAAAAGCTGAGGCTTAGATAAGGGTTGTGTGAGTGGCTTATTCTTTCTTCTTTCAAAAGGAAGGAGAAAAATATACGTCCAAGCTGGACGAGCAGCGATAAACGGGAAAAAAAGCTACAAATTTTGAGATTTTACCAAAACCTTAAACCTGTGTAAGCAGGTAAAAAACTGATGGGTGGATTAACCAGGAATAGATCATTTCAATATCTGTTAAAACTGACACAAATTCAGGTCGATGGCTTCTCCACATCTGCAGACATGTCTGAACATTTGTCCACCAGAGTTGGCCATGAAACCAACCTCCCACTCTCAAGTGGCACCACTTCACTGCTATTATGCTAAAACATAGATAATAATATTATTATAAATTGATAGTTGTTGCTGTGCAAAAGCACACATTTTATTTCCCAAGAGTTGACTCAAATCTACAGGCATGCTATTCATTACCACTAAGTGATTTGTCAAAACTGAATTTGCCTAAAAAGTTGCTTTATCTAATTTTTTTACTTTGTACCAGGTAGAAATAACAAAAAGTTGCATTTCTCTGAACAACTCTGGTTCCCTGTCCTGCTCTCCTCGTGCCCTTTCATTACAATTTTGTCTGTCTTCCCTCATCATTAACTTCAGGCTGCTGGTATGTGTCTGCCACCTGAACCTGAACTGGTGTTAGGCGTGCACTGTCTGAAACAAACACTGTCCAATCAACTGAGAAAGGAAGTGTGCCACAGTAGGATATTATTGGTCCAAAATCAGACGCAAGACAAACTAGTGAACCAATCACGAACCAAGTCCACAACCAAATCTCCAATAACAACAGCTTATATTAATTGAAAAAGCTCATGTGGTGCACTTAAAACTAGCTTAATTTATACTACATGCATTTTGTAAATTTTAATTAAAATCTTTATTGCATCTGACAGTATCATTTTTCAAATTGTATAAACATATAAACATTATTAATTTCAGCCAGATATTAATCTAATAATAGACACAAAAACTTGATTATATTATATAAATTAATCATTTATGTCTTAAACTAAATGAGAAACACAGTTAGTTTGCTGTTTTGAGGCGGTTTTCTACTGTGACCGTCTGGACAACAGTCCTGCCTCCAGAATAGAAACCTAATACTTAAGCAGGAGAGCTGGCGTAAAGACACCAGTAAACATTTGTCTGTCTCAAATGTCCTTGAGCGAGACATTGAACCCCCGTCAGCTCCAGGAGTGCTGTTTTTGCAGCTGATCCTGACCTCCATAAGGAAGGAGTGGTGGGTGGGGTTTTCCAGCAGGGATCGATACAGAATCAAGTTTCTCGAGAAGTTACATTACAGATACAACATACAGGGTGTTGCTAAAGATTCCAACTGTTGCACACTTATACAGTATGGAGGAAACATACATAATGCATCCTACACCCAACAGCATTATGTTGAGCAGGTGGAGAGTGAACAGCAGAAATGTCAGTGTGCAGCAAATCAATAAGAACCTCATTGAACCTGAAAAGTAAGTGCACTGGTGACAATGGGATCAGTCTTCCCTTGTTTGTCTCCACACTCTCGCCACCTTTCCTCCCTACGTTTTCCACTCTCTGCTTTGTGCCACTTCTCCGTTGTCTTTCTATCTCTCCATCCCTCTTCTTTCCCTGCTCTGTGTTTGACTAATGAAAAAGCTGAATCAATGAGCTGCTGCTTTGTGCCTGCAGAAGTGTTGAATGGAAATCAATCCGCTATCTAAAGACAAGAGAAAGAGACACACAAATGACTTCTGTGCTTAATATTGGAAAAGAAGAGGAAAGGGAGAGACAGAGAAAGACGGGATAATGAAAAGACGAGAAAACAGACGTGCTTTGAGCGGCATGACAGAGAGAGGAACTATTAGGGTGGGTGGTGAAAGGTTGTCTAATCACTCCTCCTCCGTGCCCCCACAGGAAGCTGTTTGTTTTGTGCCTGTCATGCTCTCAAACTTAATGATTATTTTAAAGTCTCTGGCTCGAAGTATAAAAGCAGGCTTTTTGTAGGATGAAAGTCCAACAAATGCAAGGATTTAAGTAGAGGGAAGAGCGAAAGAGGGAGAGAGAGAGAGAGAGCGCGAGAGAGAGAGGGGGAAAAGCGTGACATTATCTTTACAAGACAGACAGCTATAAATCCCATTGGCGCCGTCTCTCATTGGCACATCCTCTGAATGGGGTTAAGTGCATTATAAATTATGTACAGAGATTAAGAATAATACCTAAGCCAGATAATATCAGCAGATGCTTATACAATTTATATCTGTTAATTACATATTGGTGTATTCACTTAGAGATAAAGACTAAAACAATCAAGAGTAATACACTCGTAGCTTGTGGTAAAAGAATCTGTCTTCAGAGATGAATTTCATAACAACCTAGGGCACTGTCATCATCGCGACCCTGATAGTCAGTCCCAATGCTCCCCTGCTTCTTGATGACGATGGCTTCTGATGAAGTATGTATGGGGGATTAGCAGCAATACGGAAGGCAGATAATGCAGGAGGCAGATTTTCCCACAAAGGCTCTGCGTGTTTGTTAATTCCCCATCCTCTATTTCACCAGAGTAAATATTTAGCTCAAATAACAATCCTTCCCTGCGAGATCCATTTAATCTGTGCAATCCTGAGCAAATGGCAAGAGTCAAGAAAGACTAACAGAGCTCTCCCCCCGTCAAGGCCATTCTGGTGATTGGGCAGGCTGCAGTGAGCTGCGTTGTTTTGTCGGGTTCGACCGAGGATGGGGAACTTTCTCCTGTCTCTGTTTGTCTGCCATTTTGTCTGTCCATGCCAGTTTCGTCTCACTGTTGGTCTAATTTGCCCTGATATTTTCCTCAATACGTCTCGGCTGTAATGTAGTAAACAATGTTCATCATCACCTCCTACTTTATCACCACTTCATGTTTTCCAGATTGTCGTAAAAAAGTCATGCAATGCGTGTCTTTTAAATTTCACCCAACCTGAATAATTCACATATTTGATCAATAAGGGTTTCTTGGTTAGTCGCTGTCTTTCTATATTTTGCATATGCTTTTATTTTCTTTTTCTGTAACCTAGATTTATTTCACAGAATCGGAGCACTGAAGCTCCTGTAGCATCCTTGTAGCGCCCTAGTAGAGCCCTCATAACGCCCTTGTAGCACATAACATTCATTATTCTCCTGTATCTAGTTTTCTCTACATTCTCTTTCTTTTTCCTGTGATCACACTTTCCAACAGGATCATTAAAGTTTCATTTAATCTACTGTAATCTAATCTATGCACCTCAGACTTTGGTAATTCTCTACCTCCACATTGGTCATATCATGATTCAGTTTCCATTGAGTAAACTGTCTGACACCACTGTGAGGAATGTCACGGTGACATAGTGATTCAGCCAGCCTTACCTGTACACCAGCGAGTCGTCCTGGCTGCCGTTGTACTGTATCTGGAACATCCTAATGCCTGGAATAGTCCTCTGGAAGTTGAACTTGATCAGTGCAGTCGACGACGTTGCCTCAGCCGTCACCACTCTCTTATCCACCCCACCCTTCACATCACCCGTGACGTTGCTGCCGCTGGCCCCGCCGCGGGTCGATGTAGAAATGTCCGACGAGCCCGGATCAGGCTCCTGGATGTTGTTGGTGTTGTTGGAGATGTGGGGGAGTTTTATAATAACCAGGTCTACTGTTTGGTGGGCTTCACCGGCAGGGTTGGAGGAGATGCAGGTGAAGGAGCCAGTGTCTTTCACGGTACTGATGAGAATGTCTAGAGTCCCATTGGTGTAGACCAGCGTTCTGGAGGAGTTAGACACCAGTTTGCCCTCAGGAGAGATCCAGTGGATTGCTGGCTCTGGATCACCTCTCGCCTTACACCTTTAAGGAGTGACAACCAGTAGAGTGGAAAATATTAGAAACAAGACAGAATGAGGTCATCATCCAGCAGAGCACTGCTGGATGTTGTACCTTACTGTACCTCCCACTGGGACTTAATTTGTGTGGGGTAGCACAGTTTCAATATTATCAGCTTTATCTGTATTTAATAATTACATTTATGTAGTGGACTGGTATAGTACTCACCATCACTTGGGTGAATAATAATAAACAATAAAAAGCCCTCAGAACCTGTGTTTTTTGGGGTATCTTGTTGTTCTGCCCAATCACCACTCCATGAACTAAATCATGTGCAAACTTGATAGCACCCACAAAAAATGCAAATGGAGGCTAAGTGCGCAAATTACAGAAAGGAGAAAATACAAATACACATGCACTGTGATTTGTCAAGCCTGGCTGGGATTGCGTCTGAATTTAATACCTTTGAAAGGCAGGTGCAATCTGCTTGCGCACAGAAGGCTGCTGTTCGAACGCAAAGGAGAAGTTAAATAATGGGTCCAGAACGCTTGTTTTACCACTTGTGTTAATGAATCATTAAGAAAAAATACAAACATATCATCAGTCTAATGATCCAGTTCTGCACCTGTTGGCTGAGTTTCGCCTGCATCTCTTATAAAAGTGAGTCATATGTGTGATTCTCTCAATGCAAAGGAGGATGTGTGCGTATGTGCGTTTGTGTGTACGTGCGCCTCATGTTCCTGATATGATCTGCCCACTCTGGTTTCCACGCACACAGGATGCATTGAATGAGGCCTAATGTGACAGTGGACTGGTCTCTGGGGTTTTTGGATTCCTGAGAGTTAAAGGACAATCTTTAGATAAAGCATTTCTTACTGTTTACAGTCATAAGAAATAAAGATAAATGGAGAACTGATTTTTTTCTGGCCATGTATTTTACAAATATCACCCAGTTAAGGCTCGCTGTCGTCAAATTTCCCACCATCAAATGACGTCTCCTGAGAGCTCCTTGGCTTTTCATGTTGTGGGTTTTTATTTATTTTTTATTTTTTTGGCAGATTTATTCATTGAAATGCTGCAAAACATGAGAAATGTTAAATGAGTTGACCCTCTACTAATCTCCATTTTATACCTTGCGTATGAAGCTAAAGGCTTTCTTTGCTTCACTTTTCTCATTGTCATCATATTTCCATATTTGAAAGCCTAACATCTATCATGTTTGGAAGCGGGTGACCAATATATATGCAAATGAAGTAATCATCATCTCTCAGACCTGTTGTTGTCTTGATTTAGTTTTGTCCTTAAAATCTTACTGTGATGTTCCTGTCTTGTGCTTCATTGAGCAGTCGGCATTTCATGTATTCTTGAGTGGCTTGTAAACATAATGCAGGGAATAAAACAGCGTGGATGTTTTTCTGTGAGTTATGTGGAGCAGGGTGCAAAGAGGCACAGTCATGATAAAACTTTTTTTTACCAATTGCATTTCTTTATCCCATTTTCATTCATGTGTTTTAGGTAAGAATTGATACCTGAGTGCAACTCTTTGCCCCTCGAGCACTCTCATCTCATGGGAGTATCTGGTGATGAGGGGCGGTTCACACAAAAACTCTTCCTCGGGGATGGACCAGAAGTATCGTCCAGAGAGGTGTTGAGGTGAGGCACATGTCTCTAGGTCGTCCTCTCTGTTCAGCCTTCGCAGCCACAGTAGCTCACAGTTACAGTGGAGAGGATTCCCGCCAAATGACAATGCAAAGGTAGAAGAGGTCAGGATCCCTGACGTGGCCAGCACCTGGTGACGTGAAACAATGGTGTTAAATACATGAATAAAACTAAGAGAAAGAGTTTCCTATTCATTTGACTATAATGTCAAACCCTGAACTTTTTGATCATCTGAAAGATAGGCATCACCAACTCTAGTGGCTAAATTGTGGTAAATATATTAGGTTGGTGTTGTTGTGTAACAATGACAAACTGCTTCACAGGAGGAAGTCAACAAAAACGGGTAAGAATACCTGCGCTCGCTGAAAAAGAGGATCTGGTGGTAGCTTTTGGAGTTTATTGGAGGTGACGTCCAGTCGGTTCAGTTTCTGTAGAAGGGAGAAGGTTCCCTCTGGAATGAAGTCGAGCATGTTGTGGTCTAAACTCAGTGTATGAAGGCTAATCATTTTCTGGAAGAATGACAGAGATGAACAAACAACATCTTTTATTACTCTGAGCAAAGTGACAGGGTTCACTTCATTTGCAGTGGTAATCTGAAACGGTAAAATATTGAATTTAAATGACAGCGTTAGCATATATTTGCTGTACAGCTGAAAACTAAAGCTGTAATCATGAAGCGTTGCTGCAGCTGCAGAGCAACGAGTTAGTCATTCCAAAATCCTGATTGTTTTTAAGAAGCTGGTTCACAGAGGCTGTGACAGTTAGATCACAATAAAACTGCTCATCGACTGACAAGAAATAGTAGAATAGTCACTGTCGGCACTGAATTTGTTTTAGAAATGAATAACTGTATTCGGTTTAATACACAGTCTACATAAAGCCCCCTATGATCTCTCTATTTTAATCATTTTAATTTCGAAGAGGTGCGAAAAAAGACTTTCATGGCTTTTTTTAATGGACTTGGCTCTTTTCAGGGGACTCCATCCAAACCGATTTAAAATGCGGCTGCGGTTTAAAGGGATCCTAACCTGGATCGCCTCCCATGGAATTGAGTCCAGGTTATTGTAACTGAGGTCCAATTCTTCTAGTGCCAGCAGGTCATTGAACGCTCCCTGGTGGATCATCACCAGTTGGTTGTTGTTCAGAATGAGGTGGTGAAGCTTTGACATCCCACTGAACGTATCATTGCCTATCCTCGTCAGCCGGTTGCTGTGAGAAGAGAACAAAGAAATAGAAATCTCATTCAGCATTCAAATCCTGCTGCGGAAATAGAGCAGAACATCTCAAATAGTTTATTATACCACACTGATAAATCCATACCTGTTGAGATGCAGGGCTCTGAGGTTTTCCAGATCAGCAAAGGCATGAGGTGTGATGTAGGAGATGGTGTTTCTTGATAACGTTAGGTCCACCAGCCGTGTCATGTTTGCAAAATCTTTCCTCTTCACACTATGGACACAGATAAGAGTTAAATTACCCCGCCTGATGCAAAAATTCAACATCTTAATAAGCTTCACTGCAGAAGCTCCATGGTTTGTTGCCCTGTGATATCATAGATCAGTTTGTTAATTCTGCTATAACAGAGTTTTAGATACTAGTTGTTGTTACAATTCAGTATTAGTAGTAGTAGTTGAAGAAATGTATATGTGATGTTTAGTTTAATTTGTCTTAGTGGAGATTTTGAAAAAAAAGGAATTCTCAATTCAGACAAGTATAATGTAGAAAATCCTTAACAAGGCCAATAGTTGTAATAATAGAGGCTTTAGTATTAGTAACAACACTATGCTAGAATCAGCTGATAGTATGAAAAGGCAAATCTTTATTTTCTAGATAGAATGGATTTCAACATTATTATTGGTGTGGCTGTCGCTGTACCTTGTGACAAAGTTGTCAGCCAGCCGCAGCTCGACAGTATGCCTGTCAATGTTTGGCGGTACAAACAGTAGACCTTTCTTGGCACAGAGGGTTGCCAGGTTGGGCGACAGGATCTGACATACGCAGCGCTTCGGGCAGATTTGTGCCCGCACTGCCATGGCAACTACTAGCATCACACAGAGCAACAGCCTCTCCATGGTTACCACCCCACCTGGAAACAACACCTGAAACATTTGACAGGGACACAAGAAAAGAGGAAAACAGAGACGTTAATTACAGTATTTAATTGCAACTAAGCATGTGATGGATAAGCCGTAGTGGAAATAAATATAGAAATAAACAAGAACCTGACAGCCAGACACTCATCTAGTCATTAACATTGCCTTTTAATATCTTCCCAGTGTTTCTGCCAAGTCTGCAATGAGCAGTGCAATGAAAACCCAGTGTGTTTGACACTGTGAAGAGTGTTCTACAGCATTCACTTTATTGGGTATAACTTTCTCATGCTACACTGGGCTAATAGACTAGTACGCCCACTGCACTTACCTCTAAATCAACTAAACTGTATGACGCTCTGAATGCAGAGAGTTATATGGAGAGTTAAGTGCATGCCATATATTATAGGCAGGATAGAAGTGCAGTGTGGACAAGTATGACGTGCACTTTACAAGGGCCTGTTCTCAATGTATGTCCAATATCGTAGCATGCATCAGGAAACCCTTCACCACCCTGAGCATTACACTTGACAACTGCAATGAATCTGATGATGTGATGGTGAAACTCTTAATGACCAGACATGACAAGATGAACCCGAAGCCCTCTCAGTTCAATCATCGCCAACTTTTAGGCATCACTAATCAAACCAGAGGAGATGTTTATTAGAGTAATTTATTGCTGTGCATGTACACACATACACAAATTCAGCCATCATTAGTAAGCAGCGGTGCTTGTAGTTAATTAGGATAGGTTTAGAGACAGAGAGAGTGCGACAGAGGGAGAGATACGAAGCAGGGTGAGGCAGGGAGAGAGAAAATGCTCATTAATGACAACCTTGATTGGGGTTTGAAGGACATGGGAGAATCAGGATTAAAGGGATCACAGTGAATACACATACTCACACACACACGGGCATACACACATTAAAGCTCGGTGAGAGTTAAACAAAAGTTGAGGTTTTTCTTATTTAACAAAACTCGTTTTTGGGTGAAATGGGGTTGGTGGGATGAAGCATTAAAACTTGGAAAGGCAAAAGTACTTTCCACCACCTTCAACCTTCAAAAACCTTTTAAAGTTATCCTTTACATTTCAACAAACGTGATGAATGACAGAGCATCTCCAAAGCCAACCGACTGATTAAAGCAGCTACTTTTACTCAATGTGTACAAGTGTATGGGTTGTTCATGTCATTAAGTGATTCAGTAGTTCACACTAATGAATGGCTTTTAGTAACAGAACTGTAATTCCTCCTCACTTTTTGTTCAACTTTGCTTCCATCTGTGGTGTGAATTGTTGTTTTTCAGCACTACGCTTCCTTGACATTGACTGCCAGTCAAATTATGTGGACTGGACTGACGGGCAGTCACTGCTCATGCTAAGCCAGCGATTCTTTCGTTTAAAACTGCGAACACCACATCCTGTGTTTTCTGGCTAGATTGTGGGTTTCATCACAGTAAGTTTCATAAAGAGAGTAGCAATACAGACATTTCATGAGATGTAGATGACTAAAATGACTGGGTTAGGATTGCTGATTTTTTATTTTCTCCTACTGTCTACAGATTTGTCACCAGTGCCAATATTTTTTAACCTGTCAGTGGGCTGTGAGCCTTAAGTCCATTTGTTCCTACCAAAATCATTTAAACTAAACTTTACATGTGTCCAACCATGTGGATGTCTCCCAAGAAACACTTTCCACATTCCTATGGTAGCTGTATACTGCCTGTCCAAAAAAAAAAAAAAAAAAAGTCACACACTCTAAACGATAAGCTTCTGCAATGTCACAAAATTTATTCTCGTCCAGAGTTGCGTTGATTTTTTTGCCAAGATCTTGTATTGATGATGGGAGAGTCGGACCGTTGTGCAAAGTCTTCTCCAGCACATCACAAACATTCTCAGTTGGGTTAAGGTCTGGACTCTGTTGTGGCCAATCCATGTGTTAAAATGATGTGTCATGTGCCCTGAACCACTCTTTCACAATTTGAGCCTGATGAGTCCTGACATTGTCAACTTGGAATATGTCCGTGACATCAGGGAAGAAAAAATCCACTGATGGAATAACCTGGTCATTCAGTATATTCAGGTAGTCAGCTGAACTTTGGACACACGACGTTGCTGAACATAGACCTGACCAACTGCAACAACCCCAGATCATAGCACTGCCCCCACAGGCTTATACAGTACAGTAGACACTAGTCATGATGGGTTCATCACTTCACCCGACTCTCTTCTTACCCTGATGCACACATCACTCTGGAACAGGGTAAATCTGGACTCATCAGACCAGATGACCTTCTTCCATTGGACAGTTCTTAACCCAGTTTTAGTAGTTTCAACAAACTCCTTAGATGTTTTCTTTACTTGATTCATGCCAATAATTGAACCCTTCTGAAACAGGTTAACATCATTACCACAACCACAGTGTCTGATATGGTTGTTTAAGAAATGAGAAGCTACTCACTGCTTCAGTTATGGTTAGATAACGCCATGCAGTAATTATCCAGTTGGAGGCTCTTACCTATTTGCTTAGTTAAATCCAGGTGATGACTTTTTTTTTGGAAGGGCAGTGTCTGTAGACAAATACAGGAGCTGTATTGTATTTGTAGCATTTGTCTCATGAACGGACACTTTTCCTGTTACCTATACTGCACATTAATACAAGTGCCATGTATTGGTTCTGTATCAAATCACTGCTCTGTTCTAATGAAGAAGCCCTTCACCTTTGTCTAGTCTAGTTGTGTGGTCCTCTCTCTATACAGCTCCATCATTCCTGTGTGTAATTACTGAGCTGAAATCTGCTGCGATGTTGGAGGTCATACAATCCCTGTTTTTCTTTCCCTCTCTATTTGAGTGCAGAGAAAGAAGAGCAGAAAGACAGAGCGGCAGCTAAACAGAGCTGGATGACTCATAAGCACTCAAGCTACACAGACAAGCAGTGCGAGAGATAGAGAGAGAGAGACAGAGAGAGAGAGAGAGAGAGCTCATGACCCTCGTGACACAAAAGCAGATATCAGCTCATTAATTACACTGAGAAATGACTGTAATGAGAGCGAATGAGTGAGAGAGACGGAGAAATGGAAAGGAAACGAGGGAGAATTATCAGAGAGGGAGAGAAAAAAAAAGAGATCAGAGAATGAGCTAATTAAAATGAGTGCTGAGGTGTGAAAGGAAAAGGGGGACAGGGATGAATTTCATTTAGCGAGAGGAGACGAGGTAGGAGAGAGGAGATACTGGCTTTGTGCTGTCCAACTATAGGAGAGGATGCATGAGCCTTGTGTCACACACAAATAGAAACGAAAACGACACCAGGAGCGAGCTCGGTTTCACACAAGCCCCTCTCCGCGCCGACGCTGAAGAGTGTGTGTAGCTTGAGGTGACATGTAAGACCACTGGGATCAAATGGAACGGTGAATTAACCGAAGGGATTATGGGCAAGGAAGTCAAATTAAGCTCTGTTTGTAGTGTAGTGTGTAAAATACGATTGTGTTTCACACATGTGTGCAGCTCGGCTTTATCCACTGCTTTGAACGTCTTCCACCCTGACACCCCGGCTACCCTGAAGGTCTTCCATAAAACCAGTTTCACCCCCGGCTGGCTCACTGATGAACAACTGCCTTCCCGGACAGCGGAAATGGATTCTCCACGCGCTCCGTAAACTGAAACCGATCTCAGGCTGCGTTCAAATCTCACAGGGGGGGGGGATAACTAGCAGAACAACTTGGCAGTTAAAAGCGACGGCTTGGAAGTATTCACACATTCAAATTCTTATGATGCTGCCAAGGAGCTGCGATTGAAGATTTCTGTAGACTTGCGTTGCCCCTGATCAGCTTTTTCACACTTAAAGTACGGCTAATTAGCGAGTGCAACATTTGAGGTCACGTGTTTTATGGCAAAGCATACATTTCAGTATTAAATAATAATAATAACAAATTCAGCATGTTCATTTTTTCTCTTCTTGTCATTTTCCTGTGTTCAAACCCTAATTTTCCATATTTAAATCTGATGTAATTCCAAGGGAGGATGTAGTCATTAGCTGAGCGGTTTAAAGGTTGAAATCTGGGTTTAAACCGGTATTGTCTCGAACAAAATCACATTATCTCTTAAACCCCATTCTTGTGGTTAAAATTGCATCCACGGTTTAGCCTTAAACCGTCTGCTCTGCCCAGCGGAAAACCAACCTCGCTGTTGTGTGTTCTACAACTTGTGATTTGTGACAATTTGTCTTCGACTGACGTTGAGAAAACTACCGCTGCCTTGTGTTATATATAACGTGCTCTACAAATAATTCCAGTAGGCTTTTTTTTCCCCCCGCTCTTAGTGATGTGCTTGGCTGAACTGGAAAATTATAAAGGTAAACCCAGCAGTGTGTATTACCATATTAATAAATGCAAGTATATCATTATCACATGACATGTCACTGACCCCCCCGTGCAGGTTGGATGTAGTTTGAAGGAATCTCTAACAGCCATTTAGTCGCATTATACCTGAACTTGTAGTCTTTCTGACACAGCTGAACATCTGCTGTTAGATACTGTAACCCATTTCAGAACGGTATTTATCTTAGACTGACTGTTGTGAAGTGTATTTGTAAGTTGAGAGCTTGTAGTCACCGTCTTTACCACATGACGTGACTGTGGCATTAGAAAAAGGAAAGTGCTCTGTCATCCTAAAGTGCCATCCACTGGTTTGCAGTGCTCTTTGCTGAGGAGTGTCAGGTAGTTTACTATGGCACTTGTGTTGTTAAAATAGATTAGTCATGTCAGAGTTAGGAAAACACTTCACATGTTGGAGTGTTCTCCGACAGTCTCCGAGTGCTGGGCTCTCTTTGAGGAGAGCGACATTGTTTACTGCAACATACTACTATTAAAACAAATAATCCACGAAGAACTGCAACCGCGAGAGATTTATTGAGACAGAATATTAGATCAATGCAGACGCTAGATGTCCTAACAGCCTCTACAGTTGTCTGTATAGATATTAGCAAGGTGGTGCAAATACAGAAGCTTATGGACATTTCTCCTTCACTTGTGATGAGAAGCATGTTCTTAGAAACTTTTATTGAATCATTAAGTGGATGAACATGTGCTTGAAGAATAGTTCAGAAAAAAAAAAAAAAAGATTTCAAACAATCAAGACAAAGCTTATTGAAACTGAAGTTCATTTAGTCCTGGCATTTCTCCACGCAGCACACTGATATTAATTAAAGTATGGAGGAGATTAGCACTGGAAAACCTTTTAGCTTCTGTTTTTCATTTTCTCCAGTGAATTAATAGTTTACATGGGCTCCTGTGCCTTCATGTATGTACAGCGGTTGTTCGTACCAGCATCCAATGCATAAGAAAAAAGCACCAGCGCCCAAGCCACTTAACTAACCCACTGCCTTCCCGTTCTCCAGCATCCACTCTTTGGCTTTGTTGTGGCTTTTGTGTGTCCACTGCAGTAAATCTTATGCTTAAACTAATGGCTTTACCCACTTGAACAACAGGGGTCAGCAGCTGCCTAAATACATCACAATTACTCTTTATTCAATTAGTGCACTTTGATACTGCTGCACCGAGCGAGGCCAAACACACATAAATCAACACGCCCTGCACGTGCCTATACGAGCACACGTGTAACAAACAACCAATGCAGATACACAAAAACCTACATTATACTTATCTGAATCTAAAATTTCAGATAAACCTAGGTAGACGTTAAGTGTTATTAAGAAAGGCTCTTTCTCAAGTATATGTTCATTTTCTTTTTCACCACTACAATGAGCAGCTAACTCACTGAACATGCACCTGTGGCAAATAAGAACATTGTGAAATCCCTTCTTCATTTATGTAATTTTGCTTTTGTTTGCTTTTAGGAGAGCTAGAAATAGAAAGCTCCACTACATATGCAACGTGCAGCTCATTTAGCACCGCGCATCAAAGCTGAGGCAAGCCTTCTACAACTTCCTCCCCTTCATCACTGTCTCCTCTTCATGATGGAATTGCATTAAATGAATAAAATCAAACTAATCAAAGGGAGATACAGTCAGCTGGGTGATTTATTGGAGAACATGAGCTGCCAGCAATACGAGAAGATCACCGCCAAGGTCAGTCTGATTGCAGTGGAAAGAGAGAACGCACAGATGGATTCACACACATGCTTAAAACCTGTATATATAGACTCACATGCAGCGACTGGGTACTGACCTTACATCTTATAAACATACTCCTGCACATGACGTGCATGACTGGGAGGGCAAGAGATGCAGTAATAGAAAAAAGAGAAAGTGGAAGATGTGTAATAGGAGATCTTGGCAATGAGAGCCTAACAGTAATACTTTAAGTGCCTGATTCATGGTCGTATTGTGTAATATCTGGTCTACAATGCCATTTCCGCACCATTACTTGACAGCACTATTTTTCCGAACCTTCCAGAGTGCATTCATCACCGGCCATCAGATGATATCATGTTCAGAAGAACATTTTCCATGCCATAACATCACTATGACTATTCCTCTAAATGTGTATTACAGTACATCAGTACAACGCTGATGAATATGTCATGTAAAATAATTTCTCAGCTCATTGTCTTAGCCTGGTGATGCCAGTAAAAATTACAACCTATCTTTTAAATGTAAAACTGTGAATTGAATTAGGTGAAGCGCAAACGCTACAGGTCATCAGCCGCCATCTGTTCAATAAAGTACATGTATACTAAGGTCTAATCAAAATCACTGATACAGTACAGCCTGTACTGTGTCATGCTCTCAAGGTTAACATGCTGTGCCTGCTGGGCATGGGTATTTATCTACTGTAGGAAACAGATGCGTAGAAGTAGTGTTTGTCACAATGTCACTCAATCCCTTTTGAAACACAGCAGTCTCGATACAAAGATGGTATGGATTTTTGCATGTAGCATTTGATTAAATAACACCTTCAGTGCTCTCAGCTGCACACAATCAAGAAGCAGCTGACGGCCAGAAGCCTTAAGGAGCTTTCGAATGCAAATCAAAAGAGCTGGTGTGATAAAATGTCAGTGGACAGACGCGGATTGTAGCAAAGACTGACTCCATCCATTCATTTTGAATACCTGCTTTTTAATGTTCTGAGGTTGTTGAGGTCTGCTTGAATTGAAAGTAAAAAGGAAAGAAAGACTTGTCTCAGGATAAAAGACCTGCAGAAAAAGAAAGTGAAAGAGTATGAATATGTGGCTAAAAACACAGGCAGCTGGTCACATTTGCCAGAACACAAACATACATTACAGTAAGAATCCAGCCTACTGTCACAGTCACACACACACACACACACACACAGCACAACTGAGATTCAAAACATCAGCGGTGGAGGTATTAGGCGCTATAACAAAACCGTGGAGGGTGTCATCAGCTAACCAATTAGCTTATTTAACCCATAAAATTCAAATCACACTTTCCATCCAAACAAAGGCCCGTGGTTTGTTGTAATGAACCAACAAACCTGCCTCCCAGCAAGGTCTCACTATCATCACAGTGCTTTTATACACCCAAACAAAGCACTCCAGGCTTAAAACAATGACTGCAGCAAACCAAAAAAAGGTGTGAGAATGCCTTAAGAGGTGTCAGTTGTACAGCACAACAGTGTCGCCAAAGCTTTCTTGTCTTTTTCTTCCCCATATCTAACAGAGAATATATCATCTAACAAATATGAAACACAATAAGGGCCTTTTTTGACTCACAAATGCTGTTTTATGTCTTTACTGTTGTGTATTTTCATCCTCTCAGAGGCTCCTCTCAGTGTTTGATGCTAATAAAACCACACCATTTGTTTCACTCTGTCACAGCGCATAGATGCATTTTACTGCCAGAAGCATAAAGAAGAGTGTGAGATACGTTCTGTGTCGGGAGAAAACATAATCCAACATTAATCTATCCTGTCAATACAAATACACTTTGTCATACAGATAAACACATAGTACATGCATACATTTTGATTTAAACAATCAGGCCAGTGTCTCTAGAGAGTCTACACAACGCAGTAATGCATCACGCATTCACACCCACACCTATTCCAAGATATTTTAACTTACACAGTATCACACAGAATGCTATTGTTTAGATTGGATGTTATCCTCGCAGGCCGTTTCCATTCACGTTGCAGAGACATGCATTTTAATTTGATTGGCAAGTGAACAAAGCACTGTTTGTCTAAAATGGTACACAGAATAACAAAGTGTGTTTGTTAAGTTTACTGAAATACAGTATGCAAATCTGTCCTGTAAGGTTTAAAACCAAACCAATAACCTAACTGCTATTAATATCAAAGGAAAACAAGTCAGCACGAATGTTAATACTTTAGATAAAGAAGCTGTAAGTAATTTACAAATGTATTAAAGCCATACTCTTTAACGTGTTGTGAGATGAAATTGTCCACTAGACTGAACAGAGATGAGTATGTTTAAACAACTAAACATTGTAACTACACGTCTGTGTTCAACACTATTTTGATGATGTCTGAAACCCACAGCCGAGGAAACTGAGTATATGAACTAAGCAATGAGAAAAGAGTTGATAGCAGTAATAGGTATAAATATTTTACACTCCTAATGTAGTGAAGCTCTCGAGTCAAACTACTTAAGGGAAACGTAAGTAGAGAATAATAAAATGAAATACTTAAATAGTGAATTGTGAAAATGTGACAAAATCTAAGAAACTGATGTTGAAAGACATTCAAAACTACGATGACTGGAGAAGAAAAAACAAATAACTCTACGGCTCATACATGGGGGGGTTATTTTTATAATGGGCTCTCTTGGGTGAAAAAATGATTAATCATGAAGTGTGAAGGGGCAATGAATATTTTATTTAAGCTATCTGAATTGGGTCAGGCTGTTTTATATTAGAATATATGAGCGACAGATAGTGACAGTAATGGACTGAAAAGGAGTAGTAAGAAAGAGAGATCAAATGAGACTGACAGAGGCAGTAAGAGAGACGGCAACAAGAGAAGACGTGTCTCAATTCCAAGTGTCCAGAAATCTTCATGCTAACTTTTGAAATGTCATAAAATAGCCCAAGTCATTTGGCAATGCAGCACAGACCTACTTTATAAAGAGTCTGTGTTTTGGGTCACAGACCACCTGGTGGATTCAACTTTTCCACTTTAGTTTTTTGGTCTGTACCAAGCCCTAAATCTGACTCTGACTCGTTAGCTGCTAAATGTTTTACTCTATTCACCAGACAGTCAGTGAGTGTAGCAGTTTGCCACACAATAAAGTTGCAGGGATGCACATTGTTATTTCATAAATAGTTTTTATGACATACACTGGATACAACATGCACCACGGGCTCAAAAAAAAAATATGATGAATTGCAGGTCTTAGTGCATTCATCCAGCAAACCTAAATGCTGTGGTGCATTTCCCAAGCAGTCTATTGTATTTGTTGCACTTCGTTGCACTTCCTCTTTTGTGATTGGTTAGTTTTGCCTCTGTTACAATAATGTTTGACTTGAGTTCTTCAACAAGTTTTTGCAACTCAGCAGAACAGGAAATACAAAAAACACAAACACACTCACAAGTCAGGTTGTTTCATCATTTTGAAGAATTTAAAGCAGTTCATAAATCCAGACAACTCACACACCCGGTCATTCATCCACTTACAGTCCAGCTTCTTGTCTCCTAGTGGCCGTGTGGAGGCACTGCAGTGTCTGCAGACGGCCTGTGGGATCATTCACCCACCTCCACTCTGCTATCCTGCACAACTGTGTGGGGAGCCTAACATATGACATTGTGTGACACTGTTTGAATAACAAATCTGCAGCGTACATCACAGTTGATATGCATTTGAAATTCATAATTAGCCATTTGTGTATGTCAGCTCAGTTATGTTACCCTGGAAATGTCTCTGTTATGCCAATAAATCACATTTGATTTGAATGGATGGAGAAAGGGAACAGGAAGGAGGGAGCTACAGAGAGGTGGGAGGATGACAAACACTTTCCATCATCATCCTCGAGGCAAGAGGAGGCTGCGTGCTTACATAAGAATACACACAGCACTTGGCACACATATGCATCTCCACACAAACACACACACATTCAAACACAAACACACACGAAGACCTTGTTTTCGTTTGTCTATATGCAGATCACTAAACGGGGTTGTCCTGTGGCGCAAAGTGTAGTGGGAGGGCATGGCAAACATATTATGGCATTAGCTTGTAATGACACATTGTTGGTTTACGTGCGCGCGCTTGTGTGTAGAGTCTGAAAATAGCCGGAGCGAGAGAGCGGCGAGGACTGTGGAAGAATAAAGCTCTGCCTCTCTCATCTCCGCGCCCATCCATCTCTCATCTTACTTCGACTGCACTGTGCAGGCGCACTTGACAGCAGAGACAGTGGGAAGTGTGTGAGGAAGGGAACTGATTGCAGTTGAAATTATAACCAACAATCAGCCATCTTTCATCTTCCAAACAATTAAAAATGAAACAGCTAAATTCTCGCTGGGGAACCAGAGCGTGGCAAATTTCACTGAACGGATATTTCTCACAGGGGACGCGGTTTCGTCTTCCGAAACATCTCCTCAGCCCACTGCATTGCCCCTCACATCTGAACTATTGAGTTTTCTTTCTGTGCTGTGTTGGTGTACAAGCAATCAAACAGCTAACATGCATAAAAGACAATCCCCAGCAGTTCGGACTGTTATATCAAATAGGAATTACTTGCCTGTTTTATTTTTGTCTAACTAGATCTCCACTCCATAAGAAAGGAGATTTCAAAATAAGTGATACCTTTCCACTGATCAGGTTCATGTAGGAATACGTAGATGCTTACAAGGTTGCAACAAGGTTAAACTACTTTAGTTTTCAAGAGCCTTCATCACTAATTGTACAGTTCATTCATTTTACCTGTCTGCTTGTTGCTTGAAGGGAATTTGAAGTCTTTTTGTTGCATCTAACTTTACACAACATAATATAAATCTCTGTTGGAGGTGTCAGATGCAGTACGAAGCCCACCCCTCTTTGGCTTTTGTAAATTGTCTAGGGTCTGATTGATTAATTCTGCGGCACGGCAATGACTGAAGGAATTAACGGTGAGAATCCGACATTTCGTCATGGCTCATATAAAACCCTGACCTCAACATCGGTGAGTCAGTCTGTGATGAAACGAAGTAAAAGAACCTGCATTACATCTTGCTGCATGTGAGGCTATATGGCCACCACCAGATGGTATTAATGTTGTGGCTTCTTTAAACTCAACTGTTAAAGTTGAATTTAAAGAATTAACATAAATCTAAAAAATTACAAATTATGATCCATTATAGCTGTGGCATAATAAACATAAAATGTAAACCTCTATATACTACCTATATAGTATATAGTGTTGCAAATTGGCCCTTAGCAAAAAAAAAAAAAATGAATAGAATTGAATAAATAAATAAATAATATCTGTATATATAAAGATGGGTGATTCATGAAAATGCTGTTTTAAAGTAAGGTGGACTTGTTCCTCCCACTCTCAGTGAAAAGTAAGCCTGTGGACATGTTATTTAGATGGGAAACACAAAACTGCCTCATCATGTTATTTATCACAGCTAAAGGCTAACAGTGACAACAATATCCTGCCTAATTAGTGCTTCCTTCTTATTGTGCAGTTACGGTTTTACAGCCTAATAGCAATGGAGGATTAGCATTAACAAAGCAGCATGGTTATGGTGCCCTCTTCTCGTTTTCTCATTACCACCATTATTTTGTAATTTATAGTCATTACTTTGAATTTAATGGACAGTAATTTACGTTAAATCCCCAGAGCATGTGAGTAGGATCATAATATTGGCAGCTCAGTCAATAGTCAGAACCCAATATTGGCGGCCATCAATAGAAAGCTGATAACCAATAATGTGCTAAAAATGAAGACAAACTTTAACATAATATAAGTATGTTGATGTTGTGCATACTTTTAGTTTTAAAAGGCATCTTTTATTGTTATTTTTATCTTAAACTGTATAACAACACCCATCCCCATCATCCATACAGGTCTGATCCTGATATTCCAATATGGCCCCGTAAGCTTGGCTGAGTCAGCATGTTTAAGTTCACTTAAAGGCCAATTCATGCTTTTCAGTTCGGCGCTACAGTGACATACATTTTGTCAACTCCCACATTTGTGAAGGCGGGGGCAAACTCTCTACAGACATCCAAATGCATTTTTAATTGAAGCTTGAATAGAAGTGCGTGTGCGCATAGTGCAACTGTGCTTCCACAGGAGGGTTAGGAGAGAGAATAAATACGCCTGTAGTTTGTTTGCAACCTACTGTGTTCTTGTAAGCTGTAAGAGGCCAATCTCCATACCATGCAGGAGGAACCTCGACTATGTTCCACTGGTTTTTAAATTGCTTTAATCTCTGCTTTACTATGTGATTTTAGGATGTAAAATGAATCATGATTGAATTAACAAATGAGAGTCTAAAGTAATACACACACAAGAACAAATTCGCTTAATTTGATTGGTGCAGCTGATCGAGTTTCTGTCGTCATTGTCTTCCTCTGTCTCTTCTTGACTAATATATTCATTTCTTCTGTCTGAAATGTTGAATTGTGGCGATGTCCTGTGTTAAGTTATTAACTGAATGTACTGTTTGATCTATACACTACACTGAGAAGTTGACAAAATTACATCCACAAATGATTGCAGAGGAATGTCTGAGTAACCGGGGGAGCTGCTTAATCAATTAAAATTCACTTTATTAAACCTATGTCCATCGAGTAAACAGAATCTTAATGGATACTGAGTTGAAATCAGTCAGCTGCATATTAGGCCTTATGATCACTGAAATTTCTCTTTGTTCTTGCAATAAATAAAAAATCCACGTTCTTATTTTTGATACATGGCTTACAGACAGCTAAAGTGACTTTAGGTGTAATCAGCATTCTCATCAAATGAATGGAAAGCCTCAACAAAGAAGCACTTAACAGCCGCTTGCATTTAAGTGACGCTGCGGAAAATGCGTAAAGATGTAAGAGATGCTCTTCAGACACTTAGAATCAATTGTTATTGGGGAAAAGTCCAACATGGTTACTTAGAAAGAAAATGAAATGTCAGTCTAACTACCAACTAAATGTGTACAATGTAAATGAAATGCAAAAGTACTGTGCTTTATCATGGATTACTCTATGGGTCCTGCTCCAACTGCATCCTGCCATTATCCAACTATTTTTTTTACACTATGTGGTTGTAGTTGGAGGTTGTACTTTAGACATGGTCAAGTCTGAAATAGACCAAAGTAGCTGCTTGTTCCAAGCCAGCCTACTAAGATGTTGACTTTCTGAAAAAAAAGCTATCTTGACCTCACTGTTTTCAACTTTGGTGCCCCATAAGAAAGATGATACAGAGAGCCAGAGAGGAGAGGCACAGAAAGAGGCAGGTACGACTGTGGCGTGCAGGCAGTGTGTCACAGGAGATAGTGTATTTGTGGATCTGAGAGAGAGTGGGCTTGGCTAAATAATTTACACCGATCCAAACATGAGCACACTCTTTCATTATTTACACACACCGCACACTTAACACACAATCAAACACACACACGCACATGCATAAATGCCAAACTATATCTATTCAGTATAAGAAAAAAAAAGCCAGTTGACAAGAATTACCATGATTTTTCAAGAGATGCTCAGCAAGCAGCAACAGAGAGAACAGAGTGAAAGTGAATCACAGAAAGATGCATGGCTAGAGACAAAGAGCAGCTCTATGTGCAGCATGTGGAGAAAATACTTGCATAAACCTTGTTCTCAATGTTTACCTGGCTCCCCAGTGTCCCATCCTGTCACAGCAATGAAAATAGTAAATCTAAATGGAAGCAACTTTTTCATCATCATATTGAAGAATGCACTTCCCGTGCAAACCTTTGGCCAAGTTGCCCTTGAGCAAAACTTTTCAGCTGCCCTGCCTACTCAACTGAAGCAGCTCGGTGGCTAAAAGCAGCAGAGTGAGGTTGTACTACACTTCATCAAACTACAGACTGCAAAACAGGGTGATAACCATGAGATAGCTGTGCATTTATCATGTACTGACCCAGAGTATTGGGCCACAGAGTTTGTTATGACACAGTTGGAGTCACAAGCAATCTGCACATTCAAAGCATGCTAAGAATTCCTGTCCACATACTTGGTGTTTGCGGGGTCTGCAAGTCTGTTTTAGACTTGACCCACTCTAAATTAAATAATATAAGTTGAACAGAAACAGTTACTGAACACTGGAATGACCAAGGCCCAAGTAAATGCAAAAAGTTTTGGCTTAGTTTAGCTTGCATGACCTTCTTCTATGACTGGCTCCAAATCTGCCTGTAATTTTGGACATAACAGCTCCAAGATTTGGACTGCTGGACAGATATTTGTGCTGCCGTTTCTTCCGTCATTCAAAATTAATCAAACCGAGTGGAAATCACACATTCTTGACGCACTCTTTCACTGCTCCCATGCCTCCACATCACCCAAATAACAGTTTATGTATTAGCATTTTTCACTTTCTCTGTTTTGTGCAAACGCGCCCTGCTATGCATATTTATTAAGGCAAAGTGCAAAATCTACAGCATTATACTGTATGTCCTATATGGCTCATATGACATACACAGTCCTCAGTGCACACCCTCAGTAGATCAATTTGCATTTTAAGTTATATCAAGTTTGCACATGGTTGCAGCTCCAGTATATCAGGTTAAAGCTGCAGTATATGAGAAAGAAATGAACAGACATTTACATTCAGCATTTGACGATGAAAAAATCATCAGTGCTTCTTTTGTATGGTCAAGGGTACAGCCTGTGCAATGATTGATTGATTCATTTGCATTAATTAACTCAATACTGGAGGCCACAAAGATCCATATACATAGATACATAGTTGTTTCAATTCAAAGGAACTTGGCCTAAGTTGGTGCCAACTAAACAAGAAGTCATTACATGTGAGTGCAGCTCACCACATGCTGGATTTGTATCAGATAGTATTTTTGAGAAGTTAGATGTATTATTCTGTATTATTCACTGCAGGTCATTTGAGTCCATCGGTTTTAACGAGCACAAATGGCTGATTCGAAACACTGCAGAAAGAAGGATTCATATCTGTGGTTTCATCAAAACAGTTAAAGTTAAAGCCTCATACTGTTAAATTGAGACTAAATGATTTTGGGAACACAGGGAGCTTTTGGTTGAGGTTTTACATAGAAATTGGATATTTTGCTCCCCAACAAAATGCAGCTTGATTGATTTTAGAAAACCGAGTAAAAAGAACGAGTCCCTCTGCATGATATTTGTGTGTGACAAGATTTTTTTGGTCTTTTTTTTTTCTCCCTAGTGTTTTTACCTTAATAAATGTCTGTTTTTCTTTGAGTTTGGGTCAGGTGCCAGATGTGTGAGTAATGTAGAAAGAAATAATATAATATAATATAAATGAATGGATTCAGCTATTCATGTAGACATGTGCTAAATTGCTATAGCCACTGGCTAATCACTAGTATCTAGGTTAAATACAGATCACCACTGGGCATGTGTGTGTGTGTGCCTGCTGATTTGCATGTGTGTACCAGCACAAATAGACAACACAATAAGTAGGCTAAATACAGCTTGTTTGTATGTGTGCGCATGTGGCTTAGCCCTCGAATAAAAATACCTGCACAACGTGTGCGAGCGATCGCTTGGTAATACCGGGGAAGTGCGACTAATCTAAATTTATCCATCAAAAGCTACTTGTCACTTCAGAGTCATAGAATCATTCACTGGCTACGGTGAACGTGTGTGTGAGTGTGTGTGACTATGTGTAAAACATAAAAAACTGTGAAATTACACTTGCCCTATGATGAGGAATGGTTAATTTTTTCTATAAATATTCCTTTTTAAATGTGTCACAAATACTGTTAACTATTTCAACATCAACAGACATCTCCATAATTACTAGAGGCAGTGTTTTTTTTGTTTTGTTTTTATTACTGGCACTGTAGAGCAGTGTTCTCTTCCAACTTAAGTTTAATTTGGAAAGATATGAAGAAAACAACTATAAGATAATAATAATGCACTCTCTTCCACCAGGTTCTAGTTAAAACTGTAACAAAATTCAGTGTAACTACCTCAAATCAAATCCCTTAAGTTGGACTTTTGGTTCCAAATATTTCTACTGTTAGAAGTAATTTTGTTTTGGTTGATCATGGCAGCCAGATTTAATATTACCTATTGTAAGGCAGGTGTCTCTCTAAGTGATATAGAGTCATATTTAAATGATCTCAAACCAGAGTTGAAAACTCTGTCTCCCTCAAAAAAAAGCAACAGTTATTGACACATTGTGTTTATGAACCTGCCCTACACAGGATCCCTCTATATGTTGACTATTATACATATAAAGCCCAGACATTTTCATGATGCTTGAATTGAATGTAACTAGTATTGTACTACAGTTGCCATGCTGTGCAAAGAAGTTGAGTATCAATTCTAAATCTATGATCCTGCTGCTTAAACAGCCCTATGACTACCACAACTGAGGATAAGCAGGCTGCTAATACTGGACAGTAGAGCTCTCCATGGTGCTGAATGTACAGCTACTGCCTGGCACAGGGATTTCAGACTAACATGATGCATGTTGATGACATTGACATATATGCAACCTATAAAAATACAAAAAACCTACCGAGTGTTGTATGTGTATTTTTTTCATTTATTGATATTATTTTTATTTATTTATTTATGAAACAAACACTTTTGCTTTTTATAGCAATGATGGACAATATTTCTCAAACCAATCAAACAATCGAGAAAACAGCTAGCACAGTAATCCATCATAAAAATATGAAATGTGTCTTACAGTGGATAAAATGGTACAGTAAAGAAATTATCTCCACCTCAGTCTACTACAACAAAATGATGTTGAATTGCAAATGCATAGTACTAATATTCTAATATATGAAATGAAATGTGCATAACAGTCACACTACATGCTGCTTTCAGACTTGACTTGACTCGGGTGAGATGCATATTAGAACACAAATGGCTGAGTCAGTCGGCCTACATAATAAACAAACTGTATCCTGTGAGCCCCCAGTATCAAGTCTCTGTAATGTGCATATGAGCCCATGAGAGAATTCAGCAGGTAACTTTCCGGTGTATTTACAGCGAGCAAGCGGGTCTTCCTTTCAGGTGATCTGCTCAGCACAACGCTACAAAATACACTTCCCACCAAAACAAAAGTCACACGCTCTATTATTTCTTTGAACCGCCTTTAGCTTTGATTAACATACATTCACAGTGGCATCGTTTCTGCAATGTCACAACATTTATTCCCGTCAAGACCTGCATTCATTTTTCGCCAAGATCTTGTATTGGTGATGGGAGAGTTGAACTGCCATGCAAAGTCTGCTCCAGCACATCCCAACAATTCTCAATGGGGTTATGGTTGGGACTCTGTAGTGGCCAATCCATGTGTGAAAATGATGTGTCATGCTTCCTTAATCCCATCTGACCCAGACTATCTCCTGTTCCGTGGTGCATGTATGAACAAGCAGCTTCAGACAATGTTCAGACCCAATCCTCTAGACATTGCTCAGTGTCATGACTGTCTTCTGAATGCTTGTAGCACTCTGCACACCAAGACTTTTTAGAGGATCTAGTTCCTGTACCTAGTGGTGGATTCCTAGAGTAAGCTGTTGATGCTGACACAGAAGAGGCACATTTCTCTGTTTCCCAGACCTCACGCTATCTTTACTTGAGAATTAACTGTAAATGTGCCTTTGGGATGTGGGAATCAGCTCAAGCAGTCCCTTACCGGCCACAGTGGTTGCCTTCAAGCATTTAGGGTTAGCCCTATGCTGGAGGGAGAGCACAGAGAAAATTGGCATAGGATGTGCGGTGGAGCTAGTGATGCATCTCCAGTTGGCAGATCACTCCCAGACAGAGCGGGAATCAGTGCACTAAGGACAGCACTATCCTGCTGTATTCCACTGTACTGCGCTGCTATCCTTCTGGCATTCTGACACCTTAGGTCCCAACACATGCTGGTATTGATGGACACTGTGGTTGCAACATCTTACGCAAAGGAGCCGGGCAGTCTTAGAAGCACCCAATAAAATAGTGACTGAAACAAGGACACCTGTTAACAGAACATGGTAACTGATGCGTGTGGACGTATGATGTTTCTCCTGATTATTCATGAACATCATATGGACCCATGCTGTTTTCAAACAAAATAGTGTGATTAACTGTAATTAGAAATGAAAACCTGACATGGAGCTCTCACCACCCACTACATCAGTTTTGCTTGTCTACAAGAGGGAAAACTGTAAAGAGAACTGTGTGGGGAAATGTTTTGGGAATTAATGGGATTCAATCATTATACTATATGTGTATCTGGTTTAACATGAAAAATGACACCACAGTTTACAGTACACTGTTGTAGATAGCTCATGAAATGTACTGTACAGTGCAGATTTATTATTGATCTTGCTGTATGTTGCCTTGACTGACACTGACTGACTCATCTGTATTTAAGCTGTACTAGTCTATACACTGTGCTGACCATGTGTAAAGTAAAAGGATTTTATGCACACAGACACACACACACACACACACACACACACAGGTCATTATGAAGGCGCAGACAGCACATTTCCTGTTGAGGTAATGGACTGCATAGTTCTCCAATAAGCACAATCATCTATGTCCATATTTGGACATCCACATTGTACCTACTGTCTCAATGTTGACATCAGAAGTTAACAAAGCATCATGGGACAGATACAGACAGATAAAGAATAATACATAGATGAATGAAGTATGAAGCATCAACCAACCTAATACCATTTCTAGAAACACATCTGTGTGTTTATGCATTTGTCTAAGATCAGATTAGTCCTGAATTGGCCTTTACTATTATCCAAAACCTAGTAACCAAGAATCGAACTGAAGTCATCATCTACTCAACTCAGGTCTATATTTCACACATTGGCTGCAGAAAAAACCTTCAAACTTGTTTTCCAGCCAGTATGGGGCACTGCAGCTCTGCACTAAATAACCCTAGAAATAACAAGCAACAGATCACATTTGGCTTTGGGGAGGGAAGTAAATATGCAGGGTGAAATGCTGTTTTAATTAGAGTAGCATGCCCAGAAAAATGAAGCTCAGGGTTATCCTTATAATGACCACAACACAACTCCAGCAATCATGAAAATTCCAGTACATGCTGTTTGTTAGGAATTCAAGATGGGCTCAATCGTCTATTTTTACCCCTGGAAAGACAGGGAGGTTAAGGTATACACACAGGGATGAAGTGAGAGAGAGAGAAGGATGTACTGTACACTGACTCACATTGACAAGCAGGCCAACACACAAAAGAAGAAGAAAGAGAATGAAAACCTTGTAATGCTGAACCAAGGTGTTCAATAAGAAATGAGGCAGAAAGATAGACAGAGAAGCAGATGAAGAGTGGGAACAGAGCACGGTGTGAAAGAAAGAAGAAGAAGAAGAAGAAGAGATAAGATAGATCTACCTAACAGGAAGAGGACGAGGGGAAATCTGAGAAGAGCAAAAAAAAAAAAAGAGAGAGAGAGAACACAAAAAAGCGCCAGACGTGTTGGTAGAGACACATTTAGCTTTAGGGAAGGAAGGATAGCATCTGCAAGCTGTCTGACTGAACACAACGGTTTTCTAAGAGGAAAAAGGGGCATCTAAGGGAACATAAATGCACGGCGCATCAGAGAATATCCTCCATGCATTTTAAATACAATCTTTTCCTCTCAATGTCAAGTTATGTAACTTTATAGAACCCAGTATATTAGTCCATATTGCATATTACGTAAACTGCAGACAACCTTTTCAAAACAATCAATTTTACGTCAGGGAAATCTTCATAAAGTGTAATCTGAAGGACAGTGGTGTAATCTTAAAGTCTCCATGTGTCCTTTGTTAGACAAATACAGATACAGTGTACCCGCTGGTCCACAAAGAGTTACTAAAGGCTGCAACAGTGATATATAGATGAATGTGGATGCACTCAAATCACCAGCAGCACACTGTCAGACAGGTGAAGACAAAGTGATGGCTGAGAGAAGCAGAGGGACATAAAGCCGGCATAACAGACATAAATAGAAGAGGAGACAGAGGTGGAGAGGAGGGAGATGAAAAAAGAGGCAGAGTTGGAGGGAAGAAAGTACGACAACTGAAAACGTCAGGTTGAAATTTAAGGACAACTAATTATGTTATTTTTATTCTATTTTATTTCTATTCTAATTTTACACATTCATAAATCTACTTCTGGTCCAAAATCATACTACATCTTACCTTACTATGCTTTATATTTTCTATTTACAGTACACCCACTCAATGTGTGGTGTTTTCTTTGCCATTGACTTGCTACAGGGTATGCAGAAATCTGAGAACAGCCTGGACATAGGGGAAAACTTTTAATTGTGGAGGACTGAGTCATTCTAATTAATAGCTGAGTATTACTGTTAGAACACAACGTTACATTAAATATAACCACTAATTATAGAGGCTAATAATACATTAGGTCTTTTCAAGAACAGTTATGTGCACATTTGCCATATCATGTTTTAATGTTCCTCTTTAGTGTGTTATTTCTCCAGACTGCTTGCCTGAATATGTTGCCGTCGTTTGGGTCATTACATCGACATTTTCCACTTCCTTTAACCTTTTGTAATTTGAAATGCCATCACAAGCTTAAAAAAAAAAAACTTGGAGTGAAAACCAGCCTCTGTCTGTGTCCCTAACCTCACTGTCTCCATCCATTTTTATCATCCATCATTGGTTTCCAGCCAGGCTGAGGGGATTCAGTATAAAACAAACAAGTATGGCTGCCCTCACGTCCTGTTTCACACACTCCATTTCCTGCTGCCGCCTGCGGTGAGAGAACACAGAGAGACGGAGAGAATGGCCAAGAACATTTGAGAGGAAGTCAGAAATAATGTGAGTGTGCGCAGTGTGATGAGGTAGTGATAGAGACAGTTAAAGCAAATTAAATTTGAAATGTTTTTCATACTAATTTACAATGTATAAAATAGAATTTCCTGCTTTTTTACCCCACTACACACATTTAATTGGAATGATAAATTGATTGATAATAAAGAACATCTATCCAGCAGGAGTCAGTGGCATCTGGAGATGTGCTCAGCCAAACCAAAGAGGATACTTCCTGCTCATTTCCAGTAGTTTGTAATGTCAAGTTAAAGCCTTGGTTTTATACGTCTATGAGGATTCTCTGTCTTCCAGGTCACAGTATTCCCACTTGGTGCCATCTGGACTTTCTTGATATTCTCGAATATGACTCTTTGCCTCTGATTTGAAATCTGACTAGTGGCATTTACCCACTGTAAGGCCTTGATAATATGTTTTCATGCAGCTGAAAAAGGATTCCTTTGAGAAATAACATCTCTTGGTCCATGTTTCGCTGTTCTCCTAGATTTTCTTTAATATGTCTGTCACTCTTGTCACACTTGTACAAACCTCCGGTACACGTCAACTCCCAGTAAGGCCTACTTTAAGCACTGATGCGATTTACAGGAGGGTGCAGCGCGAGGAACACAGTGGCACAATTGGACACCGACACACTACTACTTCCAGGCAAAAATATGATACGGGTTTAGATGGCGGTAAATTGCATCTGTGTCCTTTTGTGTCTTGTATCAAGTGTGTCATGCTGGGAGTGTTTGTATAAGTGTCTGTCTGCTCTGTTGATTGAGGGAAAACAAAAAGGGAAGCAAAGACCACTTTGACAGTGTTCAGCATGACTAACAACTGCACACAAAAGCAGCCTGGGCAATGGAAGCGAGAGTTTGAAGCATGACTAAATACTGTACCTTAGGGTGTGTATCTTATGTATTTGCATTTCCTCTCACATATGATTTTCCTCCTCCCTTTGCTTTTCTCTCTTTTATCTCTCCTCTGCTCGTATTGCTCCACAACCCTATTATCCCACAGGGGCCACAGGCAAAGCCGGGAAAAGAGGTGAGCTTGGTGACCGGCTAGCCCCTCGGCGGGACTCAACTGCCAAACTCCCCCCAGGGATCCAAGAAGTCTTTCAACTCTCTGCGAGAGAGCACACACACACACACACACACACACACACACGCACACACACACACACTCTCAAGGACTAGGTAAATGGAGGAAAGCAGGGGATGAGAGAACCTGAGTCAAGAAGAGGAAGTAGACAATGATTATAGGGAGAGGAATGATTCTTTTTGGTAAAGTAAAAAACAAAAAGAGAGGTGGGGAGTAAGAGGAGGAAAAAAATAGCCAAGCTACGATGGAAAATGTTAAAAGAAAGAATGTGAAAAAGAGAGTGAAAAAAAGATGCAACCATACAGGGCCGTCTCTGAAGAGGGTGACGGAAAGGTCAAATCCATTCACCCACCTTTTCATCCATCTACTTCCACCTCACGTATTCTCCCAACCCCCTCATCCGTCGAGCCGCTCCGAACTCCTTGTACTTTCAGTCATTCATTCATTCCTCTCTCCATCCATCTATTCATCCATCCAGGCCTCCATTCATCAAAGCGAGCAGGGGACACAGCGAGACTTGACTTTGACTTTGATGCGTTTTGCCGCGCAGTCGAGAGCTCTGGCACATGCACAAACACACACACACACACACACACACACACATATCTATATATACGAGTGATTTCGCTCTAAAGAGAGCATTAGTTAAAGTCGCTCTCAGAAGCTGGATGGTTGCAGGTTGAATTCCCCCATCGGCACGCAGACCTCTGAGTGAACTCCAAAGCATTAAAATGTGTGGCACTTTGTTCATTAAAAAGATAAAACAAACACAGGCTGCTGTTTGATCTCCCATCTCACTCCCTGTCTCTCTCTGTGCATCTCTCTCCGTCTCTTCCTGAGGCAACAAGCTCTGACTCTCCCTGTGTCTCACCTTCAGTGTGTCTGCTCATTTGCTGCAGAGGATGATTGACAGGTGCTGAAAAGAAACCAGTCAATTCTCCATCAATTTTACACAAATCAGTTCCTCTCAGGTTTATTACTAGTCCACATGTGAAAAATTCTTCCTGGAGTTTGAAAAAAAATAATCCTGATGCTATCGTTGATACAAAAAAACTGCTCTTGTAGTACAAGGTGGCAACATATAATTAATTTGTTATGTTCAGCCAACAGTCCTAAAGCCAAGACATTAAGTTTACAGCGTGAGTGACAAAGAAAAGCAGCAAATCACTGAATGTTGCATCTGAAACTAGGGAATTCTTAATATTATTGCTTGAAATTGACTTAATGACTAAATAATTAGTTATCAAATTAATTTTTCTATTGCTTGACTAATGTAAAAAATTGACCAATCTTGTCTGCTATAGATCAAGATCTAATTAAATATGCAGTCTAATTGCATTTTTGGAAATGTATGATCAAACAGTTTTAGAGCTTGGCCCATTTTGGCAATTTTTTTTTTTTATAAAGATGCAATTACATCACTGAGGAACAACTTTTGTTTAGGATGTAGACGTGTCGTGATCACATATGTATATACAGTAATAATATTCATGTGTAGGTCTAAAGTAAAGCCTGTGGTATGACACCAAACTCCAACCTACAGTAATTCCATACTTCTTGTTGACATTATTTGATTTATCATGTGCAAAACTCAGTTATTCATTCCAGTTGTCACAAAATCAATAAAAGTGAGTTGTTGTTACAGCAGCAAAGCAATATTGCTCAGGAACAAAAGTCTTACACAAATCCACCTATTACCTATGTCAGAATCACATATACCAACTGAGCTACAGCCCCCATTAAATTATAGACTACTTCCCATCAGGGAATCAAACCCACTATACTAACCAGGGTTAAAAAGGCTAAAGACTGAGTCTATTGTAATATTCACTCAGATAGAAATACTACAAGTATAAGTACTTTGCAAGCAACAATATCCAGTTGAAACTACTGCTGACATGAGTCTTCAGCTGTCTGCTCCTCACCCCTCCCTCTCTGTGCTCTGCCCAGCACTTCAGGTAGTTGTCGTTTTCATATTACAATAAATAGCAATGCTCCAAAACATACAAATCGAGCAGAAATGTTGGAAATTCTCAGATAGGTTGGACGATCCAGTCTCAACAGTCACTCTCAAAATTAAAGTAGGTTTTAGAGCATATTTGAAAAAGTTACACACTGTACTCCTAAGTGCAGCACTTGAGTAAATCTCCTTGGTTTTCTCCATGTATCCGTTTTCTAGGAGCATCTCTATTTCCCCTAGCATCTCAAATGATGGTATTTCTGATTGGTCAAACCTATTCTAACAACAGAAAAACACAATATGGCTAAACATTACACATATAAACGTAGATTTATAGTCACAATACTAGATATGTAAACATAAGGAATATAGAAAATAGAAGGAAAGCCAGCAAAACCAGTTTACACATAAATAGCATAAGGTATGTGAAGTGACCATAAAGATGGATGGTGTGAGCATCCTTTTTTGGAATTCTGCATGTTGAGGATAATGATGAAGATATAGTGGGAGATATGACGAACGCGTGCATATTTTCACCCCAAGAGGACTGCATGATATGCTCTGAATCCTCCACCTCTAGCTATGATTATATCTCAACAAACACCCTTAATGTGCATGTGTGTGGGATTTGTTATGGTCCAACAGATTTCACATTGCCCGGGGCGTTTTTACAAATGTCTAGCTCATCTCACACACACACACACACACACACACACACACACACACACACACACACACACACACACGCACACACACACACACCAGTCGGTTATTAAGAACACAACTCAACTCAAGGTTGAAAATATACCGAGATTACAGATGTAGCCACAATTAGCAAGTTTTCCCAAACAGAACTCACTGTCTCTTCCTATCCTCTACTTCGTCTTCACACTTTCTCCCTCTTTCTTTTCCCCTTAATTCTTTCTAGCTGAGTTCAGCAGTCAGCCACATCCCAGAGGGATATATGGAGGGTAGAAGTGTAGATCTAACAGCCGGCTGAAGAGTGGATAAGAAAAAAGGAGAGAGAGCAACAATAAAAAAGGGGGCACAGGGGAGAGAGGATCAGCAGCCCACTCTCGCAGGGGTAAGGAGGTTATAGGTGGATTTCTGACAGAGAAAGCAGATATGAGGATGGCAGGGTAACATATTCCACCCTGAGAACATTAGTATACACATCAGTCACTATCACAGCACTGATTAAGACCACAGGCACTGTTGATTATGACTGCACCAGCAAACATGAGCTAGATTACTGTACTTACTTACACATTCACACGCAATTAAATTAAGGCTGATTTCCACAACAGGGCAAAACAGGGCTAGTCAGGTTTCCACGGGGAAACTGGGAGAACTAAGTAACTCTATTCAAGTTTCCACTACAGGACCAGACAACGTTAGACAAAGCCAACACACTGAGGTAGTTTCCACAGCATCTCCATTTGCACTTGCAGATCCACAGCCAGAGCTTGTTCCTTTGACCCGGACACAGTCCGCTTTCCTTCACTGTGATTCAACCTGTGCTGAGCAGTGTCAGAGCCTGCTAACCGAGGAAAGAGGCTAGTCTGCCCAGCCACCCCCCATCATGTTCAAGGGAGGGACCTTTAATGGAGAGCTTTGGAGATGCTCTAGTGCATCTTAAAGTGCACCTGTGGGCTGTAGCTTTGTAGACCGCATGTCTTACCTTCTAGGATGTAAAAGCGGATGACTCTTTGCTTCGGCAATCACATGTTACCACAGCTATAACATCGCGGATGATGATGCAGGTCCAAAATCTTCCGTCTGTTTTCAGTCACTAGAGAATAAAGAATACGTTGGTGTTAAATAATACATTCAAACAACACAAACACGTCAGTGATGAACTGCTTTCATTATATCCACACTACATAGATATAACTTGTTATATATATAGCGTGTCTGTATTTACCTGTTCTACAGCACAGTACACGTGTACACGTACATTCTCCTGCACTGGCTGTGTTTAAAAACAGCCTAATTATCAATACACGGCTTGGTTGGCCTTTCCCTGAGAACTAAGGAGCTGTAACTGTGCACCACTGAACCGAGTGGAAGTGTACTAATCTGAAGCTCATCTTATAGATTGAACCCGTTCACACAGGAAATCTGCCCTCACATGCTGTTGCTACTGGATATCAATGACTTGAACAACCCTGAGCATTGATCCAAACATATCCCTCTTCCTCCCTTCCGTTCCTTCGCACCCTCCACCCTTCTTTTTATCCTCCCACCCTTCTTTAATCCCATTTTTCTTCTTTTCTGTGTTGTCCGTGCTTTAGTTCTTCCCTATATCCCTCGCTTTCCTCCTTCAAAGGATAGAGGACACAGCTGAAACAAAGGCTGCTTCTGTACCAGCTGAGGCAGCAGGTCGGAGGCATGGGGACGGAGGGAGGGAGGGCTCCGAACGAGGCAAGGAGGAAAACAATGAGGGCAAAGAGTAAGGTGGAAGGGAGAGCGAGAAGGACACTGCAAAAAAGAAAATGACGAGGTGGGGGTGAGGCGAAGCAGGAAACCTGGACAGACAAAAAATTCTGGAGGGAAAAGGTGGATGAATGCAAAAGAAAAGAAAAACAGAGAAAAGCAGAAGGCGATAAAGACAGATGTAGAAGAGAGTTAGAAACTGCTCTCACATCACTAGTGTGGTGGTGTCTGGTATCAGCAGGATCTCACACACACACACACACACGCACGTAAGTGCTATCACAGTTAGCCAATAATGAAATGTGCCTAGAGCAGCACAAACACACTCCACTTTATCTTCTTTAGAATATCTACCTGTCCTAAATGTGCCACTGGATTTCTATCACAGGTAAAACTGACTATACAGATCTTATTTATTTTTATTTATTGAAAGATAACAAAAATATGTGATCCTTATTAGACAAACGATTGGCCTGGGATGGATAGATGTACACATGAATAGACAGATAACATGAACTGAATGATCAATATGTCCTTAAACCAAAAAAGCTGAAACTACAATGATTTCGCAGGTAAAACAAAGGCTCTTTGTCAGCAAATCTGCCAAAGAGCAGAGAAGGTGTTAATATGCAGAATATGTCGTGCCTGCAAGGATATGAGCTTTACATCTACTGAGATCTGAGGGGGAGAAAAGACACACATGTGCAGGACAGGCACACGCAGCACATACTGCACGCTCAGCACGCCGACTACACCGATGACCGATTTTATAAACGAATCATCGTGTGTTCTCTAAACATTAGTTTATTTATGAAACCCCTTTAAAAATGTAAATATTGTTCCACCCTGAATATGACCCTGAAAGAAACACGACTACAACTACAAAGTGGGAAGTGTTCCGCCAAATTGCCTGCACAGCAGAATCCAGTCCAAGGCTTTTATGTAACTCCACACCAAACTTTGTTACAACAGCTATTTATGGATATAAACAGACAAATGACATTCATCTACTCCATCTATCTCACCTAAATATGCTTGAAATATGAAAAAAAAAGTAGTCAAGGTAAATGTCCTTCACCATCATATCTATTTTTTAGTCATCTGACAATTGCAGCAGAAGCAGCATTAAACTTTGATGGAATCCATTACAGCACAAAGCATTAAAGTTGCACCAGACAACAGCATTATATAAATGGTGGGCCGGTGGTTAGCTTCTTGCAGAAAGACAACATGTGCAGTCTAATGAGCCCGTGCCCCCAGAGCGAGACTACATTTACTCAGTTTTGGTCTGGACTTTGCGACAGTGCATGTATCATTTAGAGATCGGGTACCTGGGGTGGCACATCACAATAACCCTACTCTACATGGTTTCCTGATGCTGATGAAAGCTTTGAACAATCCCCACATGGAAAAGGAAAAGCAATTCTGTCCACAGAAAAAAGGTCTCCTAAAAATAATAACTTTCAATTATTCAATATCTTACGTAACTCCAAGCTAGAAAGGCCATTAACTAGGCTACATGGCACAAGATGTCTGCTGAGTTACAGCCTGTTTGTTCTTTACTTTATAGTTCATAACACGAACAGTGAGCAGGTACTCCCTGTGCATCATATATTTATGTTTAATGCAGGTATAGCGCGGTCGTACCAGCAAATAATTGAAACATATTCACAGTATTAGACAGGTGTGTTGGTAACATGTGTACATTTTTATCAAAAACCAATACCTCACACAACAATACTACTAATTTCAAAAATGACGTTGTGGGCTTCAGGTAGAGGATTCATTTATCAGCAGCAAAGAATCCATAAGAGGAGTTGACTGTGTTCCTTGCTATCAGCTTCGCTTGTGCGAATTATTGGTTTGTTGATGTATCCAAACTCTTTCATATCAGTAAAACATGTTTGGATTTGTCAGTCAGAAGTCAGAAGTCAGAGCTCAGATACTGTTTATTTTTGGGATCTCTGATGAAACATGCACTTACATTAGGCAGCAACGCCGTCTTTGATCTCTGCTGTGGGAGGCCATGTCCACCGGCCCAATGTTTTCATGGGTTAGAGTTTAAAGACTGAGCTTCTTTTTAGCTTTAGCTCTCCAAAAAAAGTGGAGTCAAACCAGGTGGTCCCTGTTAATTGTGTGGAAACATTTTTTTATTTCCCTCATTAAGCAGCAACACTTGCTGTAAGGCTCACTGATACCCAAGCACATGTAGAGCGTACACACTTAATGCAGACTCTGTCAGATGGACATGTTGGACCAAATACACAGTTAACTCTGTCACACAGGTATGCATACAGCCAGGATGTGAAACAAGCCATATCCTTACAGAGTCTGTGAAGCTTTCTTGTGGTGTACAGCAGCAAACGCAGATGTAAAAGCATCACAAACATTTTTTTTTTTTTATGCGAGTTTGTGTGTGTGTGAGCTCTTGTGTGCAACGGTTGACCGAGTCCAGGGAAGGAGCCCATTGCCAGCTTCTTGTGAATTATTGAAACAGGTCAGTAAGCAGGAGAAGAACAGCGTCTGGATGTGTGTTGTCTGTCTGTCTGTCTGTGCGCGTGTCTACAGCACTGCACTGCAGATTCACAGCCTGAGCTTTCTATTCTATACGGGACTGTGCAGAGGGAATAAACTGCTGCGCCTACTATTATTTTCTAAGCTTATAAATAGAAAGCGGGAGTACTGTCAAGTAGGTTTTGTAAAATAATGTACGACATTACAGCCGGTGGATTTGGTCTGTTTCAATTAGCCAGGTTTCCTGAATTCAGAGATGCAGCTGAAAACTTCCACCAGAAAACAGTAACCTGTATTGTGGCGAACACGGTCATATTAAATAGTTCTTCGCTTTTTACAGTTTTGAGTTTGCAGAACAATTTTGTGTTCTGTCTTTTCTGCCCCTTCAACTGAACAGCAGCTTGAATAAATAGTGCAGCAGAATAAATACCAAGGGTAGCCAGTGTTCCAAGATGAGATAAATATAAAGACGGAGCAGACAGAGCGACTGATCTGTGCTGCTGTGATATTTAATACGCCGGTGGAACAGATGCACAAACAAGTTGCCGGACTTCTTAGTGCCTTAACAACAAAAATGGTTATTGAGATACAGGCTGCTCCCTTTAGATTTTTTATCAACGCAGGTACTGTATACTTACATTAAAAGAGCAAAAAATAACTGTCTACATTCATACATTAGTATCATCACACTGTAAATTAGCAAATCAAACAACAAATAAGATGAGTCAAGCAAAGAGTTTTGAGCCAAAACTTCCCCCTTATATTTTTTCTAGTTCTTTAGTTTACATCTGCTGTATTAACCCTCAGTGATCATGCTGACTCAGCTTATCTTACAAAATGCACAGTGTTGTCTTTGCACAGCAGGAGGCATGGAGGAGGTCTAATTACTGCAGCAGCATCTTTTAGTCAAACCCACTCAGTAGTTAAGTTTAGGTTAGAGTACAGTACAGACTCGCCCATATATATCTGAGTGTGAGGTGTGGTTAATCACTGTTTCAGGGTTAGATAATTCAGCATATTCATATACTTATGTGTATTATGTATGTGTGTGAGCATGTGTGTGTGTGTGTTTGAATTCTGGTAAACAAACGTGAGTGCAACGTTGCTCACTTGTTGTGAAGCCACGACTTTAAGCAGCTGTGAATATGGATTCACTGCCCCACATGTCCACAAAACAAACACACACAAACATAAAGAACAATGATATCAGTGTAGACAACACAACAAACACCAGCTGTGACTATGTTCAAATGCAGCTCAGTTACCCAGTATGCTAGGCCAAATGCTGATTTACATATTGTCGGACTACAAGTGTGTACTGTGGGTTTTGAAAACAGATAATGAAAAACTGTTTTTGGCTTGGCAGCATCTTATATTATGTCTGGCTTCGCTGTATTTTTTTATTTGACTATTTGCATTGCTAAAATAATTTGAAAAGCTTCCCTGGGCTCATTGTATTCATTAAAAGTTTATTCATACCACAACAGACATAATTTCATGGTCTAGCTTCGGTTGCCATGGCACTACCACTATATCTTTCATACAAAGCTAAATATATGGTTTACTGGCCTAACAAAATCTGAATGACATCATATGAATTTATTTGTATTTTTTTATTAAGTTACTAAGACCTAACTCTTTAAAAGTTCTATAAAAATGATTACAAATCATGAACATCTGCTTATACCTGATCACAACCACTAATGGTTGAAATGTAAACCTGTAAGCGTCATGGTAACACTAGAGCAAAGTTTAACTAAATGATGGGATTCAACCTTAGGTGACCATGAATGTATGTTGATGCAATAGTTGTTTCACTAAAAACTTTGAGTTCAGCCACGTGGTGGAGCTAGGGAACATACAGTCTAAAAAATTATGGAGAATCATCAATAATTAAACTGAACTGAATTAAATTGAAATTTTTGCCTATTCCAAAACCTTGTAAAAGGAAAAGTTACGTTTTCTTTTTAACAAGCTAAAATAAAATTAAGAAAGAATGAAAAACAGGAAGCCGTGGCAGCAATCTGAAAGATATTTTCCGTTTTCACAGCCTGACACCACTCTTATATTTTATATCACATAGCTGCGTATAAAAATGTAAACACCAGATGATATGTGTGTGAGTGCTGTGTGGTGGGTGGGGGTCTCTCCAGCGGGACCATCTTTCATCTCTGCATCTGCCATTCTCTTCCACCTCATCTTACATCTCGGTGACTGCTACTCATCCCTCTCTGTCTCTCTCTCTCTGCCTATCCTTCTATCCATCCATCTCTGCTCACCCAGCTCCCTCTCCGTTCCCATCATCCTTCAGTACATCTGGCTCGATCCACCCCCTTACATACGCTGTCATGGCAGAAGCCCAAACTGCCTCATAGGAAGACATGAGATCAAACTCGTCTTTGTGTTGTATGTGTCGAGCATTAAAACCGCTGTATAGAAATCTGACTAGGTGCATTTAGAGTCCATTGTGAACTTTATTTTTACATTCATCCTCAACACACCCAGTTCTGGTAGGATATTACGGGCAAATCACATTTGTACATGCTATCAAGTCAGGCAGAAAATCCAATGAGAAAAATAGATGACTACGACATGGTATAGCACACAAGCACTTAGCAGCAAAGGAACAGGCTCTAAGTATAAGATCAGTAGAAGCCAAGTAGGACTCCAGGTGCAGGCTGTATAAAGTTGCCCCTGAGAGAATCTACACATCAGGATAAGATGCTAACAGACAGGGCATTCCTGGAAGGCCATAAGTAAGTGGCTGGTATAGCATACAAAAACATCTGTGTTAGGTATGGGCTGGAAGTCCCAAGGTCAAAATGGGATCTAGCTCCAACGGTGGTTGAGAATGACGAACCTGAGATCCTGCAGGACTTCCAGGTACAGACTGACAAACTGGTAATGGCTATCCAACTAGACATAGTAAGGCAGACAGAGCAAACAGCAATCCCAAGAGATGGCAACATCAATAAGAAGGAACATCAGAAGATTGAGAATTGCCAGGGGCTAATAGAAGAGCTAGAATAAATGTGGGAGTTAAAGGCGTCTTCCTTTCTTTATTTGCATAGAGGAAATATTTAGTCTACTCTGCCCCTGTGTGATGGGCCCCATATGACAGACACACCCTGTTCAAAGAAGTTTACTAACAATGCTGTAGATGACGTGGATGTGCATGTGCCTTGTATGCATTATTATTATAATTATATTATGTATTATTATATTATATATGACAGAAAAAATTCTGAAACATACCTTAATCAAAGTGAATGTCAAAGTGAAAACAGATTCTACAAAGTAATGTAAAGTAAATAAAAATACATAAGGTGAAATCACTGTTTGCAATAATATTCACCCCCTTCAGGTCAGTATTTAGTAGATGCACCTTTGGCTGCAATCACAGCATAGAGTCTTTGTGGATAGGTCTCAATTAGACTTGCACATCTGGACACAGGAATTTTATGCCATTCTTCTTTGCAAAACTGCTCAAGCTCTGTCAGGTTGTGTGGGGATCGGGTGTAAACAGCACTTTTCAAGTCCATCCACACATTCTCTTGGTTTCTGGTCTGGACTTTGACTGGGCCACTCCAGAACATTCACCTTGTCGCGTTAAACCATGTCTGTGTAGCTTTCGCTGTATGCTTCGGGCCATTTACTTGCTGGAAAACAAATCTTCTCCCAAGCTGTAGTTGTCTTGCAGACTGAATAAGATTGTCCTCCAGGATTGTCCTGTATTTTGCTGCATTCATCTTACCCTCTACTTTAACAAGCCTTTCAGGGCCGGCTGCAGAGAAGCATCCCCTCAACATGATGCTGCCACCACCGTGCTTCACAGTGAGGATGGTTGTGGTGATGTGCAGTGTTGGGTGCGAGTCAAACATATCGTCTTATCTGATGGACAAAAAGCACCATTTTGGTCTCATCAGACCAAAGAACCCCCTTCCACTGGACCATGGAGTCTTTCCACATGCCTACTGGCGAACCCATTTAACTAACATTACTTTGTAGAAACCTGTTTTCACTTTGACATTAATGAGGTGTTTTTTAATTCCGAACTTTTTGTCAAAGTCACCAACGTTTATTGACCATGACTGATTTATAATCTCAATAAAAGAATGAAACATCCAAGGGGTTGAATATCTTTATAGGCACTGTATCTCTTTGTCCTAATAGGTTAGCCACAAGTAGACAGGGTGGGTCCTAACCATTTTTATCCAACAATTAAATTTCTTCTTCACTAACATCTGCCTTCGCATTAAATAAACTCAATCCATGACAACAGAAATCAATGTTTATATCACAGCAGAGAAACCTGCAATGATGAAATAAATACAGAGATGCAGGTAACTGTGGAAAAGCTTTTGTTGTACTACTGTTGTAGTGTTTCAAAGCTGCTGCTAAGTTCAGTTGATACTGTCCCATTGGAATGCATCTTACATCGTTTCTGATGTTGTGCACAACCGAAGTTTCAAATCAGTGAATGTTATGCAAAGGTGCCATGTTGGATAATGAATCAAGTAGTAAACATTAAGTATATCTCCAGCCTAAGTGAGGCTTGAAAGCCCTGCAGTCATACACTACTCAATCTCCTTTAGCAGGCTCTAAACTGAAGGACAGTAGGGGACATTGTTACTGAAGTGAAAATTAAAGAGAAGAAGCAGAGCAAAGAAAGTCAGCACCTATCTCTTTAAAACTAATGCGTCAGTCCTATAGCGCTCAACACATTCAGCACCGATACACACAAAGGGTAAAGTTGCACTGAGAGCAGACAGGGCTTTCTCTAAAATCCCATTGCTAGCGACTTAAGCTCTTTTCACACTATCAGAGGCAGCAAATGGCAGCAAAAAAGACACAGCAAAAGGCCACCTTGCTGGTTTTTGAGCCTTTCAGAGTCTCTTGAAAAAAAAAAAAACTCCAAACACAACAAAATGCTCCTGCACCTCTTGGTTGAGTGCTTGATTTAAAATGCAGCCTTTAAACTCAGCAACTATGAAAAACACTATGATGTTTTTACTTTGCCTGAATTTAATGTGGACATTTGTGCACTGATGAGGATTACTGACACAAAGGGCCGATCAAAAAAAAGGATCAATTGTACAAAGTCAAGAATGTATTGTTCAGACAGGTTATGTTTTTTAATTAAGTTCTGTTTTATTGGATTTATTATAGATTTTTTTTTTTCATTTCAAGGCATAACATTAAGTAAATATAGTGTATATATACACAAGTATACAGACACTCAATGTGTTAGCTTTGGAAAGGTTAAGTGAGGCTAAGTTTATTTAGACAAAGTAAATAACATACTGTAGCTCTAATTTCTCTTTCATTATGAGCCAAGATCCTTCTGTTACTTATTTATTAGCTGCTGACTAATTAGTGCCAGAAAGTGAAATCCTGTCATGTTGGATTCCATCACCAGTGGGACCCAGGACATAGATATTTAATTTCGATGCTAATAAAGTTAGATTGTGTATTATTCAGTGAGAGTATTCTGGCAATCGTCAGGTTAAAGAAGATGCACACTACATTCAGATATGCTCTATAAGCTTAGAATGATCATGATCATCTGTGTGAAGGCTGCAGACTGTTGATCAATAACAGTGACTCAACAATTTCTTGGCCAAGTGCTGAGACTTCTGTTTTTTCTTTCTTCAATATATATTCAGAGTTTTGGAACTATAAGTTTCTACTCAGCAGAATTACAAAATACTCCAGCTTTAAATGGGTATTTCACTTTGAGACAGTTCACTCCAAGCACACAGTATATCACTTTGAGGAGTAGATGCATGTGTGGATTCCCATATGCAGAATTAATCAAAGGTCTCAGGTAAACATCTAAAATAAACAACAAAGAGTCAAAGACACACACATATATATAGCTTTGACTTCCAGATTTATTTATGAAAGTAGTGAGATTATATTTCTGAACCTGCTAATACTTAACTTTTATAATGTCTTACTGTATCATAGCTGTTTATCTGTGAAGTCCAGCATATCTGTAAGGTGCTAATCAAAGGTGACAAATGTGGTGTAAGGGCCAAAATCTACTAGTTATCTTCTGTTAATAAGTATGTTCAATATTTGTAAATCAAAAGCTCACTTTAAATTTGTGACTAAATGGATCTGGTCAACCCAGACGGAGCTAATTGTTTAATCAATTAGCATTAGAACCACAGCTATACCAGTCAAACTGTACTGCCAGGTAGATTACATAGATAGACTTTGATAGATAGCTGCATTTTGGTGATTGCAGCCACAGAATCATGCCCAGAAAACAAAAGCAATTGAAATTAGGCTGCAAACTCCTTTTAAGCATGGATGAATCACAGCAGCATTTGCCTGTGACCAGGCAATTTAGGCCTGGTTACAACCACATTTCTTTCACCAGGTAGTCTGGAAATCTAGCAGCAATCTAGCCTCTGGGGAGGCTCTCCAGACAGAAACACCGCCTTCTTTGAAACAGCGATTTCAGACAGCCGACCTGCTGGCAAAGCAGACAGCTGTTTAGTATTTTCTATCATTTCCCGTGCTAAGTCAACACAGGCCTAATCTCCTGTGGTGAAATAAAGTTTTATTTTTTATTTTATTTTAAATTATTTATTTTATTTAAGATTTATGCCATTTTGATTTCCTGAAACAGGTGGTCCAGGCATGCGTAAGTGTAATCCACTCACAATAATACTGTTATTTGTTCCAGCCTGTTAAGTCCATTGAGCTGCATTGCAGCAATATGTCAGATTGATTAGGCTACATCTTCACAGATGGTTGTCCCCCCCAAAAAACAGAAGAAAATAAAAAAGGAGCTGAAAAACAGCATAAAGCAAATATGTAGATTTTTTTCAGACCAGTTATAGATGTTAAACATGCATAATGGAGGAAGCTGTGTTTTTAAATAGGGAACAAATTCTGGTTGAAAAGTAGAAACAAAAACGTGTTGCATTTCTAATTGTACAGTATTTTTTTAAAGCTTGGAACAAATTTTCATTTGTTTGTACTGTAATTTGGGTGGTCATTATAGGAGACTAGCTTTGTGGAGAAACAGTAGTTATATCATGGCCAATGGGCATTTTTAGTTGTTATAGGTTGGAAGGTCTGTATTAATTTTTAGTAAGGGTCCAGTGAGGCTACGCAAGAGATCACGGGGTTAGGATTATTAATGTAACCATCAAACCTTTGTAGGAGCCACATAGGCAGCATGGCAACGTATATACACTAGTTACATATTATCACTTTATTATGTTAAGGTCAATATGTTAGCAAGTATCATCTAGCAGATGCAGCAGCAACATTCACATTCATTCCGATTGTCTGAATATTTAACCTTTCTTTGGCTCCGATGTAATCATTACTAAGTCATTAGCAAAAATATCTGACACTTCAGCTGCTAAATGCTCCACATTGTTCACCAGCTAATCGCTACCTTTGTATATTTACAGTCTTATGTTGCAGTCTACAGTTTATCAGTGTTTAAACGAAAAAAAAAAAAGCATGATGCTGATGGTGAGAATAATTATATTTTAGGATAATCTGATTGCACTTCTTATTCTTATTGTTGCAGCATCCTTGAAATGCAGGATTGATTACATACAATACATGTCATTCACAGGAAATCACAAATGTACATAGAAAACTGCTACTTCAGTTCTATGTGATCTGATATTTCTGGTCCAAGGTACTGAGACAGTACTGGATTTCAACCAGAATCATTTCTACAAACCTTGACAAGACTGGAAATAGCTGGAGAAGAAAGAGGGAGAAGACAGTCCAGCACTGAGACACAAACAGCTTTGATCTGCAGGCCCCATGAAACTGGCCATCCTACACACAGTGTACTACATGTTCACTACATATCTGTGTGTATATAATTATGTATCTGCATATCCCATTATTATAAGAAATAGGAGCATATATAGCATATATTCTGCAGCAGCAGGTTTTAGGTTGTGTATCAGGGACAGAAATAGTGGCCGCACTTAGACTAAAGAGTAAAATACGTTTTTTTAAAGTTGAAGAGTTGGTGCAGCAACACTGAGAAAGGGTGACACAAAGATGGAGAATCAGTAAACAAGAGCAGATAAACACTATTTAGAAATATGATCCCATGTTCTAGCGATAACGTATGAACTTCATATGAAGTTTACAAACTGGATATTGCATCTTAAACTGAACAACAAAAAATTAAGATTGATTTCCTTTCCTTGTTTTTTAATCTTTGACACAAAGTGACACACATACTCTACAACTGAATACATTTGGCTATACACTAACAGCCATATCAGCTGGAAACCAACGAAATTCTGCAAGCCTGAGGCAGATTCTTGTGTCTTCCTGTACCAAATCAGTAATGGAGAGAAGGTAAATAAGCAGCTGCTAAAATTGGACAGGCTGGTGTAGGGGGAAATGAAGATCTGTTAGCTCTACAAAGAGATACTGGAGGCGAGAGATGATCAGAGCGAGGTGCTCAGTAACACGTGAATAACCATGAGCACCCACAGGGGAATAATACTGAAGAGTGACCATATTACAAATAGAGGGCCTTTAACAGTGAATTAATCAGACACTCTCCGACTCTCTCTCTCTCAGCTGTGAACACCAACTGAACCTAACTGGGGCCGTCTTGGTCCGACTTGATCTGATCCGCCGTCACAATATGACATAATAATATCTTCTTGATCAGCTCATGTGATAATAAATGTGTGTGTGCCTGTCTTTACTGGAGTTTAAATTAGTTTGGTGTTTTGTTGCTCAGACAGGTTAGGTCTTGTTTGTGCAAAGTTACAATTTACTTACTTGCAATATTCTTCCAGATGAAGTCTTATATATAATTAAAATATATGATGCAAGAAACAATCAACCAACACACACGTACACAGGGACAACAATAATCAGCTATAGTGTGTGCTTTTTAATGTTGATTTAATTCAACAGCTGAGCAATCTATTCCACACATATTGACTCACTACTTCCATCTTAACTCGGTTCTGTAATTCACAAGCAGCCAACCAGATCTTTAGTTTCCAATTCTGTATCTGCAGAATTGGGAACTGCTTAACTATAGGGCCAAAACTCAGTCCAAACATTTGAGCTGTGAATTGAGTCTCATTAGCAGTTAAAGTGTTTCTTTTCCACAAACACGCATTTACATCTTGCCTGATAAACCAGCAGGATCATACATAATAAAACACTCAGAGGGAATAATCCACCCCAGAATTTGCTCATTTGGCCATAATCATCTCTGTAAAATTGGATTGAGATTTGTGAACATTTACGTAAGGAGGGGATCGATTAGTTCATGTTTACAACTGAAGCTGGAGTTGGAAGTATGGAAGTTACGCTTTGAGATGGAATTACTCTTGTTTGTCAGTCCTGTGTGGTGTGAAATCCGTGGTGCATATGGATAATTAACCATATGTGAGTCGTATGTTTAGTTGTGCTAAGTTCACTTGAAGCATATGGTGAGTAACACAAACAGTATGGCTGGTTAGTCTGAAGTCGGTCCATTCAAATTAGATTTTTCTGCAAAGATGCACCGAGCTGTGCACAAATGCATGTAAACCAAACACAACTCTTAAGGTTTACTGAGTGTTGTACATACAGTATGTTTCAGTACAGCTGGCATCATTAAACCCAGTGAACCTCTGTGTTATTGCTCTGCCCTATAGGCTGCACGCATCTATTAATATATTATGTTTATAAACAGGCGCGGTTCAACACACACACACTTACAGAGATGAACACATTTGTGCAGTATATGTATAATGTATTAATTCAGTTTATGTAAGGAATTTATGTCAAACATGCTAAAGTTACACATGCCCACTGTTATAAGTAACACTAGCGTGTGTGTCTTTTGAAGCAATCCACTTCCTGTAGGTCCGAGCTGTGTCTCGCACTCTTCAGTCAGCTTCTGTTCTGCCTGTTTTCTCAACACACAACCACTAAACTGCTTTAAATGCAGATTGTGTGTGTAACCACTCAGCGTTCCCCTGATCAGATGTGTGTTTCTCTTGCCTATGACCTACCTTTCATAACCCTATGACACATTATTTTAGAGATTACTGTTTAATCTATGTATGAATCTTGCATAATAATACCAGAATGTGTTACATAAGCTTATAATGGCAACACCCACCATCTGGTAACCATGAGATTACTGATAGACAACCTTTTTTTTTTACCATGACATTACTGATAGACGACCCAAGCTGAAGATACAACACAATAAACCAGAATTCAAGGGTCCAACAGGCCATATACAGTATTTGTTGTGTCACAAAAGAGAAATCGTAAGGGCCTCAAGACAGGCTGTGAATTGTTTTATTGCCTCTTACATAATTACATAACTTTGTGCTTAATCAAATCACAGTGCATGGCTCTGACCCACACCTCCATTCTTCTTTCATTGACTGTACTGAAGCTTTGCCAAGTCTCTACGTGAATTCACTTTTGTTGGTGTTGTCAAATGTCCATTTGCCTACGCTGTGTATGAATGATGTATCCAATATGCAGCTGAGCATGTTCGTCCATTACTGTAACCTTGATGAAAATATGACCACATTTTAAGATCAATTCAAGCCTAACTCCGAAGCCTCCACTTACTTCTTTCCACCACATTGGTTTAGGCAGGACGGAGCTGCCTGCCAGCCATTAATGTAATTGCATTGTTAACAGTCATAGTGTCGAGTACTGTGAGCTATACACAGGTCGTAGCCTTTACCTCTCTCACTTTTGGAGATGACATTACACTTGCTCTTCCTTGCTCTCTCTCCTGCTCTCTCAGTCTCGCTCTGTCATTGAGGCAGACACTGAAGGCTTGCAAGGGTGACAGTGACTGTGCCTCTGTTTAAAAGGCATTCGGCTTGTAACTTTTACCGCTGTCCTCTCGATCTGTGTATCTCTTTGTCTCGCTGACATTAAATTTGCTTCCACCTTTAGTCACTGCTGTCACTTTGTTTTCCATCTCTCTTGCCTAATCTTTCTCTTTACTTTACTGCAGGCTGATAATAAAAGTCTTTTCCCATCAAGATTACAGAGAAGGATCACTTGGTAGTATGTCTTAACTTTATTTAAATACCTATGTAAGAAAATACCGATATGCGATGTGCTAAATTGGGCCTATGCAGGATGAGTCTCTGTTGACTCTTCCTAGAATCCTAGAATGTAAAAATGGTCCTTAAATGCACTAAACAAGTTTAGTTCTGCAGTTTAATCAATTGAATCAACAAAAATGTAGATTTATCTAAAATGAAAACCTATTAGTTGTTCATTTTAAGTTTTATTTTCTCTTCTTTATATTTACTGCTGCAGAGTACTTCATCACTAGAATAACTGATAGCTGCTGCCCTAAACTTCAGGAAAACTAGATGTGATCAGAGACATGGCTGAGTCACTATGTAATTAAATTCTGTCAGTTGACACATAACAGTAGATAAGCAACTGAAACAATGAAATGTTAAGAACAGGAAGAGGAAGCAGGTAGTTCAGATAGTCACAGATTTACCAATGGAGATCACACACAGGAATGAATAATGAACAGCTATTGTTGGATGAGTTGATGTCCAAGAGCATTGAGTTAGGAAGACTGTCTTTAGAGACATGTTGTAATATGAGGTGTGAATCTGGCTAAATCCTGAATCCTGAAAGTCAAAGGGGTCAACATTTACCAAATACCCATTCTCTTTGTCTTTTATTCTTGCTTGAGTTCATGATGGAGCTGGATTCTGATAGATCAGGAAACTCCTGGAGACATGGCTTTGTTTTGTTCACAAGTAGCCACTGTATAAATAGAATATTTGCCTCCCAGTTTGTATGTTCTCAACTTCAATGGAGTCGTGTTGCACTGCACCTAATCCTAATCAATATGAGTGTGATGTTCATTATCTTTTAGCTCTGATTTGAGTTCCACCAACTCTTTGGGGGAATAGTTTGCTAAATGCTGCAGATTATATCTTTATCATCTTTATCATCCTTCATTTTGTTATTTCAGCCGTTGCAAATATGACAAATCCGATTATAACAAATTTTATGTTCATTCAAAGCTCCAAAACTAATACTAATATATAAAACTACTACTCAATACTGTGTTGAAGATAAGATGTTTTATATTTCAATACAAGAAAGGATAACTGCAACATGCTCATTGAAAAGAGTTAATTCAATTCTTTCTTTTGTGATGTGTGACTGCATTTTCAGTCTTTCAGTCAAAAAAATAAAAGCTTCACAGTCCAAAATGTAAAATAGATACGGTATTCTCAACAGGGTTATCTCGTAGTTAACATTCAAATCTTCAAACCACTGGGACGTCTTTCAGAGCACTGGAGTTTTTTTTTTTGTTTCTTTTTTGATCATTAGGATTTTGAAATCCATCTTTAGTGAGCAGCAAATATCATAAACGTGACTAAATGAATTCGGGTCACTGCAACCCTGCTTCTCTCTTGAGAGAACGTCAGGGTTCTTGTTAGTACAAACTCATAATGCTGCTCTTATTCGTTTTTGAAGATTTTGACGATGATGGATCTGAACAGTGTATTAACCACTGTCAGCTCAGAGACAACGGACGAGAGCTACAAACACAACACATGGATATGAAACACACACACATACGTGCGCAGACATACAGTGAAGTCCGCAGGGTGCCAGCACTTGCAATACATTTTATGGGAATAGTAAATGAAGTGAATTAATTCTAATTGAGAGTTCAGTTCACACACATTATGCTCAACGACTAATTGCTATTTCCAGCAGGGTCTCATGGCTCCACACACACACACACACACACACACACACACAAGTTCCATCTTTAAACTCAGTATGGCCAACACAAGCTCCTCGTTGAAGCTAATTTAAAACTACATTGTGCAAAAAACATTGCAGAATAATTGCAAAAAGTTCATCTATCACTTCACGTTTATCACATGCGGCAATTATGTTCCACACACATGCAGGAGCATTCGAAAATAAGCACAAGTACACACACAAGCATGCACCCACCGTATCGCATAAATGCTTCCACGTTTTCTCAGAGTCACACAACAAAGTGAGGCTGCAGGTTTTTAACTCATCACTGCCTTGGTGCCAAAACTCAAACCGTGTTTCGCTGCTTTCACCCTGGAGGGCAGCTCCTCGTTGAATAAGTGTGTGCACATGAGCATTGACAGACACGCTGGGTTCTTCAGCGTTGCCCTTTTTGTTTTTGCACATGCGAGAAAAGACAATCACTTCTTGCTGACAAGCTTTCTCCCACATGGAGAAACATTTATGCAAACGCCCACACGATCTTGATTTCTCTCCCTGACACATACACACATTCAGAACAGCTGGTATTTATCTGTGTCCCAGACTCTGACCTGCTGTGTTTAAAGGCTACTTTCTTGACTTAAGTAGTGACTCAATCATCCTTTCAGACCAGCGCTGCTGCTTTTCTCCGCCAATTTGGTTTGTGTGTGTAATTGCATGCGGTTTGCTTGTTCACAGTTCATCTAATGTAAACACACCAATCGCCTCTGTCTAAACGGTAAATTCAGTCCATCCACAGAGCTGTAAGTCTCCACACTTAAAGACTTTTAGTGTTATAGCATGGTAGATGGATGGATGGTAGTAAATCTTTTGGAAGTACCAAATGATTCAGAACTCAGATTTAACAAAATACTATCGAACCCCATGCCAGTGTGCATCCCACTGGATTCAGCAAGGGGCTAAAGGAGGCTTTGGGTGAGTCCTCTTGTAGTCCTGTGCTGCAAAAAAAAATGCTTACAAAACATGACATGAGAGGTTTTTTTTTATTTGGATGAAAGACCTGTCACTCTGTGCCTGAACATAGTCCAAGTCCTCAAAACAGACACCTTTCATATGATCATAAACATGTTTTCCAACTGCCGATCCCCACAGAGAGAGAGTGTGTGTGTGTGTGTGTGTGTGTGCAGGTTTAAGGGTGTTTTGTGCTGTGTGTTTTCACAGTCTCAAGGAAGGCTGCTCTGCTAAGAAGTGCTAAAAGCTTCTAATGCATTGGTGACAGGTTGTTTAGTGCACTGTGAGTGTGTGTGTGTGTGTGTGTGTGTGTGTGTGTGTGTGTGTGTGTGTGTGTGTGTGTGTGTGTGTGTGTGTTCTGCTTTCCTGCCACGTTGCTGCCCACCAAGCATGCCGCATGTCACAACCACTTTCCTCTTGACTCATCATGCACTGGCTTGAACACATGCTTTCAAAGAGTCGCTCACACACAGTTGGAAATCACAGTGTTTCCAGCTAATCTTATTTCACACAAAGGCGGTCGTGCACTCGCAGTTTGCAATCAGTGAGGAATGGGCTGCACACTGGTTAATTGCTGCAAGGTCAAACTGAGAGGTGAAGCGAGGTAGAGAGAGTAGCGGGGTAAAACAGAGAGAAGGGAGTGTTTTGTTTCCATTTCTCCCAGTGTGTCATTACTGGGTGATTATGGCGGTAATGACCCTGTAACTCTAACAGCTGTCAGCTTTACGTACTCAACATGTTTTTGCTCTCCTCTCTCCCCACTTACCTCGCCCTCATCTGTGGGGAGTGGTGACCTAAATCAGTCAAGTAGAGGGTCTAGGACTTCATAAGCATTCTTTGAGAGTGTCCTTGGGGTCTCTAATAAAGAGTTTCTATTCAGTGATGTTTTGTTTATACCTAGAGAGAAAGGTCTCATCTCTCGTTATTTACATTTAGTCTATTGAGAATGAAACGTTCAATCGTCGGTCTGCACCCTATGAAAGTGTTATTTAGAGTAGTAGCAACAAGTGTGTTTACTATAAAGAAGCACACAAACAAGATCTTTAAAAAAAATCAACATGAACAGCATCAGCTGTGTGATCAATGTTTGCCTCCTATAACTATGGGGCAGCAGCAGCTCAGTTGGTAGAGCAGTCATCTATGAATCCCTGGCTACTTGTCAAGGTGTCCTTGGACAAGACACACAAAGTCCGTAGTAGCGCCGATATGTACTGTCTGGCAGCTGTCCAACCACAATTTGCCCAAGGGGATCAATAAAGTATGTAATTATCATTATTATTAAATTAACTGTAATAGAAAGACATTAAGAAAAACGGATTTCAGTGCAAAAAGACGACAGAAAAATAGTCTAATTATGGGCATAATTGGGGTTCATTTGCAACATTATCACTGGGAAAGGTGACACACAGGAGAAAGACACAATTGAAAACTGCCAGTATAGCTAATAAAGTTGATACATGCATAGTGTGGTCCAAAAGTCTGCATTTATATAGTGCTCTTTTACTTTTCACAGTGCTTCTCATTCACCCAATCATAAACACAAGCACTCACACACCGATAGCAGAGTTGTCACACAGCTGACCCGACCAGGGGAAACGTTAGGGTTCAGTCTATTGCCCAAGGACACTCTGACATGTGACAGGAGGAGCCAGGAATCAAAACCCAGATCCCACGATTAATAGATGACTGCTCTACCTCCTGAACCACAGCCGTCCCCAAAAGTCTGTGATATTCTCATAGAAACCTGGAAATAATCAGCAAAACTACTGTCAAAAGGTCATGTTTTAGTGATCTCACAAGCCTACGCTTAGTGATTCAGAAACAAGGAGCATCCGTACACCAGCTTGCATTTTTAAGGCTCTAATCTTTAAAAAGCTTCTTCTTTGAGAACAATAACGGTTTGACTAGTATAGCTTTCTTTTGTGTGTCTGGGTGTGTGTGTTTGCAATTTGTTTGTCTAGATTTGCATACGTACCATTGTGTGTGCCGATTCCCTCTGTCTCATGTTGAAACATCTCAATTTAGCCTTCACAGGTGTGTGTTTTCCCCTGTGTGTCTGTGTGTGTGTGTGCACAAGTGTCAATGTTACAGTAAGTGGGATCCATTATGCCCCTGAATAGTCAGGAAACACAAAGGTAGGGCTTGCTGCCAAGACTGAGACCTATCAATCATGTGTGTTTGTGCATGTGCATCACTCCATAGGAAATGTATTAAGACTTAACCGTGGGAATTGTGGGGGGGGGGGGTTCAGATTTGACCCTAAATTCATATTGAAATGAATGAAACAGGTGGAGGCGCTCTTCATTTTGGTCATTCTAACAAGGGAGGTAATAAACTGCCTTAGGCATGTGTTCACGTGTGTGTGTGTGTGTGTGTGTGTGTGTGTGTGTGTGCGTGTGTGCGCGTGTGGTGCTTCTTCAATCTCACTCTAATCCGAATAAATCTCTGTCATTTCTGTCTGTGTCTCTCTGCTGACGTCATAACTCTAATGAAGAATCTTGCTGGCAAAGGTAACCCGCTGCCATATTCCCTTTGGCAAACACTTGCGCACACACAAACACACACGGTAGGAGTATTTAGAGAATTGGCTGTGAAGCTGCTCCCAGCTTGCCCACTGTGAACTGAATTGAGCTGTACAAACAGCCTTTAAACGTTCAGACTAATGTATGGCAGTGTGTGTGTGTGTGTGTGTGTCACAAAATGTAAAACAATACATTGCATGGAGCAATGCTGCCATGTTTTTAAATAAAAAAAAATCCAACTAAAGCTGAAACCAGCACAAGTGCCCACTAGACGTCTAAATAAGTCTGCATGTCTCTGTCACAGCACTGTCAGTCAGCTCCCCGACACGTGTAAATAAAGTCTCCACTGTCTCTAAACATAGAGAAGTTAGAGGAGAAGTCAGGTTACTCATCTGCTGCATATCTCAAAAAGCATATTTTGTTAGCTATGACTCAGTGTTCAGTTCATAATAACAGTAACAACACCCTAAAAAAAAATAGAATGTATTAGTCATTAGTGATTATTGATTTTATAATTTAAAATATAAATGTCTGCTAAGAAAAGGTGCAGAACAGCTCAACAACAGAGCTTTTCCAGCAGGATTAAGAGAGGGAACGCAGTTCTCCTAATGTTGTGATAGTACAAGCTGGAAGCAAACGTGTGGACGACATTAGTACAGCTGCACTGTACCAGGTGATGTAAGTCAATGTAAAGAGATAACGTATGTATTCAGTCAATGGGAGAGGGAAGGGAACAAGCTGAATGTCAGCCATGAGAGGGGAATTTATCTCATCTACCTCTTGGCATAAAAGCTAAGTAACAAACGTCCCCAGGTGAAAATCACATCTTCTCCCCGTCTCATAAATGCAGTTTTGCATTTTTGTTCAAGGTTAAAAGTAATTTTCTTGCCAATGGATGTAATTTTTTTTTTTTTTTTTTTTTTACTTCACCTACACCATCTTTCTCACATTTACTCCCTTCATTGTGCTACTTCTCTCCTATTTAGTCTCCTCAATCTTTTCTGTCCTTCCTGCAGTCTTCGTGTCCCTCCTCTGTGTCCTCATCGTCCTCGTCCTCGGGTGCGGTGGTGTGGTGCACAGTTGCTAATTTGACCTCTGATAAGCAATCCATCGCTACATCCATCCATCCATCCACCATGTCCCATGTGACTTGAGCGCCACTTCCTCTTCTCTGCCGTTCTTTGCCTTCTTTCATCCCTTCACACATTTCCAAGATGACTTTCTTGTGTTTCCTGTTTTCTCTCCTCTTCACATTCACACCTCCGTTATCCTCTCCCGTGTGACTTAACATGCATCTTTCGCTCTCTTTCACACTCTCTTTTTTTTCCCTTCGTTGTTGTCTCTTCTTTTGCCCGTGCAATCCTCCTCTCAATTACCTTGTCTGGGCAGCATCTGGCAGCCTGGCCCAGTGTGTGTCTGTGTGTAGGTGACCAAGTGTCTGGGCCGTGTTGCACCGGGTTCTTGTCATTCGGAACAGAACAGCTGCTAGCAGATAACAAGTAGCTGACTTCCCCGCAGCTTTGGAGACAAATTAGAAACATAGTCATATTACTCAGTACGGACCTTTTGTGAGTCGCCTCTGGCTCCAACTTGAACAAATGGTCACACATTGATGAAAATGACCTCTTTATAAGACCATCAGTCTTTGGGCCCTTTAAGAAATTGAGCATAGACCAAACTGATCACTTCCCGCCTTTTAAATTCCCAATCTACTATCATTGACTGCTCACAATAAACATCTTTATGTTCCCTGATGACACACGTCATGCAATCTGACCGTTTTGTGTCCTTCCGGCAAAAATGTGCTTTAATGTACAAAGGACATGTTTTAAGTAAATGCAAATGTCCTCACTGTAGCACTGGCTGGCTGCCAGCTGTGGAGCTGATCACCGAGGGATGAAATTGAGAAAGAAGATTAGGAAAGCTGATATTAAACTTCTTGCAGGGTATTTTTAAAGCATGGTAAGCCCCCTTCACTCTCACTTTACATTCCTGCCTTACTCTGTTTTTCTCCCAAACTATTGAATAAATGATTAAATTCAATCTGGCTCCACAAAAGTTTCAAAGCTGCATTATAAGGTTAAAAGCATAAAGTTGTTATACTTGAAAAAAACTTCGCCAACATAAAGCAAAAGTTGTGTTTTTAACAAGTGTAGATACAAACAAAATGTGTACAGCTCCTATAACATTATCTGAATTATCATTTGTTCACCTGCATTTGCAGCTATTGTTATTTGCACCGAGTTTCTATTGACACGTCTCTAGTGCTTTTCACCAAGAAGGAACAATTCCCGATCTGACTCAGAAATGAAATTGGAAGACTGACGCGAATGATTTTTCCAAGTCAACAGCTCGTAATTAGTAAACCTGGCATCTCTGCCGATGCAGTTTCTTGGGTATGGCTTGGTTGGTTGCAAAGCAGTCAGTTGTAAAGCAACTTGTTTTCGAAAAAAAAAAAAACAGTATCGAGAAGAAAGCTAAGCAGAAAATACGCCATATATGAAAAAACATATTTTGTTGGCCACTCAATAAATACACTATAGTACATTACTACTAAAGCACTGCACTAGCACTACCAGTACCCAAACAACTCTTCCTATAGTATTGTTCTTGGGGGCGATTCTGTTGCTTGATAACACAGACATGAGAGATGGCAGGAAATAACAAGGAGAGAGAGAGACACAAAGAGGGATGTTCTCCAACCAAGGATAATGCTGTTCATATCAATATTTGAACCCCTAGGCCCCTAAGTTGACTCAGAAATAGTCACAGTCACACAGAACTGCTGCTGGCCAGTTTCCAGCCGAGGTCCAGACGCTGTACCTGGGTTCCCAAGACAGAAAAAGACCCATATCCAACGTATCCGGCTTCATGGTGCAAGTACTCATGAGTACTTAAACTCCTTCACTGTCAATTTGATATTTTCTGGTATTTTTTTCCTCACCTGATGGCACGCTGCGTTCTTTTATCAAAAATCTCTTGACAACCTTCTCAATGTCCCTGTCATTATTGCTGCTAATAAAATATAATAACCTTCTGTCCTTGTCAATCCATCTGTCTCTTTGTATCACCCACACTCTCTCCACCTCTCTTTCTCCAATTCCCCCCTGTGTCTCTCTTTCATTCGCTCTCTGTCCTCTTGTCTGATGGATTGAATAATTCATGTTGATTCTTCAAGGAGGTTCTTTGTTCTCCCCCCAAGTGTTTTCTTTTAAAGCACTTGGGATAGTGTGTGTATGTGTGCAGCATTTGTGAGGCCGCTAGAAGTTAAACACATCCCATATTCCTCTACTTTCACTCAACAGACTCAAGGCATGCCATATTTCCTAAAACAACCTCTTGTTCCTGCATCACTGTTTTTTTTTTTTTTCTTCTTTGTGTTCTGACATGTCTGTCAAGAGAAAGTAAATCCAGCTTGGCTGTAAATATATATGTGTCATAGTGAGTGTGTTTGTCTGTGTTGCAGAATGTGAACTGCACAACCCCAAATATTTCACAAATAGTCAATTCTGAATTTTACTAGTTTGCATTCATATTAGAGTTTGCTGTGTACTTGAGAAGACTGTGTATCTCTATGCATGCAAGCAACTATGCATGTGAGAGCGCTGACGAGGTGGCACCTACCACGTGCCACCTCGTCAGCTACACCCAGGATTCCTTCCCTCTAAATGACTTGGCTTTTGTGCAAAGATCGATTTCACTTTAATATAATTCATATATTATATTACATTGCTAAAAGAATAATCTTATGGGAGTACTGTACTGAGGCCTGCAGAGTCTAGTAGAGTAACTGATGCCACTTTTTTCAAAATGAACAGCACAGGTCTGAATGCTATCAACCCAGCCAGCACTCTTTGTTGCTGTTTTCAGCCTCATTTATCATCATTGTCACACGTGTCACTTCCTACTTTAACAAAAGCACATACAGCAAGCAGTGAGACAGATCCAAAGTTGTGAGAGAACACAGTCATCACATCAGGGACAAAACCACAGTGACACTAGATAACTATCAAACTAAATGAAATATAGACCCACATAGTGCATTGATGTGATAAGCAGTCGTGTTTGAATGCACACGACTCGATATGAAACATAATCCACTGTCTATGGCTTTGCTAATGTTAGACTTATTATTTGCAAAATGTATTCGCCAGATAGTGCAGTGGCACATTTAACAACTGAAACGAACCAAACCGCTTTAGCAAGTAAAGTTTTAATGATGCTACTAAAGTAATTAAGAATTCAGCCTGCTAGTTTTATGGTTTCATGTAAGCTGACCCTATGGCTAATGCCATCATTGTGTGTCAGAATTATGGTGGCTAGTTACCACTCAAAGAGTTGAACAAGTTAAGTTTGTTTCTGTCCCTCTGCATATCAAACGTTATCAAATGTTGGTCCACCACACAAAAGGTTGACTTAATTTTTGTTCTTCTGATTGGAATTACAGCCACTCCACCCGTCTACGGCCTAGAGGCAAAATGAATATTCATATCATTTTAGACCCTGGCCATGAATATGTATAATAGTTAACACCAGAAATGCAAATGAGGCAGGCAGCCAACCCAGATGGCTTCAGATCACGACATGATGATCACACACACACATACACACACGTATGTACACTTTCTTAAAGAAGCAAGCAAACACTCAAACCATGATGTCTTTCAGCCTGTCTCACAAAAGACAAAGTGGAGACAAGAGAGAGATTGGAAATGTGTACAGAATTTAGTTGCCAATAAACCTTGAGTATGGAGAATATATTGGCACGAGCAGAACAGGCAACTATAAAGACACTCAACAGACACATGTTGACATGCCCCAAAAAGACAGAAATCCAGGCTTCTAAAAGTAAACCATACATATTAAAGTACAGACATATAGACAATGAAGATTATTGATAATGTTGACTACAGAATACTTTTGCCCTTGTCTTGGTATTGAAATCAGGTCAGTACTGACAGAGAATTTAATGCTGAATGAATTGACACACACACAGACAGAAGAGGTGCATCAGCAGGTATGATGTTTACCATGTTACCATGCTGTTCTTTTTCAAATGTGACTTCTAACAGAAGCTTTTGCCTTCATTGTGTTAATTCGACAGCGGCATGAAGTATTTCCTATGGGTTTGATTTTTCTGATCACACTCACACACACACACACACACACACACACACACACACACACACACACACACACAAACAAAACCTGCCTAGATACAATAAGAACAATCAGATGCTTCCTTTGAGCCAAAGCCTTTCTAACAAGCTTATCTTACAGTGTAGTTTCTGTGTGTGTCTAGTCTTGTAAGTGGTGGTTAACATGCTACATCTAATACGGCTACACACACACACACACACACACACACACACACACACACACACACACACAGCTGTACTTGTTTCTGATGCGGGATTAAGGCCAACTAGCCTGTTGTCTATAAGCTTGACATTACCTGAGATCACATGCACACAATAAAATGCTTAGTGTTGTGAACTGTTTATGTACATCCATGCTTCAGTCTTTATATGCCAATATCTTGGTTGGGGAAAGTTGGGTAATTAATTATTTTAATTCAAAAGACTAAATGCATTAAACACACCTGAAGAGCTCTGAAAGCAGTGACTTTGCTTTGCAGTGGAGTCAAAACCCCTATAGCCCACTTTAAATCAAGCACAAATTACCTGGAAGGCCTCAGTAATTTTACCATGTTGTGTTGTGCCTGATGAAAACTGCTGCAGTAGTGTCAGATTTGTTTTACTGTGCAGCCAGAACGAGGTCAGGCTGAGTGACAAAGCTCAACTGGGTCACAGGCTGTGACTCACTGTGTGTTGCAATATACCTGGACTCAGTAAAACCTCTACCTAGCACCAACGTGGAGGCATCGGCACAGAGCTCTCAGTGACTTGGGCTATCAATTACTTACTGCCAAGCAGGTCTTTAAGATTTTAAATTGAATGTAGTGTGTGGATTTATTATACTGTATAAAAAAATAAAAATACATAAACTTGGTTTTGGTGGTTTCCAAGTTAAAGTTATATGGGCTAAGTTCCCTTCATATGTTTGAAATTGTCAGTATCAGTATAGAGTTAAATGTGCCAAAATGGGGGCGGGCACCTCTTCGCTACCTCAATATCCTTGGTTAAAAATGTTCCATCATAGAGGCCACTGTTATCTATCCCTAACCTAACCTACCTGACCTAACATGTTAAGCTGCTTTCTACCCTCACCCAGGAGAAGAGTAAATACTCAGCAGCTTGAATCAGCCTCTACATTGTATCTGTTCAGGCTAAGTGGTTCGCCACACTGGCTTGATCTGAATAGCAGTAGTCCAACTAATATTCCTCGTTATTAAGCTCTAGTCCTACTAATAGCTATAAAAAGCAAATGGTAACTTTAACATCTGCTGTGCATCTGCTCTGGTGCTGCACAAGTTTAAGCACCAAGCCTCATTTCCAGCTAAAGTGGTAAGACAGTGTAATAAGGGTTTTTAGAACACATAATATGGAATTACCCTTTAAACAAATTCCCAGGTATGTATTCTCAAACACAGACACCAGAGTAAATCCTTGTATTAGCTGCAGCATGAAGGCAGACTGACAAAAAAATAATCAACCATACCCTGGAGGCGACATGGCTGATGCTGTTTTGTGCCCACAGGCATTGTAAAACCAATGTTTCACATGCCTTTTCTGCATCTCGTAAATGTGCTGACTCATTATGTGGTGCTGGAAAATTGTTGAGTCACACTTTGACTTCAGTTCCCGGCGGGGGCGGGGGGGGGGGGTGGGGGGGCGGCTGCGGTAATGTTGTACTTCCTTTTATCGGCCCACTTTGTGTGCGTGTGTGTGACGATACTTGCCTCCATAAGTAGATGCTTTGTGTGCATGCTGTATTTTGTATGTGCAATCTGACTCTCACAGTATGAGTATGCGTTTTATGAATCCACAATCTACTTCTCTCTTCATCTCTTCCATTAATCATGGCGTATTCATCCCTTCTTGCACAACATATACTGCTGATAGCGTATCGCAAGTCATGATTTCAAACTTTAAGGGCCAACCTGTGAATTTTATGCCTCCACCATTTACAAATCATTCTGTGTAATTAGTTTAAGTTGAATTTTTTGTTTTAGTTCACAACAACCACATCTGATTGCTCACCTAAACTTTATATTTAATAATTTATCTCACTTACAGCATGCATTCTGTATGTAATCCAACATCTGAACAATATCAGTAGGGGCTAATGTAGCTCAAAGAGCTGTTGGGTGTCTGTATAGTGAAGCATATGGACGAAAGTGTGTACAACTTAAACTTTTAGTATGCTCAAAAGTTCCAGTTATAAACATCTTAACATAAATTCAGCTAAACGCTGTTCTGCTGTTACATACCTGCCGTGAAATGCAATCAGATTTAATAGAGTGGGAAGGAAATATGCAAACATCAAATTGCTCTAAGTGAAAAATAAGAAAAATAAGTAACATTAAGTCCACACTGTATTAAGCTACACTTGTGAGGACATTCATTGACATAATGCATCTTTCATCACCTAACCCTAAACTAATCTTTAACCACAACACAAAGTCTTAACCCTAGAAGAACAAATTGAAATAACATGTTTCCATACAAAGACAGAAATATATGTTTACTGTCAAAAAAGAATCATTAAAATTTAACTTTATATAATTACATTCAATTCTATAACATAAATTCAGAGTAAGTCATATTTCATGCAGTCTACTTGAAACGGAGTATGATGCCGTCTGACTAGCACCTGAGTAGGCTTTGGAGCCAAAGAGTCAGGGAGCTCCTCAGCAGAAGCTGTAATATGTGAAACAGCGTATGTGTTTGTAAGATAACTGTTAACATTTGGGGTCAAATGCCTTCTAAAAAACATACTTAGTTAAGATGACACTTCAAAAAAGTCAACATGACACATTGTCTGAGAGTGTACTCATGGGTCTCAGAGGGAGAGAAAAAAAAAAACAGTGCCACAAAAATAGATTTTCCTAAGTAATGGTTGCTTTGGGATCATTACAGTCAAGTAGTTTCAAGGGCTGGATGAAAGAAATTCATCACTGGACCTACCCACAGTCTAAACTCTGATATCACAGCTCTTCTCTATGCTGCAACCGTTCTAATCGTGATCTAACGCATACCCAAACGAGCTCGCTCTCACATCCATCCAGTGGGCTCAAGTCTTGCTGTCTTGTACCTCCCTGCAGTGAGTTGTTTATCTTCAAAAATAATTAACTTGATTGCTCAATATCATAAGAGTATCCTCTAAATTTCCTGAATTTCCTGGCAACTGCCTCAAATCATATCAACATTCTTCAGCCAAAGATATCAAGCCGTCAAATTTTGGAGTGTTTGTTGAGCCCGCACTACTGCCAAGTAGAAAGAATAAAAAAAAATAAATCAAAACACAGCCAACAGCTAGGATTAGCTGGCTGCTATTTATAGTATTTGGTGTAAAAGCTAGCTAAGTCGGATGTAGTGATTTGGAAGTCATCCCCGCTTATAAAGCAGATGGCCTTAACTAACAAACCTTAACTAGCCATTGCAACAGTCTACTGATTTGATGTAAAAACAAAGGCACTTTATAACAAGTGAAAGTGATATGATGTATGTCTTTAACCAAAAAAGGTTTCATTTAATTACCTGTAAACAACCCGTATAAAGTACACATAATAAATCAGAGTTTATGAAGTAAATTGTAGAAGTCGAGCTTTACTTTGAAAAATGGGACCACTACCACAATACTGAATGAAAAGAAACGAATAACTCTGACCTTTGATGTCACCTCAGACATAATGATTAATGTTTCTGCTTGTCAGCATTTTGTTCCAGAAATGCTGAGACACTCGTGAATAACAAGATTTCTCTTCTAGGCTAAATTTCCTTCTGCCCTGGCTCCTGAACATGATTGACAGCTAATTTAGAGGTAACATATGGTAGGTTTAAGGAGAACCACAGCACCTCAGACATACGGTATGTGAGGTAGAAGCAGTGCATATGAAGGTGAAGTAAAGAAAATTAAAATCCTTCACATCGAGTCACATCCTGCTCTGTGGTTTTTAATTTATTTTCTGAAATTATTAAGGCACATACCGTGCACACAATAGCAGAGCGAGCTCATCACTTTCCATCTTTGTATTGAATGAGTTTCTAAGTAAATTAAGTTTACTGAATAGCAGCCTATACAGTGCTAAACCAGAAAATGTACCCATAGCTAGCACCTGCTGTGTAGTGTTAATCTGTGTGTGAACAGATGGCATGCGCTAACAAGCTAGGCTAAATGTAGCTACTGTTGGCATGGGCCAAGACTGATCTCTGACTTCCTGATCCCAAGCTTCTTAATTAAATGCACCATTTAATCTACTCAGTTTTCAGTCCCTCTGCTGCTCCAACGTTGTTCATCATTGATGACCTCCTCATCGCTGATTACAACATTACACTACTGAAGTAACAACAGTAGGGTGATGACACTCTACTGACACAAAGGCTCCAATTTACAGACAGGTGTTTTTAAGATGTTATCATCCAGTTGTGATGTTGCTGCAAATGAAATGTCAGCCCCTAATGTAGAGCGTTTTAACAGCTGCTTTTTTTAAACTATTTGTCACAACCAAAAGCTCAGCTATGGACCATCACAGCCATAAACAAATGAACAAACACACAGTAATTCATCCCAATAACATAGCATCAGAGCAAGTCACCTAATTCAAATGGTATCTATCTTTGTTTTTTTTTTTCCATTTTGAAATAAATTCAACAGTAATGAAAGAATTAAGTTGACTTAGTTCTGCTATAATATAAAGTGAGCAGTTCTGTTGAGCATGTGTATTAAATCCATAGCCTTAGATTAAACTATCTATATGATATATGACACTGTTTTCACTGGAAGTCTCAAACATCCCTGCAGAAACCCATTCAATTTCAAGCAGTGAAAGCAAAAGAAAATATTCAGGAAAGTGTGCATATTTATTCACTGTGTAACCAAAGACAACGTCGTTTTAAATCCAAATTGTTATTACTGACTGATTTGGATTTTTAATGTTGCCAGTTAATGATTTTTTTTTTTATACTGAGCCCAGTTAACAAGTTACTGCTGCACACTGAGCTGTCCGTGAAATGTCTGCTTCAAGCTGTAGCTGCATGCTGAGTTGTCTATTGTCCTGAAATGTCTGCTTTAACTGAGTTGACCATGGTCCTTAAATGTCTACGTCAAGCTGTAACTGCATGCTGAACTGTCCATGGTCCTGAAATGTCAACTTAAAGCTGATGCTGCATACTGAGCTGTCTATTGTTCTGAAATGTCTACTTCAACTGAGCTGTTCATGGTCCTGAAATGTCAGCTTCAGGCTTTACCTACATGCTGTTGCTGTCCATGATGCTAACTTACTCAAGACAGTAGCTACATCGCTGGTCCTCAACAGTTTCCTTAGGCTGTAGCTGGATAATGCACTTCTCAATGCTGCCTAAGAAACTTCCATAGTTTAATCAGTTATCTTGAAATACATGTGCACACACAAAATGCACATCAATAAAATGGCTTGGTGATCTAGAGAGCAGTCACAACATGTTGTTGTGACTGCATCTATCAATATAGATGTAAACACTCACAAACACACACATAAATGCACTTAGAATTGGCCCACTAATGCTGTGCTTTGTCCTTTACATAATATTGGCTGAATATACAGTGCAATAACCTTATGTAATGGGTGCTTTTAAAGAGTTGGCTTTTAGGCATCTATCTTGTCAAAATTATGGTTACAGAGTAAGTAAGTATTTTATCTCTCCTATCCTGTTCTTTCAGCACATTGCATGTACAGTAAGTGCTCTCCAGCCCTGGCAATGGATAGTGGTACTTATTCCATACCAAGAATTTGTTGTTGTTAGCTCTTGTTCTGCTGATTTTTCTCATGATTTTATACTGAGCGATAATATGTATGCAGGTATGTCTTTTTTCAGCTCGACTAGAACAAAATGGTGCTCAACACAACATATTGATGCTTTGTAGAAGCCTATAATCAAAGGACAAATCTATTAGAGGCTTAAAAATTGGCCTTTGCAATACATCAGCATACAATCAAAAGATGGCAAATTACAGGGGGTTTTATGCAAGACACTAAACAATGGATATGACAACATACATGTACAACACCGACAGCTACTGACAGCCTACTATATGAAACTATATTGAACTATTAAACTCACCTCACTACATTCGGCGTAAAAAAGGGCACTGCCTATCATCCCAATCGTAAAGTATGATGATCTTGGGCTGCTTTGCTGCATCAACCAGTTATTAATTCCAAGGGTTCACATACTTTTTCCACTGTCACCATTGTTATGGTTGTTCTTGATAAAGACATTAAAGATCTGATTTTTGTTATTACTTTAAGTACATCATATTCGTTATTCCTCTTAACTTCATATTACATTTAATGACAATTTACTGCAGAAAACCATGAAAATTCAAAAGGTTCAGATACTTTTTTACAGAGGTACTATTCTGTAGCTGTTGTGGTTAAATAAGCAGTGACAAAAAGGATAAAACAAGCAAATGCAAAAGGAAATGCCACAGTAAACATGATACATAAGCATCAATCATTCAGCATACTGAGGTCACAGTCAGTTACGACTCATGTCAGACAGAAAATATGGACTAGTGCAGAGTTTAAATGGCTATGAGCTCCTCTGTATTCTATGAAGATCCAAGGTGGAAAATTACAGTGTAAAATCCCCATTTGTGCATTTTACTACATATTAACTTTATGAATTTGGAACTGTTAACTGTTTAGACCCACTCTTACTTCCCTTGTTCTAATATACAACCTGTGACATTAGAGCTGGAAAGCCTTGATTTTAAATCCAGACTCATAAATTCTTTCTTTATGTTCTTTAGTTTATGAGACAGAAGTTGACATGAATGTCTCGTTTATCAGCTCTGTATGCACTTTCTTCCTGCTTGTAGATTACAGTAATGGGGGGATAAACTTGCAGGATAGTGGGATTGTAGGCACTGTGCCAAGAGTCTGTCTGCATGGTGTCACGTTCACCCACAGTTATCTATCCTGAACACAGCTCATTATCACCCAACGTGTCTCACATCTGTCATGTCATCCACTCCTCATACTCACACACACACACACACACACACGCACACACTCACACAAACATCCCCCAAAAGCAGGATCTAGTGTCAGACAAATTATGGTGATTTTATGGCAGGAGTTGTGTGAAGAAAGGGAGGCAACAGACAAAAACACAATATCTAACAACAAGAAATTAAAAGCATTTGCCAAAGACTGCTACAAATGAACAACATATACATTTGTTCTAATGTAAATAAAGACTTTTTAATGGATTTTAAGCAGGGAGTAAGTAGTGCTACCAGACAGCCGAAGACTAATTCTGCCTTGGCAACGACAGACTATTTGAGTAACTTGTTTTTCAACAGTGCCAAGAGGCAACAGCAGTAGTTTAAGATGTCAGCAAAGCAATATTGTACAGTTATTTCAAAATATAATAAGTGTCAGTGCACATAAAGCTAATGTTACCTTAATGCTATACTTTGGAGCAGATGTAAACAGCAGAGGGTTTGTAAGCCAATACTAAAATACCTTGAACTGGAGTAGTCTGAAACGAATTAAATAAACTTTAAAGTGGTAAAAGTTTTCTAAATTTTCCATTCCACATTTTTTTTCCTTGTGAAGTTAAGCTGAAATGAATCCTTAAGAAATTCAAAAAGCTTGATAAAAATTAACTTTTAAGCATTTTTTTTTTGCCTCAAAACTTTGTTTAATCCACATATTTATATACAGTCTGTTGTGTTTATAATGTATGAATATTACTGTTGCAAGACACTGTTAAAACTGTCAGATATACAAATGTAATATGTTGCAAGCTGGAATTTCACCTCATTGCTGTAAAATCTATATAGAAACAACATGCATTTGGTTTCTTATTGATTTGCAATAAGAGAGACAACTACAGTGGTATTAATCTCAGAGGATTGATAAATGCACTAACCATCATATGTGTAGATTCATCATAATACTCATCCTCAACTGTTTAATCAATCCATAGATATTTGGCACCAGTTGAGGTCATCTGAAAACTTCAGTCTTCATTTTCAATCGTTTGTGTTTCAACCATAGAGGAAGGCGGTGGGTTTGCTTTTGTTTTTGCTCCTCAGACTGCTCATGGTATTTCAAGAACATATTATTTCAGTTGTATAACGACCACACGTTCACATGGCAGAATCAATCCAGATGTCACGGCACCAGGCCAGCTACCTATAAGCTCTGCCTCGTCACTAGTAATGGGAAACGTTCCCTAACATCTGTGGTCTCCATCCCTCTCCCTATCTCACTCTTTCTTCTCAATGCCCCCCCCCCACCCTCTGTCTCTGAGCAGTAGAATAAATTGAATTAGAGCTCCACCACCCACTCTGCAAGATCCTGCAGCCCTGTGTCAGATAGGTAAACAGAGAGAGAGGAAGAGACCGACAGGGTTGCGGGGAGATAAACAGAGGGCAAAAAGAAAGACGGGCGTAATAAAAATTCCCCCCCGCCCTAAAAAGAATAAAGAGCACTCCTTACAGCCTTTTTTTTTTCTGCCCTGTACCACCGTATGATAAGAGATATGTTGCTTCTGCCTCACCTCGGCCTGCACCACATTATGGAATGAGGAGTGACTCTTCATTTTAAAACGCTACACATGCACACCCAGCAAAGCCAAACACGAGTGGATCGCATTCATCCTTTACTTCTGCGCTGCTTAAATGCCGTTCATTCACCGGCAAAGCAAATTAAATTGAAAAATACAGAGTGAAAGTCAGGAGTAGCTTTTAAAATACAACCTCTTTCTTCACCGTCTTACATAAAACACAATCTGTAGCACAAATGCACTGCCATTCATCGTGAACCTAATGGCACGGCAAACCAGTCCTTTTAGACGTAAATAGGAGACTAAACACAACTAAAATGGACTGAAAATCACCAGTTTCTCTCCCTCGCTCATTCACCCACACTCTTTTTCTAGAGCCAGGGAAGCATTTGCATAATGCCTCCATATCCACGGGCCATTAGCGCTAGCATGAGTGGCTCGTGTGCATAAATGTATTGCCAGCTTGATCAATCAATGCGAGCTACTGTACCGGTACAGAACCGATGACACTCCAATCTAGCAATCACGAGAAAGAAAGACAAAATTCATGATAGGTCCCAGTCCTGTTTGTTTGTATTTATTTATATTAAACTTCACACACCCTCATTGGTAAAAAGTTGGATTAAACTGATCATCTGACATCAGTTGGACATTATAATTTAATTTATTAACTTCCCATTTGCTGAGGGCTCCACAGAAAGATCGCCATTGTCAACACAACCCATTCTGATGTCCAGTCACTGATTGAGGTGCAATGATGTAGCATAGAAGATCATGATCACTCAATAAACTCATCACTCACTTGTCAGTCCCATACACAATCACGGGACTTAAGAAGCCTTGCTTTCACTTCAGTTGGCTTCTGTGGTGACAAAACCAAAACCAGAGAGTGGACCAGCACAATGAATAGGAATACCAGTCAAAGCTAGTCAAGACATTGTCACGCTCTTAAGGGTCACAGGAGGCTGGAGGCAGTCCCAGCTGATACTGGACTCATCTACAGAGTACCTACATACATGTCAGGGCACACACACACACGCACACACACACACACGCCTGACATAAAACTAGTCAAGACAAGTGGCATGAGAGTCAACACACACAGACATGCGCACGGCTGGCTCTCCATCATCATCATCATCATCATCATCGTCATCAGGCTTTGTGCCCATGCTATAGGGCTGGGGTTCACACACACACACACACACACACACACACACAGGCAGGTTATGTTGCTTTGCTGTTTCAACTTTTAGCTCACTGCCCACCCCCACCTTTTTTTTTTTTTTTTTTTTTTTTTTGTGGATGTACAGGTGCAGTGTGTGGCGCACACACACACACACACACACACACACACAAAGGCGCAGTGTGCTTTGCGCGCCTGTGCTGCTCAATGACTAACCTTACAGGGTGCTAAAACGACCGTGTAGCCTGTGCACACACGCACACACTCTCTCTCTCACACACACACACACACACACACACACACACATAGAGCACTCAACCGGGCGCAGAGCTGCAGAAATGAGCCGACGTCTGGCTCGAGCGGCCACCAGCACATCCACTCACACACGGAGCCTGTCTAACTTATAGCGGGCTCATTTTTGACCTTGTGGTGTTCTCACTGCTTCATATCCTACATATGCAGCGTGTTGTGTGTATTACACCTCTGCACCTCGTCATCCAAATGTGCAGCCTCTCTCCCTTCCACCCGCCCCAATTCAGCATCCAGACTAAATGTCTCTACAAGGAGATCTAGAAATAATCATCTCTTTGTTACTCATCACCATCCGACACAGTCAGAAAGAAACCTGAAGACGCAGAGACACCCTGAGAGAGCAGGGGAGCTGGAGACTGAGCCGTCACTGAGCAGGTTTAAGAGAGATAGGAGAGTTTCAACTTTACCTCTTTGCGGATACGGTCCCTTCGCCGAGCGTCAGGGCGCAATAAGGTTTCCAGAGCCCATAATTAGAATGGCAGCGGTAATTGTAGTTGTAACTCCACACAAATAGGTTCCAGGTAAGAGAAGATGCCCCATATAGGTATGTGCTGAGGGTAAATGCGTGTAGTATCCCTTGGGTGGCTGTAAATTCCGTATGGGTTTATAGTTCAATCCTGTCTTCCAGAGGGGTGCGTCCGTTTTGCATTCTCACAGCGCCCGACGACTACATCCTCCTCTTCTCCCTCCTCTCTCTTTCTCTCTCTCCCCGTCTTTTTTCTCCCGCTTTCATCCCTCCATCCGCGGGCAGAGGGAAGAAGCCCATCCGAGACAGACTCACACGGTCCCCCCCGCCTCTCCGTCCCCTTTCAGCCGCTTCTTTTCTTGCTCCTGGTTGCTCCTGCCGCTCGCTGTAACCTCCCCCCCCCTCCCCTCTGCGCAGGTGAAGCAGGATAAATTCCAGCACTAGAGAACAGTATCCCAGCAAAAAAAAAAAAAAAAAAAAAGAAAGAAAAAGGGGCGGTGGAGTCTAATAATTCCAGCAGCACATCCCCAGCGGACTTTGTTGGTTAGAAATCCACAGCAGCAGCTCTTTCTGGAGACCGTTAAAGCTCCTGTGCCACAGATTTTTGGGATTTTGACTTCACAGGCGTGAGCTCCTGGCTCTCCCACCTCCTCCTCCTCTCTCTCTCCCTGTCTCCTAGTCTATCTTTATATCTCTCAACCCTCTGTGAACTCTGAAGAGAAGGAGCAGATAGAGGGGAAAAAAACTCAGCTGAGTAAAATAGAGTCTGAAGCGCTCGCCCGGTCACTCTCCGCTGATCCTCGTCCTCCTCACCGGGCGCTTCTCCAGCACCGCTCATCCACACGGCGCAGCGGGCATGACAATGTCAAGTGCGCCAGGGCCACCGTGCACGACTTCCTGTTGCCGTTTTCAAAATAAAAGCCCACCCACACTGGCCACCTTAATAAAGTGCGTTATTTCTTCCACACCAGAGAGACGCATGGTTGACCCACTTTATCTGACTGGTTTGACTCAGTTGTGACTGTAAATAGGTTTTGGATGATTCTCCATGAAATAACCCAAACAGAAATAAATGAATATATTAATACCCAACCAGGGGTCAAAATACAGTTTTATTTATTCCAGTTCATATTGTGACCTCATTAAATGACTACTTTGAGGTTATCTTAAAACAAACGTGGTAGGCCAAAGGAACAGCTTAATACAGTATTACACTATGTTGCACAGTGGTTTATAATAATAATGAATGCTACCCAGTTAAATTCACTCACGTCTCAGGGATATTATCTGGTTAACAATATAAATCTCTAAGTGCTAAGATTGTGAGACGAGTTATATTTGAATGTCTGAATTTATGTGAATGTAGTAAACTGAGCTTTTAATCCCAATCTGTTAATAGTCTGTGTAGCCTATCAACTGTCTTTGAGCACTGAGTAATCATAGTGTTGGATAATGTGAAGAGATAACTTTGGAAAGCTCACTTTGCCTCACATAACCCCAAACTATGTTTCCCCTCATTACTTTGTTTTAACCTGGTTTCAACCCAATAATAGCCACACTTTTACTTTGAAGTACCAATCCCCTTATTTCCGGATTGCGCCTTGGTAACCTTGTTCCACTTGACGCAGCTTTAAGCGTGCTGCATGGAAGTTGGTGAAAAACGTCTTATTCCCTTTTACGCGCACTGTGGCAGCCCACACCCCGTGTGTTCATCTGGATGGATGGTGCGTGGTTACATATTAAACTTAATCAGACAGCTTTATATAAATTAGATTCCAAGTCTTCCCCTGCTCATCAGTTATCTCCGCTGTCGATACAAATGGAAGAGAAAGTGCGACTGCCATCATTTGCAGGCACCTTTGTGCAGCACAGTAACACCAGACGCACATATCACCTCCCCGCACTGGCTTTTCTAACCATAGTCTCCCTTTCCCTCTCCCCTTATATCTAGAAATGTGAAAGAGTCTTGCAGAATAAGGGAGTGATGCGTACCACTCATATATGTCTCTGTCTCTCTCTCTCCCTCTCTCCCTTTGCTGTAAACTGGATGAGTGTGAATGAGATCAGAAAGAGGATAGGAGACCGGAGCAGAGAAAATCCATACTATCTGTCAACATTAGGCTAAACATTTACAGCTCTAAAGACTTCTTTCATTAATGGAACAAATATGTGATTTTCCATTTGTAGTTTGGGAACTGAACATATAAGCAGGAATCAAATGAGAATCATAAAGTATATGTTGCCTTTTCACAGAAATATTGAAATGTTCTGATAAAGGAGAACTGCTGCTTTGGCAGCAAGTGAATTTATCAAGTTTTTGCAGCAACTGATGAGATGAAGGAGGTATTTATTGAGCCGATGCCCCCGCTAATAGCGGCCAGACCGTGCATATAAGTGCTCAGTACTGCAAAAGACAAAACTGGACATGTGGAGGGAGCGTAGGGCAGGATGTCGCTGAAGTTGCATGCATTCTTAAAAAACTCTCATCAAATGCCCTTTTAGAGCTTTATTTGAGTCTTTTAACCCATGTCTGAAATTGTCAACGTTTCTATTATAAAGTGCAGGGAAATCCCTGACGGGTCGATTCCCTCATCCTGCTGCCATTAACCCCTGAGGCCTCTTCATCACCTGTTGGTCAATAACTGTGAAAGCTAAATTTGACATCACGTGAGTCGGTGTCCACAAATGATGGATTGACCTGCTACGATCCAGATGTGGGGTTGGGGTAAGGGGACATAAATCGCCCCGAGGATGCTGGGTCAGGTTGATACCACTGGTGTTTTGATTCACTTTCATCTTGCCGTTTCTTGAGCGACAACAAAGATGACACATGCACATGTTTATGACAAAAATGTGAAATGAACCAGAAACATGGAGGACAGAAAGAGTTATATTTATAGTTATTACTTCTCTGTTGAATGAGCTAAACACTGCCGGAAATCCTGCAACAATGCAACCAGTGTTACCTCAGGACCACAGACGGATTGGTCATGACAATAAACTGTTGTAATCTAACCCCTTAGGCTACTACTGCTGCCAATCAATGTATTGATTAGCTCTTAACAGCTGTTAAAGTCATTGAGACATTGTCAGGTGGCTGATGGGATAGCTCCCCGCTGAAATCGCTCTTCATGTATTAGCCCGAGTGCTCATAAAAGTGCGAGATGGACAGTTGATTAACCATTTAAAGCATAATCAGGTTCATCTGGTTGTCTACGCTCAGTCATATATCAGCTGTGAAAGACTCTTTGTTATGGTTATAGGTAATTTTATGGCTGCTATAAATTTATGTTTCACGTTTTACGTTTTTTTTCTTGCTGTCCCGATGAATAAAGTGAACACAATAGACCAGAGGAGGGTGGCCTGCAGGAGCCTGATAGAATTGTTGATCACCCGTGACTCAATCATTACTCAACATTACTCATTATGTGCAGAGGTGTTTGCATTTCAGTCCTCACTTTACAGCTTTACATTTACAGCTGGGAGTTGCTCAGCTAAATGCACGCCTCTGAGGTCTGCTACTAACCGTCTAAACTGGATATCAGTTCCTCGTTTGATTAGCAAGTCTTGAGACTCCAAACATGTCCCTTCTATGGAAACCCACAGTGGGCCACGGCTTAAAAATCAGCGCAGGTTAAATGAAGGTTGTGTGCACACACTACATTAAGCTTCAGTCACACACTTCAATCTTCTTCCTTGCAGGTCAGCAGGAAAAAAAACAAGCTTTGGTGATGTATAACAATTTTCCTCAGCTACTGTCAACCCTTCAAGCTGCCATTTTACGTGTTAGTATGTCTTTAAATGTAAGAAAATAGTGTAAAAAAACATGTTGTTGTTCCACAGCATGTAAACATTTACGTGACTTATTTATATAACCAGTAAATCAGATTAGATCAGCAAAGAAACATACACACCAAAAGGTTATCCCTTTGAATTCTCTTCAAACATATGGAGGTGTCTCTTAGAGTAGGATTTATGGGGCTGAATGTGGCTCACAAGATTCCTCTGTAGATAATGACCGAATCCAGAGTCGACCCTCAGCACATGCTTAATCCTCAAAACCCTCTTTTTTCCTTACCAAAGTCTGCCCTTATTTTGGTTTGTCAAGTGGTCAGCATTGTCTTGGCACCACAGTTTCTGCAGAGTACAGCTCGCTAATGTGTCATTTGCTATAACACTAAGTTTGTTGTGTCTACTGCTCATAAAACCTATATAACAAAGGGGTTTTCTCTTAACAAGCACATTGTCACAACCGCGCCGCTGACCAGCTCTCTTGACATCCTAAGCCACTGAAATTGTCGGCTTCCAGTGGTGTTGATCAGTGCATTGAATGTCTGATCATCTGGGGACCATGTTGGAAACACTGGTAAGACTGAAATAATTGGATGGCTAGATAGAAAATCCCCTCAATGAGACTTGGATCAGTGATCAGAAAGGTCCGATAACCAATTCAAGATAAGGTCTGCTATACAGTGAGGAGTTCTTTTTACTTCCTTAACCCCAATCTTATCTTAAACTTAGCTTTACAGATTTCAGCATATTATTGCTATCCTATATAACATGAATGTAAACTCTGACTCCTTGGAGTTTATCTTTTCAATTCCCTCTGCTTACCAGAATTTGACTGGGTCAGTGTTCTCATGCAAGTGGCTTCCACTAAAATCCTCAACCTTGCAGTGTTTGTGTCATACTTTCTCCACTGAGGGAAAAAGCTGTCGAAGGGAGCACACACAAAGGCACTGTCAGTATCAACATAAGCCGCTGAAGCTTTAGCCTTCTGTCACCATGGATCGAGCTATTGATTACCTGTTATGACTATTGCAAACGGCAGCAGGTTGTATTGGCTGAAATCTCTTTGCACACAGATGAGTGGTTAAGAAAGTATGCACTCAGCAAAAAGACCCAAATTTTCTTCATTGCATCTATTTTCTATTTCCTACACGTTCACTTATTGGACCGCAGTCGCTTCAGAAATAACATTAAGAGCCTGTAATTGTGCAAAAATGGCCAATCGGCTGTTGTCTGGCTGTGGCCGGTATTATTTGTGTTTAAAAGTGTCTTTTCTCAGAATCACAATATCTTGCTTTTCTCCCATTTACAGTTCTCTTGTCATTTATTCATTTTTACAAATGAAGTCCCCAGGAAAAACCCAAGGCTAAAACCAAGGACTCATTTAGAGCCATTTATTGTTCAACTAATCAATCTCACAGGACACATGGGTAATAACAGTATATTTGCTCACTTAAAAAGTGGATCATTTGATTTGAGAAGGTGCTCTGTCCTGTGTTGTTTAATATATCTACATGTAGATGTATATCCCAGGAAAGAAAAGCTGAAATGAATTAATAAATTGTATTATTTTAAACCAAATGGTATCATTCAGTGTACAGCAACTGACAAATTATGGTGACATGTACAATCTGTAAGAGGGTATGATTTTCGGGAACCTGATTAAATTGCCAGATGCCAACAATCAAGGTGAAAAGATTTAATGTTACACTGTAGTAACATACAACAATAACAACTGATGAATCCCGGGGTCAGTGGGTTTGTAGCAGGATTAGTCTGTAGAATGAGGGCTTCTGGGAGATGTGGTCCCGAGAGAGATCATGCCATAACCTATGGTCGATTTACTAAAAAGAAACCATTGACAAAAATAGAAAATCGAAAAAGCAGCACAGTCCCCTGAACAGGTGCTTTTACCTGTGGACAGGTTTTATAAATGCACACATATTAATAACGTCTATTTATATGTTGCTCATGTATGCAGCAAGATTACTGTACATCTTCATTGATTATAAATATGTGTGCAGACCTGATACAGTATCTGAAGCTATAGGTTTGCACCAAAACATCCTAATCTGTGTGAATGTACCACAAGCACAAAAGAAAAGGTGCCTAGTGAAGGAAATGTCCTGTTTCTTGCATACAATGCATGTAAACACATTAACATGAGATGTACACCTGTACTTTTGTCAGTAAACTGGCTTAAGGTTACATACAGTAGAATGACGGGACTCGAAGCTGCCCCTTTGCTTTCATTACTACAGTTGACGGCAGTAGTGCTGCGGTTATAATGAAATCAGCTCATGCATATGAGTCATTATGATACAAACAAATTAAACGACAACAACAACAACAAAAAAACTTCAAAGTTTAAGGAGTTTATTATTATTACCTTTGTTCCCTGCACATTTGATTTCATCTGGAGCCATGTTAATTTTACGACAGCACATAACGCTGTTCGGAATATACCATACATTATGTATGACTTTATTAAATATTCAGGTAATTGACAACAACACGCAACAACAGAAAGAAATCAACTTTGACATTTTTTGGAGAAAGTGCACATTATCAACATGGAAACCAGACTAATGAGTAATCCCTCACTGGCCTTATTTGATTCTGTGGTGAAACTCGAGTTAATGAGAGTTCACCCTCATTAAAGTCAGCATGGAAGTTGAAAGTAGAAGTAATTTAAGCATCTTGAACAATCTGCAAGCTCTGACAGAGAGGCATGGTTTTACATCTTCAAACTAAATGCGCAGATAAAGAGGATCCAGCTGCACTGACGGCGCTGGAGTCATTTCAAGAATATCATATCAACTGCAGTCGCACTAAACTGAAAATGACTGTCTAAAACTAGGCCCGATATTTTCTAACAAATGATGTCCCAGCACACCCAAAAAAAAAAACATCAGTGTAACCCTAATGGATCACACCGATTTCATTGTTAATTGTGAGTAGCACACCGTGTCTCTGTGCTGTAAATGGATTTTTGAAACCAGTTGGAGCAAAGGGGAGGCTAACACAACCTGCTTCTGAACAGGGAACAGGCGGCATGACTGATTAGAACAAAGACATCAGTATGTTCTACATGTACAGAAATAATCAAAAAGAACAATAAAACTATCATCTGTCATGAAAATATACCTCCATCAGTGAAGCATTTAGACGCTAAACTTAACCTAAGCTGTTGAGTCATGTATAGTCCGTGAAGCAGCTCCAGATCCAGTATGAGGTTCATTAGCAGCCCAAGTTTTGACAGCTCTCACAGTCAGCTTTGTTCGAGAATAATAAGGCTGAGAAACACTTTCTCCATACTGAAGTGCACGCGCGCACACAGTTATCACCGCAATAGCACAGTAAAGCTAAAAGTCTACACTGTACATCTCCTGTTTTCAGTATAATGTTGAACTTTTAATGTCAAACCCAAATTCTAATTCTTATTTTTTTGTGTAAGTAAGTATTGGATAATTTAAAAAGTAGTGGGGCTACCGTGCTGTAATGTATGTTTTTATTATAAAAGTGGATTTGGAGTTTTTTTTTTGGAGTTTCATTTCAAACCCACTGATATTAGAAAACACTAAGAAGTTGGTGAGTCACAAAGTCGAAATACTAAAATATAGTAGAAATATATTTGTCATAGTACGCTGTTCTGAGAGTCTGGTTCTGATCTTCTCTACTGTGGTGTGTGTAGTTTTTAACTGCACAAACGTTCCACAGTGTTACAGTTTGTTTTTAATTCATGTTTTTCATTTTAGAAATTGTCTGATCAGGATCAGAATCCACCTTCAAATGCATGATTATTAAAGTAGTTCTGACTCCTAACTCATGCGTTAAGTACATTTTGCATCTTTTAGGATCTAAATATTCCCTTCAGTGCTCATCAACACATTGCTACAGTGATCCTGTGATATAAGGTCGTGTTAGTTTCATCTTCTCCTCCTGGAAAAAGTAGTCCCTTCCAACACAAACACCACAGCGTTCTCAGCGTGATCGTTGTCACACTGAGGACACAAAGCAAATATTTTTTTCCCCAGAGTTTGTCCTTCAGGCAGTGCTTCTCTCTGGATGCAGATTTACCAGGATATGTTGCATGTCGGGAGATTCTGTCCTAAAGCCTAAAGTCGGGGGAAAACCAAATTCTCCCGTTCACATTAAGCCCCGATCAACATCAAAGAGACGACTTCGAGGTAATGGCTCTAACTACTGTGGCCTCTGTAGAGAAGAAGTGAGCTAGAGGCACGAGTAGCTCACAAACAGATCTCCACTGAGCTAGGAGCTGATTGGTTCAGATGCTGACTTGATGACATCACTGCATCACAGAAACTTTTCTTTAATCGTTTCACGTTTAACTGGCGAGATTTTGATTTCAAAATATAAATAAAACGTTTTGTTAATTCCATTTGAATCAATTTGATGACCGACGCAGCACAACACACATCAGAATAAAGTAAACATGATCCATTGCAGCTTTAATTGTTTCCCATCGTTAACAGATTGTTCTCATACGAGATTCATGCATTTGCCCAATATCGTCCCTCTCGTTATCAGCCAGCCCCGCCATATGCCTTTCCCAGTGCATACATATCACCAAGCTAACAGCGTTGTTAGTCATGTTTGCCTTGTCGGATAACTGTGCTCCAGGTCCTAGCATCTGCTCCGTAACCTAGGGAACTGCACGTGTGTGTGTGTGTGTGTGTGTGTGTGCGTTTGACTGAGTGAGTTTTCTAAGCCAGGTACTTGTTCCATTCATGATGAGATCTGCTCCTTAGTCTCTGCTTTGCAATGTTATCTACTGTGACTTAGATAAGACTTCCAAAAGTGTATAGATGTGTGTGTGTGTGTGTGTGTGTGCGTGTGTGTGTGTGTCGGCACTGCCAACAGATAAGCCTTCACTGCAAGCCTCTTATTCATGCAGCACCAAACAAGACAAGACCACAATCACTCTGAAACTGTCTTTCACTGGTTGGCACCTCAGCGAGTACACGTATGTAGTTTCATGAGTGCACCTTCATTAAGGTGTACTGTGTGAGCGCATGTGTGTTTTCCTATTTGTGTTTACATGCATGCTTCCGTGGGCTTTGTCTGTGCGTAAACATATTTGCCTTTTTGTTCGTACCTGTGTGTTTCTGTATTGTGCTGCGCCTGTTCTTGCGTGTGTGTGTGTGTGTGTGTGTGTGTGGGTGCACGCTGAGAGATAAGCCTCCCTTGCAAGCCTCTTATTCGCTCAGCGTTGAACAACAAGGCTGGCATTACTAATAAACTCAGAGTCTACGCTCTGATATGAGCAACGAATTTAGAGTTTCTCAAAGAGGCTCACATGGGCAAGGCAGACACATTGTAAGCCCCACAACAGTCATATTTTCAGGGAGGAACAAGGGTGAGAGAGATAAGGTAAAGGAAAGAGAGCCAGGGAATTATTTTGGAGGTTTTCATTATTATTAACATTATTTTTCTGTCAATGGCTGCACACAGAAAAAAAAGGAGTGTGCACCATGACTAATACAGGTGGATCAAAATATGTCATCACTTCATGTGTAATAAAAAAAAAAAAAAGTGAGATAGTAAGTTTCTTTTTTTAGTTGCGATTATCAGATTCTTATTAAGAGCTGTTTTGAAGCGGCGCACGGCGTTGAAATGAGTCACACTACGCATTTGCCAAGATGAGGCTGGTGATTAGAGGTGCTAATCAAGCACTAGTTCTCATTTTAGAATCAATTTGTGATTCCCAGCAGTCAGTTAGCGGCGGCACATCAAGATGCCCGCGCATTATAAACAATGACTCGATGTTACGATGCATGCAGTCTGAGAGGAATGATGTCGAAATTGAAAAAAAAAAAACGCTACCTGACTTTGCAAAAGGACTAAAACAAACAGGGATTTGATTAGTTGAACAAGTAGCCTGTGCAGCCAGTAAAACGCTAGAGTCCGGAGTTATATTTGTAGTATAGCGACCTTGTCTGGTAGGTGAGGATCTTGTCTGGTAGGTGAGGATTAGTCCTGCCTGTTCAGGAGGCATATTGGACTGTTCATCACTGAACTGCATAACTGCTTCAGCTCAAACATATTCTCACTGGGTAATTACACTGACAGTGCAACATGATCTAAATCACACCTCCAACCTTCTTACATCGATTGCACTTGAAGTTTGCACCTCAAACGCCTGACAAGCCTCCGGCTAGCTGCTATTGAAAGCAGCAGCCTGAGGGTCCAGCTGTTTGTTTTCCACCAGTACTTTGAATGATCGAGGAGTTTGTTCAAAGATTAGAGATGTTTGTCATTAGTTTAAGCTCATGGTGTCTGTCAGAATCACGCTTAATGATCAGTTCATGCAGAAAATCATGTAACTCTCACACTTTTCCTGCAACTATAACTGTTGTTGTTGTGTAACTAACATCTGCTGTGACCTTCGAGAACAAAAGCAGATACTTTACTATTATACTTTGTGATATTTGCAAATTAAATTTCAGATATTTCTATATATTTGCTGGAAGCTAATTAGTAGCTTAGCTGCAGCACTTTAAAGCCATAGACAGCAAGCTGTGATGAATTGTGGGATCTGACCTGTGTGTTTAGAAATAGTATAATAGAAGGATGTGATGTAGAAAATAGTTGTAGTGTTGAGCAACTAATCACGATTTAACAGAAAGCTTCAATCTTGGCACTGTCTGGGTTTGTCTCCACTAGACACCACAGAAGAAGGAAGTCGGAGACATAGACGAGGCAGCGAGTGGGAACAAAAAAGAACAGGATGAGTGAGTCAGCTCCCTTAGCTTGAGTTTGAGGTGTTGGACTGTTGTCACGCAAAACAGAAATGGCACTACAGAGAGAAATGAGTGGATCAGTACAGTCAGTAGGCTTCGTCACCTGGGGGCCGGCACGGTCTTTTCATGATGCTTTCATGGCCATCAGTCCAGTAGTTTAAATATCAGACTTGTATGAGTATGGATCTAAGTGACGGACCAACCAACCGACAGATAAGTGTTGTATCTAGATCCACAGTGCTGGTGGGATTAAAGTCCCCCTGCAGCGGTGTTCTCATAAAAAAAAGACACTCTGAGTTATAGTATTAAGACAAATGTAATTCACATAAGAATTCACATATACTCTAAACACAGTTTTGACTTGAGGTACTAGCTGCACCTGGAAAAAAAGCAATACTGCCCATGCATCAGGAGTCAACCTCATTTCAATTTAATGCCATTCAAGGGATTTTTTTCTGAAGCAGACAATAACAGTGTCAACAGCAACATACTATAAGTAATAAGCCAATGAAAGGCTGTGAATATCAATTTCTCTTTCCCACGTCCTTCATTTACTTGCCATCTCTGTCTCTGCCTCTTTCTGAACTACCACTTACACTGGTAATGTATTCCATTTAAAGTGGCTGCCTGTCTCACCAAAGGGGTATTGTGACATTTTGACTCATAGTCAGTTTATTGTTCACCACACTCTTGTCACAGTGGCAGCTGAGATTTTCTGAGCTTGTTCTTTCTTCTCCATGATAACTCCTCATAGCACTGATAATTCTTGGCAAATGAGGGCTTCATGCTCGACATTTGACCTGCTCAGTAATGTCTGTTCAGATGGACATACCTCTGAATGATTAGAGTCAGGTCCTCGATCCTGACTTTGAATAAAACCACTGTCTGATATGCAGACGGTGCTGCTTACCCTGGAGCAGCCACAACATTAACACAACCAGGTGGTGTGGAGAGCTCTGTGGCTACATACATCAGCCCCATACATATTATTCTACAGTTACTCCACAAATCCGTGAAATATAAAACGCTTTCCTCAGTGATATCATGATACATCATAATAAACTGCAGCGCAGCGTCTGGCGTCTGATAAGTTCTAAAACTCATTGTTCTGATGCTTCGAACAGATGTCTTGGATCGTATTTCATTATTTCAGCAGCACCTGAAGCAACGCAGAGCTGTTTTTTGTCTGAGCGTGTACTACGAGACAAACTTTCCCCAACATCATTCAGTCAGTATCAGAATCTCACTGGTGCCATAGGTCAGCATTAAACTTGGTAGGAAATCAGTGGAGTGTGCTGCCAGCAAGGATTTCTTTGCAGAAAAACAACATTATTCAGGTGAAAAAGTAGAATCCCTACCCAACTCATTACTAAAACTACTAAAGTACAGACTAACTACATCTAAATCCATGTCTTAGCATAACTAGAAAGCTGTTGGCAGTAACGCCTTTAATCCCACAGGAGTCAACATTGGAAAAATAAACTGTAAAAGGTCAAATAAATACAGATAACTAAACTAAACTGTAGCATGTTGTGTACTGTTAATTAGCAGACATCACACTTATCAGAGATGAGAAGTTTTTATTCTGAGGCGACGGCGCCCACCACGCTAAAGCTGCACGGCAACAGCGGCACATTGCTGCTGAAGCTTTCAGCGTGAGCGCCTGCCCTGCTGCTGTTATCGCTATGCCGAGCAGATGAACATTATCTGCTGTTTAATACATAAGGAAGTGATTCAAGCTTGGTCTATATTCATAACTGAACCGCTAGAGCCAAGAGAGGCAGCGGGGTCACTGCAGGATAAGCGAGATAGCAAATTAAACCGGGAGAACTTTCCTCCTAATCTCCTCCCTCCACAGTTTTACTTATTCACCTTTTTTTTTTTTTTTTTTTTTTTAAGAACAGGGAAGTGATATCTCTCTCACCGTGTCTCTTCTATCTCTGTCTGAGAAGTTCTCACTCGCACAGGGTCAAAACGCTCACTGAATGATTAATTGATTGAATGATTGATTGATTAAAGTCAATTCTAAAAAGCCCTGAATCTTTCTGAATGTTTTATAAAGTTTTTAAAAACTGTTCTGTTTGTCAGTAAGTTTCTTTTTCTTTGTGATGCTGCATGAAGCCTTCAAGTTCTATACTTACTAATTTACTGCATTTTCTCCACTAAATTACATGATATGATGTGCAATAGATATGCAATGCACTTTTGGTAATCTCCAGCTGAATGGACTCCATTCACGCACATATGCACTCACGTAGCACTTTTCTACTTTGACAAAGTGCTTTGCAATTTAGTTTTCCACTCACACACACACACATACACACACGCGCTGGTGGTGAAGCAAGGTGCTGACCATCGGTGGTAAGCACAGTAAGTTTTCACTCTCTTTCCAAGGAGACACTTCAACTTCAACAATGATATTGACAGGATCAAACCGCCAACCTGCAATTAGCAGACAATGCGCAGTAACTCCTGAGCTACAGCAGATTAGCAGAGACATTGTTGACTTCCTCCACTTTGCTGACAAAAGTTAAATTTCACACTGGGTGGATAAAAACAAATAGAAAAGTAGGGCAAAGTCTTTATGTAAAAAAAAAAAATTGAATAAGAAGAGAAACGTGAGATAGATGGAAAAAACACTTGTTAACTGTGTGGAATCATTACTGGAGTTTGGCTGAAATAATACTGCTGACATTTTTGTACAACAAAACAAGTCAACAGGGTGCTGAGAAAAAGTTTGTCATTAATAGCCCTTAGGTGCAGTGACTGAATATTTAATATGTTTCAATTGTCGTTTTTGGAGAGCCGCCTAGATGAATCATCCCTAAAACACAGACTCAAATATTCACCATTTGTTCTTTCTTTGGAGATTTTTGTTAGCAGCTGTCACTTGTCATTCTGTCTTCCTCGTATCCCTGACCGGTGCACACAAACCCGGATAGTTTTTTTGCAGCAAACTTTCGTGTTACAGATGGACAGACATTTTTAATACTGCTCAACACCTGCTTCTTTGTTTCAGTGTTAAGACATAAAAACAAGAGCTTGTTTTTCAGCCGCACGTGCAGAATATATCGGAGTTAGCAGCGACAGTGTATCTAAGCAGACAGGGACAGATTAGCATAGATACTGTGGAGGCTCTAGAACAGAGGTGATGATGCATAATCTCAGAGTATCTTTAAGCTGTGAGATGTTTGTGGATTTTCTGCAGTTCAAATTACTGTTGTAGGATGTTGTTGTGTTTTAAGTGTTTTAAGTAGGCTATCAAATAACTTATATCAGCCAATATGGCACCACTGTTCTCCTAGGTTGTACCTAGATGAATAGCCCCACTCCATCCCACCCCATTCCTGCATTTTTGAACTGGGTACTGGCAAGTAGCCGCATCACTGTACATTATGTGAGAGGGTCAGTGAAGGTCAGTGCATGCTCGAGTAAGAGGTGAAACAAGTATGGTGCACATTATAGAGGTCCTAATGAACCCAGAGTCATGGTTACACTCCTGAACGACTTGTTTCCTCTGCTCCATACACATCCTTATCAGCAGTACCTCTGCCCAGGAGGAGGAGCACACTTATGCACACTTATGGTTTAAAGCCCACGAGGGCCTTTTCGCGTTGGAGACAGATAGGCTCTCAGCTCCTCCAGACTTGGCTTTAGGGATGAATCCTTAACTGTGAGATGTGACTTTGAGAGGTTATAAGAACCATTTATCTTCATGGAATCTCTTGCCTCAAGTATTCTGATGATTTACTAATAGTTGCTGAAGAAGGTACAGTTCAAATTGCTCTTTCTGTGTTACATCAAGTGCACACAGGCGGCAGGTAGATGATAAAACAGAAAAAAGGGTTGCGCCAACCAAACAGCTTTATTTATTGATGCGTTTCATTGTCTTGGATCCTTTCAATATGGCTAAGGGCCTTAACAGGAAGACATATGTTAACCTATTCCTGTTAGTCACTGAACTAATACTAGATATTTCTAGCCTAATTAGCTGGTGTGTGTTAACATGACAGTGACCGTGTCACATATTGTGAACTGTGAACCTGAAACAGAGAAAGTACACTTATTCACCTTAAAGCTGGTAATGTAAAAAATTATACTATATATATATATATATATATATATGTATGTATTTGTAGTTGTAAGTTGTATTTTGCAGGTTGTAACAGCAGCAGAAAATGACCAGAGGCTCTGAATGATGGGTCTGGGTAATTATACCTTGCACTAATGTTAATCTGCATGTAGCCTGGCAGAGTCTGGGATTTATGTGATATGAGACAAAGTTGTCATTTACAACTGATGTTCCCTCTCTTGGAAATGTCACTGATAAAGGTTGTTGAGTGTGTGAGTGTGCTGTTTCTCTTTGCCTGCAAGGTTCTGCATACATACGTGAACGTTTGCATAGTCCATGTATCGTAATTTACAGGCCGACTTTTCATCTGTGCACCAAGGCCTTCAGAGAGACTGAATATTTGCCTGAATAAATCAGTGTTCAGACATCAAGTATTACCTCATTGGGATGCGTATGTGATGAACAACATCATTTCTGTCTGTTCCAGTTTTGCTTGTGTCTTCAATTTTCAGTTCAACCTGCAATAATGCTGCAAACGTACAGCCGCAGTGATGGGGTTGTTTTTGTTTTACAAACTTCAAACCACTTTGTTTCTTCATCTTCTTCCTGCTATGAGGTGGTAATTTCGCTTAGTGACTCACAAAGTCTGTCCTGGCTCCTTTGTTACTGTTGGTAAAGGTCAAATCTGAAAAGTTTTTAAAGGGCATACCTTGTACAAAAAGGCTTGCACTGGAACAATCTAATCTATTGCTTTCAAACTTCCCTCTAATGCCATTTAAGGTGAGTTTTATAAGTTTATTCAGTTAAAAAAAATAAAAAAATTCAAAACTCAAAACTGTGTGATGGGTAAGAAATGATACTGCTTTGCCTACAAATTGGAGTCTATTTCCTTCTCGGTTTTGCTCTCTCTCCCTGTCTGTCGTTCTTTCTGACAGTAAATGGATTTAGAGGTGCAATTAGCATCAATCTTACATACAGCTCAAATAAATGACTCCTAATAGACTCCACTGCAAGATGCTGCAACAGACTACACCATGAGAAACGCTGATAGAGCCAGCAATCCCCCACACACACCATGTGCTCGTTGAATTTCAATTATGTTTTATCCAAATAGCATTTTGATAGGATTTTCTTACATAACCAGAATTACACATAGCAGCAAAGGAGGCTACAGACAACATCGCTTGAATTTAAAGAAGCAATATCAGCGGGCCTAATACCAACATCAAAAGCCACATTATGGACTGACCAGGTTCTGTAAGCCATGTCCTGTCTTCCAAATGGTTTTGCAATGTGCTATATCAACGTAACATTACCTCTGTTAGCAAGTTGAAAATACCGTTCTTATTCCAAAACAAGAATCGTGAAGGTTCCTAAACATGGATTTTATAGCTTTCAAAAGGTTTTATTATTATGTCACTTCACAACATACAACACATTTATCATTTCCTAATCTGATGACTTACTCCTTTACTGACTTATGATTCAGTGTTTGAAAGTCCTGAATAATCAAGTGAAATTCACAAGCTGCCAAACAGTTTTTCTGTTTATCTGTTAAAAGAAGCTCCATCATTACCAGCTGCAATATTAAAGCGATGAATACATTATAATCCAATAAGAAACAATCAATCAAGAAACAGTTTTCCTAAACAAGGCTGCTCTACGCATCGGTGAATATTACCATCTCCAAATGTGTTGGTTTTTAAGTGAGAAAAGAGGGTCGAATCCTCCTTTCAATTACAAAGCAATGAATTGCTGCATTGTTTACGTCCTCGCCTGACACTGACTGCAGCGACAAGTATGTTATATCTGATGTTTCATGAAAAGCAAAGAACTGCTGTCTGGTGTTTCTAAGTTCTTTCACCATCACAAGTTGACAGCACGGACAAGTACGCTGCCTTGTGACAAAACCTACTGAGCACTGTGCTAGAAAAGTGACACGTGAAAATGCCTGCATGATCCATTGTTTAGTAGTTTTCACCTACACATATGAGTTTGAACATTCACTGTGGACATCCACACAGCTGTTACAGCACGCCACATGCACAATAATGGCAGAGTTTAGGAAAATCAATGACCCACTGTTTCAAACGTTTCCTGAGAACAAAGACTGTCCATCACTGATGTATCTGGCTGAAACACTCTTAACTGAATGGTTAAATAAAAATGGTAATTCATCTCCCACTGCCACACGCCGGCATACTACTAAAACGATGTGTGGCTCATCAATTTACATATTATCTGGCCCTTCTGGTAAAAGTTCTTGTTCTTCTGTTTGTTGGGGATCGAGGTGGTGAAAGCGACACCTCGGCGAGCGCTCACAGAAAGAGCCTGGCAGAAGACAGATAACCTGAAATGTTAAACGGCTAGATAACCACCGCTGATTGCGTAACACCATCACAGTACACCGCAGTCTTAAAATTAGAAAGAGGTTTGTACAAAAGGTATGAGCTTTCTTGTAATGTAATGTAATGTAATGACTATCTACATAAACCACATTTCAGCAACCTCCATAGCTCTGTTTGATTGTGATGAGCACGAGATTGCATTTAAGGAATACTACCACCACCACCAAAAAATGGGTTTTGCCGATTCAGTTCAGTGTGTGACTGCCGCATAAGCTGTGCTCCATGCCGTAATGGTCCATCACAAACTCTGCATGGGGCACATTTCAAACCACTCACTCCATCTCTCCTTTCATCTCCTTTGCACTGTTCCTTCTCCCTTTTTTTTTTTTCACCAGCTGGTACATTACATCTTCTATTGAGCTGTAACTCTTGTCTTTCCACAGTGGGGGCGGATTTAGGATTGACATTACTGTTGTCTTTGCTGAGGCGGGGAGTTGAATACTCTATTCAACAAGAGAGAAAGAAAGTACACATGCTTATGTTTGCAGGGAAACCTATTACACAACCTTCTGTACGTTCTCTATCGCAACAAGGTTGTCGATATCAACTTTCGATTGTCTCGGGAGGCAGAGCTTTTGTAGAAACTGCTTCAAAAATAGCAATCCAATCTCTGTGAATGACTGTCCTACTTTGGTAATGCTTAATGACCACTGAAAGAGCTGCCACTGAATTATTGAGGCCAATGACGGGGTCTGATTCCAGACCTAGAACTATAACCACATCTTTCCCTGTTCTACTTTTTCTCCAACAGGTACACCCCTTCATCATGTGGACAGCAGATTGTATCTACAGAGAAATAATAACAGCTACTTTGAATGACTAACTAGTGCACTGACCTTCCTTCTCCACGTGAGCTGCAATTACCATTACATTGGGGCAGAGTAATACAGCACCTTCTGGGATAAATGGTGCACACTGGCAAGAAAAAGCCTGATTTGATTTTGGCATGTTGTCGGTGGAACTGTAGCAGGCGTTTAAATTGTCAGTCATCTCGTTTAACTCGATACCAGCTGTCTCAGACAGGACTGGATGTCTCAATTTGAAAACCCAAAGTCTCAGTCTCAGTCTCAGTAGAAGTATTGTACTGTGAAAAGTCTGAACCAAAATTGAAAATGCTGCAGAATACTTAGAATATTTCAAAGGCAGGCTTGGTTTTCTACATTTTTCTGCTTTTGGGTGGAAGTGGAAGTTGTGCAGCTCTCAGAGTGAAGTCAGCGCATATGACTTTTGAAGTTGAATGTGGACTTTGAGGTTCAAAGGTTCACCAAGGCTCAAGCTCAAGAGGGTGATGGCTGGGCAATGGGCGTGTGTGCTTTTTCTTTTTTTTTTTCAATAAAGCAGGTGCCATTTGATGAAAGTCAGTGATATATAAAACAATTAAATCTTTAATAAGAAATATTATGTGTAGTAGAAAACAATCTATCTGTAATTTTCCATGTTCTTAACTTACTGTGTGTTTCCTGGTTATTTGTTTTCCTCTGCTGTTTCTTTGGTAGTACTTTGCCTTTTTAGAGATTCACACAGTGATAAGCATATTGTAGGCAGTAAATATTTCATTTGCATAGTAAAAGTGGCAGTAAGGTAATAACTATGAAAGTTATGTGCCTTTCTGTGTGGGGCTAGCATGTTCTGCCCATGTACTACTATAAAAACATGTGAGGTAATTGGGACTTAATGAGTATACAGTACAGATTTCAGGGTGTGAATACCTTTGTAAAGGAGAGATTAGAGTTTCTGATTTTTAATACCTTGCTTTGACTTTCTCATTATGGATTACTGTGTGTAGACTGATGGGAAAAAAATTACAATTTGTCCATTTTAAAATAAATTGACATTGCAGTATAATGTATTAAATGTGAAGACACATGAATATGTTCATGACGCAGCTGTAGATGCTGTGTATACACTGGATAACTGTGATCTGTTTTCAATACCTCTGATGCCCATATTCTAAAAATGACCAAATTCATCTTCTCTCGATTTCCAGCACTTTGAAGTTGGGACTCTGGACTAGTAGCCTGTCTGGAGAATTTCACAGCTTTCTAGCAGCTGCAGGAAATTTACTTGTGAAGCCAAATAGGGAGACACTGGTAAAGAAAATGAATACAAACTCAGCTTGGAAGTGAAAATGTATGTATTGAAGTATTTTGAATTTAGCACTGTAATGTGATTTGATGAGGCAAAACAGAAGCAAAAATATGTGCCAATTAAATGGAAATGAATTCACAACTGTGATTAGCATCGGTGTGCAGAACAGTTCAAATTAATGACTCATTATAGACTCTACTTCAAGATGTCTCTATGCAACAGACCACATGGAATGAGAGAGACAGGGTTAGACAGCCTCACTCTCGAGCCTAGTTGTGTCTCTGCTTATCTCCCCCTCAGGTCTACCTCCCTACATTTACTTTCTCCCCTCTGTCTCTCATCTCTCCATCTCTTTGTCTCGCTCCAACCCTGAGCCAATTCTCTGTCTCTGGAGGAGAATCCAGGGCAGGAGAGGGCGGAAAGATGCAGGAGAGGAGTGAACATGTTGAGAAAGATGCGTCCCCGTCAAATAAAGCTGCTTATAAGTCTGCTCAACACTTTGCTTCCATTGTCTCTGGATAATTGTGTGTATTAGCTCCAGGGTGTGTTTTGGCGTATGCATATGCATCTGCGTATTTGTCTGCAGATTAGGTGCTGCAGGTGTCGGCTTGGAGAAAGATAACTATTGCGTTTGATTATTCACGCTTGTGTACCTTGTATAACACGCTTCATTTGTCTGCAACTCCAAGCAGGTGGAAAAAATAGAGGTGAGTGGAAAAAAGGCAGAGGGGGCACAAAAAATAATCATGAAAAACTGAAAGAGAGTCACGGAAAAGCAGAAATAAATCCCAGAATAAAAATAGAGCCAAGATACATTGAGAAATGTTTATTGCTCTAATCCTGGATATGAGAATCTTTAAGTATCCACTTCAGAAGTGGATCACAAAAGTGGATTTACAGAAGTCTTCTGGGATAAGTGGGAACTCTTGTGGTTATTGTTAGACCAAATGTATTGACACTGGAAACCATATACAGCAGTTTTCCCACTCCACTAAAGCTGACTGATAAGATGTCAACAAATCGCCACCACAACAGAGCAAAAGCTTCTGCTGGACAGTTGTGAAGAACTTAAAGATGTCATTTGTACAAAACTTTAATTTAAGTCCAAAATGTTATTTTGTTTACACTGAGTAAAACCTAAAAATAAACCTGGCCTCAAGCAGGTCTGACCTTGTGGATATGTTGCCAGGACAAGATGACTTTGAAACAATGCACCATGACACTCCATCCAACAGTTTGAGACATGTCATTAAAAAATGAATATGCGGCTTTAAAGCACTATAAAGACTCAGTGTGTGCACAGTAGCTTACTAAAATGTTACTGCCTAGAACTGAATTCTTCATCGTGCTGTAACAAAGAACCATCTCACACTTCACACATCCAAAACCATATGTCAGGGTTATAATGCAGCACATAGCTAAAAGCATCCACCAAATGATATGTTTGGGGAGTTTCACTCTCCCGTGAGCCTTCACTCTGCATAATATCAGCATAGCAATGAGCAGGTGGACCACATAAGCTTCTGTCTTCCTTAAGTGTAAGCAGCATTGCTGCATAGCAATTAGTTCTTATGAAAGCTATTCATGCTGCAGTGGGAACATTTAAGTCTCCCCTATGGATAACATACAATAACAGGTAGCCACTCAATGCAGATACACTTTGCTTGCATGTGTGTTTTGACATTGTCGTCAGGTAGGCAAGTTTGTTTTGCCTTCAGGATATGCCAAGATGTATATAAGATACCCACAGACACAAGGTTCAACCGAATCTCGATTTCTCATCCACATCTTAAAATCCTGTCCACATACACAGACATACATGCACAACCTTCCATAACCACTGGGCAGAGGGAAGAATTTTGTTTTAGATCATCACCCTTATTATATTGAACATGTGAAAGCTGATATGTGCTGAATAACTTGACTCTAAATGATTCCCTCAGGCCCTCAAGTTAAATTAAAACTGGTCTGATGCATTTGTATGTGGAGCAGTGAGAGTGTGTGTCTCTGCCGGAGTACTAATTTTACTATGTAATTAAAACCACTTTAATCTCTGCCAGGTAAAGGGGGCCTAATAATTAGGAGCAAATTCTTCACACGTCCTACTGGCTAAAAGAGAACCATGAATGTGTGTCAAGGACTCAACAGGCTGTTTTTTTGTCCTAACATTACATTTACCAGCAGTTCTGATGTTTCCATTCCAAAAAGAAAAACATATCTATAACATTTTCTATCAATTTTATCTTGTTATTTCCTGGGAAATTGCACTGATTTCTGCAGCATTCACAATCAGGAGGATGATTTTGTTTATAACCACTGTTTTTCAAAACAGTAATGTGAAATGATGGAAATTCAATTCAGGCAATTTAAGTAGAATGTGGGCTGTCATGCTTGGTCTGAATGATAATGCAGTTCTATTCCTTCACAACATCTGTATGAAAAAAGTATAAAGACTTCATATTGGTATTGTGTGTTTTGCTCTTTCTTTCTCTTTCTGTCTTTATATACTATTGTGAAGCTGGGTACCACACTCAGAGGCCCAAAACTTGAGGTGAATGTGTGTTAGCATGTTGCCTGTTAGTTCAAGAGACCATAGATAGGCTTTTGTTTTTGAGACCAGATACAGATTAACTAGTGATCTAGGGTCTTTCTTTGATTGCAAAACTGATTTATGGACGTTTTTTCATTATAGACATAACATAATGAATGCAGGTGTCAGTCACATTCATTTATTTACAGTGTCAAGAAAAGTACCTTTTTAAATTTCATGGTTTTCTGCATTAATCTGTCAACAAATGTGATCTGATCTTCATAAAAGTCAGGAATAACAAATATAATGTGCCTAAAATAATAATAAAAAAAAGGTCTATATTTAGAACAACCTTAAAAATCCATTCTACCAATGAAAACCGCTTTACCTCTGTCATATTGTTTGGAGGTCTCCTGTGTGTGAAGTCTTGTCTCTGACTCGACCACTCCAAAAGGCAGATTTAGTTTTTCTAAGGACATTCTGTTGTGGACCGGTGTTTCCGTTCATTGTCCTTTCATCTTCTTCCCAAGCACTGCAAGCTGGCCAGGCCCTGAACAAGCAAAGCAGGCCCAAATCATGATATTACCTCCACCATACTTTATGATTGGGATGATGTTTTCATCATGATATGCAGTGCCCTTTTTACACCACATGTAGTGCTGTATGTTCTTTCCAAATAGTTCAATATAGTTTCTTCAGTAAACAAAACATTTTGCCAGTAAAGCTGTGGAGTCAATGTGCTCTCTGGCAAACTTCAAGTGTGCAGCAATGTTCTTTTCTTCTTGTAGTCCTGCCATACACCCTGCTTATTCAATGTTTCACCTACTGTAGACACATGATCAAAGATGTTAGCCAGTTCCAGTGAAGCCTTCAAATCTCCAGCTGTCTCTCTGTGTTGTTTCTTTTTCTCATTGATCAGTATTTGTTGCGTACTTGTGGTCATTTTGACCCACCTCTCAGTAGAGTAGCCACAGTTCCAAAGTGTCTCAATTTGTAGGTTGTTTGCCTAACTTCTGACTAGTGAATATTTAGAGTCTTTGACATTACTTTGCAACCCTTTCCAGCTTTTTGTAAATTTTGTAATGTGATAGATCATCTGAAAACTGATTTTGCGAGCATGGCTCACATAAGCGTATTGAGTGGTTTTTGTCAAATCCTAAGGTTCAGATACTTTTCTTGCCACTGTGTGTGTGTGTTAAAATTTGACTTGAGCAAGACTTGACTTCAACAAGAAAGAATATGATTTATGATTAAAATTCACCTCCTTGGCTTTTGGCTTTGTTCCTATTACTGACCACATCCTTTAATTTCCCCATTGGTTAAAATACCGCCTGGAATGATTAGTTAATTAACAAGGTGCATAAGCAATATTTCATTCCCCACCTCCCCCTGTAATGGTAATCCCATCTGAATGAGGCTTTAGAGGGAGTCAAGTCTTGAACCTCTTTCTGGTCTTTTAGCTAAGCTAGGCTAGGTTAATTGCTTCCTGGACATGTAACACACAAATATGATAATGTCAGTCCTCTAGTGTAACAATGTTGAACAACAGTGACTAGGGTTAGCGATTAGTGGTTGTGTTTAAAGTTAGTGTATGTCTCCAAAAAATAAGTCAATGTAAAGTCCCCATGAGAAATGAAAATAAGCATCCCTGCAAACATGCATTTGCACCATGTCAACCTTCTTTAATGAGTCATCAGTTGCTAATGAGACCTGCTCTGGTTACAGTATGTATGTATAGCCATAGAAACAGGTGTGAGTGTGTCGGCATACAAAAACCCTCAAGGAAAACAATGAAATCCATCTCTCTCTCTCTCTGTGTCTCTCTCTCTCACACACACATCAATTAAAACCCCATGATCTTCTAAGCATGTGTAATTGTCTGTATCTGTGTGTCTGTATCTGTGTGTGTGTGTGTGTGCGCACATACAGCCTTTTCCACACTGACGCTGAGAGCTGCAACACAACTACAAGTCAATTAGCTTCTGTTCCACTTCACTCAACCCAACTGTGAAGCAGTACAGAGACAAAACTTTGAAATGCAGACTGTGGGGAGTGCACCGACATTTAAGCAAATCAGCTCTTTGATCGTGTTGCATTCATGTGAGAGAATCTGTGGCTATTTCCCATGTCTCTGCAGTATTTAGTGAGCATAGTGTTCACTACTACTGCACTTGCTATTAGCATGACAATAATTAGTCCAAACTTGTTGGCAGTTAGAGGTCTAGTCGACTTTCATGTCATACTTCAGCTTAAAGTCCTCAGTTGTTGCCATCTGTAATAGATTTCTAGGCAGCAAAAAAAGGAAGCAGTCACTGTTTGATGAAAAGAAACAAATATTAAATTAATGACAAGACTACATGCAAGAGTGCAAGAGTCAGGGGGTCCATGAAAAAAAGCAAACGACTTTAAAGGGATGAAACCATGAAACAGATGCAAAACAATTAGATTTTTCAATTCATTACTATGTTTTGACCAAAATAAATAAATAAATAAAAAGCAAAAAATATAAATAAAAAATACTGAATACGATGATGATATGTCTGCTGTAAAAATCTGTTACCTTCATCTATTGCTGAAACTGACAACAGCTGCTTCTTTCTGTGAGGAAGTAGGGTGCAGACTGTCAGCAGCCACCATACAGCACAGTCAGAGTCAGTCTTATCTTCCCTCAGCTGATATGCATCTCTATAAGGCAATTATTTCTGTAGATTATTGTAAGTAGCACAAAACTTCTAAAGTGGGATAAAATCTTCTGTAACATCTACAGTACACATCCTCTTCGGTCCTCACAGGTCTACCTATCAATCTACCTTTCTTTATGTTTTGTAAATGTGTTCAACCTGTCTGGTCTTCCTAAACCTAACTGTTAGTTTGTCTATGGTTTCATCATCTTATAAGAAATAAGTAATATAAAAAATATATATTTTTATCTCTACATTGAAGGACAGCAAAATCTATGAGAGCCAAAATCTCTCAATATAATCCAGGGCTAAACCTTTTGCTTTGCTGACACAGTGCTCCAACCGGCGAGCTTTCCTTTTCCAGCTTTAAGGCTCAGTATGGACTATAAAACTTCTGCTATCGCCAACCACTCCAGCTGGTAATAGGTGTAATAAGAATGCCAATGTTAATGACCTGAGGGTTATTTACTGTAATTACTGAGGTATATAATACATTAAAACTGCTCTTCCACAACGATACACAACAGCTGGTCCCATACAAACTGTATAGGGAGCCATTCTTGTAGCTACGTCTCAGTAAAAATGACAACATTAACCAAAGTGTTATGTGTCATATTGTCAGTTTGCTCCATGCTGACCTTGTTCGCGGTATCATCAGCTGTCTTCAACACTGTATTGGTGTCCTTCCAGCTCATTGTCTATTTTTTATAGTACATGCATAAGCTGGCAAATGTAAAGGACCATTTCAGTGTGACACATAGTAGCTTAGGTAGCTGTCACACGATGTAAATGTGTGTATCAAAATCACAGTTCCACAACAATGTGGCAGGAATCATCTTACTGAGTTAATATGAACACCTCATTATTTTTGTTTAAAATTCAAAGTTTTTTTTTTGTAAAGATGATATTCTGAAAGACACGAACACACCAGCTTTTTTTTACCAATTTTTTCTCCTAACAATAGAGCACTGCATGAAAATTACAGAGGAAGTGGAAAGTAAATGACAGACTGAAAACAAAAACTAGGAAAGAAAAGCAGTAAGAAGGAAGGCTAGAAGTTTTTTTGTGTATTTTGCATCTGAAGACGTCCTTTCTTTTGCTTGACAGCTTGATTGTGTTGCCTGAGTGGAACCCGTGGTGCAGCTTGGGTGTGAAAATATGACAAATGTGCATGAAATTAGTGGCCTGCATCACAACAGCTGATGAGCTGGTTCTTCCTTCCTGCTCTAGTTAGCGTGTGGAATTGTATTGTGGGCACATTTAGAATATGCATTCAGGTTTCAGAAAACATCCAGACACTGTTTGCTGATGCTTTTCTCAATTGATCTTCTCTGGGTTTGCTCCTGCCCAGGCACGTCTTTCAGACTTGTAGACTTGTGTGCAACGTACACACATCCCCAGTTGTAGCATGAATCCGTAGTGCTAGAAATGTTCCTGTGGGATTCAAGCGCGGCTAAAAACAAACAAAATGACAACCTGGGATTCAGTGTCTGGTCCGTCCAGCATGACCAGACCTTATGAATAATGCTTCATGTTATTATGTCAGGTCATAAGACATCATGTCAACGTGTTTAGAAACACACTGATTTATTCTATTCAATTATTCGCTCAGTCTCCAGATATGAATCCTTTGGGAGACATAAGCATAGGATCACAGCACAAATGCATCAGCGAGCATCAGACATGATACATAATACATAATACTGTGGAGTCACTTTTAACCAGAATCCCACAGGAACATTTGAATCACCATCTTAAATCCACATTTTAAGACCATGTATGTTCTGGTCAGCCAGAGAAAATTGTGGCTGCTCTTAATTGTTAAGAGCATTATCATCAAACCGCATGTTGTGATAGAGCTCTGCATGCTTCTCATCAATGGCTAATCCAGGGTGATTTAATTAATTTATATTTTTCTGTGCTGCTGTGAGGAAATTATCCTGCAACAGCCAACAAGAATTTAAGATACTGCCAGAGATGGAAGACACAAAAAGGCAACTCAGGACAACGGAAGCACAGCTACATGGTTCAACTGAACAACGAATGCAAAGATTGCAATACCATGTGATGTTAGAATGAATATAAACTGGCTGTTGGCTACTTTGCATCAGAGAAGTGTTATCTTTAACTGCACGTCAAGTCAGTCAGAGTTGGAAGAGGCAAAAACACAATCAGCAGAAATATCCACGCAGAAGTACAACAGAGACATGGGAATGGAAAAGAGAGAGAGAGAGAGAGAGAGAGAGAGAGAGAGAGAGAGAGAGAGAAAGAAAAGGACACTGGGCATCACTAATAGGTAATAGAACGCTATAAAGCTGCAGAAACACAGCAGCGATATATGCTGGGCAGGTGATTGCTGAATGACATGCAGGTGACTAGTGGAGGAGGGGGAGATTAGGAACCAGGGAAAGAGAAGTGGCAGCATCTGAAATCAAAGAAGCTGGTGGAGTGAATGAACAGAGTTGAATCATGACGCCCTTTTTTTATATATATATTTATATTTATATATATATATATAGTAAAAGGTGTTTTTTATTTACAATCTGGCAAATCTGCATTATTGAAAACCTGTTGTTTTAGCTGGTGGAAGAGGAAAGTGCCCTATAAGAAAAAGAAGTATAGGTTGTTGGTGTCAAGCAGCTAAATTGTTTTATTGTTAACTGTTAGTTTAAAACAACTCAATACTCAGCTATATGAACTGTAACTGTCCTCTGCTCACAATGCAAGGGACAACCATGCGAGAGCCTGTTGCACTTGATGGCAATAGGAACAGGAGCACAGAGCTGTTTACTGCTCCACGGTGGGATCACTTCAGTGCCGCTACAGGAACACAGCGCTAATCAGCCTCATCAGCAAGCTCCAGCTACCTAATATTTGTGAATGCAGCATAACAATACACAAGACTGACTGACACTACTGGTGCTTAGGTTCTGTTACTGCTACAGTGAATTATAGAGTCAGAGACATCAGTCATCCCATAAACAAGCAAGGACCTTCCAACTTGTCCTTGAAGGCTGTAATAAAAAAATGTCAGCTATGTCATGCATGAATGTATGAATGTGTTGTTTATGTTCCCCTAAAACAACAATGAGACACAAACGAACACAGTAACTGCTTTATGCTAAGATGAAATTCAGCATAGATAAAGAGATTTAATTTATTGCTGGAAGTGGAGGTGGAGGTCCACAGGAAAAAAACGTGAGATTTCTTGAGCCTCTGTTAAAACCAGTATATAGTGTCAAGATTACAAAGTCTTTAAGTGATAATGAGCTTATTGTGTCTTGAGGGAACCATTACAGGATTGACAGGGACTGGGATGTGGCCAGTAGGTATCACACCGCCAGTAGTGGGTTTAGCAGGACGTTGGACATGCTCTTGTAGTCAGTCAAGTGACTTCCTATATGTATGTATGCATTATTTTAATGGCACCATATATGCTGTAATTTAAGGGAAACAATGGGCCCATTTAAAGATCACCTTAGGACACTGCTGTTTTTAGACAAGTCAGAGTAAAAAGACACAGAAGAGATGACTCAGCTTCCACACTGGATCCAATCTGCCCAAAATGTTGGATTAGTTGGGAGTACGTGAGCCAACTGCGCCAAGTAGGTGTTTCCCCCGGGGCCACTTTATCCCTGCTGCTGTCAGTCAGGGCTCTTCACACAGACCGACTGCAGCAGATTTCTTTTTCCTCTGGTTTTCTAAGTGGTGATGACCTTTGTGGTCATTAACTGTACACCCTGACGGGTATCTGCTGCCCTCTGGTCAGTGTAATGCAGTAAACGTGTGTTCTCGGTCGGTGTATTTCTTGCTCACCTTTGGGTGTATAATTGTGGATGTTGCTCAGATTATGTTTCATGGAATGGCTTCATACAGTATCTCGTGTGCTAAAAGCTTCTTGTCTTCTCTTTCTGACTTCTCACGGGCTAGAACATGTGAAGAATTTGACCCTTTCAGAAAGAAAGAAAACAAGAGGCTTGAAATAAATGCTTTTATTGGAACTACACATGCACCGGAGTTATTTTCCAGGGATGTGGGCACATTTTCTGGACCATAACTATTAGCGCTACTGTGATCTAAAGCTCCTTCGGGTGTAAAACCTCAAGTAAACATTTTACGAATCCACAAATTCAGCCTCCTGTACAGCGTCAATGGAGCAGAAAAGTGTTGCTTGGCGATAAAGCAGATTGAAGAGTTTTCTAGCTTTTAAAGAGACATGTTTATGTTTTCAAGTATTGATTGAACTGTATCAGATCATAACAAGGCTGAGGACTGCTAAGAACTGAAAGCTACTCCACCAAGTCAGGTTCACATTTTGGGTCACTTGACAGAAGTTGCAGTGAAGGTGGACAACTGCTAACTTTATTTTATTAGAATAAACCCAGAGTGTGATCAAAAAGGCCTTGGTTCATTGAAAAGTTTTAAATCTTTCACTACTGTTGAACACATCCATGGAGTAGAAGCAGATACTACATCTCCCATGTCTACATGTGTTCAGTTCATTTTTCATCAGATCAGTTTCACCTGTGGACCAGCCTCCCCTCATAAGCTCCCCTCATTCAACACCACTCAGTCTTGCAGCCCGTTTGTTTCCAGTTAGTATGTGGTCGACCTCGTTTGTTCCTTTTTTCGTTACACTTCTTTGTGTCTGGCACAATTGAGTCCTCCAAAAACCTCTGACTGTAACAACATGGTAAAACATCATACTTTTTTTTTATTATTTTAATTTAATGTCTTTCAAATGAAGCTTTGGTGAAAGTTCAGTAAGGAAGATCTTGTTACACTCACTTTCTGCTGGGATTACCTACTAAATCTATTCCGTCATTTCCACTTTCCCACACTGTTAAAATTCCTTCCTTTCTTTCAACTCATCACTACCATCTCTAACCTTTCTGCTTTCTCAAGTCAACCAGCTCATAGAGTTCATTCTTGAAACATCATCCTCTTTCTGTCATTCTGCCTTTCAGACCTACGCTGACCTGACCCTCCTCTACTCCATCACCGCCTCATCCTGAATGGCACTCCAAACACACAGCAGTTCCATCTTCCTGTCTCAGCTGACTCCACCACCAACACCAGCTTAGCCCATTCTCTTGGCATTCTTAACCTGCCATGTTCTGCCATGTGCTATATTTTAACTTAGACAAGCTTAAATGGATCCTGTCCTCATTTAAAAATAGCGGATGTATTATCATTGACATCTGGACCAAGTAATGCATGACAATATGGAGAAATTGATCATAACTCTAAGTGAGCTTCATTAAGTCAAAGCTCAAAATCTCATCCAGCAATGTTCTTTGTAAAGAACAAAAATGTTGCACCATTTATAACCTACTGACAACTATAGAGCTAAAAGTTATACTACTGTTCAATACCATTTCAATCAATGAGCTCATTTGTGAGGAACTCAGTATTGAATCTGTTAGTACAAACATTTGTTGCATAAGCATCACTGTCAGCAGCAGTGTTGCACTGTCAATATAAAAATAACATCCTGCTACTGGGGAGGAGTACACCTCAGAGTGAGGTGAAGCAAAGAGTTGAGAGGGAGAAAGGTGGCGGTTTGGGAAGTGCGGCTCCGACAAGGCAATTAAACGCACCCTGGGCTTGATGGATTTCTAATTGGAGGCAGATCACATCAGAGGTGTGCTGGATTATAGTGTCGGTAATGAATGGGATAGACAGAGCGTGACAGATTAGTGCTGTTACGCCTCTCCCTGAACTGTGGTAGGAGTGTGTATGAATGGCGGCCTGTGTGTGTCTGTGTCCACATTACAGCCTTTTGATGTGTGTGTGTGTGTGTGTAGATGTACAGTGTGGTACAGAGTAGTCATGTGTGCATTTTTGTGTGTGTGTGTGTGTCCACTGGTGCTAATCTGACACGGAAAGACAACAGGGAAGGGATAAAGACATGATGGAATTAATGCAGATGGACAAAAGACAATGAAGAGGCAATGAAGCAGACAAAGAGACATTTCAAGGTGTGATCCTGTGAAGAGAAAGGTGCTAAATTCTTTGTTATAAGGCAACACAATGTAAGACGCTGGAAGTGATGACATGTATGATCACTGAGACAGACTGCTGCTGTGATGCCTGAATGGATTTAGTTTCTGTTCCGTTTCACTAGGATTATGTCTGGCAGCGAAGAAATGCTAATCGTATGCACGTATTTACAATAACATATGTTGATACTGAAAAATGCATATCTAAAAAAGTTTACTGATGCCTCTTGGACAGACAAAGACTGAAGGCACTAACAGGATTTGACTCAGGTTAGGTAAAGATCACGGTCTTGGTTAATGATAGAAAAATGATTTTTTACATTAATGTAACCCTGCTGCACCAGATAAGGCATGTTTCAATATTACAGTAAAATACAAGCAACTTTTTTAAAATCCTAATAGGGGGAATTTGTTTGGAGCAGCTCATTAGGCACAACTGACGCATAAATAATGCAATGCACAAAACAAAAGGAGGGTTAGAAAGTAGGTGGAGACAAGATTGGTACTAACTAACTTACTTTTCATACTGTCATAACCAAAGAGCCGTGATAAACCATGCATAAATTCATGTACCATCATCAAATGTCAAACTACCTCCAAGGTCTGACTACAGAAACAGAAAAATGCCCTTATAGTAATGTGGTGGATGCTATGAACTATGTGAGCAAAGCTGTGGTAAACAGGCTTATGATGACTGATGACAGGGTTTTGTCAGATTGTTCAGTGCACTTGTCAAGATTGTCAGATGGAAGAGAATTGCAAATGGTTTGCTTCAAGCAGGGAATCACAATCATTTGTTAACAGTGATGATGATCAGCGTCACTTATATCTGAAGACAAAACCACACATTCCCTCTACAAGTTTCAATTGCTCTTTTGGGTTTTGACTACACCTTGAATATTATCACAATTTTAAATGATTTAAACTCATATTCACCTAAAGGAAAGAGGTGGATGGCCGTCAGTCACCAGTTCCTTACTCATTTGAGCAGCTATGTTCTCAGTAACTTGGAGAATCTAAGACAAGGAGCACTCAAGCTGTTCTGGACTTGAATTTGTTACCCAAACTGTAGAGGAGCAGCATGAATAATGACATAAGTGTAATTCTGTGCGTGACTAATGTGTTGCAGCAGTTTAACTGCGCTTCTGCAGAATTTAGAGGATCATCTGCCTGTAATGAATCAAAGTGCACATCAAGTAAAATGTCACTTAGATGAGAATGAAATGAGCGACGGCAAGAGAGGGTGGAACGACGGGCAAAGGAGTGAAAGGAGGAAAAGAGAAGGAGAAGTCAGCTTTGCTTGTTTGGAACGAGCAGACGGATAGGCGGCGAGGAGGCGGAGAGGAAGACAGAGCGGGGGGGCTGAGCGAAGTGAGAAAACAGAGAGGAGGGGAGAGAGACAAGAGACAGAGAGAGAGAGAGTGAGAATGTGTGTCTGTAAAGTGAAGGAGGGGGAAAAAAAAACAGGAAGAAAGAACAGGCGAGGAACTTTTAATGGCCCTGCTGTTGTCTTTGTCAGCACACTGTGACAGCCAGAATCAATTATTAAGCAGGACCACGAGCCTTCGGAGGAGGAGGAGGAGGAGAATGTGGCGAGAGGGAGGAAGAGCAGGGCACAGGGATGGAAGGCAAGACGAGCGCAGGGAGGGGCGATACACAGAAGGGAGGACAAAGGGGATGTATGAAAAGGAGAGAGGAGGATGAATTAGGAGACGAGGAGAGCAGGAGGAGAGGGACGAGGGGGAGACAGAGCAAAGTTAACAAGAGAAGAAAGGAGGCGCGAACGCGGAGGGTGAGACGTTTCGCAGCATTTTGCAGAGAAGCACTTAGAGCAGAGTGAGAGAAGAGAGGAGGAAATGAGATGCGAGAGACGGCGTGTGCGTCTTTCTTTCATGTTGTGGCGCTTCGGGTCATGCTTTGTGTGTCTCTCAGTGTCTTACATGCAAGCAAATGAGAAGAGGAGATTTTGATTACGCTAGGGGAGACGACAGGCTCCGACCTGCGTCTGTGAACGTACACGCTGCATAGGGCCCCATTCAATCTGTTGCTGTCAGAACATTTGTGCCTTTGATACATGAATATGTATCAAACTGTTGTCCATCCGTCCATCTGTCCCTTGTTTTTTATACACTGTGATGAAACTATAAAAACTTTGGAGAAACAATACTGTACTAATGCTTCAGGTGGGGTATTATCTTTGGTCCTTCAGGATTTAAACTGTTTGCTCTTTGACCTCAACTCCACATATATTTGTATTAATTATCACTATTTAAAGCTATGATGTAGTTCGGGGCCTGAATACGTCCTGAAAACAATGTACCTTCATTCGGCATGGACGTTTTATTTTGCCTTGTCTCTTGTCTCCGTACCGTTTCCCACCATGCAAACATTAACGTTATTCAAATATTAAAGGGCTGGTTTCTGCATCGATTGGATACTTTTTGTTGCCAGATAATTGGCGTTGACTCAGTAGGAAGAAGGTGGGAAGAAAGAGGAATGAGGTCCTTAACAAAATAGCTGGAGAGTGCAGAGTTTTATTGTTCGCTCCCGTCGCTACCTGCATCTGCTACCTTTTTTTGTTGCTATGGTGGTGAATAGCTGGGTAATAAGTGTCAAATATGTCAAATAAATGCAAACACAAACAAAAACGAACCCGCTCATATTCTAAAATATCTTTTGTGACGAGATCAAACAAATCTCATCAAAATAATATAATGTTTCTGTGTCCACAGAGACTGATATGGTGATAGTAATAAAAGCTATGTTGGACTTGGTTGAGCAGCGTGGCTACATGCTGGACTCTGAAGAATCACAGCTTACCATTTGTAATGGCTTGACTGCCTTGGTAAGTTACCGGGGGACAAAATTCCCACCTGGCAGCACCAGGAATGTGCAATCACAGTTATATTCGTACAAAAACACTCAGTAGCTGGATACATGTAGCCTTCAAATGGTGTTTAACTTGCACTGATCAGTGTTTTCTCTACTGTTAGGCTTTACCATGCACTCTGTCATAGGTATTCACTTTACAGACTGTACAGATTGTGGAACGTGTATGTCTCTAAGTAAAAAGGGCATAAACGCTTCCTTTCATAACATCCCAGATATGTCGTTTCTGCGAGCTGGGATAAAAACAGAGCTCAGAAGCCGTTTTATTTTGAAGGTCTGATCATAACATCAAGGCAGCCTTGCTCATTACCATAATTCTGTCATTCATCCGTGATTCCTTTCTTGTAGACAGCTAAGACGTTACTGATCAGTCACGAAACAGATTAACAAACAAAGACACAAGCTCAACAGCTAATAACTAATTCCTATTTACTTGAACTATTAATTAGGTTTTCAATTAACAAGACAGACCAATTAAGAAAGTAAGCTGATTCTTTGTTTGCAATGACAGTACAGCAAAAGATGAAATGGCCTCTGGAGTGTGTGTGTGTGTGTGTGTGTGTGGGAGGTTGAAAGAAAACAAAGAACAGAGTTATTGTAAGTGAATTTAAAGGTCACCCCTGGAGGATTATTAGACATCAGAACAGGCAGGAACTGTCAGAGCAAAGCAAAAATCAAACGCACTCAAACAGCAGTGACAATCAGCACACACAGAGGTCACAGTTTTTAGCTGACCCAGCTTCAAGAAGGGCGGGAAACACACTCAGAATTATCTTCGAGTGGAGAGACAGACGAAGCATTTTTTTTCCTCTCATAATCTGTCACATTCAGTAGCGATCAGCGGCGCACAAACACTTTCAAACTGTCGAGTTTTCACCGTCGGACGTCTGGAGAGGAAAGGCCGTAAATGAGGCCTGTTGTTAGTTATAACAATAGGAAATTTGACAGGAGAAAAACAGTGTTCATTTCTGACAGTGAGTGGAAACCAAACCATTCACTATCTGTTCACATCTTGTAATCCTAGTGTACTACTGTGACACAAATTCATTTGTTGCTGCCAACACTGATAAAGTCAGGTGGATGTACTGTTACTTTGAATGCATCTCTTGCCTCAAGGAACATTAACGAAGCTAACTTTTTAAAATGAGAAATACCTTCTTGTTTTTGTGAAGTTAACATTGCCTACTTCACGGTGTCTTTATTTCAACATCCAGCAGACGCATAGCAACACATCCATTCATTTGGAGTGATGTTTTGAGCCACCTGGCGCCCATGCGTCCATTTCTCAGTCTCTTCTAGCTCAGGTGTTGGCCTTAGTTGAAAAGCGTGCTCTGCTATGTTCACCTGCTAGTAACTGTGTGTGTGTGTGTGTGTGCGTCCTTTGGTGCAGAGCAGGTAGTAACAGCTGCCTGCTGCTGAGTGATTATTCTTTTAAACCGGAGTGGTAGACTGTGTTTTACGCCTCTCTGTCATTTCAAAATACACTTAGCTGTTCCTGCAGAAATACATTACTCTAAATTGGGATGTGGCAGTTCGTGTATCCAAGATTCACAATGTGATGGATCATGATGAGCGCTGTAAATTAAGTTTTGGTTGTAAAGGGAACTTCAGTATACAGCCTGGTAGAGGAAGCAGTCTGTAATATCACAGTGGCAAAGAATCATCAGGACATTTTTCACTACTGGGTGTATGCTTTTCATTCCTTTTATTACAATTAAACAAACTATAGCGTTATTATATTATTAGGCAAAGCAAAAGTCAGAAGTCTAATGTAACAAGGCAACTTATTAAACAGTTTTGATGAGTGTTTAATCTAAGTCTCAATAACTGTTTTGCATCAGAAATAACACTTTCTGATCCATTCCAATATTTAAAATCATGCAAATAAGGCTTTTATTCACCGGTTGTCACCTGTTTTTTTTTTTTTATTATCACGTGACGGCTGAACATTAACCCATCATAATGCAGTCTTTTCTTTTTGCTCTGACAAGGTATGTGTGAATATAATCACCTGCTCAGAATAATTTACTCACACTATGAAGCGGTAATCTTCCATCTGCTAAATGGATCCTTTCTAAGGTTTCTTATCCCTCTAATTTAGCAATTAAATTCTTTTGAGTAGCATGATACATACTGTGTCAATACTAACTGCTGAACATGAACCAGTATCATTAGTTTGCTAAAGGTTTACTTTCACAGTTTATATGACACTTACAGTGACATCATCACCTGCTCCTGCTGAACTTCACATTTAGACTCTTCACATTTTACATTACATTTTGGTTTTGTACGGTGAGTGCTTTTATACTTGCTTACATATATTTTGCAGATTTTATGCACTTCCTGTACGATGCATACTTGAAACAATATACTACACTGCAGGTTTGAAACCATAAATATGAAACGAGCATCTACTTCCCGATGAGCACTCATTGGTTATTGATGAAACAGAAACACACACACACACACACACACACCATGTTTTTTCCCCCCTAAACAAAATTAAACCAGTTATTCATTTGGTGGGTCGATATGAGACAAGAGAGCAGAATCGTTGCTAATGATCTCACTGGAGCATGTTATTGTAGAATTGGTACACAGAAGTGCACTTTTTTTTTTAACAATTGTAATTAAACCAAGAGCGGTGATCAGGAGCACTGCTAAACACTGCTGCAGATGCAAGATTGGGCGTTAAGTGCTGTGGATACTGAGGAGAAACTTTCAACCAGTGGAGAGTTTAACTTGAAATCTGCGGGCGGAGCTTTGGGGACGTTTCTCATCTGGCGGATATCCCGTTTGGGAATGAAACTCCTCAAGCTCACACTTTTATTAAACCCGGAGGGGAACCTCATTGCATTTCAGCAGTCAGATTGACCAGCAGAGCAGCTGTTCTTTGCCCGCTGGGGTCGATATGTGCAGTCAAGAGAGCAGAATGGTCACATCAGCACAGCTTGGCCTGTTTTGTATTGTTGAATCAGTTCACAACAAAGGCCCCTAAGTTTCCAAAAGTTAACTGTTGTCTGGCCGGCAGAGTTCATGTGAGTCCAAAAGGGAGGTAATAATATCCAAACTTCACCAATCACTCAGAAATTTCTGTTTGTTTTGTAGAATCCCTGAAACAGCAAATATCAAAGCTTTAATGAGCTATAGCCTGAATCACTATTAATCACTAATTGATTATCTTACACATGATGCAGCTGGTAATAGCTCGAAATGAATGGTGATTCCAGTTTTAGGTGCAACTTACAGCAGCTTCTGTAAGCTGCTTGTTAGGCTGTTTTTAAGTTCAGTTCCCAAAAGAGCAGCGAGAAAAAAAAAAGGGGGGGGGGGGGGGGGGGAGGAGGAACAGCAGCAGCAGCAACTGCGTCTAATACCCAAGAAGCTCCTGGAGCATTTGATCAGAGATGTGGTACACAGTGGGTGCTTCTCATTAACTTATTTCCCGTCTCCTCGCTCCTCGGGTGACCTGGAAATCGTTCCAGTCTGTCATCACGAAGGACGTCTTAATTCCCTTATTTCTGTTCAGAGAAGCGAGGAGGCTGCCTGGAGGAGACAAGAGCAGCCTCTTGTCAGCTGCATGGTGTAGCGGTAAGATCGCTGCCCTCCATGTGAGAGAACGGGGTTTGAATCCCAGCTGTGGCCTACCTCCAGTGGGGGTCCTTAGGCAAAACTTCCCTATGCTTACCCTACCTCTACCTTGTACCTTACTTGTAAGTAACTCCTGCCAAACCACTAAATGTTAATGTAAAAGCAAGGACATGAGGCACCGTCCTTTATTGAAGTCTTATCAGACCAACACATCATCTGATATGACTGCAGTTGCACAACACAACAACAAATAGCACTGACTGGATCCACGTCAACCGTAGGACACATAGGGAAACATAAAACAACTTTAATTATAAAGATTCGTTTTTTGCTTGGTATTTTCACAATATAGCCATTTAGAGCTCTCATGGAGATTCCTACACCAATCAGACACAACATTAAAGGCACCTGGTGGTTTTAATCAGGGCAACCTGGAAAATGAGATAATGAACTGGTAAACAAAATATTAATAAATGCTGAAAATCCTCATTATAAAGGAAATTGAGCTTTGTTGGCTCATGTGCATTTAGTGTCTGCACATTTAACAAATGCATCCGATGGATCTGTTTGCAGTTTACTTACTAAATGTGTTTCTTAATGACAAAATAGTTACAGTATTTAAGGGGGAACTTTTACCACGCTGGAGAACATCACTACATGACAGTGGCTATCAGTGTAGTTGTTCATTTGGACATCACATTATCTCTGCGAACACACGCCCTAAAGCAGAAAAAGCTGTTCCCACCTGCAGACTGACAGCTGATCTAACGGTGATACAGATGATGGTTCTGGACGGGAGCCACATCTTCATTTCTCTAAACACGTGTTTCCTCAATTCCTCCCTGCTCACATCAATTCCTTAGATGGATTTGACAACAACAACAAAAACAAGTAAGTGCAACACTACAGTTTACTCAGTCCTGCCATACAATTAAATTGTCAGGGATAGAAATCCAATAAAGCTAAAAGCTTAGTTCCCTCTCAAGGGCAGATATTAAGTCAGGCTTTTTGTGAGAGTTTAAAACCTCTTTCAGCTGAGTTTCCACAAAACAGCAGAAGTGTATAGAAGACGTTTTTACCCATGGAGCTATTGAATCACACATGTTAAACTAACTCTGGTTGTATAATTTTGATGACTCATGATGAGAATGGAATCGTTGGTGTCACGTTATTTTAAAAACATAATTTTAAAAGTGATATATAATTTAGTTGGGCAGATTTTTTTTTACTTGATTTACTTAATTTAATTTGAAAACGTGTCAGATGTAGGTACGTTTGTCGAAGCTATTTTCATCACACCCTGGTTGGCTTATTTTAATGAGGTGAGAAGAACAAAAGGAGCAGCATAATCCAAATGTAGGGTAGACGTAAGAGTAGGTCACTAGTGAAGAGAATGAGGAGGTATTTGAAGGTAATGGGAAGCGCGTGTACATGTTTTTTTTTTACAGTAAATAAAATGTACTCTGCCATAAATAGGCTGATTCTGAGCGGGGTTCTGTGTGACGGACACTTTCAGGACTACACACATCAGGCCTTTGATCCAGCTAGCTCATCATTTATATTGGTATCTACATGTAAACCCACAAGTGTTCATGTTGTTAAATTGGAACGTTACTTCACAAACTAGTGGGCTAGACTTCACTGAAAACGCTAATCCCGTGATTCCTCATTGATTTTCTCTGAGTATTTACACTTTCCTGGTTTAATTACACCCATCCTTCTGATGTTTGCTCTAACCATTACCCCTTACAGACGTGGAGCCTCCCAAGGCAAAACAGACGCAAGCTGTGTGCTGTTTGAACATTTACAGCAGAGGCTGACTGAAAGCCCACCGCTGAGGAGTGACTTGAACATTCCTGTTTTCATGTGGATTTGAAGAAATAAAAAAAACATGTAAAAAACTTTGCTCATTCGTTTCGATCTCCTGTGGGAATTGGGTGTTTTTCATTTACTTTACTCCACAGCTTGACCACTTGTTTCCAAATGAACTTGTGTAACTGGCTTTCTTGTTTCTGTTTTACCAGCTCGGTGAAATAAAGCTTAAATAAAACTTTAAAGCCTACATGCTCGGGCAGAGAAATTAAAGCGTTTCACCAAATGCAGCCACCTGTAGTGTTGCATCTCAGCCAGGCAGCCCTTCAGATCTGTTGGTGTGTCTGCAGGCAGAACTTTTCATAACATCAATGCAAATGACTCAGTTTACCCTCGTAGACCTGGTTCAGTCCCAGCATCATGACAGGAAGTGAAGCGTACGACAAAAAAGTAGCAAATAAAAGAAGGTGTTTCAGGGACACAACAGGGGAACACAATAAGCATGTGAAGCATGAGGAAATGCCAGATGCCAAATTGTGCCGTGTCTCAGTGCCCACAAGAACACGCTGCAGCCCGCTGCAAGGCCGTCGACTCTTACATAAACACCGCTCTTTAACTTTCATATGAGCATTTCACATTCAAGTTGTTGTAGAGTTGAGTTGACGCGTGGGACCAGGCCTCGCTGCTCGTCCTGGCAAGCACACATGCACACATCTGGATGCAAAACACACAAGCCCGAATTGTGCAGAGGTACAGCGGAGGCGCTCGACAACGCTCGCACATGAAAGGGCGCAGGTCGAGCAGAAGATCCCTCCAAAGCACAATTCACCAGACCACATAGTGATCCAGGAAAAGTTTATTTCCGAATCAACTTTTTATGGGATTTGGCTTCTCATGAGGCAGTAACGTTACGTGATCGCAGCAGACTTCCCCTCATTCATACATGTGTAATGAGAGAGTTTCTTATTTATGCTGCGGTGCTCGAATCAGTCACGAACCAAAAGAAAGGACAACGTGATAATAGCTTTATTACTTTTGTATGAGTGATGTGTTTCTAACAAGAGCGTCAAACCCAGGAAAATACTAAAGCCATGTGGACAGGGGCTGTGTGTGTGTGTGTGTGTGTGTGTGTGTGTGTTTGCTGATTTTTGTTTACTGACACAGGAACACAGGGCTTTATAGGCATGAATGATTACGCTGTATTTGGATTTTTTTTTTTTTTTAATCTTCTGCTTGAGAGATCTGAACACGCATGCATGCACAAACGCACTGAGCAGACTGAGCCAGAGAACGAGAAAGGAGAGTCCGCTTTTAAAGCAAGAAGCTCGACGGCAGATCGACAACTGTTAGTTCGGTGGGTGCCAAAGAAAAAAAAGAAAAGGTATGGGACACCAGAAACTCTGATATAGTGAACGCTACTGTGAATTTAGGATCAAGATTGGGTCTGAGTGGGACAAGCACATTTCTTCCTTGCTTACAATAGAACAGTTAATCCATCCATAATACATCAGTTTGGTTGGAGCCTGTGCCCATGACATCAGTAGTAAAACAGCATGTGAACAGTTGGGTTATATCTTCTGTGGCCCAGATTTGGTTAGTTCAGACTCTCTGATCTCATATAAAAATAAAAAGCCCACTTAAACAGGTAACGTTGAGGCAGCCTGACTGAGGAAATAATCCGCTGTGAGTCGTGCCACAGGTGGACAGGTGGTCTCTGGAGCAGACACACAAATACCTACAGCGCTACGGGTTGCACAGTGTGGAAATGTCACATGAAGTCTTGCATGATAATGTTTTAATGAAGGTAAAGTGTAATAGTGTTGTGTGACCTTTACTATCTGCATCCCGAGTGCTGTCGAGGATCAGTGTGAGCTGGCCCAGAGGGAATCAAACAGGTTTCCATTGTCTAAAGACACAGTGAAGGTTCACTTGTGATTTCAATTTATCTCCTATTCGCTTGTTCACATTCCTACCTCAACATATACATATATAAATAAATATATAATATATAAATGAATATATAAATATAAGCAGGATGTGGATCTAATGACAACGGGTCATTTGAACCACATCATATGTATTCAATTGAGCAGTATTTTTTGACAGTTGTCAAATAGTTGGAGCTGTTTTCTCCAGTTGCTTGAGTTTTGTCTGTTTACAGGTGTTTTCTTAAGCAGCGGGGCATTCGTGGGCCACCTTAGATTCTGGCTGAACTCGTTTTCTGAGATTAAAATGCAGAATAAGAGGAGCAATTTAATTGAGTGCAAGGGGGGGACGGGGGGGGGGTGAAAGGGCAAAGAGAACAGATGAACAACTGTTTACTAGAGCAGCTCCGGGGCCATTTTATGAATGCCTTTCTTGCATAAAATAATAATTCCTTGTTTGTTTCTAATGTTTATTTACCCAGGATGAAGACTTGTTTTTTTCCCCCTCTTTATTAATCTTCATCTGTGCTCCACCTACGCGTACATACCTCTCTACCTGGAACACGTGGGGTACATTGAAGCATACTCAAGCAGAAAAACCCGGACGCTTGCTCTTTGCCTTATTCGCTCTTACTTGCTCACACGGACACAAATGGGCGTAATACATGTGCGAAAGCGTTCACGGTGTGGTGATGTATTCATGTAAGATGATCCCAGGACTTCTGCTGTTGTGCACAGAGGGGCTTGTGTTGAGGATGGGAGGATGGCTGGATTAGAGGATGGCTGGATAAATAAGAGGAGACATATACCAGGATTAGGTGGATTAAAGGATAGATCAAGGATGCTGCAGACTGATACAAGAGCTGAAGTTACATAAATTAATAGCTGAAGAGACGCATGGATGTAAAGATTTCAAGGCGGATAATAACTTTAATATGATGCACAGATTTGGGGATTACATGTCAAAAGGATTACTCAAATGTGATTACATAGAGTCCAGTTATAATTTCTTGCAACTGGCCGTTGGCTGAGCTCCAGCACACTGAGATACTGAGTAACATGGTTACGTGTGTTTACGGTTCCTACAGTTGCTCCCTAGTTATCTGGCCGATACGCTGCATCTAATGTAAATTTAGAGCCTTAGGCTCTGTAAACACGATCCCACTTTAACACATCACCTCTACCTCGTGATATTGCTATGAATTTTAATGTTTGCTCGTCTTCCTAGCATCTGGTAAACAACAACAACACTGAGAATCACTTATCTTTGCAGCAGCAGTAGCAGAATTGTTTTAAAACCAAAGGTGCACTGTGGAAATCCCCTGAGATCCAGGAGCAACTGCCAAACAGCCTCAATACTATTTTGGGCTTTTGGGGCTCGACCACATAACACAGTGTGCTCAACACGTCTTCCTCTGCAGTTTTCTCCTTCCTTTCTTGTCCTCCTGCTCTCTCCTCATCATTGTTATCACCTACTTCTACGTCAGTCTATAGCAGGTATATGTTGCCCGCTCTTCCAGCTCTTTCACTCTAAATTTCATCAATTTCCACAGCCTTTGGGAGGACAGGAGGTCTCCTGGGAGCGCTGTGATATTTCCTCTTCATTTCCTTTCGTCTTGCAGCAGAAGCCACCAGGCTATCTGTCATATAAAACTACTGCCTATAACACAGGTAGACAGGCAGCGTCAGTAGAACAAAGAGTATTTATAGAAGAGTTCCCAGGTTTGACTTTCAGCAGTGTGACATAAAAGTAATTGTCAGTCAAATGAAATAAATCTTCAGAGAAGGAGGCAACATAAATACATGAATACATTAGGAAACATGCTGGAAATATGAACAGATGATAGCATTAGTCAGTGTTTCAAGTATTATTGCTTTAAGAGGGGAAAATGAGCCTCACTCCAAACTTGGAGTTGACTCAACTAGGCTTTTTACCTGTAATGTTCCACTGTGTACACATATTTACCATCTCTCACAAACACACTAATGTTAAGTCTGCAGCTAGAAATAAAGTGCATCATGGAATAAAGGGCAACTCTTATGTAAGTTTTCCAGGAATCGTTCATTTTAATAGTCTTGGTAAAGGTTGCCAACATAATGCAGCCTTGGACGTCTCTTTCTAAGAAATCCAAAGTAAGTGAAATCAGTTCTTTTATACCAACTCTAACTTCTGAGAACTTCAAGTTCTGAGATATTCTAGGCTGTTTGTCACTTGTACAGTATAGAGATTTCAAACATGATGTTTGTGCAAGTCTGCCAGCAGGCCAATCAATGAAAATGGTTTGCTCCAGTTCTGAAACATTGACTACAACTATACCTTGTTTGAAAGCACAGAATCTTAAAATGCTTAAGATGCTAATACTACTAATAAAAACAAAATCGGTTTATTTTTTTATTCATTCATTATTTTGATTTTCTTGTCTTCTAATCATTTTGTGTTGCCTGTGCAGACACACAAGGATTTCAGCATGCTGGGTACCGATTTTATTATTGTACGTATCCTTTCTCTTTTTCCACTGTCAATAATATAAAATATCTGGCAAATGCTTTCCCATATTCCATTTCTGTTTGTGTAGACCATGACATATTGTACTTTTTGTTCTGCACAGTTCTAAAAAAGGAGAACAAAGCACTTTCCTTAAGCCAAACCTGAAAGGTCATGGTTCAGAGATCTAAAGTAATTACTGCACTCTAGTGAAAAGATGAATTGAAGCTTCAGCGTTTATAAAAAGCTCTGTTCTACTTTCAGCAATAGATACTGAAGATCCCACAGATTGTATATTTATATAGCTAAATAGAGGTTATGATGAATACATAAGATGTTGGAAGTTCACTTTATAGTGTCAAGAACATCAGTGTATGTGAGCACAGTTTGTGTTTGTATGTGATTCTCTACACATATGGTAGAGAACCTTAACAAAACAAAGTCGTTTTTATTAAATATGTGGAAAATACTGTACCAAAATAACATTTTTTAAGTGCTTCAATCCAGAAAAACCATGCAAACTATGCAACATGTGCAATCAGAATAGCTTCAAGACAGTGAAATGTAGGAGATTGCTGAAAAGGCTATTATGTTTCTGTGAAGGTATAAGGAAGGCCTAGTTACACCACAATGTTTTTACTGTGACTGTGGAAAAAACATGTAGCAGTGGTGACTAATTGCAAGGCCAGGATAGTGGATACTGCTAGGTAAATAATATGTGCCTCAGAAAATGATCTAATAGCGCTCCAAGCTAATTGGCAGTTTGTCCGTTTGGTGTCTGAAAACAACTTCTTCAGGGGAATTTTTTGTGGAGCGCTTTACACAGGGTTTTTTTAAAAGTGGGCAGGCTTCAAATGACAAACAATAGCTAAACAACTTGAACCTGCTCTACGCTGTTCACTACTCTGTTGCACTGCGCTCTGCCAAGGAACGTCGCCTCGTGATCCTGACACCATGCATGACCTAATATGTGTGGTCCTCTGCTGTTTACTTTGAGTCACGCGAAGACTTCCTGTTCTTTTCTCTTCGGCTCGATTCCCTCATCTCCCTTTGCTGCTCTTATTGTTCAGCCTCCGTTTCTCTTACATACACACAGACCTTGTGGACATTTCTCATTGTTATGGAATGCCACGTTGTGCTGTTTGTGCATGTGTCTTCGTGCTACAGTGTGTGTGCAGTCATGCATTTGGGTGCTTGAGCTCACACTGGGATACGGAGCACTAAAAATAGCCGGAGGTCATTTGTAGTCGAGCTCCTGTGTGGAGCTTTCCTACTGACTTTGAAATTCCAAACACACTGAAGATAGATTATGTTTTGAAGCAGAAATCAGCAGTGTGAACAATTTGCTGTGGCACATGATGACATTATAGACATATTAAGTATATTTAAGTCCTTATGGAGCAGAGCCAAGACAAGAAATGGTGCATTTTAAAAGTAAGTTTAATACAACTATTTTAGAGATCATTGTTTTCATTATCCACTAATCAAAATTTTGTTTTTGGTTTTTAATTTCATTGATGTTTAATGTTTTAATCTGATTATTAGAACATACTGGAGTTATACTGGTCATGACATTATAGGATAAATGATCCAGTGCTTGCCAAGCTCATTTGTTAGTAATTGTAGAGCATCATCTTATTATAAAAATCCTGTCAGCAGCAGCCCGACCAACACAGAGAGGAGAGCTGGGGCTCTCAGGTGAACACTGATTTCACACTTTATAGATGACTACTGCAATTAACAAATCGTGTATTTAAGTAAATATATATTTGTTTTTTGTTGTTGCTTTAACCAGGGTGCAAAAGAAAATGTGAAATCTAAGCCTGTCTGTAATATAAGCTTTTATTAAAAACTGCTTTTCTTTCCGGTAAAGGCTGCATCCATTATTATAGAATATGAGACATGTAGTGAAACTAGAAACTGTGTACCCACACTTGATCAACCACATGGACAAGCGCGCATAGCGATATGCTGAAACAAAACACAAGACAGCAGCATCCTCGGCATGCTTCATAGCCCTGGACAGGTTCATCATTGCCACGGGCGTCAAGTGAAACTGAAAATGAAATGAAAATTAAGCATCATAAATATTTCAGATTCACCGGAGGCCGATGGCAGTGATGAGTCAGCAAAACATGCTGCCAAACTCTGTATTTTATGGAAAAAGATGCTAAGTAGCCACGGGAGGTTGGGTTTTATGATCTAAGTTTATGTAAGGAAACCATGTGGAATTGAACTCTCCTGCCTTTCCCGTCCTGTAATGCTCTTTGCTATCAGTGTTGTGAAGCTGCATGAATGGACACTTCCTCGAATTAGATCTGTATTGATCCCACTATAGACAGTTCAACCACTCTCACTGTCTCACAATCTGACAAATGAAGTGTCGGCTTAATTTTAGCTTCACTCTTGCATCTTTTGGAAAGGGCCAATGAGTAAGAATGTCACACAGTAGTAGGACTTATACCTAATTCATGTGTTGGTCACTGTGCCCCAAACTCTTCTATCTTAACATTCATGTCTTCGAGAGTCTTCAGCAACATGACTGTCTCCTGCATTCTATCTAAAACTACTCTAAAAGATCAGCGGGGCTCTAATTACATCCCTTATTTTACTGGAAATATGTTCTAAAAAAAACTTACTTTGAAATTGAAGGCAGCAGCACATCTCAAAAAAGGTGGGAGACATGAAGAGAGGGCTCTGTAGATAATCATATTCAAAGTCTGAAATAGTTTAACAATTTGTAAATGCAGCTTTTCACAGATTGTTGAACCTCTGCGCCTGAAAAGGTTGGAAGTTACACTAATAACCAATCTGGGAAAAAGTAGATTATTGGATTCATTGATTTATGTAAATAGACACTTGTTCATGTCTTTGGATGAAATTACTAGAGACTTTAGGGTTCATCCTCTGGTGTGCATGAATGTCATGCATTTCACTACAATCCAACATCTACTAGCTGAGACATTACAGTCTAAACCACAACCGGCATCAACTCCCATATAAAAAAATATTTGTATATTCTATAGTCCTGGGTTTCTCTTACAGTACATTTATCTGTGAGGTTTGTTTAGAAGAATGTTCCCATCTACGATTCTCCAGACTCCACTGCACACACTTGTTGTGAATTGTTTGTTTCAGACTGACAAATGCCATTTGCTCATGAGGAGGTGAACATTCTTGAGATTTGATCATTACTACAATCACCGCTCATAAAATTACCATCTCCCTACAGAGCCCCGTTCCACTTTCATTTGTGGGAACCTTTTATTTACAAAAGCGTCATACAACATTCAGAAAAAAACACTGTGGAGGTCCAAGTCTGTATAACATGATACCCCTGTTATATATATTCAAGGGTTTGTGCTGAGATCTGAGCTAAAATGTACAACTAGTTCTTTCATGAGTCTGCTGTTGTCCTCATCAAACTGTAAAGGTAAACCTGTGCTCACAAACAGTTCAAGCATACTGTTGTAGAGCCTGAACAAATAAATCAAAGCCTGCGTTTCTATCTTCATCTTTTTAAAACAGATCCTCCAGTACCATAGACGTTTACTTATATTGAAGCTAATATGTGAAATTTAATTTGGAGGGAAACCAGTGCGTATTCATGTGTTTCAGTAAAGATGTCCTTGAAAATGCATATACGCGTATACATATGCACACACACACCAATGCACTGAACCCTCTCAGGCTGAGCAAGAAATAGAGCATTAATCCTACAAACAAACTGTGGATGTCATCTACCAGTCTAAACACTTAAATGTGTGTGTGTGTGTGTGTGTGTGTGTGTTTCAGTGTTTCAGGCTTGGATAATTTCAGAGCCCCAGGCTTGAAAAGTGATGCTGATCAGGACCAAGGTTGTCACCACTCTGTGTGTGTGTGTGTGTGTGTGTGTGTGAGACAATGAGAGAGAGAGCTAATGTAATAGTACCGTGACAGTAGCTGTGCCTTTGATTTGTGTGTGTGCCACTTTGTAATTTCTGTCCATGTGCATGAAGGATTGCATTGAAAGTAGCCATCTCTGTGTTTGTGTACGTGTAGTGTATGTGTGAATTTATGCCTGTGAGAATGTGTGTGAATGTGTGTGTGTGTGTGTGTGTGTGTGTGTGTGCGGTGTGTGTTTGAAGTTCCAATTTATGGCCTTTGTCAGGATAAAATGTTGTTTTCAGAATAATTGGGGCTTTGGGACAGCATGGTATTGTTGGTTAATTGTCATCCATAGCATGAAATATCCCCGGGTTTGTGTGCAATACTGCACAGGTGTGTGTTAGACGTGTGAGGTCGAGGTATCCTGACAACACAACATGATCACCTAGTCGAAATCTTATAGTTGAAAAAAAAGAGGTTATTTGTGGGTTTAGGGGTGAACTTTACACACGTAACACTGATTGAAATGGATAGTTGACCATTTGATACGCTTTTTAGTTGGTTTAAAAGTTGGTTACAGTTGGAATTCAGTGGAACTATTGTTAATCTAACTTTACTATGAGTGTTTCACATGGCAGCAAGCTGACAACGTACGGTACAACATACAGTAGTTCCTCTTTTCATTAACTGGAAGGGCCATATGGCAAACGGAGTTCGAAACAAGCACCAGCTATTAGCCATATGTTAACATGCAGAACTACGGTACATGCAGATAAACTGCTTAAACAAATGAAAGACAAACACACTTGAGATGCATGTTTCTGTTTGAACAAACACTATTACAGTAAATGAATCAAGAGACCATTGTTTATCTGCATCATTTTGCATATATTACACTCACAACAAAACGCCCTCCCACTGTCTGTACTGACACATCAATAAAAAGAAAAAAGAAAAAAGAACTGAATGGGAGTCAGTGTGTAGGTCAAAAAAAGCAACAGGCTTTCCACTGAAGGGAGGGGTTCCTGGTTTTTGTTATGCCAGTCGTCTCCCATGTAGCTGTCACCTAAACAGCCTCAGATGTAGAAATCTAATATAATTAAAGCCTGTCTGCAAACTACAATAGTTTTTGTTTTGCTGAAATCTGTGAACAATTTCCTCAAAGCTTTTGGTTTGGATGTTAGGTAGTGGCTTCAGCATTAGAAGTCATTTGGTAAGCTCGACACGCTGGCTTAACCTCATATCTGCAGAGGATGTCCGGAGCTCTGTTAGAGTAACCATTGGGATACTGGTCACTCTTAAGGACTGCCAACTCGAGGAAATCCTGGTGGTTGTATGATGGTTATACAGTAGTATGGTAGTATAAATAATGCAGTCTTTAATCTTATAATACAACACTGTGACTGTACTGTGTTCTGTATCTTCAGTGTTAGAATCTGGAATGGATACACTACATTGAACATAAAAAGGAGGAATAGCCCCAGTTTTACATCACTTCTTCAATATCATCTTATAGTGAATGCTTTTCTGTATTATAGTGCCATAGTGTATTCAGTTTTCTTCACATCGAATTCAGTAAGCGATGAATTATGTGCATCTGCCCTGCTAACGTGACATGAAATATGATAGGAAGCAGTTCAAGGCCATCATTATCAGCTCAAAGCAGTAAAATGTCCTGATAGATCGACCCGTCACCTTTAATGCATTTTACCACAACATCCAATAATGTGGCCTAAGTTAATGACACATCCAACCCACTCTCCTTCTAATATCAACTTAACATGCACACGCACAGACACACTTCAGCAGAGCTTATAGTGTCTGCTACATGGAGGCATTAAGTCAGCAGCATGCTCGTCTATAGGCACTGAGAAATTCATGGGTTGTTCTCCGTCTAAACCGAATTCCCACGCACGTTGGCTCTTACAGCTATGTAATAAAATGCACATATTTGTACATTTATT